>NC_046305.1:48349610-49589034 GCF_004115265.2 Rhinolophus ferrumequinum
ACATAGATCCCCTTTGATCTTTTGGGGAAATTTCTCTCACCTAAATTGGACACATACTACCCTGGAGAAGTATACAGATCTGCACACTTCTTGCCCTCTCAAGCCATGTGGCTGCATCCTGGCCTCTTGAATACCAAGGACTAAACTGGAAAGGTGAACCCAGTTATTCGTACGATTCATTCCTGTAGAAATTTCTGGGAAGAACATTGAATGTAGCCGAATGGTTGAGAAATAAGGCCTGCAGGACTTTATGAAAGAGACAAGGGTTGTTTCTCTGTGAAAGGAAAAGGCTGGAGATGGTCTACAGTTTGTCATACAGAAATAACATCTACATTTCCACCGCATAAGAGAAAGTAGCACTCGCCAACGATTTGATTCTGTGGAAGGATGCTGGGAGAGAAACTCTGGATGTGGGCTGACTCATTCATCCACTTCTTATTCATTAATCACTTAAGGAAAATTTGCTGTGGTTCAGACGCTGCAGCCCTCAAGCGTATGGAGACCAGGAAGAACAATTCGCGTCCTCTGGATACTCACGGACTAGATGGGATGACAACACACAAATGAGTGATCACTTATGTGACTTAGTGCTAAGAGAGGAGAACGCGAGTCCAGAGGACGCAGCAAGCAATTGTTGATATTTCTGAGCAACGTCTTAAAGAAGTAGCCAGTCCTCTCCTGAACAAAGTAGACAAGGGCGTTCCAGGCCAGTTAAATGGGCTCCGCAAGAGCAAACGAGTATAAAACGGTATGGCATGAGTTAGTACAAAGAGCAAATGGGGAAGTGGTGAGAGATGCGACTGCTGCTAGATGGCCCAGAGGCACGGGGGTGGACAGCCGAGGTCCCCACCATTCAGTAACTCTGAAGATTCATGACTCTTTTTCTCCAGGCTGTCACCAGCTTTTATGCCACGAAATGATAGAGTAGCTCTTATTAACCATGTCAGAAGCTCAAAGTGGAAGGTCAGACTCAAGCAGGAGAGGACAATGCTGATGGATTACCCTGCCCAGTTTAAGAGGATCCGTGTGATCCTTGGAAGTTGACTGCACCAAAGGCGAGGACCAGCTGCTCTGTACCTCGCACTGCCGTATAGACATGTTCACGTAGGCTTTTCTCAGACAAGCGGATGCCTGGCCCAACCAAAGACACCCCAGCCCCGGGAGAAGTCATGCTGCTGTTTCCCTGCCTTAAAATGTCATAATCATGCTACATCCAGGGACCTTTACTGAGGTTGCTTGAATCTAAAGCACAGACCCATCTGCAAAGTTGGTGTGAGTTTCTGCTAGAAACTCACACTAAAAATAGGATCTGCCCCACATTTGAAAGAAAGCAGCACTGCCCTCAAGAAAGCAATCTTCCTCAAAAACGGAGCCCAGAATTGATTAAACAGGCAAGGCTGTATATAGTAGCTCAGTGGGAAGGTGGCAGGGCCTGTGCTTTTCCATGAGCTTAAGCCTGGAGCAGAAGTCCCTGGGTATCTTTAGAAGGAGCCTGGGTATCCAGCGTCAAAAGACTGGAGCTGGCAAGGAATTGCTACAGGCACATCCTGCCCTCTGTCCCATGCCTTCTCATAAACATTATGGAAGCCCTTTGGCTCAGAAGACTATTGCTGTTTGAAATCTATGATGACTCCTCCCAGAAATAGCCAAAAATCATTTCTGTGGCACTGAGAGTCCCAGGGAGCTAAGAAGTTGTGTCTACAATATCTGTCTGAGCAATAGACTTTTTTATTTATTCTTCTAGAAAATTTCCGGCAAGCTCAATTGGACTGTCCCTGTATTGACAATTCTGTTGTTACCAGGGCTGGTTTCATGGGTCCCACATTCAGAAGGGCCCACACGGGCCCTAATAACATCTGGCTTTGTAGTAACACTTTCTTACATTTCCAAAGTGCTTTCGTGTCTGTTATCTCATTTGATCCTTGCAATTAAGCAGCCAGACAAAGGAGAGGAAGTTGTAGAGAAGATATAACCTTGAAGTCAAAAGAGACCTGGGTTCAAATCCAAACTGCAGTAATCTCAGGCTAGTTAGTGATTTAATTTTTCTGATCCTCAGCTTTCTTTTCTGTAAAATAATATTCCTACAGTAAAGTTGGTGTGATAATTATGTAAAATAATATATGTGACAGTACCTGGCACACAGCAGACACAGATTAGGTCTTCCCTCTTTTCTATCTCTACTCTCTTGCCCCAACTCTCCCAATTTGTAAGATACAGAAATTGAAACTGAGAGTTTCAAGTGATCTGCCAAGTGTGGTATTCTGAGTCCCCTGAAAAGCAGGAGTCAAACTCGGATTAAATGTTCAAAGATTTTATTAGGGGAAACGCCCGCATAAGTGAAATTAGAGGGAGGGAGATAGAAAAAAATGATCGTAGAGCCATCAAACCAAGTAGTCCTCAGACCAGGAAACAAGTGTGACTCTGACTGAAAGGGAGAGTGAGAGAAAAGTGAGTGGAAGTGTCCTAGACCCCTGTGCTGTCTAAGGAAGATTCAGCAAGGTCATTGGGGAGCCCTTCAGCCAGTTAGAGTCAACTGTCAGCTGAGTCACATCTCCCAGGAATGGTCTCGCCTTTGGGCCATGCTCAGTCATCAGCTGGAACACCTCATGGGAGGCGTGGCCTCAGAGCACACAAGGCTGTGGGTTTCAGGGCATCGCATTTAAGCCTTGGTTAATTATTCTCTGTATTTGGAGCGCTCTGAGGTACATTTTCATATCTACCACATCCAACTTCACTTTGTGTCAGTGCCGAAGTAGTTCCACTCTTGACTCTTAACCTGCAAGGACTTCAATTAGCCCAACATCATCCTGGACTGTGAAGGGAGTTATTCTTGACCCATTATTTTCTCAAAGAGCAGGACAGTTTTCTGTTGGAATTCGTAGTTCTGCCTGGCCCCAGACGCCGAGGGTCTGTCTGCTGAAGGAGCCTTTGCCTTGTCTCTCAAGGAAGTGAAACATTTCTACAGAATGCTTCTCTCACTGCTCAGCTCAACTGGGTTTTTGGAGCTGAGGAAAGGAGACTCGTTCAGTCATGGCGACATGACTCCATCCATGCGTTAAAGGTCATTCAGGGGAAATTGTTCAAAAGTTAAATATCTTTTGGCTGTAAAGGTCCATGATATCACTTTTAAAGGAAAAAACAGAAAGAAAGAGATATGGGTGAGGGAGGAGCAGAGCAACTTCTTACTTACAAAGAAGGTTCACATACATTGCTATGTTGACCCATTACTCTGAGAAGTGTGTGAAGATAGGTTGGGTGATCGTATATTCCTTTGTTTTTTTTTAAGTGTGGAAATTAACATTCAGAAAGGTTAAACCACTTGCCCAGATTTCCATAGCTCATGAAAGTCAGAGCTAGAACTCCAGCCCATGTCTCCGTCCTCCTCCAGAAAGACCAGGTCTACAGGACACCAATAAAGCCCTTCAGATGAATCATAGAAAATGTTAGTCATTCCAGCAAATCATTATTCTGGCAGTTCGATGCCCTGCCCCAGCTCCATACACTTCCTCTCAAGCTTTCTTAGGACTCTAGAGCCCAGGATATAGGATCACTGCCACCATTCATGGGAGGGAGAAGGGAAGATCGCAAAAAAAACGTGCAACTTAATTCATTCATGTAAAGACACACTACAAGGTATAGAAAACGTGCTCAATAAATATTGGCACCATTACCACTGTTGGCAAGATGGTGGGCCGAGAAGAGGAAGAAAGGAGAGAATAATGTCTAGTCCTAATTAGGCATGAACCCAAATAAAGGAATGTTTCCAAAGCAATTTAGTTTTACTTTATTGTTTTCACCTAAGTGAACTTTTAGTAGCAATTCTTCAAAGATTTGCCTAAGAAACAAAAATTATTTAAAATACATGTTTTTCATTCACTCAAATGTTCCTAATTCAGAGTTTTTAATGCTTCGAACAGGGCCTGAAAGTTAATCTGCATTTCTCGTAAATATTAAGAAAGATGGTCTAAACCAATTAGTGGAAGGGGAAAAAAAACACAAGAATATGGGGAATTTGCCATTAACTCACTTAAATAAAAAATAAAAGCCATTTACCCATTTAGAAGCATTGATTTATTTGCCAGCAAAGGTGTATACATAGTAAGTTGGGCTTATTCACTAAAAACAGATATAAAATGAGGTAAGATTTAATTGAGTTGAAAATAATAGGATAAAACCAAATTCCTTTTTAAAAATATTATCTTAGTCATTCTCAATACCTAATTCAAACCAGCTTTCTTATATCCTGCTTCCCCTTTGCCACCACCCCCACAACTTCACACATACACACTCTGCCCAGTTAATCTAAATTAAAGAAATTTTACTGTGTCTGAATGGTCAATTTGTAGAAGCCTGTTTCCATCCATGATGTCAAATGAGAAACTGGAGGCCCATGGCAAAAATTTTAAATAGGCATCATGTCTTTTATTTTTCCACCTCACAAAATCATAGAACCAAAGCTTCTAACCAATTTGCGAGTCCCTTTAACAATATCCTTCAAAGAAAGTCCCTCTGTCTCCACAGGAACTTTCCAGACCAAAGAGCTCTTAGAAGCAACGCCAGGAATCATGACTTTATAGCATGACTTCAACTTCTAGAAAATCATTTCTTTTACTTCAAGTTCCAGTCAACTCTTCAACTGTATGAAGATATTTATCCTAGCATCCATTCGTCGTCTTCTTTCCACGTTATACATAAGACATTTTGGAAAGTCACATGACATCTATAAAGAAGTTGGTCCGATTTCTTTGAACATGTAGCTTGTCGTTCTTCTTTAAGTATAACACATAGATCTGAACTGTGCCACCATTGAATGTGTAACTCCTGTCCTTTCAATAGGGTTAATTTAACAGTGTCTACCTCATAAGTGTGTGTTGAATAGTAAGAGAAATAATCCAGACTGTTAGTGCTTGTTCATCTCTTGGGCACACAGCTGAAATGTGTGTCCCACTCTCCCTTGCCATCAGGGAATGCCATGTGACTGAGTCCCAGGCAATGGAAGGTGGGCAGAAGTGATACATGCCACTTTCAGAGCTATCCTCTTTCCCCCAAATTGTTCTTGTGTTATAACCTTCCTTCTCTTTTGTCATCTGCCTACTGAGTGGAGATAATTCCAGGGACCCAGAAGAAGGCAGAGCCACAAACAGAAAGAACTTGAGTCTGCATCCCCACTCTCGCCTGACCCACACAGCACTGTGTGTAACATAGGCAAGGATAAAATTTTACTGTATGAAGCCACTGAGGTTTCAGAGTTACTTTAGCCATTAGCCTAATACCACTGTGTATGTTTAGCTAATTCATTCATGTAAAGACACACTACAAGGTATAGAAAACGTGCTCAATAAATATTGGCACCATTACCACTGTTGGCACCTCTATCACTACTGCCACTGCAGTCCGTCCTCCTGCAGACATAGTCTGACTGGAGTCCAGTGTGTCATTACCTCTCTGGACGTAGTCGCTTCCGCCTGAAATTGAATCCACTATTTTAGGAGTAGCAGCATACTTTGACTTAAATTGAAATTCCAGTCAACAACTCTGGAAAAAGAAAGAGAAAAACAAATTTTTTTTTTTTTTTACATTTGCTTCATTCAAAATAGTTCTCCCCCTTTCTATACTTTCAAGATCTGAACATTTTAAAATTTAGAACTAAAACTAAATAAGCACTTCTGATACGTTTGCTGATTTTCTTTATTGGCCCATTTTGAAGATTAGCAATATATTTTTGGATGTTGATTTTCTCATTCAATGCATTATTTACTCTGGATTTTTAGATGAAGTACGAATTTTTCTGAGATGTAATCTGTTTTCACCCAAATTGCTGATAAGGCCAGGTAGAGAATCCTGTGGCAAAGCTGAGGGCCCCCTCGAGAACTGAGAATGGACTACTCATGAACAGCATTTGAGTTCTGCAAGCTTGGACTGTGTTGTCATTCAACCCATCTTGTCTCACCATCAAGTCTCACCATCTTGTCAACTAAACGTCTTGAAATCTTTGTCAAATATCACACCAGTGGTGTGATTAGCTAATCCATAGTGTTTTCCTCATCAATTAGTTTAGTAATATTAACAAAAAAGTTAAAATGGGATGTGCTTGGAGTAACTGTTTTCTTAACAGTACTGTCTTTTCTAAGCCATCTGTTGTTTTTTCTAAACTATTTGCTGTCTTTCTCTCAAACCATCTGCTTGTTAATATATTCCAGAATTTTGCCTGGGTTTGCCACCCTGTTTATAAGTACTTAAACTCTCTTCCTTCCCAACTCCTCTTCAAAATAATGACATCTGCCTTTCTCCACTTTTTTTTAGGATCTTTCTCAATATTTGTCATTTCTTCACTATTACCAATGATCGTTTCCTCACCTCATCGATAAATGCTTCTGGTACTCAGGGTCTGATTCATCCGGGTCTAAAGAATTGACCTTTCTGACGTCTAGAGTTCACCACTCTAGTCACAGAAAGCACTTACAACTACTAAATACTGTAACCATGACTACAGATAATCCCAGAGATAGGTCAGGAAACCTTATCTTATGTATGGAGCACCTCCAGCCTGGGAAACCTGCGTGTCCACTCAGCTATGTGCTGAGGGTCTGCTGTGTGCCAGGCATTTGGCACACATACCCCATTTAATCCTACCCATGAAAACTGAGGTTCAGAGAAGAAAACTGACCAAGGTTACACAACTAGAAGTCAGGCTGAGTCAGGAGTCAAACCCAAGTCTGCCCAGTACCAGCCATAGTTTCTGCCCGCCCTGTGAGCCATACCCACCTTGTTATTAAGACTAATTCTGCCTTCTCACCTACCTCAGTTCCCTTTTAGTTATATCTGTTGTACACTTCACAGCATTAAGACACTTCTCCCTGCTGAAGAAAATGGGAACATGTCAGAAATTGAGGTACTTTGCTCCCCTCTCGTGTCTAACGGACGTTCTAAGCATTCGCCAAATGACCGAGCATGTTCTAGCAAAAGGAGTTTTATTGTTTTTTTGCACAAGTTTCAGCGTACCTTGTACTTTCATGTCGACCTCACTCCCCACCTTTCACCTGAAATCCCCTGGACCGTATTGGTGATCCTTGGTTCCTTTACGCCCTCAGGATATGCATTCTGCTCTGTATCACCAGTCCATATTTTGTGCAGCGACACTAATTTGAATCCCACACCTCTAAACACCAGGCCTCTCACTGTGCCCCCCTTCCTGTGCAGCCATGATCTTCGACTGGAAGAGTCTTCTCAGTGCCCTGGCCATGCTCCTTCAGGCTGGTTCCATGCCCTGATAAGTGGACTTATCAACTAAAGACATAGCTGTCCACTAACTATCCTTCAGTATCAGCCGAACACTCCAAGTCTCCCTTTGCCTGGAGGCATTTTCATCTTTGGAAAGGACTGATGAAGTGAGGTATAGTGATTCTGAGCACAGCTTCTGGAGAGAGACTACCTAGGTCCAAATACTGACTTGAGCACCTATGACCTCTGTGACCTTGGGCAATCTGCTGAACCTCTCTCGGCTTCAGTTTATTTCTGTGTATGATGGGGATAATTAATAATTCTAGGGTAAATGTTGGCTGTTACTTACCATCAGGCGAATCTTGAAGAAGGAAGTATTTGAGAATCAGGAGCCCTGAAGGTTGCCATTCAATTCATACTGTGTGGGTGGTTACCCCTTCTACTTTGCAATAAGCAGCGACAGAACGTCTGAGCTGTAAATGTCACTACATCCAAGCCAGAGGCCAGAAGTTACAGACTCAAATGCCAGGGAAACAGACCGGATGAAGACTGTATCAAAATGGAAAACTCGTGACCCTTCTGAAGAGGGCAGCCCCACTCAGCACCCACATGAAACTGTGGCCTCCATCTTAACGAATCTTGCTTTGCTTTTTTCCTAAGAGATACCGAAACCCCAGACTTTTATGTAAAATCTCTCAATTTTTAAATGTTGATAAATTATTTTTTAAATAGGTGGCATTTTACATGTTTACCAACAACACATCAGCAGTTTACAACCTTAGGCCTGAAACCTGAAGTCTGAAGCCCCGCTGCCCTAGTCACAGAAAGGACTTGTAGCTACCACATGCTGTAACCATGACTACAAATAATCTCAGAGATAGGTCAGGAAACCTTATCTTATTTATGGAGCACCTCCAGCCTGGGAAACCTGCGTGTCCACTCAGCTATGTGCTAGAGTCACCCTTTTTTTGTCACAGATATTAATTTACCACAAGACTGCTCTTGTCAGATCCCCCAGAATCTCCAGGTCAAATTCCTGGCCCATCCCAAGATTCCAGGCACTCACCGGTGATCTTATTTATGGTGTCACTTACTAATGGTGCTGAGATTAAGAACCTGGTGAAACAGATGCCAGGCAAGCTGTTGCTAAAATTGTCTATGTATTGTTAGAGGCGGGAGGACCGGCCCCTGCCCCCGCGCCCCGCATCTGTGGAAGTGAGGTTATTGGAGCCAGCACCCACTTTGTGGGTCTGCTGACACCCACAAGACGATCCATTTGGGGACACCAGTGCTGGTGGCAGCTGTTGAGTAAGCCTTGCTCATTTGAGCATTGTAAGGGAGCTGCAGAAGCTTTGATAAGTCACTAAGAGCCAAGTCTATCTTTGGAATCCAGCATAATTTTCCAGCAGACACAACTCATAAAGACTAGAGCTAGGGTTAGCTAAGATTTAATACCTACAAGTAGCCAAAATATCTACTTAAAATTTTGTTATTTCAGTGTTGTTTGAATTGGCAAAATAAATAAATAAAATAGAAGGGACTTAAAAGTTTGTCTTCAGAGACCTGGATAAAAATTATAGTACACTCATCCTATGCAATAGATACAGCCAGCTATGGGATAAATGCAATTAATTTTAAAAATCTTTCTATAGAATAATATGTGGGTTAAAACTAATAAAGAAAATGAAGGAAGGAAATGAAAACCTCTCTGAATGTATGTGTAAGTAGGTGTGTGAGTATGTGGGCTGAATAGAATCTGGAAAGAGACATACCCAAGCAACAATAGTATGCCGGGAAAAAAATTATTTTTATTGAACATCCTTGGGCATTTTGTTTTGTTACAACAAGCAAGAAGTAATTTTTTAAATTAAAAGTGAATTATGTAAAGAAAATATTTAATCCTTATCAGATTAAGCCAACTTGTAATTAATTTAGCATCTGTTCTGACTCTAATACTGTGCTATATATCATCAAGAATATTAAAAAAAAAAAAAACCTCCTCCAATCCTTGAGTATTATAGTATTATAACCCAATAGGGAATATATATATATATATATATATATATATATATATATATATATATATATATATATATATATATAGTGTCCGTAAATACTACTTAAACCCAAGCAATCAAGTCCTTCCCTTTTTATAAGTGAAAGTGAGCTATCACTCCGTTTTTAGAGATGAAGGAAACAGCTTCAGAGAAGCTGAACACCATCAAGTGAAGGAACTAGCTCCTCATTCTAAATCCAGAGTCTTCACTACCGAATGTTTAAAGATAAATGTCTTCTTTGGGGTTTCATATTTGTCAGAGTGTCATGGCTCTGAAGAAGAAAGGCTGTTTCAACAAAAACTAAGAAACGTTTAGATGGGCTTACGGGGAGGTGAGGATCCCAGGTTTCAAGTTTGGCTTTCTACACAAGTGACATGTGTCAGCTTATTGCTGATCCTGCTTTTCACTTATTCCTTTAAGCAGACTCTGCTCCAAAGACCCAACAAAAATCATGGACGCAACCCAGCTATCTTTCATGGAGCTATCTTTCAGAGGTGGCGGAGACTTTAGAAATCACCTCTTGTGATGTCTCAATGTTAAAGATGGGAAACTGAGGCCCGGAAAGACTGAAATACAGCTGACTGGGGGCAGCGCTGGGACTTGAACATACGTTTCAGCCCATGCTCCTCCTCATAAAGGACCCAGTTAGACACGGAACTAGCATTCCTGGGTAACCCCGTTTTCCGGCAGGGGCTCCCACCAATTGCAGCCCAACCGAGGCGAGATTCTCAGTGGTTTGGATCAGTTCCTCTGATCAGCTTTAATGGAGCCGGCAGTCACGCCATCCTAATCATGTCTTTTTCAAATCAGCTTTGCTAATTGGTTATTTTCTATCAGGAAGACGGACAAACACCAGCACAGCTAGCATGTATCACGTGCCTACTCTACAGCCTTCACTGAGAGCAGGGCTTTTGATTACAGACTCTTTGAACAATCTAGGAGGTACATTATGATCTCCATTTTACAGCTAATAAATGATAGAACCAAAGGCTCAAATCCAGGCCTGTTAAAAATATATCTAGGCATGTGACCCAGCGGCTGCTTGCCGTGGTGTAGCAGGAAAAGCATTGGATGTGGCCCAAAGACTGTAGCTTCTTTAGAAGCAAAATATGCTTATAAAATCTCTGCTTCCAGTGGGGGATCAGTGGAAATCAAATAAGAGTGCCTTTTATTCTGTCATCTCCTGACCTATAAAAGTGAGTTAGAAGACCAGATTCTTGGAGAGTTGCTGCCTTCAGGCTCGACAAAAAGTCTCTGCTCGTTTCTCATTGTTCCAGATTTCTGGGTGTCCTACTCAGGCCAGCTTCCTGGTCTCCTCCGATCACGGCAGCACTCGCTCGGGCAGTCCGTGAAGTCTGTTATCCCTTGGAGCGAGGTTAGGTCTTAGGCTGAAAAATCCTCTAAATCTCGTCCTCTAAGTTTCTTGAAGTGAGCACTGAGAAGAGCTAAAGCCAAATGTAGCTGCTCCTTTCAGTCTACGGGTTACTGTACTATGCTCCTGCCTCCCGGTTCTGATCAGGCCTACTGCCTAATGTAGTGGGAGCAAAAGGGTGGTTTTGTGTGCAACAGCAGGCCTCATGGGAGCTTGTGTTCCTGCACTGCAGCTCTTTGCAAAGCAACATTTTCCCTGAGATAATGAGCTGGAGTGAATACAACTCCTACTACTGGTTCTTCTTTAATTATTTCTCTACACAGAAAGGACTATGTCATTGAAAGTATAAAACGCACCTAAAAAAATATTCTTCAGTAAAGCCCAATAGAATCAAGGTGTGACATCCCCAAGAACGGCCAAGTCACAAAAGAGCTAGTCATGCTGGAGGCCAAGTTAAATAGCACATAATGTTTGATCTCTGGGTTCTGCTCGCGCCCTTGACTGTAGGCTTATGAAATGCCTGAACAGGCAAGACGGCCCCTGTTGAATCTTGCTTGACTTGGCCCTTGCATGGGTAACTCTTCTGCGATTTGGCTTCGCCCACACATCTCACACCTTCCCACAAGTGACCTTTTCACTCGGTGCTTGGCTTTTCTGTGGTGGGTTAAGTGCCTGCACACATTCACCTCATCAGCTTCCTGGTGTGAAGATGACGTGGCCATCCATGGTACTGCTCTCCAGATATGCAAGAAGGTGGAAGTTCTGCTTGGCTTCCTGCAGTCCTTTCTGGGCTAATTATGGATTAAAATGGACATGGCGAGGTGATGTACGAACCCTCCGTGTCTCCATGATGCTGCCTCTTGTAGTTCCCTGAGTTGGTCAGCACTTTTTTGTTTTAACAAACTGAGCTTCCACGTATCTAATGGCACCTGGTCCCTTGAACTCTAAATCTCAGAGCATGTGTTGTGATTTCCTAGCATGCCAGAGCCATTTCCTCTGATATGAAATTTCCCAGTATTCTGCAGTCATACTACGTGGTGTAGAAGTGGGCTACTGCATTTCCGTGGAACACACGATAGGCTGCCCTGATTATAGGCCCTGGTCTGCAGCTTCTCCTGTGTCTGGGTTAAGCAGGCTTGCTATTCATCATCCATCATCTCCAGGAAGTCTTCCTTGAACTCTGGGTTGACCCATCTGCTTCACTTGTGTATTCCCATAGCATCCACGTTTATCGCTATCATGGCGTTTCCTCACTCCAATAATTGTTTCTCTGCTCTGTCTACCTGCTAGATTGCCATCTCCTAAAGTGTGTGGACCAGCTCTTACTTATCTGTATATCACCAACCCCGTGCACTGTGACGCACACAAAATAGATGTTCAGCACATGTTGATGAGCCATTGTTGAAGGTTTAGTTGAATAAGTCTGGGTGAATGTTATTCCCAAGCGTGTGAATGCATTCTATTCCGGAAACTCTTTTTTATTGCCAGTATTCTTTTGTCACAAAATATTAAGTATGGCTTGTGCTGACACTCAACTAGGAGGGCACACAGCCAGCGGAAGATGTCACCGCAGAAAGGCTAATTAGTTTAAGACTCGAAGGGTGACTTTATTTACCAGACCTCTGGAGGACCACATTGAGGGGGCTGCCTGACTTCCCCCGGGCTCAAACATTGTAAGAGATATGGAAGTTAACAGCCATTTGGATTGGCTTTCTGTCTGCTCTATAGCTCAGTATCCTCCGGTAGTGTTTCCCTGAAGTCCCCCCAAAAAGGCTTTGCTGGGCTTCATGATCATTATCAAACCAAGCTGTCTGCTGTGACACACGGACTCTCTGTATCAACTTGCCAGCCACACGCCCACCACACAAGCATGCTTCTGTCTTAGATACAGATCGGACGCCCCCGAGAAAATCTCTGCCACTGTCAACACCGCCTGTTTCCTTGAAGGTAGCTCTGGGCAGCTACATAATAGAGGATCCCTGGGTGATTAAGTCTCAAGGAGTCTTGTACCGTGGTGGTTTAACCAGAAAACAGTCCTTCCAACCCTAGATCCTCTGGCTTTTGCCGATTGTTTTACTAGGGCGTCAGTCTACTGTAATGCTGAATGGTGAAGGAGCCCTTCCCCAGCCCGGGAGAATGATCCCTTGTTAGGGTGAGGCTTGGAGAGCTTTAATGAGAAGATGGAAATAAGCCCATGTTGCAAAGAGACGAAACCAGTATTTAGGAAAAAGGTTCTATCCGTGAAGCATGAAGCCATCCTTAGACCAGCAGACTCTGGAATTGGGAAATGGAACCGGTGGTGGTGTGCCTACGTGGTTCTGGGACCTGTTTCTGGATGGAGGGATTGCCAAACTAGTTCTCCTCTGAGAAGAAGACTAATAAGTGAGGAGCCCTGAGATGGTTGTTGGCTCATTGTGCTGGGTACCACCACACTCTGGGAGCCTACTCTCTGAGGTCAAAAGCCTGGGTGCTGACATAGGGTTAGACAAAGCCTAGTTTCAGAAGCCAAGTTTGGAAGCCGTGTAGGAAGATTTTAGCATTAATAGATCTTCAGGGACTGCACAACACATTACATGGCAAGGCTCTCCATGCTTCTGCTTTGAAGTAGGAAGTGTCATCCTAAGACCCACAAAAACTACAGGCTGAGTAAAATGGGATCCTGACACTCTAGAGATGGCCTCCATATCCATTCAGTAGTGATGCTATCGTCTGAGAATGCCTGGGGCACTCACCTGGCCCCACAGACTTTCCCAAATGGAACCATTGTTGTGGCTGGACCAGCCCTTGTGGTTCTTATTTATGATTGCAAGATACACTTCAGCAATAACTATTAGGGAACTTTGAAAAAACCAAGTTTTTTCACAGGTCCTGGAGTGTACAAGGCATGCCTGGTACAACATAACAAGGTTGGGGGCGGAGAGAGAAGACCTGGGGTTCTACCCTTATTGGGGTGGAGGGTTGGGTGCCTGGGGTTTCGCAGGTTCACTCTTTCCTGGTGAATTTAAAACATAAGCGCAGGAATTAAAGGGTGGGAAGGGAAAAACAGTATCACCCAAGCAGTTAGTTATCTAGGTTACCCAAGGCTCTCTAAAAAGGGAATGGCACAGGTGGGGCAGCCTGTATCTAGTTGTGTAACTGGCAATATGTTTATTCGAGATGGACATCTTTGAAATGGAGCCACAGCAATCAAAAGCTTCCTGTCACACACTAACATTGCAATCAGAAAAGCTACCAGTTGTCAGGCACTTACCTTACAGTGTCGTACTTGGAATCATCCTGGAGGGAACCAGGTAATAGGTGATTTCTTCTAAACCTGAACTATCTCAGGGCAGGGAACATGACCTGTCTGTAACATTCTCAGCATTTTACCCAGGTAAATAAATGGAAAAACAAGCAAACAAAAAGCCTACTCTAGTAAGTTAGTTAAACTTCTAATATATTACTTAACAGTGCAGGCTATGACTAGGGCTCCCTGAGTGTGCCCTTCAGCAAGACTCTTAGCCTGTCTGTATTTTTTTTCTCTTACCTATTATATGGGTATAATAATAATATCTCCGTGATAAGATTGTTGTTGAGACTAAATAAGATGACGTATGGAAAGCATCTAGCTAGCATATAATAAGCACTCGGTAAATGTTTCTTTTTTATAGTTATTACCGCTTGAGAAAAGCTCATTCTGCATATTATAAGTCCTCAGGATATTTTAGGAATGGGAAGGAACTCCTTCTGAACTCGAGTGGAGTAAAGTCAACTGCTCCAGGTTAAAATATCGGAGACGCTGGGACTAGCAGGTAGTCTTCTCCTTACCTGCTGGTTTAATAGAAAATGCAGGTCTCAGAAAGTAAGTCTAGATCTGCTCAGGGGCTTGCAGACTCCCTAGTGCCTTACAAATCTGTTTCCTTTTCTTCCTAGACATTCAACTAGACTATAGTTCGCAGCTTCTCCTGCAGTTAGGTGTGGCCATTGGAGTTCTAACTATAAAATTAGGAGGAAGTCACGTAACCAATCCCAGGCCTGACTTATAAATACCTCCCATGTTTAAGCTTCCATTCTTTCTCTCTCTGCTGCCTAAATGGAGAGGTACCAAGCTATGTGTTGCAGATAGTGAAGGCTGGAAGGAGCCTGGTTCCCAGAATCACTGCTTGGAGATGAGCCGCCTAACTAGGCAGCCCATATTGGATTGTGAGGTGCGTGAGAAATAAACATTAGTGTGTTCATGTTTGGGGGTTTATCTGTTAACATCATCTGGAGACAGCTTAGGAGGGCCTTTGCCTACCGGTGGGTGGAGGAAGGATGTGAAGTGTAGAAAGATGAGGAGAACTCCAAGAATCCTATTCATGGAGTCCAGAAACTTCTCCTAGAATGAGGAACTGCTGGAGGGTTGCCTTGACAATCCTTTGGCAGCTCCCTTTGTTTGCTTCAGCTTTGCTGGGTGAAAACACTAAAAGGAACTCCAACCCTCTTTGGTTTTCTGGGCCTTTGCAGGGCCTGCAAATAAGGTCTAATGGAAGCAGAAAGAGTGAGTAGGAAGCATCTGAAGTGGGAAATGCCGTTAGGCTGGCTCATAAAAGATGAGTGCTGTGGGCAGTAAAATGAGCTAAGAAGGAAAACATGATGACTGTTTTCTCGGCCTTAAGCAGCAAGGCCCCCTTTCACCGTCCCACGTGGCACTAATGCCTGGCTGCAGAAAGCAAGGGGCTCTGTGCAGCGCTCAGCTCAGGGAGAGTGGCCGTGGACCTGCCCCTGGGGCCCTGGCCCGGGGAGAGGGCTGGTGTGGCAGTGTTGCAGGGGATAGAGTTTGACTCTGCCATCCCTGCCCAGCCCCCACTGGTCCTTTCCAGGGTGAAGGTTCCCACGGAGACCCTGGAGGGCATCCTGAATCGCCCAAAGCTAGGACATCGCACATAAGATAGAGGCGTCCATGGTGCCAGGAGCAGATGTGAGATCTGACTTACGAGAGCGAACGTCTTCTCCCCCACTCCCACCGCCATCACTCATTGTCCCATGGAGAGCACACTCTTCTGAACTGCGCTGCCTCCATTTATAAAGTTGCCATGACTTCTTCAAAGGAAAATTCAGGTTCACCCTTCTCCACGAACACTTCTCTTTCTATTATCGTCCCCATCAATCTCACTTTTAGAAGAACGTAGTGGTGGAAAGGCCCGGGTTGGAGGCCTCCTTTTATTCCTTCCGAGCTCTTACGATTCTGTGCATATTACCAACCTCTGTAGGTTTCAGTTTCCCCATCTATAAAATAGGGATTGAAATACAAATCCTATAAGGTACTTGCCAGGATTATAGGATAACTTTGCATAATGTGTGACATGTAATAAACACTCAATAAAAATGTGTTTCCATCTAAAATCGTGCAGCATATACAGACAAGCCTCAGAGATCCTGCAGGTTCAGTTCCAGACCACGACAATAAAGCAAATATCGCAATAGAGTGAGGCACGTCAATTTTTTTGATTTCCCGGTGCTTACCAAAGTGATGTTTACATTGTACGGTAGCCTATAAAGTGTGCAACAGCATTATGTCTAAAAAGATAATGTACATAACTTAATTTAAAAGTGCTTTATTGCTAAAAAGTGCTAAACATCATCTTTTTGCTGGTGGAGGGTCTTGCTTTGATATTGATGAAAATGCAATATCTGCAAAGTGCCACAAAAAGAGGTATGTCTGTATGATCTTTACCACCAACTTAATACTTATTCAATGTTTCATATGCACATATCTTCACTCCTCCGCCAGGCCGAAATCTTCTCGAAGTTAGAAATTTTCTGTATCCTCATATAACGGAACAGTTCCGAGCACGTTGTAGCATACCAAGCTGTATTTAATGTTTTTTATTAATCGTGGTTCATTATTACCCTGATTGTTATTCATTGGTGATTTGATCCTTAGTTTCAACTTTTTAATAAAGTCGGGTAAAAGGGATGACTCTCATTCTCTGCCAAGGAAGTTGTGAAAATAGGGCTTGACTGGGGCTGTACAGAAGATAAATTGTATAAAAGGCCCCAGTCCCAAAAGGCCAGCAGCAGGGCTTCAGCAGATAAGTATCAGTGCCCCAAAGCCCTGGGAAGGACAAAAAATGCCTTGCCTCAGCTGACGTGAGACTAGCAGAACGCATCTTCCGGTGAGAGTGTGGCTGCCCACGGCAGAAGTTGGAGTTAGCAAGTTCTAAGATAATGTCTGTGTCAGGATGGGGACAAGTTAGTATCTAAATTAAGTTTACATGAATCTGTCACAATACAATGAAGAACAATAAATCACTTAATTTAGGTCCCATTAATCTGGAGTGAATGATAATTCAGCCATGCAACCATGTTGCAATATCCTTGAGAAATGGGTTTGGTCGACATACTCAACAGTAAGCATGAACATGTGTTGTGATTCTGTGAAAGGCCAGGAACTGTCCTAGGCATTGAGAATGCAAAAAGGAACAAGACAGGCTTTACTCAAGAACCGTGAGCAAGGCTGGAGCATCTTAACTTACAGAGGAATAATCTTTCTATAGCCCTGTGTATGTAACCAGTATGCCAATCATAACCATTTTCACCCTTTCATTGAGAGAATTAGGTAGAGAATACTCTCGCCAGTTCTTTATCCAGTTTATGTCAAAAATAAATATTTTTTATTGTTTCTGTTACAGATAGCAACCCATGCCATAATTCAGATGTAACCGACTTGGATTGTCCCAGTTAATCCAAATCTGTATGTAATGCTCTTAAATGATTACTGAAATTATTATCCTATTCAATGAAAATGTGCAGACTTCTATGTCAAGTTTGCCCCTTGGTGTATTATCATTACCTGTTGCCTAAAACTTCAAACACTATCAGACCAGTGCACGGTATTTGGTGTGTTGCTAAATCAGAAAGAAATCACCATACGCTTCATATGCAGTTGTTTTAGGTCTCCTGTTACGAAGCCAAGGGTCGACTGCAAGATTTCCAAATAGGAGAGCCTTTTTCAGTTTTGAGACATCTCGTGCCCAGAGGGCCTACAGACCACGGAGGTCCTTAGTCACCCACTGGCCCAGCTCTATTTTATCAGTCATCTGGAGGCTAATGAAATTAACAGAAATTGCCACTCTCTGATGTTATTTATAAAACAAAAGCAATGACTAATTAAGATTTTTGCTCCCCCAAACCGAGCTCCGTTTCCAGGGAATGAGTGTGGCGCTCGGCAGTTCGAACCACCCTAATGAAATGGGTCAGTGGGCTCCCAGGGTAACGGTCTGGTCCGCCAAGAAACCCTTCGGGGTAGAGGTAAGAACAGGAGATTTCAAGGCCTGGCTCTGCTGCCCCCCAGCCTATTTAAGTACAGGCAGGTCACGACCTTTGTAATCCTAGTCGTCCATTTGCAAAACAATACTTCCTGCCCTGTTCCCACCTCAGTAATTGTGAGGCTCAAATGAGATAATATGGGACTGTGCTTATGAATTGAAGAGCCCTGGGCTCATTTTTAGTCCCTTATCCGTCATCGAGTGGTGCCTTACCACCACTCAGAGTCACTCCTCCGAGCTGCGGTGGTACATTCAAAGGAGAGGGTATATATTTAGCATTAAACATAGTACCAAGTAAATGCCAGCCGCAGAGGTAGTCTTGCTTCACCACTTAGACTGTGTCTTCCTCCCGATTGTCCCCGTGGGACTGCTGGGGCTCAGAGGAAGGACTGTGCTAATTGAGTCAGACCTGGTTTCAAGTTCTGTTCCCCTCTGTGACGGGCTGCCTATACGGGTATGATCCTGGAAACGCAGGATCTCTCTGCTAGTTACTGATCATTAAGGTGAGGATGGTGACGTTTTCTTCATGAGGGGGTCTCAATAAAGATGGTGTAAAGTAGTCACGATGGCAGGGCTGGGCTCATTGTGAAGCATAAGGCTGACGCATAGCTCGCTGTGGGTGTTTCCCAGATGAACCATCACGCAGAAAACAATGGCAAAGATTTTATTTAGCGGCTTTCTGTGCTTGGCACTTAGAAACAGAGTTCCGTGCATAAGGGCAAATTTTTATACACCTTTTCTTCATACATATTTTACATACCCTTTTTATTGCCCCCTTTTTTAATATTCATAATATTGAATTCCCCACTAGGCACATAAATACACTTATCTACAACACTTCAAAACCAAAACTCTTAATAATATCTGTATTATTTTACTTGGTATTATTTGCATTTCCACACCATTTTAAAAGTTTAGCTGGCACCAAACTCCACTTGTTTTCTTATCATTAAAGGATTTGAAGGGAAGGGAAAGATGAAGGAAAAAACCCAAAACATCAAAATGCAATGAACTATTGGATAAAAAATGGAGATCTAAGGGCAGATGGGAGGATGTAGAAGGCCCATCTGCAGTTCCCTGGAAAGTGACAGGATTTCTCCCGCTGCAGGGGCTGTGGGGCAGGTGGTCCAGGTCAGGTGTCTGGACCTGGCAGGTGAGAAGCCAGACCACTGTCGCCTCTGCGCTTGGTTTCTTTGCTGGGATTGTAACACTCTTCCTTCTTCACATGGCTGCGTCCCTGCAAGGCTGCGCACTCGGGAACAGGGAACAGCACTTCCTGTCTTGTGCACCCCTCCTCTGGATCACGATGGTCAGAGCTGTGGGATGGAGATGCTTTCCTTGCCCTGGTTCTCTCTCACCAGCACCCTGACCAGGCACAGTGTCCCAGAGCCGCTGACTCATCAGTAACACCAGGATTCTTTCTATAACCTGTAGGGGGGACAGGAAGAAACAGACCAAAAGCAAACTTCCTTGGTGAATCAGAACTCTCGTCATTGCTCACACTTCCTCTCTCAGTCTTGCTCTCCGCCTCTCTCTTGCCCTCTATTCTTTCTCTTTCTCTCTCTCTCTCTCTCCCTCTCTCATTCAGCTGCTCTTACACCCTCTTTTCCAGTCGGAACGTCGATGGTAGCATACTGAGTGAAGACAACCAAAGTTTTCAACGCAAATCTTTTCAAAAAGCCAAGTCCAGGTGTAGTACTGATGTCTTTGCACCCTCATCGATGGGAAGGGGTTCCAGGATACACGGTTCATTCCAGAAACGGGAAGCTGCAGGGAACAAAGGTTGGCAGCTGCTGCTAGCCCAGTCCATCTAGTGTCGTACAAATTCTGGGTGAAAGCACCCATTCTGGGCCTCCCTCCACAGAGTTCGCCCAGTTCTGAGTCGTGTGTGTGTGTGTGTGTGTGAACATGTGTGTGTGTGTGTGTGTGTATGTGTGTGTGCACGCATGCATGTGTCTATGTACGGGTAGGTCTGTATGTGTGTGTGGCTAACTTCATGGCTGCTACACACTAGCATCTCCCTTAACATTATTATAAAATGCTTATTCAGTTTCTTCAAAGGCCACTCTGGAGTAGACGATGCTTTATAAATCGAAGCTTTGGGAAGGCAGGAGAAGGGCCACCGAGTTGGAGGTGATTCACCGCAAGTATACTTCAGTGGCTTGAAAGTCTCTTCTTGTTCTTGGGTATATGCTTTCCTCCGCCAGAAAAAAAACAACAACAAAAAAACAAAAAACAAAAAATAACATACACAGTTCCTGTGTTTCAAAGGCGTTGGGCTCCCAGGAGGAGGATCTGCCCATGGAGACGCTGGGGCCCTGGCTGCTCTAGGCTCCGTGGTGCGTGGACCGGCCATTAAACCATGTGGACGGACATCTGGGAGGAGGAGCCTGGGACCGCCCCGTACTGCCGGCCGTCACAGGTGTTAGTCGCCGGCTGATTGTTGGGTGACGGGCTCATCATGTGCATGCCGTGCTCCATCCCCGTGGGCAGGTACTGCCTCTCTCCGAAGGCCCCGTTGGAAGGAGAAGAACAGAGTAAAGTGCTTTGAGAGGCGCTCAGTTTTTCTGGGCTTGCAGCTAGCCGAGGGGAAGTGGGGAAATTGTATCCGTACAGGTTGTAAGGGTTGTGGAGAGAGAAGGCGTTGTAGGAGCTCTGCTGCATGTGGCTGCCCCCAAACATGTGTGGTGACGAGGAGGTGGAGGCTGCATTGCCCGCCTGCATGACATACTGAAACTGCGAAGTGGGGAAGGACCCCAGCTGGCCACCATAGGCTTCCATCTTGCTGTTGCTAGGCAACGAGGGAGGCGTTGGTATTCCTGAGATCAGGGATGGAGTCCTCTGAGGCATGAAGGTTTCAGAGGGCTGAGTGGCGGAAGCAGTGCCACTCTGGAGCCTGTTGTAGCCACTGTCACTCAGCCCTGGGTAGCTCTGCAAGGCAGCCATGTTGCTTCGGGCACAGGGCGGATAATCAGAGAGGTTCAGATTACACAGCTGGCTCTCGCGGCAGCCCACGTTGAAAGTGTTGGGGGCCAGATGAAAAGTGGGAGGAGAACAGGATGGAGATAAAAGATGAGAAGAAGCTGAAGGGGATGGTGTCCCAGTGCTGGAGGTGGTCGGGGAAGTGCCTGTGCTGCCTCCTGAAAAATAAAACATGAATTCCATTGAGACGGAGGCCTTTTAAGTTGCTGGGTCTGTCTAGGCCAGAGGCAAGCCATGCAGGAGGTGGCCTCAAATGTCCAAGATGGGCAGACTTTTACAGAAGCACTGCTTTCCCTTAACCCAGCCAACTTATGCTAAGTGATTCCACCTGTGTGTGCAAGCGTACACACACACACACACACACACACACACACACACACTCCAAAAGAGAGGACGAAGAGGGTTGACAAAAAAGAACACTACATTCTTTTGTTTCTCTAGGAACTAGATCTTACTGAGTCTTGTTTTTTTAAAAAAAAAAAATAATAATAATAATAATAATAATAATAATAATAAACCTCCCAGTATTCTCTTTGCCACTTCTCACCATCAACTTCACTTTCCAGTAAGACGTCTAGTAATCAGCATTAAAATCCACTAGTTCAACTTTTCCCATGCTCGGTGGAAATGCATTACAGAAGGATTGTAACCTGGCACTGTTGCCTACCTCACCATTTTTAGTCTTCCACCCAAAAAAATAGGACACCAAATCTCAGGACCTTAATCTCAGAGGAAATGGGGTCCTCGGGCAGGGCGCCAAGTCCAGGCCGAGGTCTGGGAGGGCTGAGCAGAGGGGCTCAGGTAGTGGGAACTGGGGTGTGGGATTGAAGTTCTGTCATATGAAACACATTATAAGCACAATTATAAGAGCTCGGTTAGCATAAAGCAAAGCGAACTCAAAACGAAATCATCATGATCCACAGGCGCTGCTACTCTCCCTTTCTGAGAGCCTGTCCAGTCTCAGACTGGAACAAAGATTGTAAACGTCATCTTTGGATGTTATAAATATAACAACAAGAGACCAAACAGGTCATAAAGTCAGGGGATCCGCATTCTACTCACAGCTCTACCACACTAACCCCCATCTGACCCCCCATCTGACCCTGGGCACATCGCTTTCCCCTCTGGGTTTCAGTTTCTTTATCTAGAAGATGAGAACTTGAGTGAGATCAGTCATTCTCAAGCTAGCAGAAGCTGCAAGCTTTCAAAACTGCTGAAGTTCCAGAATCCCACCTCAGACTAAATGAGAATTTCTGAGCGTGGGACCTCCATATCCATATTGTCTTAAAAGCTCCCCAAATAATTATCATGTGCGGCCCGTGTTGAGAACCCAAATTCCTTCTTTCAAAGGACCTAGAGTAGTGGTTCTTAAACAGGAGTGTGCTTGTTAAAACACAGACAGCTGACTCCACCCCTAGAGTTTCTGATGCTATATTTCCGGGGCGGGGCCTGAGAATTTTCATCTCCAATAAGTTCTCCGGTGAAACTGCTGCTGCTGATCTAGGGAACAACACACTTTGGGTTAGATCCCTTTCATCTCCTACAGTCCCTGAATGTGTATTTGAAAGGGTTGCTCTTACGGCGTTTAGATATTAGAACTGGATTGGTAGCTGATGGATGCACCAGCAGACGAAAGGCCAGCTCAACTCAACCTGCTTCCAGTGTTGTCTCATAGTTTAAGAAGGCAAAAATGACCTTTCCAAGCCACCCCTTTCCCCGGTCATCCACTTCCTGCCTTGCCCATTGGAAATTAAAGACAGTGGTGAGAACTGGGGCTGCTGGAGCTTTCATTTGAATTCCAGAAGGAGTAGCTGCTTTGTCTTCCATCCATAGGGAATCTCCTTCCTTCAGAGTGAAATGGGGAGTTTCCTGGAGTTGTTGAGAGCTATGATTCCCTAGGGCACATCCACAGCTCAGGTAGGGACTCTTAGAACCTGAGCTGCTGTGACAGGGTAAAGGCCGTTTTAAGTGGAAAGGAGCAGGAATAAGGTTTTTATCAGTGAGGGAAATGTGAAGAAAACCAGCAAGATTCCAGATCCTGAGATGCAAAGAAGCCAAAGTGTGCCCAGGCAGGAGGGTCCAGATGTGCAAATCGAGACACATCAGAAAGGAGCTCAGAGTTCATTTTTAGCAGAAAAAAAAAAGCGTCGGCCTACATCCCCAGATATGGGAGTAGTATTGGCTGTACAAGTACAAATTTAGCTCTTAGGTATTCATAGTTTTTTTCAGAGTTCACTTTTGACAAAGCCCAACTAATACCATCTCCTCTGGTCAAAAAAATTTCCTCAGTGAATTTCCAAGGTAGCACTGGATTTCGTTACAATAGCTGCTGATTTTAGAGTCATTTCAGGAAATCCTCCTTCCTTGTTTCTTGGTCATGCCTTAAATTCCTTTAAGAGAGGTAAAAAGATTTTTCTTCCATAAATGGAACTAAGGCCAACATTATAATACCTGTGGAAGAAGTAAGCCAGCTGCTAACCATGGCAGGGAGAGCACCAAGCCCAAGTCCAGGTCCACTGGCCTCCATCCAGCTAATGACCACAGGCCAGGTGGCCTACGTCATCTGTGCAGTGAGGGGCTCAAACTGACAGGTTCAGTTTCCGTCCTTCCCAGAATCATGTTCATGTCTGAGGATTCCATATACGCTACAGTGTGGACGGCCAATAACACAGACTTTCCAAGGAAGGAATCCTTTCAATATAATGAAAGCATCCTGGAAGGGGAAGGCTGAGAGGATGAGGACAGAACAAATATCTCATTTCTTGTTCTTGTCACTCTCAACAGCCTAGCCTGCAGGACCTTACGGGAAGCTTCGGAATCCGTTTTTCTGTAAGCGTGTGCTTCCCCCTACACATTTCCCTCGCCTTCCACCCTAAATGCCACGAGCTTCCGTGAAATGAGTGCTATGGCACAAACGGGGAAACTTGACTCCAGCTGTAAAGAGAGTTGTGTTTTATAGGCTCTGTATCTGGTCTCCTCTCTTTGAAAGTCCGGCCCTGCTCTCCCAGACCTGGGGTTTATGTGGCCCCCCCAGGAGGCCCCCGCTCAGTACACGGAACTGGTCCCGGATCGGTATGATCCATCAGGCACTGGCCTGTAGCAGGAAGTGCAGGATGGAGCAGATGACTTTTTACAAGTCTAAATGGTTTTCTCGGACGGCCCACGATGGAACGAATGGTACTGATTTAAAGCCTCAATTGGTTTCACTACAAAAAAAAAAAAATATATATATATATATATATATATGAAGGGAACTATTAACAAGTTACAGGGATTTCTGCTGAGCAGATGAGAGGCACATGTTAAAAAGTTTGTAGTCAGCTTGCTTTGGCTTTTAAATGACACTCCCTGGAAATGAGACTTGGTGGCCTGCTGAGCCTCAGGGGGTGGGAGTCCCCATACGAAGGAGCATTTGAAGGGGGGAGAGCAAACCTGTCCAAGAGAAGGTTACAGGGCTTTCATTCACTTTGAAGAAACGCTCTGATGTAAAGTACTCTACTCAATACAGATAATAGCTATTTTTCAAAGTCCACAGGAAAAAGAGAAGACTGCGGTCTTCATTTTGCGGAGAAGCAAACCGAGATACTGAGAGTCTTTGCTCTCTTATGATCTAACAACTTGTCAGCTGTTAAACAAGATTGGTAGTGCCAGCCAAGTGCTACATAAGCACAAGGAGACAGGCCGCCCTTCCTGTGCATTTCAACACTTGGCCTCGAGGCCTCTCATCACACAAAAGCTAGGGCAGAGGGGGAGGCCGGCCACACGGACACGAGGGGTCAGAGCCGCACGCCTCCCTCTCCTACACCATGGTCTCTTCCCTTCACCCTAATCCCCTCTGTACCCGCCGGGTCCAAGTGTTCCAGGGCCTTGATTTAATCTTGATTTAATGGATGAGCATGGACTGCAGAGTCTGAGAAAGCCCCATCCCAGCTGTCTTATCGACCTTAGCAAGTTAGTCTCTCCATACAAATGGAATTACAGTTATGTACGTTGTAGGGGTGTTCTGAGAAATAGATGAAATAATACATATTACAAAGTGCACCCGGACATGAAATATTTGTTTCCTTTCATCTTCCCTTGTATGAGTAACAAAGAACCGAAGGAAGGAAATGGAATCTTGGGGCACTTGGGTTCTGCTGGGGCTGGCTCTCAGGTGTGGCCCGACCATGGAGCTGAGCAACGTGCCCTGTCACGCACTGGTGGGCGTTATGTCACAGCTACATGCCCTGATGTAACAGGCTGGAGGAGGCTCATGGCTCTGAACGGTAGAGCACTGGGCACGTGACAGTTGTGGACCCACGAGGGCCATATTCCCAAAGGCTAAACCAACTCTCTCTCTCTTCTCTGAACTCTCTGTCTCTTCCCCCCGACACTCCTGCCCGGGATGGAAATGGGAAGCCCCATGTCTCCGTCTCTTCTCAGATCAAACAAAGCAGAATTGAACATAAGTCGGTAACTCGGTGTCTCTCCCACTATCCATGAAGGTCTTAACCCACTTTTGAGTGGCGATTAAAATGGAATGCCCATGACTTATTTATTACATAACTGAAAGTTTGTCTTCTTCATCCCCTTTCACCTTTTCCACCCATCGCCCCACTCCCTCCCCTCTCACAGCCATCAGTTTGTTCTCTGTCCCTGTAAGTCTTTCTGTTTTGTTTTATTCATTTTGTTCATTTCCCCACGTGTAAGTGAACAGGGATGTGAAGTACAACATAGGAAATATAGTCAATAATAGCATAATAACTCTGTACGGTGACAGACTTACAGTGATCACTTTTTAAAGTATATAAATATTGAATCACGACATTGCACACCTAAAACGAATATAACATTTTGTCAACTTTAATTTTAAAATAAAGGAATAAAAAAATAAATAATTTAGTTTTTAAAAATGTAATGCCCTAACCAGCCAAAATCTTTCTGGCATTCCAGGATCAATCCCCCATCCTGTCTGCATCCTATCTTACCGTTGGCTAGAACTGAGGAGGTAGTCATTAAAATTGATATTCAACATTAATTTGCTCCAATATTCAAGTCTAACGGCCAAAAATCACCAAAAAGAATAGTTGTTTAACAGTAAGTCTGTACAAGGACAACAGCCTAAATATACTTGTGTTCCATGAAGACAAGTTCATGTGACTGTGAAAATCCTGAATACCAAACCTGCTGACTTTGGCATCTTGAAATTGATCACTTCCAGATTGTAATGTGGAGACTTTCACATACAGTTTCCTTTAGGGTGTATTTTGTTGTTGTTTTTCTCCCTCCCCCGAAAAGCTGCAAAACAGTAAAACAAAACCCATCTGGGCGAGTAAAGAATAAATTTCCATGTAATCACTTGGTTCCACGAGCCAGACTCTTCCCTCCTGCAACGTGATGGCTGGTATCTGTCCCTGAGTAGCCTTTGAGGCTTTCAAACAGGTAAGAAGTAACATGGGAGCACCCATGAACGATCGATCACAGCCCTGTTCATCCCACGTAAGGAATTACCTTTGGCGACAATGAGCCAAACCCTTCTCAGAACGCGAATGTGAACCATTATGGCACTAACAGCGATTGTGTGGTTTCAATCTTAGACACGGACGCCTAGTGCATCCTTCTCCATAAAATTTCAAGGCAGGCCCAGGTCCAAATCTCTTCCCTGTAGAACAGCCTTTAATACATTCGCCCAATCCTCATGTCTCACACTGGTCTCTCTGCTTCTTAGAAGACCCAGTTTTACGCCTGCCACACTCCCTAGGTAGACGGCCCCCATTTTTTTCACTTTCCATTAACTTGTTTGTCTCTCTGCTACTTGTTTCACTGCCTTCCTTGCTGCAGTGTACATCTGTTGTTAGTGTAATTTAGAACTACTCTGCCTCTCTCCTGGCAATCGCGCCCGGTTTCCCACTGAGCTATACCCCCTCTCCCACTCTCACCCCTTCCCCCTACCTCCAGGGAAATCATGTTACTCACACCTGCACAATCGAGGCATCGGATTCCCCACCGCACCCCCCCACCACGGTAATTGGTTCAGGGGTGACTCAATTAGAGTCAATGAGACTTAGTGAGATTTTGCTAGAAACCTTAGGAGAGAGGCACGTGACTTTTCCCATCAGATTTAAACCTAAAAGGATGTAGGTCCAGGGCTGCCGGCTGCTATGTTACCACCCTGGGGAGCCTGAGAATGAAGTCAGGTGGGAGACGATGACAGTTTGGAGTGGGGTGGTGGCAAGGGAGATTAGAGATGTGGATGGATTTAAGAACTTGGTAATAGTCAGATACGGTAGGTGGGAAGGGGGTCGAGACACATCCCGGATGATGAATGGATGGTGGTGTCCTTCCTTCAGTAGAGGGCGCCGAGTCTCTGAGGTAAATCATGGCCTCCGTGTCGGACACATTGAATATAAGGGACTTTGGGGACAAACTAGGAAACGTAAGCAATAACTGTTTGCTTTAGTGGATTGATTTGAGCTGCTCTCTAACCCCTGTCCAGAGATCTTCGTGGGCATTATTCCTTATCTCAGGGATAAAGGAGATTTGCAGAAGTTGGCAATCCTTGAGTCCTTACAGAGATCACACAGCAGTTTAAAGGCTGTTGCTACCCATTCCACTGTCCTCCTTTCCCAACCTTTTACTAGTATGAATTTGTTCGGTATCTGATCCGTCTCCCTGACCGACCTCTAATGCAAATCCACACCAACAGAGACCCTCAGAATCCTAACTTAACTGCCTGACAAACAGTTTAAAACACCCAAAGGTGTTGAAATCTGTCTAGTGATATCTGCTACCAGCTGAGGAGAAGGGAGGGCTTCTGTAAATGGCAGGTCTCCTCATTGCCACAGATGGAGACATACTGCCAGCTCTGGTGTCACTGGTCCAGGAGGGGTCCTTTTAGCACAACAGTTGTCAAATCACTTGAAGACGCTGCTCACAAAAGCTCTCTCAGGATTGTCCAAGGATTGAACTTGGCCATAACTGAGCTAGGCTATTATTTCTTCTTCTTTCTCAGCTTTACCTCCGTCAACTTCCCCAAGCGTGACTTAGGAGGTTAGTCCATTTTGTCCCCGTCACTAGCAATGTTCAAGGAGGTCATTCCTGAAATATAATTTCTACCTCCAGATTCTCCAAAAGAATAAATTCCCATGTTAATTCTAAATGAAATGAAAATGTCTGAAGACTATAGACTTGACTTCATAAAAATGAAATACAGACCTATTTAGAGTTAATGCGCAAGTTATTGGAAAAAAATCATCAATTCGAAGGATTATTTTTTTGTGTGGAACATTGAAGCTGTAATAAGTAAAAAAAAGAAGAAAACTAATGTGGTCTGGTGGAAACTGTCCTGTCAAGTAAGAGATCCACTCCAGAGTTCTCAACTCAGTCCTGCCATCATTTAACTGCAGATATGGCACTAGAATGCTCTATGCCTCCATTTCTTTTTTGTGTAAAGGGCAGAGGCTAATGAATCCCATGCAGTCTCCCCATAAGAGAAAACAACTATAGAGAACACCCATTCGATCCGTTTTTAAAAACAGAAGGATTTGGGTTTTCGCAAAACTGGCTAATTCACCCTTGAAATGTTGTCAACAGATGGATCGAAATACAAGAGAAATAAAAATGACAGCAAGGGCACGGTGAGAAAAATATCCTTAACGTCGTCCGAGCAGAATGGTTGATCCAGCCGCCAGCAGCGGCAGCCCAAAACTGTGCTGGGGTCACGTATTGGACCTGCCAGGTGGTCACGTGTTTGAAGCTCTGAGGGAACACGGACACCTGTGCACGTCAGTCATTATCTGGACCTGAGGTTCAGCGCCAACGCTACCAACACCCTCCTCACCAAAACGGAATTGCTACATAGTCAGTCTGCCACTCCAGTTCCCTCCAGAAGCTCACCACCCTCTACTTCTTCTAAGATGCAAAACCAGTTCCACACAGACAGCTGTGTCTCTTTTCTTCCTTTTATGAGTGATACTGTCCACAGTTACTGGAATTCTTCGTTCGTAAGGGAAGAGGGCATGGGGATTGTTACTTTTACGTCCTTTGTGCACGTCAAGAAATCAAGCCACATCTTTTGTAATAATGAGAATCTGGATCAAGTTCAGTGTATAGTTCAAAACTGTATTCCAATTAAACTGTTTAATAGAGTCTGGGCTTTTCCTCTAGCCTGTCCCACCGCCATATGTATCCAATAACGCAAGCTCCTTCCCCACCACCACTAATAAGAGGGGAGTTACTGAAGAAGTGTAACGTTGTCTTTGAAAGTTCAGTTTCTCTTAAACCATTATTTGCAGTGTCCACAATATATGTTCATATCGATAAGTTTTCAGTAGAAGTACCACTTAACCTGCTGTCTGTACACCTGAGCCCCTCACGCAGGTTCCCCATTCTGCACCTGCCCCGTGGCCCCACATGGTGGTGAAATGCAGGCTGTAACCCCAGCATCCACACCTATACACATAGTAGGTGGTTGTGCTCCAAGATGCAGTCCGTGACGCTGCCTGCCTGAGCCACAGTGACACCCGCATTCAGTGTTCGTTAGGTACTTCCTGGGTGCCAGGCCCTAAGGTAAATCTTAGGACACAGCCGTGAGCACAGTGTCAGCACGAATGCCTGTTCTCAGGAACTGGCGGTACCCCTGCCAACCTCTCCTACCAGCCTGCGTGATACAGACACCTACTTAGCTAGAGCTTGGAAAGTCAACGAGTAAGGCAAGGACAGCTAAGCAAGAAGCCAGCTCAAAAATAAATAGGATCAAGTAAGTGTCTCTGCATGATCCGTTTTAATTTCTAACGTATATTTCTATAAATGGCCTCATGAAAAGTTGTCCCTCTTTTGTGGGTGAAGAAACCAAGCCCCAGAGAAGTAACGTGCCCAAGGTTATATGGAGAGTTAGTGGCTAGCAAAGATAAGGGACCGTATTTCCCAACTCCCACGAAACCTCTGTCTCTTAAGGGTCATGGGGGCCTCAAAGCAGTGCAACACCTGAAAATGTATTGACTTCTTAAGTCACTTCATAGGACGGGCTTCCATTTCTCTTCCACTTATAAAAAAAAAAAAAAGGTAGACATTTTCTAGATCATTTGCCCTCTAAAAATGAATGGTCTAATCATGTGTTGAATAATTAATCATCAAGAAGGCAATTTCTCCTGTCCCTGATCCATTTCCTCTTATGTATCCATATACAGAGACCTGGGGGTGGGGGTGGGTGGGGGTGAAGGTGATGACGGTGACAGTTAGCATGTATTGAGTGCTTCCCACATTTTGAAATGCGTTGTCTCATTTAATCCTCACAAGAATTCTATTCTATTCTCCCATTTTGCAGATAGGAAAACTAAGTGTCAGAAAGGCTGAGGGACTTGACCAAGGTCACAAAGCTAGGAAGGAACAGTGTTAAGAGCCTAACCCAAGTCATCTGACTGCAGAGCCTAGGCTTTTAATCTCTATATTCATCTTCATACCTGAGCGATTTTAGCATTTTAGGTTACAAACCTATTTTAGTGTATAAATTGCCAAAAGCTCCCCTGAGGCAGAAATGTAATATAATGTATAGTCAGTCCAGTCCTAGAATGACCTCCCACGTTACAAAGCCACAAATTCAAAAACTAGGATTCTATGAATGGTGACCATTTGATGGGACAGAATCAGCGCGATCTGTAATTTTAATCATTGTCACTTTGGGGCAGGAAATGATTGGAGAGGGAGATTCATAAGGCGTCTGACACTCTGGAAAGCTTTCACTCAGGTATCACTCAGGTGAATGGGTAAATGCGCCTGGCAGAGCCACTGACTGGACTGAGAAAAGGAGTTGAAATCTGCCCATGGACCATCTGTACCCAGGGCCAAAGATCTCCCAATCTGAGCTACAAGGGGAAGGGATGTTAGAAACTGGAGGAAAAGCACAAAGCAGTGGGAGCTGGGGGGTCCACCCAGCCCATCTGTTGAGAAGTGTGTTGCACAGAAGCAAAAGGAGAGCGACAGCACGAGTTGCAAAATTCAGGTGGGCTTTCGGCAGCCACCTTCTCACTGTCAGACCTGGAGCCATTTATTTATTCCCACTGTCCAGAGCTAAGTCTTTTCTCCCCTACAGAACTAGAATAAGAAAACTGACTGCCATGAGGAATAAATGAAGTTGTTAGAAAGATCTCTTCAAATACCAAGGGCTGCGTGAATGCTTAGGGATAGAAACGAGCATTTCACCACTGTCGTTAACATGAGCATATAACCTCGCTTTTAGGAAGGGAGAGAGAGTTGGGGGTGCCGGGTGAAATGCTGGCTCTGGACCGGCCTGTTCGCACAAGTGATGCTTTAGTTATTTACGGAACTACTGAGTTCTCATCGCTCGGTGGCTTGGCTTGGCTTGGGGCCCGGTGTGCCGTATTCAGGTCAGCTCCCACTCCTCCCCAGCTTTGTCACTGGGCAGAGGCTTTGCCCCACGGCTTTACCTTGCTGCTTTTGCATGGTGGTGAAATCCTCAAAGGTGAGTGTGCGCACAGGGGGTCTCCAGAAGGCGTAAGTCTCCATGATGGCTTCCAGTCCAGTTCTGCAGAGAGAAAAGCCAGACACTGTACATCATCCCAAGAAATGCACTGACGTTTTAAAGACCCTGGGTGGTTTGTCTGGCTAGTGGTATATACGCAAGCACTGAGAGATGGCACCACCGGAGTAAATTAGTCTGGCAGAGCTCAAAGCACCGATGACCCTGGGTAGGCGGAGGAAGAAGGAATGAACCCAATTCAGATTATTTGCGAGCAAGTCATAACTATGATGGAGCTGCACTCCGACCTTGCTTCAAAGGAGGTGTGGCATGCATGGGAAAAAACATAAGTGTTAAAGGTCAAGGTCACTAATATCATGAATAGAGTTGAGCAGAAAGTAGCAATGGCTGTTTCCCTAGCCCAGGACGATGTCACGGACACAGTCTGTCCCAGAATCACCTCCACCACTGGGTGTGTGGAGTCAGTGAAACCATCGAATGGCTTTAAAGGCTCCTTAAATCAATAGAGACAAGCAAGTCACTAGAAATAAAAGGAGAAATAAGCTGGCAGATACACTTGAGTTTCTGTTCGGAAAGAAACACCTTCCTGAAGCCAAAAAAAAGACGTTGGTTTCAGAAATTATACCCCAAGCAAAAAAGAGCAATACTTGTCTGCAAATATTTATCTATATTGTGTAATCTAATAATCAAGCTGGTCTTTGAGGGTCCAACACTTGGGACTGTCAGACTCCAGGAAACATCCAATCTTTTACAAATCCATTAAGGCTTCTGTTTCATTGATATTAGCAATTCCATTAATTGAACTATGCACACACTGCCTACTTGACCCTTCAGTAAATTCTCTCTGTGTCGTATGTGTGAGATGCTGATGGACATTGTCGTACCAGAATTAGCCAGGTTATCCCAGACATTTTCCTGCTGATACTCCACATCCTCAAAACAGTATTGGGGGGGGGGGTTCATTTAAAGCTTCGAACACAGCTTCTGATGATTGACTTTTCTTTCAAACTACCGACTTCTGTCTTAAGTGGAAGAAGAGGAAGTTCAGGGACTGCGGGGAAGGTAGGAGGAGGGTGGAGAAGTGGCCTAAGTCACCCGAATATAACCTGGTGTCCCTTCCTGGAAAAGACAAGCTTTCCCTCTGGAGCGGAAACTTAGGCTGCCTGTTCTTCTCCCTACGTGATACATTTCCAGAGTTCTCTTCGGTTTTGCATACCAAGAATAAAGTGAGAAGTTTTATTTTAAGTGAGAACAAATATCCTTTCCTTAGACATGACTGTGAGATCCCCTGAGGCTCTTCTCAGATGAGCTGCTGATACACTGATTGGCTCTTTTTGTTGGAAAACGTCCTCTCTGAACAGGCCTCACTTGAACAGTTCACTTTCTAAAGTCTTCTCTGGAATCTTGGAGGCTTTAAATACACCAATGTTGGCAAATCAAACCCTGTATTTTTAGAAGAGGTTGAGAGGAGAGGGTGTCGCATGGTGTTTATTAGCTGTTAATCTGTTAAAAGTAGGAATAGAGGACATCTCCACGTACTCACCCTACATTAATGTTGAATACAGTACATGAAACTATTTGTGGAGAGAAAGAGTCCAGGCAATTAGAGAGTTCAGAATAATAAGGGGATAGGCAGATAAAGCCATGCTGAGCCTTGGCGAATATAAGAAATAGGCAGGACACATTTAGGTCTCACTGCCTTGATTTGGAACGTTGGTGGCCCCCCGGAACATCTTAGGGTTCCCTTCACTGCACCTGGCGAGGTCTTTATTGTTCCACGTCCTATTCCATTCGTCCCAAGACCACGTGCCAATGACGGGTACAGAATATGAGCTCAAGGACAAAGACCAGGCCCTTCACCTTCCATGTGGTGATAGAAGACGGGGAAGTGGCAATAACAGCGCTGATATCCTGCCAATCTGATGTTTCTTAAAGAGACAGAAGATGAACTTGGATTTCATTTTCAGAACAGGCAAAAACGCTCTGGAAAATTGATGACGTAATACTTTTATGTAAAGCAGTCAGTTCTATATAGGATAGTGACCATTTATCCATTTATCCAAATCTAAGATCTAAGTGAAAAACTAAGTTAAAGAACCATAGATTTAAAAATTGGGAGGGACCGTGGGCGTCATCAGCTTCTACTTCCCTCTGATACCATTTTGGATGGTTATCCAGCCTGTGTCGGAGTACTGCCCAGGGAAAATACTCAGTTTTTTGACAGAGCTATTAGAAAGTTCTTTCTGACCTGGGGCTGAAATCTCTGATGTAACTTTTACTCTCTGGTTCCATTACCACTGGGAAAATGGTGAGAGTGCCAGACATTTTCCACAGCCTCATCAGGAAGACGTTCCTTAGCTGTGAAGAATGTAACGTGTGACTCGCCACGTACGGATGCACCCGTGGTCCATCCAGTTCAGAGGTCATTTTGGTGGTGGAATTGTGGGGGAGAGGCGGTGACTATCAAAACATAATGGCCAAGATCACACATTCCAGACCACACTTCCTTTACTAATCCACTGTGGATTCATCTCTCATCGATTTATCCTAGATCCTAATTGAATCTATTTATAGTCAGAGTGTATCATTTTAGCAAAATTAATCCTATTCGTTTACTATATGCCGCATTTTGTTTCTCCTCAAACTGCATTAAGCTTCATTGGACAGACCTAACTGTTAGAAAGTACTGGTTCTATATATAAGGATTTGGTGAAGTGCCATGGCAAGATACTTATTAGATCACTCACTTCTTTCCACCACTAGCATGTCTACTTTGGCCCATGGTTTTTTGTTTTTTTGTTTTGGGATTGTTGTTGTTTTTTTATGTTCCAGGGCTTAGCTGAATGCCTGTTCCATGGCAAGATCTCAACTAATATGAGTCTTTATTTCATGAACTTTAACCAGCATTCATTTTCTAAGTCATTTTCTAAGCTTAGGAAAAAAACTTGATGTGATGTGAAATCAAGATTCCGAAGACAGAAGGAATCCTCTAGTAGTGGAGACTTGGGGATCGTTTCTATAGCCGACTGTGTCTTTCTCGACTCGGGTCTCAGAGAGGTTTCAGGTTTCCTTTGATTTCTTCCTTTCCGGTCATGGAATTTCTGACCTTCAGCAGAGACTGAGTCCCTGCGCGGAGGCCAGCCAGCCCTCCCCTCGTCTTCTCTTACAAGAGCTCTTGCCCACCACCCATGAACACTTTTAGCTACTTGGATGTCTATTTGAAGTTTATCCTGAAGGACACAGTGTTTACTTATTCACCATCATTATACCCTAGTTTTGTAAAGTGTCATCTCAAGGTTTTTAAAAGTGAATTCATTGTCTAACAGACTTTTTGAAAAAGCTCTTAGGTAACCACATATCGTTAACATGTTCCACACGGAGAGCCTCTCCCGGTTTGTGACCCACCAGAGACCTGATGTCATCTCTGAGGTTTCCAATCAGAGATGATCAAATTGGCAAGGGTTCCCTTCTTGCCTTCTTTTCCCTGTTTGCGCCAGTGACAACAGAGGCCAGATCCAACCCCCTTTGTTCATTCCTTTGGCTTTAATCACCTCTTTGATTTCCAGGCCTTTTCTCTTTAGACTTTTCAGGCTGCTCACTGGCCAAACCAACAGAATGTGCTGAAGAGAAGGATGAAAAGGAAGGAGAGGAAGCAAGCCAAAGAGCTCTTGAGCAAATTGGTGATGCCTCGACATAACTGAGTTAGAAAAATAGTCTGTGAAGAAATAGTCTTAAAAATAAAAAGTTGGGAAGGAAGGAAGGAAGGAAAGGAGGGAAAGAAGGAAGGAAGGAAGGAAAGAAAGAAGGAAGGAAGGAAGGAAGGAAGGAAGGAAGGAAGGAAGGAAGGAAGGAAGGAAAGAGAGAAGGAAAAGGAAAGAGAAGGAAGGTCTTCCAACAAACCTTCTCATTTAAAAAAAATGCTGGAACATCCCTTTGAAGTTCAGCAAATTTTTGATAATTATAACAATAATTGCCACTATATTCATGGACCTGTTAGGCAGCATACCAATGCATAGTTTCTGCTTTTTATGTCTTGAGAAAGAGAGTTGCTTTTTACGTTTCTTCCCATTCTTTTCTCTGTAGTTCCAACTTTTGACTCTTTCCTGTACTATTTGCTGGTGATACTGGTAACAGAGGGAACATATGTTAGGGGTTGATAAGACCCTATGTCATCTGTCAACAGAAGACAGCCGAGGCTAAAAGAAGTCTGCTGAAGCGAGGTCTTGAAATCATAAAGGAGTTATCCAACCAGGAAAACAGTCATGCTGGGTTTAAGAGATACAAAGGCGAAAAAGACTAAGGTCTTTACCCTCTAGGAGTGTCCTGTTCAACAAAAAGAGAACATGTATTCCCTATGCTGTACTCCACATCCCGTGACTATATATATATATTAAATTACAGTTGACATAGGGAATAGAGTCAATGGAATTGTAACAGCTATATACGATGTCAGAGGGGTCGTAGGTTGGGGGAAGAGGGTTATCACTTTGTGAGGGAATGTAAATGTCTTACTATTACATTGTTTTGTACACCTGAAACAGAATCAAAGAGAAAGAAAAAAAAGGAAAACTTCCAAAAAAACAAGAGAGCATGTAAATGACTAATTTCTGAACTCTGTGACAAATGCCACACTAGAGATACGTAGAAGATGCCATGGAGCCCGGAGCAAGAAGTACTTCATATACCCGGAAAACTCAAGGAAGATTCCAGTTATTCGATCTTCCTAGTAAAGGGTGCTCAGCAGTTTTCCACACAGGCGACAGGCAGAAAGAGCTTTCCTAGCAGAGTTAACAGTATATACTACCATGGAGGGATAACAGAGAAAGCATATTCTGGGACCTGAAAACACTTCATGGTGACTGGAGTTCCAGTGCAAGATGGAGGGTGTGGGCCCCAGGGATCGTTCTTCCACGTTCAGTGCTTGGATTTTATCCCCTGGGATGCACCGTACCCCTGATCTCCTGCCCGTTCTCTTCCTGTTCCAGCATTTGAAAAGGCACAAAACCAGAATATACTGTTCTTTCAGATCTAACGACCATAGCTCAGCATTCTCAGCCTTTTTCTTAGACTGTCTTTGGCCCACTGAGATAAGGTCGAACCTTCCACACATTCCGTCTCCTTCACAGGATCTGGAATCGGATCCTACATCTAGATCCCCCAAGGTATTTGTTGTCCACGAATATTCTAAAAGACCTCCCAACAGAGGTCTACGAATTGGCAAAACCAAACAAAACAAGTTATCATTCAAAACTTGGCTTTAGATGGTGCGAAGGGTACGCCTACACGGGGAATTGGCTGTCACTGATGTGCCTTCTGTGGTTTGGATGAACAGGTGTCCCCGGGACAGATGACTTGGAGTGTAGTTCAAATCGTTCCTTACCCAGTGGTTCCAGCTTGGGAACCCTGTGCCCACTTGGCATCTGAATAGGTAGGCGCGGCAGTTCATAAGGAGTTTTCACTGCCTCAAGAAGTACGATAAAAACCCATGGGAACCTAAAGCAGGCTAACCAAAATACTAAGCTTCTTTGCATCTGACTAGAACACTCTGATTTGGTAATAGTAACTCACACGAGGGCAGGTGAGCACGAGCTCTCGGGCCAGGCTGCCTGGGTTGACATTGCAGCCCCGCTGCTGCTTAAAGCAACCTGGGCCACGGTATTTAACCATTTCATCCCTAAGTCTCCTATCCGTAAAATGGAGGTCATCCTGATACTACTACCTCCAAATTGTTCCTGAATAACTGCGGATTGATTGACGACACAATATATCAAAACAAGAGAGGAAACATAATGGAAGCTCAAGGACCATTGGTCTAAGTCGATCAAAAAGAAATCTCACCAGCTGCTCAGGCTGCGACCTGTGACGAGAGGAAACACTTACTTCGCTGGAACGCGAAGCTGGTGTCAGCCCTCTGGCTCCGGATCGAATGTGGAGGGATGTGTGTGTTACCTAATTCCATTTCTCAGTCTCTCCTCACGGAACCAAAAACGTGTCCCTCAAGCCTCTGTAGGCCTCATTATCTTGCAGATATTTCAGACTCCAATATGTTAGCCATTAAAAAGACGTCACTCTGTCAGATGACACCATCCCTGGGCAAGAGCCATAGATAACAAAACAACTGCCAACCTCCCTTGGCAAACCCACATGGCCAAGAGGACAATGGTGGAAAAGGTTCATGACAGAGGAGGGAGAATAAATAACAAGGCAGAGAAAAATGTTAAATCCTGGCTCAAAGACCGTAAGCCAGGGGGCATGATAAACAGCTCTGGCTTGGGGGTAGGAGAGGAGTCTGGCAGGAAGCGGCTGCCAGAGTCCAGTCTGGGGCCAGCTCCCTTGAACTGTAAATGCAGCCGTACCTGACAGGGAGTTCAGCCCTGATAGGTCTGCTCAGTGTCCCCCCGTGCCAGGGATAACAAAAGAGTATGCAAAACCTACAGAGGCTAGAAAGATTGCCAGGAAACAGCAAGAGGAGATTGGCTGGAAAAATACAGCCAGTGGCTCTAGGGAGAACAAATGAAAATACAGAAAGTGAAAGGGAGAAAGACACTTGGAAATTCGCGCTAGTTGAAAGAAGGCAAGTGGTCCGCTCCCTTGCTCTAAGCTGGTGTGTGAGCCTTCAGGAGCGACAGGGTACCCAGGGTGGGCGAGGGCACCACTGTCTGCTGTCTGGTGAGCTGTGCCTCACAGAGCGGAGTGACATGGTTTTTCTGGATGCTGCATTTGCAAATTCTGCAAGCGAGGACCTCACTGCACTCAGTTTTACCACCAGTAAAATGGGAAGCACTGTACCAATGCCAGACAACTCGGAGATTAAAAATGGACAGCCTGGACCACCGATAACTATGAAATATTATTGCTATTATTTGTAGACTTACAATTTGAATGACTAGAAATAAATAGACTTACATTTGAATGACTAGGTTGAACTGTATGAAAATTGCTGATATTTTATCATTCTTGACCTACAAATACAGTAATTTTATATGTTCAGTTTAAGTGATAGATAAGGGTGGAGACAAGATTTGAGATACCCGGTGGTAACAGAGAGTTGTAGTAACAGATGGTAACTGACACTCACCTTGTACCCTTCCTTCCCAGACTTCCAAACAAAAGGTGTTATTTTTGGGTCTAAGCAGAGATGAACTGGCGCCATTTCTGGGCCTAATTTCTAGCTGACTTTTCCCTCTTCTGTTACCTTTGGGCACTCTGATTCCTCATCTCTCAGCCCTCTTTCTAGCTGCACACTCGTCTTGATGGAGTGTTGTAAGGAGGGGCTGGGCCTTGACAGGGGTTCCTGTCTGCCCAAGGAAGTGGTTTTTCATTCCCTGAACATGGCCTTGGCATAGCAGCTGCTGGAACGGGGTCGTAGGAAGGTTCTTTACTCCCAAATATTTTCCTACCACCAGTAGAGATTCCTTCCTTTGGGTTAAGTATGTGCCTCGTGAAGCACCCTCTTCCAGCAGCGAGTACATCCCTTCCTGTAATGCACTTAATGGCTCCATTTTTAGATCACCGTCCCCTGAAACATGTAAAGGGATACCAGGCACCAAGAGGGACAGCGGCCAGCCACATTCCCCGCAAACAGAAGTGCTGGCTGAGACTGAGCTCAGACGGCAATTGCCTTCTACACCTCATCGGGCAGGCCCTACTGTTTTCTCAGTGAAGGGCGACCTTTGAAAACTACTTAGCTATATAAACCAACCTCCCCCCTGATACAGGGCCTGCCACCGGCTCCCTTCTGACAGTTTCTAAGTTGTGGTTCAAGCATCCAAGGGTGGCCTCCACAGAGAAAGAGGTAACCTAAGAAGGTCCACGAACTCCTTGAACTACAGAAGAGCCACTCTACCTGGCACCTGTCGTGGGACCAACAGCAGTGGCTTCTGGGCGCCATACTGGCTAGGAGTACGTGGAGGAAACCAGGTCACATGGGACAGCCCCCCTTGCAGTTGTGTTAGATGCAGTGGACACTGGGCGTACGGTAAAGCCCAAGGTCAAAGATAGGATGAAGGTGCTGACCTGTGAGAACCCAGAGCCATGCACTCCATGCACTTTTAAAACAAGTTCGTAGAACCTCTCACTCCCCAGACAGATCAAAATTTTAATCCTCTCCTTTTTACGTATATGTTTGCTTTGGAGGAAGTCCCTGGGGATGATAGAACATTTCCCAAGCTGCCGTGGGCGTTCTGTAAAATCTCGGCAGCCGCTCCTAACTGGGGCAGGCCTTTCTCATTAGCTGTGTGCCGAGAGACCCACGCAGCCCTCCTGCTCCTCCGCTGTCCCCTCCACAATGCAAGGGCTCGTGGTTGTAATGCTCCCTCGAGCTGAGCACAACGGGCTGTCCAGGCAGCACAGATGCGCTCCGAGGCTTCTCCTTGACCGTGAGACTCAGTGCAAAGGCTCTTGCTTCTCTTCGGCTTCATGGCCTTTGTCTTCTCTTGGGAACCGGCTTCTCACTGGAGTGGCCAACCCCAAAGATGTCATTTTTCCTCTGCTTGCTACTGAGCAAACTGTCTCAACCCAAGCTCATTCTGCGTGGGCCCAGCCTCTGAGACCGCTTCTTTCCTGAAACTCACAGACTCTGAAAGTCACTGGGTGTCTTCCTTCTCCAGGGAACCAGGTGGCACAGACATGTCCCCACCGTCCAGAGCCAGCTCAGATGGCCGATGGGTGTGTGTGTGTCTAATGCACATGTAGGGTACATCAGTGTCTTACAGCAGGAGTCCACCTCAGATTGGAATCAAAATTGCCCAGTCTGTGAACTGAGTCTATTTATAGATTTACTCTATTCCTGTTCCCTTCTTAGCTGGTATGCAAAACTCGCTCCCCACTATTGCCGTACCTGAGTCGCCCTTGGTTGGGGTAAGGCTTTCTCACTCCAGAGTTTCTGGTTTTTAATTTCTCTGCGACTTATCAATTCTGTCTCACTGTTTTGTAACTAAACAAATAAGTATTATTTTCCTCTGTCTACCTGACATTACAGGGAAAAAAAAAATCTAAGAATAGAAACCTGAAAAAGGTACAGGTCCATTCCTAGGAGCTTAGCAGGGGCAGAGCCCAGGAACACAGACCACAGGACATGTCTCGAGCTGAGGGAACAGGAAGGTATACTATCTCCTGCTGGGCGGAGACATCTCCCTGAGGGAACTCTGGGTATTGTGCCCTGGGGCTATAGGTCTGATCAAATACATACTGACACCTCACACCCAAAGCCAGACTTGGGCCACATAATTTCTAAGAAATCTAGAGGAGGAACAATTTAGAAGTAAACAGTTTCGCTCCCATTGCAGATTCAATGTCTGGAAGCAAAATCTGTCAGGGTGTCCACTCCAAAAGGCCCAGCTGGTTACTACTCTTCCCCACAGCGCGAACTCTCTCTGTCTCTCTGTCTCTCTCTCTCCCTCTCTGACATGACATTAGACCAGCTTCTCTCTCTCTCTCTCTCTCTCTCTCTCCTGGTGGAGACTTCTAATCAGGGACAACACATGGGAATGAAAAGTAGCAGATCCATATGTACAGTGGGAAGGGTGGCGACCTTCTCACAGTCAAGTGTGTGAAAGACCCTTTCTAAAGAGCCAGCGGAACCATGACAGGCTCTGATTATGGTGACACCACAGGACTGACCCTGTGGGCTCCGTGGGGCTCCTGCCAGGGTTCTGGAAGGCCCCGGGAATATCACCTTTTGTCCTCATTCCAACCGAGAATGAATTCTGAGAAAGACCTCGGAGCTCGATGCAGCAGAGACCAAAATACCAGTCTCATGATTGATAAGGGTGTCAGGCAGAGGGGTGAGGGCGCCCCTGAAATAAGCTGACTCCCCAGAACGGTCAGCCTTCTCTGCTGGGCTTGCCACACCATGGAAAGAGCCCAGAAGGCACAGTTGCTGAAGACAAGCACGTCCTCAGGGCCCTCGTCCCGGACTCAACAGTCAGATCAGTCACTCTGGTTCCCATTAAGGGGAAGGAGGAAGCGATGGGGCTGAGAGCCAGGATTGCTTCCCATGGATACCTCTTCTCGTTAAAATCGGAAGAATGGGAAGTCAGCATCCTCACCACAGCTCCCTCCCGTTCTCCTCTACCCTCAGAGGACACTGCTGTCAGCCCGGCCGCCCTACGGCACAACGAGGAGAAGCTTAGGGGCCAAGAGAGTCACAGGAGGCATTTAAAGCGAGCGTGCTGGGCGGCTGTGTCCCCATCTTCCCTCCTGCTCCTCCCTTCCTGAGCCTCTGGACCACACTAGGATGGATTGAGAGCGACAAACCTGAATGTATTTTGGTTTGAGGTTTGGCAAATTCTGTAACTCCAAAGTCTTCCACAAATGTTTTGTGTTCTGCAAAACCAAAAAACATTGGCCGGGCACTTCCCCCCTAATTTTTAAGCCCATGTGTTTTTAAAGGAAATGTAATCCGTATGTTTGGGGTACATTTATATGCAACTCAGCAAACCATGCTCGTCTCTGAGTCGTTTGATGTCTGAAATGCACGGTGAAGATCACAGATTTACAAGAACTCTGTTAGCACGAAAAAGGCAGTAGATGAGGCAATGAACTGGGCTTTGAGGTTGGCACAGACCCTCCAGTTCCCAGAAGATTTATAGATAATCCTCTGTATCCTCACCCATCAATCTTTACAATCTGCGAAAGGGCATTTGTAAGTCTTGCCCTCATCGGATCCTGCAGGCAGCTAGGGAGGATTAAAGTGTGATTACCAGGTAATGGTGAGCGTTTTAAAGAGAGAATACAAGGGCCACTGTACTTGCCCCAACACGTTTCTTTTGATCGAGCTTCCCAGAGCACTGGAGGACAAACGTGGCTCTACCTTTAATGGTTCATCCTCACCCCATCGTGAGACAGGTGACTTCAATGTCATTGTGTCACAGTTTCACCTGCTACGGAAGTTCAGCCTGGCTTCCTGTCCTTTACTAGGGCACCCCTTGGTCACAAGTATAGAGAGTGGATGACAAGTCCTGGGAGAATGTACAAAGACAGGCAAAGCACATACAGGTTGTTTTATGTGGCATATAGAAGACTCTGGGTACTCGAGTAATATCTTTAAGTAGAGGAAGGATTTTTAGAGAAAGAGTTCTATTCTCTATATCTGTTGAAGATGAAATAAGTCAAGTTTAAATTGTTAGCATGATTCAGCACAAAGTACCCAGGCTTTGAAGCCAGGTGGGCTTGGGTTTAAATCCCTGCTCCAGCTTTACTGTGTGACACTAGGAAAGCTGCTTAAGCTCTCCGAGCCTCAGTTTCCCCATTTATAAAGCATACGTTTTACAAATGAAGTTTAGAAAGAACATGAGGTCTGGAACACAGTAAGTGTTCAGCCACAGGTAACTTCTATAATTACTAATATTACTCAACATAGGCTGCAGGTTATACTGGGACATAATGAGGAATTATCACGTCATCAGAAAAATAAAGAAAGAAAGCACCGAAATGGGCTAATGAAGATCCATAGTTCTGCCTCCCTGGAGTCCTTACAAAGAAGAGCCGTACACCAGGCAGGACAGACAAATAACTGTGTGTCCTAAGCAGTAAGACTCTCACCAGCCTTAAGGCAGACACAGGCCAGGGCCACATGATATGTCAGGGTCCCTTCTAGCCCAGTGAGGAGACAGGAGGACCTCAGGACTTGAACTGAGATATCATCACAACTTCCTAACCAGAGGCAAATGCTTCAAGATACATGGTCTCACTCTTAAGATTAAAACGTGGCTCCAGTTCCCACAGCATGGCTCTAAGGCTAGTCAACCCAGCCTATCTATTCCAGTTTCCTGTTCTGGGTCATGGCTCTAAACAACAAGGCTCCAATGGGAGAGAAAAACAAAGGGAAAAAGAAAAAAGAGCAAGCATTGGAGTGCCAAGAAGAAAATACATGCCACTGGAGAGACAGAAGGGGAAAAAAAGGAAGGAATTGAATAACTAAAGCCAGTAGGGTTGGCCCCTGGAGACATATAATTGTGTCTAGAGCAGAAATTCTTAACTTCTGATCATAGACCTTTCTGAGAATCTGAAGGACGCTGTAGACCTCTCCCTGGATAAAGGTGCACCTGCTCACCCACACACAATTTTACCTACAGTCTCTGAGAACTCACGCATCACATCCATGCACTCCGAGCTAAAGATGTCAAATACTCTAGAGGCTCCTACATGAGGGGCCAGCTTCTATTTTGAGCTCCGGTCACGAACAAGGTCTTCAGCCGTAAGCCCAGGGTGCCAGCCCTGAAAAGGAGGCAACAGGAAGCATCTCACAGGCTCGTTCTACGACCTGGACGTGGAATATAAACTAATTGGGAGGAAGAAGACTCGGCATCTGAAATGAAAGGTATGGGCTGTCCTTCTTCACTGGCTACATTTTGAAAACAAAGGCCTTTGTCTTACACTAAACAAAGAATCATTGAACAGGAAAGCATTTGGCCTGGAGTCCATATGTCTGAGTTCTCCTGTAGCTGTACCACTAACTAGAGGGCTTGACCTAGAACGTATTACTCGATTTTGTCATCTGCAAATTAGAAGTTTAAGTGGATTTGACTTCACTCAATAGATACAACCTTAAAACATTGAGATCAATAAAATGTTATAGAAATCTAAATGTATTTCAAATATACAATAAGAGTTTCATAAAGAAGTGCTATCGAAAGTCATTTTGTAAAGGAAATGATCCCTGTGATTGATTTTTGGCATAAATATGAGTGCTAATCCTCATATAACATGCTTCATAGCTCACAAAGTAACACTACATATAACACTAGACAGTTTACCTGAAAACTCTTTGCAGAGAAAATACCAAAGAGAACTCCTGACAATCGGTGTCATTTAGACGTGAAGAAATGCCCCCAAATTAGGAAGATGTCTGAACACTCAAGTCAATAGTTACAACAAAGCCTGCTGATTTTGTTACAACAAAATCAGCTCTCCATTTCTCTTTGCCTGAATCAGCACAGTGGCATAACGTGCAGGTGTTTCCCACCAATGGGACATGGGGGAGATAATGTCACAGAAAAGAAATGTCACACTTTATAAAACACATGTGCCATATCGGCTGTTTCGGCATGATTTCTAGAAAATGAAATTTGCCGAGGGAATAACCTTAGCTAGATCTGATTTCCCCAGCCATTTCCCTTCTCTTCTAACTCTCCGTGGCTAACATTTTCATTTGAGATAGGAAGGAGCTAGATAGAAGGAAGAAGAATTAACTAGCAAACACCACAGTCTCTAAGGCCAGTGACAATAGGAGCAGATATTCCATAAACTTAAGCAGCTTCTAAGCATTTCACTGTATAACAAGCTAATCAAAATAATGATGTTCAGTCATCAGGAAAAGTGGTACTCTACCAACTCTCTTTATTAAAGCAGGAAACATCTAATAGATTTTGGAAATATTCCCCTGGGGGGAAGCGGGGGGGATGGCTAATTTTTTTAGCCAACACAGTTTTAGCTCTTAAAGGTAATAATTTTGTGAAAATTTTTATTTGCCCGCAATTCATTGTTTCCTGAGAATGAAACATAAACGGAGATGTGGTCACAGAGCTACATACAGATGCTTGTCAGAAAAAAGCGGCAACCTTTTGATGATAACAAATCACCATAAAATTTGTTTTAAGTGGCTGAATTACCCAGTATGATGCAGAGGGGGAAACATCGTGAGGGATTTGATCTGCTAGTTTAGAGTGTGTTAGCAAAGAATTGGGATAATTCACCTCTTACGGGGCAGCTTTTTGACTCTTGGATCAGTTCTCCATTTCTCTTTGCCTGAATCAGCACAGTGGCATAACGTGCAGGTGTTTTCCACCAATGGGACATGGTGGAGATAATGTCACAGAAAAGAAATGTCAGAGAGTCTCTTTCCCAATTGTTCTTACCTGTTTCTTCCAGAATCTCTGAATCCTTTAGCAAAAGGATTCCGGTCGATTTTTAATCTGGTGATCTGGAAAGAAACAAAAAAGCATGAATTGTATTTGTATGAATGGGCTTCCTTTTTGGTTGTTCCTAGAAATCACTCTGTTAGCAGCTGTTGTTTTTATTTGGTTTCCTTTTAGTTGGGGATTTCAACTGAAGTTGATATAGGACTTGATCCTGGCACACAGATGTCTGACCCACTTGACCCACTTCTCCCTAAAAACCAAGGTTTTCCCAGTATGACTCTGTCAACTCTTTCTCTGCTCACCTTTCTTGCCCCAAAATGGTGATCAATCACTTTAGACAAACAAAGGCATGGAAATGGAAAACTGGGTCCATGGTGTATGAAAAGTACTTGTTGAATGAATGAGTCAATGAATGAGCAAGAGAGTGACTAATGAACCAACGGACTCAGCCAATCCACTCAGGTACAATCAGACCACCAGGTAACCTGCCTCCGCCTGAAAGATCCAAGTAATTGACTGTATTGCCCATTTCACCTAAGTTGTGCCTTTCCTGCCACGAAGGATTGTTCGGTTCCTTCAGTGACCCGAAACGGTCTCATAAAAGACACAACAAGTAGCTAGAGTTTTGTCAAGGTTGCACCCAAAAGCAAATCTACAAATGTATGACAGGATGGGGCCGGAGGCAGCACCTCTCAGCCAGTCTCCCAGGCTCATCAGCAAAGCAGAAGAAACAGAGGCAGCTTCACAAGGCTGAGCAAACCCGGCGCACACAGCTGCGCATCCTCGGAAACCGTTTGGTTCAGCCGCCACTCAGGGCCTGAGTCCCTCTCCGTCCCCGTCGCCTCCTCGCCGCCTTCCCTGAGTCTCTGCGATGGTTTATATACATTATGCTCATGTCTCTCTCTAGACTAGAACAAGCCTGACCAACAAATTCCATATGCGCTCTGGTGTTTCCGCTTTCAGCCTTGGTCATGGGACGCATTTGGATACCTTCGCATCTGAGCCGGCCGCATGTTAATGACTCACTATATTCAAGCGGTAGAGACTTAGGGGTGAGGGCTAGGGAGCCCAGGAAAGGAGGCAGGCACCCTGGATGGAAAGTTCATTCTAGATGGTCTTGTTCAAGACCATCTTCCCATTTCTAATCATTGAGAACTTATCGTGGGACATCTCGAGTTGTTTTCTGTGTTCCAAGTCCTTCTTCCGTCAGAGTGGAATTCCCAACGCCACAGTCTTTAAATGTCTTTAAAACGCAATGTGAGATTCTGACAAACAGACTGTGACTTGAAAATACCAAAGTTATTTCTTTTCCCTAAACAGTCCTTGCCTCCAGAACGACGTACTAATAATGCAGCACTAATAACACAGCGAAAGCAATTTTACATCGATTTTATAGACCAGAGCAGGAGCCTGACGCTTCGGCTTTCTAAAGTCCACCGTCTGCCATGTGAGGACTGAGTTAAATTTAAAGACTGTCGCTGCGTTCTGTTTTTGACTTAAAATCAGCCCTCTCTTCCTCCATAATCCACAGCAATAAACCACACACCATATTTTCTTTTCAAGTTGGGGTTATAATATTTTATTTTCTCTTTCAAGTTGGCTTATCCTGTCTGACTCATTTATGAGAGCGGTTTCTGATTTGTGATTGTGCTGCCATTTAGGGGGGCCTCCGCAGACCCCTGTAAATATAGTAACATTCTATTTCATGGACCTGGGAGAAATGGTTGAAAACCCGTTTCTCACAGTTCACTGGATCTCGGGCCAAAGGGCCTGTACGCAGGTTTAATAGGCAAATGCCACCACTGTTAGGAAAAACAACACCTCTGTACTTGTTTCAAAGCTTTTAATGTGCGATTTAGAGAACTTTATGAAGAGTGTGGTCGCGCTCCTCATTACTGATTTACTATCGAGTACCCTTTGTGTGCAAAGTCATATGGCAGGAAGCACAGGTGACAGAAGGGTGTACAGTCAGTATATATCTGTGCATTGTCCTTCCCCCAACCTAAGAAGCTTATAATTAGAAGAGAAAAACAGACACATACACTGAGAATTACGACATCAAACTAAGTGGTGAGGTTTGCAGGAAAGGCAGGGTGCCGTGAGAGCTTAAAAGAAGTCCCAACTATTCCAAGTTAAAGGTTTCACCTTAGAGGTAGCACGTGAGCCAGGCCTTGGAGGACGTGTGGGTTTCTCATGAAAAAATGCAAGAAGGGGGAGGGAGGACTAAGGGAAGTATTTCATAAGAAAAGTCCTACGTAAGCCAGAGCATCAAAGTGGGAAAGAATGAAGCATATTCAAGAAACCTGGAGGAATCCAGTTTGACCAGAGCAAGGGGTAGGGGGAGAGCAGCGGTGAGAGAAAGCTGGAGGGCCTGGCCTGAGGCCACTTCATGGAAGGCCTTTATTACCCAGCTTAGGCATTTAGATACCCTGTAAACAGAACAATTTTAGCTTTATAAACCAAACTATCCCGGTTAATGCTTGTGCTGACAACTTTGGCTGTATCTACAAACACCAAGGGTAACAGGACAATATTTTGGAGAAGAAAGCCAATGTATTCTCAACCTCAAGAAGCCTTAGTTTCTAATAGTCCTATGGTATCAAGAGCCAGCCTAGTAAACTCAGATCTTATGAGTGTCTTCCATCTTGTGGAAAAGGATGCAAAGGTCAGCTGGGCCATAAAGCTTGCTGTCCTGTGGAAGACAGCAACGTGATATAAGGTGAATTCTCAACAGGTAGAAGAAGAAGTTCAAAATCCTCTCCTTCCATCCCAGTAGAGTATGAGAAAGACGAGACAGACGAAGCTGAAGCGAGCAGTTGGACTTACATTGCCTTATTCCCCAAAGCAAACCACATTCCAGGGGTGGGGTTGGGGAGACTCAGGAACCTGGCAGGGTAACCTCCATACACCTACGGGGATTGCTGCATCAAAGTAAAAATGCCCCCTGGTCTGAGGAAGCAACAAGAGGACTGCGTTAGGATCTCCAGGCTTCCCATGGCCTTTCTGCGGTGGGTCAGGGACTCAGAGGTCTTCACATGCCATGATGGGGAAGGCAGGGTGATCCTAACACAGAGATGCTAGAGCCTTGGCGGGACCCAAACAGAGGACCTGGATGAGACCTGAGGTGAGGCTGAGCCCACCAGGGAGACGCAGGAGGTCCTGACCGAGGCAAGAACACAAAGCACAAGTTCAGGGACCCAAGGACCAGACCACACACACACACACACACACACACACACACACAGAGCAGAGGCCAGGGAGGCCCAGAGAACAGCACAGGAACCCATGTGAGGACTTATAAACCCCTGCACATAAACCATACCTCTAGAGGCCATCTGGAAGAGTGGGAGAGGGGAAGGAAATATGGCGGCAGAAACCAAACACTAAACATTGACCCAAAACTAAATCAAGTTACATGAAGGGATAATAACCCACAATAGAATTGGAAAGTTTACATTTTCCCCCCTACCCTGCCCTAATGCAGAGGTCACAGCTTTTTTGGAAAATCAACTGCAGAAAATTTTATATATATATATATATATATCCACATTTTAGTAGTTAATTTTCAACCCTATTCCAATCATGTTTATCAGTTAGATCCTAATGTGACTGTCTGTCTGTCTCGACCTCCCCACCTTAGAGCAGGTCCATTCTCCATTGACAACTGCTCTAAATAACCGGCAAACCCGTCTCCCTTCTCCCCCTCGTCTCCCTGGCCAATCTCTTCTCTACCCAGCAACCAAAGTGATTCTTGTTAACACATAATTAGATCATATCCTTCTCTGCAGTGGCTACCACTATACTCCAAATTCAATGCAAACTCCCTGCCTGACCTTGCAGGGCCAGCATGCCCGGGCTCCCGCCTACCTCTCCGTCCCCACCCACACACCTGTTCCTGGTTCACAGGCTCCAAACGGAGCTGCTCTCAGTGCTGGAATGTGCCCAGCTCCCTGCCCAGGCTGTTCACACTCACTCTACCTCCAGACAAAAATACCCTTTTCCACGCTCTTCACATAGCTGACTCCTTGTCCCAAGTCTCAGTCTAATTGTTCTCTCCTAAGAGAGGTCTTCCTTGATCATCCGTCCAAAATGGCAGTACTTCTGCTACTCTCTTGAACTGCACCCTCTTTAATTCCGTCTGGAGTATAGGTAGGAACCATGTCTGTTTTATACACCATTTTATGAAGCAGAACCTAATAGGACGTGCTATTCATGCTCAATAAATATCTGGTCAATGAGTGAGTGAGTGAGTGATGTGGAAAACAGGGTTCACCAGTCCCAAAGCCATAACAAGCCTTGGAGAATACAGACCAAACAATCCCTTCAAACCTATGTGCTTTCACTGCAGGCATTACAGACAAAAGTCTTAAATGTCCTTCCAGTCAGAGCAAGGTCTATTACTAACTTCCTGTGCAGCCAAAGCTATTCGACAGCAGTCATGTTCAAACTGGGTCCAGTGATGATCGGGAGACATGGAAAATACAGAGGTTAGGGAAGCATTTTTTTCCCACTGATTTTATTTCCATAACCTTATACTGATTTGTGTAGTCTGAGTTACTGAAGACTGTGGCACGAGGGGGTGGCTGCTGGCCTGCCACCATTAATTTTAATCATTTTAACTTACTTTCTTGCCCAGGAACTTAGAGACAGTACATAAATGAGGTATACCTCACAACACACAGCGCAGACGTAAATAGCACAACCTACAAGGAAAGTGAAATCCTGAGTATGATTTTACAGGACCGAGGCTGAAAGGAACTGCCTTTATTAACACTTTCTTCGTCATTCTTAGGTGATTTTACCAAATTGCTTGAAGGGTGTTCCAATGGGATTTTTTTTTAAAAAAAAAGACCCTTATCCTGTATGCAAAAAAAATTCTGCACTGATTTGATTGGAAAGTTAGAGCAAAACTGGCTCAATACTTTAGGATATAATGAGTGGCTCTGAAATCCTATTGAATTTGCTTACACAGACCTGGCTGTGGTTGCAGACTTCCTATCTGGTTCATGTAGCCAATTCTCATCAAGAAATAAGACTGTGTTACCTGAGGAGAACAGGGCTGTGTCTTTTTGAAATCTACTTTCCTGTTTGGAAAAAAGAAAAAAAAACCACTCAAGGTTCAGCAAGCTTTTTCCCTTAGGAAGACAAAGACTCTGCAATGGAAATTTCCTGCTAATTCCATGAGGACATGTTGGCGTCAGCCTCTTCCAAGAAAAAGCATAAAGCGTAGAGTCACCTTTATTCCCACCTCTACCACTTTATTCTCCACGATGAGATTCTGGGCATAGTGTACCTTCCTCTCTGCCACAGGCCTGCCAAGTTGGCACTCTGAGAGCAAATAACAGTAATAATAACTTCAGTATGCTAGCAGCCCTGGGAGTCCGTGGGTCAGTCGGCAAAGGTGGGAGGGAGGAATGGGAAAGGGGGAAAGAAAAGCATAAAATATTTCATGAAATAGAAACTCTTTCTTCACACTTCACTACTACTTATATCCAAAAGAGCAGAACCAAAGATACATAAAGAAACTGGTAGTAGAGGTGTGTTAACTAGTCATTCAGCCATTTTCCGAGGATATATTCAGAGCTATCCACGATGGGACAGACACAAATATCTTAGAAATACAGAGATGGAAACCCAGACAAGAAAAAGCTAAAGGAACCCATCACCACCACCAGTATTACAAGAAATGTTAAAGAGACTTCTTCAGAAGAAAACAAAAGATCAAAAATATGAATAATAAAATGTAATAACTACATGCCTATCAATAATTACTTTCAATGTAAATGGATTAAATGATCCAATCAAAAGACATAGTGGCTGTATGGAAAAGAAAACAAGACCCATCCATGTGCTGCCTGCAAGAGACACTCTTCAGATTGAAAGACACACACAGACTGAAAGTAAAGAGATGGGAAAAGATATTCATCCAAATGGAAACAAATGAAAAGAAAAAAAAAATGGAAGTAGCAATACTTACACCAGACAAAATAGATTTTAAAACAAAGGCTGTAACAAGAGACAAAGAAGGACCCAGCAATTCCAAACTCAACAAACAAACAAAATGGAAACAAACTCATAGATACAGAGAACATTTTTGATGGTTGCTAGATGGGAGGGGCAATGGGGAGATGGGTGAAAAAGGGGAAGGGATTGAGATGTGCAAATAGCCAATTATGAAAACAGTTACAGGGATGTAAAGTACAATATATTGTCAATAATATTGTAATAACTGTATGGTGTCAGATGAGTACTAGACTTACCGGGCTAATCACTTCATAAGTTATATAAATGCCTAATCATTATGTTGTACACCTGAAATTAATATAATAATGGATGTCAACTGTAATTGAAAAATGAAAACTTATTTTTAGAAAATGTGAAGATGGAAGAGTCATCTTAATTAGTGATTTCTGGGCTTCAAAATTTCATAGATCAATTCTACTTTTTAATAATGTTTTTCAATTATAGTTGGCATTTGATATTAGGTTATATCAGTTTCAGGTGTACAGCATAGTGGTTAGGCATTTATATAATTTACAAAGTGATTCCCCCGATAAGTCTCGTACCCACCTAGCACTGTAGGTAGTTTTTACGATATTACTAACTGTATTCCCTATACTGTACTTTACATCCCCATGACTATTTTCTAACTACCAATTTGTACTTTTTAATCCCTTTACCTTTTTTCGCAGCCCCCTCCCATCTGGTAATCATCAGTTTATTCTCTGTATCTATGAGTCCATTTCTGGTTTGTTTGTTTGTTTGTTCTCTAGATTGCACATATAAGTGAAATCGCATGGTATTTGTCTTTCTCAGTCTGACTTATTTCACTCAGCATAGTAGTATCTAGGTCCATCCATGTTGTTGCAAATAGTAAGATGTCATTCTTTTTTATGGCTGAGTAATATTCCATTGTGTGTGTGTGTGTGTGTGTGTGTGTGTGTATAAAAAATAGGTGAATATATATATTCTTCATATATGTATATATTTACATATATGAAGAATATATAAAGAATAAGATAAAGAAGGAGTGATAGATAGGTAGAGATAGATAGATAGATAGATAGATAGATAGATAGATAGATAGATCACCTCTTCTTTAGCCAATCATCTATTGATGGGCACTTGAGTTGCTTTCCAAATCTTGGTCATTGTAAATAATGCTGCAGTGAACATAGGGGTGCATATACCTTTTTGAATTAGTGTTTTGAATTTATTCAGATATATACCCAGAAATGGAATTGCTGGGTCATAAGGTAGTTCTATTTTTAATTTTGGGGGAACGTCCATACTGTTTTCCATAGTGGCTGCACCAATTTACACTCCCACCAACAGTGCACGGCGTTTCCCTTTTCTCCACGTCCTCGTCAGAGGCCAATTCTAATTCCCTCCCTTCCAGCATTTGAGCAATCAATGTTGATATTCCAATTATTTTGATTCTACCAAGTAAAGAGAGTTAACATCGACTATCTCCTGTCATCATTATTCCATAAAATAAATGATATTTTAATATCAAAAAAATTAAAAAAACAGAATAAAATAATGTACAGTCTACTAAAATGTTTACATTTATTTAAAAATCCCTATACTGTTTTTATTTTTCTCATCTCTCAGTGGACCCTAAAAAACTTCTCCCATAGACTGGTGACAGAGAAGCACTGATTCAGACCAAACCATCCATTTCAAATAAGAATAGCGAGGTGGAGTGATTTGTGAAAGGCAGGACAGTCCATCAGCTGCAGAGCTGGGCCTAGACTTCACATCTCTTAATTCCCTACCTGGTGTTTTCTACCATATCATACTGTTTTTGTAGAAAGTGCAACCTTTGCAACCTTTGTTCTCAGAAACCTCAAAATATTGAGAGGAAATTGGACACACACACACACACACACACACACACACACACACACACAGGTTAGAAAGTGATAAAGGTCATGAGAGAGAGAGAATCAGTCACTAACACTTCCACGAGGGAGAGCTCATTTGCAGCTGACAAAAATGTAAGTAAGGTTATAGGCGATAGTATTTGCACCAAACTTGATGAATAGAAGGAATCTAGACAGGTAAAGATGAAGGGGGAGGGGGAGGACATTCCTGGAAAGACAACAGCATGTGCAAAAGCAAGGCAGCTACAGAGTGCAAACAACAATAAAATTCTAACTCGACTGCTGAACTCTTGTGGATGCGTAATGAGAATTAACGGAAAATACGCCTAGAAATATCGTTGGTAATTAGCCACAGAGGATCGTAACTGAAACACTTGGGATCCTGGGCTTTACTCCCTAGGCACTGAGGAGTCACAGACCATTTTTGACAGAGAAAGAATGCAGTCAGAGCTGTGCTTCAGGAAGATGTCATCCAACAATGACTATACGTGATGGCTGGTGAGACCTTAGCTTGCAGTCCAGGCGCCTCTGCTCAAAGCTACCACAGCAGCCCGAGGTGGAGGGAGGTTAGGTCCAGAGCAAGGGCAGAAGCAATGAGATTAGAAAGAAGAAAATATTCCATCAGTAGAAGCAACAGAGTTTAGTGGCAGACGGGTGGGGGAGCGTCAGGTGTCCAGCGTGGGTGACAAGATGGACGTCAACAGGAATCATAGGCTTTGACCACGGAGTGGACTGAGAGGAGTCACAAATGACGAGTATAGTTGGAGTATGTTGTTTACCAGCAACAAAACACCATGTCCCCACCTCTCAAGTGGAGTCCTGTCCAACTGTATTGGTCTAGAATATCGTGGGGGTTAAAAAAAAAATGTTTACAGACATGAACACGCTAATAGTTTTCAATACTTGAAAATCCCGTGTCGGTGGCCTCTGTTTGATAAGAATAAATGGCTGCCAACCATCATTAAAAAGCATGCATAAATTATATAAATGTCCAACCACTATGCTGTATACCTGAAACTAATATAAAAATATCGTGAATGTCAACTGTAACTTTTTTTAACGTCATCATGCAGGAAAAAAGGAGGGAGAAATTATAAATTCAGAGCTAACAGAGACCTTAGAAAGCATAGGCCAACGGCTTGGAGTTGTCTTCATTTTCTTGGAGAAGAAAGTGAAGCCCGGAAAGATAAAATGATTGCTCAGGGTGACACAGACAGCTAGTGGAAAATTCAGGACTGAAAGCCAGGTCTCCAAATGTCCCGCCCTTTGCTGTGTGTGGAGCAGGACATGGCCTTTCCCTGGGAAGACTGGGTAACGTTTCAGTTCCATTCCCTCTGTTGTCCTTCCCTGATTGTGTTCCTCCAAACAGTTCCCAAAAACATGGAGAACCTACCAGACCTTTTTCCCTCTTGGCTCTCACAGGCCTCCAAACCATTCCCTTAAACAGAAATATAGGAAGTAAACAATATTGCCATGAAATACTAATTGTTCCCATTCTGGAAGGGAAATTAAAAAGACAGCAATAGGTGAATAGCACTCAGAAAAGAGAACAGTTTATGCTACCCAGCACCTTCAAGACAAGTCTGAAAATTATTGTTAGCTCACCGCTCTGACTTACGGGATGCAGACGGCAAGATTCCCGGGGGAAAGACCTGGGGTTAGTTTGCTTTATTACAAGTCGCTGTATTATATTAAATCACAGCTACACAGCCAAAGGGGATGTTAAAACAATCATGCTTATTGGTTTATCCAGAGATGGGAAGCTTGTTAAACAGGCAAAAGCTGTTATCTTGACTTCAAAATGGGCAGAATTGAGTATGACTCATCTATTCTGAATGCCAGCACATCATGAATTCGCCAACATGACATGAGAACAGAGAGATCAAAGTAGTTACCTATTGATTAATATCTTCAAGAGACAAGGCAGCTCCTTCAATTCCCAACAATCCACTTTCTCCTTAATGAGCAATTTATTCTTTAAAATGGCCCCTACTCCCCACCGCCCTCCATGCCTTCACAGACCCAGTCATTTAGCAACGTCAGCTGACTACTGTTAATTGGACGCCAGGTTTGTGTCAGTGACTTTATATACGTGTTTCCTCTTCTAGTCCTCATAGCTCTGTGAGGCTGGGACATTTTCAGACCAGGAAACACAAGTTGAAGGGCGTTAAGACAGTTGCTCCAGGTCACACAGTTCTTCAGTAGAAAGGTCAGAAATCAAACCAAGTATGTCTGTTGCCAAATGCCGTGATCTTCATCGTGGTTTCCCACCACTACCACTGCTCCCACCCCAGTCCAGATATAGATAAAATATTTATACAAGGAGAATGCACTCAGATGCCTAGGAGAGAAGGTTGGCGAAGAGAAAGGGATTTTAGGTACCCACGTTTGGCCTTCTTTCATTGTCACAGTGAGTTGTAGCTTTCTAATTTCAGCTTGAGCTGTCGTAGTGACCCTACTGGCTTCTAAAACTGAGTGAATTCATCAGTGTTCTGGTTTGTTCTACAAACTAAATTCTAAAATCGTAGTACTTATTCCCACATCTCTGCCTTCATGAGAAACTAATGATTAAAATGGTGGTTGGGCAGTCTTGGGGACAAATTCCAATCAGTTATTCAAAAACTTCGGCTTGTTCTCCCTTCTTCTGAACCCCATTTAATCCCAGTGTTCTGCTTGCTTCAAAATCCATGTAGCTTGTATCAGAGCTTGAGTATTGAAGTTTTCTGTAAAGACCCTCTATGGCCTCTGCAATTTTACTGTTAAGGAGTGTGAGAGGATTTAATAGTTTTTAAATGGTGCCCAAAACAAACTAAACCTCTTCCTCTAGTTTAGATTAAATGTGGCATCCACAAGGAAAATCCGAAGTTGGGAATGCTTTATCGCTACCAAGAAAGCCCAAGAACCATCTAGTACTTAATATTTACCGGACTAAGGGGTTGTTGTATATCGAATTCCTCTGAAGGTAAAGAACATCTGAGGAGTTTTATCCAGATGCACTATGAAAGAAATACACTTTCTGTGTGAACCAAAGGTTATACAACTCCCCTTCACCTGCCTGGCACACCAGAAGCACTTGATAAATATTTAGTAAATCAATGCTTTTCCTCTATCGCCTTCTTTATCAGAGCACTAAGCATAGTATGTAATACCAAAGGTATTGAATATTATAAGTTCATTTTGCTCCAAGCAGGCCCAAAATACAAGTATGCAGTCTATCAGGCAAAATGAGCAAAAACTCTTTGTTTCAGAAAAGGATGACCCTGCGGGATCTTGTGAATTAGAAACACACTCTAAATTACAAAAGTGAGATTCACACGCCGCTTTCAGGGAATTGCATGAAGTGAGATCATTTGTAAATCCACTTAGTCACCGTCCTCGAAAAAGAAGTTTGTGTAGAATACCCAGAATAATTCCAGGTCTGGTCTCTCTCTCCCTCCCTCCTCCACCCACACGCCTCCTCTATTCGTCTGGCTAATTCATATGTGTGTCTTCACCTCAGAAGAAGCATGAGCTCTTCCGGGAAAACTTACCTCATTCCTTAAACCAGAAAAGCTCCCTGTCTCCGTCTGTTGTTAAATTATTCCACTGTCTTATCGTTAGTGCCTTTCACGCAACTAAAACTCCCCTTTGCCTAGGGAGAAGTAAGTCTTTATCTGCTCAGTTTCTCTAGTAAGTGTGGGATATTGTACATTCTCAATAAACATTTCTGGAATGAATGAACATATTACTGACATAACAACATACAGATCTTCGGGTGTGGCTGGTGACCCCACGGAGGGAAATTTAGTCTGGAAGTGTAAATGAAGCTGTAAGTGAGTCTTAAATAGAGTTTGAGAGGCCTGGTGACTTAAATGCAGCCAGGTAGATGCATCCGTGGAAAATTGCAGGTAAGAGGGAAGGAAGGAATCGAACCTCAGTACGTGCAAAGGAATTGCAAATGATGAGGGACATTTGCCAGGATGTAGTAGAGATGATGAACGTGGGTACACATACAGAGAGACAGGAAAATGACTTGGGAGGTTTGGTCCGCTTGGGCAGAAGTCTTGTCTCTGATCTAAATCTAGCCCACGCCAGCTGCCACTAGGCATTACTGCCTCGTCATCACCAGTGCCCTGTGGGCACCACCAGCTTGCTGTCTCTCATTCCAACCCGTCAGTGCCAGGCAGAAGACTAAGCGTTGCTTACCCAAAAGCCTGAATAAGCTCCTTCCAAAGCAGATAGAGCAGGAGACTCTCCAGGGCAGCCTCTTACCTGCTGGTTCTGATAAGCCGTGACAGTGGTGAACACGGTCTCGGGAAAGTTGAATGTTTTCACTCCATCCCCAACGGGCACAGATTTGGTGGGCGAAAGGTCACTGCTGAAATCCTTGCGAATCACGTGAACGCGAGGCTGGTATTTGTGCATAGAGTGCAGAATGATCTGAAATGAGAAAGGGAGACGCTGTGCCACGGGTTGGTTGGCTCTAAAAGGTCCCTGCCTCTTCTCAAGCTCTCATGCAAATAAGAGTCACAGGCTAGAAGCCTTACAGGACACCGGGATGGACAGGACCCCGGAAATCAGTGTACTTAGCCACGGCAGGAAGGACTGAGGGATGGGAGAGCATTGCATGGAACCACATAGCACAGTACCCTAGCCGTGGGCGGTGGCTGTACTACGTTTGCTTTACCGGTGTAAATACTGAACGACGGCTCTATACCAGGGGGCGTCCCTCCACGGAAAGGTCTTAGAATCTCCGTCGTGTGTCAGTGGTTCCCTCCTGCATCCCATTTTCCACATGGGCTCATGCCGTCTTTAAATTCTACCAGCTATTATTTGTCCTTTGTTATTGAATGTATGGACATTCCCTTATGTCATGTGAGAGTACATGGTATATGTGTGTTCTCCCTTCCTCAAAAACTTGTCATTTTCTTCAAGATAGGAGCCCTGGTTTTCGCTCCTTCCCATAACGTCTTCCCATAGCACCCAGTATGGATCCTGGCATTCAGTGAAAAAATCAGTGTATGTTTTGCTGCCGAAGACAAATTCATAGCCTCGGGTGCTCCAATTATACTTGGAAAGACTTAGGGCCTGTTCTTCTCTTATAAATTCATAAATTTCTTGACAAATCAGTCAGAACTGTCACCTTAGTTGTTTCCCTGCGTCTGTGGCCCTGTGAGGTATTCTACCGAATGTTGTGATTGCTTCCACCATTTTTTAATTCATCCTGTATTTCTGTCTCTGAGTTCTCCCCTAACTAGACTAGGAGTCCCAGAGCACAAGAACTCTGTCTGATAAGCACAGCCTGACACACAGCAGACACTTGCCAAATGTTAGCTTTGTAATACATGAAATTTCACAGGAAGAAGAAAAAACAACTTTTACGCTTACTTTCTTCAGATGGCTTAAAGTGGCATGGACATTCTTATTTTACCTGTTTGGAAAAGCCTAGGGCTAGTCCGCTCTAGAGCAAAGAGGGGAAGAGGGAGGTAGAGGGAGAGGGGGGGTCCTTTCTACTCACGTGTCCTTGATCGTCCAGTTCATTGTTAGTCAGCTTGAGTTTGTCGAAACTGACCACCTGTCTCATCCAAGTGTCTCCAGAAGCTAGAGAATCGGGGTGTATATAAACTCTTGGGGGTACGGGGGAGTCGGCGTTGCCGGCCACCATCCACTTGGAGCTATGATACACATATCTGAGATAGAGAGGGAGAGAAGAGAATTCAGACACAGATGCAGAGAGGGAATAGAGACCCAGGAAACAATCAGACACAGGAGAGACGGGAGGCAAAGCGGTGACAAGAATGGAGCAGCAGTAGAGATTCAACAGAGAATACAAAGGATGAAAAGAGAAGGGTATAGATCACCAGGAGAAATGAGATAGAGATGGAAATGGAGCGAGAGATGGTAGGGGGAGGGGATAGCAGAGAAGTGTTGTGCTTAGTGATCAAAGCTGCAGCTCTCACAAGGAAAACATTCCCACAGCCCCTTTTCTTCCTCCTCCCTCGCCTTGCCTGCACCCCTGTGTGCACACAGGCGTCCTGAACCCACGTGGCTAGCTATGGCAAAGGTATTTTACTGCAACCTTTCACCTTCCAAATGCAAACCATATAATCCGTCGGCCACTTGTTCGGGATTTGGTTCCTTATTGAAAACATCTTCCATATTGTCCTATAAAACACAGCCATGTGCAGAGACCCTCCAAGCCTCTCACCGGTTAACCGTTTCCTTGCCAAGCATCTGCATTCTGAGGGATTGCTATGAAAAATGGAGGAGGGCCTTTGCCTTAGTGCAGCCGTGGCCAGAAACGCCACCCTGTGTCCCCGGCTAGTGTTGTCATCATCTGCCAGTTATTTCCCCACAAAAACCTCTGGCAATGAGACGTTGTTGGTCCCAAGGGAGGTCAGTTTTTCAGACTCTGCCCATTTCCCTGTGGTTCTGAAGAGTGTTCTCCATGGACCTAACATTCCCCGCGTCTCAGTTCTAAAGGCCACGTGGGACCTGGACCCTGGCAAACACAGGCAGTCAGTCCACATCACAACTCCCAAGATGCTCTAACACAGAGTTGAAGCATGTTAGAAGTCCGCTCTGAAGTCCTGCAATCCAGACCACTTCCCTCCCGGCCATCTGCTCACCCATCACGCTAGCCCAGGTCCTCCCCATTCATCTCTCGCCTCCGAATTCATGGGTTTGGGGCCAAGTTCTCAGATATTTCAAAATGAGCCATGATTCACTGATTGGATTGGGATCTCCAGAGATCAATTAAGCCACAACTTGTTTCAGACAAGAACTACATGTAAGCCACCAAGAGACAGAGAGACCGTGTTGGCTTTTCGTGACTTTGAAGGAAAATTAATTTAACAAACGCACTCACAGCTCATATTAATGACCAGGAATTCTCGCTAACTAGATGTTCTTCTTGAGGTCTCAACCAATCCTCCTGTTCTTCCCCTCCATCACCCACAGGGTAATCCATCAAATCTATGATCGAATGTACGACACTGGTCCATTTCTCCTTCCCCTTTCAGAAATAAATCATCTCAACTCACTTAGTCTTTCAGAAACCAAATCGTTCAATATGTTAATCACTTTCAAGGTTAACTGAATTAATTTTAGACTCATTATCCATTTGGTTTTTGCTCCCCCCGCAGACACTATACAGTCCCACTCTCTCCAGAGATACAAGGGGGATTCCAGACCAAACCATTGTTGAGTCCTGATTTTCTACTTCTAGTGACTTCCTCCCACCTGGTGCTCTGCTGCAGGCGAATGGCATATCCTCCATCCTTGTTTTCTGTACAGGGCCTTATACAGAGCACTGTGAAAGTGCATCATCTAATGAGTTTAAAGAACAGTTCTGGATTGGGAGCGACACCCACACTTCTACCTCTCAACATCATTCATTACCTGTATCTTTTATTGTCCACAGGTACAATGTCCATTGCTATGTAGTACTGCTGGTGTGGATCCAGACCGGTGATTTTCACTCTCATGGCAGGAAACATCCTCCTAAGAAGGGGAATAAAGTAGGAAGCTCAGCAATCACAGGGGAAGAAGGAAAAGCTCAGAGCGTCTCTTCTCATTAGGAACTCGAAGCACACCAAAGCCAGGGTGTGCCAGTTCTCAAAGTTGGCTGATTTTCTTCACTTTGGAAATTGCCACTATAATATATGCTGAGGACTTACTATTGTAGAAATAGCGCCTCTTCTTAAATTGACCTATTTGATGATTTATACACCCAAAGGGCTCATACCATACCCTGCTTTATACTATTAGTTAACTTTTAATGTGATTAGATAGATGGATGGATTGTTAATAGATAGACAGATAGATACACAGATATGTGTGTGTATCTACACGTTTCCTATTGGACTATAACTTTTTTCATATACACTTGTACTTAACATAGTTGATTAATTTATATTCTTATTCCCCCAGTTGATTGTTAATGATTGTAAAATATTTATGATTGATGGAGTTTATTTGAAAATGACCACTCTAAAAAATAATCTTTCAAGAAAAGGAAAGGAAAAAAAAGGAAGGTGCCACTAGTTCCCAAACAAAGGGCCACAAATGGTGTGTGTGTTTTTTTAATGTATAAGACTGTAGAAAATTTTCTGCAAGTTCTCAGGCTGTCAACATGTGTGTCAGAGGACGGACCCTGTGGAATAGGGAGCAAATACCAAATGAATTCTAGTGGCCTCTGGGCAGTACCTTGTTTCTACCACAATGGCTTGTTAAACTTGCCAAAGCAAGCGAGGTCAGGATATGGCACTTTACAACTACTCTCATAATTGAAGAGGGAACAACCCAAAAGCCGTATTGTGTTACAAGGCGTCCAGAATAAAACTCACCATTCTCCTTTAACCATAAGAAAGAAGAAAAACACCAAGCTCTTTTTGCATGTCCTTCATTTAGGGGCCAGACATTACAAGTGCTCAGTTCAAACTTTTGGATTGCCCTGAACATACTCTAAGGCCCTTGTACCCAAAACGCTACATTCAGCTTCACCATCTGGGGCCATTTAGTGGAGCTGGGCAGAGCACGGCGCTAATGAGGTCAAGGTCACAGGCTGGATCCACACATGGCCTAATTGGCTTTGCTCCATTTCACAGCCACAGACCAGGCCCTGACCCCAGACAGCCATCTTGCAAATGTGCGCTGGCGGTTTGCATGAGGGGCTTTCTGTGCTAGTGACACATTCCACTGCTCACCAGAAGCAACTCAAAAAGCAAATGTCCTCTGGTAGTCGGTCAGTGACATCACAATCATAATTGGGGTGAAGCACAAGAGGGACCTTCTAATAGGCATGATGGCTAATTCTGAAGCATTTGCTAAGAATAATATAGAACGGTTCCTTCTTTCCCAGCTTATAACTTTTCAGAAGCTTTTATTGGCACATCAGGTTAGATTTTATCCTTCTACCCTCCCAAGTTTAATTAGGAAGCCTCGTATTTCAGTCTTACGATGGGCTCATGAAAATCGATGGTGGGCTGTTCATGACTAAATCTCACATACGTGATAGGTAAGGCACTTTGATCCACGCTAACGATCTCCAAAAAATCGGGACCCTTGGTCTGTACATTTAAATACAGATCCGTGATTGCCCCTCTTACTAACTAACAATGACTTATGATTGCCCTGTCTATATAATAAATGGTTGGAAAGCATCTTACCAGGAATGGAGAGAAAATCCTCTCACTTGCTATCTGACATAAGAAAATGGGATTCCTCTCAGCCATTTATAGAGGCTGTTTTACACGGAAAGAGATGAATTTCTTTACTTGATGACTTCAATAAAAGGGGTTAGGTGTTTTAAAATTCAATACCTCTTTTGTCTGGAACACTTATATGACCTTGAGTGGACATGCTACCTGTCTTTCCCCAATACCCAAGTTCTAAAATGAATGAGCTGTGTGTGCCTTTAGATAAGTCATTTAACCCCTATTAAACAAAGGAAACAGACTAGATCATCTCTAAGGGGCCCTCTTGCTTTAAAATTCTATTGACTTTAGTGAAATTCTCTTCTTAAAAACTTACCAAAAGTTTTTAGCACAGAATATCAAGTGAAGTCAGAAGACCCTAGAGAAAAATTAATCTTTCATATTCACAAAATGAGGTGTGTTTGGTTTTAATTTTATAGCTAAATTCAGGCCAATTGTTTTGTGTTCCAAACCCATTAATCCCTACAAGCACCTCTGTCCATGGTGCTGATTATACAGATTATGTCAGGACATTCAGAGATTGAGGGCTCTGTAGACGTCCTGAATGAACGGGACTACAGTTTGGGGAGTGAGAAGAAGTAGATGGTGACTAAGATCTGCTCAGGAAAAAGAACAGTCAGACATAACTATTGTCACTGAATAAAAGGTTATGACTCAAGAACAAAATGTATGTCTGTGCTGGGGCTATCTGGATATATTCAGGTATGAAAGTAAATTTGTGAAGGTAGAGATATAGAAAAGAAAACACTGCAGAAGAAATCACGAAATGAGGTCACAAGAGAGTTGACAATGAGATGCTCAGGTGACCCAATGTAACTGAAGGGCAGGAATCAAAGGTGTGATATCAAGAACAAAAATGACTGGACGACACCGACCCAATAGTAGGCAGTGAAAACGCGAAATAAAAACTGGAAAATCTTATAGGCAAAAAAAGTAATATGTTCCCTCTCTCCAACCAAGCCCCTTGCCAAAAACTCTTTCCTTGAATGACTCTATTTCCTTCCACGCTGTCACATCTCAAAATGTAGAACAGGACAAGACTGAAACCCAAGCAACAAAAGGGAGATGGCATGGGAAGGCAGTGCTCCTTCAAAGTTGCTCTTGCTGCCTTTTAATGGTTTTATTGAGTACTAAAAGTGAGAAAGAAGAGGGTTCTAGAAGAGAAAGAAAATGCACAAGTTTTCACGTTCATTGTAACCTCATGTTTTTGTGATATCGTATTGTATTGGGAAGTTTCTCCATATGCATTCAAGTGAACTGGACCCACTGAAAATATTCTTTTACTTTAAATGTCCCTGCTCATGAAGACAGCTTATGATCAACGAGGTGGTTCTTTTTGGTCTCCATGACATGAGACTATGTAGCTTGGCTTTGAAAATAGGAAGGCAGTGTAATTGTTTTACTTTCAGTGAACTATCCCTCTGTACTGAAAAATCTTAGGCCCAGTTTATTTTTATTTAAATCATTTTCATTTTTAATCCAAGACGGGGAAGCTACCACCATTTCCTAACAGTGCAGAGTTGTACACAGGTGAGACTTTTGCTTTAGAGCCATACAGATCTGTGCAGGATTCTGGATCTTCCTTTACTGCCTGTGTGGCCTCAGTCAAGTTAATTAACCTCTTTTGGTCTTTGCATCCTCATCCGTATATGGGATTATCATATCCTACTCTATAGGCTTCCTGTGAAGTTTAAATAATATAGTATATATGGAGTATCCGGCACAAAACTGGTACTTAACTATGGAAAATTGAGAGGTCCCAGTAAAAGAGTAGCTTAAGTAAAAGTGTTTATTTCAAGAGAAACTGTTTTTGATACCTTCATCATGTAAATAGTTTTGCAAGAGTTTCCACCAGGTTGCCGCTTGTGTTTTGTAATAATTTCAAGCCCACAACAACACACAATGGATCAACAAGCAGGTCTCAGGAGATAGGCACCACACCCAGTTCTTACCAAAAACAAAATTCTTACAAAAACATCTGGCTGTTTTAAATGCCATAGAAGATGCAAGCTGTTGTTTGGGGAGCAAATGTTTTCTCTTAAAAACATGGAAGGGTGAAGTCACACCTGCTCTGGGAATTACTTTGGCTGTCATGTACCCTGGGTCTCCAGTATTAACTGAAATACATTTGTAGGTGAAAAATGTTTGCGAGGCCAGAGGTGAGGGAGATTTGAGTGACCCTTGGGGGAAAATGGCAAAATCACAGTAAGCACGACAAGATCACTTTGCCCAGATGTCCAGATGCAGAAAAGTGAGTGCACGTGGCTTTGACTTCAGCAACGCGGCCTACCACGAGTCAGTGAAAAGAAGAAATGCAACCAACCGCTCCTACTTCGTCCTCCGTTCTTTGAAGTTGGCCATTCAAAGGAACGTGTCCTTACCTGCCCGCCTTGGTGATGATCATCTCAGTTCCAATGTCATGGAACCTCTTCCAGAGGTCGGCACATTGCAGCTCCACCTGAATCTCCTCCATGGAAGACATGGCAGCGGGCCCGGGGACCGCAGCACCAGCGCCCAGGTCAGCGTGAGTGTCAAAGGAGCAGGAAGTCCGCTCGGTGAGCACCTCCGAGTCCGAACCAGTGCTCTGCTCGGAATCTGCCAAAGAAACCATCAAGCCTCGAGTGAGAAACTGCTGCGCTCCCCTGCAAGGCTCCTGACCCTAAAAGAGGGGAGGTGGGCTGGGGGGCATGGTGGAGGGGGAGAGAGGTGAACAAAAGGCAACTGAAAGCTGGGAAGCTCCAGAGCACAGCACTCAGGGTATTTTATTATTTTTTTTATGGTTTGTTTTTGTGATTTACAACCTTCTTTCAGGTTTCGTGTTTCCAACGTGCCATCTGGGGTTTTAGTAAGTTTTAGCAACAACTGAAGAAAATTGGTCCGCAGCAGGCGCTATAAAGAGTCCTCATGTCACCATGTTGAAGGGAGTGAAGCCACACGGGGGCCACATTTTAAAAATAATAATAATTATTATTATTATTACAGACTCTAGCTCCAAATCTAGATTAGACTGTTTCACTTGGAGGGGTGGACGGGGGAGATTCAGTCCTAACAACATATTCTGGAATTCCACCCCATTCCGCATCACTGCCCATCAATCATTTTTAAACACAGCGGTTTTCCCTCCACGGATATATCCTGGTCATCAAAAGTTAATGAAAATTTGGTGGTGGGGAGGTGGAATCTTTAGAATCACTTTATCGTATATCTGAGTAAACGGCTTCTCCTAAGAGTTCAATCTGGCCATGGTGGAAGAAAAAAAAAAAAATCCGTTGTGAGGCAAGGATGTAAGCATATGGAAAAAGTTACCCAAGAAGGCGGTTGAAACAAAGGGAATAAATGAGTTCAGGAGACACCTTGATTGGTTTCTGAAGTATGGGCAGAGGGGAGGGGTGATCCAAACAGGAAGGTAGGATTCAGAGCAACCAAATAAAAACCTGCCACGCTGGGCCAGATGGTCCTCTCCTCCTGTGCGTTCTGTACTCATGAAGGGGGGTGGGGCACGTAGACTAATGGACAAGTCTGGAGGCAGACCAGAGAATTTTCAGTCATTTTTTTTAAATTCCTTGCTTTTAGGGGCCTGGTGCCAAGGATTGTATCGCCTAAGATTTCTAAACACTCAGATTAGGTAGGACAATTTCCTTAGGGCAGGTAGTACTGAAAGCCAAGCCTAACCATCTATTTCTCTTACCCTTAACGTCTGATTGCTTCCCCTGCAGCTAGATACATACATAAATAAAGGGTGGAAACAGCGGCATCTAATTCTGACACCTGAGTTTTCAGTGCTGTCAAAGGTCCTGGCCTCTTGGGTTTCTGTCTCTGATACTAGGAGGAAGGAAGAAGGATGGGGCAGAACACCACACCGTCTTGCCGCCATGCTTATTTACCTGCAGCAGGTTTCTAGGCCTGTGAACAGCCCATCCCACGATACCTTTCATTTTCTTTCCTTCTAGCCCTGATGTGTGCCTCTCTCAAACCCAGGCAGCATGTCTGGCAAGAATTTCCCACAGCTCTGCCAAAGCCCACAGGGAACAAAGTGGCATTTCTCTTCATCCTCCCCAATTCCTCACCCTTCACTTCTGAAGACATTCAGGGGACTGCGGAACGGACCCAAGCGCCTAAATAACAGGTAACTCTCTGCCCACGATTTTTATCCACAATCACTAGTCCAGTCACATCTTTACCAAAGGAACAACAACAACAAAGTGTTATAACTAGGTTTTGCACGTCTAAACATGTAATTTTATACCTTGGGCCAAACGGCCACTAATTTTGGTCTCCTTGCAACACGGGAAAGGGGAGCTACTTATCCAGGATGAGAGTGGCCGTAGAGGGACACAGCTCCTTCCCAGCCTGATTCTATGTGCCTTTCAGTAGCAGGGCCATTACAGCATCACGTACTGCGCCAAACACAGTAATTCCCGTCCTCGGAGACACAGGTTCCCAAGTCCCAGTTTGTTTCTGGGACATGCCAAGAGCTCCTCACTTACCAAGAGTATTGTGAATTTTTCAAAAACTTCTCAGCAAGAGTTCTAGAAAACAGTCTCGTCCTACCTTTGGGAGCAAAGTGTTAGGAAATCTCCCAGCCGAAGAGTGCTGTCATTAGGAAAAAGTTGGAAATAGACATCCTAAGTAAGGCCCCGCAGAAATTTTGGACATAGGATTTCTCCAATGCGTGTTTAGGAACGCAGAGGGAAGGGAAAGATATCAGTGCAGTAAGTGACAAATATTTAATGGTAGCCGAATGGACTGGAACACTATGACTGACTCACTTTGTCATCTGGAATAACACGGGTGCTCACAACGTAATATTAAATGGATTAATGAATAACCTTCGACAACTCACTCAACCACAATGGACCTATTTCCCCATCATGCAATTAAAAGGATTGAACCGAAAACTTTTATGATCTCTTCCACCTCTAAAGACTTGAGCAATGTAAGCAGAAGGCAACTTTCGGTGATAATCCAGGCAACCTCAGTTAGAAGCATCAAACTTAAAACTGAGCAAGACGAGTTAAATGAGGAAAAAGACTGGGGGCCCAAATTCACCTTATTACAGGAGTTAAAGAATGGAATGGGTATTCTGTTCATAGTTTCAATCAAATCAATCAATAAGCACCTATCAGCACGTGGCCGTATATGAGGTACCACATAGATAATTTGAAACAGAATCCCAGACCTTGAGCAGTTTCCCAGTTAGTGTTGATTAATTATGTGTTTACTGAGCACTTACTGTGTGCCCAGTACTGTGCTAGATTCTGGGAAATACCAAAGTACACAATGGAGCTCCTCTTAAAGAAATTTACAGTACAAGTGGAAACTGGGCACTTTCACAAGTGATCAGAAACAAAGACGAATACTACCACACCGTTTTCCACACGATTATATATTGTCTCGTATGTCTCATCGGAATCCAGAAAAGAGAGGGATCCAAGAGGGTTGGAACAGACCTGGGGAACCCACGGTTACTAGAAAAGAAATGGACAAGTCTGTGGCAGCGTAGATAGTATTTGCCCATGGAGAGGATTTTCAGAAACAGTTATTTGTTTCCCTGGAAATATTCTGTGTTCCTCGATTCTCACTCCCTCCCAAAATAGAGCCCAAGTGACTTTTATATACGGAATATAGGCATCAGCCCATATTTACAATAATATGAATACACCATATAATTTTCCATTCTCAGTTTCTCAGATGTCACAATTTGTAAATAAAATGAATATCATATTTTATATAGTTTTTAGAAAAACTCCTAGGGTGCTTAGGAATACCTGTGACATAAGCTACCCTACAATAGCCTTAAAAATAGTAATCTCAGAATCAAGATCAACCGCCTAGGTAAAAATAAAGTTTAAGCCTTTGTAAAATACATTTCTAAATCATAGTTATATAAAATATTTAGGCTAATCAGATCAATTATTTCAGCTATTAATCAGAATGCATAATCAAGTTACCTAAGTCATAAATGTAAGAAATGCATAGCAGGTTATTTCAATCAAATCAGGTCCTCCGTTCTGAAATATAATCAGTCCCTTGAAGATAAGAAAAAACCTCTGTGTTCTCAAGTTCTTTTATTCTTGGCAATTTGTGACTTCCTGCCTTCAAACAATAACCATTAGGAACTCATTTGAATGACCTAGAAAGACTTCTTGGTTATCAGATGCCTCTTCTGAATATTATTTTAACAAGGGAAGTTTCAGTAAATCAGGAACATAAATGGTAACATTACATGTAACAAAGGAAGTTAAAGGAGAAAACCGAGGGAACCTGTACTGAGCCAGGTCACTGGAGAACATCGTGTGACCCATAGGGTCAAAACAACATATCTATTCCCATCTCAAAAAAGTCCCTAAAAGAGAGATTCTATCCATCACTTCATAGCATTACTCATTTTCCATCTCTGATCTATCTTGTATTGAGAAAATGGCTACTCGAACACTACGTTCCCACAGAAAGTTGAGTTTACCTTAGAGGGAGTTCAATCCTCAATGCATACAAATAGTCGCATTTTGAAATAGTTTCTTAATTTTTATTTTACGCATTACCTAACATAGTCTTCCATTTGATGAGGTAGCCATGGCATATATTTTTATGGCCATTTTGTGGATGAGAAAATTGAGACTAAGTAAAATTGAAAACAACATGGCTTAGCAGGTAGGTCTTCTGCCTGGAGCTCCAATGCTCAGGTCTTCCCAAGGTCATATGAGGGTCAACTCTGGCCAAAGCAGCCAGCAGTTCTGTAACACCTCTCAACTCTATTGACCATCCTTACAACTGAAGTGGCGTAACATGTTTGCTCTTGGCCAAGTCACATAACTATTCTGGTCTCCCTTTTCCTTAATCTGTATAGCCCCACACATGTACATTTCATTAGGAGTGCTATAAAGTCCCTTTTAAGTCAGATATTTAATGGATGGATTAGTAGTACTGCTTAAAGACCACCAAGTCTAATAAGAGCAAAGCAACCACAAGAAGTTGATTTGGTTGACATGAATAGAAAATGCCTGAATTATATGTACTTTGATTTGATATCAAAGTTAGACATTATTAAAGCATATTTCACAGTCTGCCAGGTGTTTTTCCTCTCCATTATTAATTAATTAGGCATTATTAATTAATTATTATTAATAAGGAATTAAGTATTAAGTATTTATTAATTATTAATTAATTATTAATAATGGATTAAGTATTAATTATTTATTAATTATTAATTAATAATGTTGAGGAATCTTTCATTACGACAGGGAACAAAGCAGTTACTCCTGGCTCTCTGCTCCTCACCAGACATGGGGTCTTGGAAAGCCACTTCATTTTACAGAGCCTCAGTTTCCTTATCTGGACTATTTCCTTATCTTTCCTATCAGGGGCGGGGGCAAGATATCTTCCTGATGAAAATATTATATTTGTATCTTTATGATAAAATTGAATCTAATGATTTTATTGATTACGACGTCAGTGACGTTGGACAGTGAACTCACAAGAGGTACCCCAACCAAAGAGTTATGGTTCCAGACCTACTGAGCACTTCCTGTGTGTCTGGCTCTCTGCTAAGACGTTTCGTACGTAATATCATTTCACAGAACAATCTAAGAGTTGTTATTACCTCCATGTGATATATTATCGACACCTACATCCAGATTACATCAGTTCAACCTCCTAAGCATTGCAGGCATATATATAAGACTCTATTTAATTCCATTTTTAGTTCACCAAACATTTCTGCCTTGTATAGATCAGGTTATTTATTAATGGACCAAAACAGATGACACAGGTGCTTGCTCTGAAGGCGCTCACAAGCCGGTGGGAAGGACACACAAACTATAAAGAAAACTGACCGTGATAGGAGCTCCGACAGATAGATGTAGGAGCAAAGTGTGAAGGAGCTTTGAAGATCAAGCACATCAGTGATGAGAGCACAAGAAGAGTTCACAAAGGGACATTTGAGAATGGACTTGAATTATAAGTCGCATATGAGCAAGCAAAGAAATTATGAGGACAGAATTGAAGACAGTGGGAACGGCATGAGTAAAGATTTGTCACGTGGGGGGAATTACAAGCACACTGATATGGCCAAAGCTTAAAATACATCAGGGAAGAGGGGAGGTGAGATTAGAGATAAAGGTGGAAAGTCAGGTTCAACCCAACGAAATGACTATTTATTTAGCACTTACTATGTGCCAGTCACTCTTCTAGATTCTTGAGACATCATCAGGGAAAAAACAAAAATTCCTGACCACATGGAGTTTATATTCTGGGAGGAATTTGGGTGTCATAATATGGAGTTTAGACTTTATTTTCTTTATACCAATGTTTTCTTTTAAATGAAGGCAATGATACTTTTGTCTTCCTTTCCAAACTTGAATGCTTTGCCACCTCTCCTGGATGAAGATGTGTAGTAATAGCCTGGTTTCAGTGTTGAACATGGGTGGTAGACAATTATTGTAGAGTCAGATAAGAAATGTAGAATTATCTGAGATTAGATGCACAGTGCCACTTCCAGAGGACTGGGCCTCATATTTTACCCCAAGGAAGAAAATAGTTGGACACAAAAGAGAAAGACTCAACCCAGATGATAATCAAACAATCGTGTTTTTTTTCGTTTGGGTCTTTTTATTCTGCCAATAACTGGGACATGACTATACCAAGTGGTACTTTCCATCTGATATCCGTAGGGCAGCCACGCTTCCGTCAACTTTCTAAGTCCCAAAATCTCTAAAAGGAACGCTCCCACAGCCAGCCGTCCCAGGGCTGGCCTTCACACCGGGGGCAGACATCAGAAGCTAATAGCCCAGGCAGCACTCTCTGTACCAGGCTCAAGTAAATTCCTCTTTCCCGATGACCTCTGCAGTGGAAATTGGTTCTGGGATGTCAGATTTTATCAAGTAGCTAAGAGATAAATGCAGTGATGAACGTTTTCATAGGGTAATTCTAAACATGGCAGAAGGGAGGCATTTGGCACGGACCTGAGTACGGACTGAGCCCAAATTTGATACCCGGTCCAGACCTTCAAGCGAATGAACTATAACCCAGGTTGGATCAAACTGAAATTATGATGATAGCAAACACTCAAAAGAGCCTGTTAGATGATCAGTAATGGAATGAAGTGACTGAGCTCTCCACGCCCTCCGAGTTCTACTTGGGAAAAACGGGGAGGTAACCTGAAACCCACATCCCATGCCAATAAGCCAATTAAGAAGAGTAAGAGCATGTATCTCTCCACCTGACAACCACCACCTCTCTCAGTGGTACACAGAACCAGAGGTGAGGACCCAGAGTCATCCCTGAGCTCTAAGCCTTTCAAAGAGGCTTTGCAAAGAAGTCATTTTTATATCTGTTTCTCGTTGAGCAGACGAAGGCTCAGTGTCGTCAAAGGTTCAGCCTCTAGTGCTCCAGCATGCTTTGAAGGTGAAAGCAAAAACAGGGAAGAGAAGTAACAGTAACACGACACTCGATGGTTTATCTCCGTGACCTCATGTGATTTTCGTAGTAATCCCTGCAAAGAAGGCAACCTTGCTGCCATTTTGTAAAGGAGGAAACTGAGGCTCGGCAAAAGGAAGAGGCTTTTCTCACGTTTTAGAAGCAGGAGATGTCCGCGTGGGGTGTGAGTTGGTCTGGCACTAGAAGAGACGCTCTTGCCCCACTGCCCACTGATGTCCATCCTCTGAACCAGACCTGCAGTGCTGTGTTCTTCCCACTCTGAACCCAGCCACGCAAAACTAGTGTTGAGGCTGCTTGGTCACAAGAGAGCTCTATGGAAACTAAAACTCTTGTCAGTTGTTTGGGAAGAGGAGAACATTCAAACCAAGGTCATATGGGATTGTTTCTTTCTCAGTAGCCGGGCAGTTTTGTTCAGGAATGTTTTAGGTCTCTTCACTGACTTAACATTATTTAATAAGTACATACAAGTGTATAAGGCCCTTTTTTTGTTGTATGGCATTTCCTATCCCCAGTCCCTTCCCTCCCCCAGGGTGAAAACATCCAAACGTGATAGAGCACTGAAGATCACGGTCAATGTCAAATCACTCTTTTGCTTTAGCCTAAACCATAAGCAAAATAAAATTAGAAGGTACTTGGAAGATGTTTGGACTTTCAGAAATGCGTAATGACAGCATTGAAAGACAAGAAAAGGCAGCTGAAGTAGTTCCTACTTGTGCCGAATTTGGTTTATTTAGTTAGGCTTAACTCAGGTCAGAGTTCAGGGCCCAAAGTTTTTGATCATTTTAAATGGATCTCTATACTTGAGGAAAATTCATCCGATAATAACATATGTGAAAGCACTTTACAAACAGTAAAGTATCAAATTAACATGTAAGGTTATTTGCCAATGATCAAGTCAGTCAGAAAGACCAAGAAAAAACAAGGGCACATACAAGTCCTAGATTTTCTAGAATAGTCCTAATTTCAAATATTTTGTTTTCATTCTCCCCGTAAAAACATTTTGAGACCAAATTTTGGTTCAGAAAATATTCCTGATGAAAGCACAGAAACTGCATAAATGGAATAGTCAAAATTTGGTCACAAGCCATGTGGTAGTATCCGATCTAAATATCTCTTGCACCAGAAGTCCTCCAAAAGTTGATCTTAATTGACTGGGTGGTCTTCAAGACAGACCAGTCAAGTTTAGGCCAGCAGCTGTCAACACCGGACCCTCCCGAGGCTTTTGGCATTTCCACTGGGGGAAGGGACACATGAGCACATCGCCAAGCCAGTGCTTGTCTGTCCTTTGCAACTACCCCAACCTCCCACCGCCACCACCCCCAGCACCACCAACATCTGCCACAGTGGCCTTTTCATTCCCATGAAGTGAATAGGAAGCCTTCCCCGCAAGGCCCTAGAACTTGGCCGTGTACCAGGTTAGGACATTTTCACTGAGCACCAGTAAATAAACAAATGTGTGCTGATGCCCAAAGGGGAAGAATGAAGCAGCCAGTTACCAAGCAACAAGTGTCATTTAACTACGACTTCTGGAGACAGTGCCCTTGAAGGTGGTAGTTTCAAACATGTACGTAGGATAGACATTTGAGTACAGCCAGGGATATGCGATGCCCTTCAATTTATACTCAGGAGACCACCAGCTACGCTAAGCTTCAAAGCCACCCCACCTATCGAGCCAAACCTGGAGAACCATCCTGTTTAATGACTGCAAGAGCCACGTGGCTGACAACTATGTAACAACTTCTCTGGCAGTCTTCTGAATTCGTCCATTCAATCAGTCATTCATTTATTCAGCAAATACTTATTGATTAGCCCGGGCCTGGGTTAATCACTAGCCCTCACTAGGTACTGTGAGGGGCACAAAACTGAGTAAGATAGGATATGATCGATGTTCTGAGAAACTTACAAAATCACTTAGGAGACAGGACAGGTCAATAAATACTCCTTAAAAAAAAAAAAAAGGAGAGTAGTCAAAATCCAGCATGGCACATAACATGCTGAGGACTGGAATTCAAACCACCAAGTTCTAAAGCGCACCTCTTCTTTTGCCAACGGTCTAATCTTGAACAAGTTACTTAACCTCTTTAAAGCCTTAGTTTTATCATCTGTGAAATAAAGAGATTATTAGGACCCACTTTGTGAAATGTTTATGTGTCACTAACAAAGTGTGTGTCTGTATTTAAGGAAACACTTTGTCCATAGTGAAAGAATTGTACGAATGCTTTTTCTCATGTATTATTATCTAAGAGGAGCAGGGACAAAATGCTATAGGAGTTTGAAAAGGACCTCTTGCAGCACAAAGGTCTTTTCTGGACCTAATGAAGTGATGTCTACAGGATGAAAAGCAGAGTTGAGGAAAGAAGGAGAAAGATCTTCCAAGAAAAGGGAATTTTATGGCAGAGGCGTGGCAGTCAAGTCTACCAGACAGGTTTAGAGAACAACAAATAATTCAGACCACATCTGTGTTATTCCTCTTGGATCCTCAGCACCTGGGACAGTGTCTGGCACCCATTATGCACTCAAAATGGTTTTTGTGAATGAATGAATGAATGAGTGAATAAATGAATGAATGAAATGAGTACTTAACAAAGCAAAAGAAGAGAGATTTGGCCAGTCTGAAGCGTTGGGAGGATAGGCTGAAGCCACACAAAGAATCCTGAATGCTGTTTTGATCTTCTTCAGGAGGCCAGTAGATCCCCAATGATGAGGTCTCTGTACTGAACACCATGTTCGCAGTGAAATCCCAGAAGGATCACCTCCACACATAATCTGAACTATAGGAATCCCTCGAGCTCTTCCTTCCACGACTGTGAGTTGTGTTCAGACTGATTGGCAAGGCCTGACCTGAAATCTTTCAAGAACAGCAACTGAGTTCAGTGAACTGGAGTCACTTCTGTGAGGAGCGGTCACAGTCGGTCATCTAGAAAATTCTCAGCTAGGAACTCTCCTCCACCTGAACCCAAGAAGAGAAGGTGCTTGTGAGCAAAAAAATGAGGAAAGTTCTCCTACAAGTTCTGGTGGGGTGACCAGGAGGGCAGCAGAGATGTCCTCTCCATTCGGGAATAGGCTGACACCTGGACCACCCACACACGGTTAGCGCCGCTGCTGCCCGCGGGAAGTGAGGTTTCCAGAGACCTGCACAGAATCACACAGGCCCAGCTCTGTGACTTTGGGCAAGTGGCTTCACCTATCTGAGCCAATTTCCTCATTTACAGCAACAGAGATGCTGGTGGCTTTTGGAAAAGCCCCTAGCACACCGCGGGCGTACCTTCTATATTAGTTCCTTCCATCATTTGGAAAGGGAGGGGACCCCAAGGGTTAGATCTTTTCCCAATCATTTTCCTGTCCACCTCTGAAAGGGAAAAAGAAGGTTTGTGTTCTTCCAAAGGAACAAAAGCAAATCCTAATCAGGACAACTTTTAACGGAGAATAGGAAGAGATCACACAGTGGAGAAAATCATTCAGAGCCTGGAGCAACTGCAAGAAAAGCCCATTTGTGTGTGTGTCTACTTAGGGGATGCTCTCCTGGCCCGTGATGGCTGTCACACTGTTTGCAAAGGAAAATCCCTAGAATCTGAAAGAAGAAAGAACAGCGCAGACCACTGGGAGAAAAAAAAAAAAAAAAAGATGTACGTTGGATCTTCAGTAAGGAAATGGGGCCAGGGAAGCAAACGCTGGCCTTGAGCTGAGCAGCAGAGATGGACATGAGCAGAAGCCGCCGCCCACGAGCACCTCTCCTGAGCCGTGGGAAAGAGCTGGGAGGCCACAAGGCCCCTGACTCCAAACTGACAGCCTTGCCAAGAGCACTCACTCTCCAGCTCGGGATAAGGACAGTATACAGCAAGGAGGCAGGAAAGACCTAGTGCCTGAGTGACCCTTTCTGAACGCATGAAGGTGAGGGCTGAGAGTCGGGCATTGTAACCCTATGTGACAAGTGAGACCAGTGAAACTCAGCCAACATGATGTGCTCAGCACCGCCCAGCCCGAAGCATCGGACAGATGAAAAGAAGCCAGGTCTTCCCCCAAAGCTTGAACTCACCCACCATCCCACACCACCTTCAGCAACCCAAAAATCGAACGCTTGGGCCACAGAAAGGAATCCACTTTGGGGGCACGAGGCAAACACAAAGAGTGAAACAAATACCCTGGATTCATTGTATTCGTCAGTGTCTATTTGTAACTCACCAGCCCCAGCTTGAGACGCTTGTAAAACTTAGAATCCCACCTTCACATCCCAAATCACTAGACCCCTCCAGGAAAAGCCCACCTCTCAAGCCTCTCCTGTCTTTTTTTTTCCCTCTAAAGCCCTCCCCGGAAGAGAATGAGTTGCCAAAGGAAGCTCACCCCAGGTGGATTTTTGGTGATGGCCAAGAAGAAGAAGGTGGAACAAGGTAAGGGACCGCGTCTTCTGTATAAAACATGCTCTTCCTACCTCTATTCCCGACACCTTGAGCCATCTTCACCAGGTCGCTTAATTCCACCCGTTCCCCAGCCGACACCTTGGCTCCAGCAGGCCTCTGTTTCTCCCCAGGCCTACCTACCTTGAAGGGTCAGAATGACCCTTGAAGAGACAGTGTCCTCCAAGCGTGTCAGCAGTTCAGGACTGACCTCTTCTAAAACAGCTGACGTGTCGCTGGGTGTCTGTTGCCTCCTGAAGGAGCGTAGTGTTGCCGAAGCAGCAGGATTTTCCTTGCCAGAGTTGCTCCTACCCTCCGCCCCATAAGGCTCTGGACTGCCTCTCCCTATCCCAGCCCAGGAAGACTTCGAGCCCAGGGGCCGTGGCATTTAAGCACTGTCAGAGTTCCCACTTCAGTCCCCGTAGTGGTGCCAGTTCAGCATCTGTCATGATGACCCAGCCTGAACTGTATTTAGAAGCTTCAGCCATGGCACCAGGTCCCAGCCCATCTCTGAATGACAGGAGATTTCCTGAGCACCTGGGCTTATGATTCAAATGCTCCTCCCGGGGAGTGGGGGTCAGGATGACTTGCCCAACGGTCTGCTTCCTGCTCAGGAAGGTACCTGTCTGTTGAAGGCCTGTTCTCAGACAGTCCGTCTCACCAGTGCCATTTGTGGTGCAATTTTTTTGAAATCCGTGCTTTTGATAAAGCTTGCAAGACATGGCAGAGGCAAGACAGAATAATGGGGAAATCGGTCAGAAAATGGGTGTAGTGCTCTGTTTGTGGACTGCTCTTACGAAGATCAATTTCCCTGGGATTACATCCTCACAGATCAGAATCTCCCAATATTGCCAGCGAATAGAGGCGCCTGCTTATGACTCTTGGGTTCTGGTGGGACAGTACCTAATAATTCCCTTCATCCTGGCAGCCCTATGCCAGTCTGGAAAGTAGCCTGCTGGAGTCCAAAAACAATTAGAAGTGATTCCTGGTTAGCGGCAAGAAAGTAAAATCTCATGTATTTACATTTTAATGTAATCTCCACCCAGGCAGGCAGACGGATAACTGCATAAATGCTGATCGCTGCGCTGTAGTTTTGAGGGTCACAGCACACAGAGTGGGTCCAGGTCGTCCACTCTGCTAGACCTCAGGAGAAAGAAGGGCTTTTTCCCAGTTGACCCTCAACTCTCTGCCCCAGTGTTCCCGATCCCATGAAGACACCCTGTCATTTAAAAGGCATCAGTGTTGGCCTCTCCCCATTTCTGGGCAAGGACCCAATACCCAGAGAATGTGGTTTTAGGATCACGGCATCTAATCCATTCAAAGATTATTTTCCCCCCTCCTGCTCAGATGGGTGTGTTAATCATCACCGCCCTTTGTTCTGTAATAAATTCAGCCCCACTCATGCCAAGCCTCTATGCATCAGTGGAGTTTAAAGATGGCATTTTGACAGGTCGGATATTTAGAATCAATAGACCACCAACCAGTCAAAAATCTTAAGTAGTTTTAGGAACATGTGGAAGTAATTGTTTCCAAGAATTCACAAGTCTGGAGGATGAGATCTTATTGATGGCGTGTGGGCTATTGTATATATTAAAGTATTACTTTATATACCATATTCTACATATAATCAAAATTGATTTACCAGGGAAGGCACAGTTTCCTTACTATACCAAATATTACATGTGTTATCAGATACAAATTGCCATGGAGTATACGTTCTATAGCATCTTTAAAGGAACCAATAAAAGCCTAAGATAAAATGACAGATGGCTGTACAACGACTATACATGTAAAATACAAATATTATAGGCTAGGGAATTTCATAGAAATCAGGATATTTTCTGTGACACGGGCTGAATACCTACATATTAATTACAATCGTCTCAACTGCATGCAGTGACTCTTTCTGTAAAGGAAGAAATTACTCCATAAAATATTTCTAGTTTTTTTAAATGAAGAGGTTATTAACCTAAAGTCAATGGATCGGCTTTGGGAGTTTCTAAGTGACCTCACATTTTCAGTTACATTTGCAGGAGCGTGCATTTTTCTGGGAAGAGGATGTGTGGTATTTAAGGGATTCTCGAGGGAATCTGTGACTTGAAAAGGATGAGGGCCACTGGTTTGATAAGTTTTTCTTCGAGTGGGACAAACAAACGTCTCTTCTTCTGCTGTAATGTAAAGAATTTCCCCTTAGCCAGATATTTCCAATGGGAGAAATATTCCAAAGAATCCAACACAGATTATAGCGGTGCATCTTAGTAAAAACATCTTCTTAGTCTCCCTAACAATGACCAAGAGGTTGTGATGCTCTGTGAGTGTGAAATGGTCGTGCAGGACCACCCCTGCTTTTTCCATGTGGTTCCTTATTTCCCATTTATCTTTATTTAACCACCTATACATGTATGTAAACATGGGTCGGTTGGTTTGTTTACTATAATCCGTATCAAATCATTTGGGGAAGCGGGATGATAAATGGTAACGCCTTAAGTCAGTGAAAACAAGGCTTTTCCTTTGGCCTTGCTGCTTTCAGTCTTCCATACTCTCTTGCCCTCCTTCCGCCGCCTATCAGAGAAAGCTCAATGGCACAGGAACCCGGGTCTCGCCCGGCTATGTCTCCTGATCTGTATCAGAGCCACAGCATGTTTGCTATTGCGGGACACACAGTCCAGTCCCCTCGCTGGGGACGTGCTCTCGGCCCATGGTCCGCAGCCCTCAGAAGAAGCCTTCCTCCTGCCCACCACTCTCTACTCTTGCCCCATGGCCTCTAGGGCAGTGCCTGCTCCTGGTACTGGAGCCCAGAGGCAGCTCCTCGGGGAAAGCTGGGCACAGTAAGGTGACGCTGTCTGCTGCAAAGCTGCCAAGGCTTTCCTAAAGGCCACGGCAACTGAGCCTGCCCCCGAGAACACTCTGGAGGACTGTTTGTTTGCTACCGAGAACCTCCCTGCCCTCACAATCTATTTTTACCACCCTGTGACGCCAGAGATTCTACTGTCCTTAAAGTGAATAATAAATACAGTACACTCTCCAGTATCGACCGTTCTGTAGTGAAAGGAGCCCTGGATTCAGAACCAGAAGGCAGGAATTTGAGCCCTGGTGCTGACCTTGATCTGACCTTGAGGAAGCCATGTAACCCAGCCAAGTCTCCATTGACGCATCTTTGGAAAGTGGGTAAGGAATCCTACTGCTTACCCAACTCAGTGAGTCCTCAGCGGGGTGAAATAACGCAGATGACAGCACTTTGAAAACTAGAAGTGCCTTAGAAATGTAAGTTATCAGCACTGCATTTAATCATTTAACCCGCAGAGATTTCTCCCCGTGCTGTAAACATCGTGCTAAAGCCACACTTACTTTACAGCGCCCATTAAAGACAGGAAACTGAGACTCAGCAGCAAAGTGGTGACGTGAGAAGACCTGCTTGCTGGGAGCCTGGCTTCTCTCCCCTGACCCATCCACGCGTCCCGTGCTGCACACTTAATCTTCTCTCGCTAAGCTGCTCGCTACTGCCTCGTCTTTAAAGTGGAGATGCTAATCCCTAGCTCCTGTGAGGCAAAGATCTAGACAAAATGACCTCCCCCGCATCTCGTACCATGACAGGGGACCTAGAGGTGGAGTGGGGACTGGCACTCAGCTCTACTGACCGATGGGCCCCATTGTATCATTGCTGCTATGGCCTGTGAACCACAGCGCCCGCCCAGCTCCCCGGGGACGACCCTGTGGACGACCCTGTGGTGTGACAAGGTCCTGAATGATCGATGAAAAGTCACGGTACAGTTAGGTTCTCTCCCATGCTAAGTGCATTTTTCCGTATGCTGATTCTCTGTTAATCAAATTATTTAGCGTCTTTTCACTGGTCAAGCAAACTAGCCCATCCACTCCTGGGGCAGGCAGACTCCTTGAAAGGATCAGATTACAGTCCACTCCATATCACACACCCCGTGTCATGGAGGTCACCAGGCTGTAGGATAGTTATTTTGGCCAGATCGCTTTAATCACTACTAGTGACAGGAGGCTCTGTTCAGTCCCATGGCACGATGTTTTGTGCAGAGCCCCGTGGGCTTTCCAGACCTGCAGCCCAGGTGGCCTTATGATCCCCGAGTGTGAGACGAAGACCAGTCCCCATGAAACCTCTGCTTTGCCATAAAGTTACTGAGCTGCTCTGGGCTCTGACCCTCCTGTCTCTTTTCTCCCTGGGCCTCAGTGGAGCTCTTCCCTCAGGGCCTCCCTCACTTCTTTGCTCCATGGAGTCCCTTTCGTGGTAGGACTCCACCGACCAACCGACCGTGTTTACACATTTCTTTAAACCTGCAAGGAAATGCCTAATGAAGGAAGCTGCCGTTGCTCCTCCGTTCTTCTGAAGCATGCTGTTTGTGGGCCCAGAGGAAGCGACTTCCCTTCCTTTCACAAAGACCCTCCCGTGGCTTAGGCTGGGAGTACACATCTGGATTCCGTTCTCACAAAACTGCTTATCCCTGGAGACAGGCGTCTCAGTCTTTAGAAGAAAGAATGCGATGTGTTTCTTGTCATGCTTCTAAACCAAACTACCTGTGAAAGACCAAACTACCTGCGTTGTCATTGTTTATCATTTAATTATGAGCCAACGTGGTCCTTGATAAAATACATCCTCTTAGGCAAAGAGGGCAAATGAATTTTAATGTATACGTCAACTCCGGTCATTTGATGATGGCAGATATGAGGCCTAATCTAAGCTCAGAGAGAAGAGTACCAGATCGATTAGTGATGTCTGCCGTGGGCACAGGAGGAGGGATAGCACCCTACATTGTTACAGGTTCGCTATCTTCCTCTTTTCAAGGTTTCTACTGAAATGAAGCCATGCACAAGTCACCATGCTGTCCCTCTTACCTGTTTTAAGGGAATAAAGGCTATTGTGTCATTGTTCATATTTCGTGTCTTTCTTTCCAAGTGGGCCAGGTTTTCCAGAGGCAGCAGATAGGCCTCTCGTCTCTCTCGTCTAGCAATAAGGTCATCATGTTAGCAGACTTCCTGTGCTCTGACACAGTTGTGGTTTTAAATGGAGAACTAATGTCTTCATCAGTATCTGTGCTATTTCACACTTCATTTCCTTCCCCAACTCTTGGATGAAAACCATCCGGTCCTGGTGATTTACTTTGTGGGTGTTTCTTTCAAGTTACTTCCTTTCTCTAGCGATGCCACGCAAGCGTTCTCAGGGCTCCAGCTGGGGAGCACCCAGCCTTGAAACATCAGTGTGTGACCAAGTCATTCAAGAAAGCCAAAGGCCTTGGCAGGGAGCAGGTGGGGAGGCCCTTAGCCGAGGTCTTTGAGTCTGAGGGTAACAGAAGCAGCTGCTACTTTTTCTGCCTCTCGGTCAGCACTGGTTCCATGGATCAAGGTGGTCCAGATTGCCAGGACCCTGAGAACTGGGACAGATGGGCAGAAAATATAGAAGCTTTGAACTTGTGATCCGCAGTTCAGGCTGTCCTCCAGATTTCACAATGAGTTTCTCAAAACCTCCAAATAATCGCAAGCTAAGAATGGTCTTAAACTTCTTTTACGTGTTGTATGGCTGTAGCAATCACCCAACTCCAGAATCTCTAAGACCGTGCTAATTTCAGATATTCCATTCTGTGCTCCTTGAAATACATTTGCATTTAAAATATAGAGATAGATCATATACTAATATCTCTCTTGAAAAACTATCCTTTAGCATAAGTACATAATAAATACTTTTAATTTGGTCCATTCTGGCCACATGACACCACTGGGAGAAATGAATAAGGAGGGTGAAAAAGGGAGTGTCACAACTTCAAAAAAATTGTAAAGGACTGCTCTTACGAGCCAGATATAGAAAGTCCCCTTCCATCATAACAGTCACGCAGCATTGAGGGCTGGGCATACGTGGCTTGTGAAGGAGAGATTCCTCTGCTGCCTTGAGGTCTGAAGCTTCATCGGAGCAGGGCCACGTGTGACTTGTTCTCCACTGGAAGGTGACATGAGGGACTGAGGATGAAGGACCCAAGATGAAGGTGGCTAATGCAGAGCCAAGACCCACTGGCATAAAGAGAACCTCTCCCTTCATGTATCCTTGGAACAGAAGTCCCCATATTGTGATATCACTTTTGGCCTTGAACGTGGTTTAGATGAGGACCAGAGCCATGTTGGACCATTGACGTGTTGAAGATCTGCCAATAGCAGCAGAAGAAACTATGTAAGCACCTTCTCTCAGAGCAAACTCCAAAGGTAGGGCCAGGCCGAGGGCTTCCTGAGAAGCCTGATTAAGTGGCACTGGCCAGAGCTGCATGACCTCAGATGGGGTTTTGCTCTTACTGATTTGTTTTTTTAAATAAACATCTCATATTCACGCATTGATAACGATGGCCTGCACCTCACCATTCTCCAACAGGTTCGCTTTACTCAGAACACCAGACAGAGTTCCAACACCATTACCAAGAAAAAGAAGAAAGGGCAGCTTCAATGTCTCAAGGCTTGCTGGTATGAAAGCACAACGTGCTTCATATTTTTCATGGGAAGAGCAATGGGTCAGTCTCAACAGCCTGTGACTTTGGTTCTTTGTCAAAGAAGGCAACGAAAACATGACATCCCAGCATGTCACTGTGGAACTCTGAACAGGCGCCGACATTTAGGCCCCAAAAAGCAGCACACGTGAGCAATTTTCATCCTGCCACAAATGTCAACCCTTAGGGACAGAATCATTACCCAATTCTGGTGCCCTCTGGCTATATGCAGTAAAAACAGAATACTCCAGAAAACAAATGACTGGAGAGGGGGGAAAAAAAAAAAGAAAGAAAAAAAAACTGACCTCATCAGTAATGTCATAAAACACCGAGTTTGGAATAAATTTCCTTGACAGCAGAGAAAAGATTCTCCTTACCCAAAGACTAGACACGTCCAACTTCCAGCTGTCAGAAGGATGACACAATAATGGGGAAGGCGTTTACCTCCCCACAGTAGGAGATACTGTCTCCAGTTGGTTTGGGGTTCTAAATGCTTAGCACGGTTCTGCTTAGCACGGTTCTGTGGAGTTCCACACACAGGCCATTGCTAACGTGCCATTCCACAGAATGTGGACGACAGTTCTGCTAAGGAGCAGGAGTAACCTGTGCTGCTCCTACTTCTCCCAGCTGGAGAAGGGCCACTGGAGGGGTTTTCAGCAACAATAATAACAGTCAGTGGCTCCTAGCCGGGGGCAGGAGATCTGCGGGATCCCAGGCCCTGGTCCTCCCGCTGCGGCTGGCAGGGTCTCCAAATAGCTCTTGAGCTGTCCTTGGCAGTCATTAAAGTTCACCTGCTGTAACCACAGGTGCCATTTTCTGCTTTGCCTCATGGCTTTGGTTGCAACACCTCATTGTTCCTGACCCCAGGTGATGAAACCTGAAGGTCACCGTTGACCTGGGCCAAAATTGCTTCCCGTTCTCATCCCTGCCAGTTTGCACCACTCACTCAAGGTCACCAGTCTGATGTCAGTGCCCCCGTCCTTTCCTGGGCCTCCTTCCTTCTCCAGACCTGTGGCCCCTCCACGTTCTCTCTCCTCCCTGTGCCATCCATCCCTGCGGCCAGTGCAAGAGGACTCTGTCCCCATCAGTGTTAGATATGTGAATGCAGCTAGCGCAGTGCTTTCAGCTCACAGGGGTGGCAGATGATACAAGTATACAACGAGGAGGGCAACCTCTTTTTTTTTTTTTTTTTTTATGATTTTCTGTGCTTAAAGCCAACCATGTCTTCCAATTGAAACCAAGACTCCCCGTTCTCAATATTTTAAGTGTGAGCTCTCGTCTCTCCCTCACTGAGCAGCAACAGTTCTGGGCCCACTGTTTTCATAAGACTTTTTACAGTCCTGGTGCAGGCCGTCAGTTCCAGGAGTTTAATCCCTCCGTCTCCTAGGCAGCCCGCCCTAACACAGCCTTAGATACCCACCAGTGCCCAGGCTGGGCACCCTCACGAAATATGGCTAAACTTGTCCAGTGGGCTAGCCATAGGAGGCGCAGTGAAAGAATCATAGCAACTCTTTGGCTCCGGGAAGGCTGACCAGGACTTTTTCCTGGACTGAGAACCTGCACTAGAGCCCACAAAAGACAAGATTCAAGGACTTCTTTTACTTGGAATTCTTCTATCTCAGAAAAACAAGTACAGGAAACCACCAAGAAAAGGCTCTTAGCATTTAAAGGAATGGTACATCCCATATTGAGATCTGTCCTCAGCTCGGGCCTCTTACGGCAGTATAGAAATAGAGAAGGCAGCCACTAAAGGAGGCTGGAGGACAGGGAAGTATTGCATTTTGTTTAAAAAAAGTATATAGACCCAATACTGACACTTTTTTCTATATTGCTAGAGACTGGTTCCTGGCCCGTGGAGAGCTGAGAATAGCCTCTCTAAGACTTCATTATGTGGTAGAATTCATGAAGGCCCTGATTCTAATGGTAAATCACATTTTAAAATGCATTTTCATTATTTCACAGTTCACACAACAAGATTTCAGATGGGAATGGGAGATACACGAGAAAGGCCGTGTGCCTATGTGTATAATGTTACACATATGCAAATTATCTGAAAAACCTGCGTCTTCCTAACTCAGCACAAATGCTTTACACATAGAGTTTTTTCAAGTTTCTTTTCCTTTCTTTTTTTCTTTCTTCTTTCTTTCTTTCTTTCTTTCTTTCTTTCTTTCTTTCTTTCTTCCTTTCTTCTTTCTTCCTTTCTTCCTTTCTTCCTTTCTTCCTTTCTTCCTTTCTTCCTTTCTTCCTTTCTTCCTTTCTTTCTTTCTCTCTCTCTCTCTCTCTCTCTCTCTCTCTCTCTCTCTCTCTCTCTCTCTCTCTCTTTCTTTCAAGTTTATTGGTCTTCACAGTCAAGAGTCAACAATTTTCCTCTGCATTACATGAAATTTTTTCATGAATATTTGTGAATATTTTCTTACCCCCTACAAAGGTAGATATTATTTCAGCAGATCTGAATTCATTCTAAAATAAACGGGGACAAGGGGTTGTCTTTATTTGGAGGGGGAATGGGCCTAACCTAACTATTGTGAGCTGTCTATAAGCGGCCCTTGCTTACCCTTCTAAGTTCTCACATCCAGGAAGACCAAAGAAAACCCAATGTCCTAACCCTCAAGAATTGTCCCATGACAGCCAGGTGATCCTGGGAGAAATACTAATCTTCACATGGACACTTGGAAAAGCATCCATCTGATCAGCTACTTTCCAGTAGACTGTCAAAGCCTTCTTTTTCTCCAACCTGCAATCCAATCCAACTATAATTTGAAGACTAAATGTCACAAATCGACAAAGTCAGTTGAACCGTTGGGGACCAAAGACAGCTAAGGAGTTCCCCTACTTGGCTTGCTAAAGCAAGGATCAAAGGAATCAAAGGAAGCTTGGAATGGGTGCAGTATCACAGCCCTGGAACGGAGGTCAGGTATTTGGCCTTTTCCTGGCTTCCAATGATATTGAATACAACAGATAAATTAAGATCAAGGCACACAGCCGTTCTAAAAGCACCAGCCTGTCCCCAGGAGATCCCAGGGGAGAGCTGTCATCCACCCCGGGCCAGATCTTGTCCTTACTTGGAGGAATGCCTGTTAACATAGGGGTGGGTTACACATAACAATGTCTAATCAAAAGCCTTATAACCTGGTCACGGAAGCGAGCAAACTCATCAAGAACGTTCGCTCGGCCAGTGAGAGATCCTCATGCAGCACAGGACAGAGCCGACAAAACTCACTTCACTCCGGCTCGCGATGAAGCATGTGTATGTGGAGAGGTGATTACCCAAAATAGCAAGAGAGCTCAAGTGCTTACGGGAAAATCTGACCCTTTAACTGAAGGCAGGCATGGCCTACCAGCAAATCTGAAAGACAGGAAATATTTCTGGGCTTAATAACTCAAGCCGATATTCATTTCAGGTCGGGGGATTTCCCTAATCCGCCCGTTGGTGTTCGCAGTGGAGGCCTACAGCCATCCTAGCTGGGAGCACTGGGTGACTTCACAGGTCCTTACTCGGTACAGCCTTCCAAGTTCCACCAGCACCTACACCTACCATGAAGAGGACAAGGTTCCCACACCTCCTTGGCTGGAAGAATTCCAAGAAACCAAGCTTCAGACAGCATCAGGCCCAAGGAGAAGGCTCAAGAAGCAAGTATGAAGAATGGTAGCCATCTTTCCAGAAGATATCTCCATGGGCACCTACATGGTGTCCTTTCAGGGTTGCCAAGAAGGCTTCTCTTGCCCTAAATTTGCCTACAGCTTAGCATTGGATTCTGCTACACCATGGTTTTATTTTTATTTAAAAGAAACTTTTCAATATATAGGAGGCCCCCTTCTTTTAAAAGGCCATCTGCTTTTTAAATAGGGAACACTGTGGTTTTAAAAAAAAAAGATATTTAGGAAAAGTGAGGTCTGGAACTGCTATAATGATTTTGTTTCTACAAGGAAAAGTCTAGAGACACTCCAGGGCCACAAGGTTAAGCTAACACAGCAGAAGCTTTATATTTACACGAGTGAACAAATCTCATCACTCTGTCTCCCATCACACACATCCCAAAGCAGTGAGACCCCACAGAAAACCAATCAATCAATGGATAATTCCTCAGCATATACACCTGGGAAATGCCAATATGTATAATGCAGGGCCTTGCCCCCAAGGCATTTACTTAGAGTGTAGACAGTGTGGAAATATAAAATTGTTGGGCCAGGAAAAAAAAAAAAACTGGCATGCTTTTCTGTTAGGACACTCTTTTTATAAGGATCTGGGAACACAGCTCACAGAGTAATTTTACAAAGAGTAAGAGCTCCCTGCTGTAGGACCATCAGGGAGTGAAATAAGGCAGAGAATCTCATAAGGTCATGCTCTCCTGCTTCAACTCTACAGCCCTGTTCCAGGCTCCAAGGATTGCTTGTGTGTGGAAATCTAGTAAGACCCCAGGCTTAGTTACAGCGGCCCACTCTTCCCTATGTGTGTCCCAGTAGATTTACAGCCCAGGGGTGAAAGGTCATCCATAAAACAGTTCATCTTTCCAGGCAAGGTAAATGCACAGAGTTCATCCTAGGTCTCTAAAGACCTCCTGTCCTGACGGTTATGAGCTGTGGGGTTTTGCCTGTCTTCTCCATCCCCATCTGTGACCTCCTCCCCAGAATTGGGAACACTTACTGTTGGCATCCATATACCATGGTGATGATTTGTAAGCTTTCATGCTGTCTTTGCCATGGCTTAGTGTATGCTCTTCTTGTGTTCCCTACTAGTATATAAACTTCTTAGGAGTAAGGACCATGTTTTATGCTGTACAGAATCGACAAGAGCTAAGCATAGAACAAACCATCACTCGACAGAAGCATATTGAATGAATTGGGGGAGTTTATTGTAGTTCTAAACAAACACACCCAAATAAATCAATTACCTAAATCAGAAAGATATATCATCAGTGTACGTGGGTGAATCAGACCCAGGTTTGAAATGCCAAACCGAAGCAGAACACTGGATTCAAAGAAGACTAACTGATGACAGCTTTTTACAGGAAATGCTGATGATGTCACATACAGAATATGGTGCACAGTACAGAGAACTCAGCAAATAACATCCAGTTTGGATTCCACCACCCAAACTCCGTCCTCAGATAGAATAACCTCCCCAAAAGGAAAATAGTTCATAAATTAAAATTTAATTGTATTGTTTTAGGGCTGGGACAGGAAAAGTACAAGACAATCCTGGAACATCTTGTTACATTAGAAAGTAAGAAAGTGCTCAAAAATAATGAGAAAATGTCAGTTGGAAAGGACTTCCAATAGCCATGGCAGGAGTGATTTGAGTATAAAAATTAATAATGATAAGAACAGATTATAATCCATTAAATAAAACAGGTCCATGAGTCCCTGCATCCACTTAAATAGAGATAGATAGATAGATGATATCTAAATAAATAAAGAGATAAATAAATGTTTTAATAATAAAAATAAAAGCTCTTCCTTACAGTAGAAGGTCAATTAATACATATAGAAGGGATGATGGAAATAAAAATAGTATGATCAGTGGACTTCTAGCTTTTAGTCCAGCATGGAAGGAGCTTAGAAGTCATCACTCCATCTTAAGAACAGGTTAAAATCCGAACAAACTGAAAACTCGGCAACTCTTCTTAGATGTGTCAGAAAAATAAGGTCACAGGGTAAACCACTTCCCCCAAAATTGAAGAGACAGTCAGACAGATACTGAGAATCACAGCTTCCTGGAGCAGAAACCCATGAACACAAACTTCCTTGGGAACAAGTACCAGGGTAGGAAAACCTAAACTGTAATTGACAAATAGCTAGAGGTTCGACATGGACAAGTATGAGAGTTAAAAACTCTAGGGGGACCCAGTCACAGGGGCTCCCACACTTTTGTAAATTTTACCTCCAGCAGCTCTCCATAGTGAATATCAGAGAAAATCCCCTCATCCTTCCACTGGGGATGGAAAAAAAGGAACCATTTTGAAATATGCCAGAGCATTCTCTTCTCAACAAGGCCTGCCCTCCCAAGAAGCTGTTTACCACAGTTTATCATACCTGGGGAGAAGGGAAATACTCAACTTCAGCCCCACTCTACTCATCCTGTCCCATCCAAGGGGGATGGAAGAGGAAACTGAGAAGCACTGGTAAAGTCGCCTGTGCCCTAATCAAAGGACTATAGGACACTTCCACTCCCTCATACATTACCACCACACCACCAAAAGCCTCTTTACTTCGGTTCCTTTCATATAGTACATCAGGCAAAAAACAGTTTGAAGAGATTAAACAAGCATCAGAGCCAGAGTCGGGTATGGCAGGGACATTGGAATTATCAGGCAAGAAATTTAAAACAATTTTATGATTAATATACTTTAATAAAGGCTCTAATGGAAATAGTAGACAACTTGCAAGCATAGATGCATAATGGAAGCAGAGAGATGGAAATTCTAAGAAAGAATCAAAAAGAAATGCTAGAGATCAAAAATAGAACAAAAATAGAGAATGCTTTCAATGAGCTCATTAGTCAGACTGGACATGGTTGAGGAAAGAATCTCTGAGCTAGAAGATGTAACAACAACTTCTAAAACTAAAAATCAAAGAGGAAAAGACTAAAAAAAAAAAAACCAGAATATTCAGGAACTGTGGGAAAACTACAAAAAAAATGTAAGATATGAGTAAAGGGAATACCAGAAGGAGGACCGAGATAGGAATAGACGTAATATTTGAAAGAATAATGACTAATAATTTCCCCAAATTAATGTCAGGCACCAAACTATGGATTGAGAACCCGAGAGAACACCAAAGAAGATAAATTAAAAAAAAAAAAAAAAAAAAAAAACACAGAACTGTACCTGGTCATATATTCTAACTTCAGAAAATCAACGATAAAGAAAAAGTCTTGAAAGGGCAACAAAATCTTACCTATAAAAAAGTAAAAATAAGAATTATTTCTGACTTTTCCTCAAAAACCACACAAGCAAGAAGAGAGTGGAGTGAAATATTTAAAGTGCTGAGAGAAAAAACAACCAACCTAGAATTCTATACACTGCAAATTTATCCTTCAAAAGTGAAGAAAAATGGTATCTGATGGACACATGTCTTATTAGGGAAATCATTTCATGGACAGTGTAGGTGCCTGACCACTGCACTGGACACCTGAAGCTGAAGCTGAATAATAATGAATGTCAACTATAATTTAATATATATATATGGTCACAGGATATGGAGTATACTATAGAGAATAGAGTCAGTGGAACTGTAACAGCTTCATATACGATGTCAGAGGGGTAGTAGATTGGGGGAGGAGGTTATCACTTTGTGAGGAGTATAAATGTCTACATTGTTTTGTACACCTGAAACTAATAATAAAAATAAAAAGTGAAGAAAAACATAGAGACTTTGTCAAATAAAAGTTGAGGGGATTTGTTGCCCATAGACCTGCCTTATAAGAAATGTTGAAAGAAGTTCTCACAGAGGAGGAAAATGATATAAGTCAGAAACTCAGCTCTACATGAACAAAGGGAGAGTATCAGGAATAAATAAGTGAAAGTAAAGTAAAAACTTTTATTTTTCTTATTAGTTGACCTAACAGATAATAGTTTGTTCAAAATAATAGTAGCGAAAACATATTTTGTTATGTATGCTTATATATTTATGTATGCTTATGTGTGTATATGTGTGTTTTATGTGTATATGCTTTTTATGTATGCTTATGTGTGATATGCACATACATAAGCATTTATGTGTATATGCTTATTTATATGTGCTTATATGTATATATATACATGCACAAGCATATATGCTTATGTATAAGTGAAATGAATGACAGCAATGATACAAGGGTTGGGAGGGAAAATTAGGATTATTTTGTTATTATAAAATATTATCACTTATACTACCTGTGAAGCAGTATAATATTATTTGAAAATACACTTGGATTTGTTATAAATGTATATTAAAAATTCTAGGGCAACCACTAAAAAAAGTTTTAAAAAGAAGTATAATTGATGGTCTAAGAAAAGAGAGAAAATGGAACATATGAAAATGCTCAATTAAAACCACAAAAGGTAGAACAAGTATAGAAGACAAAATAGGAACAAAGAACAAGGTAACAAATAGAAAAGTAACAAATATGGTAGATATTAATCCAACTATAATAATCACTTTAAACGTCAATGGTCTAACTATACCAATTAAAAGACACAGATTTTTAGAGTGACTCAAAAACCAAGACCCAACTGTATGTTGTCTACAAGAAACCCACTTTAAATATAAAGACACATACAAATTAAAAGTCAATGAGTGGAGAAATATATACCATGCTAACGCTAATCAAAAGAAAGCAGGAGTAGCTGTATTAGTTTTAAACAAAGCAGACTTCAGAGCAAGAAAAGTTATCAGGAATAAAGAGGGTAATTACATAACGATAAAGGGGTCGGTACTCCAAGAAGACATAACAATCCTTAATGTGTATGTGCCTAACAATAGAGCATCAAAATACACAGGAGGCAAAAACTGATAGTACCAAAAGGAGGACTGCATGAATCCACTATCATAGTTGGAGACTTTAACACCCCTCTGTCAGAAGTGGACAGAACCAGGAGGCAGAAATTCAGTAAGGACACAGTTGAACTCAACACCATCGTCAACCAACTGAATGCAATAGATATCTATAGATTTCATCACCCAACAGCAGAACACACATTCTTCTCAAGCTCACATGGAACATTCACCAAGATAGACCAATTCTAGGCCATAAAACACCCCTTAAATTTAATAGAATAGAAATCACACAATGCCTACTCTCAGACCATAATAAAATTGAACTAGAAATCAATAACAGAAAGATCACCGGAAAACCCCCAAATACTTGGAGATTAAACTATACACTTCTGAATAACACATGGGTCAAAGAAGAACTCTCAAGAGAAATTTTAAAATGTGAACTAAATAAAAATGGAAAAATTGTCAATGGCTGTTAAAACAAGTGGGTGAAAATTTTGATTAGGAGCAAGAGACACAGTCTCAAAATCTCTCCGTTAATAATTTATTAGTTTCAAAGCAGATCAGACTAACTGTACAGTGGCAAGAACTGGTTGACACTACCTTAACCAAGTGATCAAACTTAACATCACCAACATGGAAACTAATCTTATTGTGGTAATCATTTCACAATACATACATGTATCAAACCATCACATTGTACACCTTAAACTTACACAATGTTGTATGTCGATTACATCAATAAAATGGGGGACAAAAAGCCTGCAAAAAAAGTATCTGAGTAATATCGTCTGAAAAACAAAGTTAACACCATCAAAATTAAGATAAACCAATGTCACGTGCTTTTGATCTGGTATACTAAGCACACATCACTTCTGTGGTATTCCTGCCAAAAACGTATAACTTGAATGTAAACATGAAGAAATATCAAGACAAACCCAAAATTTGGGGACAGTCTTCAAAATAACAAGATCAAGAAAGACAAAGGCTGAGGACCTGTTCCAGATTAAAGGAGATTAAAGGAATTCGACAACCAAATGCAATGCATAATCTTGGATTAGATCTTGGATCAGGGAAAAAGAATATCTGTAATGAACATTAGGACAAATGGTGGAGACGGAAAATGGACTGTGGATTACATAACAGATTGTATCAACGAATGAGGTCTCCAATTTACTAACAAATGGTTCAGAAAACAATTATACACACACACACACGTGCACACACAAAGCAAAGGAAGCAAATATAAACTATTTGAAACTGAGTAAAAGGTATACAGACAGAAGTTCCTTGTTCAGTTCCTGCTACTTTTCTATAAACTTCATATTATATCAAAATCAAAAGTTAAAAAAAATGTTTCATTTGGGGAAATATGAAAACGATTTAACAAAAGTTACTACATTATCAGAGAACTGAAGAGTCATTCATAGTCTTTAAAATTAGACTAAAGCTGTTGACACACCAGAATTACAGAAGTCCTAACAAAAGTTTGCCTAACAAAGTTGAAGGTTCAGAATGGGTTCTCTGGTTCCTGCCTACCTCCATTAATATAAGAAATTTAGGAAATCAGACTTGATTATGGAATATTATATTGCACCAATTACTGAAGAGTTGGATGAAATGCCTAGTTCTGAAAATACTAGTTATGAAAATACATAAATGTTGAAAATGCAACCATGTACTTGACAATAACCCAGGAAGAAAAAGGAAATAAAGAATTTGGTCAGCTTCGGACTAATCCAAGTGAGACCTCGACCCTTTAGCTCAGGATGACGCCTTGACACAAAGCTTCGACCCCAAATCCAAGAGCCAGGGTTTCCCCAGGGCAGGGCGAGGACTAAGATGAGGTAAGACCCTGGCGTGGAGTGCAAATTTAAGGAGGCACCAAAAAATTCAATAATCAAGATACTATTTTCATGAGATATTTTTTAAATCAAAATTAATACAAAAATCAGTGATGAACAAAATATCAAAATATTAAATAAAGACAGTGTGATGGACTGAAAGTTTGTGTGCCCCCCCAAAAAAATCATGTTAAAACTCTAACCCCCAATGTGATGGTATTTGGAAATGAGGCCGTTGGCAGGTAATTAGGGTTAGATGAGGTCATGATGATGGGGCCTTTTTGATGGGATTAGTGCCCTTACAAGAAGAGACACCAGAGAGTTCTCTCTCTCTTTCTCTCTCTCTCTCTCTCTCTCTCTCTCTCCCCCCCCACTCCCTACCCCCCACCATCTGAGGACACAGTGAGAAGGAAGCAATCTACAAGCTGGGGAGAGAGCTCTCACCAGAAACCGACTCTACTGGACCTTAATCTCGGACTTCCCAGACTCCACACTGTGAGAAATAGTTTGTGCTGTTGAAGCCACCCAGTCTATGACATTTTGTTATAGCAGCCCCAGCCTTGTAATATGGACAAGGTGGGGATTGCTAACTTTTCCTTTTGCTTCAGGCTCCACTATCACTCCAATTTTTTGATATTTAGTTTACCACGGACATTTTTCACATTAACTTTGACCCTTTAAAAACTATTGCACTAAAATCGTATGTCTTGATTAGTGAGGAGGCTCTGCCTCACCCTCGTCCTGGCCCTGCTCTAGGAAACACAGTCTCAGGTGTAACTGCTCCCACCACAGTGTCATCACATATCGCCACCAGCCCAGTGTCTCCCAGCAAAGTGGCCACATACCCATGGTTTCCAGCCTGCATTTCACCAATGTCTCGCCTTGTTGGGCAATGCCAAGCTGCTCACCAATTCCCTACCACTCCACCTGGGCAGCCCTGCCTCTACTGCTTTCCAGTGGCCTGGTTCCCCAAAAGGAACATATTCAACAGATATCTCACCCCAAGAGAGGCAAAGCTAGAGGCTGGGATAGGAAGCGAGGTGGCAAATCGATAAAGGATGGTGGGCCGTGATTAGTGTCCCAGTATTGTAAATACTCCATAATAGGGAGTCTAACTCTAAGAGATGATGTTTTACCTACGTCGTCAAAGACTCTCACCTCTTCCATTAAGTATATGTAATGGGAAATGAAACGCAGGTTCTGGTAGCTTTCCTTGAGGGAGAAGGTAGGAATAGCAAGTAAAGGGAGGTGGAATAGAGGAAGGAATAATTAAGTGCCTGCTGTGTGCCAGGGTCTGTGGTAGGTACTTCCCACATTGCTGCAGTGAGTCTTTCCAACTCAGAAGGATACACTCTGCCCCTATGCCAGAAAGCTTTCCGGCAAACAAGAGTATGTATTTATAGACATCTGCAAGAGAGACCATCGGCTCTCCCTGTTGGAAGGCAGAAAGCTGTGGTCTGCCAGGTGTGCAGGCTTCTGCATCTGAACGTGAAATGTACAGAGTGCCTCGGGCCGGTGCCTGAGACATGATGCTCCTTGATATTTCCAGTACCTGACCTCTGTCAACACTGCGGGGGCTCCAGTCTCTGTGGCTGGAAAATACACACCATCCCTGCCAAGCTCAGCTGAGCCCGCCCTAGAGTTACCGTTGCTATGGCACCTGTTTCATTCCTATTGTTTCCCCCTACTCCTAAAATCGCCTTAACACGCTGAACACTAGCAAAGTATAGAGCTGTGCTCCCCAGAACAGTGTCCATCCTACTCCCGTATCCCAGTTCATCGTTGCTGCATAGAGAATGAACTCAGTCCCGTGTGCCAGGAGAGCTACCTATAGACCAAATGAGAAAGAGATGAAATCTGACTTCAAAACCAGAATAAGCTTAAATGTCTTCAATACATTCAACACATCCAATAATGCTGATTAAAACTTGAGGTAGGAGCAGGTGTCTCCTCCTTGTACAGACACCTGGACTATATTGCCTTGGGGTGGAGCAGAGACGCCTGCCCCTGTGGCTGCCCAGAGAGGAGAACCCCGTGCCAGAGACAGTGTCCCCGCATCTCTCCTGCACCCCAAGAAAAGACCCAGCATATCACACATTGACAAGCTGGAGAGACCCTGGAGCAAACCAACTTCAAGAAAGACGGAAGGCGGGGCGAGGGAGAGGAAAGTCTGGCAGGGGTTGGTGGGTTTAAGTGAGGCGGGATGGGGGGCCCCTGGCCATTTCTGCCTTTGCTTTAGGCAGCCTCTCCGTCTCGCTGTGTTTACGGGCCTGACGTGACTTTCCACCCAAGTGTACTTGTTGGGTTTCCACTGGACAACTTGCCACCTTCCACTCAGCTCAGGTTTCATCTGATGCACACCAGGAAGCTCTGGCTTCAAGAGCCCAGTGCATTTTCGCAACTGGATGGAAACGATGCAAACAAGACCTAGCTCATCACTGCACTTATGCCTTCATCCATGCCACCAGGTCCGCCAGCTAACCTTTGAGGTGACTGACTTGAGTGACCAGATTCAATGACTGAGCCTCTCCAGGCTTTGATGTCCACAGCTGCCAGCTTCCCAGGACCCCAGAAGAGGGAGCCAGTTCCAGAAAGCACCACCGTTCGCACATCAAGGTAGCATGACCAGGAGGCCACACTGGAGAGGGTAGCAAAGGGCTGCGGGAACGCATGTCAGGGCAGGAAATACAGCTTGTCATTTATAGGACATGACACGGCCTCCCAAACAGGCTAGCATGTGAGGCGGCAGTTACCCTCAGGACCAGGGCTCCGTGTTCCACAGCGGAGCGGGTGTGAGGAAATAGGGACAAGTGGCCACTCTGACTCAAGCATACCGAATTTTTGCTACTCACTGCTTTGCAGGGAGGAGGGAGGGCAGGGACTGAGCTCTGGTCGACCCAGCAGTGGCTCGGTGATTATATTAATCATCCTAGGCTTGGCCCGAGCCATCCTCCTGGCTTGGTGAGGGAGGAACAGTTTGTTACTGTTCTCTCATGGACACTGGGCAGCCATAGCCAGAGACCGGCAGGCCGCAGCGGTGGGAGAGGCTGGGAGCAGAGGAAGGGGGGTGTCAGTGGTACCAGGCGGTGGAGACAGCAGGAGAGGGGTGACACCACAGAGACTAGGCATGCATGCAAGATCTTCTTTCATCCGGGCCCTGTTTCCAGGAAATCTGGTGGGAATCAGGACTAAGAATGACTTCCTGGCTCCCTCCCAAGCCAGGCTGGGTCAGGTGCCCTTGCTCCCACAAGCACTTGTCACCCTGTACTGCACTTACGTGTTTACATATCTGTCTTCTTGAGATCAGGGAGCTTATTCACCTTGGTGCCTCCCAGCACCTACCTGTCTGCCCAGGTTAATGCTTGTTGAACGAGTGAATGAACTATAGCTGTGATGAAAGTGGGGGTCATTCCCTCCACTGAAACTGGGGGTGGGGGAGTTAGGGGGTGCTGGGTTGTAGAGCTGTCTACGCAGCACTGGTCGGGAGACGCAGCCATCTCCACTGGGGCAAAGGAGTGTTGCTCAGGGCCTGTTTGTCACTGCCGTGTGGCCTAACCTACCCTGACTGAACTCTGACTGCCCCATCCCACACTTCACCATCTTACTTTACTACTGTCCCATGACTCTTCCGAAGGCATAGCCCTATGGACAAAACATCTGCTGACATTAATTACTCACTAACGATGGGTGACTTCATGTCATTCTTGTAACAAACCTTTCTAAATGAGGAAAATGAAACCAAGAGAAGGGAAGCAACCTGCCCACGTTTTCAGAGCCAGAAAGGGACAAAGTCACAATTCAAACCCAATCTAAGTGCCTGACCACTCACTACACTCCTCGAATTGCAGGGAGTCTAAAGACCTCCTTCCCCGTTTGTCCTCTGTGCCTAGATTTTAAAGTCCTTAGGGCAGAGCGATGTCTTACTCATGTACATACTGGAAGGGTTCAATCACTCGCTGTTGAATTTAATTGAATGGACTATTTGCCTTAGGCCCCTTGTAAAAACAACCCGAAGAGCTTGGGCACGGGTCAAAGAAGGCAGAAGCACTGGGCTCAAATAAGCCACGTGGATCACACTGTTCGCAGCCATTCTTTGGAGAAAGATGGGAATAGTCATGTGACCGTCATACTCTGTGTCCCCCTCCAGGCGTTTCCAGTGGTTCCAATTCTTTCCTACTACAGGAAGGGATAAACACCCTTCATATATTTCCTCTCACCCCCAACTGCAAGGAAAACAGTAACACTAATTAGTTGTAACAGGGTGTTCATTTCACACGGTTCTCAGCAGGTTGCTCTCTCGTTCTTTGAAATGGTCTGGAAACAGCCTTGATTTTAAACATCTGAAGATAATTGAACCAAAGTTGCGCCCAGAAACCCTGAGTGACATGCCTTTTATTCTCTCCCTCACTAACAAGAAATGTTTGCTGCCATATCTTATTTACTCAACACCTTGAAAGCCTCCGGCACCAATGACTTGCACCCCAGGATCCTAAAAGAATAAGTTAAAGTAATGATTGGTAATAAATGGAGGAGTGGGGAAGCCTGAGAGATTTAACAAAACCCTGTGGCTGTTTAAAGGGGGAGATAGAATTGCGCCCACAGACCTATAAACGTAAGCTCTGTACCTGGAAAAAATGGGGAAGTGGAGGTAGAGCTGGACAGAATTTATGACGAGATCCACTTGCAAACATTTTTCAAAGACAAGGATATTGGTTAGCAAAGATGGAAACATTTTCTAATATATTGTTAGCAAGTGGGTGGGGCTAGAGGTTGTCATGCTCTGTGGCTGGAGGTGTAAATTGAACTCATGTTTTTGGAGGGAGGGGGACAGGAATTTGGAAAATCCGTCAAAATTTAAAATGACGTGACTTCAACTGCATAACTCTATTTCTAGAATTTATTCTATAAATGCTAGCACAAGCATGTCCAAAAGTAATCACGGAGCTTTATTTATAGAAGCAAATTGAAAGCAACCTAAAGGCCCATTAAATTAGGTTCAATAAAAAAAAAATATGCTAAATCCACACAATGGAATATTTTGTGCTTTTAAAACAGCGGGAAGCGGGGAGCCTGTAAATATGTTTATTTAACAGTCTCCAGTATAACAGTGCAAAACTGAAGTCGTCGAGTCCAAAGTACTATGTGTATTATGCCACAATTTGTGTTTTAATTCTACTGTTTGTGTATGTGTCTCTAATGGTTCATATATGTATGTCACCGTTCAGATAATGACTCACATACACCATACCTGTATCTGGAAGGATGCAAAACAAACTGATAACAGGGTTGACCCTGGGATGATAAACGAGGAGACGAGGGAAGTCTGACTTTTCCGTTTATGCCTCTCAGTGATGTATGGTGCTGTTTGAATTGTTTAATATGTGTGCAAATCATCGGAGGGGTTTTTAGTTTTGTTTTGTTTTTAATGTATAAGTAAAAGAGGCGTAACAACTTGCACAGCCTATGAGAAAAGTCAACCATGCAACACAATCATCTAAGACACAGAGGTGGGCCCGGTACTTGAAGGGGAAACAAAGACTCAAATCCATGTTGTGACATCGCGGCTTTGATTCAGTCTTTCAGGGAAAACCTATGAACACACTGGCCAAGCAGACAGTGGTTTAATAGGTATAGAGGTACCCAGAGGCCCCTCCCAGAAGGAGGTACCTGCTGATCACTGTCACTCAGCAGGTTTTTAACAAACAGTAAAGAGCTGAGCAAACGTACAGGTAGACATTTTGCACCCTCAAAAAGAGGGAAGGAAACCTCCCCCCACCCCGCCCGTAGGCCCAGCCCTCAGCCAGACCCCTGTAGAACTAGAGGAAAGCCCACTGTACATTCAGAGGGCCTCAGAGTGTAAAGCAAGATTCTGCCCGCTGCCAGCATGCCCTTTAACCTCTCACTCCATTGCCCAGGGGCTGGGGCTGTCCTGCCACTGTGGAAAATCGGCAGATGTGGCCCAGAGCTCCGCTCATACCTGGCCGTGAGCTTAGGCAATTCGGCTTCATTTGTTTTCCTACTTCCAAAATAAGATGACTTAGTGGCTCCAATGTACGTGGTTTTCAGAGGATCGAATGAGATTATCGACGTGATATTCCATCCTCAAACAGTGCTTTGAGAAAACAAACTGCCATACAAATGTACGATATTAGCAGTATGACACAGGTGACCATTTCTGCAATTTGACTAAATTTGTCCAGTCAGTTGGTTCAGTCAAAACAGTCCGTCTGATAGCCCAGCACAAACAAAACCCAAAGCTATGAGTAATTTATTAATTGTCATGCACATTTAGTGAGCACTTATTGAATGCCAGGGTGGTGTGGCGACAGGAGATACAGAGAGAAGACAGATTCCTGATGTTTAGGAAATGCCAGGTCTAGTCAGAGGGATACGTGAACAAATGATTGTACTCCAGTGTCATCATCACAGTAGTCTATTGAAGGGACAAGCAAAGGGCCACAGGAGAAAAACAAAAGTGTTGACTTTTTGTACCTACAACCTCAACCTTCAACTGCAGACTCACCAAATAGCGTGGCGTACAGACTAATAACAATTGCTCACTAAACGGCATGTTTATTTGTAAAGCAATCTGCAAGTGATTGGTAGTAATTTTTTGTAACAGCATATTAATCAACATATTTGTTTGGTCTTGTTTTGATTTAGTCAAGCCTCTCATTGAAGCATTTCAAACCTAAAGGACCAAAAATGGCCCCCTAACTGGTGGTCATTTCAGATTTCACAGCGGTAGGAACATGGGGTAAACATTTTTAAAATGACCTATAAGTAGCAACATTATTGGACAATATTTCAGTCAAGATAACTTCAAATGATACATTCGCCACCATCGAGCTCGGGTTTTATGTTCATGATGTGCCTGCCAAACAAGTGTTTTCCCTCAAAACAGCAGCTTGTCCAAGTCGGTGGGTCACATCCATCCGCGCAGTGAAGGAAAGGGACAAGGTGAAGATAAAATAAACAAAGCTGTTTGTTTAAAGCCATGCAGACAAAAGTAAAGGTTAACCAAACGTTTCACTTTTAAACTTGTGTTTTAGTCAACTTCTGTTTCAGTCAGGTCTAAATATCATTCTGAGTTGCAAATCTGAGGCAGAGCTCCCCAAGTTAACCTGCATAAAATTAAATTTCATTCTAATTTAATTCACTTCCAGAATGGTATTCTGTTGCCAATGTGAAAACCCTAGAGGAGTTTTATTTTCCGTGACCTCTATAAAATAACAAGTTGCATTTGCCACAACCAGAAAAACATATCGAGCCTCATTTGCCAAGGGAGCTTGTAATCAGATACTACTTACTGCCCCACGTTATTTCAATAGTCACAAGTCATTCCTATTAAAGCCAAAAAAAAAAAAAAGTACTTTTTTGACCTTGCTACAATAGTGAGTGTTCTCAGTTGTGACATTTATTTGGGTGCTGGTAGAACTGTTACAATCATTTTTGTAACTACAGGGCCCCAGCACTCCTCTCATATTGCGATCCTGTGCCGTCTTATCTCCTAGGCATTTCTAAGGAAAAGATAGTGGTATATGGCAGTGATTTCCCAACCCGGTTGCCCATCAAAAGCATCTAACGACTTTTCTAGAACACAGATTTCACCTCCTCCCCCTGGCCAGACTTCCAGAAAGAAGTGTCCAGGTTGGGGACCCAGAATCTATCCTGGTCACGTACCCATCAGGTTCATCGGGCCATCAGCCTAGTAGAGAGAACCTTGTTTGGGGTAAGGCATCCTTAAAAGCACCAGGTATGCTAATCAGAGGAGAAAAGTTGGTGGCCGTGGGTGGGGGCTTCACAGTTTCCGAACAAATCAAGGAAATTTGAGGAAGGAATGGACTCAGATGATATCAAAGCATTAGTATGAATCTTGTTAGGGATGGTGATGGCATCGTATTGAGGTCAGAAAATGACCCTAATTACTAAGTGGTGACATGACATAAAGTCTGAGGTTTGCTTTAAAATGCTGCAGCAAAAAAGGAAAAACAGAGAAATGTGAGGACAAGTGCGGCAAAAATATCAACGGCGGTAAAGGTGGATGGTGGGTTGGTGCATCAGTGTTCGTGGTACTTTTCATGTTGAGAAATGTTCATACTAAAATGTTTATCAATTGTCTGCAAGACAAAAATAATAACTGGAGCCAGTCTCTGCCATATAAGGCTGTTCTCCGCTACCGCTGACAGATAGCTGGTTGCTGTGCTGCATTCTCCCCGTTTATGTGGAAAAATAAGGATGCAGAGAGTGTAGGTGACTGACCTGGATTGCCACCTGCCTGATGCTTGTAGGTCCCTGACATTTTTTCCCTCGTAGGAGCCTTTCTATTCAATATACTACTCTGCAAATGGCGTTCGGGCCCTTTGCCTAGCCACAACTTGCACAGTGTTTTAGAAGTGGACCTTCGTAAAATACTTTGAATTTTTTGTTAAGAAATTCCCTGAAACCAGATGCTTTGATTTTTCAGTTAGAAATATATTGAATCAAAAAAAGAAAAAGAAAAGAAATATATTCAATCAGTGAGCTTGGCAATCCAGGAGGTGAATTCCAAGTCAAGTAAACAAAGTGGGTCCATTTTCAAGCCCCCCCCAAAAAAACAATACAGAATCTGTTACAGGAAGATATGACTTAATTTTAGCAAATTTGTTATATGAAAATCTGGCATTATCAAAGTGATAGGAATTTGTCTTCATTATACCAATGCATTTTTTATTTTTTTATTTTTTTGCCCTCATAGCATTTTACTCTGGAACACCTATAAATAAGAAACACCCTTTGTACAGTGAAAAGTAAGCTTATCATCCAAAGATTCTATGTACACATTCGATGAAAAATTCACGTACTTCAAAAAGTGAGACATAGTAGCACCCATCTAATAAGTCCCACTGGTTAAAATGAATAAGTATAAATTTATTTACAGAGACTACTCAGCTATCCAAAGAGGTGGCGGTGATAATATTTTGCACTCATAGGTAAACAGGCTGTTGTGTTGATACTGCCAGGTTACAGACAAAAGACCTAGAGGCTCTAAGCATGGAAACTTGTTTGAGGAGCTGGTGGTGGCGGTTTGGGCTTCTGCAAAAGGGTGTCGGCGCCATACTTCCCATCCACAGAGAAGTATGTGATGGAGCTGCTGGATGACAGTCTGCCATGAACACGACCCCCACGCCAGGCACAGGGGGCCTCCCTCTTTGACCAGACACCAGGCTTTACATTCAGCCTTGAGTACCAGGTGCTTCCAACTTGCTTGAAAAGTATAAATGTGGGTGGGATTAGACCAGTGTTGGGATTTCCCTGAGACGGAATGGCCCAAATGCCGTCATCACCGTATCACCTAGCAGGGACTGTGCCCAAGAGACGGGTTAAGCGGTCTTGCAAGTCATGAACGGCAGCTGGCATGGTGTTCAGAGCATCTCTTTCCCAGAGTGTCTGCACCGAGGTCCTTCGCATCCTGGACAGGTGTACGTACTCCCTGTGCTTAGTGCAGCTCCAGCGTCCTACAGTTCCCAAGCACCCATCCTCTCCCTCACTCAGCAGGGCCCACATCTTTGTGAAACAGAAGAGAGCTCAATCTGGGTGGTGATTATAGGGACCTTCTGGGGTTACTGTCTGTGATGAGTAATCCTGACCTGAAATCACAGCTCAGGTGATTCAGATGAAGTTAAGGATTGGGATGTCACTGAATAAACTGTGACCGTTTCCACCTCTTATGGACGATGTATACTCATCAGGACGCACAGGAGAGGGGGGCCAATAATCCTGCGTGACCTACCACTAGAGCTTGGTGAGTTGTCACCTGCACCCTTCCCAGGTTTGAGTTCCTGGGTCACGTTCCCTTTTTAAAGAAGACCCAGAGTAAGCACTGTGTTGGAATGGCAGACTCCCAAAGACACCGGGACATTCAGCAATTCCTAGAGTCTGATGGGTATTATGATTTAAGGGCCTACAAACTCATCTTGAAGAAGTATCCTCACGACACAGGATCAAAGAGATCCAACCAGAGGAAGACAACGTCAGGGTCATCCTGCTTGTGTATATACACGGTGCAGAGTCTTTTCTCATGACCTCGAGCTCCAGGCCTCAACTCAGCTCAGGTCTGTCAGCCTCTGTGTAAGTCTGTCTCCACTCCGCTGTGTTTAGAATTTAACAATGGCTCGGAAGCCACCAGCCTGGCAGAACCCATAACGACAGCGGGTGGGTCCCAGCGTCAGCCACCACTGTGGGTGTGGTCAGTGAGAACCCAAACTAAGACAAGTTTGGAGAGCCTTTTCCTCTAAAGCAAGTTCCGGCTACACACAGCAATAGGAAAGGTTCCAACACAGTGGACAAACAGACCTAGCAAAGAGGCTGTGTTTCTCCTTGATGATCGGAGTAGGCCCCAGACAGTACTAAGGATTTCACGTGCATTTTGACAGGCGCCATAAGGTACCTGGCACTTGATGTATCTCTGTCCCTGCTTCTTCTTTATGATTGTGCTGGTTCTGAGAGCATCTCACAGAGCTGCCTCAGCCCTCCATCTTGTGCAAAACTTACCTTGGGTTTCAGAGGGTTTTCTCCCTTTTCCTCCTGACAACTTGCTTTCTCCCCCATCATGGGGCCGAGCCCTGAGCTGGGACCTCCTGTCAGTTCACTCACGTATTTCCCACTGCTCACGAGAATGCAAAGCGAGAATTCCTGTCATTCTGCTTCAGCTTAACCCAACTCTACGTTCTCAAGCAACCTCACGCAATCTGTTTTTTATTTAGAGATATTTTTGCACTTCTGTTTAACACTGAGGATTTTCAGATTGCTTTTTATTCTATTTCTTTTCCTCCCTTGCTGGGCAGAAAACAGAGGCTGCCGTGAACATAAGAACTGAAACAAATAGGGAACAATGGGGCCAAGTGGCTCCTACCAGCAACTAATTGTGTTTCTAAATGCTAGCACTTCGTCTGAAATAGAATAGGGAGTCTGAAATAGACTCCATGCAGAGAGCAGTCAGCAATTTCTAGCTACAAAAATGCCTTGTTAGTAATACAATTTGATATCCTTCCCTTCTTACTAAAATCCACTGGTCTTATCTCCACTAGAGATAGAGACTTGAGAGTATAAAGATATCAGTTGACACGTCCAGGATCACACCTAGAGGCTACTGGCAGACACCTCATGCTGGGCCTCCAGGACCATCTTGAAGCCAAATCATCTGTAAACTGGCTGCACTGGCTACAAAACCCATCACTAACTTCTGACAACTACCACTTCAGTTTAACAAATGTTCGCGGAGCGCTAACAGGGATTCTAAGATGAGTAAGACACATTGCTCTCCAGGGTTTTCCACTCTACTCAGCTTCGAAAACAAATCCATCCTCCAAAAAGTTATCATTTCAAGGCAAATGTATTAAATGTCATAAAAAGGTACAAAGTATTAATTTTAGAGGCTTCCATTTCACCCCTTCTGCTGTGACCAACTTTAAAATGTAGAAAAGATCAACCAAAAGCACCACATGTGTATGTGCACGTATGGACATGCACGTGTGTACAAAGATGGCCACAAAGAGAGTCAGCCCAAGTCACTGCCGTCTAGCTAGCGGCATCAATTGTCCAAGAGTCTGAAGGTTAATGCCAATCTAATAGGACAACAAGAAGATAACAGGTGTCTATCCTGCCAAGGAAAGAGAGGGCTAAAGTCAAACTGACCTGCGGGGAGTATGAAGCCTGCAGGGCTTCTTTGGAGCCAAAGGCAGGATGAGAGTCTTGCTCAAAATGGTCTGATCAGATTCCTTGGTGAAGCCTTCCTGCCAAGAGGAACTTTTTGATGATGGTGGCCGCTTGGGGAACCCTGTATTTTTACCATCTTGGCTACACCTTTGAGAGTGGCAGATGACCTAGCTGAGACTCCCCTTGTAAATATCAAATCACAGAACACACAGGCATCACTTTGGGAGGAAATCATAGACCCCTAAAAGAGGATCTCCAGCTAGCAGGCTCCAAGAGAAGGTAAAGTTGGTGGAATCAGAACGTTCTTCCGTTTCAGCAATACTGGAGTTTTCTTCTGAAGTCATCACACGTTTGAATCTGTACATCGTGTCAATTAACTTTTATATCAAATTGCCCTTTTTCATCGTGGAATATTTCTGTCATATTAAATACCTAAGATGGGTCTTGAAAATAGGATAAACTTCCTTCAGAAGGAAGTTTAGGGGAGCAGAAGGAGGTAGGTGCTCCAGGCAGAGGGAAGAGAAGGAGCAGCTGCATGGAGGATGATAAAAAAAAATCAGCCTGTGTCCAGAGGAAATGAAAACAGTATCTCGGCAAGAAATTCCCTCTTCCATATTTCCTGGGGCATTATTCACAATAACCAAGATATGGAAACGACCTAAGTGTCCATCAACAGATGAATGGATAAAGACGAGGTAGTGTGTACATACGATGGAATATTATTCAGCCATGGAAAAGAAGGAAATCCCGCCATTTGCAACCATATGGATGGACCTGGAGGGTATTACACTAAGTGAAATACATGTAAGTCAGACAGAGAAAGACAAATACTATATGGTATCACTTATATGTGGAATCTAAAAAAGCCAACTCATAGAAACAGAGTAGAATTGTGGTTGCAAGGGGCTGGGGGTGGAAGAATTGGGGAGGTGTTGGTCAAAGGATACAAACTTACAGTTAGAAGCTGAATAACTTTTGGAGATCTCACCTATAGCACTGTGATTGGAGTCAACAATAATTTATTACATACTTTCAAGTTGCCAATTGACTAGATTTTGAATGTTCTCACCACAGAAGGTGGTAATAATATTGCGATGTCTAGGATCAAATCAATACATTGTATACCTTAAACTTATACAATGTATGTCAATTATATTAAAAAAAGAAAAAAGTCAGCCTGTGTGAAGGGATGTGCTACGCCTGGGGCAGCAGTGGAGACGAGCTAAGAAGAGTCGTTTGAAAGCGATCCTGTGTGTGACACTCACCAAAAGCTTTCTCATAAGAACACTGAAGAGTTTCTGAGTTTTCTCAGTTTACCAAAAGTATGATTCTGAGCGAGGCAGACGGATGATCATACTGAGTACTTTCCAAGTGCCTGAGCATGCTCAACATTTTGCACTTGTTACCTCACTTCGTTCTCACCACAGCCCTACAGCAGGTATTATTACCTTCACTTTACGTGTACACAGCTGAGGCACAGCGCTAAGTCACTTGCCCAAGGTCACACAGCCAGAACTATGTGCTTGGGGCAGGTCTCCCTGACCCAGACCCCATGCTCTTTCTTCTCTGCTGTGCAGTGTTGCTTCCTTGAGCTCTGTTGTCTTGGTTTCCCACACCAGCCAGTTTCTTCTGCTTCTAGGATATAAAGGACCATCTGCTTTCTATAACATGGCATACTCATTCCCTAACAGAGGCCATACAATGCAGTAGAGAGTTGGTACTCAGCTGACAAGATGATGGACCCAAAAAAAAAAAAAAAAAAAGAAAGCCTCAAAATTCTGGAAAGTTGCTGGGTGCAAACCTCTCAGAAATCTACGTATGCACATGCCCAAAAAAGTGCCCCTGCAATAAAGCCAGATCTGTCATTCTCAACACTCACCAGCAATGAGCCACACAGCTGTGGAAGCCTAACAATCTGGGCAGGAAAACAGACAGGCAAAGAAAAAGAAGAATGCAGTCAAGCCCCAAGGAAAAAAATGTTAACATCCGGAACCAATTCACCCACGCAGGCTGGAGAACCGTTACACCCAGCTCTTCATAACACTCCTTGGGCCCCTCCCCCAACTCTCTCTCTCTCTCTCTCTCTCTCTTTCTCTCTCTCTCTCTCTCTCTCTCTCTCTCTCTCTCTCTCTCTCTCTCTCTGTCTCTCTCTCTCTCCAGGGCTTGGATTACTATTTGCACACCGCTTCAGCAGTCAAATTGTCCTGTAGGAAGCACCTCCTGCAGTACCTACCGCCCAGTCAGAATATCACAGAGATGTCTTTAAATCTCTGTGATGTCACAGGGTAATCTGGGTAATGCACCGTTGCACCAGATGGGATCTCACGTTCCCAGGATGAATGCTGGCCATGCAACGCGTGCTCTGAACACTGGAGGAAAAATGAAATGGCCCAGGCCTGGCTGGTTTCATATCTTGCAGAATCCACATTTCTAACTGGACAGATCTCCTGGGTAAGTTCCCGTGAATCACCTAAGATTGCAGCATTCGACTCATCCTCTGCCAGACTCTGTATTTCAAGAGTTTGGCTCCACATAGGTTCCTTGGGAAAGGAAATGGGCCCAGAAATTCATATGCTTCTGTTGCTACAAGAGCTTATCAAATCCCATCAGTGGGCAATAAGGGAAAGCAAAGCTTTAAAATAGGCATGGAATGTACATCGTTCTCTTCTTAGCATCTAAAAGCCGCCTTTCTATCACTGGGCACGACACAAGAAGATGATACACCTTACAGCTCGACAGCCAAGAAGCACATTAATGCTAACGTCCGCCCACCAAAATCAAGGGGTGTAGTTTTCCTCCAAATCCCTCCTGGAGACACCAGACTTCCTAAGAGAGGAAGGTTATTTGGAGTGGGAGGAAAAGAGACGGAAAGACAGTGAACAGGTGGACCCAAAAATCCCTGAAAACCATTGTTAAGTTCCCTAAAACTCCCTGCCGTGATTACACCCACTTACAGCATGTCAGAAGAGCAAAGGAGCATGGGGGTGTAACGGGATTTAACTGGATGAGAGATTTCTGCAAATAACTGATCCCATACCAAACAAGGCTGCTCTAAATAGAGCTGTTACAAAGTAAATGAATCAGAGCAGTCACTCAGAGGTTAAAGCGAAAGCCATGACTCTGAGAGCGGGGTGTACTTGCTGTGGGTCCTCAAGGCGGTTTCCTAATCCTTGGGCATTAAAAAGAAGCCACTGTGGAAATCAGAATCTCTTCCTTTGTAAATTCAATCCATGGCAAAGGGATTTCAGCTGTGATTGCTGAGTTTGAAAAAAAAAAAAGTCAACAGTACTTAGAAATGCACGAATTGCTCGTCACTGCAACTGATACGTTTCTAAGCTTTTCCATTTTGAATCAATTACCAATAAGATTCCATCCATCCCGTTGTGAATGGAGAAGGGAATGGGTAAAACAGAGCAGTTAAAGTTTCCCCTGGATTTCACTGCACAAGGGGATTTAGATTGAGGAGGTTTTAGATCAAATTCAATATGTAGCCACATTTCAGACACTTCTGAGATTTCTGTGCATTAAAATCAAAGAAAAGCTTCACATTGCGAAGCCTGCACATGAGCCATTCCAAACATCATCCACGACTTAGAAACTCAACCCAGCATCACTGTCACACGGAGGCATCTCCTAGCAGGTATAGAGAAGGCACCTTAGGACTGGAGGGACCAATAATAGGAAAGGAAGCTAGAGACCCAAAACTGTAATATCTCTCTCTCTCTCTCTTTCTCTCTCTCTCTCTCTCTCTCTCTCTCTCTCTCATTTATGACTTTACAGTTTCTGTTTGGGGGGACAGCATGGACCGCAAGCATACATTTCCATCTACAGAGGTTCTGAGTTCTCCCTAGAGCACTGAAGGACCATCTATCTGCAGGGGGAAGGCGGTGTCATCTAGCCCTTAAGCATGTTAACTCTGGAGCCACAGGGAGCTGGGTTTAAATCCTGGCCAGGCCACTTCCAGTGGACTGGAGCTGTGTGTCTGTGGGCAAGTTATTTATTCTGTTGGAGCCTCCATTTCCTCATCTGTAAAATGGGGAAAGTTACCTCATCTTGAGGACTACTGGATGAGTGAATGTGACAACCCATCAGCACAGTGCCCGCCTGGTACAGGGTGCGTCCTCAATCCATGAAAGCTCTTCCTGGTTAGCAGTGCGGGCACTCTGAGATAAGATGATGCCTGTAAGATTGGGGAAGTAGGGAAACATCTGTCTTGAAAATAGCACTCGGAGAAGAGAGTCCATTTTGAAGACTGAGACCTGAATTCCAACCAGGGCAGAGCAGCTCCCTTCCCCTCTGGCCGGTCAGGCAGGGATACCGAGATGTGCCCTGGGCCCCTGAAAGGAGGGAGGCTGGGGAGGGTCCCTTTCTCTGTTCTCCTTCCCCTGGGAGTGCACCTTTGCCCTCTGCTGCCAGGAATCAATATAAACAAAATCTGCGGGGGAACTAGTTTTATTTTATTTTTTTAATATAGTAAATGATGAAATCCAGCTTCTGTTTTCTGGAAGGAAGAGAAGTGTGCAAAACTGTGCAACCAGATGTGAATTCTAACGTACTGGCTGGACCTTCTGCTGAAAAGACTTGCCAGTCTCTCGTCCTCAGTCAGCTTGCCATGGTTCTTGTGTTGTGCTTATGTTTTTAGGAGTTGTTGTTTGCTTGTGCCAGCCACTTGTGCTAGGCTCTGGAGATACAATAAGGTTCCTGCCCCACAGCAGTTTATGGCATAGAGGTGAGAGAGGATGGCCTGTAAATCCACAAGTTCCATGATGACAGAAGTCAAGGGGCAGGGACGGCAGACAATGGGGGTATCCACTGAGGGTGGGGAGCTGTCACTGGGGTGTGAAGCCCAGCTATAGAAATCTGTAAGGAAATAACATCCCACAAGGTAGAAACATGAGAAGCCCTCCTAGGTGAGTGCTGGGCCCGGTTTTTCGTCTGACCCTGCCTTCAAGTTCAGCAGCTATGAATAGAGGCCTTGAACGCTACACTGTCTTCTGATCTATCTTGTTGACAAGCGTTTTGCCTGTTACTAAGTCATCCTTTTAGCATTCTCACATCTCTGCCAGATCAAGATCTCAGCTTAGCAGACTAGACATGGAAAATAGTTACTAGTGCTTTCCATGAGGCTCAAATAGTATATCGGGGGCAACTGACGGGGAAGGGGTGATTCCACCCATTTGCTTTACCAGTGATGAAGTAGCTTTTCTCAGCCTTCCTTTTTCTTCAGAGCCATAGAGTTTGTCCAGCTATTTCTAAGAATGGCACACACACACACAAAAAAAAAACCCAAAATGTCCAAAGCCTAAAATGACCTGCATTTTCCTTAAATTCACAAACGCCACAGAATTCTTTTGGCAGGGGATCCTAAACACCTACACAAGCAACAGTAGGTTACATCAAACACAAAGGACCAGCCATCACTGATCCGGGACTTCTGAACATGTGATATCAATCTAAAAACTTTTCAAGAGCTTTATGAAAGCTCTTAATTCTGGCCATAAAAAAAAAAAGAAAAATTTTGTTGTTGTTGTTGTTTGGCTGTACTGTTACTTTCTACAACTGCAGAAAAGCTTCCCTCTTTCCAATAAAGGATGAGTCAAGTGATGGCCAAGATACATTAGGAGAAAATGGTAATGTTAAAAAAAAGTTGACAGGATCACAGGCTTACAGCTGAAGGGGCCTCAGGTGTCATTTGAGCCTCCCTTATTTCACAAACCAGGAACTGAGGCGCTATCAGAGGCTATAAAACAACTTTAAAACATTTTTTTCCCAACATTTATATGTCTGCTGTTAAAACAAACATTCCTATTTGTGACAGTAATGACAAACCTAGTACTAGAATCTAGGTCTAGTTTAAGCTAGTCTAGACCTCTTTCTACCATAATACATGGATATAATCTAGAAAGCTTTGTACTATAGTGAAGACTCATAGATATGCACAGGAGCAATTAAGGTTTCTGGACCGTTTTGCAATGCAATATTCCTCTGCAAGCTTGCTTATACGATTACTTTTCTAACTAAACCTGTTTTTTCCTAAATGGCACATAGGTTTATAGGAGAGGAGAGGGAGAGTCCTTCCCCAGCTTTGCCACACAAAAAAATAATATCATCATCATCATCAAATAATTAGGCCACTGAATTAAGGAAGCTTTGTCAAACCCAGAAAGCACTGATGTGTTCACAGCCACTTATTACCACCAATGGCTGTCCCTCCCCACTGTGAAAAGCAATGATTTATTTTTCAGCAGCAAGAACGTCAGCCCTGAACCACCCCACTCCCCTAACCCCTAGGTCACAATTCTGAGCCCTGGGGCCGAGTGTGACTGACGCTTTGAAGCGAGGGTGCCCCCAGGCGGGACTTCCCTCTGCCAACGCTGAGCGCTAGAAGGGAAGCCAAGCCCTGGGCCTTCTCGCAGGGCGTGGTCATGTCTCGATCTACTTTCTTAAGCTGGGTGGTTTCTTTCCTTTTTTCTAAGAAATGAGTTACTTCATTGTCTTTAATATCTGAGGAGAGTGTAAGGACAATTGGCTTTCCCTTTGTCTCGGATAGCAACGCCGGGTTTGGGGCACGGGCACCTCTGCCCTTAGGGATCGAAAGCGCCAGGGGACCCCTCAATGTCTGGAACGGACAGCATGACTTTCCTTTTTAACGGGCCGGCTATGATATTTACTGACCCTAGAATTACCCATTTGGAAACGGTTAGGGATTAAAAGTTCTTCAGGCCGAGGGATTCTTGGTTCCTAATTGCTAATGTTTGAAGTCAGTTTGATTCCTCCAAAATTTGTTCAGCCTGATGAAAGCAAAAGCTCAAACTCCCCTCAGGGCACGAGGTGTAAGATCCTCGGGTTCTGTTCGGTATTTGGTTTGTTGGGGAGGGTTCTCCCTGCTTTTTTTTGGGGGGGGAAGGGGCTCTTTCCCCAAGGCCTCCCCGGTTACCCCGAGTCCCCGCACTTCTCCAGGATGGAATTAGGGCGGAGCAGCGCATCCACCATCGCTCAGGACGCGGGCCTGGTTTCTAGGCCCGGCGGCCGCGCAGACCCGCCGGGGCGAGTCCGAGCGCGGGAGAAGGTGCGCGGGCCCGCGCGCCCCGAGGCCCGGCCGCCGCTCCCGCTCGGCGGCGCCGCCAGACCCGGACGAGGGCGGCGGGCGGCGGGCGGGCGGCCGTGACCGCGGCCCAGGTCGCTAACTTGGGAAGCTCCCCGGAGCTGCCCGCTTTCCCCACGATGGTTTCGGGGGCCAAGATGTAATCCTTCCTCGGGAAAACGTCATCCGAAATTTTTTTGAGAGTGGGGGAAAAAATGGGCGTTTTTAACGTGTGCGTAGGAGGTTGGGGGAAGGGAACAGGATGTGGAGGTGAGGGGAAGTGGGGGGAGGGGAAAGAAAGGGGGGCTCACTGCTTTCCGAGCCCCCGTCTGGACTGCGACAATACACTCTGGGCTATGGGACAGTAAAGGGAAGGCAGCGGAGGTTGGCAGTAAGTATTTGGATTCCCCCTGATGAGAACTAGGCGCTAAAACTCCAAGGCTTGGTACACGACAATGACCTCTAGTGATCCCATCCGAGGGAACTAACTGTGTTATCTGTAGCATTTCGGTTTTTAAAAGAAGTCTATATTAGGCTATTACGTATGCAATCCAGAATTAGGAGTTTGTTTTTTTAATCCTCTAAAGTGGGTGGCAATTTGGGAACAGCCCATCGCAGCCTCAGCAACTATATTGTAGAAAATACAAGAGGACGAATGGGGAGAAGATTTTTGCATATATTTCCTGCGTTCTTTTTTCCCCCCCAAATCACAATGTTTCTCTAGTGATTTCTATTAACCATTATGATCACCCGATATCTCTCAGTAATTCCATTAACATGGAAGACCATGAAATTAGTCTTCAGAATCTCAGGCAGCCGTCTGCCCACCCAAAATGAAGATGGTTCACAAAATGAAATGCCAGTTTTAGTTGGAAAAACTTCCACTCTCCCTGTTCTGTTAAATTGCATCTGTTAACAGTCTCGTGTTTTAGGTATTTTCTCTTAGACGTTGATCCAAATCATCAATTAATCTGAGAATTAAATGAAAATGCCAATAACTAGAAGTTTCAACTCTGGGATTCTCTTGAATTGTCAAAGGATATCTAGAGATGACAAAATTTCTGGCTCCCCAAATTTTAGGTGTCCCCAGTTTGTTAAACTGACTCTACACACACACACACACACATACACACACACACACACACTCAGAGGCAGTTTCTTTTCTCTGAAATAGATTATGTACCATTCAGAACCTAATGTTCACACATAAATTTGTGTATAAACACCTACACTTATGTGTATACTTTTTAACACATTTCATACACTTATGTATAAAGGGCAAAGCTAGACATTGGCCAATACAAAGAGTACAGAATAACAAGTAGCTACGTGAAGGCCTATTTTCACTTCTGGTATCAAACGCTCGTCATCAGTTTGTAGTCAGCAGAACGTCCCGCTGCAAAGTGAAGCCACTAATGGCACTGAATAAACGTTGATTTGTCGTCACCGGTTGCCTGGATTCCCCACCTCTTCCCATTTCACCTCCGGTTCTCCCTACTGAGTCTCATTTTCCACCCTGACACTTAGAGCAAGGGCCTCACTTAAATTAACTAATGATTATCCTTGCCCAGAGAAGTGTAAACAGACCCTAATTTATAAATTTGCTACTTGCTTTCCCCCATGCAGACCCCCTGGGTATCTCAGTCAAGCACATATAAAATTCAGAGCTCACTGGAAACCAGAAAAAGCAAAGCAAAAGTAAACCACATGGAGGAGAGAAAGAAGGAAGGAAGATTCCACATTCCCCCACGTCCCTTCTTTTCTCTGTGGAAAAGTATCCCCAAAGGTCAACACTAGAAAATCACTTGAATATTCTCTCCTGCTGAATGACTCTGTCTATGGGGAGTAAGAAAGCAATAACCAGCTACACCCCAGAATAAAAATTGGATGGATTTCTGCATTTCCAGAAAACAGAGTGAAATGCCAATCTGCTCTTTATCCCTGTGGAATCTGCACAGTCCGCCTTGCTTTGCTTTTCTTTTTTTTAACCTACAGTCACCTAAAGAAGGAACTTACAGATTTAAGAAGTACTGTAATCATTTTTCTCCTGGGTAGGAGAAATTAACTTCTACCAGAGTCCATAATCAGGATGTCAAAAAAGCGTTCTCATCTTATTAATATTATATGTTTGGCAATAGAGAGAATGATTGTGACAGACCTGGAATTTTTCCCTCTTTAATACTAGCAATGCCCTTGGAGAGGCTTGGATGAACAAAATGTTTCGGTCTTCGGAGCCAAAACGTATTTGTCCCTCTCTCCTTGTGGCCCAATATGAAGGATTAATGATGAGGGACTTGCTTCCATTAAATTCTTATCCACACACGCAAAGGAAATTATACAAATAAATGGGGAACACAAACCACCAATACCCCATATTTTTAGTTTTGGCTCCCGGGTTAGGCATCTCATACCCGTCTTCACTCGCTCCTCACGGGCCGCGTGTATTAAAGAGATTTAAAACCAATTCTCTTTAATAATTAAAAGATGTTTACGATACCATTTGAAGTCGCTGGAATTTGGGGGGGGGTGGGGACAGGAAAATGGCAGCGAATATATGTCAATATAATTTCAGTCCAAACTCCACTGGAAGAAATTGAATTCCTGCCTCCCCTTGCATGAACGTCTTACCTGGTGAACTTTTCCTTCTGGGAGTTTTACCTATAAAATCAGGAAACCCAAAGTGGCCAGCTCTGAACCCAAAGATGTTTAATAAGAAATAGCTTTGGGTGGGGCATGGAAGACGCGAATGCAGAATCGTTGTGCCCGTAAGCAGCGAGCTGATCTGCCTAGAAAAGCACTGGGCATCTATTAGGCTTCTACTCTTTGGGCCAGTCTCCGAGGGGCAGAGGCGGTTTGGCGGAGCCGGGCAAGGGGCCGCCTTGCACCGCGTAGCCAAGAGTCGAGAGGCAGTTCCCCCTCCCCCGCGCACGCTCCCTTGTACCCGCATACCTTCCACACCCATCACACGAGTTTCTGAACCCCCACTGGGGGAGATTGGGGCGGGGACCTGCGGAGGTGCAAACCACAGCACCCTCCAGCAACGCAATCCAAACTGAGCTTCAGCGTTCTCCCCATTCCCCGTCCTCCCCACTGCCGTCGAGCGGTTTGCTCCATCTATGGGATGGAGTGCGTTGGAATCAACTCCTTCCTATTGACTTCTATTGTGTCGCCGCGCCAGTGCCGCGGTGTTACACAGAACGCCTCCGGAACTCTCCCTACCGCCCGGAGGCCATTGCGGTGCGCTCTCCTTGCCCCAGCATCCAGAGGGCGTCTGAGTTAGCCACCGTCCCACCAGCTCTCGTAAAAGGCATTTGGCAGTCATCCCCCAGCAAACCACTATCCTCACCAGCCTACGACGAATTTAGAATTTGCCTAACTCTCTCCCCCATTCCCCTTCAGACAAGGTCAGTTACCAAAGGGGCAGCCACTGCCAAGGCCGTTTGGACCTAGCAGGCGGGAGCCCTGGGTTCGTCTGCGGGGCTCAGGCCCCGCACCCTCGAACCCTACACGGGTGCAGGGACGCCCATACCACCGGGGAACCAGAGTTCCTCACCCGGGACTCTATCCGGGGCAAACCCCTGGGCGTCGCGCCCCGCGTGCCACACACCCTTGCACTGCGGTCCCAGCCCTGACCTGCGCCCAGGTTGGTGCTTGCCCCGAACAAGCACATTCTCTCTACTGGCTTCGAATTCACCAATTTTTTCTCCATTACTTAAACGTCAGGGAAGAGAGTCACTTCCTCCGTTTTGACCCTGTGTTTCCCTATTGGGGGTTGGGGATAAGTGGAGGAGTGGTTGGGGATTCAAATCTTGGGGCTCTACTCGGAGCAAACAAGCCATAAACTGGCATATTAATTCTCGTGACCAGATGATCTCGACAATTTGAAAGAAAGTGCCCTGGGGCACTGAGAGAGCTTTTCTGGTGACATTTCACTAGGGGTTGCGCAGACAGACGTGTGCACGGGGCAATGTGAGTGCCTGACGTGTGTGCACGTGTGCGCTGAGTGGCGATCTACCCGCGCGTTCTTGTGTGCGCGGCTTTGTGTGCCCACCCGCGTGCATCGCCAGCGCCTAGGCCGCCTGAGCGCGGCGGATGCAAGGCTCAAGCCCGCGGGTTCTGGAGGGGGAAATCACCCCCCGCAGAAGGTTTAAATTATTTCTCTCTGCGGGAGACCCGGCCTCGGCAGCCCTCGGCTGTGGATTTGGGCGGGAAAGGCCCAAACCCGAGCTGGGGAGCCGGGTGGAGCAGGGGTTGCGGTGCAAGCGACGATGGCGCCGCCGCGTGCCTGAAATATACTTCCAAGCCGCCGCAGCCGGAGCAGCTGTTCCCGGCGAAAATTTCCTCTGTTGCTGCTGGGGGATTGGCGGGGGCGAACAGGCCAGAGAGCCAGGTTCTTCCGAGATGAGTTTTGAGACCCTCCCCAGCCCTCAGCGGCCGAGTCCTGGCGGCTTCTCCAAAAGGCCCGGGAGTAATGAGAGTACCTCGCAGGCCCTTCTCCAAGGCCCTAACGGCCTCCGGGGGTTTTCGGGACCACTAGGCTCCGTGGAAATTTTTGAAATACATACTGTGTGTCCTCTGCTGTGTGTGCCTACAACGCGCAGGCCGGGCTGGTCCCCCGCTGCCGCAGGTTGGTGCCCCAGGCTGCGAGCGCTCGGCGCCAACTAAAGCCAGCTCTATCCGGACGCGGAAAGAAAAACGGGCTGCGAAAAAGCAAAAGGCCACGTCTTTGAATAAAAGTGAAATTAATTCGGACCCTTGGTTTGTCTGAGGATCCCGAGATTTTGAGGCTCGGACAGGGAGGATGGAAAACGATGGTACCAATCAGAGAGAGGGGATGGTACCAGATGGTATCAAAGAATGACAAGTAACAGTCTGCTGGGCAAGTGTCCTGCGTATGGGCACGCGCGTTTAATCCTTCCCCAGCTCTGTGGAAATTTTGCTTTTGTTGTGTTTTGGTTTTGTTTTCTGTTCCTGACTATTTATCGGCCTAGGGCGCTTGAGCCAGGCAGCCGGTCCAGCCCTCCTCCGTCCTAATCGGGAGAAGAGAGTTTAAACAAAATTGTGAGGCCCAGCAGCAGGGCAAAGACGTGGCCCGGTCACAATGGAGTCGCCAGTGCCCCATCTCCCACCTCCACCACCATATACACACCTTTAAATGTGGCTCTGTGTGTGTGTGTGTGTGTGTGTGTGTGTGTGTGTGCAGGCGCGCGTCTGGGCGCTGTATGAGAGACAAAAAGAAAGGCCTACAGGGGACCCGAAGCCCTGGCCGTGCCTTCCGCTATCACCCGGGCGCAGCCGGGGCCGCAGCTCCGCCTCCTCCGCTCCTCGGACTGCCGAGTCTCCACGCCGCGCGCGAGCCCTTTTTCTGAAAGATCTTTCCTTATCCCACGTCCGGTTTCTAAGAAAGCCTTGGCCACTGCGGGTCTCCAACTTGGAGATCTCCAAGGGGACCAGATCTCCAAGTTGGAGTCCCGGCGGCCCACGACGCAGCCAGTCTCCGCCCGGAGCCCCGCTCCGCAGAAGGACCGCGAGTACTCTCGGTTTCCGGCTTCTTCTTCCTCCCGGACCTTTGCCTCACAGACATATTTCGTTTTCTCTAAATCCAAACGCCCATCTTTTTCTTTTTTGAAAACGTGATAAAGGTAGTGGGAACTGTTAGTAAAGTGCGATGTTAGGTCGTCACCCTCTACCCCCATCCCGCGGGAGCTGCGGGAGCGAGGGAACCGCATTCTGGACACCAGGTCCTCACGTTCACGTCCCCGGACTGGTCTCTCCTTGCCCCAAGCCCTCACTTTTCTCCCCTCGCTGATGGCTGAGAACGGCGGAAAGAAAACTTCGAGCTGAGTCTCTGATTATGACCCCGCCGGATTATGTTGGTCCTTTTGAACATGCGACCCTAGGCCGGCTCCGGGCGACCTGGCCCCACTCCCTAGAGAAAATTACCCGGAACGGGGCGTCTGCCACGCGCAGTTAAATAACTTCTGCCTTTTCCACTGTCGGAAAAGTAAAATAAACTAACCTCCCAAGTTGTCGTAAGGCCTGAAAGAACTTCCACTAAACTGTGTGAAGGCCCAAGCGAGATTTTGACAACAAATAAATGCGGTGAGGAAATAGGGTCTGGCCAGAGATTACACATTAGCCACACGTTCCTTTCTGGATTGCCCACACAGGGTTCCGCGTGGACAGGCACCCGTGTCCAAGTACAGGGGAAGACTTGAGTGGGCGAAATAAATCTCCTTTTCATTTTCTTTTCATCGACTAATAAAAATAATTCCCCAGCACTAAACCCAAATACCATAACGGGCCACGAGAACACGGAGAATTCATAAAACTCGGTCTCTGCAGGTCACCCGCTAATCGCGTTATTATTAGCCTCAGGAGCATGGAAATTGAACTGTCACTGCCGAAAGAGAGAATGTAAGCGACAGCTGTCCCTCCTGTGGACGGCCAGTTTTCCAGCCCCCAAGCTCCTGGGCCCACAGCTTCCCCCATCCTGTGAGGGCCGGCTCGCTGACCCTGGTTTACTCCCCAGCCCTAGCCGGGTCAGAAGGAGCACCTCCAGAATAGTTTTAGAAGTCCTGGCTGGAACGTTTCTGAAGTTGCGAACGTTGCGTGTGTGTATGAGGGTGAGCGCCCGAGCAGGATTCTTCCGACCACAGCTGTTCCCCGGGGCTGTTTTGCACAGTTGAAATCTTGGCACCTAATACAAAACGTTAAGTTGTCCCCCACCCCCAGGATTCTGTTCAAATACAGACATTGACACCCGCCCCATGTTTTACGTGTTGTGTGCGTGTAATGTGCACAGATCCGAGACACAAATTAATCGTACCTCTATTCCCAAATACACAGAGGTGTGTGTGGGCCGTGAAGAGTGACCCAGGGCGCAGGGTAAAGGGGTCTGACATACGTTCCTCTTTCCATAAACGCCAACAACGTAGAAATATAATTATGCCCTCTCCTCACAGAGGAGGGAAAATTCAACAACTTGAGTCCCAGAACAGTCGGGGGGGGGGGGCCGGAGGCGAGGGCCTATGTTGAAACCTAAATGGGATAAACCGGGCATTTCCCGAAACGAAGGTGTCAAGCCAAGAATTCCGCGCCGGGTGTGCTGAGCTCTCAGAAGCGAGTCCCAGCCCCTAGGCGCTCCGGTCCTTGCCTGCGATCGGCGCCCCTCCTAAACCTAGGGCCCTGCAGCCCCACAGCTCTGGGCACCAGGAACACTGAGCTCTGCTCCCAGAGGAGGAGATGCGAGCAGGGAGGCCTCCTTGCTTGAGGATGGCGACGAGAATGCAAGGCGTAGGCCAGTGCCCTCAAATTGGTTCCGGCGAATTTGGGGGAGGCTCAAGGCATTTGCGCAAAAAGGAACCCGCGTTGGAGCGGGGCAGGGCGTCAGCGGCCAGGGCCTCCCTCCTCACCACTGCCCGCCGGCTGGCCGCCCGCCTCCCGCGGTCTGGCCCTATGCACTCACCCGGGTGAGGCTCCAGGCCGTGTGCGGCCGCGTCCTCGGTGTCTCCGAGTGGGCCCGCGGGGCTCAGCGCCTCCATGGACAGGTCCAGCCCCTTCTCCTCCCAGTCTCGCAGTTTCCGCTTTTTATTTGAGCCGATCAAGGCTTCAACGGAGAAGGCATGTGCTCGCGAGCTCAGGGCGACTGCAGATCTTCTCCTTTCACTCATCTTAGCCGCCCGCACCCGGGTCCCCGCTCGCCCCGCTACTGAGGGAGCAGCCCGCGCCCTCACGCTCCGAGCGCCCGCCGGGCCGGGCCCGGGAAAGGCGGCGGCTCAGCGGGTCCTCTGCACCTCCCCCTGAGCCCTCCCCCGCCCTCCGCCGCCGGCTGGGACCGGCGCCCCTAGCTGCCCCTGCGGCTACGAATGAGCGCCGGGAGCAACGCCGGCTCGCTGCATGAGCGCCCGCGTCCTGCTTCCCACCCACCCGGGCAGGCGCTCACAGGCTATACAGACTGGACTTCATCTTTTTTTATTCTCTCTCTCTCCTCCCTCTCCCTTTCTCTCCTCCCTCTCCCTCTTCCTCTCTTGGTCTTCCCGTCCTTCCTCTGATCCAAACTTCTGGGAAACTTTTTTTCTAAATTCCTCCCTTCCCGAGGAGCTGGGGGCAGGCGGTGCGCTCCTGTCCGTGGGGCGAGGGAGAGGGAGGGGGAGGAAGAGAAAGACTGAGGGGGAAAAAAGCCAGCCCCCGACCAATGGCGAGGAAGGAACAGGAGAAACCCTGAGAGCGCGGACCAATGAGCAGAGGGGAGAGACTGAGGCTCGGGCCAGGGCTCAGAGCCCGTCGGCTCGGGGTGCTCCTGGGCCAGCTTTAACCCCTGGCTTCCCGGTGTCCCGTGGGTTCGCCCTGGGGGGGAGGGGGGCGCCGAAATCGAGGTCGAGGTGTGCCGTTACAAACTCCTACCAGCCCCAAATCCGTACCTTTTCCTCCCAAATCCGCTAGGTCTCACAGATGCTCCAAGCCCAGAGTCATTTGAATTACAGATCTGGAATCTGGGGGCTCGGACAAAATGTCAACCTGTCCAAAACACCAGAAAACTACTCTGATCATCTCGCGCCTGTCCCCAGATGCTTTGAGATCTGCTGGTTCCACGCGGATTTCGTCACACAGGTTCTTATTTTCCTGTTGCAGGATTTCTTAACAACTCTGGTTAACGCAAAACGAAAGAAACAAACCAAAAAAAGCCCCATCACTATCCAGAATCTTGTAATTCAAAATCTAACGATTGTTTCCTCCTTCCAGCTCTACCTGGTGGAGAAGGAGACGTAGGCCCCTCAAAGCCGGAGGCCGCCGGTGGAGCGCCGGGCTTACCGCGCGCTCGGCAGGCGGATGCCGACTGGGCCCGCAAGCAGCAAATGCTGCCCTTCCCTTCCTTCCGCGCGGATGCTGAGCCGAGCTGCGCCCGCTCGGGGCGCTTGTTCTGGAGAACCCTCGGCGACCGGCTGGGCGAGAGCAACCAGGAACTTGGACAGAGTAGAAGAAGCTTTTTCAAAATTCCCTTCGAATCGATCACCTCGGGAGCCCGGCTCTCCCCGCCCCACTGATCCTCCCTCTAGGCTTTAAAAAAAAAAAAATCAAGACAGTGCGGTCGCCAGAGATTTCTAAAGGACTCAAAATCCAACACTTCTGGCCATTCTGATTTCCCATACCCCTTCCCAGGTTGCACTACTGGTCGCGGGCCGCACGACACCCGGGCCCAGCCCAGAGCAAGTTCAGAGGGGCCGAGAAGTGGATCCTACCGAGCTGGGAAAAGCTCTCGGGTTTCATGGACCACGGCCTCGCCACAGACTGATCGTCCCGTCCCAACGCCCTGGTCCAGACGCTTCTATCCCTGAGCAAAGGGGCAGGAAAGAGCCAGCTCCTGGGTGTCAGTGACCGACGAGAGGCCCAGCAGACAAGTCTCGCGGAGAGCCAGGCCTTAGCCAGCCTAGGGCAGAGGGGCCCAAGAGGCGTGTCACGGACCCCCCTAGAAGGAGCGTCCAGCGGTCCTCCCACCCTGGGGCAAGAAGGGAGGGCCTGTGAGGCCTCAAAAATGTCACATTCCCCTCCTGACCACTGACGGACCTGGGAAAATCCAGTCCTTGCTGTTGTAGTTGGAAGTACTCTAGTCCTGGAGGCAACAGTCAAGGGTGGTGCATGTACTTGGGCCTCTTAGGAGGAGAGCAAAAACAGAAAAGCCACTTTTGTAGGCCCCTCATATTGGGCTCCAGCCGCTAGGACAAGAAGCTAGCAGCCCAGCAAATGCAGAAAGAATAATGGAAAGACTCCTGGATAAGTGTGTTCCAGCCGGGCTCGGCCTCCTGGGCCTTCCAGGAGCCTGCCTCTCAGGCTTGGGGGTCCCCAAGAACCCTGGGATCTGGAAGTGGCCTGCTGAGCCCCTCCGCACCTCCCGCCACACTGCCTAGCAAACTGCGGGCACCAGGGTGACATGGTGCCATGACTCCCACCTCAGTCACCACTGGGTATTGCTTCCCGGAGCCGCTGCCCACGGTGACCACGCATTCACAAGCATGAGGCTTCAGCAAAGGAGCTGGAGACATGGCCAGCCAGGGGCACAGTTACCTTCCCCGCTGCTCAGACCTCTCTTTCAGCTCCCAGTGGTGGTGTCACTGCCTGCGCTGGAGCCTTCCCGGACCAGGCCCAGCAGGGTAGCGAGGGGGCTGGCCTCTGTCCTTTCTCAGCGTTTTCCTCCTCCCCCGTAGCCTGTCTCTTGCATCTCCCTCTGGCAGCCACTTGCGTTGGCCTTCTCGCACATACCTGGTTTGGATTGAACAGTAGACGCACCATAGGCCACACACCCTCCCTGAGGCCATGCAAGTTTCTCAGATAGAGGACCTACATGCAGACCCAGAAGGCCTGCACTTCCTAGGTGTCGGTAGACCTACAAAGAGAAGTGAGCAAAGCCTTCAAGGGCGGACATCTGCACCTCACCCCAAGCATGTGCTCAGCAGAGAGTACTTGGAGGAGCGCCTGCTCCCTTCCTACAGGTTACACAGAGGTTGTCGCCACCCTCATCCTGTACCTACACATATCCTAGAAAAGTAGGTTAGGCCATTAGGACAAATCGGACGTTAACGAAGCCAGGCTGGTTCAGAACAGTTGTGAAAATAGGACATTTTCTTTTTTGTGACTAGAGGTCAATCTGCATTGTTTTCCCCCAGTGACCTGCACTCCTTGGTGTGGGCCTGTGCTGAAGGGAAGGAGGTCTGGAGAAAGATTAAGCAGGAGGGTTTAATGTCTGTGACTTTGGTGTGTAATTTTATGCAATTGGGGAGAAGAAGAAAAAGAGGGTTGGGGGAATTAAATGTAAGAATCTGGGAGTATGGGATGCATTTTCCTTCCACTTATTACATCAAAAGGCTTTCAAAATCTCCTGTTACGCCAGTTTATCTCTCCTTTAGCTTTCAGGACTAAGAGTGGGGTCCCCCACTTATGAGGCTAATTCCTGAGGCAATCCCCAGGTTTGCCAGCCACAGCCTAGGATCCTGGGCGACATGTGGAGGTGGTGCAAGCATTTAAGGTCTATTCCAGCCCCGAAGCTGATTGACAAGGATCAAGCTGGAGGCCCCGCCTTACCCCCTGCAGGACCCCCGCCCCCACCCAAGTGATTTTTAAGCACCTGAGAAGTCAGGGGGGATCTGGGAGGCGGGAGGGGGAGAAGAGGAACTCACTGACCACCTGTAGGGACATCAGGGGATTGAGTGGCCACGCCTAGCCTCCACCAGCTGGAAAGCCAAGAAAGGAAGGCTGGCACAGTGACTGCTCACCTAAAACTGGCCATGACCGTGTCTTAATTTTCCTAAGACGAGACAGTTCTGCAGCCTAGGAACAAGCGCCCTAGAAAGGGGTCCCTAGGTACGCTCCACATATCTGTCCTTTCCTTCTGTTTTTCCACACTAACCACCTGAAATACCACCACTGCCAATACCCCAACACTTAGGGAATCCCCCAAACGCTGTGATTTTGCAGCTTCGAGTAACTGAAAACAATGTTTAAAATAGTAGTTGGTTGACCAGCAGGTCGTGTTAGGCCGCCCTTGAACACGCAGGCAGGACACCCGGTGGGGGGCTTAGGAATGACAACGAATTTGGCCTGACCAGGCAGGTACATAACATGATGAGACGACTACAGTGTGGGAGGAAACACTGGGGAGTCCAAGGCAGGTGGAGCCTGGCAACCAGGTCCCTGTCCACTCTAAACTGTGACCTCAGGCGAATCAGTTCATGGCCTGTGCCTCAGTTTCCCTGTCCGCAGGATGAAGGGGTCCTAAATATTTTATAACCGAGGGAGCAAGGCAGACAAGATAATCGGTGGGAGGCTGGACAGACTTGAGGTCTTAGTATCGCTGTGATCGAATCTTCGGGGAATGTGAGGCCAACGTACCCACTTTTCACTTCTTTTCCCAAATTGGCGCCCGGTTATGGGGCGGCTTAACTGGCCTGGAGCCCTCGGGTGGGCGTGGGAGGGAGCTGATTTCTGGAAACGCCTGCGCAATACCAGCCCGCGGGTCCACTCCTGTAGACCGTATCTCGAGTCGCCGGGAGCTGCGGGACCGTCGTGCGTCGTTGACTATTCAACCACCCCCTCACACTTTAAAAAAATAAAAGTCCGTGGGGGCGAAAGGGTCTTTAATGATGTTTTCTTGTTTTCGCGAAATAAAATCTTTTGTTTTTATTTTAAACCAGCAGCGTGCCCTCCTCTCGGTCCTTCCAGATGTTTGCAATAAAATCGCAGGTTTTGCCTTTGGGACTGGAAATAAAATTTAACGGCCTTCACTCTGTAATTATTCTCTTAGCTCGCCCTTCATAAATTTATCTGCTTTCTATCGGCGTTGGGGTAGGGGGCGAGCGAAAGGGGAGAAAGCCCCGATTTTATATTTGTGACTATAAAAAAGCGCCACCCGGTTTCCTGGCCTTCGGCGGCCGCGGTGTAGCCCGAAAAGCCTGGCCGGGCGGGCGGCAACATTGCGCTATTGTTCGCTGACTCGGGTCTGCCCAGGAGCCGGGCCCTCCACAAAGGGGGCCTTGTGCGGCCAGGCCCGGAGCGGCTGCGCCCAGGAGGCGAGGAAATCCTGTTCCCCCAGGCCCAGCTCCTCTCTTCCCTGTGCAACCCGGCCGCCTGACCTTGGCCCTTCGGTGTGCGCCTTTGGCGCCGGGCGCCAGCCGGGGCTCTGCCAGCCTTCGCAGGAAGCGAAACCTCCAGCCAGCGCCGAGCCCACTGAGCGCGAAGGAGGAGCTCGCCCCAGGATACCCAGGCGCTCCGGAAAGGCCAGCCTGAGGCTCCAGGCCAGAGGACTCACTGGAAGGCCCCCCCAAGGAAGGCCCCTCTCCTTGGCTTGGCCTGGTCTGGGCTGCAGGGGAACATTCGACACCCACCGGAGCACAGGGTTGCTTGGCAACCCCAGGCAACTCAACCCAAAGTCAACGGATTTTGACGCCACCAGCGTGACCCCACTCCGGAAATAAATGTGGGTACATCAGTAACTACTATATACTTGTGTAGGAAGCTTAGAAGTACAAGGTCGGTGCACGTATTTTGGGTGACTGCACAAAGCAACAGTGTACGTAGCCAGCAGCACACACATGCACGTGCACACCATGTACAGCTACGCGCGGTACTCGCACACCTTTCTAGAAGCAGACATGCATGTAGAAACAACACATGCTCGGGTACACAGAGTCACACTCAGGCATGTGGGGACATATCCTGGCCACACACTCAACTGGCCCCCAAACCTGCAGGAATCTATGTGTGCATTCGGCAACGTGCTGCGTGCCCTCCACCCCGGACTCCTCCACACCCTGGCCTCTCCCTGGCAGGAAGCTTAACCCATGTGGCTGTCCCGTCACCTCCTCTCCTTCATCTACACAGGGCTACCTGCGTGGTCAAGGTCACTTAGGTGACAAAAGAAAGGAAACATGCTAAGCTCCCAGCCTTGAGCCCTCACCCCTTGAGAGAGCCACCCAGTACCTGAGCAAGGCCAGGGTGTTCTCCAAAGATGGGGAGACCCAGCAGGGTCTGGCAGACTGGGCAGGGATAAATAGTGGCGCCAAGCAGGAGCAGCCGGGTTTTGTCCTGTTTTGCTTTTAAGGGCATGCAGCCCCTTCCACCCTCCAGCCAGCCCGCCTCTGGCCAGAAAGCCAACCCCTTGGAGGCAGAGCTTTCCTAGGCAGGGCATTCTTTGGAGTTCTTTCGATACCAGAATCCCAGCTCCTCCAGGTTTGCTCCCTAAATGTGACTCTATCTCCTGTTGGGTTTGCAGGTGCTTGGCTAAGCAAGGTTAAGAGCTCCATTTGGTCTTTCCCCTGAAAGGAAGGATTATCTAAAGTTTATGGGGGTGAAGAGGGGGAAGCACCAGGCCCCACAGTCTAACAGCCAGCTGGGACCCTGGGACTTAAATAAGGTAGTGGGGTTCCTGGTGGGGGGTGGGGGTGCGGGGAGGAGCACCTAGAGCCCTGTGTCAGGGACGCCCACAAGGACCAGCAGCTAAAGGTAAATGATTTGAGGTATAGGGCCTTGATGTGATGGCTTTTTTTTTTTTTTGCCAGAAGTGTTTAGATTTCACTTGTCACTAATAAAAATTGGCCACCCAGGAGCAAAATGTCCTTGGTAGAACTATGCCAGCTGGCCCGGCCCTGAGCCGTCACCCGCAAATGTGGACAAGTAGATCTTTACAGCCTCCTTGTGGAGCAATCTCTCCCTCTCCACGAGTGGAGAATCAATTGTCCATTATACAAGGAGAGTGGAAAACAGCTCTCCCACCACGCAGCTCCGAGGAGGGCCTGGGGAATTAGGTCCGTGAGTGTGCAGTGGTCGGGGCAGCTGGCCTTCAGACTGGGGAGGGCGGAGCTGTGGAGGGGCCTGTGAGCTAGGTCACGCGAGACTTTTCGTTAGTTTTGGCCCATAACTCACAGGCCACCTTTCTGGCCCTTCTCGGTGAAAACCAAATCAAAGGGGGTGGAAAAGAATCCAGAACTCTTGGGTCAGATATGCATGGCATTCCTGATGACACTGAAACTAGCAGGGTAGGGAGATTATCAAAATGGGGAGCCCTGATGTCTGGACAAATGAGCCCCCAAAATGGATTTTTATATATTAAAAAACGATGTATATAATATGTATCCCATAGGATATAAAACCAACTATATATATATATATATACATGTATATTTTCTATATATAGTTGTTTTCTAACTTGAACAGTCTTCCAGAACAAAGACACACATTGGGTGCTGTGGAGCGTTCCAGGGCCTGCCCGCGGCGGAAGACGTGGGGGAGGGGAGCAGTCCCACGCTGGTCTCACTCAAACAGCTGCAGGAAGCATTGCACTCTGGCCCACAGCCAAGTACCCCAGAAAGCCAGGGGCGAGGAAAGCTGTCTATCCCTAATCAGGAAAAATGTTCCCTTAACTTCACATACTTTCCAAGGACTCCATAGGACCGTCAACAGCACCCGCCAAACCAAGGCATTCTCAGGGCAGAACAATCCATGAATCCACGTTCTCCTAATTCTCAATGGTGTCTGTAGTACCAGCGCCCCAAACGAACTCTGCAGGGCAAGAGCCAGTGGCCCTGGGGTGAGCGGGAACTGTAGCCCTGACACCTGCCCCCAGTACCGCTCTCCTTGGCGGCCTTCACTGGAAATGAGAACTTTTGACCCAGCTTTTTACTCTCAGGCCCTATGCTAAGAGCTTTCCATGCATTACCCATTCCCCCCACTTGAAGTTCTATGAACCAAGAACTGGCGTTACCAGCCCCATTTTACAGAGGAGAAGACTGAGGTGCAGAGGGGTTACTATGAAACTGGCAGGGGTCTCACCGCTTTTCGCGCAGGAATCTAGCTCTAGGGCCAGAGTTCTTGTTCCCTACACCCCCAGCCTCTCTAGGTGCAAACGCTCTTACATGCAATTTGCATACCTAGGTTCTCTCTGCTTGCAAGTGACGCAGGCAAAGGGTGTGGAAGTGGGGGAGGGAGGCTCCACTGGAACTGCCTTAAAGAGGCGAAGCAAGTCCACCCCCATCTAAAATGCACACGCGCAGGAGGCCTTCGCAGTTTGAGCGCAGCATCCTCTCGAGCGAGGAGATAAACCCGCAGGAGCTCCAACCGGACTTCCCTCAGGGCGAGGCGTGGCCAGGCGCCGAGCAGGACAGACGTACTGCCACCAGCCACACTGGTTGCTCCCGGGAAGAGAACTGTCGTCCCTGGCGGGGCTCAGCCAAGCTCCGGTTGGGCTCCGGTGGCTCCGCCGTAGCGGCCTCTCCCCACGGACTCGCCAGCCCCCGACGCTTCCTCGCTGCGCGGGGGTCCAGGCGGCTTGGGCTGCTTCACTTTGAACTGCGGGTTTCCCGTGGCTCCGACTCTATTGGTTCAAACCCGAAACCAATATGCCCCAAAGTTTCCTGCCTGCCACCCCCCACCCCTCACGCGCCGATCCTCCACAGGACACTTGTGGGCTGGTAACTAAGGCGGAGGTACCTGTCTCTCTCCAGGGGAATTTGTCCCCGCGATTGTAGCCGGTAGCCAGTGCCATGCAGACCGTCGCCGCCCTCAGACTGGCAGTTTCCTGAGGACAGGGTGTGTTACTCCGGCCTGGAAGCCGGTTCCCTAACTCCAAGGTCGCGAGAGAGAGGCAGCTCCCCGAGGGGCACCCTCAGGTGTTTTCACACTGAGTTCCCTTCCCGCCCTCTTGCCACCCCCACCCATACACACATTCGGAGGGCTCCACTGCCAGCTCCTCCTTATATTTTAATCTTTATTTGTACTACTCCGATCCGTTTGAAATGCAAATAAGAAATAGGTCTTGTGGCCCCAGCAGTGATGGGTATCGGTCGTTTATTCCTCAAAAGAGCTGAGGACTCAGAAATCAGGTTTGTCGCAAAAGAGGGGACCGAGAGGGAAAACGCCTAGGTCCTTGGGGCCCAGCGTAAGGGAGACCTCCGGAGTTCGGAAGGAAAACCAAGACGTGGGAGGGAAAGCTTTTTGGCTTAATTTGGTGGGGAAAGGGAGTAAAGCAGAGGTTCCCTCCCGGCGCCGAAGGAGGGCTCCCGGTGAAGCCACAGAGCAGCCCCTGGAAGCCAGGCTAGCCAGGCTCGTCGTCGTCAGAGCCCCCACCTTGCAAAGGGCGCGCCTTGGCAGTGATGCCCCCAAGTCCCGCGAGACCTTCAGGCTCTGAAGCTCCCGTTGAGTTTAGTCGTGTTTCCCGTCCGGGTGGCTTCAGCCTCTTGCCTTCGCCCAGGTCGCAGGCCTAGCTCATCCCTTCCACCCCCAGCGAAGGTAGGCTTGGGGAGCGGGGGTTGCGGGGTGAAGGTAGCTGTGAGCACCGGCCCGGGAGGGTCCCGGGCTCTGGCCCCAGCCGCTGCTTTCTGCGGGATCCGGAAAGAGGGAAGCCGGTGAAACGCAAGAAGACCTTCCCTCCTCCTTTTCCCCTTTTCCTGATTTTGGTTTCTCGGTGGAATGTTGGCAGCCTCTCTTCTTGGGCTATTTTTCTCTCTCTTCCTGATGGCAATTCCAGTCTCACTGGCAGACTTGCTCCGAGCAAACACTCCTGTAGTGTGTGCCACTTTCTGTGGGTGGGGTGGGTGTTGCCCCAGAAGTGAGATGCCTGCCCGCTCCTCAGCCTTTCTCGTGTTCTCACACGTCACCTCCACCTGCATCCTTCATGCTGGGAAGCTTCTCTCAGTGCCACAGATGCATTTTTCCACCCAACCAGGTGACCACGTCTGCTCTCCTACCGGTAGCTGTCCTGGACATTCTCTTGCCGCCTTTCCATCTATTTTTCCTGAATTTTTACATTATAACTGGAGGCCGAGCTCGCAAGTGTCTTTTGGGGAAAACTGTGGGGAGAGAGGTGAGTGAGTGGGGGTGTTAGTAAGACAAAGGAGAGGCAAGGTTTGTGCAGGGAGGGTCACTGAGCCCCTCTCTCTTTCTGATTTCCTCCCAGTTTCCCACCGGGGTCCCTGAAGGCTCTCTCTGGGTCCAGCAGTGCGGGTGGGCAGGTCGCTGGTGGCTTCCTTAGAGCCTGAAAAATGTGGATTGGGGCTTTTAGGACTAGAGGCTGAAGAAAGTAAAATCTACGGAAACGTCCAAGGGAAAGGAAGGATAGAAGGAAAAGACCAACCTTAAGGGAGAAAGAAAGAAAAGAAAGGGAAAACAACAAAAGGAAAGAAAAGGAAAGAGAAAACAAAGGGAAGGAAAAAATAGAAGAATAAAGGCCAGGGCTGCTTCAACTCCTGAAACCTCAGCCCCACTCTTCATCTGGGCGTAAAATCGGAGTGCCCACTCTAACCCCTATTCCCAAAGGAGGATTTGGGGTGAGTGGGGCAGAGGTTTAGGGAGAGGGCCTGGAATGGGTCTTCCGGGCAAATACGTCAGGCCCAGCAGAGCTCCTGTGGCCAGCCACCTAGGGTTTGCAGCCCTTGGCGAAGGGTTCTTAGCACGAACCAGACTCCCACAGAGACCCCTGTGGCCTAGCGGGACCAGCCTGCAGACTGACAGGCTAGGTCGGGTGAGCCTCCTAGACCGCTGGCTCAAGCATTGACGTGTTGGATACAGAGTCCTTGGGTCTCGAGAGAGGAAAGAGAAGAAACTCCAGTTAGAGAATAGAAAGAGAGGGTAGCTATGAGGTGAAAGGGCTGAGGACCCCAGGGAATCAGAGATTCCACACAGGCCCTAAAGCGGTGGGAGTTTGGCCAGATCGGTGGAGGCCGACGAGGGACGGCCTTTCAGCGGGGTGTGAGAGTGGGAGGAGTTGGTGGGAAGCCCGCGGCGTTTGACTGGCGCTCTCGTAGTTTAATACGCTCCCAAATTTTAATCCAATTTGAGGTTATTAGTCAAAATGCCAGGAAAGGTCGCACGTCGGTTTTATTTCCCCGGGGCCGGCAAAGACCGATGCGGACTGGTTGATATTGCCTTCCACCCACCAGGTCTGCAACTGCCCTCACTCCTTTCCTGGCGGAGGAGAGGGTGGGGGGCACCGAGTTCTCCACTTGAAGGCAGGAGGTGGTTTTTCTCTCTGAGCTGCTCCTCCCCTCTCTTCCAATTCAATTCACCCAACGGGCAGCCTCAGTCTTAACTTCCACAGGGCACCCTAGTCCCCCACCACCAACCTCTCCACACCTTCGGTCCCAAAGGCAAATATAGCCCAGCTTCCTGCCGGGGGTGAATCACACGGACCGGTCTGCCGGGGGAGGGGAGGGCGCAGAGGAATGCGAGGCAAAGCCGGGAGAACAGATGTGCCTGGCGCCCCGGGCCCACCCCTGGCCCGGCCCAGAAAGCCTCTCCTCAGCCCCTGCGCCCGCGGAATTACATTATTTTCTTCCCGGTCCAATCATCTTTTTACAGAAAAAAATATTTAAAGAAATATAAATTGCTGCTTTGCGAGATCAAAGTGCCGCTTTCTGGTGCATCTGGCTGAGCCGGGAGGTGGGGGAGGGCGAGGGCCTCGTAGAGTGGCGCAGTCACAGTAACCCAACTTCAAAGTGTTCTCGAGAGTGAATTTTGGCCAGTATATTTTAAATTCTCTTCCTCTCCAACTACGCGAGGTGCGTAGCGGGGAAGCGCGTAACTACGCGTGTTTGGGGGCGCGGAGAAACCTGGCCTTGACCGACTCCGCACCCGCACTAGATTCAGAGCCCTGAGGCTCCTGTCGAGACGCTGCCTCCCGGGACCGTGCGGGGGGCGTGGTGAGCGGGAAGGCGACGGTGGCTACTTGCAGACCGTCGAGTCACCAAACACCCAAGTAAACTGGCGGAGACGCCACCAAATCGCTCTATTCCTCTTCAAGTAGCTGTCAGACGCTCCAGCCACCCCTGCGCTCAGGCTGCCATATCGCTTCTGCTCCGACCGAAGGACTGGGGAGAACTAGATTAGGATTCGGATTATTCGGGGGACCCGGGTCAATCCCAGGCTTTCCAGGCAGAGGGTAGCGTGGATCTGGATTGTGGATTTGTTTCCATGTGACAGACCACGGGGCAACTATGCAGGCCTGGGGAATTAGGCCGGAGCTCCCTTGGCCCCCACGCGCTGTCCTTGAGCGAAGCGCGGGGCTGGCATCCGCCAGGCGGAGCGCTCAGAAGTGGGCCAGAGCGCCGGCGCCCGCAGCCGGGAGAGGTGCGCCCAGAGTTCGCAAGCCTTGGGAGTTTCTGCGGCCAAAGAAGTGAAGCCAGGTTGGGCTGAGTCCCGGGGAGGGGCCGCCGCCTCTGCCGGCGGCAGCGATGAGTGATTTTACTCTCGCGACTCGGCACCCACCTCCGGAGCAAGGCGGTAGGGAGACCGCCACGTCCCCACTGGGCTCCTTGCGCCCTTTGGGGCGGGTCCGGGGTGGGGGTGGGGGTGTCAAGCCGGAAGACTGGGCTTCTCCTAAACCCCAGCGATCTTTCCTTTCCTGGAAAGACCAAGTGCACACGCAAAGTCACCTCCATTACACTTGATCTGAGTTGTCCCTGCGTGGCTATTTCTGAGTATTTAAATTTCGGAGTTTCCTGCCAGAATACGATGGGTTAACACAGCGGATAGCGCGCCTGCTCTTCCCTGCCCTGGGTTCCTCGTCTCCCCGGCCGCCCACGGGACTCAGTCTCCCATAAGACGGCTGTTGCCCCCTGAGGGGGGCCATGGTGTAATTATTCTCAATTCGAGATAAGAAAACCAAGGTTCCCTAAAACTTCATTGACTGGTCCCCTAGGTTACTGAGCGGCAAAGTTAGAACCATTCCCCAGGTCACCTAAGAATTCTTGTTCTTCCCGCCCCGAGGGTGATTCCACCCGTCTCACGCTCCCTTCTCCCTCCCGTCACTCGAGGTCATGGCCCCGGCAGCTGGAGCTGTGCGCAGCGCCCGCGCGGCGCGCCGGGCATCTCACCTCAGCCAGGCAGGTGCAGAGGTGGCGGGAGCAGCAGTCGTGGGTCGTCTGGCCGAAGGGCAGGAGAATGCTGGCCGCCTTTCTGCTGCCCGGTGGCTGAGGGGGCAGAGAAGGGGGGGAACAGGGCTGGGGAAACCGCCGTCAGCGGGTCCCGGCCCCGCCTCCCCAACACAACGTCCAGGAAACCTCGGAACTTTCCATTGTCTAAGGAGCTTCACTAAACAAATCGTCCCTATAACTAGGGGGCTACGTAGAAGAGCGGATCACTGGGGGGTTAAGGAGACGAGCAGCCCGGGCAGGCCCAGGAGGAGCCCGGTGCCGGGAGCCTGCCTGCTGGGAAGTAGGACCGGAAGCCCTGCGCCGCTGGGGTGCGGCGGGGAGCGCAGAGCGCAGCGCCTCGGTGCTTCCCGGTGCTGCACTCAGAGAGCTAAGTCCCCGGCGTCTGGGCTCCAGCAGGCGTGGGGGTGGGGGCGGGGGTCCAGGCCTGGCCTCTAAGGTTGCGGGTGGTCATGGCGGGGGAGTCAGGCAGCGGCACACTTCTGGGAAAACGCGAGTTCCTTGGAAGACTGATGACAAACTACCCACCCGAAGCGCCAGGTTTCTGGATATGAATTTGTCGCGATCCCCACCCTAGACGGTGTCGGGTGGTGAAGCTTCCCTTTCCTTATCTACACAGACGGTACCGCCCCACCGCCCCTAGATACTTGCTTTCTATCCGCAAATCTGGCGCGCCCCACTTTGCCTGGCACGCGCTGTCCTGCAGCGTGCGCTCCCCGTCACCCCAGCCAGCCCTTGGAGACGGATTCTCAAGAGGCCCAGGGACTCTGACGGCGAATCTTCTGTTCTTCTCACCACATTGGGTAAAAACACGGTAGCCTCGTCTCGGGAAACAGCCGCGTGTGGGCGTAGACCCGACTCACTGGGCCATCCGGTCCGGAGCTAGCCTTGCACAAGTCTCTTGATTACCAAGTCCACATTCCCCAGGTGTAAACCTAGGGCGTTTGAGGCAGCTTAAGAGCTTTATGATTCCTGGGACTCGTCACCTGTAGCGCCCGTTCTCAACACACTTACGAGCATCTACAGTTGAATCCCTGCCACCTGAACCCCTGAACACCAGCGCACAGACCCACTCTGTCTCTCGGTCCCTCTAGGTACTTTTCCTGCTGGCTGGGCTGGTTTCTGCTGGGTGATTAACGGCCTCAGATAGTGTAAGGAATTCGGCTTCTCAAGCTCAGCATTTTCAATTCCTTAATTTGTCCCTAGGTGACCGTTAGCGATCGCGGCTGTAGATCACATGGGGGCGGGTCAGGTAGAGGGAGCAGCTGATTCAACACTGTTGAGTTAGGATTTGGTTTCGTTCTTTAAAGGCGATTCAGAAAGTAGCCCCCGGAGAACTCCAAGAAGGCGTCAGTCAGCAGACTGCGGAGGTCCCGGCGCTAGGCTAGCCTTTGGGTTGTCACCACTCTCATTCTTTATAAACTGTAAAGCGCTAACAAATCGCAAAGCCCCTCTGGGCCTTAGCCTCTGATGTAGGTGGGGCAGATAGGTGAGGAAATGGAGGATCCCAGGCGTCCTGCCTAAGTCCAAGGCCACACTGGGAGAACTGTGCTCTCCACCAGGCCTGTTCCCGGAACCTACTGACTACCTAGCTGCTCCAGAGGCAACAGGTTGGAGTCAAAAACAAGTTAGACTCCCCTCCACCTCTGATGAGAGTTTGCTGCCCCTCTCCCCTTACCCCAATCTGAGTTCTCATGGCTGTTTATCTCATTTAAAAAGGAGGTATTGTCCCTTGGGCAGGGCTGGGGGTCTGACACTTTCCAAGTTGCCCTAAAGAGCTGCCACTATTTCTTTGGCAGTTTTGGTTTTAGCGGAGCTTTCAAAATACTCCTTTCCTGCCTCTGCCCCTCCTTCCTTTCTGATGTAGCAAGCGTCTGCCCTGGGGGGTAGGGGGAGTCTTTAGAGACAGCTCCCTTCTTGGACCTCCCAGACTCCCAAATGCTAGAAGGAGTTTGAGGAGAGAGATGGAAGATGAAGAAGAAGAGCACAGAGGGAAAGGTCTTCGTCCTTGTTTTCCTGGGTCTTTCAGGCTGGGTCAGACCATTCAGAGGGGCCAGAAATTAGCTCGTTTTCTCCTCTGCAGTGACAGGCTGGCTGTCATCCTCCCAGGGGGCTAGTTCTCATAAAGGTCTGGGGGAGGTGGGAGGGAGAGGGTATCAGCATCCTCTAGGTGGCAGCAGGCTGGCTGGGGCACTGTAGAGGAGCCTCCACCTCCCTCTGAGGAAGGAGGACTTGGGGACCACTGGATGGCAAGAGAGAGACCCACTGAGCTCCAAGGTCCTAGCTCTGGACTCTCTTCTTGGGGTCACCAGGTTTGTTATTTCTGAGGTCACACACTATTGTGATTAAATATATGTTTTGGGGAAACAAACCTAGAGCAGGAGACTAGTCTCAGCCAGACGGGGAACAGTGGCTCCTATCCTTCCTGAAACTGCCAATCCTCTTCCAAATTAAGATCCCAAGCTTTCCTGAGAACTTTGTGGAAATGCGGAGTGAGGCTGGGTCGGTTAACAGGGGCGCCCTGCCTGTTTGCAGGCCTGTGAAACCCAACCAGTATGCCACCTAGAGAGAGTATAAGGGGATGTTGAGGTGACATCAGCCAAAGAACCTTTACAGAAAGAAACAGGAGTGTGACCTGTGAGAGACGTAAGGACGTGACCAAAGTAATGAATTTGCTTTTACTGGCTGACTGACAGGCTTGGGTGGGGGTGGGGTACATTTACCAACTGGTTGCAGTGACCTGGCCTCAGGCAGGAACACTGGGTGGGAGCGTGGGGGTGGGGGGAGGTGAGGGCTGCTTAGGAGAACTGGAAGGCAAAAAGACAGATACAAACATTTCCCCTATGTTCTGGGCACACAATTCTTTGTCGCATATATATGACACACGCATATACCAGCTTATTTAGTTAAAAAGTTGCCTTGGACAGAATAAATACACACAGGAGTTCATTCATTCACTCAACAAATAATCATTGAATGTCTACCACGTGCAGGGCATATTACTAAGCTCTCCTTTGTAAAAACGTGTGTGTGTGTGTGTGTGTGTGTGTGTGTGTGTACAAGTTCATGTAATAAACTCTGATTTGGCTTCACGGCAGGTTAGGGAGACTTTCAGTTCTGAACAGAGTGATGGGACTTGGGCTTCAGGATGCGTTGTCAGAGGTGGTAATGAGTCGGCTGGTGCCCTAGGAGTTCGCACTTTGGCTACTGTGCAGTTGTGGATGTGGGGGAGGGGCGGACTTGAACTCCAGTGTCCAGTCCTACTACCTTTAGGGGAAGTGCCGAAAAAGCAGAATATGTTAAATCCCTTTTAAACAGTGTTTTTTCATTTCTAAAGCCTGTCCCCTTTCCAGGAACGTTCTAAGGAGCCATGAGAATCATAAACTCTGCAACCAAAAAATTTATTTTCAGTGTGTACGTCAGGGAGAAGGAGAGATTGATTTAGGGCAATTTCCCTAGTTGCACATTTCAATTGCGTGCTCTCACACACAGAGACACATGTGCACCCAAATGCACTCATTACTACATTACTGTGCAAACTCGGTTACACAGTATAATCGCACCTGCAATAGAAGCAGAACGGGAGAAGGCTCTATTCAAGTGTTCCCTGTTTCCCAAATTCAGAAACTCTCCAGGTAGGCTCAAAGGATCACTCAGCTGTTTGACAGCCATTTTCAGATGCCCTTACCAACTTATCTGCTTTATCAGTGCAGGACCAGCCCAGCAGAACCTAGCCCGGACGTTAGAAGCTAAGGAGCCAGTGGCCTGGTTTCGTGGCATAGTGGGTTAAAATCAGATCTACATGCCCCTGGGGTCGAATGCTGAGCCGCCCTGAGACCCACCCGAGGCTCAGCAGCCTTGGAGCAGGCATTTGCATGTACAGGAATGTTTCCGGGCAGTGACTTTGAACTCTAAGATCCAGGCCACGCAGAGAGGTACCAATATAAGGATTCGGTCTGAGAGGTGCCTTTTTTGGTCTTATTGCGGGAAGGACGTGTGTGACAAAGGGGTGGAGAGGAAGGTAAAACGACCCAAAACATAGAAAAGCTGCAATGGAAAATATGCCGCTGACGGGACTGGGGGCAAAGGCGGGAGTGGGGACTGAACGCTACCGACTTGGTCCAGATGCCGCAGCGCTCAAGCACACCCCACGCCCTCGGCGGAGGCGGGTACAGTTTTCCCAGCGCCGAGGCACTGCGGACCGGAGCTTTTCTTTTTCCAGTTTTAGTGGCCAGTGTAAATTGCACACGACCTTCCTAAGTGCCCCTTCACCTTAGTTATGTCTAGTGAAGTGGACAACGGAGAAAATCCAGTTCTCGCAAGCCGAAAACATTTTCACTTTCACCTTGAACCAGTGTAGTAAACGGCCTTTCCTTTTCTGACCGTCGTTCTTATGTTTCCATCTAGACTTTGCAAATGTAGCCTCGGACTTAAACGCGCACGATCATTCCCACTGCACCTGTACAGGTGTGACAGGCTCCCACCCCCGCTGCGCTGGATCGCTAAATTTCACAGCCAGGCGGCTACCATCCAGACAGAGCCCTGGCCGCGAGCTTCCCTTGCCGGCCCAGGTTCAGCAGCAGGGCCCGCAGAGGTGCGGGCCAGAGGGAGAGGCAGAGAGGCTGCTTGCGGGCCGAGCTGCCTACCCGCGCAGGAGCTAGGCGAGAAAACGAGTTCAGCCGCGCGGGTTGCTCGGGCGCAGGAAGCGGGCGGTGCCAAGTGCACCCACGGCAGCTCTGCTCTTGAAACCCGTCGCGGAGAGTGGTGGATTCTTCGCCAGACTCGGTGCTCACCCGGCTAAGCTCATGAGCTCCATGCGCGACTCCGGCGTTTCCGGGATATTCAAACGCAGACCAGGCTGCTGCGCCTGCCTTTGTCCCAGGCGGGAAGCCGACGCGCGGGGCTCGAGTGGGCCTGCAAGGCAGAAAAAAAGTTAACCAGGAAAAAAAAGGGAGGAGAGCGGAGGGGCCGAGCTCCTGGATAGGGCCCCCTTGGAGGCCAGGTCTGCATCCAAATATGCCTGTCGGTCCCCGCGGGCTTGGGACCTGACGCTACCCGCGAATTCACACGCTAGACACGGAAGAGACTTCGACATGGGGTCCCCGGCGCCCTTTGACCCCTCTTGAGCTTTCCGACCAGAACCTCATCTCCTCGCAAGACCCCCGCTCCCGCGAACACCCCACGTGATTGAGCAGGACGTGAGGGGGCAGAAAGGCGTGTTCCCTTATTTCTAGGGGCTCTGAAGTGAAGAAGCGCTGAGCCATTAATCCATCTAGAGCCAAGTATTGTCCTCTTCTCTGTCTTCTGGAAGAAGAAGAAAAAATGCTATTTTGAGCTTTAACAATTTTCTTTTCAGGTTTTGAAAAGTGACAGCCTCTCCCTCTTTTCCATAAGAGCCAGTCCCGCAGACACAACTTCCGGAGAAATGGGCCGGCGCCCTGATTCCCGTGGAGCCTGCGGGGCGAGGACCCCGCGCTTGGATCGCCCGGTTCGCTCCGCGCGGACCCGCATGGGGTCCTGGGCTGGAGGAGGCCTCCACAGTGGGCTCATCCTTCAGGCCAAGGTCAAGGCCCAGACCTCGGAGCCCATTTGCTCCGAGTTCCCCGCCTGATATTTCCCCCCTCGGGAAACGTCGCTTCTTCCTGATTTGTGAGGGGACCCCCTTCTTTGCAGGGCAGGCCTGAAGCAGAAGGAGCTAAAGCCTGGGGAAGTCCCTGCTCAGAAAGCCAGACACCCCGCCGCTGTTTTGTGGAGCGAGGATCTGGCTTTGTTTCGGGAGCGCTCGGTGCTCTTGGGTTTACTTTCCACTCTCCCAGCTCGCACGCCCGGCTGCACGCGCGCTCAGCCGGTTCTCGGGCTGCCCGACACACATGTACACGAAGGGACACTTACTCGAAGGGACACATGAACGCGAAGGGACGCATGCACACGAAGGACGCATGCACATGAAGACACACAAGCACGCGAAGTGACAAAACCCTCCAGGCCCAGCGCTCTTGCCCACGCCCAGGGGAGCCCACGGTCGCCTTCCTTTTCACGGATTTTAGCCTCTGGCACAATAAGGTTTTAGGGACTCCTAATGCTAAGACATTAACCCTTTGAGTGGGAAAGAGCACGAAGGTTTCAGACACTCGCGTGGCCTGACTGCGAAGGCTGCAGCTAGTGAGCCGGGATCCCTCCTTGCCCAACGGCGGGTCCCTGGAAACGCCCCCGGAGCGAACCAGAAAGCGCACGCTTGTGAAGCACAGCTCAGAATTCTTCTGGCCGCCGCGCCTTTAGGGGCAGGCCTGGGAGCCCGAGCCCGTGTCTCCACGGTTGGAGTCAGGGAGCGCCTCGCAGGGTCCATGGCCCCGTCCTCCCTGTGCTGACAAGTCCCCGCGCGGTCGCAGGCGGGAGCTGGGGTCTCAGAACACAAGGAGCTGGCCCGGCGCGGTGGCGCAGGGAGGCGGGGGACTGTTTGTGCCGGCAGGGGGGCGGGAGAGAGGAGAGGCTTCGTAAGGCCCCGGAATGCGGGGAATCCCGGCCTCTCTCTCTCTTGCCATCCGCGCTGAGGTCGTTAGTATCCCAGGATCCGCAGTCTGCAGCCCCCCCTTAGCTTCTGAGGCTTTCCATTTCAAAGTCCCAAAGGACAACTTTTGTGACTCTTCACAACTCCTGCACATCACCTCCTGGCTGCTTGAGGAAGTGTAGGGCTCAGTTCCTAAGCCGTCTCCCCCCTTGCGCTTTTTTTCTCACCCCACAACTTCAGATAAAGAAACTGAGCACATCCAGGAGAAAAAAAAAAAAAAGTACAATTTGTGCTAGAATAAGGCAGAGTAGGTTTAGCAGTCACAAGACTGCCCCCAGGTGATGGCTTTCAGCAATAACATTTCTGGGCAATTTGAGGTTTCTCTTTTGCGCCAGTGTCATCAGTGGTAGAGACGTTATTGAATCCAAACGTTTATATTAATCTCCCAAGAAAAGAAGAAATGGCCTTGAGAAACCTTCTTCCCACAGACGCTGAGAAATTGTTCAATTTGTCTTTCTAGCCTCACTGCCGTGAACGTTTGATAACTGCGCTTTCAAGATCAAACTCTTCCCTCCCCAAGGTGCAGACCTGCTCCCACCCATTTCTTTTTCTTCTTCTTCTTCCCCCCACCCCCTTCTCCGTTGTTTCCTCCTTCTGAAACAATAGCATAGGCTGCTGCAGTCAGTCTGATGATATAATCCTTAAGGCATTCACGGGCAGACCAAGGGCCAAGCTATCAAAGGGTTCAGCTTCTTCTTTTTAAAAGCTGTTTACTATTCAGGAAATTTGGTAATTATTTTTTTTTCTTCATGTAGTGGCATTACCCTCTTCCTTTTGATATTAGATCCTCTGTGGGCCCCTAGCTTCATGCTGTAGAGACAGGAGAAAGATGAAGGGGCTGAATTCTGCATCAGAATGTAATTTTCCTTTATGTCATCATTGCTGCTAAAGACCAGCTGAGGGCTTCCAAAAGAACAGGAACCCCCAGAGCAGGCAGAGTCCTCATATTTCCAGGGGCAGAAGAGGGTGCCGATTTCATTTATTTTTTTACACCACAAACTTATTTTTTTTCGTACCTCACTCAACCAAGTAACTTTCAGTATTTTTATAGTAGGATGGAAGAAGCCCCTCAGGAGGGGAAAGGAAAGACAATGATCAAATGTTAAAAAAAAAATCATTTGTTTAGAATGCTTCACAATGAATCGTGGTATTTCAGGGGTATTCCTGATCAGTACTGATATCCTGGATAGACTCGGTTTTCCCTGTGCCCAGCATAGAGCCTTGCTCCTGACAGGTGGCACTCGATATCTGTTGAATGAATGGACAAATTGTTTGAGAAGTATTAAGTTGGTGCAAAAGGAATTGTGGCTTAAAAGGTTGAAACCTAATATAAACAAAGGAGTACAAAAGGGATTGGATATTTACCTCCATTTGGTTAAAAACCCCTCCGTGATCCATGTCTTGAGTGAGATCCATTTCTGTGTTCTACAAAGCAGGACTGTTTTTGCGAGATTGTGAGGGACTGACCATGTTTAAGTGGGTTTAAGTTTTGTCTCCCTGACTAAACTGTAACATACCGAGATCAGAGACTCAATGTTAATACTTACGTTACAGCCAGTGTCTTGCATATCGCTGGGTACACTGATCAACCATCTTGGAGTACGGTGAAGAGGAAGACTCAACTTAAGATGGAAAATGTTAAGAGAAATTTAATGCGTGGGCATCCCTGTGGGCAGTGCCAGTAGAGGGGGAATAGTGGTCAGGGGGCGGGGATATTTCTGTTCTGACTCCCCCTGCCGTTGGGTCATACCTCCTCTTGCCCAAATTCTCTCCAGAACCAACATCCTTTCCTCCCGTCCCTTCCCACCTTGGCTAGGACAGCATAGAGAGGGGGATAAGTTGAGCTGAGGATAACTCTTCCACGTTACCTCTCACCTTATTCCCCCATCCACAACTTTGTTCACTGCTCCGCTGTAAGCTGTGGTGACTGGTTAGCTCAGCGGGTTTGTGTGGGTACTCATGAAATCCTTACAAAGGTTCCACCCACTTGGGTGCTACTTAGTTTGGCCTTATTCCAAACACATCATGATAGCCTTTCTTATAAATACATGCTATTTGGCCACAGGGAAGTGCGTAAGTGCCACCCTTAATCTCCTCACAGGAGACTATGTTTTTGGAAAAGGTATGCCAGTTGGATTTTCTCATAGGAGCCAAGGCATCACACAAGTTTATGTGCCTGTGTCGGGCTGTGTAATAAAAAATCTCCAAGGAGATTTCTGTTTTCCACTTTCTTTTATATTTTTCATTTAAAATTTCCCCAAGGCAAAGATAGGTCCTCAAGATCAAGTCGTCTGTCATTTCCTTGTGGCTTTCCAAATAGAAAGACTTCCTACCTGTAAAGCACGATACACAAACATTTAAAATGCTGGCCTATTGAAGCCTGGTGGGGGTGGGGGGGGGGGGAAGGAGAGGGTGTGTAGGTCCCCAAAGCGGGTTCCTGGAAATGCTCTTCATCCTTCCATTCCTCATTATGTTTCTGCTTTAGCATGTACTCGTACAAAAGTCTCAAACATTTGAACTGAGTGTTGGCTAAATTAGACGGCAAACACTGTTGGGTTTGGTGCTAAATCCACCTGATCAGAAGTATTTTCTATCTCATCCACACACATCCTGCATGTTATCTCAGGATGGTGAATAAATAGCAGCTCTCACTAAGGCAGAGCTCTTTCCTTTGATCAGTTAAAAATTTTTTTTTTTTTAAAAGGATTCAAGGATTGAAAGCTGACTAGAAAGTAATGGGGCTGATATATATTTTGAAATACCAGAATTTATTTACTCAAATTGGAGTTGTCTTTCCCAGAAGTTACCCTGGGGTTCTAGATCTCATTCAAATGAGTGCTCAAAGCAGTTTTGGAATGCCTCTTTCGGAAATGACTTCAGGGACAGTAGTTTACCGGCCACATAAAAAGCTGCATCGTCACTGACTCCAATACTTTTTCTCCTCCTTGCACACTAATATGGCTGTACTCCTGGAAACCAAAGCTGCCCAGACTGAGGAATTCACTCAAAGCTAGGAGTGTCAGGGGCAGAGCAGCACCTTTGCCTAGAAAAAAGAGTGTCACCTCAATGGTGTCCTCACGACAGAACACACAGCAAGCGAAGGGGTGACCTACGGTAATCATGGGCCAGTCCCAACTACATCCGGTGGCCCCAGCCCTCCAGAACAAGGCAGCACCAGGAAACCAGAGCAGATTCCGAGAGGAGGTGCACTTACCTGGGAGCCCCAGATATTCTGGTCCCTTATAAGAGAGCTAGAGCTCGATCCAGAACGGCATCCCTATTGGAAGTTTCTAAGATACTTTAAGATGGCCTCCGAGGAATTGGGCTAAATTAGCTGTCAGGCCCCTCACCTCTAAACAAAACGCCTCTCAACAAAACAAAATGAAACAACAATAACAAGTGCTTTAGACTAGGAGTCATACTTGTAAGGCCCAACAGTGGAACTACAATAATTTGCTGGTGGTTTAAATGATGATGGAGCATCTATAGTTTAAGAAATAACAGTCCAACGGCCAACCACAGGTTTCAGAGTGCCCCCAACATAATCCTCCAAAGCATGGACGAAGGAAGACTCCCTGCTCACTACCCAGCCCAGGTCTGCCCCCTAGGATGTCCTAGAACGTGTGTGTGTTGTGGGGGTGGGGTGTCATGCTCCAGCCTATACACAATACTGGCAGCTGGAGGTGGAGGAAGTGTCCCCTTTGCTTCTCATTGACACTTCCAGACTGTTATTCCTCTCTCATCCCTAAAACCTCTGATTTTGGCTCTCATGCCGTTGCCTATAGACTCCCAAGACCATTCCCTTTTACTTTTTGAAGATTTTATTCCCAGCTTGCTCCGTCTGCAGCGCTACTCTGGGCTTTGTCTTCGTGGTTGCACATTGAAGTAAATGATCTTTGCAATGCCCTAGCTTCTTTGCCCTTCTCTCTGCCGGAGACCATATATTCTACCCCAAGGATCAGCAGTCATTCCTCAGGCCATACCTCAGACTTCGTCAGTACCAAGAATTGCACGCCCATATCTTGAATTCAAGCTCAGACCGACACCTCCCGTCTTTCCAGCTCACTCCCTCAATCCTTTGACACCACTGGGACTGTCAATCTCTTGAGGGTGCCATCTTCTTCTCACTGTCGCCTCACCCTCATCCCCCTGGCCCTGTTAGGGCACGGTGGCTCATTGCTGTGCACGCTTAGGTCCTTTGCCCTTTTTGCTCTTTTGTTGCAGTCACCTAGCAGAAGCCAGGTCTAGGTGAAGCCAAGTTTGCTTACGTTCTGCCTCCTACACCCATACAGTGGAATGTGGCTGGAGAAAACCAACCCACTGCAGTGAGCTCTCGGAAATTCATGTTTTCTAGCCTCACGAGAGTTTGTAAACGCTGCCCAGCAGTTCTACTGCGTTTCTCCAGTCGTTCTCTTTCCTTTTCGCCAGATGACTATTTCACAGCTCCTCCAGTCTCCTCAAACCTCCAACACGCCTTCCCTCACCCTAATTCTTCGCGGAAGACCTGGAGTCCTAATTCAGTAAGAAAACTGGAGCCACGAAGAGATCTTCTACTTGCTTTTCTACCATGTGTAAAAATCCATCTGTGCCTGTGTCCATGTTCTTCCCTCTCTTTGGTCTTCCATCGAACTCCAGCCTCTTCACGTGTGCTCTGGACCCCCTCATTCCTTACTTCCTCAAGGACATGCGTCAGTGATTGTCCTCTCTCACTCATCTGTCATCCAACTTTTCCTCTGTACTGGATCATTGCTATCAGCATACACACATGCAGTTATGTCCCCCAACTTACAAAGTAACAAAACCCTCTCTTGACTCTATATTATTTTCATACTGTCCCATTTGTCTGCTTCTCTTCATAGCATTACTCCTTGCAAGGGTTGTCAAGGTCACCCTCTCTGATTTCTCTTCTTCCATTTCTTCTTAAATCTATTCAGTTAGACTTTTGACCCCGGCATCCACCCACACTGCTTTGATCAAGGTCACCATGACTCCCCCATGGCTAAATCCAACGGTCCTTTTTCGGAACTCACCTTACGCGACACACATTAGTTCTTTTCTGAAAAACAGCTTTTTCACTTGGCTGCCAGGGCAACACTCTGTCCTGGTGTTCCTTGTGTCATACTGGCCTTTCTTTTTCAGGCTCTTTACCGCATATTTTCTCATGTCCCTCCACCTCTAAACAGGTTCAGTCCCTGGATTCCTCTTTTCTCTGCCCACACTCACTCCCTTAGAGATTTCAAGACTCCTGGCTTTAAATGCTATGTCTATATTGATGACCCCCAAGTTAATATCTCTAGCCGGGACCTCTCCTTGACCTCTAGTTTTAAATATCCAACTGCCCACTAAACATCTCCACATGTCCAAGACCAAGCTCCTGATCTTTCCAGTTTCACTCCCTCTACGGTCTTTCCCAGCCTAGTAAACAGCAATGCCATCCTTCTGACTTCTTAAGTTAAAAATCTTAAAGTTATCTTTGACTTCTTTTTTTCTCTCTCTCAAATATCACAACCATACTGTTAGCTAGATAACAAATGCTGGCAAGAATGTGGAGAAAAGGGCACCCTTGTAAACTGGTAGAGCCACTATGGAAAACAGTATGGAGGTTACTCAAAAAATTAAAAGTGGAAACTACCTATGACAGAGCAATTTCACTTCTGGAAATAACTGAAGGAAATGAAAGCACAAGGTTGAAGAAATATCTGCACCCCCATGTTCATAACAGCGTTATGTACAACAGCCAAGATGTGGAAACAACCTATGTGCCCACTGATGGATGAATGGATAAAGAAGGTGTGGTATATATATAATGGAATATTATTCAGCCATAAAAAGAAGGAAATCCTGCCACTTGCAGCAACATAGATGGATCTTGAGGGCATTATGCTAAATGAAATAAGTCAGACAGAGAAAGACAAAAATTGTGTGATCTCACTTATAATGTGGAATCTAAACAAACAAACTGTGGGGACAGAGCCAGGAGTGCAGTTTCCAGGCTCTCGGCCTCATGTGGAAAGGTGCTGGCTCAGATAGTAAATGGCCATCAACTGTGATTGGATGGCCAGCAGCTGTGGCTAGTTGGCCGTCAGCTGTAACCAGTGAGCCATTGGCCACTAATATAACTGCTGTGGCTACGCTAGAAAAAATTGGGGGCTAGCAAGAAGACGGTTGAGCTAGCAAGAGCGGATTGCAGTTAGGACGGCAGGTTGCGGACAGTGTGGCTCCTGCTTCCTATGTCTCCAACCCAGCCGCCAGCGAGAATATAGTGGTGTGACTCCCCTACCTATGGCTCCATGGGTGTTCCTTTTTGTCCTAGCCACATCCTGCGTTCTTATGTGGGGAGCGGGAGCAGAGACCCCGCAGGCTGCCCTGCATGACACAAACAAACAAAAAACCAAACTCATAGAAAAAGAGATCAGATTGGTGGTTACTAGAGGTGGGGGTGTGGAGAGTGCCAGAATTGGATAGAGGTGGTCAAAAGGTACAAACATCTAGGTATAAGGTAATTAAGTTCTGAGGATATAATGTACACCATATTGACTATTGTTAACACTGCTGTATGGCATATTTGAAAGTTTTTAAGAGAGTAAATCTTAAGAGTTCTCATCACAAGGAAAAAAAATTTGTATCTATGTGAGATGATGGAAGTTAACCAAACTTATTGTGATCATTTCACAGTATGTGCATGTCATGTCATTATGCTGTCTACCTTAAACTTATACAGTGTTGTATGTCAATTATATCTCAATAAAACTGGGGGGGGGATCCTGTTAGCTCTACTTTCATAAATGTATCTCAAATTTGATCATGTCTCACCACGTCCATCACTATTACCCTACTCCACGCCTTCCCTCTTACATGGATGATTAAAATACCTCTTGAACTTGGTCTTCCCACATCTATCTCTGACTCCCATAGTCTATTTCCCAACATAATAGCCAGCATGAAGCTTTTCTAACGTCAGCCTACCGTGGCTTCCCAATTCCATTGCCCTCAAGTAAAAGCCAAAAGCCTAACAAAGGCCTGAAAGTTCTTGGTTGCACTCCAGTTCCCATCTCGTTTACTGCTCTCCCTCTCATTCACTCGACTCTAGCCACCCTGGTCTCCTTGCTACTCTGTGAACCAGTCAAGCACCCTCTTGCTTCAAGGCTTTTGTGTTTGATGGACCCCTGTCTGGACTGGTTTTCCCCCAGATATTACATGGCCGTCTTCCTCACCCCAGTCAGTTTTCTGTTGAAATTTAACCTCAGCAAAACCATCCTTTATAGCCTTATGTAAAATAAGCACTGATATTAATGGCTAGCGTTGCCATAACACAGTACCACAGACTGTTAAACAACAGAAATTTATTTTCTCCTGGTGTGGAGGATGGACGTCTGAGATCAAGGTATTGATTTCTTCCGAGGCCTCTCTCCTTGGTTTGCAGGAGGTCACCTTCTTCTCACTGTGTCCCCCCGTGGCCTTTTCTCTGTGCACCCCTGCTGTTCCGATCTCTTCTTATAGAGACGACAGGCAGATTGGATTAGTCCATTTTTATTCAGTTACCTCTTTAAATGTCCTCTCTGTTCTCATACAATCACATTCTCAGGTGCTGGATATTTTCTTTATATTTCTACATAACACGGATCACCTGGTGACCTACCGTTTACTTTCCCGTTGTCTCTCTCCACTACAATGTTAATTCAAAGAAGGTGTGGGGATTTTTGTCTGTTTTTCTTTATGTTGTACTTCTTGTGTCTAGAGCAGTGCCTGGCACATGGTCAGCACTGAATAAATAATTGCTAAGTTATTTAATAAAATTAAAAAGTTACCTGTCCCTCGAAGCCATTTGAATTTGCAACTCTTAACCCCCCTCTCTCCCTCAGGGTTGTTTTCAATCAATAAGCATTTATTCAGCATCTATTCTCTGCCCCCATATTGTGCTCCAGACGATGCATAATTTACAAAACAAAAACAACAATAAAATCCCCAATCTTTTTGTAACAGTATGCTCTCAAAGTCACTTATAAACAAGTACATCTATGATAAAAAAAATACCAGTAACGTATGGTGCAAACTTCAAGTGCCATAAATAGATCAGGTGGTACCAAAAGACTCAGGGCAAACTTACCTGTAAAATGGGGATAATAATTCTTATGCTTTACGCAGGTTTGTGAAGACGAACTATGGTTAGAGTTCACCAACCACTTCTTCATATGTTAAATTAGGAAAAGATTGGAAAGTTATGAAAGAGACGTCTGGGGGTCACATAAGCTCTCGTGTGGAAGGTTCATGTGGACCAACAAGGAGTTAACCTGCCCGGCAGTGCCCAGGGGCCTGGTCAGCCAATATAAGCAGATCACAGTGATGTAATTCTTGTAACATGAGTCCTTGCTGGGGTGCAACAGTGGGGCACACTGGGGCCTCACAGAGGAGCCCCTCTCTAGCCTGCCCACACAGTTCAATTTACTCTCAATAAAAATGCAATAAAAAGCTCAGTTGCCTCCAGACTGTTGAATGCTTTTGACTCTGAATTATTTGGAATAGAAATCCTGACTGACAGTATTTTGGGAAAGAAGATGGATGAAGTATCCTTAAAGGGATCAAGGAGGGAAAGAGGGAATAAAGTAGTTGCCTTTTACCAACCTGGATGGTAGTTTAAAGATATTGCAAGAGTTTAAAAACATATAAGCCCGAGTTGAAATAATTTCTAGCAGCAAATGGCAGACATACAAAATGACTGTGTGTTTCTAACAGTGGGTGGAGAGATTAAAACCCTTTTTTCTAGAGATTCACATAGCTTTGGGGAAGGTGGGCAATACTAATTGCTACCTTTCCATTATCACAAAGTCTCAAGTCTGGCTAATTTGGGGCTGTGCCAACACTTCTTCTCTATGTTAGCACTATACAAAGAATTTGGCGCCTGTACCAACGACGTAAGGTCAGTTTGCTGTGTGTCCTAATAATTACATATAATTTAGGTTTTTGATTATCTACAGATTTCAGTGATCTGGGTTGTCTCTTGTTAATAAGAATAATGGCCCACTGGCTTTACTCAGAAAAATCACAACAAGTTCTTTTCAGAATTGCATCCATTGTCTTCCATGTTTTCTCTATCTTTATCCTCCATTAAATCTGAAGTGTGTCCAGGTTTTTATAAAACACACGAAGTCCAAGAGTCTCTATCCTCGGGAGCCTCCTTCCAAGCCCTTCACCAATTCCGTCTTCATTGGTGTCATCTGGTCCAGCCTAGGGTCCTGAACACTGAAGATGATGAGAATAAGGGTGGTGATAGCCAAGATGGTAGTTTCTAGCATATCAACATTAGACACTTTCAGAAATGTTGTGAACATTCCTGACATGCGCTTGATGCAATTTCATGACACTCTCACTCATAAATTTAATCCATGCTCAACTGTTTTTCTTTCCAGGTCATATAACCCTTTATAGGGTAGTAAATACTGTAATTTTACAACTCACGGTGTAAAATAACTCCCTCCTCTTATTTGTCTCTCTTGGCTTCAAAAGATGCTCCTTAATTCTAGTACTGATGATCAAATCTCTGTTTATCTACAAATGTAACTTCAGTTATTTCCCCTTTTAGGATGTTCATAGACCCAATGACCTAAGTTTTTAGCCTGTTTGTTTTTCTAAAGATTTTTTTTTTAAATTAAAAATATAGCTAACCCACAATATTATATCAGTTTCAGGGGCACACCATTGTTATTCGACGTTTATATATCTAAAGGAGTGATCACCAGAAGTCCAGCAACCATCTGCAGTGTACTGCGCTATCATAATATTACTGACTATATTCCCTATGCAGTACATTACGTCCCCATGACTTGTTTTATACCTAGAAATTTGGACCTCTTATTCCTCTCTCCTCCCTCCCTTTGAAATTTATCAATTACAGTTACATTCAATATTATTGTATATTAGTTTCAGGTGTACAGCATAGTGGTTAGACATTTATATAATTTAAGAAATGATCTCCCTGACTAGTCTAGTACCCACCTGGCATTACACGGTTATTCCCGTATCATTGGCTGTATTCCCTATGTTTTATATCCCCATGACTGGTAACTACCAAGCTGTACTTCTTAATCCCTTCACCTTTTTTAATCTTGCTTCCAAACCCCCTCCCATCTATCAGTCCAACAAATCTAGTACCCATCTGACACCATACGTAGTTACTACAATATTATTGACAATATTCCTTATGCTGTACCTTCCATCCCCATAACTACTTTGCAACAACGAATTTGTACTTCTTAATCCTTTCCCCTTTTTTCACCCACACCCTCAATCTCCCTCCCATCTGTCAACAATCAAAATGTTCTCTGTATCTATGAGTTTGTTTCTGTTTTGTTTGTTAATTCTGTTCTTAGATTCCACATGAGTGAAATCACATTGAATATGTCTTTCCCTGTCCAACATACTCTACTCAGTACAATACCCTCCTGGTTCATTCATGCCACCACAGATGGCAAGAACCCATTCCCTTCCATGGCCGAGTAATATTCCGTTACATATATGTACCACCTCCTCTTTATCCATTTTCCATCAACAGACATCCAGGCTGCCTCCACATCTTGTCCATTCTAAAGAATGCTGCAATGAATGCATGGGTGCACACATGCCCTTGAAGTAGCATTTTGGGTTTCTTCAGATAAATACCCTGAAGTGGGATTTCTGAGCCCTTCATTGTCTCTTCTTATAGCCTTTGTTTTAAAGTCTCGTTTGTCTGGTATAAGTATTGCTACTCCAGCTTTTTTGTTGTTGTTTTTTTTTTTTTGTTTCCATTTTCATGAAATACCTTTTTCCATCCTTTTACTTTCTGTTTGTGTGTGTCTTTCAATCTGAAGTGAGTCTCTTATAGGCAGCATATATAAGGGTTTTTCTTATCCATTCAGCCACCCTATATCTTTTCATTGGAGCATTTAATCCATTTACATCAAAAGTAATTGTTGATAGATATGTAGCTGTTGCCATTTTATTATTCATAATTTTTTATATTCATAATTCATAATTTGTTTTCCCTGTCTTAAAGAAGTCCCTCTAACATTCCTTGTAATACTGGTTTGGTGGTGATGAACTCCTTTTGCTTCTTCTTGCCTGGGAAGCTCTTTATCTGTCCTTCAATTTTAAATGATAGCCTTGCTGGGTAGAGTAGTCTTGGTTGTAGGTCCTTGTTTTTCATCACATTGAATATTTTGTGCCAATCCCTTTTGGCCTGCAAAGTTTCTGTTGAGAAATCAGCTGACAGTCTTATTGGAGCTCCCTTATAAGTTACTAGTTGCCTTTTTCTTGCTGCTTTTTATTATTTTTTTAAATTAAGGTTTATTGGGGTGACAATTGTTAGTAAAGTTACATAGGTTTCAGGTGTACAATTCTGTAATACATCACCTATATAATCACATTGTGTGTTCACCACCCAGTCAGTTCTTGCTGCTGTTAGGATTCTCTCTTTGTCTTTAACCTTTGCCATTTTAATTATAATGTGTCTAGGTGTGGGCCTGTTTGGGTTCATCCCGTTTGGGACTCTCTGCACTTTCTGGACTTGTATGTTTCTTTCTTTTGCCAGGTTAGGATAGTTTTCAGTCATTATTTCTTCACATAGGTTCTCAACGTCTGGCTTTCTCTCTTCTCCTTGTATCCCTATGATGTGAGTGTTGTTATGCTTGATGTTGTCCCAGAGGTCTCTTAAACTCTCATTTTTGGGGAGATTCTTTTTTCTTTTTGCTGTTCCGATTGGGTATTTTCTGCTACCTTGTCTTCCAAATCGCTGATTTGATCCTCTGCTTATCTAGTCTGCTGGTAATTCCTTCTAGTGCATTCTTTAGTTACTGTATTCTTTGCTTCTAACTAGTTCTTTTTATGGTTTCTATGTACTTTTTAATGCTTGCTACCTCTGTGTTGAAGTTCTCACTAAGTTCCTTGAGCATCCTTATAACCATTGTTTTGAATTCTGTCTCTGGTAGGTTGCTTACCTCCATTTCATTTAGTTCTGTATCTGGATTTTTCTCCTGTTCTTTCATTTGGGACACATTTCTTTGTTTCCACATTTTGGCTGCCTCTCTGTATTTGTTTCTATGTATTAGGTGGTTCTCCTATGTACCCCAGTCTTGGCTGAGTGGCCTTATGTAGTAGGTGCCCTGTGGGGCCCAGTGGCACAGTCTCTCTGGGCACCTACCCCTGGTGCTCCAGAAGTGTCCCTTGTGTGTGCCCTCCTGTTATAATTGAGACGTGATTACTATTGGCACATCAGTCAGTGGGATTGACCCTTAGGCTGACTGGCTGTGAGGTTTGGCCACATCCACATCTTATGGGCTGCTACGTGGGGGGGGAGGGTTACACCACTGAGTGGGATTTACCCCAGTGGGCTCTGGTGCCTGTTGAGACCACCCTTTGTGTGTGTCGCTTGTGGGGCTAATTGGGTGGTGTTCTGCTGTGGTCTGAGCCAATCTCCAAATATGTTGGTTATGGGGACTCTTGGGAGGGGCTCTGGCGCAGGCCCAGGTCACCCACTGCCTGTGACTGTTTGGGAACTACCTGGTAGGAGCAACAAAGTGATCCACAGTTGTTTGCTGCCTGTGCTAAACCTAGAGGCACATGGGAGAGGCCACACTATGAACCGAGGATGTGTGCCACCACTACCAGGCCGGTGGTAGCTCTGCAAAAAGCCAGGACACCCCGAGGCCTTCTGCCACCTGCTGGCTCCCTTGAGGTTCAGCCACCGATAAGAGCCTCACATGCAAATTGGGTGAGGCAGGGTCTCAGGGAGTCACCAGAGTGGAAAGAGTTGTGGTCACCAGGTTAACGAAGACTCTGTTTTTGGGCCTGGAGCTACTTAGCAAAAACCTTAGAGCACACCGAGGCCAGTTGCCACCCTCGGAGAGCCTGCCAGACTGATAGTTTTCTAAGAAAAAGTGCAATGTGGGCAGGGCAGGCTACTCACAGAGAAAGTGCCTCCCGCGTTGGGGAGTGGGTGGGGTACAGTTCCAGTGAATCAGCAGAAGGAAGCAGCAGAGCTCACCAGGCCAATCAGATTCCGATTTGGCCAGAGGGGGCGGGCTCAACATGGAAAGATGGCGTCTGCCTGTTGTTTGTATGGGAGGAGGACTTCATGCAAGGAAAATGCCAACTCTCCTCCAGTCTTCCCCCAAAGCCTCACACCTCAGTCTGCTCCCCTGTATGTCTCCGAGGCCCCCTGAGTAACTGTCCCTCCGCTGGAGCCCAAGGTGAGTGCCTGCGAGAAAGTGAGTCTGTGCGCGGGCTGTTTAAGAGGACGTCTGAGTTTTCCCGCAGCCTTCCGTCCCACCTGGATGGTGGAAATCCCCACTGTTTTTCACAACCAGATGTTGTGGGGACTCCTCTTCTTGGCACTAATACTCCGCCTAGCTGGGGAGACTGGTGTGGGCGGGCTGGGGTACCTTGCTCCTTTGGGGGTAAATTCTGTGGCAGAGATATCCCTCCTGATTCTCAACTGCCACATGCAGGTGTGGGGCCCGTTCTGCATCTCCACTTCTCCTACCAGTCTCGCCTTGGCTTCTTCTTTATATTTGTAGTCATAAGACTTCGGCTTGGCTAGACTTCTGATGGTTCTCTAAGTTGATTGTTCTATAATTTAGTTGTAATTTTAATGTGTTCACAGAAGGACGCAGGTAGTGTTTATCTACTCCACCATCTTGGATCTCCCATGGAGTCTGTCATTGTGAAATGTAATAGTTAATGTTTGTATGTTGGAGCTCAGCACTTAGTGGACTGCTTTGCTGAAAATAGGTGCTACAGTCTAGCCTGTTTATACATAATCATATATATAAATAAAAACAAGTTAAGCTAAATTATTTTGAGCTAATCTGATAAAAAGTTGGGCAGAGAGGAAATAGCAGAAAGTCAAGACAACCATTGTTTTTATGACTCCTTGACAGAGGCTGGGTTTTATTCCCTTTTTATTCCTCCAGCTCAGTGGTTCTCAAATATTAGGGTGCAGCTGGATCAGATGAAGGGTTTGTTCAAACCAATTGCTGAGTCCCACCCCCAGAGTTTCTCATTCAGTAAGTCTGGTGTGGAGTTTGGATTTGCATATCTAGTAAGTTCCCACTTGAGGATGATGGTGCTTGTCTGGGAACCACACTTTGAGAAGCACTGCCTCACCACATAGAAGGCTTTCACAAAATGTTGAATTTAACTGAAATGACCCAGTTGGATGGGAGACATGCGACAAAGAGGTAGTAAGATTAGTGTATTAGTTGGGATAGTAGCTAAGGTACTATAACAAAGTGATCCCAAGATAAAAGTGGCTTAAATATGATAAAAGTTTCTCACATAACAGTCCACAGGTAGGTGGGCAGTCCAGGGCAGAAAGGCAGCGCTGCTTGCTGAGCCCAGGGACCCAGGCTAAGGGGTTGACTCACCCTATCTTTCTCTTGGGGCTTCTTCAGTGAGTCTAACATGCTGTTCCAGGAAGCTGGAGGTGGGAAGAGCAATTTCCTTTTTAAAAAAGTTGACTTGGAAATTGTACACATCACTTTTGCTCATATCCCATTGGCTAGAACAAATTCACAGGACCATACCTTGTTGCAGGGTAGGCTGGGATATGTAATCCTCGCCTGGGACTGTGTACTCTGGTCAAATTGAGAGCGAGGGTTCCACTAAGTGAAAAGGAAGGTGAGACTAGATACTGGGGTATAGTTAGCAGTCTCTGCCAAAACAACTTTATGGTCAATTCATGTATAAAGTTATGAAAATCTGAACCATAAATACAGTAAGAGTTCTTTGTATGTTTGTACACATTGCTTTTTTTTGGGGGGGGGAATGGGATGGGATGGGGTGGGAAAGCATTTATATTTAACACAGAGGTTGTTAATTTGGAATTACGATGGATCAAAAGGCAGAAACTCTTCCATTTACCGTGACATGTCAATACACCAGGATATCAGAGGGGTATCAGAATGTGCTCTCCTCAAAAGAGGAATATGGAGGAACAGGTTGTTTGATGAATACAAAGTTGTAGAAGGTGTGAGAAATGGCATGGAAGCCATCATAGTGGCGGGGGTAGAGGGGACAAGGGGGCTGAGAAGTGGGTGGGAGTGATGTACCCAGGGGTGGTTACTGCAGAACAGTGGACAGGAAATAAGGGGGAATCCACAGAGGCCCAGACAAAACATGAGCATGTGGAGGTGGCTTTCCTCGGCTGGGGTGGTGTTAGACGTCAAGGGAGACTAGGGAAGACAGAAATAAAACTTACACAGGAGTCAGGCAAGATCTGGAGCTAGGAAAGTGCAAAGTTGAAAACCTCTCAGAAGAAGGCATGTTTGGTTTATTTGTTTCTCTAGAAACTAAGTAGGCAAGGAACAGGTAAGAGGAGCAACAGCAGCTGGCTGGGTATCCACTTAGTTACGGGGAGCGGGCAGGAGATGCCAAAGAGCACATGGCCATTATGCACAAATGTTGGGGTACACTAATCACCAGGGAATTCTGTCCTTGCACTGAGCTTGCAGGACCTAAAGATAACTAGAAAGTAACAAATAGAAAAGGCAGGTATAGAAACAATGAAAGAATAACAATTGACCTTGGAAGCAGCAACCTCTGCCATTCCACTGCTTGTTAATTCCCAGGAGAGGATTCCATCACAAAACAATGTGGTGACTGAATTCCCATGAGTCCTCACCTCCGCTTCTAGAACGAGGACTTTCTTCTGGAATATTGCTGAGGAATAACACCCTTCTTGCTCACTCGCTGTCTGGTTCACGGTGGGAACACTTTCCTCCCCAGGTCTGGTTCCCATGGTCATGTCTAGACAAGCCACATAGTGCTATGTTTTCTTAAATTAGCTCCTCTTTGTGGGGGAGGCTACTGCACCCGCAGGGAACTCTCTGGATCTATTCATTTGAACTGATGATTGCGCTCCCTGTGGGACAGGCGAGTGAGAGAGACCTGGTGGTAAACATCAGGCACGCTTGCTTCTTCATCCTGTGTTTCTCAGATAGGAGATGGGACTGGCTTTCTTCCCAGGAGGAGTCTGTATTTTAAAATCGTCTTTGAAAAAGGGATTAAGGTGGAAAATTTAGACAGTGACTATGTAAAAATCAGACCAGTTTATTCTAAATAGAATCATATATTGTCACATCATCTGCTTTTCAGAAACACTTTTAGAAAATGGTGAATGTCAGCCTAGACTAGCATGTGTGTGTGTATCGGTAGGAGTGGGGAAGGGATTAAAAAAAAAAAAAAGAGTTTGCATGCCTGAGAGCCAACATGGTTATAGCAAATGCTAAATATTCTATTTGTTTGAGAACTATTGAGTGTGACATTTAGAAGCCATATTCCAAATAATTAGGACCTAATGCCATAGATGATATACCCAGAAGAAGTACGTGGCTCAAAACACTTTGGCTCGAGTTCCTTGTCTGCCTCTTACTGACTTTCCATGTTTATCTCCACGTAGTCAAGAAGGCAGAGGGTAGACGCTGTGTTGCATTTCTAATTCTTAGTGCTTAGACGATGCCAGCAAAATAGGTGCTCTACAAAATGCTTGACTACTGTTTAGACGAGGCTGATCCACATGGAACTACCAGATTTGTTTGTAAAAATCATAACCAAACCTTGACAGTTTCATATGGCTCAGTCTAATAGTTCCAGCCTCATTTTGCTTACAGACTGCGTGGATTTGCTTTTCCCTAAATGTTTTCATGTTTCCGGATCCTAGTGTCTCATCAGAACCCCATTTCTCCTACCTGGTATCGTATTTCTTTCCTAAACATCTTGGGTAATCACTCCTTCCCAGGCTCACCCAGCATTTGTTAGCAGTAATTCCTCTACATCATAGGCATGTTCTAGTTCCCCTGTGCTTTTCACGAAATAGGCCCTACATAAACATTGCCACACTGCTGAATTACATATCCGAGGATAAGTCACTGACACTCTGAACCCCAGTTTCCTTACTGGAGAAAGAAGATAGTCCCTAGCTAACATACCAGAATTGTTGAAAGTTAACATATAAGGGTCTAAAATGATTAACAGTAAAGCCTCCAGGTTGCTCTGCCAGTGGGGGTATTTGAAAATGTTCCGTGATGGTGACAGGCAGTCAGCTTTCAGCTCAGTTTTGCTTGGAGTGGACTCTTCTCAGCCAACGAAATTTTAAAAGGCCCATCCGGTTGACAGAGTGCAAACAGGATGTGGATCACACAAAGAGAACACATAGTGAGTGAGAAAAAACACAGAGGCGTCACGTTAAAGACCCAGAGCTGCCACAGGGCACTGTTAACGCCTTAAGCCAGTAATGCAGGCACACAGCACTTGACAGAGTGACCTGGAGGAAAACAAAGGCTGCAGAAGAAAGCAACCTAAAGCCTGTTGTGTGCACAGGTTGGGGAGTAACTATATGAGCATTGAAGCAAGAAGGCACAGGGAGGAAAAAGGGAGGGAGATGTAAGGGCTGAAATCACAGGACATGAAGAGGGCAGCCCAAGTGCTGAGAGAAGAATCTAGATCGTCAAGAAGGGGCAGGTCACTCCCCTGGGCAGGTCACTCCCTTGGTTTTCTAAGTAAAAGAAACTAGAGACTAATACTGTGGGTGTGACTTGAAGCGAGTTGCTGAATCTTACTTATTTGAAAAAGTAGCACCAATAGTTCCGATCTTATCAGGGTTATATAAATATTAAGTGAGATATTGCATATAAACACACAAAGTGCCCCACACAGCGCAGGTACATAATACACGCTAGCTCTTATTATCTAAGTATTGTTTGGGAAGCTCTATGGTCTGTCGTTCTCCGTAATCCTTTTGCTAGCTTCATGACTTCTCCAGGGAGAGTCCTCAGCTGTATGTGCTTGGTCTCTTACAAACCAATCCAGTAAGCTGAGTGCCTAAAGCAGCGGTGTCCAAAAGACATTTCCGTGGTGACGGAAATAGTCTCCATCTGCACTGTCCACTGTGCTGGCCATTAGCCGCTGGGCACTTGAAATTGCTGTTGAGGAAGTGAGTTATTTATCTAATTCAAATACATTTAAATTTAAATGGACACATACTGTGTTGGACGGTGCAGCCTCAGAGCACATTACCCCAAACACACCAGGTGACATTCTGCAGGAGCCACGGTGGCCTAGCAGGGCTCTGGAACAGACAACCTGACTCTACCTTTTAGAGGCTGAAGGATCTTGCGCAGGTTGCTCAGCCTCCTATGTCTCGGTTTCATCCTTAATAAAATGAGACTGGTAATAGCATACTTTAGTGGAGTATGAGGATTACATGAAAGAATACACGTAAAGCAGTGGTTCTCAAAGTTTAGCACGCATCAGAATTACCTGGGAGGCTGCTGAGTTTATCCCCAGAGTTTTGATTCAGAAGGTCTGGGGTAGAGCCAGATAATTTGCATTCGTAATGTGTTCCCAGGTGGTACTCAAATTGCTAGGGGGACCACACTTGGGAAAACACTGTGCTAAGACATTTCGTATGGTGTCTGACACGCAATAGTGACAGTTATTATTCTATGATTAGCGTCTTCAAGGTGTTTCAAAGGTTCATGAAAAACAAACTAACAAGCTTCACACTTTATTAGGCATCACTAGCGCATTTTCTGACATTATTTTGATAAACGTTTGTGAGGCACCTACAAAAGGCATGATACCCCCACTGAGTTCTGAGGGGCAGTCCACCAGGGTGGGTTCGGAATAGGGTTTGTCAGTTCGTGGAGCTACAGAGCACCGAGTTACCTGACCATTATTACAACTATCTGAAATATCTGTCATCATTTCAACTCTCCATAAAATATACAGAAAATAACAATTGAAATCACCTTTTGAGGTGAGGCACAAGAGAGATTTCTCCCCGATTCTTCATCTAGATAAAAAGATTGTGCTGAGGCCTGTAAATGGTTAAGTGGAAGGGATGTGAAAATAGATCTAGGGTCTAGTATTGGCTTTTTTTAATTTTTATTTTTTTTAATTTTTCATTATTTTTTATTTATTTATTTAATTTTTTTTTTTTTTTTTATCAGAGATCCTGAGATCCCTGGGCACATCTCTCAATCATTATGGGCCGATTGTGGACCTGATGAGCTTTCGGGTCACTTTCAAAGAGTAATATCAGGGTGCTCACAAGCCCAACCTCACCTGTGCAGGGTTTTGTTCCTTGGAAGTTGTCACAAGTCATCTAGTTTTTCTTCCCTGACATTCTTTCCATGCTGCCTTTAGTTCTATGGATGAAAGATGCTGCAAGGGGATTAAAAAAACCCACACAGACAGACAGATAATAGTTTGATAGGTCCATCTTTAATTTTGTCATTTTTCAGTATTCATAATAGGTTTCCTTTGAAAGTAAAAGCAAAGAGCCTTGGAAGAAATATGCCCCAAAAGGCTCTAAGACTATAGAGACCCCGTTCCAAAAAATGTTCCCCCAAAAGGGTTTTTCAGTTTGGATCCTGCCACGTGGTATTTTGTGGATTTTTATCTATTGGTACAAGGACCACTCTACTTCCTTCTCTTAAGACACACGAGTAAAAATTCTTTGCCCAACATACTAGTCTTTTACGTATAAACAACAATCATTATACTCATTGGCAAAAAAAAAAAATGATAAGCAATTTCTCTTATAAAATCAGTTTTGCTGACAGGTCCTGGTAAGTCAGGGTTACCACTTCCATTTTCAGGTGTGGAAAATGGAAGTGCTGAGAAGCTAGGTTTCACAGTGACTTGTTCTTACTTAGAGCCTGAGGTGGGGTGAGATGAAAAGCTTCCATGCACTGGGAAAATCTGATTTGTCGGCCTCACGACTGTAGGAGTCTGGCAGAGAATCCTAGAAGAATCTCTGCAATAAGCTTGGGACACTGAACTTGGGACCTGCCTTGGGGGTTTTGTGGAGGAAATGTGACTGAGGTGGGCTGAATCCAGATGTAAAGCAGGCAGCTAGCGGTTGATATAAACAGTGTATTTCTGATATAAACAGTATCGGTAGTTCAGGTCTTGTATTTCCAGTACCCACCGTTAAAATAAGCCTGTTTGGAGTCTCAGACATGCTGCCTCTCAGGGTTTTGTGCTGATCACAAAAGCACTGCTTTTAGGAATAAGGAGAAAAGGTTTTGATCCTGGATTTGCTTCTCACTTACTGAGGGATACTGTCGAAGCTAACTGTACTTCTGAGCCTCACTTTCCTCAGGGATAAAATGGCAATTCGTCTCCTATATATTTCACAGGGGGTTAGGGAGATTAGACTGACAGAAGAATGCAAGGAAGTACTTATTAAGAACATAATCCAGGAAATTGGGTTCTTGTACAATGAATAAATCACGTTGAAATAATGCAACCTTCTCAAAAGGTTCTATCATGTAGTTCTAAATTAAAAAAAAAGAAACAAAACTTGCTGAAACAGTCAATGTGGTCTCTTGGGAAATAAGTTAAGCAGTTTTAAAAGATTAAGGCAGGCCCCATCTCAGCAACAAACAAACTATAATAATAAATTTTTCAATGAGATCTGAACACAAATTGGTCCAAATGGTATCCCAAGGATGATAATTCTAAGACCTCTGCATATTTCTAGAAAAGGGTTAGGATAAAGTGTCCACCTGTGACAATATATGCTTGAGAGACACAAATGATTCCCCCATTTGCCAATTACTGCTCACCTGTGTCACATCTGAGTGGATCAATTCAAGCCAAGGAGCGAACCTCAAAAACTGAGGATTGGGACAGCTATGACGTCTTTGATTTTTTTTTCTTTTTTTCTGGCCACAGCATTTTGCTGAGGGGATTCAGAACGTTGCTCTGTTTGAAGGCTACAAAGCATTTTTCATCAAAGGAAGCCAAAAATCAGGCACACCAAATCAAATGTCCCCAAACGATCGTTGTTGTTTTGTTGTTGTTGTTTTGCCTGTGAGGAAAGCTGCCTTTATCGGAGTGCACAGACCACAGAATACAAAAGCCTCTTTTGAGATGCGCTGAAACGTCCTATAGAAACCCCACCAACTCCTTCACCTCCTGGCACACAGGATATGCCAATTCCTTGGCTTTTGCTGACCCAGCTTGTAAAACCTTCTGTAAGTGGCCCTGGTCCATCTTCAGTTTTGCCATTTCGCTCCTAATTGGAGCAAATTTCTCAATCACAGCATCCGCCACCACCAGCTTGTAGCGAGCCGTGTTGATACCAGCACTCTGGCGGACCACCTCCTCCACTGGGAGTCCTGTCACTGCAGAGTGAATGGCAACCAAGTTGGAGACGCCCCCACGGCGGGCCGGGTCGTAGGTGACCTCGGAGGTGAAATCCGTCACAGCCTTGCGGAACTTCTGCACTATCTCCTCCGGGCTGTCTGTGATCCTGACGGTGGCCAGTTTGTCAGGGTCTGATTTTGACATTTTGGCAGAAGGATCACGGAGGGATTTGACCTTCTTCATTGAGGCTTAGGTAAAAACACCAACACACACACATGCCCAAAACAAAAACAGCAATTAAAAAAAAAAAATCACCAGGAATGTCCGTATCTACATCTTAAAAAAAGGCCAAGAATACCAAAGGATTTAATTATTTGTATCTGATTATATAAGTATCACATACTCATTGTGTAAAATGCAAGCAATTTATACCAGCATGAAAGTAGAGCTATCTGAAATTTGTAATAATACTGTTTACATTTTGTCGATCATATTTTTATGCATCTTTGAATGCATATATATATATATATATATACACACATAAAAATGCATAATCTTATACAAATTAAATTGTATCAATCACACTGTTTTTGCTGGGCAAACTTTTTAAAAAAGTGCTATTTCTTTCCTGTCCCTCTCTCTTGCTCTCTGTGCTTCCCTACTAGCTAATCACCTCTCCCCACAGCCACTGGCCTTCCTCTCCCCAAACTAGTTTTAACAGTGTGTGGCAATCCGTCAAATTCTTTACCCACAATTATATAAGTATATATATACCAACAAACACACACACACACACACACACACACACACACGAAGCTTGTTTATTACTCTGATAGAATCAAGATGTTAAGCTGTACTTCATAAACCAGTGTTAGTAATAATTGCCTATTTTAGGGCTATTACAGAAACATATAAAGTTGAAATAGGTAAAATCATAATAGGCCAAAACATTAAAATGTTGCTTATTGCTAAAAGGTTGATTTCAGTACATCGGTGCTCTGAAGTTCTCTGTGGAACTGTTGGAATAACTTAGAAATTCATACCCGCCTTATGTTTCTAAATTGTTCCTAGGCACATGTTATACTCCTTGAAAATGCTGTCAGCTTAATAAAGATGGACAGAGCTTAGGTTCAGTGATTTCTGCCCCTGCCACAAGTTTACACAGCTCGAAAAATGTTGATAGAGATTTACAGCTTCTTTCCTTAAGAAGATGCTAGACTAGCATAGCCTTGCAAGCTGCGGCTGAGGGCTCAGATTCAAGTGGGTGGACTGTATGTTCCACCTGAGCTGTGCTTTTAAGAAGGCAGAGTATGAGGACTTGTTTTACCTAGATTATGAGCTGGCAGTTCTCACTCTTGTGACTTTTGTTTTATTGTGAACAGGAACGGCAAGGGAAACGGGTTTTGGCATCAGAAGAACTCAGTGTAGAACCCAGCTTTGCCACTAATTAGATACATGACTTGGACACAAAGTTAGCCCTGCCAAGTTTTAGTTTTCTCTTCCATAAAATAGGGAGACACACCTGCTCTACCAAATGAGATGTGTTTACATATATTTGAAAAATTATGTAATGCTTTGGAAATGAAAGTGATTATTTTTAGTTTTTAGTCTCTCCCATACTTTTCAAGCTTTTTTCGTTGTTTTAGTCAATTATCCAATGAGGTCTACTAGTCCTACATGACAGAAAATGATGGGGATTCTAGTTACAAATCCTGAATCCTATCTGCGAGAAAGCCGAATTTAGCCCCAAGAAAGTTTTTAAGCTTCAGTCCGTTATCCAATCCTCTCTCCAAAACATACCTTGATGTACCAGTCACATGTTTGTTACTTACTTAGTATGGACTTGGGGACCGGGAAGAACTCCCCGTACTTCTTGTTAAACCCTCGAGCGAGATCCTGGATGAGCTCCATGTGCTGGATTTGATCCTCCCCAACAGGAACGTGTGTGGACCTTTAATAAAAGACAGAAAAACTCTGCAAGACTCCTGCCTATCCGGAAATGATATTGCAAGCAGCTGTATTTCCTGTACCTATTTCGCGGGTGGTGTTCAACAAACGTTCACCCACTACAGAGGGCATGTGGAGACCCACGTCTTTATCTCGTGTATCAGACAAATGCCAAAGAGACGTTTGTCTACTCTAGTTCTCTTTCTTCCATAGCAGCGGAATATAGCCATCAACACCCGTGTGACAAGATCTTGCCGGGAGGAAGGAATGGTATCTTAAATAGCACATGCTCTAAGCATAATTGTATTTTAAAACCACTCCTCGTTCTCTCACCAAGTCAGCACATATTATCCTAGCCCTGACCAGATGCTTTTTACTTCAGAGCCTGGGCTCACACTTGAAAGACACTCCACCCTACTCCTCAAATCAAACATGGCAGAGAGCTATTGAGGCAAAAGGTTTCCTCCCTGTCATGCAGGGAGTAACCCAAGATCTTTTTGGAATATGCTCCTTTGTTTTCAAGTAAATTGCAATCACAGGACAATTAATATGCTGCAGGGGAAAAAAAACCAAATGAGCAAAATCTATCAGTACTATGTAGACAGATCTCAAAAATGCTGAACAGAAAAAGCAAGTTGCCGAAGACACGTAGCATACGCGGATATTTATGTACACCTTAAATGTACATATGGAAATACGACTGCGCATTGTTTACGGATGCGTGAGTGAGTGTAAACACGTAGTGGAAGCCCCTTACACATTCACGACTGTAGCTTCCTCCAGAGAAGGAGGAAAGACAAGGGGCTTGAGGAAAGGAACAAAGGAGACCTAAATTTTCTCTAAGATTTTATTTTATTAAAAAATGAAGACACAAACCCAAAATTATCAGAATGTAGGGACTTTACCCGATAATTATTTTAATCCCATACATAAAGCTTGCAGCATTAGATCGTCAAACAAGGGAAGAATTAAGCATTATAGAGAGGACTGGATGGGGAAAACTTTATACGGAAATATTATTGGGGAAGGGGATGGGTGATTTTAAGTTTTTAATGCTTGGCTGGGGAGTTTACATTTGATAATATAGTTAATAAAGTGCTGTCGTTTCTTGATCAAGGAAGTTTCATATTCCCGCTGTGAAAGGAGCAGCCTTAAAGTGAACTTGAATATTTAAATAATTGTACATTTTAAGTGGAAACATAACAGATTTTCAAAACAGCCACAGCAAAGGAAAACCACTAGACAGCTATGGCGTTTTGTTATAGAGAGGAGAACCTCCTAGCTCCTTGATTAATTAGTGGTTCTTGAAACACTGGCAGAGATCTTTTATTTTCCTTGTGAATTACTGTCCATGGGCTACTGGTCCATTTAACACAGTTGTCTAGAGCAGGAGGAAGTCAACTTAGTTTTGACTAGCATAAAGACTCGCTACTTGAGGACAGTAAAATACTTGAGGACATTTTGAAAAATTTTGCAATAGCCTTCATAATTTTGCAATTATTTTTATTTTTTGCAAATTACTTTCCAGTCTTTGCTCTTATCTATATGGATGCATATTTTTACATAACTGTAGTTATAATATGCATGCCATCTTTTATGTTAACCTAAGAGGCATTTACCATGTTTCTATGTGGTCTTCATTAATATAATTTTTAATAGCTGCGTAAGTGTTCCTATACTATAGTTACAGAACCATAAGGAACTGTGACAGATCTTTTGAATATTCATATAGGGGAAAATTTTGATTTCAGTGGGAAAAAAATTTTTTTTATAATAATTCAAAGTCCTATGGAGACAAATCTGATGAATGAAAGTTCAATACTTTCTGGTCAAAAACAAGGTAAGACTGTCAGTTAATTAAACTAATATTTGTATCATAAAAAAATCTGAATATATTTCCAAAAGAAGAGCTGATAAATATTTTGAATATTAAATAAGCGCTAGGTGTCAAACAACTCTTTGATATACTTTTGCATGAAAGCAATAAATGTTATTTATTAAACAAATCCATGGATATATAGCCCCTCATGTACTCATGCAGTTGCTGTGTGTGTGTGTGTGTGTGTGTGTGTGTGTGTGTGTGAGAGCGAGAGAGAGAGTAGAGAACACACAAAAGAGCACAGATTTTGGGGTCAGGCCAGCTTCAAATCCTGACTCTGCCATTCTCGTCTTGTGTGACTTTGGGTAAATCATAGACTTTCTATCATAGGCAACTTTCATACTATAAAGTGGGAGTAATAATATTCACCCCATGCTATTGTTTTGGAGATTAAGTGAGACAATGCATGTAAAGTGCTTAACACAGTACCTGAAATTTGGCACGCCTTCAAATAACGGTGGTTATGCAGGGAATAAAATCTTACAATGGTATATATGTACTGTATTTCAGAAAACTGTTCAAGACACACCCCCTACATAACTAGAGGGTCTCTCATTACCAGACTCTGATTCCAACTTCTCTCCAGCGTGGCCAGAAATAGGGCAGTTTGTGAGGGGAGAAACAAAGCCCAGGGTTATCATGCATTTATTTAAGCAAGGTGGACCATCAAGAGCTGACGTAATACTGATTTAGGTATACATTTTCACAGGAGAGTAAAAGTAAGAGAATCAACAGTGCCATGCATTGGCTTATTTTTCTCCATTTGTCCCCTAAATGGAGACATTTCTATTAATAAAAATATAGTCTTGGCCCTCATGTTGTCTCCCACCACTGGGGAGCTTATCAACACGAGGAGCCACATGCTTCTTCTCTTCTGATGACTTCTAGGGCTCTGTCTCTAGCTCTGCCATCTCCCGGAAGGCTCAGGACTGCATCTCTGCCCTCCTACTAGGTGGTGGCATTAAATATTCCACATTGATGCCCAAACTCAACGTGGAAGAATCATCGTTCCCGGTTTGACATGATATCAGACATGAAATTCAGAATAACCTATCTGAATTTCTTACTAGAATATCCATGAAGACAGAGGAAACATAAATAACGGAAAACTAGTACTGAGAGTAAAAACTGAGGACTGAATTTGAGAAGACTTTTCATTAACGGTGAAGGTCAACTGAACTGAAAGAGCAACTGGTTGAGTTTCCGGTGGTACATGGTCAGAGCAAATGCCCCCATCGCTGGGCCCACTGCTCTACCCCAGGACACAGAAGGTTTTCTGGCTATGGATGCGCAACACTCAAGGAACATTCGTTGAATGAATGAAATGAAAAGTGCCGAAGGGGAGAGACTAAAGCAGGACGAGCTCTGTAGCAGTGTATCCTGGTGATGGTTCTTTTTCATGGACTACATCTTACCAGAGAGTGTAAGAGCCAGGCAGGCAGTGGGGGAGAAAACCTACTTCAGGCTGGCAGTATTTACCGAGTTGAGAGACACAAACAATTGGATGAGGAGTATAGCACCGTGTTCTGCTTTCCTGTTGAATTCTCAGCAGGGAATCCAACTAGCATCCAAGTAGACAGAAGGTAGGCAGAGGCCCTTTTGATTCTGTCTACTGGCAGACACTATTTGAATAGAGTTTTCTGGTTTCAGTATGGATTTTAAACACCCAACACATTAAAATCCATCAAACCCACAAGCAAGTAAAAAAACCCTAGTACGGAGCCTATGAAAAATAGTGTAGGACAAGGGCAAGACTACTGTACCCCGAGGAAGATCAGACATTTGAAAATGAACTTTTACGAGACACAGATACTTTTGTTTTGTTTTTTGAAAAGAAACTGTTTGGTAAGTCCAAGAGGATTCAAAAAGATGTGGCTGTTTTAAGACAAGAGCAAGAAGCCACAAAAGGAGAAAACACAGGTGGTGACAGAAGACAATAAAATGAAGAGAAAATGAAAGGATGAAACAAAGAAAACCAAACACATAATAGAAGGTTCAAGAGTGGTGAGCAGCGGAGGCATAGGACAGGTTGTATTGGTGATCTGGAGGAGAACCTTGATGCTTTTCAAGGACTCAGAGAAAGAGGAAAAAGAAGCAAATAAGGGGTTCGGACCATCCCTTGGTCTAAGAGAAGGGTCCTCCTAAGGAAGATATCAGGCCCGTCTGGACAGAAGCAATCACCGAAAAGAGAAGGAAACCTGACGGAGTTAAAAACAAACAGGCAAACAGACAAACCTGAGCGCGCATACTGAAGGGGCTCAACGAGTTTCAGGAAGAAACACTGAAACATGACCCAGAAAAATATTTGAATTCTTAAGCAAAAATCCTATAGGCCACAGGCAGGAAATAAAAACAAAAATAAGAAAAATCAGGTTGCTAATACAATGGAGCAGTGTTTACAGGGTGGAGAGAAAAAGGCATTAGAAACCTAGCCAAGCTATCTTTTTTGTGAACAATAATCATAATTACTATGATGATAGAAATGTAGCTAACAGCTATTGAACACTTCCTATACGCTGTGCACACAAGTGCTAAGCGCTTTTAATGTATTGTTATTGGACTTAATCCCATTTTATAGATGAGGCATGTAAAAGACTGGGAAAAATTTTGAATCAAACCTAAGGACTCGAGAACTCAGAAATAGAGATGCTGAGGTAATACAACGGGCTGTAAATACTGAAAACATAAAGTCTAAATTTTGGTCACAGTTTGAAATAGAAAATAATGGAATCTCAAAGCCATCCATTTATAACAACCAGCTTTGTTGGAAATCCCAGGTTAGTTAACAAAATCAAAAGGAAGTGAGTATAGACTGGGGGTCCCAGTGTGGGTAGGGACCCATCTGACCGCACACTGTCATTGTTTTTTGCTTGGAATGCTCTTTAAAAGACTCAAATTTTTTTTTTTTAAAGTGAGAAACTGATATACAAATGACCAGACAATACATGACCAAAAAACTATGACCCCGAACTTGGGAGCAACCAAATGAGGAAGCCAAACCGCAACCTCTGGAGCAACTGGCCAAGAAAAGCCAAGACTTGGCCAGTAACTGCCGAAGTCCCAATCTTTGTTCAGCTCAGGACCAACCAGAGAATTGCGTTCCCCAAACCAATCCCATAAGATGCCCCCTACCAGTTAGCCAGCCTCTAGCTTCCCCAATGGCGACAACCTCAAATCAGAAAGCATGCCGGAATCCTTCCTTTCCTCTAACGCTTCTTGCACTCCTCTCCTGCCTTCGAGGCCCCTAGAAACACAAGCGATGGTAGCTGACTCCCTTGCTGCGGCAAGCTCTGAATAAACAGCCTCTGTGTGTTCTCATTTGGGTGGTCTTTGGTTAGTTCAAAGATGATCGCTACTAGGATGAAACACAGCACGTACACCTTCTGAATGAATCACTGGAGTAGACAAAAGCAAAGACAACACAATCTATCTAGCCTAAGACACAAAACAAAGAATCCAAAAAAAAAAACCCAGAAAACATTTAACGATGTGGAAACATATAAGACGAAAGAAGCAGGAGGCAAGTGTTTTGCAAAAACACATACAACATGGATTCACATAAAGGCTAGGCCACAGTGCTTAGAGTGTGGACTCTGGTGTCAGGAGGTTCTGGGGTCAGATTCTGCTCCACTGCTTACCAGCTGGGTGTTCCTGGGCACATTATTCAACCTCCTTCAGCCTGTTTTTTTCATCTTTAAAACTGACTAATAATAGTTCCCACTCATGGGGTTCTTTGGGGAGTAAAATAATACACGCAAAGCCTGCAGTCTGGCACATAGTAGGCAAACAAGAAATGTTAGCTTAAAAAACTGGTTCGAAAGGAAATGCACCAAAATGTTAAGAAGAACAGAAATATTAGCCGTGATTTTTACTTTTCCTGTAGACTATAGAAAGACTGTTTCAACTATATCAGAACACGGGAATGGACCTGTGAGAAACTGTTGGCTCTCGCACTGCCAGCCCCTATAAAGACAGAAAATGAAATCACGTATCCTGGAAAGTTTATAACTCAAACGTCTAGGACAGGGAGCTGGATCTGTTGAACATACTGCTTTTCTACCCAACTAGAATGTTCCTCCCTTAACTCCCGCCTGCTGGCTCCTTTATTTCAGGTCTAAGCTTAAATATCACCTCCTCAGAGAAGCCTTCCCTAACTACATTCCCCAAAGTTGGTTTCCCTCGCTTGATCTTTTTCACAGTGTCCTATTTATAATCCCAACCTAATTATTTTATTTCATTTATTTGTTTATTTAACTATATATTGTTTTCTCTCTTGTTAGAATATAAGCTTTATGAGAGCCTGTCTGCCTTGCTTTTCAATATAATTCCAACACCCCGTTGAGTTGCCTGGTATGTATGAGGACCTCAATACTTATTGGATAAATGAATTATCTTAAGAGGAAGTCATTATAAACCTATACCAAGTCACTATAGTTTTATACCAAGATAAAAATCATGATAAAATCAGTTCGTGATAAGTATAGAGGATAAAAGCACAGACTCAGAAGTCAGACTATCTGAGTTTGTCACAGCTCCACGAGCAAGAGGTGGGTTGTCACAGGCCACGAGAGGCCACGTTTCTTCACTTGTCTAAGCCTCCGTTTCCTCTGGAGATCAGTGCTTACCTCCTACAGTTGTTTCAAGGATTAAATGAGATAACCAAACACAGTACTTGATAGTCGGAGCTCAGTAAACGCTCGCTACCGATAGAACGTACATTCATTAATATGTGACATGATGAAGTACAAAATGGTAAAAGACAAACACAGACCCTGGGGTGAGGGACATTGTGACTTGTTTCAAATCTGGATCATTTTACTTTCTAATAGCTGACTCACACCACAAACATAAATATGGACATATAATCCCAGAGCCAGGCACAGACCCGGGCAGCAACGCTGATATGTATGGGTACAAAACCCATTTCAAACTGACAGCTCACATCTCTGGTTAGGTAATTGCAAAGTACACACGGCATGCTGTAGGAATTCTGCGAATTCTTTGAATTTAAGGAAAACGGGGACAGAACAATGACTAAGAAAGGCAAACTGCAGGGACCAGGACAATGGATTAAGAAGTGGTTTCTCTTCTTGTAAGGCAAGTAAATGAATTTAGGGAATTCTATAAAATGATAGTTAGGGCTCTCCTTCACGCGGCCAGGCACCGAAAGTCCCTGGCTAATGAGTAGTAACAACCCAAACGGTCCTTTTCCTGTTTCGCTCCGTGCTCATAGCCTTGCATATGCTCCTCTCTGAGGTGTATCTACATTCACACGCCCCACCTTTCTACATTTCTCTTCTTGGACTGGACTTGGCTACTCCTGTCTTGTAATTACAGTGAGGCTGACATGTAGAGGTCCCCTTGACTCGCCCGAACCAAATTAGCCAACAGGGCAGGTTAAAAAGCAATTACAGTAGCCCATAGGAAATCACAATGGACTGCAACTAACACAGAAAAAACAATTACCATAATCAATACACTTTAAGCACATCAAAATGAATATTTCCACATGTCAAAATGGTTCCAGATTTACAAAGCAACCCAACTAAACAGAAAACACATTGCGTTTTCGTAATGACTCTGCATGCGTCTTTGCCTTATGTCGGATCCTTGCCTCTTTTCTTACAATTCTGTGAGGTTTTGCCTTTTTTTTTTTTTTTTTTTTTTTTAGAAAAAAAGGATTTAAAACATTTTAATTTTTTTCACCTGGTCCTATTGCTCCATTCCGGCTTCTTCATCTGATTTTAGTTTGTTTGTTTCTCGTCTTTCCTCCCTCTGCTCCTGCTGCTGCTTTCACCTCCTATAATTTATCTTGGCCCTGACTTCTCATCCATTGAGTTTACACTTTACATTAATTCAGACTGTCTTTGATTCCGCTCTCTTATGGGGCTTATTTGCTACCTCTCTCCTCATAGTCTTCCTTTCACTTCAAATAATTTAGTGCCGTTTTTTTAAAAAAATTTATACCCTACATAATGATATCCATATTAATACGTCTTCTCTTTTTCTCCATTTTCTTTTTTTTTTTTTTTAACTTACCCTGAGTGTGCTTTCTTAGACACAACATAAAACAAAAGTCTTTCATAATTTTGATTGTTATAACTTCTGTCACACAATAATGCGTCTGATCTTCTTCTCTGGTGACTGAGCCATTTTTCTTTCGCAGAGTTCCTCGTTGCATCTACGTTTACTTGGGACCCAACCCCAACCCCCTGGCAGAATTAGTGTCTAGATGAATAATCACTGCCTACAGATATCTGCTCACAGAGATCTCTCTCTCTCTCCCTTTCTTCCCCCCCCACCCCACCCCTTTCTTTGGCTGGGTTTGTGAGTTTTCCGTGCTGTTGCCGTTAACCAGCCTGGCTGGGTCTAGAGCTTGGTGCTGTTTTTCGTTTCGTAAATGATTAATTTGCCGTCACTGGTTGCTGGTTGGATATACTGTGATGACTCTAATTTAGCAATTAGTCATTGAAGACCTACTGCTGGGTACCGGCTGCTGGGTACTGTGAGAGAGATACTGAAGGTTTTACCTCCTAGGGCGTTAGGCCTCCGGGAAGAGAGAGAAAACTGCATGGATCTCTACATCCTTGTGGCTGGTCCTCCTGCAATATTCCCTGTCTCGGTGAATGGCAACACTATGGGTCAGTAGCACCGTGAGAACCCTGGGGTCACCCCTGGTACCTCCTTCTCACACACATCCTGCCCGTCATGAAGTCCTAGCCCTTTTCCCGCCTCACTTCTCTTAAGTCCATCCACTCTCTTCCTCTTTACTGTCATCTCATGGTCCCAACAGACAAGTGAAGGAGCCTCTTAATAGACTGCCCCAGGAGCCCTTGTGCCCGACCATTCACACGCAGTATTTCAATAGGTTTTCTTGTAAAAGAATAAATGGGATCATTTCATGCTGTCCTGAAGAGGCACAAATGCCTTCCCATTGCTTTTAGGAGAGTGTACTGGATTGTCTGTTGACATCCAGGCACCCTTTCCCCCCGCTTCTGGGCTATTTCCTGATTTTCAGGGGTAGCAGCCTGGAAGCTACATTTCTCAGACTGCCTTCTAGTAGGGCTCCGGTTTAGTGGAGGACGTGCCTGGGAGCTAGAAAGGGAAAGAGAGGAAATTATTGCTTTGGCAGTGGTGGGTGAGTATGTGGACATCAGCGGACTGCTGAAATGAGGTTTGGCCAGCAGCTTTCAAGATCTCATAGAAATCGGGGGCCAATGGGAATCACAGAGAAAGGCTGTAATTAAAGAACGGGGAGTCTCCAAAGCGGTTTTAGGAAGTGATTCTCTCAATTGTTCTCAATGTCGGTAGTCCGATCCTCAGACCTTACGGTACCTTAGTTCTTCCCTGGAATTACCAAGCCGGGCATTTCCAACCAACCGTTTCTCTCTATACTCTATGTTTTGGGTTGGTTTTGGGTCTGCTTACTCACAGTTCCTTGAGGACTCTGTTTCCTCATCTGCCTGTCATCTCAGCTTTTGCTTGCATTATCTTTTCCTCTTCCCATATTTCTCTGTTCAGTTTCTTGAGAAAGAGAAAGCCGTCGGCCAAGGTAATCACTCTCATCCTATTTGAGTAGACTTAGTGGTACCTGTCTAAAACGTCACCTCTTTACCTGTAAAGTGGGGATAACACCACTTACCAATCTCACAGAGCCATTGTGAGAATCTGACTAGATAATGTGTGTGCAGCAGCTAAGATGGTGCCTGGCAAATAATTTTCACCACATGTTGATTTCTCCTTCTTCTTCCCCTCAGTCCATGCATAGTGCCTTTTTCTGAAGGAGAGGCATCACAGGTACTTAACAAAGTGCCCCCCTCTGTGTATGTGTGTAGAGAAAGTGAGAGAGAAACACTTACTGTATAGTCAGCTATTTGAAATTATTCAGAAAAATAACGCAGATGCAAACTAAAACTTAGGAATGCTCGCTATTTCTGAGTATTATTAATATTTTGTCTCTCTTCAAATATCTGCTATTGTATTATATTCTCAAGCTGAAGATGGTCTCAGCTCTCCATTTCTGGATTCTTTACCAAGTTCCGCCAGAACAATTACATAAATCTTTCATACACTCCTCTTCCATTCCCTTCCTCCAAGCTCATTCTCCAGTACACCACGTACCACTCATTCTATGCTGATTCTGACAAAATCAAACACTAAATCTATACTTGGCCTACATCAGCATTTTATGAAGAGGCCACATATAAATTTACTGGTAGGAGAAAATACAAATTTTTTACCTATCTTTCTATCTATCTATCTATCCATCCATCCATCTACATTTGTGATTTTTTGTATCTGTCTCTATTTATAATGTAAATATTCATATACATTCTGGCTATGACCTTCTTCAAAATCCAGAAATACCTGAACCAAAACCAAACAAAAATTACCCCCAAGTGCATGAGCACTGGTATAGAGAAAACAACATGCAGCCTAAAAATCGGACCTGAGTTTGAGTCCTGCCTCTGCTACTTATTATCAAGCAATTAGGAATTCTTAAACTTGGGAGGGAGCATAAGGAAACCGATAAGAAGTGTATGTTAACAGAATAAATGCTGTGGGAAACCAAAACTGGTTTTATTGTACTTGTCTGCACGCTCTGTAGTGGTCCAAAGGACACACATGTCCAGGAAATGTGGAATATGTGTGGTGTGACAACAGTTCCCCTGGGAGCCGTCTGAAGGAAGAAGGCAGGAGGAAACAGCGCAAAGGCACAGCGTCTATGAGCCGAGCATGTTCTAGTTCAAGTTTACTCTTTTTCACAGCCTTGAGCTCAGAGGATTCTCCCATTACAGTTCTTGAATTGTTAAGGAAATGTACCATGCTTATGTGCCTCTATATCCTGGGGCTAAAAAAAAAAATCTCAGCCTTTTACTCTATAACGAAATTGCCCTTGAAAATGAAATTAGATAGACGATTGTTGTTGTCAAAGACATAATCCTCACCAATCATAACCAAGGGACAGAAGGCAGGCACAGCACTGGCTGGCCCATGTTTCTCTCGAGTCCTTTAATAATCCTGTGCAAGATAATTATTATACCCATTTTACAAGCAAGAACAATCAAGGTTCTTTACAGAACCTTTCTAAGTAAATATGCTACATGGCTGGGAAATATATTATCAGGTCTTTATTAGACTTTCATTTACTACTCCTGGGGAAAAGTATTCTAGACTTCCCAGGATAAGTCAAAAGTCACTTATAATAAATAATACATGCTATCAGGAGTCCAGCATTCAAGTTAGTACAACCAACAGACACATAATCTTTATATGTAAGTTTTAATCATAATTAATTATGGCCTGCATATAATATTGGACATTCCTTATCTGTAAAGCTACGCAGTTACTCTTCTGGCTGTTCCCATCCTAACTGCGCAAGGACTCTGGGGTCATGGCACGAGGTACATACATGTCGTCTTCATGCTATTGTCACATGTACATGCAAAGAATTCGAGTTCTCCTAGGGAAGAATCACTTACAGGATCAAGGTCTTAGGGAAGTGGTGAAAAAAAGATTAATGGAATTTCTCTTTCACAGTAGCAACGCTTGGCCAGGTGTGAATGACGATCTAGAAGCTGATGTGGGGATAACAGAGAAGAATCGGGAGAGGGAAGGGGGGAAGCCGGGACAAGCAGTACAGAGAGTACAGGGTTGGCGTCCTCTGGTTGTATGTCCTTGACACCTGTACGTGGCAGAAGTAGCTGACTAGAGGATTATGGGTCTAGGAAAAGGGAGGACACCCTACATCGTATAGAAAAACTTGCTCTCCACCTGCAGGTCCAGTACAGTAGCCAGTAGCCACAGGTAGCTGTTAAAATTTAAATGAATGAAAATTAAACACAATTTACAATTCAGTTCCTCTGTCAACATTTCAAGGGCTCAACAGCCACGTGTGGCCAGTGGCTGAGGTCTTGGACAGCACGGATATGTTTCCATAATTGCAGGCAAGTTCTGTTCAACAGCATTGCTTTAGAATCTAGATCCTATGAGAAATCAACATTTAAAACTCTTGGAGTTGAATTATTCCTGGGGAAGAACGTATTGCACAGTGGTTAAGAGCACAACTTCTGTACGTAAACCTTCTACTCCAATCCTGGGTTCAAATTTTGCTAGTTCCATGACTCTGGGCAAGTCACTCATCACTCTGGGCCTCAGTTGCCTCATCTGTAAAATGGGGATGATAACAGTCTAACTTTTGATAAGGTTCTTGTGAGGGTTGAATGCGTTCTTGTATGTAAAGCACTTATAAAGTCTCCAGCACATGATGGCTATTTAAGCATTAGCACTCAAGCTTATCACTGTCACACTGGAAATTCCTTCTGTAATTGAGTACCCATTACTGGGAAATAGAGACAAACTGATCCCTGGGTCTGATCCTTTCTACGTTCCCCTTCCCCATGGACCCAATCTTTCTGGGACAGGTTAAAACACCCCCTCGTCAGCACGAGTATGGATAAGACGGGGTAAACTCTGCTCCTTACTTGTACAACAGCACGTCAGCTGCCTGGAGCACTGGGTACGTGAGTAAACCCATAGTTCCATTGTGCTTCTGCTTGGCAGTCTTTGCCTGTGGGGGTGAAAAGAGAGGAGAGAAAGAAATCTGACGTGAACCTAATTATACTGCTAAATTAAGAAATCCTTAAAGCAAGCAAAGGGTAATCTGAAGCCACCTGTCATAACATTACGTCTCGATTCCTTTTAGCAATTCTAGCCATTTTATAGCTGGCTTGTCTTCACGCTCCAGGCTTAGGCGAGTCCAGTTCACCGCTGCCCCGCTAAAGCACTGCCACTACATTTATTCATTTTATCAAAGCAAGGGTGTAAGAGTTTTCAAGGTTCCAAATAAGATGCAGTCTAGATTTCACAGGTTAAGTAAGGTCAGAAAATGTCATGAAATTAAATCTCTATAAATTAATATGAGTTAACATCAAACTGCTGATTGTTTATCTGGGAACACCTTCCCGAAAGTCTCACAGCATGTTGTTGACCAAACGGGAATGTTCCCTCAAAATCACACTTAAGAAAACAAAAAAACAAAAATCATGGCATTTGGAAAAATGAAACAAAGAGACATTTTAATCTACCAATCCTGATTATCTGTATTGATCTTTAGGTGCTAAAGCAGTGAGAGTACAGTGATTCCAATACACGGGCCAGGTTGTATAGACCAAAATATTACCTTAATGGGGAAGCTGATGGAAACACCGGAGGTGACATCAGAAATATTTAATGTCACGTATTGTGACAACTATAAACTACTAGTGTGCACCCGCTCAGTATGAACCCTAGTGGTACCCAGTACCCTGCTGTGGTTAAATGGTGCTGATGTGTCATTTGTTCTCTGAGCAGAGTTACTTATTAGCAGGGAACACTATGTGTAGCTCACTGATAATCGCTTCTAAGGCCTAGGGATCTCATTGCTTATAAAATGATAAATAGACATTTTGTCACGTAGATAAATCTCATGTGTCTATTTAATATGAATTACTTCCCAGAGGCCCAATTATTTCTGAATGGACTGAACAACTGAATTCATGAACTTGCATGATCCCAGGACCAAGCTCCTGTGCTCACATCACGTGTCTCCCACCAACGTGCAGACACACCCTTTGAGTGCGGGTCTGAAAAGCAGCCGCTTCTCTCTCTCATCGTCTTACCATCATCATTTCATAACTGAGTTGCAGACGTCACTTTTCTGGTTACTTCCAGTAGTTTCTGGGTTTTGGCAGCTAATGCTATAGGCCGTTCAAAGGAAATGTGCAAAGTTCGAACATACAATCCCTTCAGTACCTTTCCTTATGACAATGTCCATGAGAAAGGCCAGTTCGCAATGATCACTGGGTAAAGATAATGACAGTTTAATCTGGCAATGAGCAAATGGGAAAAGAACCCAATTTTTACAAATTGCTACTGCGTTCAATTTGTAGTGTTTTTTTTTTTTATGTCAGAATACTGAATGTTGAAATTACCAAGAAAAGGGAAAGATGTGGAGAACACTAATATTTATTGAGGGCCTACGCCGTACCGCAAATGCCTTCCATGTCTGTTAGCTCATTAATCCTCCAGATAACTCTGAGCCCTGACCCCACCTTTCTACCCCACTGTCCTGCCGCTCACTGCCCCAGTCAAAACCAAGGTGCTCTTAGATCCTTCCCTAGCACTGGAATCCCCCTTCTTCCACTTCTACACTTTCTGATGACTTGTTTAATGGTCTCCTCCCAAATAGACTTGCAAGCCTCATGACAGGGGCTGCATCCTTCTGTCTTTGTTGACTGCTGTTCCTCCAGCGCCTTGCGTGATGGGAGACTCACAGAAGGCATTACCAGTTTTTGTTAATGAAGAAATGCCCAGACGAGGCAGTAACACGCTCTAAGACAAGGCTGGCATTGGAAATCCATGTTTCTGCCACAAATAAGAAGTTACGGGCTGGTGGGAAGGCGTCTCTAGCATGTCTGTGCATTCACACGTCACGTGTTACTGGGCGGTCCTTAGACACAATTTTTAAGTAGGAACATTTCCCATGAAATTAGTATTCAATTCTTATAAAAAGGATTTCAGTAGTCAACTGAGTGTTAGAGAACTATGATAAAATGGGAAGGTTTTGCCTAAAACCAAAATATGGTAGAGAATATTACAAAATGGTGTTTGTGATTCCTGGCAGGTAATGATTTTGTAGCATCACCAATACCTCTTACTTAGGCTCTGTCTGTCTCTGCAACATATGCAAAGGCTTCTGAACCAGCTTTTGAGAAAGCCAACAGCCCTGAAAATATGCTGGAAAGAAGCTGAAAACTGAAATTGATGTTGACGAAGTTGGGGGTACCCTACACTTGGGTTATCCAATTGCAAAAAATGGAAGCTAAGTACTATGAATTATCCAATTTACCTTTTGCCATCAAACGTCTAAGAAAAAGTACAGCCTTAATTCTTCTGTGGGTTTGAACTGTTGCCTGGATTCAACTTCTTTATAAATAAATAAAATATGTTGTCTCTTCTCCCCACAATGAAAACATTCTTGCCTGATTTGCCAGTTAATTCCAGTGGCGTTGGGACAACTTCAGAGTCCAGTAATCCAGAAATTGTGATTATGTGTTAAGTAGAATGTGGTAGCTTCAAAAGTCATTACCAAGTCTACCCAGGGTTACGCTGATTCAACCATACGCAGATAAAATCAAATACTAAATTGGATATTTTTATCCAGTTTTTACGTTGAAAGGAATCTTAACCCTTTTACTTTCCGTTTAATACCCTGAGGCCGAGAGTTTAAAGATAGTTCTTTCAGCCACCAGTAAACAGCAGACCAGGAATGCCAATAAACTTGGGATTCCCAGAACCTACCACAAAAATAAACAGAGAGGGAAAAGAGTAGCTGTAATGAGGACCTTGAACTTCTTTCTGATTATTAATCAGGTCACTGGCATTTACCTTCCACTGGTGTAAGTGTTGTAAGCGGGGTAGTCTGATCATGCAGGTAAGGATCCAACTTAACTGGGTGTGTTCAGACACCTAAAGAAACACAGTAGAACATTAACAAAGGTGGTCAGCGTTTTCCTGCATATTTGACAAAAACTAAATAGATAACAGGTATTACCTTAAAGGGCTGAAAATATCCCAAATCAAGGTAAGTTTAAAAAGGACAGATGAAGGGGACTGATTCACAACGCATAGAATATTAGGTGAAGAAGAAATCTTCAAAACTAACCAATACGATTACTAGTCTAGTGTTTAAATCCTCTTTACGACATCCTTAGCAAGCAGCTGACCACACGGTTACAAAAGCTTCAGTGAGAGGATTTCATTATGTCCTGAGACATCTATTCCATCTTTAAAAAGCCAAGATTATTAAGAAAACACACACACACACACACACACACACATTCAAATCCGTCTAAATAACTGCTAAATATACAAAAAGCAGCTTTAAATACCTTACATGTAAATGTAAATGGCAGAGAAAGGTACTGAACTTAAAGTGAAAGACTGAATCTTTTAGACCTAGAATAATTTGAAATTCAGGAATCACTATCATCCTAAAGGGTGTTTTTATATGTTTCTAGTTGTCCCTCCTTCTCTTCTTTTCTTTTCCTCCTCCTTCCTTTTTATTCTCTTAAAAAGAAGACATCAACAAGAAAATATAACCTTTTCCCAATTTGTTTTCTTCTTAACCAAGTTTAATCAAGTAAGCAAACCTGGCAACAATTGGGCTGATTCTTGGGCCTAAGCCAGGTTCTAATCGATGACCTGGAATTGAAGGCCTATGCGTCTTGTTTCTGGACCCTGGGGAGTCCGAGCCCTTCATCCATTGTGGCTTTATTTGTGTCCATATGATTTCCTTAAAAAGCAGAGACTGTTGCCAACTCTGAAAAGTGGCCCCAAATGTGTTCTTTGTGGGTTTTACAAAACGAACATAAAGGAATGGAGCTGAACCAGCCCAGGCCTATTTTACGAGCAAGGAATCGCCATCTGGCCTAAGATAGTTTCTCATTTTTTTCCTCAAGTCATGGAGGGGGAAGAGTTGTTTTTCACGTGTTTGACAAGGAGTCACTTTTAATGTTTCGCAAGCCGCTGGGCTGCATCTGTCCTCCTTCTTCCAAGAGGCATTTGGGTTTCATTGAGGGCAGTGATTTTGACAGCACTGTCCATGCAAATTGCTAACTGCTGCTGTAAACAAACAGCTATCAGACAAAAACAGTAACCCTGGATGGAAGTAAGAGGATTATTGCTTCTAATATGCAAGGAAAACACATTCCCATTAGAACTAATAAAACAAGAACTGGTTTTTGACGAAGAAGTAGGAGGGGATTTTTTTTTTTTTTTTGCATCTTCTTTACTGGACTGGGGAAAGGAATGACAACAGAAAATAATCATGGTCATGTGGAAAGAGACCAGATGACTCCTTCTCTTCAGATCGGGCTCATGTGCCCAGCTTTGGGGACATGCAAAAAGCTAGCATCAGGCCTCCACGTAGTCAAGGGTTTTCCTTAGAGTAGCTTTTTATTTGGACATATGGAATGAGACTGAGTTAATATTCTGCAGAGATCTTCCTGGTGTTTCCAAAGAAGAGGGCATAAAATTAACCCAAATTATTCTTATACAGAAAAAAAGGAGGTCAAAGGCAATGAATTTTCACAACTTATCATTACTAATTATATAAGAAGGGTAGTACACCTCAGGATTTGGTTCTCTTAATGTACTCATATTGATGACAACTGCTTTCTATCCGGAAAAAAGTGAAAACAGTATTTAAATACAGTATATTCTGAGTTACGTTGTGAAATCACAAACAGAATAACAATCTGATCTGTGTTAGCTGCAGAAAAACAAAAGATGGAACAATACGGTGGCCTGTTGCACAGCCACAAACAAGTCAGCAGGGACTGAAGAATTCTGATGCATCTAATAGTAACAGTAAGGACATGCATATTTGTCATTTGCAACAGTTTTGTCTGTCTTGTTCATCACCGTAAAACCACAGTCTGGCACGCTGTAGGTGCTCAATAAATACTCATATTTGTTGAATGTCTGAACAGTATCAAAGGCTGCAGACAGGATGGTTGGGACCAAAAAGAATCCATTAGATGTAGCAACGGATTTGTTGGTAACCCAGGCAAAAGTATATTCAGGTGCAGTGACTGGGATGGAAGCTAAATTATAGGGGGCTGAGTTGAAGTGCGACTAGAAGGCAGGCGATGAAGACAGACGAACAAGAAGAATAGCAGAGTAGTTATGAGCTCTGTCTTTGGAGTGAGGCTGCCTGGATTTGAATGCTCGTTCTGCTACTTACTAGCTAGGTGACTCTGAGTAAGGGACTTACCCTCTCTGTGCCTCAGTTTCATTTCTAAAATGAGGTTAACACTAGTGTGTACCCAACAGTGCTTAGAACAGTATTGAGCACACGGTAAGGGGTCAACAAAAGGTAGTTACTATTATGGATAAGTTTTAGGGAGACTTTTGTTTTAACTTTTAATTGTGAGATAATTATAGATGCACATAGAGTTTAAAGAAATAATATAGAGAGATAAAGTCTACCTTTCACCCGTTTTCCCCAATGGCGACATCGTGCATGACTATTGTACAATATCACAACCAAGAAAATGAATTTGACACAGTCCATCCATCCTATTTAGATTTCATCAGTTTTACACGCACTCGTTGCGTGGGCATATTTAGTTCTCTGCAATTTTATCACATGTGTAAAAAAAATTTTTTTTAAGGGAGGCTAGAGATGGCAATAACGGGTTAGAGAACAAAAATTTTGTTTTGCTTTTTAAGGTGGGATAGATATACTCTCTGAAACATGTTTCACTGAAACAAGAGGAAGGGAAACAAATATAGATGAGGTTGTATCTGTGGGATAGGCGTGCAGAGCGGAAAGTCAGAGGGCTTCACATATAATGGGCTCTATTATCTCTGAAAATAGAAGACAGGGTGATTAGAAACAAATGGGGTAAGAAATATACTCAACAGAATTGCTGGGCTTGATAGCAAAGAACAAAAGATCTTCTGGAATAGAGTTATATGAGGCTTGATGTTTTGTGGATGTTTCTGTGAATTAAAGAGGGCAATCATTTGTAACGTACATTTTGGGGAAACACTGATATTCTTCAAGGTAGACTAACACCTTCCGCCTAAATCATAGGTCTTTTAAAAATTTTGCAGGAAAAAACGAAATCAATTGATTGCATCTTTAATTTTCTCCAGGAAGGATTTTTAACAGGATCCAGTAAGTACTATACATAAAGCAAAAAAAAAAAAAAATCGGGGTAAATTAAACTACATTAAAATCAGTAACTTCTCTTTGTCAAACACTACCATTTATAGAGGGAAAAGGCAAGTCACAGAGTGGGAGGAAGTATGTGCAAACCTCCATAGAATATACTGCTATACAGAATATGCAAAGGACTCCTACAAATTGCTAAGAAAAAAAAGCAGATCTCCCTATGAAAATAGGCCAAATGCATTAAATGCAAATTAAAGTCAGACTGTGATGCCAGTACACATGCGTCAGAATGATTGAAGTGAGAAAGCCCAATAACGCCAAGTATGGCAAGGATACTGAATAAATAAGACTCTTATACACTGCTGTGTGACGTAAAGTGGTAGTATATCAACTTTGAAAACTATTTCCACTGACAATATTCATATCACACATGACCGAGGTAGTCCATTTCTAGGTATATATACAGGAATGTGTATACGTGTCATTGTTCACAAAAATATACGTGCAAGAATATAATGTAACAGCCCCACACAGCAAGCAATCCAAATGTCCACCTACGCAGAATGGATAGACGGTGATATCTTCATACAACGGAATGAGGATGAATGAACAATTCCATTCAACAACGTGAGTTGATCTCACAAGTGCAATGGTGAGTGAAAGAAGTCGCACACAAGAGAGTGTGTGCTAAATAATTCACGTTATATTCAGTTTAAAGGATGTTATCTTCGGGGAGGGATGGTTAGCGACTCGAAAGAGGCACAAAGAGCATTCTGGGTACGAGTCACATGGGTGTGTTCAGTTTGCAGAAATAGGTAAACGGCTAGTACATCTGACAACGTTGGGCCCTGAATAAAATACAATGAAAAGCGTTTTGGTGTTTCAAACAAGGTGGAGGGACTTCTGGGATAGCAGCATAATAACCTCTGAAAAATCTGCTCCTTCATAAAAGCAACGAGAACACTAGCAAAAAATGGTCAAAGTCAACTTTTACAGAACTTTGGGAAATTAACCTGCGCTGGCAATAGAATATTTAAGAAAAACATCTGAATCTCAGTAACAACAGAGAGCTTCGTGGCATTCTGACTCACCGGTTCCCATCAGCCTGTGGTAGCCATGGTAACCAGCAGCGTAGCCGCCCGTGGACAGGGAAGATTGGGTTTGAGGCGTCTCAAAAGGGCCCATCCCCAGAAAACTGTCGCTATCTTGACCTGTGATAGCTCCCTGGGAAAGCCCCGTGCGTGTCATTATCTGACCTGACCTAAAGCTCATTCAGTGAGGAAAGCCAGCTCCCTGGGACATTTTTCAGAAATAATCAGCAGCAAAGAATTATTACAGCTGCCTGAGGTGCTGATACCAGCAGGAGAAAACAAGAGGCTGGCCAAAAAACTTAAAGGGAAAAGCTGCGACATGATACGGCCATAGGGTGCTTTGAAAAATCCTGACATAATCCCGGGCATCTAACAGGCCACAAACGTGCAGGGCTATGACACATCCAGGAAGGGCCTGAGAAGAGCCTCATCTCTCTCCTCTGGCTCACCTGAGGCCCCGTGTCAGCCCCTCAGCCGGGGGTTGAAAGTACAGGATCGAGGCATTTAGAAATTTCTGTTCCATCAGTACCTGAGCACTAAGCTGACCCAGCAGAGACTGCAGTGTGCAGATAGGACAATGAACACCGACTTTCCAGAACTGCTGCAGAAGTCACTAAACAAACCCGCAGCACCCACAAACATGAACCCGAGGTGTGGGGGTATTTCATCAGGGAATTCCAACAAACATGTTTTAAAAATCAATTCTTCACAATCTCTTCCGTACTATAAAAGAGGGCACACTTTCCTCCTTATTCCAGGAGGCCAGTATGAGCTTGATACCAAAAGCAGGCGAAGACATCACAACAAAAGAAAACTACAGACCAACACCCCCTGTGAATGAATACAGATACAAGAATCCTCAACAAAATACTACCAAATGACTCCAGCGACATATATAAAGAATTACATAACATGATCAAGTGGGATTTATTTCAGAAATGCAAGCTTGGTTTAATAGCCAAAAACCACTCCAGGTAAACAGCAAGAAACCGAGAATAAAGATTGAGAGAGAGAGGAAAAAAATCAATCACTGTAATATAGTAATCTAGACAACGTAGTACTGGAATAAGATAGAATATATGGATCAATGAAACAGAATTTAAAGTCCAGACATAAATCCATACATTTATGGCCAATTGATTTTCAACAAGGGTGCCAAGACAATTCAGTGGGGGAAACAATAGTCTTTTCAACATACGATGCTGGAACAACTGACCATCTATATGATGTATATACATGCAAAAGAATGATGTTGGATTCCTACCTCATAGCATATGTAAAAATTAACTCAAAATGGATCACAGACCTAAATGTAATAGCCAAAACTATAAAATGCTTAGGAAAAAAACATAGGAGTAAATCTCCACGACGTTGGGTTAAGCAATGGTTTGTTAAATGTGACAACAAAAGCACAAGCAAAAACCACCCCAAAATAGATTTATCTTTGTCAAAGTTTTAAAAATTTTGTGTTTCAAAGGATATCATCAAGAAAGTGAAAGATAGTTCAAAAAGTATGAGAGAGATTGCAAGTCATATATCTGATAAAGAGCTTGTATCCAGGATATATAAAGAACTCTTACAACTCAACCATAAAAAGATAACCCAGTTAAAAATAGGCAAAGGATTTGAAAAGACATTTCTCCAAAAAAGATGGATAAACGACCAATATCCGGAGATACCACTTCACACCCACTAGGATAGTTAAACTAAAAAAAAGACAGACAACAACAGGTTTGGGGAGAGAAATGGAGAATTTCGAATCCTTACGCATTGGTGGTGGAACTCCCACACACAACAGGATAGACGCTTTCAAAACAGTTTAACGTTCCTCAAGGTATTCAATATAGAGTTACCACATGACCCAGCAATTCCACTCCTAGGTGAATACCAAGATAAATGAAATTACATATCCATATACAAACTTGACACAAATGTTCACAGTAGCATTTTTTTCATAATAGCTACAAAGTGGAAACAACCCAAATGTCCACAACCTGACGAATGGATGAACAAAATGTGGCCTTACAATGCCAGACAATGGAATATTATTCAAAAATAAAAACACATGAAGTACTGATAAATATTACAACCTGGATAAACTTTGCAGACAGTATGCTAACTGAAAGAAGCCAATCACAAAAGAACACCTACTGTACGATTCCATTTGTATGACATGTTCAGAAACGGCAAACCCATACAAGACAAAGTAGATTCGAGGTTGCCAGGGAGAGGATACAGGTGCAATGGGAGTCACTGCCAACGGGTACAGGACTGCTTTTTGGGATGATGACAATGTTCTCAAGTTGATGGTAGTGATGGATGCACAACTCGGTGAAATATACTAAAAGTCACTAAATTGGACACTTGAAATGAGTGAATTGTAGGATATGTGAATTATATTTCAATAAAGCAATTAATAAAAATAATGGAGTTGGAGTTCATCACATCTATTCTTTGAGGCATCACCAATGAGTGATTCCATGGCAATACAGATTTCATAGTTCAAGCAGTCCTGATTTTCTGATCTTTGTCAAGATCTCTATTTTCCTCCACACGGGACAAGCCCTCCAAAATGGTTAGTGGGGAGAATGGGTTCTCCTCAGTGAAGAAAGATAAGGAAAGAAGACAGAGCTGCCAGTGTGTTTGATGAGACTCCCCGTCTCACTTAAACCCATTCTGATCAGGTTTTCACCTCCCCCATGTCCACTACGACCGCTCGCCACTGTTGGCGGCGGTGATGGTTCAGACAAAGTCGGCATCTGACTTGACATATTTAGCAACATTTGACATAACTGATGACTTCTCTCCCCATCATTCATTTTCTTCACGTGGCTTCCAGATACCGCATTACTGTAGTGTTTCTCCCTTTCTCCATAGTTTCCCTTCTCAGTCTCTTTGTGAGGTTCCTACTCAACCCTGACTTCTTAATATCGCAGGCACGCAGTTTTTAGTTCTTGTTTCTTCACTTCGATTCTTTTTTGCACTCACTCTCTGCAATTTCATCTCATCTCATGGCTTGAAATGCAATCTGTGTAACTGATGACTTCGAAATTTGTTCACTCCAGCCGGACCTTTTCACTGAACTCCAGACTCATGTATCCAATTACCTGTTCAGTATTTTTCTGTGAATATCGAACGGATATCTTCAACTCAACACATCCCAAACCAAACTCCCGATTGCCCATCCCAAACCTGCTCTTACCCACTACTGAAATCTCTGTTGGTGGCAACTCCATCCTTCCAGTTACTGAGGCCAAAACCTAGAGTCACTTTTCACTCTTTTTCTTTCACACTCCGTATCTAATCCATCTGCAAATCTTATTGCTTCTACCTGCAATATATATATCGGGGGTGCCAAAAAATATTTATACACATGACTTGTATTCATCTTTTGTTATCAGTATGTATTATTACTGTTTTAATGCAGTTTTATCCTTTCTTAAAATGTGTATACATTTTTTGGGGCACCCTCGGAGGCAAAATCGCCTCTCACCTGGATTCCTGTAAGAACTTCCTAACTGGTCCCCTGACCTTCACTCTAGCTCCTGTACAGTCTATTCTTAACCCCTCAGCCAAAGTGTCCCTTTAAAATATATCTCATGTCACTTCTCTGCCCCAAATCCTGCACCACCCATTTCCTTCGAGTAAAAGTCAAAGTCCTTACAATGACCTGTCAGGTCAGGCACGATGTCACATTCAACCCTGTGACACCTGCGGTTCTCATCCTACTCCCCCTTGGCTCCCTCTGACCCAGCCATGCTGGCCTCTGGGCACCCTCCCACCTTAGGGGCTATGTTCTGGCTCCTCTTTCTGAGAGGAATTCTCTCCCCCAGATATTTACCTGGCTAACTCTCTCACTTTCAGGTTTTGCTCAAATATTACCTTATCAAGGGGGCTTACCCCTCACCCCACACTGTTTAAAATAGCATTCTAGTTTCCTCAATACCACTCCCAATTCCCCTTTTTTTTTTTTCTGTATCATCTATCACCTTCTAATATACTTTACGTCTGGCTTATTTATTATAGTTATTACTTATTTTGTGTTACCCCAATGGAGTAAGTACCATGGCGGCAAAGATTTTTGATTTCTTCACTGATATAACATGAATACCTAGCACGCAGTAAGTTCTCAATAAATATTTGTTAAATAAATGCCTGAGTGAAACAAAAGGTTTATTAACAGGGACATGTCTAAATAAAAAGTGTCATATTTATAGAATGGCATACTATACAACTAATAGAAGAAATGAGCTAGATTTATATGTATAAACATAAGAGGATCACAAAAACATTGTTGTATGAGAAAAGAAAATTGCAGAAAGTTACTACAATATGGCATCACTTAAAAATAAAAAATAAAAAAACCCACACAAATAAAGATATTATATATTATTCATGGGATTATACACAAAAAACAGGTACGAAAAAATGGCTAGATGGATGCACGCCAACTCCAAGATTTTGGTTAACTGGGGATAGAGAAAAGGAACTCACGTAGGAGGGGCAAAGGGAATAAGTAAAAAAAAGGATGAAAGGGCCCTTCAACTTTATAATTATTTTTTAATATGAGGAAGTCACACAAATATGACAAAACATTAACAATATTCATCCTTGGTGTTGGAAATATGAATGTTTGGTTTATTATTCTCTGTATTTAAATTTTTTCCCCAAAAATATTCAATTAACAAAAGAATAGAGACTAGCGTGGTTCCAAAAGATATAGCTGCTAAGTATCAATCAAACCCATTCAAGCAATAACCCAGTTCAGTAAATACTGGATCAAATGTCTAAGATACTCTCCGTGCCCCTTAGGATTTTACTATTTCCCATAAATGTTATCTTCCCAGGAAACAGTTCCTACAAGTTTTTGTTAGGACACTTGGAAGACTGTTCAGACTCACAAATTCCCAATTATCATTTCCTCTTGGAAACTGGTGATTTCATGCTGAGTTATTTTTATTAGACTCTTATCATGCCCATGACAAATCCCCTTAACAGGAACCTTGTTTGGAGATCTGATTTTAATTAAAAGACTTCTGCTTCAGTGATAAACTCTCATTCACTCTCTTCAACTGGTCTGCCTCCTGTCAGTATTTATGTTCAACAGTGCACATCTGTCTGTACACATCTGGATTTTTCTATACTTTTTCTTAGTCTCACACTTCCAAAGCTAAATAAATAGCTTCTATCAGTCTGCTCCTGACTTAAAAGTCACCTCCACCTAAATTCTATTGCTTATTGTGTATATGTGTGTATATATGTATCTTTTTATCTCTAGCATTATATCAGTCAGCTTTTTCTAGCATATGCTGGGTAACAAATAACCCCCCAATATAAGTGGCTTACAGCAATGGTTTCTTTCTCATTCACTTTACCTATTGGTAGTTGAAGGTTGGCTATAACTCTGCTTTATACACCTTCTCATTCCAGGACCCAAACTGAAGGAGTACCTCCTATCTGGAACATTCCATTCTAAGTTAGAAGGGAAAAGAGCAAAAGAGTTAGAACAAACATGAACAGCTATGAAAGATTCTGCTTGGGCATGGTGTACTTTCTATTGGCTAAAGCAAGTCACATGGACAAGCCCAACATCAGGGGGTAGGAATAGATGCTTCTGCTATAGGATGCACTGTCAGTTACATGGCAATGCAGGAGGACACATCATCCTCACTTGCCATCCTCGGGGGTAGCAAGCTACTGCTCAAAGGTCAGATCTGGCCCGTGGATTGTTTTTGTTCAGCCCTTGGGCTAAGAATGGTTTTTACATATTTTAGAGGTAGTAACATTTAAAGAGAGAGAGAGAGAAGGAAAAGGCGAAAGAGGAGGAGGAGGAAGCAGGGAAGGTGAAGAAATAGTGGTGATGGCGGTGGTGACAGACTGCATGTGACCTGCAAAGCCTAAAATATTTACTATCTATGCCTTTACAGAAAAAGGTTGCCGATCCCCATTCTTACAGAAGATGAACACAAGTAATTCGGGACAATAATCTACCACAAGCATCCCCCCAAAATTAGCTAACTTGAGGAAGGATAAGAGAGTTATCCTATAGAGAACAAGATGGCAGACAGTGTGTGTGTGTGTGTGTGTGTGTGTGTGTGTGTGTGTATATATATATATAAAATCAAATCTATCTCTCCAGTAAGTTTTTATTTTAAATTTCTACGTGGGTGTATCTGACAGCCCCAGGAATTTAGGTCCAACAAAACAATGACGTTTTTTTGGACTACATCAAAATTAAAAACTTTTGTTCATCAAAGGACACAAGCAACAAAGTGCAAAGGCAACCCACAAAATGGGAGACAATGAAGAGCTCCTGCAACTTAAAACAAAACAACAAACAAACAAACAATCCAATTAAAAAACAGGCAAAGGCCTTGAATAGACATTACTCCAATGAAGCTATAAAAATGGCCGACAAGCGAACAAAAGGATGCTCGACATCACTCGTCATTAGGGAAATGCAAATAAAGCCACAATACCTTTCTGAATGTTTGAAATATTTCTTAAAAGGTCCCCCAAACTTTTGACAACAAAGTGTTCTGAAAATAGTTTATTATTGAGTATAAAGTGAGGCACTGTCCTTGATTTGAACTTCATCCTCCAGTTCCACTCCAGCTTTAAACAAATCAAGGAGCCTGGCGCGGTCGTAGTGTGTGTGTAGTAGGACGAGAGAAAGTTAACGTTTTCGAGGTATTTTACATCATAGTTCTTCAATATCTCTATTACAGACATAAAAAGGGAGTTCAGAGAGCTTGAGTAACTTGCCCAGTGTGTCACAGTGAGAAGAGGTCACAGTGAGAAACAGGCCAACTCTAGCTGGCTCCAAAGCCTGTACCATTTCCACTATTGCTCTGATATTATTAAAAATAAACTCTTCTTGAAAGTATAAGATAGGACCTAAGCCTGTGGTCCAGGAAGGAGGCGGTGAAAACACAACATCTTGCTCATCAAATCATATAGGAGTATAGGTCTAGGAAAGGAAGTGGTACTACCTGGAAATGTTTTAGAGAAGAAAATAACATGAGGAGTTAGGATACCGGGGATGCCAAAAAAATGTATTCACATGACTTGTATTTATCTTTTGCTATATCGGTATATATTATTACAATTTTAATCCAGATTTTCCTTTCTTAAAATGTGTATACATTTTTTTGGCACCCTCTGTCATATAATAATCTTCCTAGCTTCTCCTTCTTATTTATGCCAAGGGCCATTTAGATCCTTTGTATCTCCCTTGAAACTTGGGAGGCGATGCCAGTTTTACAAATAGATGCCTTAAGTCCATTCATCTATTAGATGTTTGTTTGCCTCTGTCCTTGCAATTATGAGTTGCATGTGCACCTGTTGTTGGTCGTCTAACAGCTTTGAGGGTCCAAGAAATATAAGTTTGTACTCAAATATGCTTCCAAAATTACTAGACAAAAAAAAAAAAAAAAGACAAGCGAAAGTTTAGGCCTCGGCGTTATACTTCTAAGATAAGGGACAATGGGTTGGGTATAATTTTTCTTTGTATACAGTGAGCCAGGACTCACACAGTCAGTTCCCTGGGCCTTCATGCAGAAACTGACTCCCCCATAGTCCCTTTCATGATTAGTATTGATTTTAGTTTCCTGGGAAACAAAACATGACTCTAATTAGAGAATGAGGCCACGTTCCAAAGCTGCAGATTCCATTCTCCTCCCTTGACTCTTTCGCTGGACTGTTTAGACCCTCTGTAACGTGATGTCTGATGGTCAAAACTGTCCTTTTCTCCTAGCTTTGGCAGAAAGCCATGCCGAAAGCTACGGACTCCAGCTTTTATTTTCCATCTGCAGGGTGATTCGATCGCAAGAAAAGTAACAACTAAAGATGTGGAGACACGCCCCTCAGAGAGTGCTGTGGGAATCACATTGGATCTGCACTCGAGCCTGCTGGAAATCAAAGACCATTGACTTTGGCACTGGGATGAAAACCTCTGCCAAACACACACATAGGCGGGCTTTCTCTCTCCTTTCTCCGTTCTCTCTCTCTCTCTTTCTCTCTCTTTCTCTCTCTCTCTCTCTCTCCCTCTCTCTCTCTCTCTCTCTCTGTCTCACACACACACACACACCTTTCAGAGGAGAAGCTCTGTTAAATTCCCCACATATGGCAAACATATTTTAGGGGAAGCACCATGACTAGAGGCCAGTGGGAGAGAAAGAAAAAGAAAATAATGAGAAAAATCTTCAATAAGCCTAAATTGTTCCAGTCAGACTGCTGAGAAAGAATGCGAAGGATTGGAGATGAAAATTATTGGTAAAAATCAGCATTATAACATAGCTAAATTCTTTCCGTACTTCAAATGATTACTAGAACTTACGCTGATGTATTTATACCATTATTAGGTTATTTTGTGTTCAGATGATCTTATTAACTTTTACCAATAACTCTTTAGAGCAAAAATTGGAGGGTTTTCTGGTTGTTTTGTTTTCAGAAAATTGGATAAATCAATTCTTAACATATAAAACAGATAACTTAGAGATCAGCTGTAACATGATGTCTGATGGGAAACTAGTCTTTATATTTAGCTCTAAGTACTTTGCTTAATACAATAGTTATCATGAAAAGAGCATACTACACAAAACAAAGGTTTTTTTTTTCTCTAATTCACAATTTCAAAAATTCTTAATTTTACTTGTAAATAACTGTGTGTGTGTGGGAATGCAGGCATAACTAATTTTAACTGGCATTGGCTCCCAACACTTTAAGTATAATTGTTTTCTAAAATCCTTTCCATTACATATTTAATGGTCAATTAAATGCACTACAAAATTCCCAACATAAAGGAACTAACAAAAAATCTTGTGAAAATGTAAACAGTGGGTCGCTAAATTACCTGTTTTATAAGCATTGATTTATCAAATTTTCTGAAAGCACAACAACGACAACAACAAAAACCCCTCCAATTTCTGCTTTAAAAGAGTTACTGGTAAAAGTTAATCAGATCATCTGAACACACAGTAACCTGATGATGTTAAAACGTGATGAAGTAGAAGAAACACTGGCTTGATGTTCTCAGGGTCCTCATTCTGTAAGGGCTTTCTATAAGCTGAGTTGAGATTTTCACCCTGAGGGGATCAGAGAGGTGCCTACGTATTTTAAGCAGAAAGTAGAGCGCGGCTAGTGTGTGGAGCATGGGCTATGCATTTTTGAGACTGACACAGGAGTGAAAGGGTAATTTAACTGTCCAGACAATAAATAATGAGTCCTTGAGGTCAGCTCTGGCTTTCCACTGCTCCTCTGCCACCAGCTCCTGAAGCAAAGGCATGGTGGGGGCAGAATAAGGTTCTGTTCCATGAATGTATCTTCCTAAAGTGGTGCCTTAAGAAGAAAAAGTCTTGGATTTGCCACCTAAAAGCTGTATGACCTCAAGTAGCTAACATCAGGCATCCCTCAGAGATGGTTCTAAATACATTTTCTAATTTACTTAATCTCTTCATACTTTAATGTATTAATCTGTGAAAGAATAGTAATGCCTAACTCATGCACTGTTTGGAGGCTTAAAAGAGAGGTCATATACATTAAAATGCTTGGTAAATCTTACACATTTCAAAAGATGAGTTTTCTAATAAATGTCCGTCAATGTTTTTACTAGATCTAAAAATGCTGAGCATTTTCAGTCCCCATCTTTTAGAGACTCCACAAGCTGACAAAAACTGTTAATTCTGGATTTTTGTATTGCAAAACATAAAATACAAACACCATACTGATTCTTTCACTTCTTAGAACACTGTAAATACGGGCCAAGTGTTTAAAATAGTAACTGGTTCAGGGAGACGAGCTTATTTGATTATACTTGTACTTGAGAATGGTTCTGAGAAGCAAAACTCAAGATATGCCTTCAGTTTTAAGATAAAGCATAAGGAAAACTTCCCATCATCCTCCGTGAACAACTCGAAGCTTTATGGCCATTTTAAAGGAAGGATGTTTAGGCTCTCCTTTCTAGGCAGTCTGTGGGCACTAGGCAACCACAATTCTATTCAAACTATTAAAAATGGTTTTATGGGATGCTAGTATATAGCCACTAAATATCAGCTAACAGATTAGTGCAACAAAGAGAAAGCAACAAAAAAATTAAGGCTTATTGTTATGTATGTTCAAATGAGCTAATTTTATAGCAAAGAAAACCTGATAAACATATCAAAGGCATGAAAAAAAGTGAGAGTATAAAAAAAAATCAAAGTTTTCATTTTTAAGATTTTTAAAGTAATCATTTAAAAATGATTTAAGTTTAAATAATTTTTTAATGATTTAAAATCATTTGATTTTAAATGAAAAATCAAAGTTTTCATTTTTCTTTAATTTTTAAAATGCCAAAAAATTAACTTTATGGGAAAAAGAACTTTATCAATACGTCAAATGGCATTTTAAAAAAGAGAGACATAAGATCCATAATATAACGTGTGGACCTTGATTGGATCATCATTCAAACAAGCCAACAATAAAAGGCATTTTGGGAGAATCAGCATAATTTGAATATGGCCTGGGTATTAGATGATAATATGGAATTATCATTAACTTTGTTAAGTGTGGTTATGTAAAAAAATTTCCTTAGTTTATAGAAAGGCACACTGAAATACTTGGGGGATGAAATGCCATGATGTGTGGTATCTGCTTTAAAATACTTCAACAAGGAAACAACATCAATGAGACAAATCACAAAATGTTAGTCAGTGAAGGGGGTACAGTACACGATTCTCCTTACTCTTCTACATACAGAGGGTACCAAAAAAATGTACACACATTTTAAGAAAGGAAAAACTATTAAAATTGTAATACTCAATATACACCGATAACAAAAAGATGAATACAAGTCACGTTTGACTTCTGCAATGACAAGAGGTGCTCAAAGTGGTTTCCATCAGCGTCCAGACACTTCTGACGATGGCGAACTACTGCTTGAGCAACACTGACCAAAGGGTCCACTTGCAGACATTTTTTTGGCACCCCGGGTATATTCAAAATTTTCTTTATTAAATATTTTAAAAAGGAAAGAGGACCCGATACAATATGCAGTCTGTCCATTGATTTGTAATAAGGTTGGTTGCTCCGGTTGAGAAGTAAATGGCCCAGACCAAGCATGCCTTCAGGCCAGAAAGACACCTGAGGAAGTCTTTCTGGGACAAGTTGTGGAATGTGGGCTGTCCAGCACTTCCCTCAGATTTTACTGGCCGGCTATCAAATTACGCCCAAGGGACATGAAGGCAGGGATGGGAGGAGTGGAATTGTAAGATAGTTCAGAGTTGTACTAAGGCCACTGAGGAAACAGTCAACACCAGCTACCTCTGCCCTCTGACCTAGACCCACAACCACCTGGGAACCAATGAGCTCATAACAAACCCTGAAAAAAAAAAAAATCAAAGAGAAGGTGAATTTTATTATCCCTCACTTACGAGGCAGTTCTTACAAAGTCTCTCATATTGTGTGTTACTCTTTCAATTGCTATTTTGAACAACAAAGTACCAGGTGGAAGAAGATACCACAATTATTGCAAACATTAGATGCTTCTGGAGGTTGCTGCCAAAAATCCTTTACAAAGGAGAAAAAAATGTATAATCTGGTAACCATCCCGGGGGGTATGAGCTCAGTGTGCAAGTACTGGAAGTGGTTGTAAATAAGCCTTTAATTTCAAAGGTCACTTCGAAAAGCAATCTGGCCAGTGCTTACTTTACAGGGATAACTTTACAGGGATACTTTACTTTACATTTTCATCTACAAGAAGTATGGAAATGGGTACTGGGAATACAATTTTTAGAAACACTGTATAACATAAGGATCCAAAGAGAGTTGGTATCAAAAACAAGTTAGGGGGAGTGAAGATGATGTACCCTGAAAAACGCATCAGGCGACTCAAAAAGTGGCTCTGATGATGACCAGTATTGTTGGAAACGGATGTGAACAGTTGGGATAGACGTTGTTTCATGAAATCTGAGAGGTAAATTCCTTTCAGAGAGAAGGTAAGCATGCTTCTGAGGTAGGACAACCAAAAGGGTGAGAGATCTGGGGACGACTAGTTTGAAGAAGGTGAGACCTGTGGGTAAAGGACCTGTAGGGTAAGGATGGTGCAAAATAAATGTCTCTGAGTATTTAAAGAGCAGTCACGAGGAAGACAGAGTGGATTCGTTATGTATCTTTGAGAGAAGTAGTTAAATGAATGGATGGAAATTATAGGGAGGCAGGTTTTGTTCAACATGAGTACTTTTATAACCATTAGATCGGTCCAAGATTGAATTTGAAAAGTTATGTGTAAGTCAAGGCTTTCTGACCACCTGTAAGGAAGGTAATTGAAGTAAATTGCCTTTATGGTGATTTTAATGACTAGATTTTAATATTTTATCTAATTTATATCTCCAAGCTGGCAATAAGTTTAACTTGATAACTGCATTTATTTTGTGGAGATACTCTTTTCATTTCATTTTTCTTTTAAATGGTTGCTCTGTGTGAATCGTTACATTAAGTTCCGTGGGTGATAAAACATACAGAAAACCAATCATTATCAGAAGTTTATGATCAAGGAAGGAGACAGACACATGTACAACACACACCACACATGTATACTTGGTAACATGTGCCAAAACACGTATAACACACCAATTCCTTGAGTAGGGCTTTGTCACAAGGTTAAAGCAGCTGTGTAATGAGGGTATGATCCAATTACCATTTTCATCTTTGCTAGGGAATCTCTTAAGGACCCTGTCTCTGGTCCAGGGTATCTGCCTGTCCAAGAGTAAACTGATTCAAACATAGTGAAGATATGAGTCAAATACTTTGGCTTTGTTCTGAAGCCTTTCTTGGCTTGGACTCAAGACACTGGACATTGCCTTCCAATTTCCTAGCTAGTCCTCTCAAAGCTTCTCAAAAGCTATTACACAAAGAATGAACAGTGGGACTCGTCCAACAGGCCTTTCCAAATGCAATACCCAATAAAGCAACATTGGAGTTATGTAAAACCACTGGTCGCTGAATTCTATCTTTGATCCCCAGGAGATTAGGCAGCAACATGAAGTCATCCATTTGAATGCAACCCAGGATAGAAAACGATTCCAGGATTGGAAGTACGAACGAGACGCAACTTTTTGGTATATGAAGCACTATAAATTTACCAAGGAGAGTGGAGGGCACGTTGAAACACACTACTGCATAATAATGGTACTTAATGATACAAATACAGGGAAAACATTAAAATGAAACCATCACATCTGATGAAGTCATCCTTGAACACATTTTTTTCAAAAATCACTACGAGGAGCCTTCTAGGCCATTGAAAATTTCCCTCAAATATTCTGAAAGGGAACGTTTTTCTTGGTTCTAATCTGAGAAGCTGACCTGAGATTGTTGGAAAAGGACGCTCTTCTCTGGGTTTATGCCACAGGCAAGAAGAGCAGCAGTCATGTCCCAGATGCTCTGCCGAAGGACGGCCGGGTCTTGCGGGACAGTGATGGAGTGTAGATCAACAATGCTGTAGAGCACAGAGCTGTGCTCGCTCTGCAATCGCACCCAGCTCTCGATGGCGCCCAGGTAATTGCCGAGGTGGGGGATCCCGGTGGGCTGAATGCCGGAGAACACGCGCTTCACGCCATCCTTCTGGAACAGAGGAAAACAACCCGATTTGCTTTAGAGGCAGAATCCACGGATCCTATGTTCATGTTACCATAGCTACGACGGCTCGTGCTAGTATTTTTTAAATTGCAGTCTGCATTTATCTTGTGCCTGCTCTGTCACAGAGCAGGGACAGAAAATTACATGTAAGATGTGGGAGTTTTTTTCACTCAAAAACTTCCAAATACAAACGCACAAAGGTCTGCCTCCCCAAGACAATGCGATCTAATTGGACACAGAGGATATGTTTATGAAAAGATAAGTAAGGACAATGTGGCAACATGACCTTGACCAGTCTGGAAAGATAGAAATAGTGGGGGACAGGCAGGAGTTCCCAAGAGGAAAAGATGACTGTGGATCTGGGGGTCAGTGAGAAAGACTTCAGACACTGAATCAAATTTCATTGGTGATTAAAGAGGCCTCAAGGATTTTTCAGGCAATTTCATTCATTTTGCCATAATATTATGGCCAACGAAGGCCATAGCATTAGGGGTAAAAGCTACTATTTACTTAATTGTAAATTGTTTTCTTTAAAAATAATTGCTGATATATTAGAAATATTATATAATAAAGTGTATACATCAATTAAGTGTAATTGCTTACATAAATTAGTATAATTAAGTGTGCAGGATATTGGGCTACAAATTTGGAAATCTATACTCTAATTCTAATATTACTTCTTGGTAAAATATGGAACTTTCTCGTCTTTAGTTTCCTTTTACTTTTGATAAATCATACTTGATTTTTTTTAGTACAGCAAAAGGAGTTTTTTATTCTGTGTCATTTTCTAAATTATAAAAACGTTGTTATGGTCATTTTCCCCGACTGGTTTATACTTTCTAATATTGAAGTTATAACAGGAAATGAGAAGAAAAAAATATAATACACAGTGAAAAAAATGCAATTTTCCCCTTTAGTGATTTTGCGTTCTATAGTGAGGAACCAAAAGTGAATATATATCAGTAAATGTGCAGTAACTAAAAGATTGTAAAATAAATAAAATGTATCATTATGATTTTTAACAACAATAAAGATATTAATAATCACAGCCATAACTTACTGGACAACTATTATACTATATTGCAGGCATTTATGCTCAGTGCTTTATATACATTAATGAATATAGTCTTTACAATACTCAATATGGTAGGCATATAATTACCTCCAATTTGCAGATGAGAAAACTGAGGCTCACAGATATTAGTAGGTTGCCCATGGTCACACAGCTAGTAAGTGGTGGAATTAGGACTTCCAGCCAGGTATCACTGGCTTCAAAGCCCTCGTATGCTCTTTCTGCTAGCTACCATGTTTTGCATAGCCACCATCTATTAAGAACTTACTACATTCATTGCACTAATTTTGCAACTCTGCTGTAGGTTTGAAAATTTGCACACACACACAAAAGTTACAGGGATAAAGAGAACATTCTAATACATGTATCTTTGTGTAACTGTGTGCCAAGTTTCTCCAGTTGTATACACCTAAGAGTAGAATTGCTGAGCCATAAAATATGCACATGTATCTTCAACTGTAACTACAGTGTACTAACGTATTTTTAAAAATGTAACAATTTGCACGTTCTACTACCAATTCCCGTTGCTCCACAGCCTCAACACTTTGCCAGCATTTTTAGTTGTAGCTAATCTGGGTGGGTATGAGGTAGAATCTCATTATGGTTTAATTGAATTTCTTTGATTATTAATTGAAGTTGAGAATTCTTATGGTTATTGGCACTTTTTATTTCCTCTTCATGGGGAGCCTATTCAAGCTATTTTGTCTATTTCTCTCAGATTGGATTGTCTTTTTACTGACTTAAGAACTTCTTTATATTCTGGATACTAATATTTTGTCAAGTATAGGTGTGTTCAATATATTCTCTCACTGTGTGGCTGTCTTCTTTGTTATTTTTTGATGAGATGTTCCTTATTTTACCAAGTATATCATTTTTGACTATAGATTTTTATGTCATAGGAGAAATCTTTTAATACCCTGAGGTCATGAAGCTATGTGTGTTTATACATATATACTTCTGTAAAGCATATATATGTGTGTGTATGCTTTTTACCTTTCACACTTAAGTCTGTATCCATTTGGACTTATTTGCATATGGCGTGAGGTAGGCATCCAATTTCTTTTTTTCTTTTCTTTTTTTCCTATATGGATACCTAATTGTTCCGGCACCACTTATTGAAAAGATTGTCTTTCCCCACTGCACTGGAATGCCACATCTGTCATAAATCAAGCATCTCTGTATGTTTGGGTCTGCATCTGGTCTTTCTAGTCTGTCCCATTGGTCCCCTGATCTATTTGTCTATCTCTGTGCAAATATAAGACTACAATTGCCTTTTTAATAAATCTTGGGGCCTGGTAGAGAAAATCTTTCTACCTTCTTCTTCAAGAGTATCTTACCCATCCTTGGACCTTTACAGTTCTCAATACATTTTAGAATCATCTTGTCAAGTTCCAAGAGGAAAAAAAAATGATTGGGGTTTTTGATTGAGATTACATTGAGTTTATAGATTGCTCTGAGGAGAATTGACATCTTTATAATATTGGATTCTCCAATCCAGGAAATCATATAGCACGTGAAGGTCTAATGTGAAACATAGTAACCATAGTTGGTAACGCTGTACTGCATAATTGAAATTTGTTCAGAGACTAGAACTTAAATGTTCTCATCAAGAAATAATTAAATATGTGAGAAGATGGGTTAACTAGACGAGAAGAATCCTTTCAAAATGTGTATCAAATCACCAGTGTTCACTTTAAACAATTTTATTTGTCAGTTATACCTCAATAAAGTGGAAATTTTAAAAGAGTGATATTAGAAAGTCCTCTTTACACCTAACACTAGCTCCTAAGAGCTAATCTACTTTAGATATGTGAGTGCCAAAGTGACTTAAATTTTGCCCTTCCCTTCCCGCAGGAATTCCAAATCCTACAAATATGGTCTGTTTTCCCCATACCTGCTTGTTTTCCTCTCTGCTTCTGAGATAATAGCCCTAAAGAACAGTTTTACATCATAGTTCCATGGTCCAGAATTGCACTTGATCTAAGCACTCAGGAGACCTAAAAGATTTGTAACTCTGAGGTTATGAAAAATATCTTTTAAGTAACTGAGAACAAATATAATCTTACCACTTGAAACCACACACACACACACACACACACACACACACACAGCCTTCAAATGACTAACTCCCCAAAGCATAATTTAGAACCATTATTTAAAAACTAGTTTGTAGTCGAGAACTGAGGCTGGCAGGGAGGGAAAGAGGGAAAGAGAGAGAGGAGAGAGGAAGAGAACTTAGCACAGAAAAGTACCTCTCAGTGAGGCTTCGTCCAGTACCTTGGGACCTTAACCAGCTCTGGATTCCTGATATGGGAATAAGCAAAGGAGCTTTCAGTGAGGTAAAAAATGATTAATGGGCTTTAGGGACTGTTGATGAAGAGAGAAAGCAAAGCAGAAAAACAAGCTCTGAACTTAATAAATGGAAGAGAAAAAAAAAATCCAGAAATAATTGACCTAGGATGGAGAGGGGCTGTTTGTGCAAAAGTAAAGGGTTATGAAGACGATCGTAGAATATTAATCAAGAAAATGAAGAAGGGTTATGAGGGAATATCAAGTTGAAAAAAATAATATGAATATTTCCACATCAATCCCTCCATGATCAAACTAAGGAATTATTCCCCAGGAGAAATGGAGGAACTAATTCTTGAGAAAACTAGAAGAGAAAAGCAATAGAGGGCAGACTGTGGGAAACAAGAATTGTGACCAGTGGGAATGGACTAAACATGATCTGATACATCTTTTGCATTCTCTAGTTTCTGTGATTCTATACGTCCATGCAGAGGGAATGATGTTAGCAAGAACTAAGAGCCACAAGAAATGTTTTGTTCAGTGTTCAAGGAGCCATTAAAAAAATACAGCCTCTAAATGAGAACTGGATTCCTGGCCTTAAAAATATACAGAGTGCGTCCTGCTCTTCTGCACTGAGTTTATGTTCCCGTCTGTTCCCCCTGCAAGAGTCAGCAGGCAGCCTGACGGCGTGGCAGGGGAGATACGCCTGGTACCATGAAATCATGGGGCTGGAATGCGGAGTGAGGGTAGCAAGAGGATGGGCGTTCTGTGTTCAAAAGCACTAGAGTTGGGAAAAAATGAAAAGGAGCCGAGTATGGCTTCCCAGTGGACAGGAGGCAAACCACAAAGAAAACAGCCTCAAGACTAGCCCACAGGCATTCCCTCATGGAAAGCCTGGAGCATCAACCAGAAGCCCACCACGGTGTACACAGGATAAAAAAGGAACATTTTTACAAAATGGAGCTTCGTTTCTATTTCAGGTACATTTCCTTAACACATGCCACTTCTAATCAGTCCTTTCATCGGCTCATTTTGTAACAGAATCAGCATTACCAATGAGCAACTCCAGCCCTGGGATTTGAAACGTTCCAGAAGCAGGGTGGGTGTTCGAACCCAAGGGAGAACGTACTTGTTCATCTGATGGATGTAGATACAACTCTCCCTTGAGACTATGCAAAAGCCATCATGTTCTTAATTTTAATGACCGTACCCAAAAGCAATTCAAAAATCCTAAGCTGTGAGTGATGGCAAAAGATAATTTTTGTGTTTAACAAAAGAGAGCTCCTGTCTTTAATTCATAGTGAATAAAGTACATTAAAAAAAGGCAGCCTACTAGCTTTGAAACACTTTCAACTTTGGTCTGGCGGTGGGAACCAAGGACTTCAACGAAAGATCTCAAGACTCTTATTACAAAGTCCTGCTTGCGTCCAGCTGTAGCGTCAATTGTTCATTCATCACACCTGTTTTAATTATAGTCAAAGGTACACCAAAAACTTGGCTACACAACCACTATGTCCGATTGGTTCCATGAATGACAGATTATCACAGATGGTGATAAAAAAGTAATCAACAACATTGTCAACTAATAGGGATGAAAATCTCTTTCCATGAGTCTGTTTATTCTTCTAATTGTATATAATTAAAAAAAAATGCACCTTAACACTTTCCTTGGGTGGCCGGTTGGCTCAGTGGTTAGATCACAGCGCTCATAACACCAAGGTCACCGGTTCGATTCCCATATGAACCAGTGAGTTGTGCCCTCCACAACTAGACTGAAAACAACAACTTAACATGGAGCGGATAGGCCCTGGAAAGACACACTGTTCCCCAATATTCCCCAATTAAAAAAAAAAAGACTCTCCTCAGCTCCCTGTTACTGTTTCTCAATTTGGTCAGATGACACCCGGCTATTTCAACGCTAGGCTTGAATACATCTTTGTTTTCTTGAAAATGCCTTTACGATCAATCAGTGATTTTAGAGCTGAAACAGAGGAGACCTGGCATAGAAAAATAGCACTTTAGCCCCCGACTGGGAGGACCCAGGTGCTTCTCTGAAGCTTTCCTTGGCCACAGCTCAGCATTGTTCTGCCGCAGTCAGCTCTTTCTTCCAGAAAGCACGGAGATCCCTGGGCCTGCCGAGAAAATGCTGACTCAGCACCAAGAAAAATGGGTCTGTTTCTGCTTGGAAATGAAAACAGATGCTCAGACCTGGGAATCAATATAGTAAATATTAATTCAATATAGGAGAAAGCAGGTCTTATATCATCCCCAAACAAGCAACAACATGCAGGCCAACAATTAAAACTGAAGGAAAAATTATTTCTTAAAAAAAAAAGGGAGGAGGAGGTGTGACTAAACCATTAGACGGTGATTTCCTTAAGGGCATAGATGACAAGTACCTTAGTACATCTTATTAGGCTAGTGAACGAGTTTAAAAGGAATACATGGGATTTTTTTGTTTATTTATTTTTTTTTATTAGTTTCAGGTGTACAAAACAATGTAGTAGACATTTATACCCCTCACACAGTGATAACCCCCTTCCCACAATCTACTACCCCTCTGACATGGCACACAGCCATTACATTTCCACTGTCTCTATTCCTAATGCTGTACTCCACTTCTTGTAAATACATATATATATATATATATATATATATATATATATATATATATATATATATATATAAACTTGCAGTTGACATTCCTGATTGTTCAGCTTCAGCTTCAGATGTACAGTGCAGTGATCAGGCATCTACATCATCATGTGATTTTTTTAAAAGTTTTCTACAGACTTATTGGAGCCACCTCCACATTTTAAGAGCTATGCGTCTGTTTTCCCTACGTGCCCTGTACTCTCCTTTCATCAGATGATGGAAGGCTTTTGCAGAGATGTATTTTCCTTCTTGTCATGAACATTTGCTATCAGAAATATGCCCTGGCACTTGTACGTTCCCCATTTCATTTGATGGAGGTAGGAATCACTGGCCTCGCTTTGCAGGGAAGGACACCACAAGGTTCAATAACCTGCACAAGGTCACGGGCAGCAGGGGCAGGTCTGGGTCCGAGCTCCCACCCAGTTCTGTCTCCTTCCTTCACACTGGGCGGCATCCAGTTTAAAACTTCTTGACTTCAGGGTGGGCCTGGCCTTGAAGAACCCTCATTCCCACCAACAGCTCCTCTCCTCTCCACACACACACACACACACACACACACACACACACACCTCAGAAGGGGGAAGTATGCCGCAGAAATGTTTGCCAAAAGGCCAAGGGCACACAGCTTGTGCTACAGCTGGACCACAATCCAGAACTCCAGAGCTCTGCCCACCAGACCCCATAACACTCGTCCCTAGGTTTGTACATCTAGCATGTCGCTTTCTTCTGGAGCTATTTCTTTTGTACCTCGAACATCTCTTTGGACTGATTTCCTTCAGGTCTTTCTTTTGTTTTCTTTCTTACATGTCAAACAGCACTTCAGTGAATCTCTCCCTATCACACAGAGATGATACATATAAAATCTGGGGACTCTGGCCCCCAGGAAAGATTGCAGCCCAGGGCAGCTCAGGTACATTTAAATGCAAAGGTTCTATGTAAGCACAGAATAAACTGGCAAGTCCCTTTAGCTTTTGTTGGAAAGGTGATTAAAACTCAATTAATATATTTTTCTAAACATGACATAAATAATTATAACCAAATCAGCGAGGGTCCCAATTCTTGACATAAACATCTTAAACACCACTGCATAATTTATTTTATATTGTATGGAATAGTAAATACAGACAAGAGATCAAGAAGTACTAACATTTCAAAAGTATAAAGAATGACCTGAAATGCTTAAGGCAATACTAGTTTTTCCTCATAAGAAAATTTGAACATTGATCTTACAGTGTTGCGAGATTATCTTGGGAAGATTTGATTTTATCATTACCTCGTGTGGCCAGCTAAAGGCTTAGCCTCCCAACCGTGGTCACGGCCACATATCCACATCAGGGCCTGTCTGATGTCCCATCTTCAGCTGATTGTCTGAGAACATTTATTCTTTTGCCAGCTAGGCACAACAAAATTCTCAGACGGTTACTAAATGTGTGAAGATTAGATTACACCTGTTTTAAAACGTTTTTAGTTACGTACTCATTTCCAAATATAATATATTCTTTTTTTTTTTTTTAATTTTCAGGCCTTTTATTTTATTTTATTTTTTTCATTTTTTAAATTTATTGGGGTGACAATTGTTAGTAAAATTACATAGATTTCAGGTGTGCAATTCTGTATCACATCAAATATAATATATTCTTATTAGATCTGCCCAATATGTAGAACAGTCCAAAGAAAAGCTTGGTAGGTGACTGGCTACTGGGAGCATTAGGGAGGGAGCCCAGTAGACAGGCTCTGAGGGGCTTCCTAAAGCACAGGTTTGAAATCCACTTGATTCAAGGTCTCTTCAAAGTATTAACATTTGGTTGAAATTTTTTAAAAAATGTCTTCCTCAGGGTAGTGGGAAACCCAGGAGAAGAAAGTTCTCAAACAAGAAGGTCTGGGATAAAAATGCAAAGACCAGGAATGTGGACTTAGCTTTATGTGTAACTCTTCTCATGTCTTCTTCCGGGTTAAAGTTCAAACTCTGTGTGGCACTTAATGCCTTTCCTGGTCACGCTCCCTCAGCCTCCAAGAGGAGCTGACCTCCTTACTTGTCCTTCTTGCGTCGCTCATTATCCCCCGCCTTCAGACTGTTCCATCTAGGGGTGGCTCTGATTCTGAAGGGCTTAAGGGGAGCAATCTGGTGTGAAGAGAGGGTTGCTCCTGCATATAGACTAGACTTTTAAAGTTAGACAGTATGATTTCTAGCAGGGTGGAGGGCAACCTGCTAAAGCTTCCTCAAGCATCCATTAGCTTCCCTAACACTGATATTGCGCGGACAGCCGTGGAGGCAGTTGCCCTGGCAACCATGATTGGGAAGGAAAGAGGAGAAGGAAGGTGGAAGGAAGACGGAGGACATTAGAGCTGAGGGTCTCACAGGTGTGTCCCCTGTACCAGCAACATCATCAGAACAGGGAACTTGTGGGAAAGGCAACTCCCACTCAGACCTCCTGACTCAGAAATTCCAAGGGCGGGCTTATCCCAGAAGAAGAAATGAGAAGAGTTATGCAATCTGGGCTTTAACAAGCCTTCCAGCTCATTCTGGTGCATGCTCCAGTTTGAAAGAGATTTGGGGCTACCGATATCTATTCTTAAAATTCACTTCGACTACATAAAATAAGGTCCAGATGAAAACATTATATAAGTGAGAAAGAGAAGATACCATCTAAGCCAACAGTTCTCAATCTTGGCTGCACGGGGCTCACCTGGGAGCTTTAAAAAAATACCGATGCCTGGGCCCCTTCCTCGGGGATTCTGATTTAATCAGTTTGGGATTTGGCGTGAGCATCGGGATTTTTCAAAGCTCCCCAGATGACGCTCGTGTGCAGCCAAGATGGAAAAACCAATGTTGTAAGCCAACTACTACACAATTATTCTCCAAAGCTGCCAGCCTGCTAGGAAACAAACACACACACATGTACATAAAAGACTGTAAAAATGCGAAAAGTAAGTTCACTTGCTTATAATTTACATTTTAAGGTAACAAAAATCCTTGAGACAGTGATTTATTAATGCATGGTCAGAGGTCTCTTTGGCTTCAGGCAGTTCTGATATCCCACTCTGCAGCCATGAAGGCCAGCCAATTATGAAGGTGTGGTTATAGCCTCTACGTTGGTGAGAAAAGATACCTGCGACAACAGGTAAGCACACCACCTTCCATGGTTTGGTAGACTTGCTTGGCAATGTCCAATTCATAAATCCTTATGGTTCGGGGATTTAGGAAACATATGTAGCTTGGACTTCACCAAGAAACTAATCTCACTAGTAAGAAGGTTTTGACATCAGAATTGAAATCAATAGAAAACAAACTTCTCTCTGCGTAAAATGCTCTTTTCTACCCATTTCCCTGTCCGGCAAACTCTCTACCTCTCTCTGATCCCTACCAGAGAGCCTGAATTCAACACTGAAGTAGGTGGGTCTCATGCTTGACTTAGTCGGTTGACTGAAAACCTGGACTCACAATAGGAGGCCTCAGTTAAGTGAAGCTGAGATACCAGAGAGTTTCATGCACAACATGAAATAAGTCCATGACTAGCTCTAGGGTTCTGAACCTTTGAGAGAGACACAGTATGAACTTCTTACAAGGCACTTACATTATAAACAGAGAAAAAAAATTTTTTTAAGTTATTTTCCTAAAGACAGTTCACACACGCACACAAGAGACTCTCTTTGGCTGTCCTGACCACTACTGGGGGAAGACGTCTCCTTTTCCAGCCACCCATGGCCCCCTTTCTCATCCTCCAACCTGTTGACAGATACAATCCCCGGGGTTGTTTCAACATTTGCATCGATTCAGACCCTTCTGTCAGCTCAGATTGTTAACTCAACTTTAGACTAAGTTAGAAAAGGGACAACGTCAAGCAGTCCAATAGGACTAGGGTAACTTGTGTGGTTGTGAACCAGGGTTAAGCAGGCTCTAGGTCCAGGTTGTGTGGGGTGAAGTTGTGGCCCTACTACTTATATGGCCGTGAGCACCTACAAGGTGGGGATAGTAATACACCTACCTCACAGGGTGGCCAGTGCACTGCGACGAGTTTATTAGGGTGAACTGCTTAGTGCCTGGCATGCAGGAAGCCTCCCTAAGTTATCTGAGCAGGTCAACATTTTAGGTGTTTATATATTTTGACCCAACCATACAATGTAGAGAAATCTGTCTTTCAGAAATGCTCATACAAGAACATAAGGATATCTGGCTTTCCCTACACGATTCTTTAATAACAAATGAACTGCAAACAACTAAATGTCCACCAGTTCGGAGAATAGTAAATCGATTCATGGTTTTATTTTTATGGGATGGAATACTGTGGAGCAGATAAGAAGAATATAAATACTGAGAGCACAGAGTGGGGTTGAAGAGGCCCGACTTGGGAGCCTGAATGCCGAGCCCAATACCTGCTCTGCAGGGCACTAGCTCTGCGTCTTCATGCAAGTCAGAGAAGCTTCTCGTCGGTAACGTGGGAATAACAGCATCCCCTTCAAGACCCAGGACCAGTGCTTAGCAGAGCGGTGCTTTATAAACGTTTGTTACACAGATGAATGCGGACAAGGAAGGAGGATACACATCAAACTTAATAATGGTTACCCCAAGGAATGGGAGTGACGACTTCCTTTTTGACACTTTTGTACTAGTCGACGTGTTTTACAGGCATGAACATTTTCGGTAGCCAAATTTTAAAAACGTGTCTAGGTTTCCCGCACATGGCTGGTTATAATAGTAATTGACATGTGTAAGAGTCTCACAGTAACTGGAACGTCAGTCATGACCATTTTCATTTTCCATAACGATAAACAAAGACATAAGTAAAACTAAGGGATTTCTTAAGCTCACATACTCCTGTGAAGTTATTTGTTCGATGGAGCTAGAATGGAAATGATATAATGTAACAGACAGGGCATGAGTTTGGGGGAATCAGACAGTGCTAGGTACGAATTCCACCTACATCTCCTAGTACCTTGCACAAATTAACGTCTCTGAACCTCAGTTTGATTCTTTGAACAATAAAGTTAACAATGATGATGGCTAACATGGATTCAGTACTTACCATGGGCAGAGTACTATAGCAAGAGCTACGAATGCAAAATCCTATGAGGTAGGTAATGCTACCATCTGTGTTTTACAGATAAAAGAAACTGAGGCACACAAGGGTTCAGTGAGTCGTGTACCGCTAGTAAACAGTGGAGTCAGGATTGGAGCCTAGGTAGATCAACTTCAGCTTGAGAGAGAGAGGTTGAGTGCCAGGCACTCAAGAAATCGCTTTCACCCTCTGATCCAACCAATGATGCTACTTTCTAGAATGTATGACTTAAAAATCTGCTTTGATGCTACGTTGTGATGAACTTGTAAGGGGATGTGTGGTTCTCTCTCTTGCACTGCTCCCAACAAAGATAACTGCCCTTCTTGTTTTCATGCAGAAGTGGGGGTCTGTACCAGGGCAGGTGACAAGGACAGTGTCTTATTCATCTGGGCAGCAGCTTCAGTGCTAATTCTAAACACAGGTGGTGAGAGAGACAGCCAACAGGAAGGGGGAAGGAATCACTGCTGACATGTGCAAGCAGGAAGATTGATGGTTTCCCTCTCTTTTTCCCCAATGTGTCGGCCTGGGGGCAGAGACACAGGAGCTGCTGTGCTGGGGACAGTGAAACACACAGCACAGTGTCTACCTGCTGCAACGCTGATTAATGAGACTGAAATGACACAGAAAAACAGTCAGTGCTTCGGAAGGAGAATTCACAGGCCTTTCTTTCTTTAATGATTTCAACAAAAGCAGTTCCCATAAACCGCCAGGCTTGAACTGGAATACCCCGGGGTTCGAGCAAGGCAGGGGTATCCTGAGAGGAATGCAGGGAGTACAGGGGGAGAGTGTGAGGGGCGTTCGTAATGAAGTCAATTCACTTAGGATTGGATGGGTGCAAATCAAAATGAATGAACTCCTCTCTTCTCCTCTGTCTGCTTGGCTGAAAAATGTCACAAAGTTCCAGGTGAGATAGTTATTTACCTACCTAACAATGTAAAGGGGACGCGACGCGAGAACACACCATCGCAAAGATTTCCCTCTGTTTAAAGCACTCCTGCTTGTTTGAGCTGGGAGATAGTATCATCAATTTTGCCTGTTGAATGTCGCTGCATAATATATACCTTCCGACAGTATTTTCTTTTCGAGAAAAGATGAGTTTTAACACCAAATATCATTTCCAGTACGTACTATCAACTATCTATTGGACATATCCATTGGGATTTCCCACCGGCAGCTCTTCAAACTTAACTCTATATCCCAAACTAAATTTACTTCCTGTCAACTCCCCCCCTGCTCTTCTGTATTTTCGATGCTGGCTAATGACACAACACCCCCCGCTTTCCCCGCTCAGTCTCCCAATCATAAGAGTCACTTCCGATTCCTTCCTTCCCCTCACCAGCTTCTGTGGGTTAAAATCCTGGCTCCTCCGACGACTAGCTATGTGATCTCTACCAAGTATTTGTGCCTCGGTTGCGTCAAAATTTTAATTGTACTACTTCATAGGGTTACAGTAAGAATTAAATAAATTAGTACATAAAAAGTGCTTCGCATAGTGCCCGGCATATAGAAAGTGCTCCATAAATATTAGCTATGATTGATCTTACATGTTCTCACCACACACACACAAAACTGTAATTACGTGAGGTGATGAATGTGGCAACCACCCTTATTGTGGTAACCCTTTCACCATATATACGGGTATCAAATCATCGTGTTGTAACACCTTAAACTTACACAATGTTGTGTGTCGATTATATCTCAGTAAAGCTGGAAAAAATATTAGCTATCATTATTAACATCATCTAATCAGTTGCTAAATCCCCAGGGATGTTACCCAATACAATCTCGCGTCTCCTCCTCCATCAATGTAATCTAAACCCCCGTCATCTCACCTTTAGTATTTCATTACCTTCTATCAGACTTTTATATCCAATATACCACCACCTGAACTACCTTTTTAAAATAATGAATCTCTACGAGTTCTTCCTTTCCTATAGAATTCAAGTTCAAACCCTTTAAATTCATGTATAAAACCCTTCAGAATCTGACCTCACTCACATAGAGCTTACTTAGACATACAAGGGGCAAGTATCTCCATAAATGAACCTTAATGAAGCAAGTGAGAAATCCTATCAGACATTTTGGGTTAGCGTTTTATATTTAACATTTTATAACACACTATTTTTCATTAATCATCCTAGCACTAGAGCCAGTAGCATATTCAACTAAAACCACAGGAGTAATCATTAGGATCTAGAATTTAAAGACTGAAATGTAAAAAACTACTTATGTACCAACTGACATTATTCTAGGTGAGATTCAATTTATCGCGTTCCCATTGCTTGGTGTAGTAGTGGGTTGAATATGTCCCGCCCACCAAATTCACGTCAACCTGGAAACTCAGAAAGTGACCTTACTTGGAATCAGGGTCTTTGCAGATGGAATCAGTTAAGATGAGGTCATACGGAAGTAGAGTGGGCCCCTAAATCCAGTGAGTGGTTATCTTTATAAGAGAAGGCACACAGCGACACAGAGGGAAGAAGTCATGTGACAATGGAGATAGAGACTGGAGTGAGGCAGCTACAAGTCGAGGAACGCTCCTGTTTGCAGGGAGCCACCAAGAGCTAGGAAGAGTCCAGGAAGGGTTCTTCCCTAGAGCCCCTTCAGGGAGAGCGTGGCCCGGCTGACACCTTGACTTCAGACTCTTAGCCACCAGAACTGTAAGATAATACATTTCTGCTGTTTGAAGCCATCCAGTGTGTGGCACTTGGTTATGGCAGCCTCAGGGGACTGACACATCTTGCCAATGCAGTACACTAATATGGCGAATCTTTCAAGATCTGTCACCGGCCAGGCACTGAGCTGCTTCTCCAGAGCTGCAGAAGCCAGTCTGGGCAGTGGCTATCGTGACTGACCAAACCACAATCACACATAGACAGTGGTGCTGAGATGCAAGAAGCATTACAGGGTAGATCTCGTCAAATAAACAAACAGCCAAGGTAACTAAGGGGATGTAAGCATGGATGTAGTTGCTGGTATTGTTCTAGGAAAATGAAAGTTCTGGAATCATATTTGCATTGATTCCATAAAATTATGTACGTGGTTGGCTTTGCTCCATTTATTTCTTCCATTTAAACAGTAGCTCTGAAACTTTCACTGGGTTGTATAATCAGTCAGAAAAAATGAAAATTGAAACTTGCAAACACTATTCCCTTTGGTAAAAAATATTGATTCTGATGAAGTAGTACGATACGCGCTATTTGAACTGCCATGATCTATTATTCTATAAAAAGACTTTTCTTTTATTTGAAACCTTAAGAGATTGGGTTTTGTTTTTTGGCATAATTACCCCAGCCCAAATGGTTTTGAGATATAAGTTTTCTATAATAAACAATGCACTTCTACTCTTAAAAATTAGGTAAGCAGGTCTGTGATTTTTCTTTGAAGCTCTTTAGAAAGAATTCTTATAATGCTTTGTATGAACTAAATAAACGTAGGGGAAGAAAAGAGTAAAATTCACATTTGGAAACCAGTGTCAGCTGATCATTAATTCATATCTCTATGTTTGAAAGATTATCTGGATAATCTCTGGAAGCTCTCATTGACAGCCCATAATTTTGGGGAGCAAATAGTCCAACATATCTTTGACATGCCACATAGCTTACTGCATGTCACATCTTTGGGCCTCTTACATAACTTCTGAAAAAACTGGTAGTCTGCATGGAGATGCAGAGACTTGTCAGAGAAGTGTTGGCGGCATTTCAGGATTTTCGATTCTTCATACTAATTTACCTCAGAATTTTGCACGATTGAACACCTAGCTCTTCCTCTAAAACTTCACCATCAGATTCAGTTTTCTACTCGTGTTTCGTAGCGACATCACAATTCTGATTTGCACTCATTCTGTGTGTGTGTGTGTGTGTGTGTGTGTGTGTAAAATAACTCTACCCTCCTTAGCCAGTTGTCTCATTGTACCCAATAAAATTCAAGAATATTTCTGTAATTAGGAGAACCTTTCCTGTCCTGATTGTTTACGCAGATTGATGACATTTTTTTTCACACTGCTATTAAGTTGCCTTATCACGTGTTGTTGAATAAGCTGAAGAAATATTTATCTCATTTATAAGGCAACACGGCATAGTTGTAGCATTCCTCTAATTCCAATTATTTCATTTGGGATTTGTGCATTCTTGTACTAAGCAAGTTGGGAATGTATAAACCAAACATAATGATTCTCTTTTATATTTTAGTTTGATTTCCAAGAACTCCAAAAAACTGCCTTTATTTACCAATGAGTATTTATTATGTCCCCTTGGTGGTTAATGCTGTTTTCCAACCAATTTTCAACTCTGATTTTATCTTTATGTATTTTATACTTTTATGTGGGTATATTCCATTTTTGTAATTATGCTTTGGGCGAAAAATGATAATTTTTCAACAGCTTCACCACAAAATCAGCACTCACATGCCAACTATATTGATTTTAAATGCAATTTATTTCTGTTTTTGAGACTCCTCTCCCGTCTCTGATTGGAAAATTTTTAATGTTGTACATAATTCACCTCTATGACTAAATTTTAGTAGGTAAAATAATTAGTAAAAAAATTAAAATAAATATTGCTCTCATTTTCAATAATTTCAAGAATTTCAATTAGATGGTTTGAAAGTACAACTTGGAAGCACATTATTTTTCATTTACTTAGATGACAAATTCCCATATGCTGAACGATAAAATACTTGGTATTACAGGTGACACAATTGCTTGCCAAAATAGGTAAACTCTTGACATTTTTGTGAAAAATAACACTGATTTTTGTTTTGATATTATTCAAATCATCATAGCTACTGAGAAAGGGCCCACAAATGCTCATTTCTGAACCACCAAACAGTGAAGAAGAGTGAGAAATGTATGTACCAAGCAGAAGAGAGTTGTTTTGTGTAGACAGAACCCCACCTACCTGGGTAAGGTTGCTGCTATTGAAATGTCATCGGTTGAATTACACTAAAGGGATTGTCTTTATTTTCCATCTTGATGAGAATTTTTTTAAAAAACACTACTGCAGAAAAAATAGCCCAATGCCCTTTCAGAGATGACTTATGCAACAAAGTTATTTTGCAAGTTCTCTCACATTCCTGACAATTTTACCTTCTTTGCTGGTCCCCACCCTGCCATCCCTGCTGAGTTAATAAGGCCCAAGTCTACCTTTTCAGCCTTTTCCTTCCACCGCTCCACTCTGTGAATTGTATACTTAGTTCCCTCAAGAAGCCATACTCCTTATGCAGTCAGTTCTCTCTGCTTAGTGTGCCTCTCTCCACTTGACAAATCTCAACTTACCTCTTAAGACCCAGTTCAGATGTTACCACGTTTGTGAAGTCTTCTCTACCTTCCCAAGGCAAGGCGAGTTTTTTCCACCTACAAGCCACCTACAATGTTTTGTTCTCCATTTGGGGTTGTTTTCTATTTTACTTTCCTTATAAGTCTACTACCCTCACCAGCCAGTGAAATCCAGATGGGTAAGAAGAAGCATGTTTTTATTTCTAACATCAACAGAGTGGAGGTTCAGTATACGTGTATGAATGAAGTAGCAATGAATACTAACGATACGCAGCTTAGAGAATACAGGAGCTGGAAGTCTGGTCTTCACTCAGTAGCCCCAGGAGAGAGGAAGAGAAGGGAAGGACATATACCAAGACTAGTAGGGCATTTTCAGATGATCCCTTCCCAGGTTACCTGTGCAAAGGCTAGCCATCTTTCAGACATCAATACCTACAACTATCAGAATGCTTTCCCGATTCTTAACGTATTCTCATTTTAGAATTGAATCTATCATAAAATAACCTTGGGATAAAATGTGCTGGAAAAAAACCTAGTTTTACGAACCCATCATAAAGTTGCTCAACTCTTCTTAAAATGCAAGCCATCTTACCTTAGGGTGCTGAGTAGGTTTTATGTGATAATTTCCTGACATTTTACTTTAACAACATGCTGTTAAAGAGGCATTGACAAGCATACAGGGAGCTCACAGTATAAATTCAGTTTGACTTTTGACTAGCTCGGCCCTTGGGTAGAGTGTGTGGAACCTACAATAGTGTCATTTCCTCTTTTCTGAAAGACAAGTACTGCATGCACCCCACCGGGCATCCCCACCGGGCACCCAGGAGCACACCTAAACCAGTGGGAGGCAGGGGACACGGGGGACATGAGACACAGCAGAAGGCTGCCATTGATGGGAAAACCGAGTGGAAATGTCTTGATACTTCTTTCATCTGAATCTTTAGAAAGGATAAATTAAGAAGCTCAAAATCAACAGCAGATGTGCGCTGACGACGACGCGACAAATCACCTCTTAAAACAGAATATTTTGAAATCTAGTTCCTCCCTCGCTCATCTGCTGCTACTATGGTTCGAGGGGCCTGGCGTCCCACTGTGACAGTACCTGAAAACCAAAAGCAACATGGAGAAAAATGCTTTCGTCCTTCTGGTGTCCCCTGCAGTACTACAGAAACAGCCAACTGCTAATGTTCACGGGTAGGTTGAAGAGAAATGTAGGTTTCAGTATCAGAATCATGTTAACTCCCCTTTGTTAGGAAATAATCAATTTGAAATATTCGTTCATGGGTTTACAATCCAAACAAGGCCATGCTATTATCTATGAAGGATAATAAAAAACGATTTTTCCCCCAGTGATTAAGTCCATTTTCCTAGCCTTATCTTAAAGAGACTTCCTCTGCATTCCACAGGTGCTCGATCTACAATTATTAAATGAATGAGAGTTTCATCACCAGTTTCCTCTTTATTCTTATTGAAAGATAAAAGACTGGAAGTCTTGGGCCAGCCCGGTGGTTCAAGCGGTTAGAGCTCCATGCTCCTAACTCCAAAGCCTGCCGGTTCGATTCCCACAATGGGCCAGTGGGCTCTCAACCAAAAGGTTGCCAGTTCAATTCCTCGAGTCCCGCAAGGGATTGTGGGCAGCGCCCCCTGCAACTAAGATTGAACACGGCACCTTGAGCTGAGCTGCCGCTGAGCTCCCGGATGGCTCAGTTGGTTGGAGCGTGTCCTCTCAACCACAAGGTTGCCGGTTCGACTCCCGCAAGGGATGGTGGGCTGCGCCCCCTGCAACTAGCAACGGCAACTGGACCTGGAGCTGAGCTGTGCCCTCCACAACTAAGACTGAAAGGACAACAACTTGAAGCTGAACGGCACCCTCCACAACTAAGATTGAAAGGACAACAACTTGACTTGGAAGAAAGTTCTGGAAGTACACACTGTTCCCCAATAAAGTCCTGTTCTCCTTCCCCACTTAAAAAAGAAAAAAAAGACTGGAAGTCTTTTCTTTTTTAAACAATGTCTATGACTGTTCTCCTTTCTCTTCAAAGTCTTTTATTGAAGGGAAGGCCCATGCATGAAGCCTGGAAAGTTGAGGTTCATGTATGTGACACAGGTTCCCTAACATGGGTTCCTGAGCCTCTCTAACACATCATGCTAGTCATTCAGTTTTAAACAGGGAGATATGAACTAGCTCAAAGTTACTGGAACATTCAGAGAAGAAGGCAAAAGCAGGAAGGTCCAGGGTCCTGGGGACCACTGAAACTACGAGTAAGGGCCAAAATAAGACATCTCTGAACACAGGTCAAGCAGCAGAATAATGTGTGCTAGATCTAACCACTCACCCTTTCGTCCTCCATTGCCGAAACAAGACACTGCTATCAGTCATCCTGAGGAAAGCCAATACATACAATTTGGGGCTTATAGAAAGGGTGCCATCTACTTTATTAAGTCCTATTTGCAAACTGCAGACTAGTATGGGCTTAGTTTAATGATTACATTTAATTTCACCTAGCCTTTCATTAGGAGTCAGGGGTAGTTTAATAAAATTAAAATAAACTTTCAATAAGCATGTACTAGATACCAGATCATCCATCCATCCATCCATCCATCCATCCATCCATCCAATATTTGTTGAGCACTAACCATGCACTAAACACTGTGTTGGGCACTGGGGATACAAGAGTGACACAGTCCCTGCCCTTGACAACTCGACAGCGCAATGACAGAGCCATCCCAGCTAATTCCCTGGTCCATTTTACTTAGAGCTAATTTTAAATCTCCAGTCTACTTAACCCCCTTCTATCAGATGACCTCAGTTCTTGGTTTACTGAGTTCACTCAGTAGGAAGGCTCGTCTACTCTACTCCATACCCCTAAGTGTTTCCATGTAGATAACCATCTTTTCTCCTCTTTTGTTTTAAAGAGAAAAATCCCTCTAAGGCGAACTCTATTCCACAATGCTACTGACTCTATCCTTCCTTATGTTCTTCAGACTCTCTCTCCATGTGTTCTTTTTCTTTCTTCCATCTTGAATCTTTATCTCCTTATACAGGCTTTCCTATGGTGTAAGAATATAAAGAGGTCTATCCCTATCTGGATTTACTTCTCCCTTTCTTACTCTTCCCAAATATTGCTGGGAGAACCCTATCCTTGCCACCAACACTTTAACTTCCCCCCTAACTGGTTTCTCTACTAAAGCTTTTCTATAACCAATAATGGTCCCCTAATTATTTAATCTAATGGCCTCTTCTGTCTTGTTGCTCTTTAAAAATCTGTTGGAATTTATCAACTGACACTGTTTATGACCATCCTTTAAAACACTCTCCTTTGATTTTCATGAAGCTACACTGTATTGTATGTATTTTAGCCTCTCTGGTTTCTCCAGTTTTGTCTCTGTTGGTTTCTGATGTCTGTTCTTACTCTCTAAATGGAGTCCTACCCCATAACGGCAGTTTTCAACTAGTTTCTGGAATGACAGGTAATGTTCACTCAAAGGAGAGCCTCCTTTATTCTCGTTTTTGTTCCATACTTGAGTCAAAGAATTGCTTATTGGATTGATCAGCTTCAAGGACTGTGACGGGGCCATGTTTCTTTCCAGAGGAGTCTTGCCCTTTCTGTCATCCTCATAAGCCTGCCTTAGAGCCAGGCCTGGCTACTTAGACTTTCTCTCGCCTCATTCAGGAGATCAAGTTGACCTCTTGCACCCTCTATCTCAGGCAGCTGGTAATTCACATCCCAACATTTGGGTATGGGTTTAGGTCAATGTCATCCTTTTTTCTCCTCTTTACTTAATTAGATTAAAAAGCCAAATAATACATGCTTCTTGTAACAAGTCAAATAATATAGAGATATATAAAGAAAGAGGATTAAAAAAAGTCTTTCCTTCTTCATCTTACACCCAATTAGAGCAATGAACATTTAGACTCTGGAGTGTATACACACATACCTTTATCAAAAAATATGAAAAAATTAACATATGTAGGATACATTTTTAAACAAAATTGCAATCATGTAATACATTCCTCTGACCTTGCTTTTTAGTCCCACTTCACAATATGCTATAGTCAATATATGGAGATGTAACAAATTGTTTTTAATACCTTTCTTTTAACTTTCATTTATTAAGTGTGTTTTTCCAGTATCCATCAGCTCCAGGTCAACTAATTGTTTCAATCTAATTATGGAGGGCGCAGCTCACAGTGGCCCATGTAGGGATCGAACTGGCAACCTTGTTGTTAAGAGCACTGCGCTCTAACCAACTGAGCTCACCGGCTGCCCCTGTTTTTAACATCTTAATATCCATAATATTAGGACCCTCTCCCCCTCGTGCATATACTTTTACAATAATCTTTTTACTGGTGTCCTAGCCTCCATTCTCTTCCTCTTTAGAATCATACAACATAGGAATATTAAAATTCACTCCGTAAAACAGCAACATTTCTGATGAAAAAAGTGACGTCTCAAGAGATTAACTGACTTGCCCAAGAACGCTAAATTAGTGGGATATTCATTCATTCAGCAAATAATTGTGAGCATCTACCACATGGCCCTTGTATTGTGGATCTTAAGTCCAGGAAGACACATGCAAAAAAACCAGATAAACAAATAACCACAATGGCTCCTGCTGCAATGTGAAAGCCAACAAGGCGATCATGTGATCTCACCCTCCTCTGCTCCAATCTCTCCTGCTCGCTAATCCCTGAAATGCTCTCTCAGAACTGAAAATAAACAGTAAAGGGCTTAACATGCTAAATAGTTCATTGGAGTAAAAAAATAACTAAACTTGTCTATACTAAAGTGTATCACATAATGACAATCACAACGACGGCAATACATATACATTGAGCACTCTGCTGTGTCAGGCTCTTTTCTGCACAGTCCTCGTTTAACCGTCACAGCAAACCTGTAACACAGTCACTATTACTGGTCCCATTTTACAAATAAGGTGACTAAGGCACAGAGGGATTAAGTAACTTGGGCTGGACGTGGCAGGGCAAGGAAGTCTGGGTCTAATAATGAATGACTTGATATCACAGGCTTTCTTTTCTTCTTCTTCTCTTTTTTTTTTTTTTTTTTTTTTTTGAGCCAGGGAGGGGATCTGAGAGAGGAAAAACAAGTCACCAACTATAGAAAAGGACAGGCTATCCTGAAAAGAGCCGAATAAAAGCTGAGTACAGTAAGTCCTCACTTAACTTCATTGACAGATTCTGCGACTTTTTGTGAAAAGACATATAACGAGACCAGTTTTACCACAGGCTAATTGCTCCAGGGCGTGTCACCAACATTATAATGAAACAACGTTGGACAAAGTGACATTATTCAAGGTCCTGCTGTATGTGCACAAAGCTTAGTAGGGATAATTAAGAATCGTCAACATCACTTTGATTGATTTATTTTTGGAGGTGATTTTGTGTGTTTTCTTAATCTAGAAGAACTACTTATTGTGCTCAATACCAGGCTATCTTAAGAGAGAAAAGAACAGGAAGATTTTGAGGGTAAAGTTCCTGAATGACAAGATGGGAGTGTAGACAGTACCAGTTTGGAGCAGAGGAAGTCATAACTGTGGTTCTACTGGAGACCCTGAAAAAAAGGACAAAACCAGAGTGTTTCTGTCCACAACACCCCGTTAGTGAGCTGGCCAGAACCCAGCAGGGGCCTTTGCAGCTTCCTAGGTCACTATGAGAGATTTGGGAGTCACCCTAGTATGTACTGAGGATGTAGCTTGGGGACCATTCCTATCCACAAAGAAAAGTAATGCTCATGATTAGGGTTTGGCAACTATTCCTGTAATCCCATCCCTGTGTAAGACACAAAATGGCAATGGTGCTATAATTTTACCTACTGCAGAAGCTATACATTCATCCCTAAGCACATCCTGCAAAGACCCCCTAACCAAAGCCTGCTTTAGCGGAGCTTAAGCGTGAGACGGCCTCCAGCTACCTTAAAATACAGCCATATGCTGTTCCCTGGCATTACACGTCTCAGTATGCAAGGCTCCTCCCTGATCCCAGAGGACACCAAATGACATGCCGTTGCTTGCTGTTGCTTCCTATCCACATTTTAAAATAACAGAATAAAAAGAAAAAAAAAATGCAGCCACAATTGGCTCCAGTTGGTGTGAATAATGAGATGTGGTTGTCAGATTCCTGGAGAGCCGCCAGCATGGTCATTAGCTGGCCAGATACCGGGCCCCCTTATAAAGAGGATAAGGAATACGATTTTAAATGAGGTTAATTTTAAGGAGACTTTAAATTTGGCATTAGGGTATGGGAAGGAACAATCTAGGAATTAAAATCCTCCTTACATTAAGGGCTCTCCATATAAGAAAGGGGCTAGATTGGAATGAGACGGAGCTTCCTCAATTTTGGAAAGCAAGCCTTGCCCAATTAAAATCTGGTCGTTTTTTGAAGTCTATGATGGAAGAATCCTAGCTTTGACAAGTTGGCAGTAATCCTTGTGATCTATTTTACTAGGATGGAGATATATATATATATATATATATATATATATATATATATATAGCAAAACTGGAGAGCAGACCTTGCCTGTGATCATTAGACAGACTGGACCGAGTGCCCCAAGCCTTTGATGCCCCTGACATATTATTTTCTGGATGGTGTCCAGGAACCCAATGCAGAATAGCTTTTTCTCTACTGTATCCAGATGGCAAATGGAAGAGATCAAATTCAACAGTTTCAGGGCTAACCCTAATGGATGTGAAAGGCTGGCTTCTCTACTAGCTTTTCAGGGATCTACAATCCAAAAAAAAAAAAAAAAAAAAAGGCCTTTGAACAAAGAGACAAATAATTGGCTTTTTTTTCCCCCCCTCTCTCTCTCTTCAAAACTAAACCATGGATGGGGTAATCTGGTTCAAATCCATCTTCTGGTTGAAAAGGACAGCCAACTATCTGATCAGTTCTAATCACCGACACTCGCATGACACTTTCTGTGAAGAGCAGATGGGTGCTGCACTTAACATTCTGGACAGCTCTTCTTTCCCCTTCAGGCAAATATTTTCAATCTTCCTCTATTTCCTCCAAAACGTTCATAAAACATATATATATATATATATGTATCCCTAACTGTTTGGCAGCAGCATCTCATAGGAAGTTTTCACACCCCCATTAAAGGCTGAATTTCAGAATTGGCAGGCATGAGCCTTACACATTTGTGTTACTGTATAAGGGTACACGGGAACTTCGCTATAAATCCATTTGTATAGGAAGCAATAAGGTATAAAGGTCTACTTCATTCTCCAGACAAGAGGGTTAATTTATTGAAGTGCCAGCAACACCTCATTATAAAACAAGTTCACATGAAAGTGCTAGGTGTAGATCACAAGACGAGTTTTATAATGAACGAGCGGTACAGGAGGCAACAGCGAGGAGAGCTCAATATTTGAAAGAAGGCAACACATTCACCTCCTGTGAGTTCGTCCACAAAACAGAAATTGGGCAACTTAAAGTAGGAGTTCTTAACCGGGGTGGACGGACTTGTGAAATTGTACACAATGTTTTGAGAATTTATGTACATATTTTACTAGATAGAGGGTCCACATTTTAATCAAAAGAAATAGTGCCCCCCCCAACCCAAAGTATAAGAACTCTGAGGACAAGGCTTAATAGAAACAAGATGAGGTACATTAACATATCTAAGGAAAGAATATGCCCCCTGGATGGGTAGAAGCTTAGAACAGGAAGCTGTAGTGGGGAAACCTTGGCCATGTGTTTAAAGACTGTCCATGGGAAAGGGTGTTGTGACATAGGCCAGAAATCTGTCGCCCAAGGACTAGTCCCGTAAAGGAGATGGAGCTTTGGGTTATCACTTGATTGCACTAGCCAAGGAGGTGATCCAATGAACACCCCTTGCTCTGATCCCACACCCATAGACTCCCTTATTTAATAATTTGGCTCCCCAAATAAATTTGCCTGCAAGCAGAGACAATCAGTGAAGGAAAGTCGCTGGTACTCCTGATCATTCTATCTTCACAAATGACATGTGGTGTGCATGTATGCATGTGTGTGTATGTGTGTGCACAGATGCATGTGGATTGGTCTAAGAAACATTTTCCTCGCTTGGCTTCCAAGATGTCACCTTCTCCTACGTTTTCTTCCATCTATATGGCTACTACCGTGTTTCCCCGAAAATAAGACCTAGCCGGACCATCAGCACTAATGCGTCTTTTGGAGCAAAAATTAATATAAGACCCGGTCTTAATTCAATATAATAGAAGACGGGGTATTATATTATATTACATTATATGACCCAGTCTTATATTATATTGAACTAAGACCGGGTCTTATAATTTTTGCTCCAAAAGACGCATTAGAGCTGATGGTCCGGCTAGGTCTTATTTTCGGGGAAACACGGTACTATGTTAACTGGTTCTTCTGGTCATCCCAATCTTTTAACGTTGGAATGTTCACAGGCTCAGTACTTGGACCTCCTCTCTTCTCCTTTCTGAATACACTGCCTAGATGATCACACTCAATCTCTTTAAGCACAGTCTATACTGAGGACTCACAAATTTATATCTCTATCTACACTTCTCTCTCGAGCTTTGGTCTCCTATGTGTAACTGCCTGCCTGACATCTCCACTTACATATTCACTAGGCAGCTAAACTCCACATGTCTAAAACTCAACTCCCGAGCTTCCCCTCAAAGTCCTACTCCTTTTGTAGTCTTTACCATCTCAGTAAGTGGCTAATTCATTCTTCTTCTCAGGCCAAAAACTTGGGAATCAATCTTGACTGTTACCTTTCTTTCATCCTACATCTAATCAATAAAAAAAAAATCTTGTTTGTTCTATATCCTTTAAAAAATAAATATCCAGAATCTGACCACTTCTCATGAAACCATCTTTACTACTCATCCGAGTCCAATCAACCATCATCTCTTGCTCGTATCTTGCACGAGCCTAATGGGTCTCCATGCTCTTAGCTCCTGTATTCTATTTTTAATGTCACAGCCAGAGTAAGGCGTGAAAACCTACATCAGATCATGCCATTCCTCCAAACAAAGCCTTCAGTGGCTTTCCAACTCAATTCAAGTCAAAAACAGTCTTTAGAATTGTTTCTAAAGTTCTATACAATTGACTTCCCCACTTCCACCTTGTTGTTAGCCATCTACCTTCATGCCCTCACTATAATGGGAGCACAATGCAAAACCAACACGAGGTTAGAACCCTAGCTCCTTCCCCTTTCCAGCTGTGCACATTTGTTGCTCCTGTGACATTCCTTAACATCCGTTTTATAGATCCTCATCTGTAAAAGGGGGTTCGTCATAGCACTGCTTCGTCGGGTTGTTATGAGAATGAAATGAGTTAATATTTGCAAAGTATTTAGAAAAGCATCCAAAACATAGTAAGTAATATATAGGACTTGTTAAAGAAAGAAAATGCTCACTCTTCTTCAGCCACACTGGCCTCCTTGCTGGTCTTTCCTCATGCCAGGCTAGCCCCCACCTCACGGCCTATCCATTCTTCTTTCCTCTGCCTGACACGCTCTGCCCCAGAACCCACCTTGTACATGTTCTCACCACCGCAGGTCTTTCCTCAATGTCACCTGCTTGGAGACCTTTGCCGCCCACCCAGTTTACAACTGGAATAGCCCTGGACAGTTTCCATCTCCTGCCCCTGTTTTATTTTTTCTCCATTATTATCATCTAACATACTCTAAGCTTTAATCACTTGTTTATTATTTGTCTCTCCCTCTGAAATGTAAGGTTTTTGTCTGTGTTCTTCACCAATCTATCTCCAATACCTGGCACACAGTAAGTGCTCAATATCTTTTGAATGCATCAATACATATAAAATATTCATGACCTGATCACTCCCATGAATTGGGGAGGAGAACAGAGTTCACGAGGTAACAGATCCAAATAATACACCACTCAACAGGGTCTTTTACTAGTTCAGGGGACACTGGGTAAAATGGTCCAAAATGTCCTACATGACTATGTCAAAGAGTAGATGTTCACATTGATTCAGCAATTTGTTATTTTCCCACCTCTCAAATACTCTCCTAAGTCGATTAACAAGCGTCGGAAGCTGTCTTTTTCTACACTAATGTCCATTATCCAAGAAGGGTTCAATTATCAGGTAGACTACCCATCCAGGACACTAGCATTCAATTCTTTGTTTGATCTCTTCAACCTCAATCACCAATTCCCACGCTCAAACCCTGGACCTTGTTAGCACCCAGAATTCCTGTTGTTAAAATCATAAATGTCAATACTCAGTCTACACCCCGCCACCTTTCAACTTTTCCGTGCTTTTATTACCACTGTACCTGCTCTCCAAGCTCATTTAGAAATCAGAGCCCCTGATTTTTCTGTGTTTTTCCTGGTGCAGCAGTCCCTATCTGTCCTCTCTTCTTCCCAGCCCCGCCGGGCCCCAAGATGAATCACCTGGACTCTGCTCCCATGAGCAACCCCCAGCTCCCCTTGCCACTGTGTCTCAATGGCCACGCGAAAACTCCAAGCCTGGATCAAGGCCAGACAGCTCATTCTTTACTTACACACCTCGACAACTGAGCACTCTGGGTGAAAAATCTCAAACAATGCAGAACCTACCTATTCATCTAACTTACAGTTTCTAATCCCAATTAGACTCTCAACTCTCAACACTGCTTATTGAACCCTTTTTAAAAACTTACATAGGGCTCACAATGTGCCCGGTACTATTCTAGACACTTATAAATATGAACTCGCTGAACCCTCACAGTAATCTTCTGAGGTAGATACTATCATTGTCTCTGTTTTACAGATGAAGAAATTAAGGCACAGAAAGGTTAAGTGACTTGCCAAGGACATACTAGTTAGGGAATTCAGTGGTAGAACTTACTAGCTCCAAACCCTGGCAGTCTGGCTACAGAGTCCAAGCTTTTCACTTTTAATTCCTCTTACAGATGAAGAGAATCAGGGACAGAGAGGTTCAGATAATTGCCCAGCGACATCTAGTTATCAAGTGAAAGAATGTGGATTTGAACCCAGACAGTCTGACTTTAGAGCCCATATGCTAAACCACTAACCTATTCCATCCCCTCAGGACTTAAGCCCACGCAGGGAAGTATACCCATCAGGTTTTGGAGTTCCTAGATTTCCCATCCCATTCCCGACAAAATGATCACAACCATCCCTCTCTCTCTCTTCCAGTCTCAGAGTTGATCTGTCTCTCCTCGAGTTCCCTTGTGTGCGTTGGACCGCAGTTCCTCCATTTCTTCCCATCTCTTTCCTGTATCTTCAACCTCTCCATCTTTACTGGCTCCTATAACCATGCTCAAGTCTCTTCTATCCCAAAAGACCCTATCTCCAAAAAAATCAAATGGTCAGGCCATTCGTTATAGTGCCCTTCGCTCTCTGTGAAAACCTCCTTCTCATTCAGGCTCCTCAAAAGAGCAATACTCACTTCCTCACCTCTCGCTTCACTGTAATTCATCTTCTCCACCAATATCTTTTCTACGATGTTGTTGCTAATGTCGTTATGATATGCCCATTACAAAGGCTAATGGGTAATATTTTGTCTTTGTCATCATACTCTGCCACTGTCTCGCTCTTCATTTCTTCTTCTCAGAAATTTTCTAGCCCCTGTTACCCTTAGATCCATACTCTACTAGTCTTCTCCCACCTCTGTCTCTTTTTTTGGATTCTTCAACTCCAGTCTCTCGGCCAGCGTGTGAGCCTACAGAAAGTTAAAAAAAAACACCTGACTTTTAAAAATTATTTTTTCCTACTTTACAGGCTTTTCTTGATGTTTTCTCTGTATTAAACACAACTTTCGGTGGTATTCAGTGGACAGTAATCCCGTCAGTGGTCATGGTTTTGTTACTGCTTTTTGAAGAGCCAATTCTCTCTCCCCATTCCTTCTACCATGTGGGCCAAATGGAAGCTGGATGACCTTATCTCCCCATGATTAGTCTAAAGGTGGACGTTTGACTTTCAAGAAGACAGGTGTCACGGAAGCCTGACCGACAAGTCTGCAATTTAAACAGAAAAATAAGGGGAGAGGATAAGCTGTGTCTCTATTTGAGTCATAGATATGTTAATATATTCCCAATCAAAATGAAGGACACATGGTGTGCCGGAGAATTTCTGTTCCATTTTAGAATGTGAAAGACAATGTGGGAGATGTCATGTGGATGCTGAAACGCTCGAAATTCCAAGCCATTGCAAAGATTTATGGGTACAACTGATCCTTGATTTAACAAGATGTCTGGTCACTGTAGTCAAAGACTTACCAGGAAGATGTTACGATCAAACCTCTTCTAATAGAGATAGCATTCTGTGACAATTTTATGATTATGCTTGGTTGATTTCAGGTTTTATTAAACATGTAAATGATAAACTGGTAAGCAAGTATAACAATGTAACTTTCCTCGACCAACCTTTAGAATGCCACTAGGCACTTTAAAAAAAGAAAATATAAGTTCTTTGTAATGTAGATATAAATTCTGCCTCAGTCACACTACTCTACTCTAATGGTGCAAAGAAAAACGCAATAGCATTCGGTTGAAAGCTTACAAATGGCCTTACCATCTGCATAGCATAACAGTACAGTGTGACTTAGGACTTTTTCTGTATCTACACGGAAAATACCAAGATCCGTAGAGCAAAGGTGCTAGGCGTGGTTTGACAGGTTGCTTTCAAGGGACCTAAAATAAACAATTAAGACAAATGGCAATGTTGATACAATAAGCGAGCTTTTTATTTCCTTCATGAGTTGAAGAAAGCATAATCTTGGCTTTAAAAGCAAAAAACACATCAGTTGTTGTAGAAATAATATGGCACATTTAGTGAACCAGATAGTCTCTCGAGGCAAAACTAACCTCAAAATAAAATCTTCTCGTCTTACTCCTTAATCCTACATTCTTCTGTATACAGAGAGAACAAACTTTAGTACCATATAAAAAGGTAGAAAACCCCAGTATATTTAGCTACCTCTGTGAAAAATAAAATCAGGGTTAAAGTGGTGATAAAAGTCATTTCTAGCAACAAGTTGGAAATTCACAGCCTACAGGACAATCATTAAAATAAATGTGGTATTATCTCCCAATCACTTATAAATATCTGGATAGTGAAGGTAATAATCAGATCACTTATTAACTGCAGCAAACCTTGAGCACCTTCTGTAATTAAATTCATAAAAACATTCACACAAAACGTACGGTTTAAATTCAATATGCTAAATGTCAGTGGTAGGTACTTTCTCATATCTTATCTCACTGGTTTTGTTTTTCACTGTATTCATTCACGCAATACTCAATAAATCGAGCTCTTTCTGATACAGGAATCAGTAGGCCAAAGATTTAAGCAATCACTCATTTTCTCACACACATAGTTATCATAGCCAGGGTGCAACAGGAAGAGTTCTTCCTGTCCATCTTTCCCAACCACAGGTGGCTTCCAGGGACATCCTCCTGTTGAAGTCCACCTGCTGAGTGGCCGCCTAAGGCTGCACCTATGGAAGAAGGTATGTACCATAAACTATTTCCCGCTGGAGTGTTCACAAAAGGTTCAAATAAAAAAAAGAGCATATTCTCCATCTGTCCTAAAGCAAATGCCTCTACACAGAGACAGAATGTATGGAAGGATGTGTTCGTTTCTAGAAGAAAGGTACAAAGTCCTGTACAATTTCAAAATGGGAGCAATCATTTCCAGCTTCAGAACAAAGTTGTCTGGAACCTACATAGGAGTTTTAGTTAGTGTTTGTTTTTTGTCTCGTTTTTGTTGTTGTTTGTCTCATAAAGAATGGTGGAGTACAGATAAGAACGGGAAGAAAGGCCTTTCCAAGAAGAGATAGTAGCTTTTACAAAGAACTAAAAGGGAAAAGGTCTGAACAAACTTGGAAATTCTGGGAACTCCAGGGCAAAGAATCCATGTAAGACAGCGATGCCCTGGAGTATTTTGGACCCGGGCAGTGGGAGGTCTTGAATGTGAGGTGATAAGGAGTGTAAAGTTTATGAAAAGCCCCCAAAGGTTTCTGAGCAAGGGAACAACATAATTAGAGTGCTGCTTTTGGGAGCTTAATCTGACCAGACTAATTTGGGGTGCGGACAGAGGGGTAGGACAGTGCAGAGATGGGGGATATCGAAGGATTATTAAGACTGTTAACGGTAGAGGAGAGAAAGGTAGCTGAGAAGAATTATATATCGAAGAATCATCAGGCACGGAAGCGCCACCAGCTGCTGTGCATTGGCCACGGGACTTGATATATGTGGCAGGATCTCGAATCCACATAAAATCCCTATAACGTATTAGTATTAATCCCTTGCAGATGAGAAAACTGAGGATTAGTAAGGTCAAGTAACTTGCCTGGCATCACACAGTTAGTATGGGATAGAGCCAGGCCAGATTCCCAAAGTCACACACCTTCTGCTTTGTCACACTTTCTCTCAGTGAAGAGCCGGTCAACTTTAAAATGACAAGTAAATGTTTATGTGACCATTTATCCTCTAGATACTTGCTTCACTAGGTTACTGAATTGCACAGCTTGGTGGCATGGAGGTGGCTGGAAAGTGGCCAGCTATTCGAGGAGCCAACGTTGCCTGCAGAGAAGGATTTTCCTTCAGAACTGAAATGGCCAGATAACTAATATCCACAGAGAGCCAACCTGGCTCTCTCCCCAGAATGGGCAAGGGCTCCACATCGTCTGGTCCTTAGTATGTCCCGTGGGACTCCACCTTCATCCTGCACACTTACGTCCAGCCCAAGTGATCTCTTCTCTCTTCCAGGTAGTTCATGAACTGTCTGCTTAGACCATCCTCCCCATGGGAGGACGGGAATCCAAATTGGGGATTTGAGTGAATAGCTCCATTTCCCTTCACCATTACATTCTCCTGCTTCCCCAAAGGAGTCCAAAGTAACACAGTGAGTAAAGCATGGGGCTGATTAAATATACAGTAGAAGGGCCCATGCAAAGTCTCTGTTCATGGAAGCAGCCTTTTGTCTGGTGTAGAAAATAAACTCCGGTCGACGTTGCTAATTTTAAAGCTTCACCAGCATCCTGACTGATGTACTAATTCACTTGAATTCAATTAGTGAGTTACAGACCCTTTTAAGAACTCCTCGGAATGAGAATCCTTTAGAATGAAATTCTTACTTATCCCTTGTAGAAATGGCCCACAACACTCATTGCTTTCATCTCTCCCACCTTCCCACTTTGTACCTATGCTACTTTTGAAGAAAGTACTCAGCCATAAATCCCAATTAGACCCTAGATAGTGGTCCCCTGGCCATCCATCAGCTGCAGCACTCACCACCTCCCCCCTGCCTGCAGGGCTGTGCACAGGTTGACCTTTTAGCTATAGCCTGTGTATAAACAGCACTTCCTACATGCACCTTGGGACTCATGTGTTAAAAGCCCTTATTTTACACAGGGTAATCCTAGTGGCAGTAGCCAAATAGAGACATGGAGATAAATTTACAAGACAGCTTTGCTCCTTTCTCATAATTCATCGAGCCAAACAAGACTGTAGGAACAGCAACAACAAAGGATGATTTATAATTTCTACTCTGCATGTCACCATGGCAAGATATATAAGTGGCTTTCATGGAACAGATTTAAAAGTTGCAAAGCAGTTATCGGTATGCTATCATGGGTAATTTGTTCCAGAATTTAATGTCACTTGATTGCAGTTAGTGTACTGAGTTTGGAATCCAGCTACTTTGGTGTACGTCGTGGCTCTAACACTTACTTGCGAACTGTCTGAACTTAGGTGAGTTATTTAACCTCTCAGTACTCATCATCTATAAAATGGGGCTAATAGGAGCACCTACCTCATTGGGTTGTGAGGATTAAATGAGCTAATGCATGTCAAGTGCTTAAAACCATGCTCGGTACATGGTAAGCCCTCGACAGACATGTGCTAGTATCATCTCCCCCGTCATCAGAATGTTTAGTAATAACTGAAGTTATCAGTCTGTCACACCAGGGCCTCCAAATAAATTAAACATTCAACCATTTTAGTACAAACAAGAAAATAATATTCACTGAACTAAAACTCTAAAGAATACTGATATTTACTTATTTAGATTCACCATCATTACAAAACTGGTTAAAAAAACGGGAAGCCAATGTAAATTTAATCAGTGAGTAAAAATTTTTGATGGCTACATAGTGAAGTTGTACTCGAGATTAAATGAGACTACGTGAAGCATTTTGGAAATTATAAAGCGATATATTAGAACAGGGTATTATTATTAGTGAAAAATAATAGATTCCACTTGAAAATGTTTTACCAGTTGAGATTTGTTATTTTATGTTATGCTTTCAAATACCTTGGTGAAAAAAAATCTATAACTATTGTCCAAAGAGCCTAGGATAAGACTCAACATAACCACGGTCATTCATTGAGGGCTCCATCCACGCAGAGCTGCCTGGCACTGTTATGAGTCACAGCCAGAACACCAAGAAAGGAATGCGAAGGAGAAACTGGCATCCCTACGCGTAGGTTGGTGTCCTGGCCCCAAGGGCAACAGATGGAGAAGCGGAAGTTGTGAGAACCTCCATGGTTATAGCGGTCCTAGGTGGCTTTCACGGAACAGATTTAAAAGTTGCTAAGCAGTTATCAGGGGGCTGTTTAGAAATGGGGTGGCTGGCCTCTGCTTTGTAGGAGACAAACAGGCAGTCAAAAGGATGGTTCCTTAGCCAATCAGAAGTAAGTTCAATTGATGCAAGGAAGACTGTGTGCCAAAAAAAAAAAAAAGAAAAGAATTATAGGTGAATTTTTATAAATGATTAGAGGAACAATAGAACTCCGATGATGGGGTAGAGTGAAGCCCTAGATATGACCTTGCTTTGCGCAGTACGCAGGAAAGCTAAGAAAAAGTGGTAAGCCTCCAACTGGGAATAAAAGATCAGGTATTGCTAAGAAATGATATATAGAGCAAACTGTACATCTCTGAGCAGAGTTAAATTAAGTCAAGCTGGAGTCAGTGGATCACTCCTGGGTCTATAAATTATCTCTGTGCATCCGGTGTCTCACCCTGGCAGAGCCGCTTCCCGAAGGAGTCAATTTCTCCTGTGGAAATTCAGGAAGAAGCCTTAGGCCTCCTGTTGCAGTCTCCAGAAGAGCAATTCCTGAATCCTGAGTGGTGGTGGTGGAATAGAATCCAGAGCAAAGCTGGAGGAAGTGCTCTTTGTGAGGTGGCTAGAAGCCAGGTTAGCCGTGACTGAGTGAATCCAGAATCATCTTTGTGTGCAGAGATCAGCATGTTATGGAGAACTAAGCTGTGTTTGGAGAGAAAGAAGGAAGGAAAACTGACTGCTGTTATCTTAAGGATACTTGCGTAGCTTAAGATAAGTAGAATATACGTTGCATTTCGTTGCTAAAATACGTATCTATCAAAGTAAATACTCCTAAACTACTCATGCACAAGGCAGCTCCTTAAATATAATCCATCCACCCCACATGGTCCTGAGCCAACAAACTCCCTTGCATATTTAAGGAAGCTGAAGTAGTTTTCAGACTTCATCATAAGAAATCCAAGATTGTGTGGCATCCTCTCTGGGGCCCCTGGCTGTGCGTGGAGGGAGGGCAGTGGGGGCTAGAGAGATCAAACAAGCAAGGCGGAAGGTGGTCCTCTACTCCTTCAACCAGAAAAGCTCTGCTTTTATCTGTTTTATCTCACAGGGGTTCATATCAGATTTTAGGTGGTAAGAGAACACTACTGGTCAGGTGGCAAAAACACAGACGAGGCTGAGTGTGCATCCTGGCACGGCCATTTACTAGCTCTGTGACTTGCGAAGTGACCTCAGCAATCCGCCCCTTAGTTTCTCCTTTTACAAAAATGGGTAGAATAATATTTCCAGGATGAATGTGAGAAATAAATAATATACGGATGTACGGCACATAGGAGGCACGAACTAAACGTTAGTCCCTTTTCTGAAAGACAGAGGGATATGTATGTATGTAGGCTTACATACATGTATAAATACATCATTGCATAAGTCTCTGCTTACAGAAGACAGTTCTTCTGTAACCTGCAGGTATGCAGCAGATATACTGAGAAAGGACTGGGGCTCAGCAGCCTCACTCTCTTTAGCATTTCCTGGCTGTGGCTGCCATCACATTTGCTAGCATAAATCCTAGCATGTATCTACTAGTCCTCTATATGTTCAGGAATTACCATCAGTGGTTTTCATTAGCAACTCAAAGATATTTTTAAAAAATTAACTACAATTATTTCTAATTAGCTAAGTCAGTTCGCAAGGAAAACCAACCTAAAGAGCATTTTAAGCAAATGGACTCATACACTGAGCTTCAAAGAGGCTTTAGATTTAGAAAAACACATCATTTAAAAATAGATGAGGGTAAGGGGGATCAAATATATGGTGATGGAAGGAGAACTGACTCTGGGTGGTGAACACACAATGGGATTTATAGATGATGTAATACAGAATTGTACACCTGAAATCTATGTAATTTTACTAACAACTGTCACCCCAATAAACTAAAAAAAAAATGTATGTTTAATGCAAAATAATAACAATAATAAAAGGGGTTTTAGAGTGGATCCACACAACACCCTTCCTTAAGAAAAGCACCAAGATGAGGTAAGCTGATCAAATTGGCAGCTATCATCTAGCAAAATCCCCAAACGACTATAGCAGCTCCAGACAACTCTCCAGGCTGATTAGGTCATGTTGCATGTTGGACGGACAATACACGGCAGAGAAAAGTGAACAGAAAAGTGACTGGGAACCCTACCCATTTTAATGTCATTAAGATCACAGAAACACCTACAGGAACAAATACAAATTGCAAAATACGGAATGAAATCCCGATAGTAAATTTTACCATCCTAACTCCACAGTTAACTTGTTTTGTGACTTTAGGCAAGTTCCTTAACTAACGTTTGTTTCATGATTTAAAATAAGGTGCTAATACCTGCTCTCAAGCCTTGTTATGAACAATCTCTCTTCTGGGATATTCTTGCCAAAATCCATAATCCAGTCTAATCATGAAAAAACATCAGACAAACTGGTGTTTGTAAACTACAAACTGGTGTTTGTAAACTACACACTGGTGTTTGTAGTCTATAAAATAATTGACTGATTCTCTTCAAAAGTGCCAAGGTCGTGAAAGACTGAGATTAAAGGCCATAGATTAAAGGAGAAAAGACAACCAAATGCAATATGACATCCTGGATTTGACCCCAGCCCAGGAAGAGACCAGTGGAAAATCCGGTCAAATTTGAACTAGGTCCATAGCTAATATTGTACCAAGTTACTTTCTTGGCTTTGATCATTGGATTATGATTATGTAAGAGGAAGGTTGGTGAAGGGTATATAGGAATATTCTGTACAAATTGTGCAACTTTGTAAATCTAAAGTTATTTATAAATAAAAAAGTTAAAAGAGAGCAATTTTTTTTTTAAAGCCTTGTTGCAAGAACTAAACACAAGATCAAAAATGTCATACATTGCCTATTTTGGGGGCAGGCATGATTTCTTTATCTAATGGCTATACTTAGTGGCCGCTGACAGAAGGAACAGTAGGTTAATACTGGCCCAGCCCAGGTTCGGACAACTCTAAAAGAAATGTGTTGTTCAAGTGTGATAAAATGGGGACAGTGTATACTACCACTGAGTGATTATAAACCTTGTGGCAGAACTGGAGGAACCATCAATATTTCACTCTTTGCACAATAAAACCGTAAGTTAGTATTTCAAAAAGAATGGATTCTGTGTTTGACTAATGATGACAGGCTTTTATTTACCTAATGCCATCAGCATTTAAACATAACCTGTCAGATCTGCATTCTGACTCTGGGGCTACCCTCATCTTGTGACACTTCAACAGTTTTCTGTCAGGTAACACCTGGCAAAATAAACCACTTTCATGCAAATTGTAGGCATCTCAAAATGAGGACTGCTTGCTGCAGTTATTTGTTTTCTCCCTATTTTTTATTTTAAACTTGGGTCTACATTTCGCATTGAGGAGCAAAAGCCTCCCTCTGAGATCACTAAAGGTCGTCAACGCCAAGTTTATTACCCAAGATTTTGGCTTTTTAAGAAAACATTAAAACAACCTAGGAATCACAATACACCAGCAGTCACAATTTCCAACAGGGAGCTATGGATCCTCTACGTTTGCTTCTCACCTCAGGGAATAGTTTCGCAGCCAACACTAATAACGAGCAACTTAGCTATTTCTTAGTCTGAGATAGAATCATTCATATGATAAATCCACATTTATTTCTATTATACTATACGCTTGCAAAATAATTTTTGTTTTCTACAAAGGTTATGAGATATCATAAAAATGTCTAATGCATCTGGTTCAAGAATCCAATTCTTCCTTCACATATTTCTGCATCTGTTCACAAAATCTCTTTGACTTCAAAGGAAGCTTTTCAAGAGAAAAAGAAGATACAGGAAAAGTGGCCATAAATTTTTAGTAGTCCTTTTCTAAGGCCATTTTAAAATAGCTCTGTGGGACAAGTATCTCAGAGGCCTAAAATATCACAGATGATATTAATGACTATGGATTTACATGGAGATTTACGCTTTAAAACTGTATTCTAGGCCTAAAAGTGATAGCTCTTCAATTTAGAACATGTGAAAAATATGGAAAGCTTAAAGAAGAAAACTTGAATCACTTTTAATCTACTATTTTGGAAGACCAAAGCAAAACAAAAAAAGTGAAGAATGGTTGTTTCCTTACAGTCTTTCCTCTGTGCATATATTTACATAAATATTTATTTACAAATATTATAGTGTAGTTACACTATTCATGCAATTTTGTATCTATTCTCAATTGGTCTTTCAAAGGACGGCAGTAGTCCTTCAAACTGTCATTTCTAATGACTGAAAATTATATGTAGTTTTATACTTTTAAAAGGTGTTCTCACTTACATTGAATTCTTATTCTACTCAAAGCTAAATCAAAAGTTTTGGAACACTAATCTGTTCTGGAAATTCTACATCTTGAGAAGATAATCATATTCATAAATACCACTGAAACAATAGCAGAGGTTTAAGAAAGTTTTTCTTTAGCTTTTATAATGATTTAGTCCCCTTAATATCTCTGGGCAATCGTTAGTGGGCTCTAGTTTGTTTTCCTTTTCTCTTTGATTCTTCATTTCTCATATAAGACCAGGTTTTATATAAGACTGGGTCTTATTTTACTATAAGACCAGGTCTAATATAATACAGTATAATACCAGGTCTTATATTAATTAATTTTTGCTCCAAAAGACGCATTAGAGCTGATTGTCCGGCTAGGTCTTATTTTCGGGGGAACACAGGGAAATCAACCAATTCTGGTTCTGCAGAATCAAACCCTCACCTTTCAAAGGGAGGAGTACTTGATGGATTTATCTAATTTTGAATCAGTTCTTACCTAACGTTGCTGTCTGAAATTTAAAAATAACATTTAAATAGCTGTTTTGTTGATGAAGAGCTTTCCAGTAGAATATCCTTTAATCCTTATGAAGAATCTTGTGAGGCTCATCAATGAAGAGAACTTAAGCAGAGAAACTGGTTTATGGGATGATTAGAAAAACAAGTTGAACTTAAATCTTGGTTTTCATAATTAATCTCCCTGCTCCACTTTGGCTTCTGAATCGCGGAGCCATAGATCTTCCAAAGGTTGAAGGAATATTAATGTGTCCATCAGTCCACCCCTTCCTCCACCCGTGTCGCTCAAGAGAATAAACCCGGCGACATCAAGTGGCTTGTCGCGTCACACAAGTGGCTGACAAATCCCTTGACCTCTGGTTTCCTAACTTCCAGTCTACCCCTCTTTCCCATTACCAGTTACCATGCAAAAGCCTCACACCTACGCCTTACAACAATGAACGTACAAGGACGCCAAGAAATCACCTGATAATCACAGAAGCTCACGTTTCTCCTGAGTTCCCAGAGGGCACCTCCCAAGAGATGTATGGCCAAGTGCCTACCCCCTGAGATTGCACCCCCTGAGATTGCACCCCCAGAGGCGTTTAGTCAATGAGTGAAGTCGATGTCTGAATGAGCGAAAGGGGGGACTTAGATAAACATAGATATGTTTTCTTTTGATCGGAGGCTCAAATTGCAAATACCGACGAGACAAGTTGAAGGCCGTGTCATGCTCTCAGGAGGACAAGAGCAAAGGTAACAGCAGTGCTGCCAGGCGCCGGACAGGATGAGGCACTTTGGCAGCTTGTTGTAATTCCTTCTCGGAGCCTGCGACATCTACCCGGGATCAATGAGGAGGAACGAGCATTTGCTCAAGTACCGCAGTGCCAGAGGGAGGACATCACAAACCTAAACCTCCCGATTCCAAACAAGACGTCTCTAATCGCCTCGCTGGCACCCCGGGCTTGCAGTATGGGGAAGGACCGTAACACAGGGAACAGGACCAGGAGAAGGTGAGCACTCCTACTGGGCAGACGGCGGCGCGCTCCTCCCACCAGGGGCGCGGTTACGTCATCACGCATTTTGCAACGTCGCCACGCTCCGTTGGAAGAGGGCAGTCTTAAGCGAGTCAGCTTTAGGAGAGGACCGGCTGGGAACCCTCCAGAGCAAACGGGGGGAGCGAAGCAAATGGAGGGAGGGAAGGGGGACGAGAAGGGCCTAGCGGGATGGAAAACCGGCAAGAGAAGGACCAGCCTGGGTTACCTGGGGAGCGGGCGTAGCTTCGGGTCCTGTATGAAGTGCCCGGATGAATCTCCAGCACCCACGCGCCTTCCGCATTGCGTATAGCGCCATCTTGAGAAGGGCGGAGCCTCCTTGTCTTGAGTGACATCTGCTCAGAGAAGCGGTCCCAGATTCGCCGCTCTTTAGCGTGCTGCGCCTGCGCGCATGCCCTCGGGCGCCGGCTGCGGTACAGCTGCCGCGGGGAATCCGGTCCTTGCGGCGCAGGTGGGGGCAGGAATGGGATGGGGCTTGACTTGAGTGATTCCCCTGGACCTACTAGTCCTTGCTCAGGCTTCCTGGAAGGAGAGGCTCCTTCGGGGAGATTAGTAGCGGCGTTTTAGACAGGAAGAAAGTCAAGTGAGTTGTTTTTCGGATCCTAGCCATCCAGAGTCAGCTTTCAAGAAGTTTCTCTACGAATGGGGTCTTTCCAATCCTCTTAGAGAACAGTAAGTGGTGTTTTGAGACCTATGGGGCCTCAATTCATCCGATGTGCAGACGTTTGTTGACCCCTACCATCTGCTAGGGACTGAAGGTACAAAGACATAGCTTGCCTTCAAGAAGTGTAGGGCCTCGTGGAGTAGCAGATAAATAACGCACTCTTTTATTAAGTTTTAGTAGAAGTAAACACCCGGATTGCAGAGGAAGGGTGGTCAGGATTGTGGTATTTCAGCCTGGCCCAAGGAAGCCTGACAGGTATCAGGTATCAGAAAAAGGTGATACCTAATAGAAGAATTGTTCTGTGTTTTGGAATAAATCAATGGAGTAGAGTTAACAGAGTGCTTTTTGCTTCCGTTAATGCACCCCAAAAGCTCCCAGACAGATAAGATAGATATCGGGTAAAAATATAACCGATCCGTCAGAATTCCTTTATATAGTTTGTTGTATTTATCTATTGAGCAAATACTGAGAATTACAATGTTTTCTTAGGGAGAAGTAGGAGATAAATGGAATAAGGATGCCCATACTCTTAAAGGAACTGAACTCCTAACAGGTTAAGTTAAACTATAAATTAAAACTACACATTAAAATCTCAACAGTGGTGCAGAGTACTGGTGATGTTCAAGCATAATTGGTATAATATAGAAATAAGCAGGGAAGGAATTGTAGGGATGACGGCAAGAAAAAAAAAAGCAACTGAGGAAACCCAGTCTCGTTCTTCAACAAAACTGATGAGTTTGCTTTTATCAAATTTGAGGTGTTTTACAGTACTCCCACATGTGACGCCCATTAGGTAGATAGGTCTGAAACTCAGGTGTTGGTTTGAACTACAAAACAGATCATTGAAGCCAAGGAAGCCGTGAAACTGCCAGGTAGTGTTTGTGAAATAAAAGTGGATAGTTGGACGATGGAAATTAAAAAGAGTAGGCAAAAGGTGCTTGAAAAACCCAAAATGCAGTACTGAAACCCAGGAAAGATTTTGCCAGTGGAAGTGATTGATCTTTATACCGATACACAGTATCCCTTGTAAATACACAGTTTCATAAATGCCTCAATGTTTTGTACTCAGCAAAGCATTAAAATACAGTTCCTTTTGCAAGTATGTCACTAATTAGATTTCAATGACCTTCGGAATTAGTAAGATTAGATTGATGACATACTAAGCCATCAGGATTGTAAAATGAAGCCTAGAAATAAGATGAGGGTTACAGCAGAAAGCTGTCAAAGGGCCTGCCCACTTGATTTCCTCAAACAGTAATTTTAGTTTTTTTATCTGCCAGGACTCACATGACTGATAATACTTTCACAGGAGACATACTCCCATTAAAGAAGGTATAACAGAACACAAGTGTGTAATACTTCAATATCTGTATTTTTTTCAAAGTAAATTACTTTCAAACTTAGTAATAAATTGTGTTTCCCACCACAGTGGTGACCTGGTGACTCTTGTCATTCAGCCAGCAAGGTTACTCCTTGGACAAGAACTATACTTTGTATTTCTTATATTTCCCTGTGCGTATAGTCTAGTTCCTTGCATAGAATAGACATATCTTCTAAATCTAAATTTTATTTTGACAAAGTGCATGACTAATTGTCATAGGTTGATAAGCTTTTAACATCCAGAAGGGACAACTGACAGTAGAAAAGACATCAGGCCTATTAAAAGCAAGCTGGTTTTGTCTGCTTTTGTACTTTTTTTTTTAACAGCATTCTGAAACCTTTTGGTGTCAGGAAAAGTATCACCAAGAAACCATCATCTAAGCTCACCATCTTGTGCTCTTCTAAGAAGTACAGTATATTCAGCATATTTTAATAAGGATTCTAAACATTAATCTTGAATCTTCAGGAAAATATAGTTAATCTTTTAAAGAAAAACTGTGTCTTGCACTTTTGAAATGTCTCCATACAAATGGTTAACATTTTAAAAGTTTGTATAATGTAGGGTTAGTTTGGTTACACGGGAAGTTCACTTCAGGGGATATTTCATTGTCCAACGGTGTTTTTTTAAATGAAGCACCGCTATATTTATTGCTATCATTTGGTAAGCCAAAGAATTTTAGTAAAATGAGATATAAATGTTGTATTGAAAGCAGACTTCAGAGAAACTTACAATTAAAAACCTTTACAGTCATACACTTATAGCACGCCCGGTATGGCCATACAATGTGTTCAGGTTTACGATTTTGAACACTTGTTTAAAATGTGGTTGCTCATCAGCACTTTTATTTTACAGTAACTTTTGATAATTTTGCTCTTTTCTTAACATTCCCTGCAAATCCTGTCCTGCTTGAAACAATAGATTAAAACCAGACTGGCAGTTGGGGGGAACGCTTTCTATTGCAACCATGTGTGTCAGAAGAAAGGATTAGGTTTCCTTGTGCAGGAACATCAAGGGGAACCCCCACCTCCGCAGACACACCTCTATTTCTCGGTAATGGAGAGTTTATATCTAGTTAGATTTAAATGGGATAAGGAAAGAGTTTAAACCCACTTTTAGCTCTAGTAGTATAATCAGCCCTCAAGTTTCAAAGTATCCAATTTTGTTTCTCTAATTTAATTCTAAGTGTCAGGTTGGTATTAGATGTTGATCAGGGTAACGGAGAGTTACCTTACACATTTATTCACTTAAAGAAGAATTTTGCAGAATGCAAGGACTAGATGGCATCTGTGTTCAAAACTTACTTAAAGCAGTCTATTCACCTCTTACCTTTTATTTATAGCGAATATGGTTTTTATTTTTGTTTTTAATATAGAGAAAGAGATTCTACATACAATGAAGGCAAACTTTTCATATTATGGGATACAACTACAGTTCTCTGACCATACTGTCTTATGCTGGACTTATTATAAGGACGTATAGTGAGGCAGAGTCTCCCCTTGAATGAGATAACTTCTAAGAGTCATTGAAGTATGTGGGAAACCATAATGATTTGGAGATGGTTCTTTTTCACATTTGGCTTAATTCTAGTTTTGCTCTTCATACTAAGCACCTTGACAAAATCACACAAATGAATATGCAGCACTGTCACTTAAAACTGAAATAGCTATAGCTGGTCCCAGGGAAAGGCACCTCCTTGTGTCATGCTTCATAGAAAAATAAAACCAGGTCTTATATTAATTTTTGCTCCAAAAGATACATTAGAGCTGATTGCGGGCTAGGTCTTATTTTCGGGGAAACACGGTATAGCAAGGTCTCCAAAAAGCTTCCTGCAGTGTCTTTTAGATAGGCCCTTTTCTGTTTTGTCTGTGTAACCAGCTACATAGATCCCTTCCCACACCCTGTCTATCTGGTGTAATGCTAGGATCCTAGCCATGACTGCTGCTTAGATCTTGATCTTTCTAAAAACAACATTGAAAGATATCTTGATCTGTCTAAAAACAGGGAGGGTGTTAACCTCACTGTCTCAGTCAAATCTCGTCCTCACTAGTCAGATTCCTTTGGACTTTCCAAAAACCCACTGACAGCTATGTTTTTCTTCACTTTTTGTCCTTAATAAGTAGAACTGAGCATGAACTCAAAGAAAATTTGTATGCTAGACCCGTTCCTGATCTCAGAGAACCATTTAACCTTTATGTGCCTTTTTTCCCCCTTATTTGTGAAATGAGTGAAAAACAGGAGGGTTAGATGACATACATTGTAACTCTTGTGGTTCTAGGAACTAGTTTCTGTTTGATCCAAAATTAGGTTCATTTAGAAATACAGAGATAGATGTTACAGTCAGGATCCAAATTTCAGAGCATACCCCCGCACCCAGTGTCCATGGCAGACGTGTGTGTTACGTGCCGTTGAGTCAGCTCCCACTAATGGCGACCCTGTGAATGAGTGACGTCCACCATGTCCTGTCCTCACAGCCCTGCTCAGCTTCTGTAGACTCATGATAATCGCTTCTTTTATGGAGTCAATCCATCTCATGTTTGGTTTTCTTCTTTTCTTGCTGTCTTCTATTTTCTCCCGCATTACTGCCTTTTCCAAAGACCCCTGCCTTCTCATGTTGTACCCAAAGTAGGACAGCCTCAGTTTTGCCATGGCAAATACTGAGATACGAATATTGAGACTAGGCCCAAACATTTCTCTCTAGACTTTTCTACAGGCACCTACCTTCAACCAAGTAAAATTGGCCCTACTTGTCATCCTGTCATGACAGGGTTACATTTATTAAAGACAGAGAATATGAAACTTTTCTCACCCAACTGTGAACAGGAAGTAGCTTTCCACAGTAGCTTTTCAAAAGGTAAATAGGAAGAGTTCCTTGACCAATTTTCATCTGTTTAGCTACTTTAGGTAGCAGTTCACTTAGTTCCCAACTGGGTTGTTTTTTGTTGTTTCTCAGAAATATACTCGTTATTTTGTAATTGGCAATCACAGTGATTTGCATGACAGCTGGTAATCCAGAGGGCGTTCTAGGAGATAGTTATCCAACAGGTGCTGTGGTCTTTAGGAAAAGAAGGTAGCCGCTGTCCACCCATAGCTTGGCTGGACAGGGCAATGCGGTGTGTGTTGGGGTAGGGGTGGAGGGCAGCACCCTGCCTCTCTCTCTTCCCACCCTCTGATCTTCTGATCTTTTATTTCCTCCCGTTTGCTGAACCTCAGGGCAAAGGAGCATGATTTATCTGATCCATAAAGGTCTGTTCTTTCCCCCTCTCCCGCCCTCCCCCTATCCAGAAGCACAAACAGGATACACGACAGTAGACAGTGGATTGGGAAGGCCAAATGGAAATATTCAGTACAGAACTACTACTATGCATTTACAGAACTAAAAATATAACTGGGGGGAAAGAGTGGTAAAAATCTAAATCTTCTTAGAAAAAGTTTCTAACCAGGCTTAAACTTGAAGGCAAGACCACGTTTTCATCTCTAACATAGCAGAGTACTTGGGACATCAGAGGAAGGCTCAATAAATATTGGCAGGTTGATTAAATGAACAGATGAACACATGTGAGGGGAAAGAGGGAGGGGGCATGGTGAGATATTTTAAAGATAGACAGTGCAGGGAATTGGGGAAATTTTTTTAAAGCCTAGAATAAGCCCTGGAAACATTTTTAAAATCTCTGATATATGCCTGCTTTCTTGTGGTTTGCTCTTTCCACTGAAAAGCAGAATGCATAAAATATTCTGATTAGTTGAAGGTTATTACTTAGGTTCCAACTAATGTTTTATATATAAATCTAAGTTGCTGCTTCTCTTTCTGTTTGGCCAAATCCCGGTGGGAGGGAGCAGCATTCCTGTGGTGGGTAAAATAATTTCTATGGAAATTATTCCAAACGCAATTTCTGTAAACACTACGTGAAGATATGATTTATTTCTGGGTTTAGCCCTTGTGCTTGCATCATCTCCCTATTTATCATCAAGTTTTCTGCTTGCCAGTATCTCTCCTTAAGGATCTGCCCATATCAGTGGTGCGTCGAAGAGGATCAACTTCCTTTAGGAGAGTTGAGGCAGTGGGAAGCGAGAAAGAAGAGATTGTTTTAGGAGGCAACGGGTATGTTGACAAGAGCACTGGACTTTGTTCCCAGTCCCGACTCAGCCATCCTAGCCAAGTGACAGTGGGAAGTCCTAAATCTCTCAGCCGGTTTTTTTGTCTAAAAGAATGGTCGGACCCGGTCGGTCTCAAGATTCCTTCCAGCGCTTAACTATATAAGCTTATGCTCAGGCAGGTGTCACATTTTTAACTCAACAATCTCCTGGTACTTTGGAAATAACATCTACAAGGTTGACAGGCTGAAGTACCCTCCCATTTAGATGGTCCTGCTGAGACCTCAATGATTCTTTAATTATTACGTTGTGAGTTTGTAGACGAGCCAGAAACTTTGTCTTGCATAATCTGGTGTTGGAGCTAGTGAACCGCACTGTGACTAACTTGAATAGAGTGTTGTTAGTGGGAAAAATCATGAGATAATAAGACAAAGGTGGATATTATTACATGCATCTCCTGGGAGTTGAGGGGTGTTTGGGAGCCAGTGTTGGGAGAGAGCCGGGAGGCAGAGTAGGGATAGAGGAGATGGGAGAATCATTTAGCTGTAAAGGTTGTCAGGCGAAGGTGCCAATGCTTTTATTTATTCATACTGTCCACTCATTTGATGGACTGAAGGACTAAAAAGGTAAGTCTGTGTCACTACCGGTACCATGTATGATTCTTCTTATATGTTATCACGTGTATCACCTTCTTCTCTTGGCTCCAGTTTCCTAGTTTCCGCTCTGAGACCTCAGAGACAAAAGGAATTGGAAAGCCAGCATTCTTCTCTCCCTCCTTCCTTTCTTTCCTCCCTCACTCCCATCCTTCCTTCCTTCTCCCTTCCCACCTACCGTTAACCTGGGACATCTAAGGTACTGGGGATCCACGGAGGATAAAGTCGTGGATGTCACCACGGAGAAGCTGAGTACCCCAGGGAAGATTTCTTGTAAACTTGTTACAATGGAATGGGATAGGTGCCATTCTAGAGCATGAACGTGGTAGTGTCAAGTCCCACAATTTAAAGTGTTAGCAGCTAGGGAACTCGGTCTGAGTCCACAAAGTCACAGACAGAACAAAGATGCACATTTTGGGGCCTCTCTCTTGGTCAACAGGCACAGCTCCCACGCCAGCCCTGGCTATGCTTATCAATTACAGCGGTACCTCGGTTTTCGAACGTAATCCGTTCTGGAAAACCATTCGAGTTCTGAAATATTCAAAAACCGAGGCACGGTTTCCCCATAGAAAGTAATGCAAAATGGATTAATCCGTTCCAGACCTTTAAAATCAACCCCTAAAACTGTAAATTTAGCATGAATTTTACTATCTAATGACACCATAGATCCATAAAATTGATGGTGTTTGTAAACTGAAATGTTCGTCAATGGAGACGTTCGAAAACCGAGGCACTACTGTATATTGTCACTGTTAGTTTGCACCGTGGTAAGGAGGAGACTTCCATGCTTAGGGCACAGCAGGTCACACCAAATTGCGGTTTCTCCTCAAAGAATGACATTCCTTTTGAACTTCCTTTGTCTGTTATCTTAGAACTGCTTGGGAATCAGGGAAGGAAACGTAGGGTGTCGGTAGCTCTGACCGTGACCATCTTAGGAAGACCCCACAGCAGTCGAGGTGCCACCCTTGTTAAAATAACAACACTCTATTCAAGTTAGTCGCAGTGCGGTTTGGTGCCTCCGACACCAGCTTACTAGGACGCTCAGCGCAGCCTCGCTGAGCTGCTAAGGTCTAAGATTCTTAGACCTTTCCTCCGGTTGCCTGACACATAAGGTGGTGAGATGGACCAGGGAGACACAGTGCCAATAATATATAAACACGGACTCTGGCGAGTTTGATGTTCCAGCAAATACTCACTGAGTGTCTGTCGTGGGCCGGGCGCCAGGCTAAGTGCCAAGTACACAAAGCTGGATAAGTTACTGTCCATGCTCTTTGAGGTCATAATTTAAGGGGGAGACTGCACACAGCAAACAGGATTTTAGGGAATACGTCTTTGTGTCAAGGCACTCCTTTAATTTCCTTCAGATCGCACGTTAGGGGCATTCCGGGGCCCACTGCTTCCGATGGGTCTGACCTTGGACAGGCTTCCTAAGGGTGTGGGCCCCAGTGTCCTCATCCAAGGATGGGACAAAGGATCACGAGCTGCCCGCGTGCCCTCACAGCTCTGAGATGAGTACTGAGCGGGCTCTTGAAGGAGGTGGTGAATGGGATTTCGAGTTGGAAAGAGGAGCAGGGTGCTTTAGGAGCGAGAACTGCATGAAGGAAGCAGGGACCTGCAGTTGAACAAGGTGTACAGAAAGGTGAGGGTGAAGAGAGGAAGGTGTTAACACGCCTTTTTGCTAGGTCTCTTCCCTCAATCAGCAGCCAGAGCATGTCCCATTATGGCCACTTCTCTGCTCAGAACCCTCTAGTGGCTTTCCATGAATTTGGGGAACAACCCAAGTCCTTAGCCAGACCCGTAAGACTCCAGTCATCTGCCTTCTCCATCCCAGCCCCCTCCGTGGCCTCTTTCCCCATCGCCGGCCCCTTCCCGTTCTCTGCTCTGGACGCATTGGTCTCGTCACGACCCCCCAGTGTTCATCCGCACCTCACATATTTTACCGAACTTGTTTTTTTCTCCCCTCGAATGTGAGCATCATAAGAGCAATGACTTTGGTCTGTTTTTATTCTGTACCCCTTAAGTTTAGCATGTGCGTGGCTAATAACATACTTGTTGAATGAGTTTCTCCAGTTCACAGATAAGATCCAAAGAGGGAAAGTGGGTGAGGGCGAGGTGCTCTTGAGAAGGAGAGTCTGGACCCCACAGGCCCTGCGGTAGACAGAATAATGGGCTCAAGAGATGTCTGCAGCCTAATGCCCAGAAACACGGCAATAGGCTTTGCAGGTGTGATGAAGTTAGAATCGATTCATTGAACGTTTACAGTACATGTTGATATATCTGATTTAGCAAAAGAAAAAGGAAGGATAGGAAAGGAGAATTTTTACGTTTATATAATTTTTTTTTAAAAGCAGTGGGAATAACTGTGCGTCTTACTTTACTGTGAGGATTTCCAGTATTTTTCAATTTAAAAAACAGTAACAAATATGTTCTGAGAGAGACTTCAAGCCAAACACCACGGTAGACACTAGGGATAAAAGAACATTTCTGAACTATACACATTTACAGCTCAATAGGGGTCACAAGTGCACAGAAATTGCCCCGCCAAGGACGCAGGTGTCAGCAGGAAGGGAAGCAGGGTGTCGGTGGAGGCCCAGAGGACAAAGCATTGGGCTGGAGGGGACAGGAAGTAGAGAATCGCCAAAGTCACATCTCAGTTGAGTGGTCTGATCGCTATACCGGAGGTCTTGCTAACCAGTGGCCGCTGTTTCGCGGGCACCTTTTCCACCATCCCCGTGTCCCTGCCTGGTCCCTTCACTCACTGCCTCCCACACCCTGGCATGACACAGGCATTTTCGGGCCCTTTCTCAGGAATCTGTTTACAGCCATCGTCCTGTGCAGCCCAGGAGGAGTCACAGCCCATGACGAAACAAGGGAGGGACTTGGAAGAAAACACCATAAACACGGACAAAGCCAAGCAGGAAATATGCATGTTTTCATTTGCTTTCCCCAAACAGGACGCTTTCACACCACTTGCTGTAATCCAAACAGTATGTTTCTCCTTAACTATGGAGATGTGGTGACTGTCTAGCGGAGAGCCCCAGGAGAGCTGTTCTTCCCCCACGATGGGTCGGTCCTCCCCCTCCTGGTGTTCCGTTACCACCCTGTGCTCCCCCATTTCATGGGGTCTCCCCCCCACCCCCATCGCCTGACTGTGTTCTCCACGGACCCCGGAGATCCCTCCAGAGCAGTGACCTGTCTTGCTGGAGGTTGTATGAGACATACTCTGCACACGAGGAGTACTCATACTCCATAAATAATTGCTTCATTGCACTGAATGGTATAAAAACAATGTAGGTGCTAGTTTGGGCACATTTTGAAACATCTGAAGTGAAATTCGCATTTTGGAAGGCAAGAGATGGTTTTCCATTTTAACTGATGATTTCTGTCAGAACGTAAAAATGTTCCCACAATTCTCAAATGAATATTCGCCAAAGATATTTCTGCCTGGTTTGACAGGCGGAGGATGGGGTCCAGGCTGAGTACATAAGAAAAACTGTGTCTTAATTGTCATCTACCCTGTGGTTGTGTATGAGAAGGAGCGCAGGGTACGCGAGGAGAAAATGCTCTGAAAACTCTACAGGGGGTTGCAGACGGCAGTTCAGGTTTTCACGCAACTGCAGCAGGAGCTGCCTCGGCACTCGGTCACTTGCAGATCGACACAGACGTCGTTGGCGTTTGGATGGGACACGGAAGTGGTTACTTGTCACAGAACCTCCTGGACTTAGGGCGCAGATGGTTTCTCATCGTTGGCATAGTTCAGGGACAAGCCGGCGGGAGCACTCAGGCTTTTGCTTAATTGGCAGTGAAGGGTTTCAGGGAATCTTTGAACAATAACACTGTTCAGGTACCCACGTGGGGAGGTCACCTCTTGATTCGTTTTTTGAAAATTCAAATCACACAAGTGACAGTGACACGTCCTGGTGGCATTTCATACCATCCCTGACTTCTCAGAAGCAGTGGACGCCTGTTGTCTTGTCTGGCAGGGTTTGCTAGCCCTGGCTTTGTAACGGTCCAAGGAGCCTGCAGATCTCCAGGGGGATTGCAAAATACTTGTAACTATTCTAAAAATGAAATTAAATACTCATTTTTATCTTAATTTACATACGCCACCCAGTACTCTCAGATGTCAGCGCTGTGGAATGACATGGCCAGCCACCCTAGGCTGTGACGCTGAGATGCAGCTGGGAATTCTCAGAATACGATGGCAATGTTCCTGCAGGCCAGTGCTCCGTGGCTTCCACCTGAGCCAGCCGTGAGGGCCAGCCAGTTCTTATCTCTCTGTGTGGCTGTAAAAAAGTCCTGTAGGTCCCAGACAGTCAGATATTACTTCATAAAGCCTTAGTAAGTTCTAGTAATTCTTCATTTCTCTCAAATCGTCCCCGATGACAAAGTAACAAAGTGTCCGCATCTTACCATTGTAATGTAGGTTTGGTACGAGAAAGCTATTTATTTCTCGGTCTCCAGGATTGAGAAAATACACGTATAACAAACAATTAGGGACGTTAGAGTCATGGTTGGGGAGGCAGAAGTCCTGAGCTCTCCACCCCAGGCTCTTCACTTAAAATTTCTCGTTCTTTTCCTTTTTGCTTAAGCGTATTTGGGTGTGTTGCTAGGGAGTTTGGATGTGTTACTATAACACAACAGAGATTTATGTAAGACAGACCTAACTTGCTTATCTTTTCCCTACCAAGCCTACTGCATCTTAGACAAAACTCAATCATTTTCTTCCATTATGTGGAATGGCTACTGAAAAGGAAGGATGTAGGAAAAAGGAAGCTTTCAGGGGACAGTGGGGAACAAAGGCGTCGCGACCTACTCAATAGGGAACTGTAAGTAGGAGTCATGCCCAAGAATATGGAAATTGCTTATTTAAAATACTTTTTTTTTATTTAAAAGAATACATGCACCTGGTTAAAATATATATACATATATACATATACATACATACCTACATACCTACATATATATATATATATATATATATATATATATATGTCAAACTCTTAAAATACAAAAGAAGAAGTAAAATTTCTCTTCTCCAGTGTCCTAGCTCAACTCTGGAATCCCACTACCGAAAGAAACACTGTTAGCCATTTTTTGTGTATCCTTCCGGAAGTATTCTATGCACATTACAAAGATGTCACAAACAACCATATGCTTTTTCCCCCTATATAAGCTCTGCAACTTCATTTTTTCCCCCTTATTGTGTCTTAAGCATCTTTACATAGCAGTAAACATCTATACCTCAGTTTAAAAGAAAATTACAAGTTTCTTTGTATACCATTGAATGAGACGATCATTATTTGTTTATACAGTCTTTTTTGGGTCAACATTTCCGTTGTTTTTAGATCATTGCTATTGCAAACAGTGCTTCCGTGAACACCTTTGTAAATATATATTTGTACACGTGAGAAAATAAATCTAATACCTTCAGGGTAAATTTCTACAAGTGCAATGACTAATTCTCAGATTATATGTATTTACATCTTGATAATTATCTCCTAATTTATCTCCAAAAATGTTAACCAATATCTACACCCAGCAACAGTGTTTCCCATTTGCTCCCATCCTTGGCAATTTGTTTTTATAAATAGCAACATATAAATACTATCATACGTTACCCCTGGGGTTCTGGCAAAGACTTTTACTTTTTGCTTGTAAGGAATACACCGTAAAGGCTACCCACCTGTGAGAACTGGGGGCGGTAATCCTGTGATTCCAAGATGCAGGAGCCCTGGGATGTCCGTACATCTCTCGCAATGTTACTATCTCCCCATGAGGCCATCATCCCTAGGATGAGAACTTATTTCTAAAGGATACACCTACAATACAAGGGACAGTGGTTAAGTACTGCACTTAGCTCTCCTCTCTTGCCTCTTAAGGACAATACAATCTGTGTTTCTTATTTCTAATTCTTCTGGAATGGAGTATGCTCAATGCCTCTTTTCCTCACATAGACTGGAATACAGTGGTACCTCAGTTTTCTAATGTAACCCACGAGTTCTGAAACGTTCGAAAACAGCCAACAGCTAGGCCTCAGGATCTTGCACTCAGCGGAAGCTGCGTGACATGTTCGACTTCTGAGTCGTGTTTGAAAACCGAAGCATTTACTTCCAGGTTTACGGCATTCATAAACCAAAATGTTTGTCAGTGGAGACGTTTGAAAACTGAGGTACTACTGTACTTGGGTCTATCCCCAAGTTTACCTTTTTTGTTTGTTTGTTTTTAGTTTAGAAAACCCACATGTTCTGCTCTCACGACTGTAGTAGAAGTTTTTCGGGGAAGAATTCTTTGTGAAACAATATCCAGATTCAAGGGAAAATATCTGAGTCACAAAAATTTCAAGTCCAGTCTGGTCTGCTACAAAAGATGTTTCTATAACATCAAGTATCTCATATGCAGTTGGTAAATAGGAAAATGATGTCAGTATAGCATGGAATTTGTGGAGCTCAGACATGGTTTTCCTAGGCAGAGAGAGCTGGAATATCGGGAAGAAAATTACAACCCTCAGTAAGAAAGGAAATACTTTTAATGTGGCTGCTGCTAAGCAGTAGTTCTCTTAGCTGTATTTTAAGAAATTTAAAAATAAGTGCTTGATTGATGGCGATAGTACAAAATGTATAAACCCAACGACGTGGCATTTGACATTACCTAGCATTTACTTTTGGTTATGGGCTGAATTGTGTCCCCTCCCAAATATGCTGACGTTCTTACCCCCAGTACTTCAGAATGTGATTGTATTTACAGATGGGACCTTTAAAAGAGTAAGGCAAAACGAGGTTATATGAGTGTACCCTAATTCATTATGACTGACGTCATACAATTAGGACTCAGACAACGCACTGAAAGACAACAGACCATGTAGGGACACGGCAAGAAGGTAGCCATTTGCAAGTCAAGGAGAAAGGCCTCAGAGGAAACCACCCTTGCTGGCACCTTAATCATGGATTTCTAGCCTCCAGAACTGTGAGAAAATAAATTTCTGTCAGTTAAGCTCCCCAGTCTGTGGTGTCTTCTTATGGTAGCCATACCAAACTTAATACAGTCTCGGACACATATTCTGGAGATACACTTCCGTGATAACAGAGCAATATATAATTAAACTTATTCATTGTGGTGATATTTATGATAGCAAATTAATGGAGACAACCTAATTTCCTTCTATCGGAGATTGGTAAACTGTGGTGTTTACCAATGGTTAACACAGTGGAGTATGAAGCAGCCATAATATACAATGAGGATGACCTCTGTGACGTGATCAGAAGTTATTTCTAGGACATACTCTTAAGTGAAACAAAAAGCAAGGTGCCACAGAGTATATGTAGTACATCACCTTTTGTGTTAGAAAAGAGAAATAAAAATATGTGTATGTATTTGCTTATTTTTGCAAAAATAAACACAGGAAGGATAAATAAAAAATGAAAGTGGTACCTGAGGTGGGGTAGGGGTCAGGTACTCAGCGAGATAAGCTAGGGACGGGAATGAGACATCCTTGGGTATGTCTTTCCATGCAGTTTGAATTTTTAAATTCTATAAATGTTTTACAAGTTCAAAATAAATTAAATTGAAAAGACCGAAAGAAACAAACCCTAAAACTGAACACAATCAGAAAAAAATAAGCCCAACCCCTTATCAAGTTGATAACATAACCATGAAGATAAAAAAAATTAAAGTAACTTTTGAACACAGTCATCTAAATGGGGGATAGCCTAAGGATCAAAAGATGTGTCACAAAATCTGGAATTCAGTAGTTTTGTTTTTAGGGTTGGTATTGGAGTACTGAATTGATTTTATAATATTTGTATTGTAGGATAGAGCAAAAGAAAAACGTGACAAGGTAGTTGGGAACTTGGGTTCTCCTTGTTTAAGAAATAAGGACTGGGGAAAGGTGAGAAAGAACCCTGAAATTGGAGGGTGCCATTAGGAATTCTGTGCCACTGAGCACAGCTGGAAATTAGCTCTTAGTTTTCAAATACCATTCTTCACTAAAAACAACAAGGCTTCTTGGCCAAATGGCTCATTCTAAGTTTGGAGCAGGGAAAAACACAGATGCCCCCAGAATATCTAGTACCAGAGATCAGGAGAGGTCCAAGACTCAAAAAGCCATGCTACAGGGCACAGGAGCTGCCTTGAAGGGACTCCCAGTGGCCACACTGGAGAAAGTTTGAGCATCCAAAGAATAACATTTAACACATTAATAATATATTACGTAACATATAATAATATTATAACATACATAACACATTGAGTTTTTAAAAATTCCTGTGTCTGTCGTGACACTGTAAGAGAGCAAAGCAGAGGCAGGGAGGAAAACTCTTCTTTACAGAAGAGTGCCTACTAATATATGGAGAAGGGATGATAAAATTACAGATTTACCATTTTGCAACCACAAATGCAATGATTGACTCAGATAAAGAGCATACATGGTGGGTGTAAAGTAGAGTTATTTGTGGGGATCAGTACACAATATATGCGAATATTGAATCATTACATTATATACTTGAAACTAGTATTACATGTCAATTACATCTCAGTAAAAAAATTGAAGACTAAAAAAAAGGATCAGTGGGGAACTGTGATTGGAGTATATAGTAGTCATACATCTCAGAATATTGCATCACAGATTGCTTATTAATTACCAAGGGAGAGGATATCTTTACAATGGAGAAAGTCCACGGATGCGACTTACACCAGTGATTAGACTAAGCATCACCAATGGGACAAATGACGTTAGGTGTATCTACTGTGATCCAATGGGAAGGGGACAACATCACCTGTGTAGTTTACCTGCTGAAAATATTTAACCTGTATCCAAGCTTGGGGAAGCAGTCAGACAAATCCAGATTGTTGGACATCTTTCAAGACTACTGGCATGGGCTTTTGAAAAATGTCACTGTCATAAAATGTTTAAAGACTGTGGGGAGGAGGGCTATTTTAGATTATGGGTGATAAAGAGACTTGAAAACTAAATGCAATGTGTAACCCTTGATTTGATCCTGGATTGAAAAATAGCAAGGATAGGACAGTATTGAGTCAGTTAAGGAGATTTGAATGTAGACTCTATATCAGGTAACATTATTATATTGGCATTGACTTTATTGGTATGATAACAATAACCTGGAAACATAGACTAGTCACTGATTTTTTTCAGGTACATGCTGAAGTACTTAGGTTGAAATATCAAGGTATCTGTAACTTACATCAAATGGTTCTTCAGCAAATAAACAACTGCTGGAAGTTTTATAAGTTCAGGTTTTACATTTAGATGAATAATCCATATTGAGTTAATTTTTGGTATATGGTGTGAGTTATAGATTGAAGCTTCCTTTTTTGCATATAAATATAAAATGGTGCCAGCACCATTTGTTGAAAGACTGTCCTTTCTCTACTTTATTCCCTTTGCACCTTTGTCAAAAACCAGTTGACCATATGTGTGTGAATCTATTTCTGTCCTGTTTGTTCTGTTCCATAGATCTATTTATCTTCCTTTACACCAATACACACTGTCTTGATTACTGTTGCTTTATAATATGTCTTGAAGTGAGGTAGTGTATGTTCTCTAACTTTGTTCTGCCTTTTCAAAGTGTTTTAAGTATTCTAGGGCATTGTCATTTTCATATAAGTTATCAAATCAGCTTGTCAATTTCTACAAAAAGAAAATGCCTATGGGTTTATAGATCAACTTGGAAAGAATTGACATACTGACAATATTGAATCTTCTGATCCATGAATGCAGTGTATCACTCCGTATTTTAGGTCTTTTAAAATTTAGCAATATTTTGTAGTTTGTCAGGTTTATCCTTTACTATTTTATATTTTTAATGCTATTGTAAATGGTATTCCTAAGTTTGTAATTGTTGCTAGTACAGAATTGGTTTTTGTATATTGATCTTGTATCCTGCAACCTTGCTGAACTCACTAATTAATTCTGGTAGCGTTTTTGTTGCTTCCCTAGGATTTTCTACATAGGTGATCATGTCATCTGTGAATAAGAACGGTTTTACTTCTTTCTTCCCAATTGGATGCCATTTATTTCTTTTTCTTGCCTGTTATAGTGTCTGGAACCTCCACTATAATCTTGATTAGAAGTGGTGGAGCAGACATCTTTGACTTATTCCCGATTTTAGAGGAAAAGCATTTAGTCTTTCACCATTAAGTATGATATTAGCTGTAGGTTTTTTGTAGATTCTATTTATCAAGTTGAGAAAGTTTTCTACTCTTAGTTTGTGGAAACATTTTTTTTTTTTAAATCAGGAGTGTATATTGGATTTTATGCTTTTTCCTTTGTCTATTGAGATGATCTAGATAGATCATCTTTTACTCTTTCTTTTTTGTTTCTTAATATGTCTGAAAAACTATTTCCCTTTCAGTGTGAAAGATATTTTTGTGAACTACAGAATTCTTGCTTAGCAGTTTTTTTTCTTTGAATACTCTAAGGATGTTCTACACTAGCTTCTCAATTGCATATAGCTGATAAGAAATCTGTGTCATCCTTATTACTGTTTCTTTGTATGTAAAATATCATTTTTCTCAGGCTTCTTTTAAGCTTTTCCCTTTATCACTAGTTTTAAGCTATTTGATTATGACGTGCCTTGGTGTAATTTTTCTTCATGTTTCTTGTGCTTAAAGTCCATTGAGTTTCTTGGATCTGGGTTTATATCTTTTATTAAATTTGAAAATATTTTAGGCATTTGTTTTCAAATCTCTCCTCCCTGGCCTTTTTTCCCTAGTGCCTCCAATTTTACATATTTGGCTACTTGAAGTTGTCCCATGGTTCAGTGATGCTTTATTTACTTTCTCTTGTTCTTTTTTAAATCTCTAGCCTTTATTCTGGATAGTTTCTCTTGCTGTGTCTCCGCGTTCATTTATATTTTTTTCCATGATGTCTAATCTGCTGTTAATCCCATCCAGTGTATTTTTCATTTCATACATTTTAGTTTTCGTCTGTATATCAATTAAAAATGACCTTCCATGACTTTATTTAACATGTTCAATCTTTCTTCTAGTTTTTTGAACACATGGAATACAGTTATGATAACTGTCCTTATTTACTAATGCTATCACCTATGTCATTTTTTAGCATTTGTTTTTATTGATCTTTTTTTTCCTCATTATGGATTTTACTTTTCTGAATCTTTGCATGCCTGGTTGTTTTTGATTAGATAACATTATGAATTTTAATTAAAAATATTGTTTTACTTTGTTCTGGAATATGGTTATTTGGAAAGAGTTTGATACTTTTGGGTCTTGCTTCTAGGCTATGTTTGGTGGAACTAGAACAATAGTTAGTCTAAGGTTAATTTTTCCCCACTACTGAGGCAAGAACCTCCTTATTATTAACCTTGGCCTCATAAATCATGGTGTTCCACTCTGGTTGATGGGAATGGCTACTGTCCTGGCCCTGTAAAAAACCTAGAATAGTTTCCTCCTATCCTGTAAGGCGGTTCATTCCCTAGTCTCAGGTAGTTTCCTTACTCACGTGCTTGATCATTACTGGCTAAAATCTTGAAGGGGACCCTCTATGAATCTCAGTTCTCTTCTTGTGTTATTCTCTCCTTTCTGGTTCTCTGCCTGAGAACTGTAGCCCTAAGAGATTCTTACCTATACTTCAACTGAGGGAGACCACTGGGCTCTACCCAAGTTCTCTCTGTGTGACGACCTGGAAACTCTCTTCAGTAAACTAGGCAATCCTAGGGCTCACCTCATTTATTTTCCATCACTCAGAGATCAATGGCCTTCACTGCTTGTTTCCAATATCTTGAGAGCTATTGTTTCATATATTTGTCCTGCCTCTCTCTCTCTCTCTCTTTCTTTCTTTCTTTCTTTCTCTTTCTTTCTTTCTCTCTTTCTCTCTTTCTCTCTTCTCTCTCTCTCTCTCTCTCCTTCCTTTCCTTTCCTTTCCTTTCTTTTCCTTTCCTTTCCTTTCCTTTCCTTTCTTTCTCTTTCACTCTTTCTTTTTCTTTCTCTCTCTCTCTCTCTCTCTTTCTTTCTTTTTTTCGCTCTTTCTCTTTTTCTTTCTTCCTCCCTCTCTCCCTCCCTCCTCCTTTTCCCTCTCTCCCTTCTTTCCTTCCTTGCTTCCTTCCTTCCTTTTTTCCTTCCATCCATCCATTCATCCATCCATTGGTTTTTTCACACAACAGGGTAAATCTAGCCCTTGTTACTCCATCCTGGCCAGAAGCAGAAATCCCACACTATTGTTTTTATGCATTCTAAAATTACCCCTGAGGCAACCACTAGCTGATCTGCTTTCTGGCTGATGTTCAAGTTATGTCCCACACAATAATTACTGTTTTTGTTAGTGCTCTGGTTACAAAGTTGACTATGTTTTTCTCCATTTCCCTTTTATTTTAACATGCAATTTTATGGTATGCAATGTTTCTGAAGAATGAGTATATTGTGGTATAGCCGTTATAACCTGTCCAATTTAAGAACCTATGCTATGGTTAGCATATATTTTAGGCAAAAGCAAAGAATACATAAAGAGATATTTTTACTAACATTTTCAAAAATGGAACTAAATGGTCTGATCTTTGAGGGTAGTTTTTATTTTGTGTAAGTTATTGTATTAATATTTTCCTTTCCCATAGTTCCCAGGACATACAGCCTCAGAAAATTTGTTGATTTCCTATAATAGATTTGTTGACAGTTCAGGAATATACTGTCATTTTCATTATTACGATTATTACTGGCTATTATGTATTGATTATCTTTGTAAGTTAGGCACTCTGCCAGGCACTTTATACGGTATCTAATTTAGTCTTCACTATGATATGTATATATATTTCAGTCCTTTATAGACAGGGAAATGGATTCAGGGAAGTTAAAAAACTGGCTTAAGATCCCATGGCTGGTAACTGGTACGATTCCAAACCCAGGTCTGTCTGATTTTAAAGCCCAAGTTCCTCATGTAGCTTTGTCCTCTGTTCCATGAAACATAACCAAACTTAGTGTTTGTTTTCCTCTCACAGGAGCTATCTTCATTTTTCTTTCATTCTCTTAAAGAAGGGAATAAAAAGAAAATTATTTTAGGAAAGGACAGTCCAACGTGGGCAGAGTTAGTTGGTGGAGTAAGCATACATCTTGAGCTTTCTGAATTTACTCACAGATCAGATTTGAGTCCTGGTTGATTTCACTTGGCTGTATTATACCTGAAGACCAGGAATAGAGTATGTTCAATACACTAAAAATATGCCGGAATCTCTTGTTTCCTTTTAAAATAACTGTAACAGTTTCTACCAATAGAGATGTCTATACTCGTCAAGCACACACCGGTTCTTTGAGTCATGACAAGAAATGTGTTTTGCTTGGAGACTCTTTCCAGAGCTATGCAAGGGCTCTCTTAGGAAGGGTCTAAGGGTGAAACAGATGAAAAACTCTGTTTTGAGCTCAAATCGTTTTCTTTCTAGTGCGGTATGGGCTGAGGAAACATGTTTCCTGCAAAAGGGAGGATAAAATTAGAATGACCTCCCAATGGTGCATTTTCTAGTTTCCCACATGTTGCTCCTGCACAACCAGGAAGCCAGATTTCGTGTTACTTTCGGTTTGGGTTTGAGTTGGAAGGGCCAAGAACAGGAGCCTGACAGTGGAGGAAGTGAAGGAATGTGAGTCCAGATTGTCCACACGGGGCAAAAGAAGCTTGGCTGCATGGGCAGGGCCCAAGTTTATCTGAATTGCCTTCCCTCTCGGTCAAGGTTTACCATCAGGTCATTGGTACCTATCACTGACAATAAGGGATTATTTCTATTAAGCACTTTGTGTTTGTCCAAGAGCTTTCTGTCATTAATCATTTAACTCTTGTTCCCCATGAGACTTCTGTGAAGTAAAATGGGAAAGAAAGAACAACGATTTTTATTTTACAGATAGAAAAACTGAAACATTTTTGTCCGCCCCTATTACACACTGAAAGAGTTAAAGCCATGCATTAGAATGTGGGAGAACCAGGTCGGAACTTTGATGAGCTTTTGTTCCACCACAGAAGTAGGGTTTTCTGTTTTTACACAAAACGGACTTGCATATTTTTCATTTTGAAAGCAACGTGATTGATACTGAGGTGGACTGAAGAAAAAAACAGACTTCACTTCCTTATATAGTCTGCAAATCTTACGGAGTTCCCACAAATATGCATTGAGGTGGAAGTAGTAAAGATTGTTAAGCATTGCTAATCTTGATTTTTCTAATAAGAAAGAGAATATAAGCAAACACATCCAGTGTGGTTGTGAATAATCGATAGCAAATTATAAAGGGACTTGGAGAGGATGGCATGGAGTTTTGCTGCCTGGAATTTATCTGGTGGGCTTCCTGGAGAGGGTGTGTTTTGAATTTCAATTAAAAAAAAAAAAAGATTTCAAACGCGGTATGTCCTTCAGCCCAGATGCTTTGAAAATTTTTTCCTGTTCCTATGGAGTGTAAACACCACACACACACAAATTGTCAAGTATCACAAGAAGGAGGAATTGACCGACGGGTCCTCAAGGGCACATTTCACAGTCATGGAAAGGAAATGAAGAAGTTTTCTGACAGTGAGATCTTTCTGATCTTTTAACAATGAAGTAGTTCAAGGGGCAGATGAGTTAGGGTGGGAGGGGGAAGGGTGTCAGTGGAAGCCGTTAAAGCAAACTAGATAAAGCAGGGAAAGATTACTTCCGGAATCAGCGTGCCCTCTGGTGGGGGTGGGAAATATAGTTAGAGCTAAGACTAACTTCCTTCCTTTGGCACAAGACAGACCTTGGATTCAAATCCATCTGCAAGCAATGTGACTGAAAGTCTTAGGGGGCCTCCTTCTTAAAATCAGATAAACGAGACCTTCCTTATTCGTTGAGTGAAATTAAAGAAAGTGAAAATTGCTTACATGGCACCAGAGGCAAATTTGGGTAATATTGGGTCTGAAGCTTACGCAGTATTGGAGTTCTTCTTTAAGAATAAGAATACACAGCTATGTTTATAAAATTAGGTAGTATTTATTTAGAATGAGAAACGAAATCACAACCAATCACTAAAAAAGTAACCAACAAATGGACAAACACCACAAACATCACAAATTCTAGGAAAACAATGTGAAGTTTTAATTTGTTAACTACCTAAAATACCTCTGTTACGTGTGTGTGCCCGCGCGCTTGTGTGTGTATATAGACACATACAGATATATGTGTATTCTGATGGCCTCTTCACATGACAAAAAAAAATTGTAACGTGTAGAGAGAATGAAAACATACTTAAATTTTCCTCTAGTATGATTCATCAAAATTTGTTTTTTTATTATTGGCAGTTTAGGAAAATTTTTTTCAGCACCACAACTTGTTCCTTGTAATAACGTATGCAAAAATTTACAGTTGTTAAATTGAGAAAAGCTATCAAGGTTTTAATGAAAGAGTTGGGAGATTTAAATAAGTCCTCCGGCTAGCTTCTGATTCTGTACCTTTCAAATCTTGTTTCTCCTCCACCATCCTCTTCATTTTGGGGCCGGGCGTCGTAGCACGCAGTCACATCCCAGCATGATATACCTTGGTCCCCCAACTCCCTAGAGGAACAGACAATGACAGGAGTGTTTCCGGAATCCATTGCTATAGCTGGATGGCTAGCAATCAACCATACACAGACGTGATGTGAACCCCATAATCCATCCCGCTCCACTCGAGCTAAGAGTATCTTCAACTCAACTCCAAAGCCACCCCACACAAAGGGAAACGGGGCAGAGGGCAAGTCAAGGTAGTATTAACTCATTGGTGTTACACACCATCATCTTGTCAGCTTTACAAAAACATATAACCACGGCCACTCGTGGATAGAGCCCCTACCAGGGACTTGGAAGGGATTCATGCCATTAGTTTTGTGATCAGCTGCCTCTCCGTGTCGCATCAACACACTGAACAATTCTGCCCCCATACTGGCAAGTCTTGCTGGAAGTGAGCAAGCTTCTGGTGGGAATTTGGGGTTACAAGTTCAGGAGATTCCCTAAAGGTGACAACTTGTCCAACCAGAGATGAGACAGATCTTCAGCAGTGGTCGGGACACTCCATGAACCCAAGCCTTGACAGTCGGTTGGTGGCATATCAGAAGGAAACTTTTGTCCCTCTTGTATTTTGCTGTCTTCTCCCAACATCGGCTAGTTACATTTGAGTTCAAAACTTTTCATTGAAGCTGCCTTGATTTACCTCACTCTGAACTCTTTCATCTTGCAGAAAAGCCCTTCTTGGAGCCCCACGATGCCCTTGGAGCACAGTACCTGGAGGAGCTGGGGGAGAGCTGGTAAGTTTGTCAAATGTGCCTCAGGGCCACTCTGCCTGGTCCTGGGCAGAGATACTTTCGAGACGGGTGTAAGCAGCTGTTGGGAAACGGGCCTTTTGGTGTGGTGGTCATTCCAGAACGTAACCCCTCAGAAGCGTGCTGCCCAGGCTCTTGTAAGACGGGTAAAACAAACAAAGCTGCCGCCTATTTGGAACATACGCTGGCTCCTTCCACATCTGTAGGACATTTAGCTCCTTGCATCTGGTAATGTTTGTGCAAATATAATTCCATATTCACTAATAATTCCTGGGGCTAAAAGCCCCCCCTTGGGTAACCTTGTTAATATTCTCTCAAGGCCTGGTGTGAACGCCTCATAGCATTTTGATTAGAATTCAATCTTGTGTTTTTTTCCCCCTCTCTGTCTCTTTCTCCCTCTCTCCTCTCATGCTTTTTTGGCCCCGGGTTTCCTGGCCACCCACATCAGGAGACATTCTCCCGCCCTTCCACTCTCCATTCTCAGTTTCAAGGAATTTCCTTGTGTCAAAGGCAAAGTGTGATTGACATATTTTTCCCCTCTTAAGAGCAGTCATCTCAGTGTTTCATTTAAACGTCTCCTTATGGGGCTCATACAGTCATTACCTGGGTGAAAAAGGGACCCCCCGCCCTACTCCCCCACTCACGCTCAAGCCCTGGCTCAAACCCACGTAGCTCAGTGTTTTTATAGACTTTTAAATTGCTGCTCTCCTTCCTTTTCTTCCTACTTTTTTTTTTTTTTTTGGTGTGTGGGGGGGCAGGCGATGGTTGGCACCAGCAAATGATTCCCTGGTGTGTTGTACTTCGAACCTTAAATTTTAGTTATCTGCAAACAGGTAGACCAGCTGCCTGCTGCTAGTGCCCTCCGCCTGCCAAGAAAAGCATTTGTTGTTCGTTAGACCTGGGAGAGAGCATGAGTACATAACAAGTTCTCCCTAGTTTTGAATTCACCACCTCTGGGCAGGTTGTGTTCCTTTGGTGCTTTAGTCTTACTTGACCAGCTTATTTATCTCTCGGGAGAAGAGAACAGAAAACAAAAACAAAGCAAATTAGCCACAGCATGAGGAATTATATTTAAACCCAAGAACAATTTCTTGGCAGCGGAGTTCATAATGTTTGAGTGATTCTGGAATGTATGCACTCTCTCTGGCTGCCTGGTCATCGAATTACTGCGGGTTCTAAGGGCTTTTGCCTGAAGGGGACAGACGAGATGATCTTGGAGGGTCACTAGCGGCTTTTTAATTCCACAGCAGTCCCCTTCTTCTCTGTGATGGGCCACACTTCTCACGGTGTTGGGGCAGAATGTCTTACGGGGATTCCTCATGTCTCCTGAGTAGCCTGAACCACGGCCCGCTACTTCTCTTTTATGAATCACATCTCCTCTTGCTGATATGATATGCTGTCTGCTCAGAGCTCCCAATTGCAGGCAGCTCTGTTGTCGTGCAATGATTATCTTCTTAAGTCACTTCTTATGCCCCGAAGGTAGAGGCTTAGATGTGCAATAACAAAACTGATTCTTTTTTTCCTGCTGGAATTTTAGTAATAAAGGTAGCTTTAATAAAAAGCTGTAAGTAGCTACCATATCTTAATTTGTGGCACAAAGCCAGCATTCAGTGACATTTCACTTCTAATCAGGAGTAATGAATGGCCTATTTGTAGCCATTACTAAAAGCAGTCTTATCAACATCGTGTGACATAAATACTTGCTTGTCATAATTACCGTCCGTGTTATGATAAACAAAGCATGAAGCCAAGCAGGCAAAGCAGACATATGTTCCCACGTGGCCAGTAACAGCAGTATGTGTCTTATAAATTGACGTTATTATATCCCCTTGCTTTAGAACTTGGCTGTAGAGGAAATGCCAGTACTCGCCATTATATAAACACTCATAGGGATACATGTCAAACCATGGTGCACCCAGCCTCTGAGTCTACAAGTAGAATTATGGGACGGTGTGTGGAAAGTAATGATTCCCCTCAAAAACGCTGGCCCAAAGGATGGACTTCAAGACATTCCTAGCTTATCCCTGTTTCCTGTTACAGGTTTCTAGGATCCATTCACGGAAGTCAGGACCTGAGGAACTTATGTAGTCCACAGTGTATCTAAATCTTTTCTGCACCAACTTTATATTTGCAGCCTGTATGCCCACTTGTGATAATAGGTTTCTTAAATTCACTCCCTGTTTTGGGGGGTCATACTTCCTGTTTTTTGTTGTGTATCTGTTTCTTTCAAACTCAAGGAGTTTCACCAAGTTCTAGTACCCCAGGATTTGGTTAAAGATTGCGTGGTTCACCATTTCGAAATCCTCTGTGACTTGGAAAACTTTAATCAGATTTTTGTTTCATACTTCACCCATCTGTCCATTCCCTCTATCACCAGTTTCATCTTTCCAGATGGATAAATGAGAAATTTTCACAGTTTTTCTTCATGTAGACACCTTTCCTCTCCTCCTAAACATTTCAGATGATGACGACCGAAATCTTCAATACCTCACTCATGGTTACTAGTATTGCATATCTCAGTTCACGTTGATACAGGCTAGAATTTTTTTAGAAGAGTCAGTATACTATAGCCATGTGCTTTTGTTCAGCTATTCTGCAGTATTTCTGTGTTTCAGGTAATGAGAACAACTTTATTGATTGATCACCATTAATAAGTTTAATACCTAAGCTGGTAATTTCTAATTTTTTGGGCAGTGAAAATGATTTTTCAAGTGAAAAGTTATACGGAATACAAACATATGAATGTGGTGTAAGCAGCAGGAGTTGGGGACAAAAGCCTTCCTCATTTGGCCTCCCCCTGGTCTCTGAGGTCCTCCTTGAAACTAGAGAGTTCCATGAAACATGGAACATGCTTTGAAAAATCACCAAGATCACCAGTCACCAAAGTGAGTACCAAGCAGTGCTCACTTTAAAAAGCTGGAATGCATGCATCCACATTTTCTTAGCCAATTCTTTCTTTACAAAACAGATTAATTTTGAAATGTGGGCTTTATTCCAGGTCACTCAAATACCCCCCACCCCACCACCCCCACCCCCGGCCTCATAGTTCATTTATAACTATGAACAGCTATACATGATACATGGTTCAGCACAAAGTTCGCCGACCTGGTGACCTTCAGCTGTGGGACAGCAGGACCCCAGCCCACTTCTGAGGTGTTCTTACCCTCTGATGTTTCTCAGGGAGTCTCTAGGAGGTGTCTTGTTTGTGTTCCCCTCATTCCCCATCAGCAATGACAACTTAGACACATTGTCTCTGAGTGGGAAGTGGCTCTGCTGCTCCAGAAAGTTCTCTGTGGCTCATGTATTTCAGTGCTCTCTGAGGCCACGGCAGCCACCCCCACACTGCCTCTGGGTGAGCCATTCCCTCTGCCCAAAAGTAGATGCAGACCCTTTCTTTAAGACCTCACAGCACATCCAAGCACAGGTTGTAACACTTAATATCACTTTCTTTTTGTACAGCCTCAGGTGTAACCAAAAGGAAGCATATACCAAAATCACCCTACCGCTGGCAACTATACATCCTTATCCAGTCTGCTATAGGCCACTTTTCTGCTCAGCTACTAGAGAAAAACTTTCCCCCCAATATCCATTCTCTCCTTTTGTTATAGAAAAACAATTTTATTCGAGATGGTGATGAAGCAGGCAGGCTAAAAAGACATCTTCCCTAGCCTCTCTTGCAGCTAGGTATGGTCCCAAGACTAAATTCTGGCTCATACAACAGAAGTAGACTTCTGGGAAGGCTCCTTGTAGGAGCTGATACAATGGGAGATGCTTCCTTTTTGCCTTTTCTGCCGCCTAAAATGAGTATGTGCTGACAGGGGTTACAGCAGCCACCTTGGATCATGAGATGGTCTTGAGGCTGAAAGCCAAATGCTGAGGATGGGACAGCACAGAGAAGGAGATGGAGTCCCTGATCGCATGGTGAAGTCTCCACAGTGTCCTTTGAATAGTTACTTCGGGACTTTTTTGTATGGCGTTTGGGTTTTCTATCATGTGGAGGCAAATGCAATCATGGCACAGTAGCCATGAGCCTGCCTGCCTTCGCCGCTCTGCGCTGCTTAGCTCCTGGCCTGGTCCCACTTGTCTCCAGCACGTGGGGAAGCCCGTAATTATATCTAACCTCCTCAGAGCCTCTTCCCACGAGAACCAGGGCCCCAGAGAGAGGGAAGTCTTATCCACAGTCCCCGGTCCAACTGCCAATTTTTCATCTCCTGACCCAGAAGCTGCCTCTTTTACAGGAAAATGTAAAGTTATAATGATTATTCCCTCAGACCCCACTCTCTGCCCGTGGGGGTGTGGCCTCACCTGCTGCTGCCAACAGTAGGCATGTCGTCAGGCTCAAGTTTCAGCCGCAGCTCAGTTCCTTCAGCTGGTAAATGGTGAAAAATGAAAATAAACATAAACCACAATGGTTTGAAAAGACACTCGTTTAGGCATTAATTTTGGAACCCCTACCAGAGTGCCTCTTAAATTTTATTTTTGGCTCATCTTATTTTTGGCTTATCTAACCCATAGGTGCATCTTCTTAGATCCACAGCAACATGACCATAAACCCAGACACGTGCGCACACACTAGTGCATTGACACATAGATTTTAATATATACTCCCACATCGAAACGTATACCCCGAAGCGCACACTCGGGCACATTGCTACACAAGCTCAAAGGAATATGGATTGAGGTTCAGTTAATAGGAAACATAAGCAATGCCACTAAAAGGATTAGGCAGGTAGATTACAAAAGAGCAAAGCAACTCCCGCCGGACTCGTACTCGTTTTTAATGGCACGGCAAGAATGTAAATTATCTCTGTGCTCGAGGGATAGGCTAAATGAGAAGCTGATTAGGGAGATGGGCCTAATGCATAGCCCAGTGCTGCCCTGTGACAGCCTGGCCATGTCACTGGTCACTTCTCCATAGCAGAATTATCGTGACCTATCATGAGCTCCTTGGTAGTAGCAGGGAGCTGCAGTCTCTTTTTCCAGCTTCATAGACACTCAGCAAAATTTTGAAATGTGAATGAATGACGAATCTGCTCTATACAGACTACCCCCGGCCCAGAGACTGACCCTCATTGGGTATGCGTGGGGAAGGGAGAAAAAGCAAGCAAAGCGGCCACTGGGATCCAGGAAAGCACAGGTCCAGGGAGATGGGAGCTTAATGGAGATAAAAGGCCTCTATGGTGACATCTCACCCCCTGGCCTGGTGGCTGGTGTGGTTCATGAATCTGCCAAGGTAAAGATTTCTCTAGGATGTGATCCAAGGAACGAGACATCCATTGCTTTTCTGGAGAGGTTGCTCTGGAGACAGAGACAGACAGAAAGACCGAGACACTCTGTTTTTCTTTTCATGTTTTTGTCTTTTTCCTATTTACATCCTTGACTGTTCCGCTCCTGTCCTGGTGTTTGAACTTGTTCAATACGTGTGTGTATGCGCCGACCACGGCCTGGCCCTGCTGTCATTTGGCCAAATTACACACATCTAGGTCTTTTCATCTTTCTTTATGAACCAGTCTCTCCAGTGTATTTAATCACTTTGGCAGTTCTTTTCTGAATTCCACGCAATTTAAAAATAAGCTAAATTGTCACCCCTGTGGATTGAAAAGCAGGCTGTTGCAAAGCCCTGCAGAGCGCGAGCCTTGGTTGGGTGCATATGGGGGAGAGATAGCCCCATGCTGTTATACTGTCTCGTCCCGTCTTCCTCAGCAGTGACGGCCTGTAAAAGGTGGGGGACGTAGGGAAAGGGCAAGAAACTGGGCTGGCCAGAGCTGGAGGCCATGGTTTTGTTTCTCAGTTTTCCTACTGATCGATTGGTATAGGTGGATACTCACATTTGTTTCAGCATCCAGAAGGTGCAAAAGCACATACAGTAAACAGAAAGTATTGCTTCTGCTGTCACTTGGCCACCCAACTTTGAAGAAACAGCGGAAATAACATGTTTCTATGTGTATCACTCCAGAGATATTTCAAGCAAATACAGTCAAATGTGTAGTTATGTCTACGTGTGCACGTATATCTCCTCACCTCCATTTTTATACAGTGATTACTATACACATTGCTCTCCTCTTCGCTGTTTCTCTTAGCAGAATATCTTGGAGATTTGGAGATTGGTTGGTCCATATTCACATTAAATAGCTCTTTTCATACTTGTATGGTTATGTAGTTTCTGTAATATAAATGTGTTACAATTTTGTAGTCTACAATTGAGTATTTATATTCTTTCTGATTTTTTATAGTCACTATCAGTGAACAGTTAGGGATCTTACCAATTTTTTATTATTTCTATTTACCTATGACAGTGCCTCATTGAATAACTTGCACATTTTGCACATGTGAGTAGATACATAGGATAAAATTCCTGGATTAAAAGGTACGTGCAACCGGTTGTCTAGTTCATGTCAGACTGATTTGTCAACTTACTCACCCACCACTAATGTCTAAGAATACCTGTTTTCCCCATACACACACAAATGCAAAATTTTTAGAACTTTGACAATCTAGGGGGAAAATGTAAGTCATTTTCGTATATTTATTTTATTATGAGTCAGGTTGGTTTCTTTTCACAAATTTAAGAGCCATTTGAATTCCCTTTTCAGTGGACAGTCCATTTCCTTTCTTTACATTTCTATTAAGTTGCTGATTTTCTATTGATTTAGCAGGCTCTTTATATATTAGGGAGATTAGCTCTTGGTGGTATAAGTTGCAAGTATATTTTCCTGTTTGTCATTCTTTTCTATTTACATAGATAAATGTAGTCATCTTTTATTTCATGATTCCTGTATTTGACATACTTAGATAAGTTTTGCTCACTTTGAGATTATTTTTTTAAAATCCCATGGTTTCTTCTAGTACACATATAAATGACAGGTAAGTAAGTTAAGCTTTATGTTTTTCCAGATGGCTACTCAGTTGTCCCAGTGTCATGTATTGAATAATCTTTTGTCTATAGATTTGAAATGATACCTTAACAATATCTAAAATCTCCATTGCATTTGTGCCTCTATTTGAGATTCCTAGTCTGTTCCAATTATATGTCATGCCAGTATCACATTATTTTAATTATCTGTAACTTCAGAATTGTTTTCTTAGCTAATAGAAATAGTTCCCTTTCATAACTCAGAATTTTTCTGTTTCCCTGTTCGTTTTTTTTGTTTTGTTTTGTTTTTTTAATGTGTATTTTAGAATCAGGTTGTCTAGTTCAAAAAAGTAATTTTGGAATTTAAAAAAAATCAGAGCCATGTTAAATTTATAGATTAATTTGGGGAAAGTAGGCATCTTTATGATATTGCTTGTTCTTCCCCAAGAATAGGACAGGCTTATTTATTTGTCTCTGTGTGTTTACGTATGTATGTTTACATAAGGAATATGTGTGTTTTCATAAGCATTTTAAAGTTTTATTCTCATAAACTGTGCTAGTTTCTTGGTAATTTTATTTCTTTTTGGTTGCTGTTATAAATTGAGATTTTACATTATTTCTTCTAACCGTGAGTGTGTGTGTGTGTGTGTGTGTGTGTGTGTGTGTGTGCATGTGTGCTTTCTGCTGATTAATTTTGTAATCACCAGGAACATTCCCAAATTCTCTTCTGTTCTCTCTGAGTTTCTCTTAAAGGTTCTTCTAGGCCAGTGGTTCTCAACTCTGCGCTATTGACGTTTTGAGCCAGATAATTCTTTCTTGTTGGGGTGGGAGCCGTTGCTCTGCGCTTTGTAGGGTGTTTAGCAGTATTCCTCACCTCTCCTGGGTGGGGTGATGGTCTGGGGGTGAGGGGGGGGTGTTTTGCGTCTGATTAAAAACCATTGTTCTAGTCTACAATCCAATCTTTATTATTTCCACACGCTCCCAGCCCACTGCTGTGTGAGACACTATTGGGTCTGATCACAGGAGTGGAAATAGCTAAGGCCCAGTGTTTTGTTATGAGAACAAAGTATGCCTGGAAGTAGCCATGGAAGTGATGGTTATTCGTAGCTTATGGCCATGCCACATGTGGAAATCAGTCAGAGGTACAAATCCCATGGATTTAAAAGTTAAAAGTAATAAAAAGAGGGAGGCAGAATCCATTGCCTCTGTATGACACAGCGTCGATCTGTGGTGTTTGTCATGTTGTCTGGCGGTTAAATGTGAGACCACTGTCTTCTCAGTTGGCATTCTAGGCGTGAAGGGATGCCATGTCCCTAAAGGCCTGGCATTGTCCTGTGCTGCTTTCACACTCTCAATGGTATTGTACCACTTTTGCATTTCCTGTAATACTTACCACTGTGTTGGGTACATGATGGGTGTTCAGTGAATCTGATATTTTGCTAGTCTAATCCCTTTAGCGGCATACTTGGGTTCTTTAGGGAAAATCATGTGGGACAGCAGGAAACATTTAGTGCTTGAAATAAAAGAGATCCGCATTCAAATCCTAGTTAATAGTCATTAGATTATTAGCTGTTGTATACCAATTACCTAATCTCTGTGAATATCATTTACAAGACAGTTATAAATATTCTTACATTGTAGGGTTGCTGTGGAGATTTCACGAGGTCACATTTGCAATAAGAGCATGGTGAGATCACAGTGTGTTTTTAACTCTCAGTTAAAATGCAGGCCCTCTATATGCGATAGCTATTATTATCTTCATTATTATTAGGTGAACACAAGTTCTGTATCTGAAGAATCAAGACTAAAACGATCTAAATTTTCTATTAAAAATTTAGAGTATAAATGGAAATATTGGGAAAGTTATTTAAAGAACTGGTTTAAGGTTTAATACTATTGAAGATCGGATATTTCTGTAAGAATCATCCATTCCAAGCATTTCTTATTTATTGGAAATAGACTCTTTGAGAGTCTGTGTAATTTGGGCCTCATGATTAAATCAGTCAGCTTCATGGTGGACTCTTGCCTGTGGAATTCAGTGTTGACTATAGAATAACATGGGATACAAAGGGAAAAATTTGTTCTGTATCATGTTTTTATCAAGCGAAGCAGAGTTTAATGGCAGTATTATATTATTGAGCTGAAATTGCTTATTGTATTGTTAAAGCCCTTTTCAAGTTTTGAAATGTCACACACATTCGGAACATATACAAAATTTAAATGTACTGTGTAATAAATAAGCAAAGAACAGGTAACCTCTGCTCAGATTACAAAATAAGCACATTACCAGCTCTTAGGACAGTGTATCCCTTTTGAATCACAACCCTTTCCCACTTGTTTTTCTTTATACTTTTATCACCTGTGAATATGTCCCTTATTCATATAGTTAGGATATTTTCTAAACTATGTTATAGCTGTTTTTCCACTTTACATAAATGGAATGATGCTATATCTATTCTTTTGTGTCTGGCTTCTTTAAGTTTGTCACGTTTTCTATGTTTTTTGCTGTGTAATATTCCATTGTATGAGTATAACACAATTTGTTTACCCATTGGACTGTTGATAAGCAGGTGAGTTATTTTTAGCGTAGGGCAAATATGAATCATGTTGCTATGAGCATTTTTGTACATGTATTGTGGTTGACAAGTGTAGAAATTTCTCTAGCTTAAGTACCCAGAGATAGAATTCTGGGTCGTAGGTTATGTGTAACTTCCATTTTCAGAGGAGGTTGCACTAATTTATATGCCCACGAACAGCAGTGTGAGAATTCCCGGGGCTCTACATCCTCATCACACCTGATATTATCGGATTACTCATTTCTGTGAACCTCCTGAGTCTGTGGTGGAAATTCCTTGTAGGTTTAATTTGCATTTCCTGAAAGTTAAGAATCTGAGACTATGCTAATTGGCCGACTGAAATTTCCTCCTTTGTGAATGGCCTCTTCTGCCTGTATCTCTGCTAGGATGATTTTGCTTATCTATTTGTAGGAATCCTTTTTGTATTCAGGATACTATTCATTTGTCAGTTATATGTGCTACAAATATCTTTCCCAATTTTATGATGTGTTCTTTCCCTTTCTTTATGGTTTCTATTGGCGAATAAAGTTTTAAATTCAAATGTAGTCAGTTTATCTATCTTTTCCTTTTATGATGAGTGCCTTTGTGTCATCTTTAATAAATGATTCTCTTTATGGAGGTCGGAAATATATTCTCTTCTATTATTTTCTGAAAGCTTAAAAGTTTTGCCTTTTATATTCACGTTTATAAATTGATCTTTGGGTGTTGTCTGAGGTAGGGATCCCAGTCCGTTCCCCAGTTCCCTCCCCTGTCATACGCATATTGAATTGCCTGGGGCCATATATGGAGAGACTGTAGTTCTCCACTGCCCTGAAGTTCCCCTTCTGTCATAAGTCAAATTCCTATATGTGAGTGAGGTGGTTGCTGGGCTCTTTTCTGTTCCATTGTGCTGTTTATCTAATCCTGTCTAAGTAGCATTTCTTAACTTCGGTAGCATTATAATAAATGTGGGTGATCTGGTGGGCAGTCCACCCTCTTTGTTCTTCTTAATGAGTGTCTTGGTTATTCTTAGCCTTTCACAATTTATTACTGATTGTAGAATCTGTTTGTCAAATTAAACACACACATGTACACATACAGACACGTGTGTGCGCATATGCACACACATGCGAAAACCTGTTTGGAATGTGGTTAAATCCATAAATTAATTTGGGATATCTAATATCTTTAGAATATCAATTTTTCCAAATCATCATATGTTTCTTCATTTATTTAGGCTTCTTGAATGTTTCGCAATAAAATGTTGTAATTTCCCCCTCAAAATTCTTACACATCTTTTGTTAGATATATTCGTCGGTAATTAATTTTTAAGATGATACCTTTTTTATATTTTTATTTTTAAACTGTTTGTGGCTGGTCTGTAGAAGTAAAAATAATTCTTGTGCATTGATTTTGTATTCAGCAACTTTCCTAAATTCGTATTAAATAAATTATCTGTAGATAATTTTTGTTTTTCTGCATATACAATCATGTCTTCTTCTAATAATGAATTTTTTTTCTTTTCTTTCCAATCTTTTTATCTATTATTTCTTTTTCTGCCTCATTGTACTTGTTACAACCTCTAATTGAATGTTGAAAGGAAGTGAAAGATAGAAATAAAATTGTGGACATCTTGCTAGTAGTCACTTACCTCAAAGGAGAAGCATGTAAAAATTCACCATTATGTGTGATGTTGATGTATGTTTCTTTGTCACATTAAATAATTCCTTTTTATTATGAGTGGATGTTGAATGTAGTCAGGTATCCTTTCTGTATATATTATAGTAAGATGATCACATGATTTTCTACTTTATTCTGTATGTAAGGTAAATGAAATCAATAGATTATTTTTAAATGTTAAATCAATCTTACATTCCAGGGAGACACCCAACTTGGTCATTATGTATTGTATTTTAAATATTGTTAAGTTTTCTTTGCTAATATTTTCTTAGGATTTTCATATTCTTGTTCAGAAATGAGATTGGTGTGTATTTTTCTTTCTTGAATTGACTTTGTTAGCTTGTGCTATCAGTGTTATTTTAGCTTCATTTGGTGAGTTGAGTAATACATAATCTTTTTCTATTTTCTGGAAGAGTTGGTATAAGAGTAGAATTTTGTCTTCCAAGAGTTGTTGATGGCACCCACCATCAAAATAGGTGCACACAAATTCAGGACTCTTTTACCTTCCTGGTAAATTAAACTTTTTATGATTGTGAAGTGACTCTCTTTAACATTATTATATTTATTATATTATTATAAATATTATTATATTTTAGGGTTTTTGGGGGTTTTTTGCTCAAAAGTTTATTTTATCTGCTATTAATATATCTAAAAGCTTCCATTTGATATTTACCTGGCATAGCTTTTTCCTCCTTTTTCTTTCAATCTTTCCGTATTCTTATATTTTAGATGTATCTTTTATAAATAGCATTTAATTGTTGTTTTGTAATCCAGCATGACAATCTTTGTCTTTAATTAAAATATTTAATCCATTAACAGCTAATATAATTATTGATATATTTGGATCTAAACCTACATTTTATTTTTTGCTTTTCTCCTGTTTTATTTTTCTTTCCTTTTTTAAAATAAATTCTTTTGGATTATTTTTTATCATTCTGTTTTTCACTTGCTTTGAAGATATACATACTATTTCTACTGTTCTGGTTTTTAGCTTAGCAGTGGTGATATCATCCTTAACGTGTCAAAGGTTAATATTAATGAGTATTTTTCACTTCACCTGAAAAATATAAAGACATTAGAACAATCTAACTTCATTTAAATCTTTTTGACCGATGTGCTGTTGTTCTCATTGTAGTTTTTCGAACCCAACAGACTTATGAATCTCTCACTTTGGGGAGCTAAATAGGTTTTGATTGTGTGTGAATTGTTTTAAATAAATTGGATAGAGTATAACTTGAACCTTTTAGCAACCATACCTGACATGCAATTAAAATATTTTTCCAAAGATACTTCCTATCTTTGACATTTCACAGAACAGAATTTGTGTGCCTGGAGCTGAGCATATAAGACTAAATATGACACAGGGTCCACCAACAGTGGGTCCAGAATGTATTGTGGCAACAGGCATTTAAACAAGTAATTTAAGTAAACCATAACAAATGTCATAATAGATAAATGTATATAACATCAGGTTGACATGAAAGTAGAAAATGACTAATAGTCAATCTGAAGAAAGCTTCACAAAGGATATTTGACCTAGTCTTAAAATATTATCAGGAATTTTCCAACCATAAAAAGAATGGAAGCAATTCATGGCAGAGGAAATAACGTGTGAAAGCCTAGCAGTGTGAAAACATGGAACGTGTGATTGGTGACAAGGAAATAGTTCTAAGAACCTGCAGTTTTGGGCAGGTGAGAGGAAGTGATGGGAGGTAAGGCTGAGAAGGCATATGGGAGCAGATAATTAAATTCCTTGAATGATAAGCTAGGGAGGTTAGATTTTTGTTGTCATTGTTGTTGGCAGTGAAAAGCCATCAAGGGGCTTTAAATATGGAAGTAAAATAAATAGATTTTTGCTTTAGAATTTGCTAGTACTGGTATGAGGGGTATCTTAGAAAGTGAGACAGACTGAAGGCAGAAAGATAATTATGAAGTTGCTGTTGTATTATAGTTGCATAGCCAGAAAACCTGAACTAAAGCATGTGAATAAGAAAGAGGATGATGGTATTAAAAGATGACTTTGTGGTTTCTGTTTGAGAGATCTAACAGATAATAAATACAAGGATAAGGCCTGGAATGCTTGACCTTTTTTTTTTTTAGCTTCTTGGATGTATGGCTAATGTTTATAATAACTGATTTAATGTCCTTGTATACTAATTCTATTATCTTAGTCACTTCTGGGTCTGTTTCTATGGATTGATTTATCTTATCATTGTGGGTCACGTTTTCCTGCTTCATTGCATGCCTGGATATTTCTGATTGAATACTAGACATTGTGTATTTTACCTTGTTGGATGCTGATTACTTTTGTATTCCAGTAAATATTCTTGAGTTTTGTCCTAGAGCACAGTTCAATTACTTGAGAAACATTCATCTGTTTAGATCTCTGCTTAGGTAGGACCAGAGCAGCATTCAGTCTTGGACTCATTCCCCCCATTAACAAGGAACACCTCTTTTGAGTGCTTCACTTGATGCCCTGTAACTTTTGCGGTTTCTCACCGTGGTTGGTGGCAACAGGAACTCTTTCCAGGCTTTTGTGAGGCATTGTCCTCGCAGACCTTTCAAATGGCTGTTTCCCCAGCCTCTGGGGCCTCTACTGGTTTACTCACACACATGTGCTGAGCAGCACTCAGCTGAATACTTCAAGGGGACCCTCTGAAGACCTCCAGAGCTCTCACTCTATCTGTGCAGCTCTTGTCCCTCTGGTTCTCTACCCTGTGAACTCTAGCTGCCTCCGCTTTCTTGGACTCCCCTCTCTGAGCTCACTAGACTATACCTGACTTCCCTTTCCCTGTAGTGCAGCCTTGAAATTCTCTCCAGGCAGTGAGCTGGGCAATCCTGGGACTCGTGTCATTTGTTTCCATTGTTCAGGGACTTCTGTCCTTTCTTGTCTAGTGTTTTAAAATCATTGATTTTTTTTTTTATATATTCGTTTTTTCCCCAGTTGTTTCAGGAGGTAAGGTAAGGTCTCTGTTATCCCTCATGTTTCCGTCTCAATCTTTGTTTTATACAGTTATATCTTCAATCCATCTGGAATTTATTTTTGATGAGAGAAATATAGTTTTAATATTTTTTCCAATGGTTAGCCAGTTGCCCAACATCATATTTTGAAATGTCACCTTTATCGTAAGCCAAATTTTCATGGATATTTGAGTCTATTCCTGAACTCTTTTGTTTTATCCCTTTAGTTTTCCATATTTTATTGAATTGAAAACCTTTTTACTTATTGAAGTTACAAAATATATTGTGTTGTCTAGTAGAGCTAATTATCTTTTCGTCTTTCTATTTCAAGATTTCTTTGAACAGCTACACATTATTTTCTGTGTGAATTTTAATACAGTTTTCAAGTTCCTTCTCATATTGCAGATGTTATTTATTGGGATTGCATTACATGTATAGGACCTAGACAGGTTTGAAGGTGGCAAAGAGAAGAGTTGGGAGAGTACAAATTCATTGACTTCAATTTTCATGGTAAAGTAGGAGGCAATTTTCATGGTAAAGGAAGAGGCAAAGACAAACTATGAGGGAGGAGGATAGAGGTGAGATACAGACTAAGGGTAAATGAAGAAAGTTTGAGTGAGTCATATGTACTGTGATAAGCGGCGCTAGTGGATAAGGAGAGCGTGAGAGGGCATATAGAACATTGACTGAATATCACAGGACTAATAATGAACAGTCGTCAATGGGTATTTGTACTGCCATGTTTCCTTTCTCTGAAAATACAAAACAAGCCACGGAAGAGTCCTGAAATCAGTATTTATTAACAAATCACGGCCCTCCCCAACAGATCTCTAGTCATCCCATTTCATTGAAAAACGCACGTCTGTCTAGTTCACTGTCATACCGCCAGTGCCACACTTCCTGCCTGTCCATAGTTGGCAGTGAATAAATGTTAGTGGGATGAATTAGTTCATTTCTGAATGGCTTCCACTGAGTTCTGCGTAAGATGCTACTATGTTGTTTTCTCTGCCAGGCTGTCTTCAGTTTCAGGGTAGTCTTTATCCAGCCAAAAATCCGAATGGTCAGTTCTCCAGTTGTCTGGAAATGGGGAAACTTACGGTGGATTTCTGCCACTATACAAACGGGCACAGTATCTTACATTGTTGTTTGAGGAAAAACTTCTTCAGTCTTAGACTTCTTAAACCTTTATTCCAAGTTATTCATGTAAATGGGCTCAAGGGAGAACTAAGACAAGGGAGAGTTTAAGGCAAAAGTAATGTGATTTCTTTCAACTGTTCAGAGGCATTCATCTCAAAAATAGCGATAAAGAAGGGAAAGAGTCCACACTGTATTAATGTGTGATTCTACTTACTTTGTCCCTTAATGAACTGCGTACTCCACTATTTGAACCACTGAATGGTTTTGAAAAGTGAATTCTCTTAGTTAAGTATCGTTTTCTAACAATTGTCTCTTGGATTCAGCATACAGTTTAGGTTGGTATAATACCTTCATCTTGAAACATCCCAAGGTCATTTCTGGTGGAGGAAAATAGGGCACTCTGGTTTCAGGGACAAAGTTTATTCTTCTTCTGATGGGAAGCTAGATTTTACATACTCAGAGCAGTCTCCATGCAAGGGTCAAGTCTTAACAGGAAAAGGAGAATTTCAAACATTCAGAACCCACTTAGACATTTTAGCTCTTGGACTGACGAAAACTTTTGTAGACCAAGCAGATTCACTTGGAGCCTACTTCCTCCATTTTAACATTTATTTTATTTTATTTTAAGGGAAGCAAGGCTTGAAATGTTTTAATACCCCCTTAGAGACTGTTTGGCTATTACATAGCCCATAAAAAGCAATATTTGGATGATTTAAAGGGAAATGAATCAGAAATTTAAAGGTTCAGTTTTCCTTGTATGACACAAGCTTTTTTCCCCCAGAGTCAATAAAAATGGCCCTTAGGGTAAAACAAATCTTGGATTATTGAAACAAAAATTATTGTCTATGCATATGCAGATAGTAATGTCTATTTTAAATTTTTACTTTAAAAATATTTAGACACTCAATCTTACGTTTGTGGATTAACAACGGATCTAACAACTTTCCCAATTTCTGCAGAAAGGACAATTTTCTTGCATCAAACCTCGTTAACTAAGTTCTGTATTTCAGAGCCATGTGGAAATGTGATCTCAGTTCCCCAGGCAATGTTTTCCTGAGGTTTCTCTCAAAAGCTATTTTAGGCTTCTCAGTTACACACCCTAAAGGGAGTGGTGGTGGTATAGTCCAGAGTCTCCATATAACTAGTTGGCAATATTTTCAATGTGGTTATTCCTCAGACATTTAATATTTATTTCTTCTTACATTTAAACAAGTTTTTTCATTTAGGCATTGGACTTGTGTGATATAAACATTTCTGTGTGGGTGAAGATATGGCTTCACCCTCCACTGATGTAAAAGAAATGAGAGTCAACAAACCTGGTTTTCTTTCCTCGCTCTGCCACTACTTTCCTGAGTGACACTGGGCAAATTCCATCATGTTTCGGGCCCTTGTCTCCTCAGCTGTGGTTAGATGATCTCTAGGATTCTTCTCACAGCTGATACGCAATTTTGGCATATCGTAATCATTCCTTAAATAGTAAGATTTATTTTTATTATGAGTTTCCTTTGTGGTGAATATTGGAATATCTTAATTTTAGATTCCTCAAGAGCCTAGAAGTTGAGTCAAAAGTCTTGGACTTGTGTCTTGCCTCAGTATTTACTAGCTGTATAATCTTGGGAAATTGACTCATTTTTTAAAAACTCAATTTCTTCATCTATAAAATGGGGATAAAGGTAATAGTGTAAGGCACAGTTCTTTGTTGCAAATAATGGAATCCACTCTGGCTAGTTTAGGCAGAAAAATAACTTGTTAAAAATATTAAGCAACTCACAGAATCCTCTGGAGGGCAAGAGAACCAGACTTAGACACGATGAGGCCAGAAACAACACCAAATGAGACTGGAGCATTAGCTCCAGTGAAAACACCATTGCTGCCAACACTTGGCAGCACCTCTGCTTCTTGGAGAGACACTGGAGCTGGCGTTATAATGCGTGGTCCTGGGTGCCAGGAGCCGGGCCTTCGAGCCCCTGTGGCCATGTTCACCTGGGAGAGATGCCATTCATGCCTACCTCCTCTGTATTAGCTTCCAAGCTGAGGACTCGTATAAATGTATCTGATTGGCAACACCTCGTTCACATGTGTCATGTCAGCAGCAAGGGAGCCTGGGACAGTGACTTCTGCCTCTACCTTGGGGGTTCCAATGTGGGAAACTCTCCAAAACTCAGAAAAGATGTTCGGAAAGTATTGGACAGCATCTAACAACTCTACCTGGGTGAAAATCAATGCCCTGCATAAGAACCCCTGCACTATATAAATGGTGATTACTACCTTTTAAAGCTTATTTCACTATTCAAAGAAAAATAAGGTAGATGAAGCTTGTAAATGTAAATTGCCTGGAAATCTAGCCAGCTGTGCTTTCTGTTTAAATTTTGGACATACATATTCTTATTATAAAAAATTCATGAAGTATAGAAAAATTATAGGGAGAAATAAGTATCATCCAATAATCCTACCAGCAGGTAACTACTGCTGGTACATTATACATTATACATACACATCTGTATCATACATATATATACATATATATACACACACACACACACGAGTAAATTTTTATGTATACACACATAGTAATTATGTGTGATTTATACCCAATTAAAAAACTCAAACAATATGCTATGGGAATCTTTTCATGTTAATAAATATTAATCAGCATCATATTTTTAATGGCTGCATACTGTGCATTTATCTGAATATACAATATTTATGATTCTTTTTTTATAAAACACCTATTCATGGGTAGTTTCCAAATTTTCACTTTTATGAAGAGAGTTATGATGAACATTCATATAGCCAAATCTATGCCTGGAGTAATTCCTTATGGTGAATTTAGAGAAATATAATTGCTATTTCAAGTATATGCAGTTGAAAAAAGCTTTTGATTCATGCAGTAAAATTGGTAATAATTTATACTTCCCCATGCAGTATCTGAGTCTGAATTTCCCCACGTTATTGTAACACTTAGTATTACCGACCATTTTTATTTTAGTCAATTCATTAGGAGAAAAATATTACTGTTAAACTTGCATTTCTTTACTACTTAAACATAGTTCACATATATTTATTTTCCACTTATATTTCTTTATTTGTGAACTGTGTGTTTATGTCCTTTGTCCACTAATAGATTGATTTTTAAATTTTAAATTGGTTTTTAAGGCTCTATATAAAGATGTTAAACTTCTGTCTTCTGTGTGTTCTTCAAATATCTTTTCCAGGGCTGTCATTGCCTTTTATTAAAATTGAAGTGAAACATACATAGAAAAGTGCACATAGCAAAGTTTATAACTTGGTGTGTATAGATCACATACCAACCAGCTAGATCTGGAAAAATAACATTTCTGTCTTCCAAGAAGCTTCCTCGTGTTCCATCCCCGTCAGTATGGAACGGGGAAACCCCAGTCCTGACACCACGGATGAGTATGGCCCGTTCTTGAACTTCATGTCAGTGGCACCATACATGAAAAGAAGTCTCTGGCTTCTCATTACCAGTATGTGTGGGAGAGTCATGATGTTGACATAGTTAAAGGAGAGCCACAATGTGCCCATCAGTAAAATGTGTAATAATGGATGAGAAGTAACGATGGATAGTAACAGTACTTCGGTGGTGGTTGTGGAGATAAATGAGTTGCTCTAAGTAATTGAGTTATGTGCAGATACTAAGGTAATGAGTTAATGCAAACACGAGAACAGTGTTTTGCCTGTGGAAGGTATTAATACTTAATAGATGGTAGCGACTAGTATTATACTACTCGATTAGATTTGCTGATTTTTTTATTTAGCACTTTTGCACCGATATTCATAAATGAGTTTAGTCATGATCTAGCATTTGTGCATGTCAGCGCTTGCTGGTCTTGTATTGTTTGGATGCTGGATTATGTTAGCAAATGGTAGTTTCACCTACCTCGGTGTTCTTTCCAGAAGTTGTGGAACGAACCCTTACCACGCACAGCTACCCGGTATTCCTCCCAAATCCGCCTCTCAGACACATCTCAGGTCTGCTGACTTTCCTCCATCACTGCCTTCTCTAGTCTAGGCCACGTCTATGTCATCACTCCTTTTTTCCATTAAAATAGTCACCTCACGGGTCTCCCAATTTCTAAACATGAGCTCCTTCCCACTGCAGTTAGGCTAAAACCTAAGATCCTTACCAGGGTCTGCCGTGCTCTTCCTGTGATGGCCCTGCCTGCCTCCCCACCCCCGGCTTGCACCAGTGTCCCTGTCACCCCCATGCCCTGGACACACTCCCTGCCCGGCGCCCCCCTGCTCATCCTTAGCCGGGCCAATCCCTACTTCTTTCCCACCGAAGCGTTTCCTGATGTAGCAATTTAAAACATATCTCCGTGTGGTTACTCGTCTTACCTTTTTGCTTTTTTTCTTAGCATTCACACACATAATGTGCAGTTATGCGTTTATTGTATATGTATGTCTGTTTAATACCTGCCTCTTAGCTCTGGGAGGTACTATTTTGTTGGCCTCTTCGTCTGGCATAAGGCTTTGCACATACGAATTGCTCACTAAATATTTACTGAATAAATGGCTCCCATTCTAGTGGTGGAGACAGACACATAAGCAATCGCAATGAGAGGAAAAGCCAGAACAGCTGTCTGGAAATAGATGTCAGGGGCACAGAGGAGGAAGAAAGAAACTGCTGGCAAGCCCTCCCAATGGCAGGTTTCGGAGACAGTTGCTCATTGATTAACTAACCTCCCTGAAACGTTCTTCCCTCGTAGCTGACATGTTGATGGCACTCTATTACCGTTTAACACCCAGGGAAGGAGTTGGGTCCATGGCTGATATTAGATGCACCGGCCCCAACGGACTCAAGGAGGCAAAGCTCCCGCTGAGATCCTGGCTCGCACACAGCACAATGGCAGCTCTGAAGGGGCAGAAGCCCTCTGCACCCCCAGCCCTGTTTATTTTCTCCTCCAGCAGAAGGGGTGGCCTAGGTCAGCTGAAGTGGTGCATCCTGATGGCTATTTATTGACCCAAAATGGTATGCTGACAGACATGTGACCAGGCAGACACAGAGGCCTCACTTCTCTGCACCCAGGGTTGTGACACGGCTGACACTTCCCCGCACAGGTCCTGACTTCTCCAGCTGCTGCCGGGGGTGCTGGTGTCTCAGGGATGGGGGTCAGTGCAGCCGGTGTGCCACGTGGTTTCCGTGCTGCCGCCTGGGCCTCTGCCAAACGGCGGTCTCGTGATGTTTCCCGTGAGCCCCGCACACACATGCCGGCACCTAGCCCGTCTGTTTCCGTCTCTTTCCTAGCTCTTCCCCTTCGGCCTGAATCCCGTTGCATGCATCATAGGTTGCCAAATGAGTGGTGTATTTTAAAGAGGGAAATCCTGGGTGACACCAAGAATCCCCCTTGTGATAAAGCCACGGGCTCTGCTTTTACGGCAAAAAGAAATTGTGTGGTCATAAACGTGATCTTCTTCTCTCTTCTTAATGTTTTCCTTTCCATTTGGGGGGTTTTCTTTCCCATCTTTTCCATTATAGCTGACTCTATTTAATTAATTTAATTTTTACTTTAAAATCCTTTTTTTGTTAATAATTTTTTATTGTTATAATGTAGTGGAAAACCGTAAAAAGCAAATGGGCAGGTTAAAATAATTGTTTTAAGACTACTACTCTTGTGAACACTACCCATGAGAAGCGAATTCTTCCAGTCACCCCAAAAACCCCTAAATGCCCCCATCAACCACCACCCTTCTCTCTCTGCTAGAGTAACCACTGTTCTAACTTTTATTGCAGTCACTTCCCACTTTTCTTGACAGTCTTATCACCTAAACACTAGTCCCTAAACACTAGTTTAGTTTTGCCTGTTTTGCTTTTTTTAACATGTCTTAAACATCTTATAATTCATAGTTTTTTTTCCCCCCTCCGTTTCCTTATTTTTCCTTAAAATTCATTTATTGAAGATACGGGATCACTTGCCTGTAGACTTTCCTACAGCCTGGATTTTGCTGGTTGCTTCCCTGGAACAAAGTTTGGTCCGTTCCTCTAGTTTCTGTGTTTCACTCATCCCAATCCAGGTTCCAGGTTCTTTTCCCGGGGTCGGGGGGGTGGGCATGGCAACCTGATGTGATACCTTCTTTATTCTTCAAGAAGCACGTATGTCTCTCCTTTTGTAACATTAGTGGTCATTGATGTCCAGTCCACTTTCTTAATTCATTAAGATTACCCTGATACTCCAGTTCTATTATTCTTCATGAGTGTGTTGAAACACTCTAATTCAGTACGCATGTAATTTTTGTTTTGTTTTTTTTTTCAGTGGCACAGTTTGTGTAGGAAAGGTAGGATACAAGCTATTTACCAAAAAATGGTTGGTTCCCTAGCATCTTCTAAAGATACCGATTTGGTTTTTTATAGTTGACTTTGTAAGTAGTTAAATAAGCAACTCTTCATGTAACACACTGACATCCCTTCAGAGGATGTCACACGTCCTGGAAGAGAGAATGGGACCAAGGACAGGGAATGAGCAGCCCCTGAACCAGGAGACAGGCCAGCAAAGGGCGAGCCCAGGGAGGAGCCCAGCAGGTGCATACGCCTCACGTTTGCTCAGAATTGACCTCCTATTTGCAGCCAAATACACTTATGTCTAATGCGGATTACTGTCGTCACACCAATGTATAGTCAACCCCTGGGATGGGATTCAAACGCGGCCTTTGAAGACACTCTGCGTTTCTTTCATACGCAGCGTGTGATCTCTTCTTGGGATTTGGCCGCTCACCTTTCATTATTCTCATTCCTCTGTCCAGCCTCCTCCCACCCTCTTACAGGGAAGGTCTGCAAACCTCAGGTGTGTCTCAGCTCACCTCCAGCTGCTGTTCGATGTCTCTCCTATTTTTTTTTTCTTCAGGAGTAGTTAGGGATCGTGGACCTGGGCTGCATTGGAGTAGGAATTGGGGGCGGGGGGTGAGGGGTGAGGAGGCTGGTGCTCTTTGTAACTAGAAAAGCATTTCAAGGTGAGGTTAGAGTTCCTGGCGGGGTCCTACTTGTCCTTTGAGCAATACCAGCTTTTTAAAAATTTTTTAATTGATATGTAAGTCACATGCCATACAATTCACCATTTAAAGAATACAATTTGGTGATTGTTAATATATTCAAAAGGTGTTGTGCATCCATGGCCACTATCTAATTCTAGAACATTTTCATCACACCTAGAAGAAATCCTGACCCACAGCAGACACCACCGTCCATTATGCCCTCTCCGCAGCCTCTGGCCACCAACCACTAATCTATTTGCTCGCTCTCTGTGTTTTCCAGTTCCGGATATTTCATATCAGTGGAATCGTACACTATGTAGATTTTTGTATCTGACTTCTTTCACTTACCATGTTTTCAAGGTTCATCCATGTTACAGCATGTATTAGTACTTCATTCCTTTGATGGCTGAGTGAGAATCCCACTGTGTAGATATAGAATATCTTATCTCTTCATCCGTTGATGGACACGTGGGTGGTTTCCACCGTTTGGTTATTATGAATAAGGCTTCCATGAACATTTGTGTGCAACTTCTTATGTGTACGTATGTTTTCAGTTCTCCTGAGTGTATACTTAGTGGAGCTGCTGGGTCATATGTTTACTTTTTTAAGGAGCTGCCAGACTGTTTTCCAAAGAAGCTACACAATTTTATACCCCAGCTAACAATGTACAAGTGTTCTAGTGTCTCCAGATCCTCATCAATGCTTCTCAGTGTTTGTTTTATTTTAGCTATGGCAGTGAGTGTGAAGTGGTGTCTCATTGTGGTTTGATTTGCATTTCCCTGGTGATAAGTAAAACTAAGCATCTTTTCCCGTGCTTCTTGACCACTTATATCTCTTCTTTGGAAAATATTTTTGAAAGTACTGTACATGCTCCTAGAGAGATTTGGCTTTTGTTGCTAGCTCTCTCTAGATTTTTTCTTTTGCCACTGCTCTGCCCCTTAAAATATCAGGGGAACATCCTAGAGTATTCTTCTATCTGCCCCTTTGATCGTACTTTTACTTGGAGAGCACTGCATAACAGAAGCAGCAGACCTGGGGAGCGAGCAGAGCAAGGAAAAGGGGCAATGTTCTCATTTGTATAATGTGACAAAACTCCTAAGAGAGAGTGAAAAACTCCCAATCTTAGTGCCTGTCTTACTCTTTGGGTCCTATTGTTGAACAATTCCTCCTTTGATAACTATAACAGAGTGAGGGAAATATAGGTCATTGAAATCGTGTTTCTTTGTCTTAGAAGGAGAGAACAATAAAAAAAAAAAAAAGAGTCCATAAAATAGCTGATGAGACATTCATGGCCAGGACTGGTCCAGGCACCTCTTCCTCTGTCCGCATTCCTTCTTCCCTAACTCTTCTTCCTGCTCTGGCCCTGAAAGTCTTCCAAGAGGCTCTCAGGTATCCTCCTGGAAAGAACATTAAATAAACTCCGTCCTGTTGAGCTATAGGAACTCCATCATGTCCTCAGGGCAATGTGAGTTATGAACGAGGCTCAGATACTATCTGTGTGCTAAGCCGCATGCTAGGTGCTAGGGCCAGATTACAGGAATGATACATTAGTTTCTTTTTCCATCATCTGTTCAACAAACATCTTTGAGCACCTACTATGTGCCAGACTCAGTGCTTCCCTGAAGGGCACCAACTTGGGCAAAAATAACTCAGACCCCAGGTCGGCGTTTGCTGCATCCTGGGGGGATGCTCCCCATATGAAGTGGAGCCCCAGAAGAGAAGAGGCAGGTGGAGTGCTGAGTGATGTCTCGTTGAGGTGTGGAGTCATGAGGCATGGCCAGTGGTTCGGCTCCCACCGTTGGCCAAAGAAGCTTGACATTCCAAACTCAAAGAGGAAGGAGTATCATTGCCATGACATGCATGTGGAAGCAATGCTTTTGAGCTTTTGCACATTTTCCCGAACTTCTCCTCTGATACCTTATAGGAGGCTATCTTATTCCAAGTGCTGATAGTATTTATGGAAGCAAGAAGTAAACTTAATCCGTCATCAACCGCCAGGAGGGCATTAGCACTTTAAATATAATCTTATTGAGCGCCCTGCACCTTTTCAATTGCCATGTCCTTTTTAGTCAGTGTCAATTAGTTCTCCATTGCTGGTTTTAGTTTTCTACTTGATAAGCAAAGGTTTTTGAATCCATCTTGATTAAAGCGGTGAGGCCCCAACTCCATCCTGCCAGCTTCCTTTGAAGTTCATGTAAACTCTATATTCAGATCAGCTGCCCAGGGCACAGAGAAAGATGAGCTATGAGCTGTGACAACATGAGGGCACCAGGCCAGATGCTTCAATGCAGTCAGCTCCTTCTGGGAATGGAATCACTAGAGTTTCATCTCTCTGGAATGGTTTAGGTGTGGCTGAGGGGGGAAAAACATGCATCAAAAAATGAAAAGATGATTTCTCAGGTCTCTTCCAGGCGCTAATTTTCCAAATTAGACCAGGATCTGTTAAAGCTGGTGGCAGCCTTTCCGATGCTCCAGGTTGTCCAGAAATCTGGATTCTTCCAAGATGTCCCATTTGGTAAGTTGGATGCTTGGTTTGTTATGCAGAGGAAATCAAGAAAGGAAAGCATGCGAAATTGTTAAACATCTACCGTGGTATTTTCCTCATGTTTGTGCAACAAACACTGTGTCTTCTTCCCTCTTACAAGTCTGCCTTTTCTCTTTCTCAAGTCTCTTGTTTTTTTCTCCTCTCTCTCTCTCTCTCTCTCTCTCTCTCTCTCTCTCTCTCTCTCTCTCTCTCTCTCGCTCTCTCTCCCTCCCTCCCTCTCTCCCTCTCTCCCTTTCTCTCTCTTACCAGTATCTTCTGTCCTTTGCCTCTTTTTCTTCCAGTTTTTCCTCTTTACACATAGGTATTTTCAGGTAGAAGTCATGGCTCCGATACTAATACATTTTAAATAAGCCACTTTACCTCTTCGGTTCTTCATCTGTAAAATACCGGTATGATGATCCTTAAATTCCCTTCTAATGCTAAAATTCCACAATTCTTTGAAATACGTACCTGTTTTGTCCAGATAACCCAACTTTTTTCTCAACCCCCCCTTTAAAATTTATCGAAATTGACCGTATCGTAGCCGACAAGCCAAGTGATAACTGAATCCCCTTTGCTTTCTCTTTGGGGACCCCTTTGCCCTGCAGGAATATTAGAACGTCAGACACACTCTCTGACACTGCCATCCCCCACCCATCATCCCAGAAGCCTCAGAATAATGGTGGCATGCCTCTGCAGCATCAGCTTCAGACATTTTAGTGTCATCAGAAGCTCAGGATCCGGGAAAAAGGAGGGGGACGTCAGAAATCACAACTTTTAAAAAGGAGCACTTTTTTGTATGGTGCTGAACTCCCAAAGATTATTCTATATGTAGCTCAGATTGCGTGCCCTGCTTTCTATGCCATGTATTTTTAAGTTCTTTCCCAGACAGGCTATCTAAGAGAGCCCCCTCTCCCAAAAGGAATGATTTTTTTTTTTTATTTTCCATATGGTACATGCTAGCAATCCTGGCATTTGACCACGTTTATACAAACATGCAGAGATACCTATAAATTATTGGACTCACCCCAGTTTGAGTTTCCAACTATGTACTACAATCATTACAGCTGTTCTTACTTTAGCCCCAGAAGGTATTTTGGTCCATTTATATGGTTGATTACTCATTTATACTGTAGACTACATGTATTACGTTGTTTGGGGGTGGGGAACATAATAGATATTCACTGGAGGCACCGAGAATCTGCATGTAAGCCAACAGTTCTTCCAACCGGTGGAGGTCCCCTAACTTGGCTTCTCCCACCCCAAAGAACAGCTGACCATCGGTCACCCAGGGCCACCCCACACTTTGAGATGACCTAGGGAGAACCTGGGTTTCTCCCCCAGAGTATTGAGATTTGAAGAGAGCGAGATGCCAGGAGCACTAACAGCCTCACTTTTAAAAATCTGGGCCCTGTCCAGAGGATCTGGGACTCGTCGGTGGGGAGGGGACCACGGGCCTTAATAATAGCATTGTAGGAATCTTGGCAGTAAAGACTACACTGAGCTTTCTCACTCAACTCCCTCCTCCCGTAACCCCCTATTCATACTCGTCCCCACCCTGGTCTCAGCGCTTAGCCCAGGCTGAGCTCACATTCCCTCAGGTCCCCCTCGGACTGGAAATCTTGGGCTCTAGCCTGGTGCCAGCGTCCGGGCCAACCTGCAGGGGGCGTCCTAAAGCAACGGCTGTCGGTCGCGGCTCTTGCGCTGAAGTACTCGGAGAAGTTATTCCACTATGATTTGTAACTAAGCATGCAGTTTATTCATATAGAATCTTAAGTTTCAGGCCCTTCTGCCCCTCAAATTATGTTTTTAATTTTGCATTTGTGCCTCAGAATCACCAAGCGACGTAGCCTGTATAGGGAGGTGAGATGATCTCACCAAGTTTTTACTGGGAGTCCAGTGGCGGAGGCTGGAAAGTCAAGCATCTTGATTCCTAGACCTGTGCGTTTGCTTCCAAAGTTCTTCACAATGAGGATAATAATAAACAGAAAATACTTCTGCGATTCCTTTTATTTTCATTTTCCTCTTTAAAACGTTGACATATTTTATTTATGTCAGTTCTCCTGAGATCAGTTTTCATGAAACTCTAGTACTTTACTGGCTGTCCTCCATGCTCCAACAATGTTGGGTAGGATCTCCAGTCTTGTTCTGATTTATTCAGCAGATGGAGAGTTATTATCAATATTTCTTCAGAGTTCGAGGGGGTATTTTTGGATGATAAAGTTAGTTTCCATTTATCATCATTTTATCCCCAGTGCTGGCTTTGGGGGCTCTGGATTTTTGCTGTGTAAATGTGAGCCATGAGGTTGCATTCAGTTGAGTCTGTTTTTAAAGTCAGCAGAATAGAGACCAGAATGCAGACATATATGGTAGCCTTTGGCAACTTGGTGGAAATTTTTACTTAAGGGGAAATCCAGCCTTGACTCCGATCTTTATTTGTACCTCTTCAGAGCTGGAAGAGGTCATTGAAAACACTTAGTAATTCTGGTTTAGGCCTCTTGTTCTCGCTCATGCAGAAAATGAGACTCAGGAAAGTCAGGGGACCTGTCTGAGGTCACACAGCTACTTGGTGGCAGTGCTGGCGGTAGACGGCAGGCCATTTGTTCTGGGTTTGAGACGTAGACCGCAGGGCCTCTGGGAAAAGAGGGCGGCTCCATCTGGAGAGGGCTGAGGGAGACACCCTGAGCTTGATTCAGCTCAGCTTAACACACACTCCCTGAGGCCACCACAGGGAAACCAGCAAGGGCCTGTGTGGCACCCGCACGGCTCCATGGGGCTGACGCAGCAAGTCCAGCTCCATCCTTTCCTCAGTTCTGTTCTGAGGGGCCCGTGGGTCAGGCCTCCTGGGACGTTGCCCTGTCTGCATTGAAAAACCCCCTCTGAAACCTCACGTCTTTTATTTGGATGGATGGGGCTCAGGCTTTTTCTTTATTTCCTGTGGTAACAAAAAGCAAGGCCAAGGAGACGCTTTCCTAGGAAACCACAGGAAGATTAAAAGGCGATGGAGAAGGAATGCGTTTTGGATGTGGAAGTCGGAGCGTTCTCGGGCCCAGAGAAGAGCCTTCTCGTTATATTGCTGGTGACCCTGCCACAGCTGGGGCTTGGCAGTGGGAAAGACGGGAGGCAGGAGTGCCCCATGTGTGGGTTTGTGCTGCCCCGACCGCAGGCGTGTGCTCCGGACACCACCCCGCAGGGACTGGGCGCTCGGCAGGGCCAGGAATCCTCTCCGGCCACCTTCTCCCTCTCTAGGAGGCATGAGGGCGGTGGGGGAGGAGCCAAAATTGCTAAGAATAGCCACGGTCTCTGGGACTTACTCTTTCCAAGGAATCAATGGAATTAGAAATGAGATATTAGCTTTAATCAGTCACACATGTTGGGTTCTTAGCCCCTCGGAAAAGAATTTCTGACTGCGGCTCCTCCCCCAGTGGGAAAATGCATCTACACCTGTGGACCTGGCAGGGCCCCTTTTCTGTCCTCTGGAGGGTCCAGGACAAAAGTACCCCTTAGTATGTGCTGTCAGTCTGTCATCTGGTCTGATCTGAAGTGGCCAGACTTCTGACTAAGCATCCCCTATGTGGCTTTTCAACAAGTGCAGAAGAATGTCAAGGCGCACAGAGACCCAGACAGAGCCAAGAAGTGGGGTCTGGAGGAGAATTCCACACCCCTCCCTTCATCGTATTTGCTTATGTTTTTGAGAGGTGGGGGCTGTTTGGAGAATGAGACACATCGTGAGAGGGTGGGTTTTTTTTGTTTTATTTGATTTTTTATTTTATAAAAATTTAAACCTCTGAATAACTTGGCAGGAATAGTGCAACGAACCCCTGTGTGCCCTTCCTGTAGCTGTACACGTGGTCAGCAGGTTTTCACCGAGCTTGTCAGTTTCTGGGTACGGCCCCCTGACCACCTCTATCAGAAGCACCCTCAGACCTCTGCGCTCAGGACCTCAGGGCAGCCGGGGGTGCTACACTCTGCACCGTCCCCCAGGTAGTGTTGATGTTTTCGTACCTGGGAAGTGCCCTCTTGTGAGCCCCACACCGGGTCAGGTGTCTGTTAATTTGCCCCTTAGTTCTTTGTGTGACCCACGCCACCAGCGCCAAGGAGTGGTCCGAATGTTGTGCTGGTTGGTGTCTTCTCTGTAGGCTCTGCGTTATACCTTCAAAAAAATAAACGAGAAGAATCAACCCCTTTTCTTTTTCCAACATAGCACTCTTATGCTTGGTTCCTATGCACGGCCCTTAGTCACAGACCTGCAATGAAAATAAAATCTCATGCTAAGGTTCTTGCCAACTTTTTAATAGCTTAACTTACGATTCACGTTGAAAGTTGGTTTTATAGCCCCGGGCCTGCGCTTAAGTGGAAATGTCCTCTGTGAATTATTTGTGTATGGGTGATGGGTGTGAAAACACACACGCACGAAACACTACTAGAACTTTTAAATGTTAACATTTCCGTATTCCAGAGGGAGCACAGAACAAAGTTAATTTTCTGGCGAGTTTCGAAGTCCGAGATGTAGTCTACAGTTGTTTATATTTTGGGGCCTGCATTATGTCATGTAAAACAAAAGCAGTTATGGAAACAGGAGTGGGTGGAATGGGAAAGTGCGGGGCTGGGTGTTCAGGGAACGAACAGCAGGTTAGGTGTTGGCACATTAAAATCCTCATCAGGCAGCAGAGTCGTGGCCACGTCCGAGACTGCAGCCCTTCCCCAAATGCGCCTTCGGGTCAGTAAGTGTTGCTCAGAGAGACTTGGGTTCTCCCAACACTGCACGGAACGTGTGCTGGGTGTTCGCATGAGTGACCTGCCTCGGCTTCTTCTCAAGGTGCCACTGGCACAATTTCGGGGCTGAGAGAAGGCCGGAAGACCTGTGATCCTGCCCCCGGGCCCCCACGTTGGTCTCTCCTGTGGCTCCCACCACCCGCAGCCGCTATGTTGTGCAACCTTAGAAACCACTTTGACTCACATGGACTAGAGTGTGAATGGAGACCCCGGAGTTGGGCACCTGGCAGCTCTGACCGTGCCCTGGTTACCTGCTGGGAGGGCTGTCGTGGCTGCTACCGGCACAGCCTCCCAGGCAGAGCCGACTGGATTCGTGGGGCTCACGTCAGCACTCCTAGTGCTCGCTCGCTCACAAGTGCTGCTCTTCTCCAGTTTGGGGCTGCTTTCCCAGGGAATCCTAGGGCCCATTTGCCTTTAGGGAGCCCCCACTTCCCCCCTCCTCCCCAACACCTTGTATTCTCAGCATTCCTGACCCTGTTCTCTCAGTGTCATAAATGCCAAGAGGATCTGGGACCCTTGGAGTTGAAGACTTTCCCTTTATCGAGATTCTAATGAAAGGCCTTAGAGTTATGGCTCTCGGAGCAATGCAGGATAAATATGATATTTGGGGCACACACTTTTTCAATTATGGGCAGCTCAAACCCGGTATTGCTCCTCATCCATCTCAATCTGAAGGCTGGTGGGGAGGCCGCTCCTAACATCTTTGCACACTTAATCTCAAACCCCACTCATGCAGCTTCTAAATTTTTTAAGATTAATCAAATCTAAGCCTTGCAAAGTGCACACTCTGATTTATATAGGTTTTGGCAAACAGGCGCACCGAATAAAAACTGTCTTAGTTGGAAATGACAGCGACAAGGGAATAAGGGCCGGAGAGTGGTGCCAGGGCGCCCTGTTTAGATGAACCAGTGGCAGCTCCTGGACCTCTCGATTAAGGAACTCTGAACTTGGTGTTGTATTAAGGCGGGAGCCGCTTGGTAACATGGCAAGGCTTCGTATGGTCTCTAATCCTTAGATTTATTTTTGAACTCTGGTTCCCATGAAGGAAAACGCTAGAAAATTCAGGCTCAGACATAATGGCCCCAAGCTTGTGTTACAGGGGCTGGAGACGAAGGCTGGGAAGCTGGAATCAGCTCTGGCTCAGGAACTCATCTAGAAAGATGACCAACTGCCCAGTGTCCGTGGCCCAAGTGGGCCAGTGATTTCGGACTTGATTGAAACCGTTGCTATGCAAGCAGGTCCAATATGATACATCAATATGTTAGCAACCAGTATAGGATAGTAGCATATGTGTAGTTTGGCCTGGCATGAGTTCATGGTTTGGGGTTACTATTTATTCCATGATAAGGGTTTCCCTGCTCTGAGTTAACCTTATCTCGGCCTTAATCTGGAGCCAACTTAGACTTGTCCCCTAAGAGCACTGAAAGTTGAAGCCATTTGGCTGGCAGTGCCCTGTTCCCTGACCACGGGAAGGGAATTGACGGAGTCTGGCTGGCTGGCTAAGTGGACAAAGTGTCAGCCCACGCGGGAAGGGGTCAGTAGGAAACTGAGGCAGAAACTCAATCGCACGAATTGGGTTGTCTGATGGGAGAGAGGAATAGCGATGGCTTGTCAGGCTCAAGACCAAGGATACCAGACATGGTGCAGATACACGTGTTTAGGTTCCAGACCTCCAGATAAGGGTCTGAGCCCCTGGAAAAGCACTGGTCTCCATCAGACTGGCTGCAGAACTGGGTGGGGGCGTGCCCTGCAGGTACCTGGGAAGGAAGAGCTCTTCCTTTTCAAGGTCAGTGTCAGAGGAGCAGTGCCTTCTATGAAAACAGAGGACGCTTTAAAATTAGCATCTCGGAAATTGTTATTTAAAATCAACGTCTGGTTTGTGTGATTCTGGTATGCGTTGTTACGCGTTTTCTTTTAAAGTCTTTTGTGATAGATGACGAGATTCTCTCACCCCATCATATGCACGGAAAAATGTTCCTAAACAGACAGAGAAATACCAGAGGAAAATCGTGCACCTCTGTGCGGACAGTGGGAATTCAGAGCACAGTTTCGCCCGGCATGCCAGGTGTCTGGCCTGCCTGTGCAGAGTTCATTCCTCTCTGAGAAATAAGATTAACATACAGGAAATTGCAGGGACCCATATAAGCCAGATGGTGAGTGCCATAGGGATTCAGAGAAATGAGTGATAAATGAGGTTCACGGTCCCAGGGAAAGGCATAAAGGACCCGAGGACAGTTGGATACAATTGGCAGGGAAAGAATGAGAGTGACGACAACGAGAGGGGCACATTGTGCTCCCGGGCACGGGTGAGATGGTCTCCAGCAGAGGGGGGACAGAGTAGGGATAGATAGAAAGAGGGGGGATGTTTTAACTTTTAATCTTTCGTTTTATCCAGTCCAAAAGACTCACTGGAGATATAGAAACATCTCTGACCACTTCTGAAGCTTCAGATGCACTCAAGGGCAAAGCGGAGTCCAAAGGATTTCATTCAGTGTCCAGGTGTGGTCATGAAATCTAGGTCCGTTAATCCAAGTGGCTTAGACCTAGACTTTGGTTGAGGTGGACCAACGTTTTGCATTTGTCCCCTGCAGTTTCCATGTTGCGCTCTCTCTGTCACCAGTAGCAGCAGCAGCAGCAGCAGCAATAATACTGATAATACACCCGCTCTGACTTCATGCGTCCCACACCGATTTTAAGCTCATGCAGTGCATCAGTTCATTTAATCCTCACGTCAACCTGACGACGTAGGTACAAGGATCACGCCCCTGTTCTCGATGAGGAAACCAGGGCATTGCACAGCATCTCCTAAGTTACCAATAGGGTGACCCCCATGTGTTATAATGGCCCAGCTCACAGGTGCTTTGTTGGGTTTTGCTTTTCATTCTTATTACACTTATTCTTAGGGGCCTTGAGCCATCTTGGAGGAAATATTTGAAACTGGTGCCTGGCCAAGCATCGCTTCCTTCCTGGCATGTGGGGGTTCCGGATGGTGAGCTACCGAGCTGCCGACCTTCCTGCCCTGGACTTCTTGCGTTGGGCAAATTAGAATTGGCTCCACATCGGGTGCTGCCTACCTGGGCACACTCCACAAGGTAAGGCTTCACAGTACATCTGCTCTTGGACCGGAAGTCGTGAAACTTCAGTTACCGTACGTGACAGTTCTCTCCGTGTGATTATATCAGATCTGCAAAGAATTTCAGTTGCTTGAATTCGTTGTGTGTTGACCGTGAGCAAAGCATGGCAGGTGCTGTCAAAGACATGGTGATGAATAAGAAAACGACTCGCACCTATTTACGGTGCTCTGGGGTAGGCAGATAATGGTAACAAAGCCAAGGACACCACAGAGTGACAAGGCTGGGCTTGAGCGTGGTCTCCGCTACCTGCGTACAGGACTCACGGGCTGTGTTAAGTCACTTAACTGCACTGAACTCAGTTTGTGGATTTGTACAGTAGAAAGAATATGAATTCATCTAACAGGATTGTCATGAAGATTACATATTTTGATAAGTATGGTGTAGAAATGCTGAGAAGTGCTCTCTAAATGTTAATTACCATGTTTCAAATATAATCAATTCTCCGATAGAAATTTCCTCCTTCAAGGAAGGGGAGTGGGAGCTACCTCGTGCGCGTGTCTATTAGCTTTGGGTGTAGATAATTCACTCTTCCTGTCTAGTCCTGCTCTAGTCATTTGTCACGTTCTCTTTTGGGGTGTAGAACCATCCTCATGTAGAGAACTGATGGAAAGGCCTAGGGAGGAAAGGCAGGGAGCTGGGGGTGAAGAGAACGATGTCACTGTTTGAATGATTGGCCGTTTATTTCCAATCGGAAAATCATACACCCAGGCTCACCCACTGTGTGTCCACATCCACGTGTTAATCTGGAAATGTTCTAAATAAAGCAAAGCTTTGAAGTACACCTGCTGTTTGGTGGGGACAATGAGCCACAAATATCAATCCTCTTTATTCTCTTTCTTTAATTATGTCTGATCTTCCACATATAGGATCAGACATCTACCCCCATCTAGACCTCCTCTTATAAACATTGATTCGTTCATTTTTTTTTGTGTGTGTTTTTTTTTTCATTCAATACATAGCAATCGAGAATTTGCTCTGTGTCGGATCCTGGGGCTTCAGACACGGCTAAGGCACACTCTCTGATCTTACATGTAAACGGGCAGTTTCAAAATGATCTGTTACCTTAGGTGCTGCCACAGGGAAAGAAAGGGTGCGTGGAGCCTATTTTTAACAAGAGTGCAGACACAGCTTGGGGGCAAGGAAGGAAAGCCATCTCAGAGGCAGTGCCGGCCATTGTCATGGAAGGATGAATAAACAAGATGTTAGAAACCACTCACCCAAGAAAGGTGGCAAGATACCGGAACCAGAGGTATTTGAAAACCCTCTTGGGAGTTTTAGGCTCTTTTAGATGATCCGAATAACTGTGGATAAATCCTATAATGTCTCTAAAATTCACATAATGCTTTATGTCAATGTATTTAAAAATTAATTTTGGTTACAGGGTGGGATTTTTGGTTCCACTTTTAATAATAACACACAAAAAGTGTTCTGGTTTTTTTTTACATAAAGTAGAAAGGGCATGCCCTGAAGAGAAAAGAGCAGTCTTTCTTGGGATTAGCAGAAAAGCAGTGACAGATTACGTATTTCCTCTGAGGAAAACCTGCAGCAGACTTTCATTGTCAGGAAGAGGAATACTTTATGACCTTCATAACGAAAAGAACAGGGCAGCATTCCTGTTCAAAGTAGTGTATGGAAAAGAGGGAAAGGCTTAAGGTCAGGAGGTTAACTCATCTCTATTTTTAACTCTATTTTTTTAAAAAAAACAATCTTCCTCTAAATTCTACCTATTCGCCTTTTAAATGTGAGCCCATACTAATGGAAATAAGTTTTTCATTTTGTTGCTTAAAGAAAGCTCAGTTTTGGGGAAAGGCAAGGCCTGTTGCGAAGACAGTGTGCTGCCTTCTCTCTGGCTCCGTAGTCCAGGCCAAAGGGGACCCACAGGGTTCAGATATGGTGGCCGCAACCCAGGCAGCTGCTTTCTCAGTCAGTGTCTGGGCGGAAAAGGAGCAGCGAATGTCGATGTGGGGACAGAGCCAGGAGTGAGTGCAGTTTCCAGGCTCTCGGCCTCACGTGGAAAGGTGCTGGCTCGGGTAGTAAACGGCCATCAACTGTGACTGGATGGCCATCAGCTGTGGCTAGTTGGCCATCAGCTGTAACCAGTGAGCCATTGGCCACTAATATAACTGCTGTGGCTACGCTAGCAGCAAATGGGGACTAGCAAGAAGACGGTGGCTGAGCTAGCAAGAGCGGATTGCAGCTAGCAAGTGGGGTTGGTTGTCAGAGCGAAGTGGACGGCGGGTTGCAGATAGTGTGGCTCCTGCTTCTTGTGTCTCCAGCCCAGCCACCAGTGAGAATATAGTGGTATGACTCCCCTACCTATGGCTCCGTGGGTGTTCCTTTTTGGCCTCACCGTGTCCTGCGTTCTTATGTGGGGAGCGGGACCAGAGACCCCGCCTGACACCCTGCGTGATAGTCGACCTGTCCTAATAAAGCCACAGACACCCCAATACCATCTTCCAACGCGCTGACTTCATTTCCACTGTGAAGTTTGAGTCGATGGAACCCTTGCCAGCTGCAGAGAAATGGGAAGTGCACTGAAGTTGGAAGCCGAGGCCTGGGTTGCCCGTGTCACCGCCACTTACTTGTTGTGTGGTCTTGGGCAAACTGTTTAACTTCTCTGAGCTCAGCTTTTTCATCGGTAGAATAGCGGTCACGGGAGAGAGGTCGTTGGATAGTCTTCACTTTGTAGGCATGTGGGGTTGAATCTTCTAGAGTGGCGGTGGGTAGGATGAGTAAACTGCCGTGTTTGACCGCGATTAGCATGGTGCCTGGAGCAAAGCGGACACTCCGAAATGACACTCACCTGTCTTCGTTCCGTCCCTTGGTGCTGAGCACTGAGGCTCCAGTAAGTCAGGTCCTGTCAACCAGGAATAACGTGCTCAACGACGTCCGTTGCTCTGCCTGGCCCAGCCACTCTATTTCTGGGTCTTGGTGGGTAGAAGAAGGTAGAAGAAGGTACAAACCACTGAATGCTACCTGCACAGATGAATCCACGTCTCTGGGGACGGCAAGCACTTAGGTAGCGGCTGACTCTTTTCCATATTTGGGTTTCAAAATCAAGTCTCTAAACGAGGTAGAGAGCCAGTTTAAAACTGGCGTGATCAAGTGCTTCAGGTGTTCCGTGTCGCAGAAATAGGAAAGTCGGCTTCGTCAGAAATGCTTAGGAAAGGAGGCGCTAGCCAAGGGTGGGCCTGGTTTGGAGGGTGTCAACATGCAGATGGGGCATGGAGGTGGGGGTGGCAGGAAGTAGGGAAGGATGCCTCAACATTCCTTCATCAACTGCAAATTGCTTTGTAAGGGAGGATTCCCCACTCGGGATCAATAAGCAGTTCTCAGCTGATATTCTTTAAAGCATATGAAAGTGTGGAAGCAATCATACGGCGGGGGAGTTTCCATGTGGTCCCAGGCATGCCGAGGTGGAGGAATGAAAGCTGCCCTAGAGAGCTCGATAGAGAGGAAGGGAAACAGCTGTGAGCATCTCTGGAAGGAAGAAACCTGTAATATACTCGTACACACACAGGGTGAGAAAGAGAAGGAGCAGAGAGACGGGGCAGCAGGAAACAGCACATTTCCACTCATTTCACTTTTGAAAACATAATAGTCTTGTTTAAAAAAAAAAATCAGGAACTGGTTTACACTGCATGAGAATTTGTTTTCAACAAATGAATAAATAAGTCAGGCTTTAACATAAAAAATAAGAGTTCTCCACCTTTTTTGGTCACTGTCTCATCAGCGTGGGTTTGACAGTACACAGTAGGTCAACAGAGTTTAATACTATAGTAGACAGTAGAGATTAATACACTAATCTCACTGAAGCTAACTTGGTTAGGAGCCAGTGAAACCGAGCAGACTGATCCAAAGGTAGAAATATGGTCTGTGTGCTGCTGCTGTTGCTGCTTTTGCTTGGGCTGGAGCTCTTTGTTGGTCTGTAAAGCAACCCAGATGATAGGAACATATGCTGGGAAACTAAATCAAAAGAAAGGTGGAAAGGGGGGAGGTGGCTACCACCTACTGTGCTGGGTGGCACACTGATCTTTCTGAGTCTTTGTTTCCTCATCTGATGAATGAGGGTAATAATACCCATCTCATAGGCTTGTTAGAAACTGAGATTAAACAAGGGCGTTTAATCTCGCCCTTGTTATACTTGACCTATAACACTAGACACCGAGCAAATAAATGTTGGTTCCCTTCCTCTGGCAGATCCACAGGTCCCACCATGTGCTCTGGGGATGCATTTGTTGACTGCCGTGTGAAAATGCTCTTCCGGTCATCTGTGGCAAATGGGACGTTGTTGATCAAGCCTGAGTTTTCAACTTCAAGGGACAAAGAGTTAAGTTTAGGAGGGTGGATATTTGTGTTTCTTGCTGTGTCAGTGATATTTGTTGGTTGTGGGAAGTTGGGAGGTGGGGGTGGGTAATGGCTATTTGGAAGCCTCCGTTGATCATATACTAGATGGTTGTCAAGCAGCTGAAACAACTCCGTTTTCTGGCATGGTTTACTTATTGGTGGCCTTCCAGAGAGATAGCCTTAGAGAGGTTCCCCAAAGAAACTCAACAGTAAGTGTCTAGTCGTCTTGGATATCATGCTAGGCACTTTCAGATGCAATACCCCATTGGATCCTCAGACTTACCCTAGGAGCGAATCTCCACTGTAAGGAAGGAGAGACTACAACTGAGAGATTGGTTTGCCTGCAGACTTACTACAATCCGTGTCCGCATTCTGAGACAATAGATAAATACTGAGCCAGAGATACTTGTGAGCTGTTGGAAGGGTAAAGGAGAGAGGAAAGAGTCAGGACCAAATCTATCAGTATTGACTTAAGGTCCTCATGGCTTCTCTGCTGTGTACATCTCTGAAGTGTTCTCAGGAGGTACCCAACACACACGGACTCTCCCAACACCCCACAGCACGTCCCCCAGAAATAAGGGAAGTAAGTCCGGAAGTAAGGAAGTCAGCTGAGGAAGTAAGCCCCAACCGTCTGCATGCCAGGGCGGATAGCTGCTCACGGAAGGGGCTGTTTCAGAATGAACTTCATCTCATCGATGAGTTTCATTTCATTGCCAAACAGACATGCCCAGGTTGGCCATGAGTGCTTCTCTAGGGAGAGGCCAAGTTGTGGGATGATTTATAGGGATGTTGTTACTCTATATGATTGCTTTTCTTACAATGATAAAGAGACCACCACATCTTAAATACCAGCATCTTACAGACATCACCTCATTTGATTCTCCCAACAACTCTATGAAGTAAATATTATGACTCTCATTTTAGAAGCAAAAGGGCTCAAGGTGGTTAAGAGGCTTGCTGCAGCTCACAATAAATAGCAAAGTAGCCACACACAGTGCTGTCTTTTGAAATACTCGAGCATGTGTTCTTTCCACATGTGCACAGTGTCTCTCACAAAATTAATCTCTATCTTGAAATGGGGCGTCAAGCCTGAGTTTTGGGATTCAAAGTCGGGTACTCTTCTCAATGAAGCTCTTCCTCTGTAAAGTTAACTTCCGTTCCTAAACCCCTGCGCCGAGGAAAACTCATGGACCAATGACAGAAGATGCTCTGCCTCTTCCAAGGCATCTCCCAAGTTTACGATCCCGAAGCCCAGGATGCTCCGCCCTGATTTCAGTTGCATCATTCGTCACCCTCCATCCTGGATGCTAGCAGGATTGTTGAGTCTTTCTTCCCAGTGTTTCCTGTACTCACTCCTTGCCATCTCATCCCACTGTCACCACTCGCCTGTGTTGTTTCAATAGTTTCCTAACTTCTCCTTGCTTCCAGGCTTTCCCCACTCTAAATCTTGCCGCTGCATCAGTCTTCCCAAAACGTTTTGTAAATGTCACTCCTCATTCAGAAACATTCCATAGATATGAGGCAGCCATTCAGACTGATGTTGGAGAAGAACAGTTAGTGACATGAAAAGGAAAAACTGTCCGCAGTATGTTATTCAGTGAAGAAAAAAAAAATGGGGAGGCGGGTTACAAAATACACCAAATGTTAATCTGGTGATCTATGTGTGGTGGAATTATGGATGACTTTCTCTTCTTTTCTGCTTATCTAGAGTTCTCTAATTTTTGCGATACACATTATTCTTGTAATAAGATTAAACAAGGCAGAAGTTCCTGTAAAAAAAAAATCATTAAATGGCACTCAGGATAGTATAAAATACAACAGTAATGAGATTCCATTTTTTTCTATTTGATTAGCAACAAAGTAGCAAAGGAGTTAGAATCGCCACTGTGGGCAGGTGTGAGGGGAAGGTTTTGCTCAAGCAGTGCAGGTGGGGACGTAAACTGATACAATCTTTGTGGAAGATAAGGTGCAGGATTCATCACAGTGAAACATGTGGGTAAACTTGAACCCAACAGTTCTGATTTTAGGAATATCTGGGATAGAAAGACGGTTCTCAAAGCTTGGTCTAGACCAGCAGCATCAGAACCACCTGAGAACTTGTAAAAATGCAAATTCTCAGTCCCCACCCGCTGACCTCTGGGAATGGCCCAGGAATGGGTGTTTTAACAAGACCTCCAGGTGATTCTGACACACTTAGACCTGAGAGCCACTGCCTCGGAAGGAAGTACTCTTCTTAAGGAAGTACCTTTGTGTGAACAAAGGTACAGGGTAACTAACTGTGTGATGATACAAATTACCACCTTCTTTTATAGTGGTGAAATGAAAAACACTCTATGTATTCAATAGAGAAATTGCTAAGTAGATTATACTCACTTATCCTCTGACATGCTATGCGTGGGTTAAAAAGTATTCGCATGAGAAGTTCATTAGTACATGTGGCTTAGGGAAAAAAAGCAATTTGCAGAAACAAATATCTATAATATTATCAACCACAGTCAAAATTTACTTTATGTACTCATGCTATAATTTTTCAAACAATAAATTTACTTAGGTAAACAAAAAATCCTCCCATTGGCTCCTATAAGATAGAATTCGACTTCTTAGGCAGGTGATAATGGTCCTTTGTTATTTGCTTCAGAGCTGATTGTCCAGCTCTGAGCCCCCTGACCCCTAGTGTTTCCATAAAGAAACTCTGTTTCTGTCAAACAGTTCTGAGAATGGTTTCATACTTAGTCTTATTTCCATCTTGTAGTTGAGGAAACTGAGACGTGTGGCAGTTGAGTGATGACTTGTCCGTGGCCACAGGCAGCATTTGAACCTGGGCCCAGCCTCCCAGGTTCCAGCTCAAATGCTTGTTCCAATCCTCCAAGCTAGTTGGCTGGTCGTTCCCCAGACAGTCTGGAATACACCTTTCTGCCTCTGCTCATGCCATTTTCTTTCTTAAAAATGCTCCGAATCCAGCCTCATGTCCTCATGAAGCCTTTCTCGGGGGCCCTAATCATGGGGGTCATCCTGAGGCCCTCCACCATGGGGTCAGACCCCTCCTCAGATGCCGAGCTCCCCTCACCTGTCCTGCTCTGGAGCCCTCCAGATCTGTTTCTCCTCGGAGACTGTCACACCTTGGGGCAGGGACTGCTCTGTTCTCCTTTGTTCACAGCATTTGGCCTGCAGTTCATGGCTGTAGTTGATGTAAACGACGATAGATTTGTTATCGATACATCAAAGATTTTTTTTTTTGTTTTTAAAGATTTTATTGGAGGAGAACAGGACTTTATTGGGGAACAGTGTGTACTTCCAGGACTTTTTTCTAAGTCAAGTTGTTGTCCTTTCAATCTTAGTTGTGGAGGGTGCAGCTCAGCTCCAGGTCCAGTTGCCGTTGCTAGTTGCAGGGGGCGCAGCCCACCATCCCTTGCGGGAGTTGAACCGGCAACCTTGTGGTTGAGAGGATGCGCTCCAACCAACTGAGCCATCCGGGAGCTCAGCAGCAGCTCAGCTCAAGGTGTCGTGTTCAATTTTAGTTGCAGGGGGCGCTGCCCACCATCCCTTGCGGGACTCGAGGAATCGAACTGGCAGCCTTGTGGTTGAGAGCCCACTGGCCCATGTGGGAATCGAACCGGCAGCCTTCGGAGTTAGGAGCACGGAGCTCTAACCGCCTGAGCCACCGGGCTGGCCCCGGCACATCAAAGATTTGACTTACACAACAGCAGGGACAGCCATCGGCTAGGCAGGCCTCCAGCACCCCAGTCCTTGGAATTCAGGAGTCAGATTAGGGATGCAAATGGGAGTTCTCTAATAGCTTTTCATATAGCTCGGACTTCTGAGTTATATAAATGTTTTACTTATTCACAAAGTAAAATTAAGTATGCAAAGATGAAAGATAAAACAAGCCTTACAATTGAATACGAACAGAAACAAGTGAATTGAGCTGTATATCCAATTCATAACCACACAGAGGAAAAGAATTCAAGTCAAATTCTATGTGCACCTTATCAGTGGGAAATACTTGTATTCTAGGGATATAAAGAACTTCAAAGACATTTTAATTTTACTTAGTTGGTTATTTCTTAATAATTATAATTCCAAAACCATTCTGTGTGTGAGTATATTGTTGGACAAAGCCAATAACTAAATATGTTGATGTCCTCATGTGGTAGGCAGAATAATACCTCCTCCCCACAATGTGCACGCCTGGAACCTGTGTGTGATATTACACAGCAGAAGTGACTTTGCAGACAGAATTAAGGTTGCCTTAGTTTAGGGAGGTCATTCTGGATTATCTGAGTGGGCCCAGTGAAATTACATGGGCCCTTAAAAGTAAAGGTGGAAGGCAGAAGAGTAAGGAAGAGAGATGGAACAAGACAAGGAGCAGCCGGAGAGAGTCAAGTCATACAAAGGACTCAGTCTGCCATTGCTGGTGTTGAAGATGGTAGAAGGGGGCCAGGAGTCACAGCATGCAGGTGTCCTCTGGAAGCTGGGACCAGCACTCAGCTAACAGTCAGTAAGGGACAAGCTACTGAATTCTGCCAACACCCCAAAGGAGCAAGAAAGCCGGTTCTCCTCGAGACATTCCAGAAAGCAGTAAAGTCCTGCCAACAGCTTGATCTTAGCCTGATAACGTTGACTGGGATCCACACCAGAGCTCGGCAGAAATGTAAGATAATTAATGTATGTTGTTTTAAGATGCCAAACTTATGGTACTTGGTTATTGCAATGTATTAGTTTGCTAGGGCTGCCATAATAAACGAGTACCACAAACCTGGTGGCTTAAACAACAGAAATGTATTCTCTCCCAGCTTAGTCTAAAATCAAGGTGTCGGCAGGGGTGTTGCCTCTGAGGGCGGCAAGAGAGAGGAGCTGTTCCGAGTCTCTCTCCTTGGCCTGGACATAACCGTTTTCTCTCTGTGTTTTCGCGTCATCTTCCCTCTGTATGTGCCTCTGTGTCCAGCTGTCCCCTTTTCATAAGGACACCGATCATAGTGGTGACTTCATGTTAACTTGATTTCCTCTATAAAGACCCTATGTCCAAATAAGATCGCATTTTGGGGTACTGGGGATTAGGGTATTCAGTGTACAGCGGGTGCCAAAAAATGTGCACACAGTTTAAGAAAGGAAAAAACTGTTAAAATTGTAATACTCGATATATACCAATAACAAAAGATGACTACAAGTCACATTTGACTCCTGCAATTAGAAGAGGTGCTCAAAGGGGTTACCATCAACGTCCAGACACTTCTGATGATGGCAAACTTCTGCTTGAGTAACGTTGACCACAGGGTCCACTTGTATACATTTTTTGGCACCCCCAGTATACACACACACACACACACACACACACATGCCTGTGTATATATGTATATTTGTACATACATGTACATATACATATATATGACTTACAAGTTATATTTTATGTATACACTCCCCCCAATCATGCCCACCGAAAGGACCTGAAAGCAGTAACATCACTGCGGCAGTGAGCACACCTAGCACCCAGATCTTGATTTCTAAAAATCCTTTCCCTCTAAAGAAATCAGGGCCCTTTGAAGAAATGACTGCTTCTGGCTCTGGTGCAGGGCCAATCCCAGTGAGCCTGGGGAATCTGGGTGTGCCAGAAAGAAAGGAAATACTTAAAGATTAATGAGGTCATGTCAAGAGGACACAGGATCCAGCTTGAAGGGGTTCCCACAGGCCAAGTTTGGGATAATTTGAACATCAAAAAGAAAATGACAGTAATGGATTATAATCCATTGAAGTTTTTTTGAAAAACGTCCGTGAGTCCATAATTATACTCAAGAAAAAGGACTGTTAAAGAAAAGACTTCCATCCACTAAACGTAGAAGGAGAGATAGAATTAGAAAATCACAGTATTTCACCCCTAATGTAATAATGGATTCAGGCAGGATCAGCAACAGATGGTAAGTACTGAGCAAAAAGTTTTAGGTGACAGGATGTTCACACAGCATCAGTATATCTCCCCACAAATTATTAATTAAAAAAGGGGGAGCGTTGCCTTTTTAAAAAATGGAGCGATTTGGCAATTACTGCTTGAACAAAGTGTTAGCATCACCAGTAGTGGAACAATGTGACATTATTTGAACCTTTTGATATGAAGTACACCTTTGGATTACTTTTGCCAAAAAATATTTAACTTGAATCTACTTGTGAGAAACAGCCATATAAATTGAGACTGTGACACATTCTATAGACAGTTGGCTGGGACTCTTCAAAAAAGTCCATGTCATTAAAAAAAAAACTCAAGTCAGCGGGGACCATTCTAGATTTAAGAGAAACTAAAGAAAACACCACATACCATATGCAACCTTTATTGGATTCTCAATTTTTTTTAAAAGGTGCTATAAAGACATTTGGGGAACAATTGAGGGAATTTTAGTGGGAAGGGTATGCTAGCGAATATTATGAAATGTGTTGCTAATTTTTTCTTAAGTGTGGTAATAACGTTGTGATTAGTTTGAGAGTGTCCTTACTCCTAGGAGACACATGATGAAGTGACTTGGTTCAGTGCCGTTATGTGTGCAAGGTTTTGAAAATAGTTCAGGAAAAACAATGTGCACCAGAACTGGCTTTTACCAGCTCCTGAGAGCAGATAAATATTCAGGAATTTTGCAAGGCATTTGTTAAACTATTGACTTAAAATTAGCATGGAATCAACCATGGGTAGGACTTTTTAGGCCACAGAAATTGACAAATACTGCAAATGAGGGCTCCCCCCGCCGCCCCCGCCGACCCAGTGTATCAGCACACCACTGTACATGGAATCAAACGTTAGTAATTGGTGAACCCATTCAACTGTGACTTGTATTCAGCGTGGTATTCTTTCAACTTTTGTGTAGTTTTTAAATTTTTTCCAAATAAAAAGTTAGGAAAACCGGGGAAGGGCCTTCCTTCCTGGGAATCCTGAAAGCCACAGAGAGAGGGATTTGGCAGAGAGAGAGGGCACGTGGGAAGCCGCTGGGAACCTCTGCAGAGGCAGGTCTGGGGACCACAGGGGGAGGAAACATTCCCTGCTTATTCTAGTATGCACCAGCCACTCCCTTCCTTCCCTCTGGGCCTGGGCCTGGGCTGCTGCGTTGGTGGGTTGCCTGGGTTTACAAGATCCTATAGGAAGCTTCTAGTCCTAATTTCTTTGGATGAAAAGGTCTAAGGTAGCCCGTGGCTTGTGTGGTAACTAGGGCCACTGTGAGTAGCCCTTGGTGCCTCTTCATTCTCCTTTTCTTTTCAGTTGTCTTTCTATCATTAGTTCCCTGTTCCTCTACTTCTCTGCTGTCTCTGTACTACCACTTTCATTCAAGAATGGCCTCCCCACACTTCTGCCTAGCTCAGTTCTCCCACCCTTCTAGGAGACTGTCAAGACCCACCTCCACTACAGAACCTCCCCACGGTATCCTCTGTCCTTCTTTATCATGCCCTGTGGCACGGAGGTCTGTTATGTATACGCCGTCCTGTTCTGTTTCAGGATTCAGTTGTGTGGTTCATTTCTTAACTGATCTCTAAGCTCCTGGAGGACAGGAACTAGATTCATACACGCTTGATATGTAAAAATGCTCCTTTCTCGCAAGTAGAGGCTAGCGTAAAATACCTGTGGGATTCAGTTGAATTCCTTTCCTTTCTGTCTCTTTTCTATTCTCCTTTTTTCCTTTTCCCAGTGTTCTCTCATTCTTCTTGCCATTTTATTCCCTGTGTTTGTCCCAGGCCTGCCCAGGCTCTCAGCTCACTTCTTGCCCCTTCTTTTCTCCTTCCATTGGGCCCTCCCAGGCTGAAGGTGTGGCTGGCCCTGATTCTGCCCTTGCCCGTGGAACTTTCTCACACCTAATTTCATGGCAAGAAGAAAAGCTGCCTCAAAGAACCATGGGCCATTCTACACTGTCCTCAGTCAGGCTATCCATCCCTGGCGTTTCCCGGCTCCACAAAGGAAGCGGCGTGGGGGTGGCACGAAACGCTCAGACATCTGCCTCCCACATTTTTTTTCTCTCCCATCCCTTCTCCACCCGCCCGCTCGAACCCTCTGGACTGATTCTTGTGGTAAGATCTCACACATTTTCTCAATCTGTATGCAAACCAGGTAGGATTGACAGCTGAAGAAAGCCGCACATTGCCTGGGACTGGAGTTATCTGGTCTCCCTCTGAGGGAAAATCTTTGAGCTCCGCGACAGTGCCTTGAAGCCATGGCCCTTGTGCTGGACTCTGCCCCGGCCCAGGCGAGCGCCTGACCCCTGCTAATGTGTGGGGCCTTCAGCAGCAGAGCACTGGGGGGAGGTAACCAGAGCCCCGCGCCTGCCAGTGATTCATGTTCTCTGAAGGGATCAGAGTGTTATTAGAAACCTCGCCTGCCAAATTCGGGGCAAATGTAACCAATTTATTAATGCTGAAAAACCAATGTGTGAAATTAGACCAAGAGGAGAAGGGCGCCAGCCGCGTTCCCCACTTCCTGCTCTCCAGCAGTGGCAGAGGGAGGCTGGGGGACAAAGGGTCCTGTCTTTGCAGGAGGACGTTGCTGTCCTAATCCCATGTGATAGTGACAACAACTATTCCTGGCCACAGCTTCGAAGGGCTGGGAGATCATTGCATCCACCATGGCCGGCCTGGCAGCAACGCCTCGGCCTACAGCTTGCAGGCCGTAAAGAGCACGGGGCAGGAAGGTGGGAGCTTGGGCCCCCCTGTCCCCGTTCTGCTCCTCACCCCAGGGAGCAGGTGGGAGTATGGGAAGAAGAACGCTCTGCATTTGAGTTCACAGTGTGTCTCAACTTCTAAACCCATCCTGGGTGCTGGTCGCTTCACCCTTTTCTATAAGCGGTCTTGGATTGGGCTCTCAGTGTTTCACGGGTGGTTGCCATTTCTCTCCAGCGAAGAGGGTTCCTTCATAGGGGCGTCATTTTTATATGCCTCATTGTCATTGATTGCCCTCTAAACGGGTGACTGAGTTAAAAAACGACATTGACAGTCACCATTTATTAAAGGATTACTGTATGCCACATCATTATTATACATTATCTCATTCAGTCCACACACAGAGGCCCTCATGATGTAGGTCTTGCTAGTGTCGATTTTCAGCTGAGGAAACTCAGCTCAGAGAGTTAATGGATTTGCCCGAGATTATAGGTTTGAGTAGAAAGGATTCGAACCCATGTCTGTTTATGCTCTTCCACACCCAAGTTTAAGGAGTGGAAATCCCACAAAATTGGGGGGTAATCTGGTAGGATCATCAAGACGCAAAGACGGGCAGTTTTCTGGCTAAAGTTGTCGTGGAAAGGCTCATATTTCAGATGACCAATTTTCAAAAAATTGGCTTCCCATAAAAACAACAGACACCCATTTCACGAGAGCATAAATAAGTCTTTATGGTGATCAACAGAAATTTAGAAACTTAGAAGATGCCAGGCTTTTTGGAGATTGGCCTCACTGTGGTACAAGCCTCTGGGGGTAGGAGACAAGATCCGGTCATTTCAGATTCCTAGCTGCGGATTCAGATTCTGGCTGAATGTCATTGATTTTGTTCAGTGTTGCCACATGTCATGTCTCCACACTAAAGGCAAGGTGATGGCCGGGAAGTGTGATTCGTAAATCTTGAATTAGTATCTTGTTAATGTTAGGTTGGTGCAAAAGTAATTGCGGTTTTTGCAGTTTTGTTTGTTTGTTTGTTTGTCTTAACCTTTTAAACCACAATTACTTTTGCACCCATCTAATAGTTGTTTAATGAAAGACTAACACTTGTTAACTGAAATAGCCTTCTTAGTGGGTTGTGGACATGATTATTTGAAGTTGCCAGTGGAGTCCCCATGCCCACATGCTGTTAAACCCACAGATGTGTTACCTCTGACAATGTGCTGGACGCATTAGTGTCGTGTTCGGCCTGGCATGACGTGCCTAAGGGGCAGAACTGTCCTCCATTGCTGGGAGCTTTCTCTCCCCGTCCCCAGCGTGCAGGGATGGTTCAGCAGATCCTGAGGCTGCTGTGTGCCCCCAGGCAGGAGTCGCTGCCACCCGACTGGAGCGGAGGAGGTTCAATTCCAGCATCACTGAGATCTGAAAGGAAGGTTCAGTCTTCACTTTAAATTAAGATCCAGTCCAATTCCTGTTGTTCATTCCGGTGTCTAGAAGGCCATCTGTAGTTCTTCCTTTCTCCTCTATAAGCCCCCAAATCTTCTCAGGGAAATAAGACACTTACTGAACAATCCAACCAACCAACAAACTGTAAGCTCGTGAAGTTATATTTATGCATTTAAAAACAAGTTTTAATGTCCGGGAAAAGTGCAGTTTTTGTCCCTAAATTATATCAGCCGTGAAGGGCCCCCTGAGAGGACTCGAAAATTGGGTTTTCCTCTGAGAATTGAATTAGTAAAATTCATACTCAATGGCAGTGATTAGTCACAGCGTTTAAGGATAATGCCGCTCCAAAAATAATAGTCAGCATAATGCAAAGCAGTGACTATATAAGTGTCCATCCAACCAAAAGTAGAGCCAGAAATCCTCCCAAAGAGAAATGGCTGCAGCATAAGTGTAACTTAGTAAGAGAAAATGGAATGAAATCTATTCCATTCTATTTGGGAAATGACTGTAAGCAGAGAATAAAAAGGGAAATCCGAAGAGCACTGATCTTAATCTTTCAGGGGCAAAGAAGCTATTTCTCAGTGGCTTCGAGCACTGTGGTTCTCTTGGTAGAAGTTCTCCGGGTGTGAAAGGTCATAGGTTGGCCCCTGATAGGCCGAGCCTGGCCCGCAGACAAGCTTTGCTTGGCCCACACTGTCTCGACTGCTAGTATTTTAAAAAGTTGTCAACTAATTTCATGTAGAAAAATCCAGGTGTCTAGCTTTGGTTGAAAAATTGGGAAGACCTGGATTACCCTCCTGCCAACCACGGGCTGGAGCTCGAAAGCAGCAACTGCTCCCTTTGCAAAGGCCTGCGCTCTCCAGTTTGCCACAGTCCCCACTCTGCCCTATTGTCACCTGCTCCCTGACCTGCTTCCCTCATCTGGGTGACACTCTCCTGAGCCCCTATTGGTTTTTGAGTGTGTGACACCCTAATGGGTACCCTTGCCTTCAGCTACTTGAACTGAAATTAGCTTCTTAAGACCCTGAACTCTCCTTGTTCTGAGTCCGTGTGCAGCTTGCAAATGTGTGAGAATTTGGTTTGCATGTAATTTGCCTATAAAGAAAGAATGCATTGATCTTCTGCCTTGAACATCTTGCTCTTCAGGTGGAGGTCCACAGAGTAGATGTAAAAAGGCTTCTGCTTTGGAGTCAGGTGGATCTGGTTCCAATTCTGGCACTGTCACTTACTAGACAAGGTCACCGTGAGGCCTCGTGGCACCCTGCCAGTTATCTTCTCCTGGATACGTTGCCCTGGGTCACCTTGGGCCACTTACCAGAATATTCAAGTTGCAAAAACATTTTTTATGAGCAAAATTGATACCCCTAAGTCACAAATAGCCGCAAAATCCAACCAACGACAAACTTAAGTTTCTGTGGAGGTAGTGGACATTCCAAAAGGATAGAATTGATCAGAGACACAAGCTCTGTTGTGGCTCTCTGTTCTAGAGAGGCAGAGGGGAAACGCAGGCTAGACCGTGGGCGTTGAATGAACTTAGGAGACTTGTGTTCAAGTCCTAGTTCTTTCCTTTGTTACCTGTGTGAACTTGAAAAGGTCATTAACTGCTCTGAGTCCCCCCAATATACATTCCCTCTTCAATACCTAATTGAAACTTTGTGAGGGTGAAATGAAATAAAGAGTGGGGAGACACTAGGGAAACCGTATAATGTATGGAATTGTACATATTAAAATTTTCAGAAGCCCCAGCGAATGCGAGAGTGGAAGTAGTGGGAGAAAAACCCACGCAGCCCTTACCAGGAGAATCTCACCAGCTAGAGTCGTGCCAGGCTCTGAACACCCGTAAATATCAAAGTACCAAGCATACATCAACTCAGACTCTGGTTTGTGAAATAAAGCAGTAGTATTCAGTGATGATAAGGGTGACGGAAAGGGTCACAGTGTGGATAAAAGTGTACGCTGGAACAAAGAAGGCAATTTGTCAGTACCTATCGAAATTTTAAATACGCATACCTGTTGACTCAGCAGTTCTCTTCTAGAACTTTATCCTACAGAAACACACCGTGAGCAAGACAACTGTACAAGAATGTTCAAGGCAACATTATTTATAATATAAAACTAATAGGGGGATGGCGCATGCATTTTGCATATTCTCACTCTGACTACTATATAGCCATGAACAAGAATGAAAGAGACACATTGACAGTTGACCCTTGAACAACGCAGGGGTTAAGGTCACCAACCCCCACGCAGTTGAAAATCTACATATAACTTTTGACCCCCCCAAAACTTAGCTACTGTTAGCCTATTGTTGACCGGAAGCCCTACCGATAACATAAACAGTCGATTAACACACATTTCGTATGTTATATGTGTTATATACCTGTATTCTTACAATAAATTAAGCTAGAGAAAAGAAAATGGTATTAAGAAAGTTATAAGGCATAGGAAATACATTTACAGTATTTATTGAAAAAAAAAATCCGTGTAAGTGGACCTGCCCAATTCCAACCTGTGCTGTTCACGGGTCAACTGTATACTGCAATGGAATGGGTGTCTGTAATGTGTGGATTGAATGAGGAAAAGCGAGCTGCAGTACAGTGTAAACAGTGTGACCTTATGTTTAATAAATAGCCCAGGCGTATGTATGTACCTAGAAAACTTCTACACATACACAAATCTAATTTTTAACATTGACGTCCACTGGGGAGTGGGAGTAGAGTGTGAGAAAGGAGGGACTTCACTTTTTATTTGCATACTTTTACGTTACTTGCCTATTTTACACTGATCGTGCACTACTTTTGTAATTTTAAAAGCACAATTAAAAATCAAAAAGGAAAATTGAAACCAATACTCGAGCTCGGGAGAATAAAGTATACTGAAGCCGAGCTAGGAGCCGAGGCTAAGGAACAGTTCTGGGGGCACGGAGCCCAGAGAACCACGTGCATGGAGGCCCCCAGCAGCTGCTCCCACTCACCTGACCGCGGACGTTTCAGGACCACACCTGTCCTCCCGGTCGGTGCTCTGGCGGGGAGCCAGGCGGAGTCCCCATCGTAGCTTCTCCTGCGGCAGTACTGCTAGCTGTTCAAGCGCTGACATTGAGGGTTGCAACCCTCACCTTCAAGACTGACAGTCGTGGCTGTGGGGCGAGGCCCTGGGGCTGCTGAGAGAAGCCGTCCTGCTGTCTGTGAGAATTTGGCTGGACCGCCCCTGCCCTTGGCTTCTGTGCTTTGTTTCCTTATTAACTCTCGGTGGCTTTGCCCTTGGCTTTGACCACAGACCTGCCTCTGCCTCTGTCCCTTCTCCTGTGGGAACGCACTGGCCACCTCTGGCCGGTCCCACGACTCAGGTTGTCTTCAGCAGCTAGGTCTGGGCATTTCTTTCAGGACCTAATCGTCTCCCAACCCCACGTTTAAGTCTCGCCGGCCCGTCTCAGCATTGATGCAGCCAGCGTGGGCCCACGCATAACTACAAACATGATGAGAACGGCAAGACAGGACAATCCTGGTCAACACATGTGGAGCCCTGGGACACTCGCCATCTGGGGAGAAGTTGTCCTTCAGAGGTGCTTCCTAACGAGAGGACGGGGACGTGCGTGGACGGGGAGTGTCAGGCCAGCGTCACAGTGCTGTGTTTGTAACGGCCCCCAACACTGGGAGCACTTGCCCAACGGGGAACGTGTTTTCTAAGACAGGGCTGTACGGAGGGAGACGGAAGGCCACCATTGTGACTTAGCCTCCCTCTTCGCTTGCCGGGACACTGACCTCTCCAAACGACCATCTTTATTTCGTGACACAGAAAGAACATGTGGGGTGAACTTAAACTCTCGAGTGTGACTCAGACTGTAGCCCCACGTGGTTAGGGAGCGTTCTCCTCAGACTTCTCAGCAAGCAGGCTGGGTGAGGTCTGGGCATTGACGCGAGATGGTGAGAGAGATACGGCTTCTCCACGGCTGGAATTGAAATCCAACCTCAATCAAGTTAAGAAATCCTCAATTAAAACTGTCTGGCCCTCTTCACCCTGCCAGCTTTTAGGAGCTCAGACAGGATCTCCCTAGGACCCAGCACAGACGTATTTTGTCATAAAATTCCTTATACATTTTCCCATCTCCCTGGCTCAACATAATCCTTTAGTATGAAGGGTGATTTTCTCTTTCGAATCCCAGGTCTGGATTTCCTACCAAGAAGACAGACATTCAACACACCGTGCACCCAACAGCCATAAAGGAAACTAGTATTTTACATCTGAAAACTTTAAAACATTTATATGGCACAAACAAACCAAAAAACCCATAGCCAAAGGCCAAAGGCAAATAACACGTTGGTGAAAATATTCAAAGTAAACATGACAGGTAAAGGGTTAATTTTCTCAATTCAAAGAGCTTTTCCAAATTAAAAAAAAGAGAGAGAGCCAATAACCAAACAAACAGGGAGTTCTCAGAAAATGATAAAATACAAATGACCTGAAATATATGAGAAGATACCCGGCCTCACCGAGAATTTTGTAAATGTAAATCAAAACAACAAAAAGATATTTTATCAAACAGATAGGCAAACGTTAGAAAGTTTGATATATTTGACACTGGGAAGAAAATGTCAAAGTAAGAAAAATTTGTATACTGTTAGTAGGAATTTAAATTAGTGCAAACTGTTTGGATCGCAGTTTGGCAATATGTCTCAAAATTCTTAAATGTCCTTTGAACTACTCCTAAGAATTTATCCCAGAGATATAAAACTAACCTAAGATTTAAAAAGAGAGAGAGAGAGAGATAAGAATAAGAAAAGTAGACTAAGATAGATGAATAATATTTAAAAATCTGAAAAGAACCCAAATATCCATCAGTATGAGCTATATTAAATAAAGTTATCTTTTATTGCTACAATGGAATACTATTTGGCCATTACAAATAGTAAATATCTATGCATTGGGATGGAAATATTTTCTCCTATAAGGGAAGGAAGTGAGATACAGAGCAGCACGTTTAGTATTATCTCATTTATAAATAAAAAGGATATCACATATACATGTATAGTGACGTGTGCTAAACAATTTTTCTGAAAGTTTAACAAAGTGTTAACAGTTTGGCAGAAAGATCTAGTAGGAGGTAGCGGTATAAAAGGTTTTCATTTTTCTTTTTATACCTCCCTATATGACTTTTTTCCTATGTGGCTGCCTTCCTCTTCTTCAAGTAAAGTAAACTAGAAAGTTGAAAGCACAGTGCAGTCTGGTGTATGATAAGTGCAGGTGGGGATGGGCCCTGGGATGCAGAATATAAGGATGCGCTTCGTTACCGGGAGACACGAGGGGTGTCAGGAAGCCTTCCTGGATCAAAGGAGGCCTGGGCTTAATTTTTAAGGATAAGAAGTTGTTAGGTAAAGATCAGGGTCAGAGTGCTCCCGGTAAAGGATATTTGCAAGGGAACGGAGGTGAGAGAAGGCAAGACAGGTTTAGGGAATTAAAAAAAAAAAAAAGTTTGTTGGAGCGCAGAGTCATTAAACAATCAAACAAACAAACAGCTGGCTGCATAGAGGCCCAGTTCCTTACTGTCTCAAGGACTTTGGACTTTCTCTTAAGGCAGGGAGAAACCAGTACAGAATTCTGAGTGAATAGTGACCTGATTAACACCTGTGAAACCTTACTTTGGAGTATCAAGAGATAGAATAATAGCAGAAAGTCATGTAGCTTCAAAAGGGACAAGGGAACTGAGACTCCGAAAAGTAGAAGTGGAAGACAAGATTATTAATCAGGAATCCAGTAGGACCAAGGGTCCCTCTCTTAGTTGCAGGTGACAGGAACCCAAGTTTAACTAACATAAACCAAAAAGGGGATTGATTCATGGAAGCCATGAACCAGAGGCTCCAAGAACCTCAGGGATCAGAACTGGTACACATAACCCTAACTGGACGCCCTGCCTTACTTCTTTGCTTCTTCCTATGTGTTTTCTACCCGGTTTCTTTGAGATGGCAGGTTTCATGGCTACTGGCGGTCCTTAGCTCATACATTCCTAGCAAGCATTTGTTGATTTATTTAACAAATACTTGTTGAGAACTTTCTATACCTTGCACCGTTCTCAGTGCTGGGGATATAGCTCTAAAAACTAACCCAGAAGCTCTATTTTATGGCAGAGCAATCAGATAATGAGCAATCTATAATGTCATTAAGTACTGTGTTATAAAACTTCTTGAAAGAGGAAAAGGGCTCTTCCAGCTTCCATTTCTAAAAATTGCAGAGAAGTGTTCTGATTGGATAGGTGTGGGTCCCGCCCCGATCTTGCCACCATGACGGGCAACCCTCACTCAGATTCCATGGGTGTCATTGATCTGGGCAGGGGATGCAATTCCTAAAAGAAAGAAGGCACGTTTCCCAGAAAAGAGGGAGCGGACTAGGTAGACAAAAACATTTCATGTGTTTCCACAACCGTTATATTGGAATTACTGGTTTATGATCTCATTATCCCACAGGCAGTCAAAACCATATTTCCTGGGAGCTTAAGGGTTCCTTGGAGACCCAAAGTAAAAAGAGAGCAGACTAAATGCAAAGTTATTCCATAATGCTATTATGTTGGAAGATACTGTGTGTGCAACATCACAGAAGGGCCATCCTGGGGTCATCTAACCTGGGATGTGACAGGTAGGATCAAATTCTTTGGCAACAACTTCAAAGATGTGGTTTTTCACATGTCACTTGTTTCTTCATTAATTCCTTCATACTCATAAAAACAAACATTGAATGTATTTTATGTTGAGTATATGTTATATGCAAAGCAAGTATTCTAAGCTCTGAGAACAAAGGTACAAAATGCACTCTCTCTGTCATCAAAGAAATTGAAGGCGGAGCGGGAGGCAGGCATATTAAACAAATAACCGAAAAGCTCTCTAAGTTCTGTAGTGCTCATAGTATGATAGAAACAGTGGCCGCACTGCTTCACTCTTGGAGGATTCAGAGGAGGCTTTGCAGAAGTGGTAACATTTGAAACAGGCTTAAAAGACAAAAGTTGCTCTGTAGATAAAGGAGAGGGGACAGGCATTCCAGAGATAGGAAACAACGACTAAGGTACAAAGGCACAGAAAGGAGTACAAGTGTGCCAAGCGGGGAAGCTAGGCGAGAGGGCTGTAGTAGAGAAGATGAAATTGTGAAGGATGCCATTTCAACGACTTCAGACTTCAGTCCTCGGGCAGCAGAAGTGTCAGGAGACAATCTGTGTTTTAGAAAGAGGCTGTCCAGGAGAAAAGTCTGCAATTGGCTCTTTAGAAGCTGTTGACACAGTCCTGGCAAGAGATATTAAGAAACTAAACTCAGTCCAGGGCCACAGGATTCGGGAGAACAGGAGAGAGGTAATTACAGAGAGGGTAGAAGACGACAGGATTCAGTGACTTTCTACCTTGCACCCGGGCCCCAAGATCGGCACTTTCCATACCTTATTCACTCCTTACAGCAGCCCTGTGAGTGTGTAAAATACCCCCTTAAGAAATTGAACATGCAGAACACTGACTCGGGGACCCAGGAACATTGAATGGCAGAGCCAGGACCTGAACCCAGGTCTGCTGGGTCCCAAAGCCCATGCTCTGTCTCCCCAGTCACATGGAACCAAAAGGACTGGGTGACTAGGTTTCCGTCATCCCTTACTTTCTCCTGTGCTTTGTAGGAAGTGTTAAGGACACCGGCCCTCACCAGTCCTGGGGCAGAGTGTACTGGGTAAGGTTACACTGTGCTGAGGGAAGGAGTGCGTTTTACATCAAGCAGAGCTTGGAGGCCAAGTCAGTGCTCCCCCTATCTAGGTCTGTATTCGTTTTCTGTGATTGCTGCTACAATGAATTGTCGTAAACTTAGTGGCTTAAAACAATACAAATCTATTATCTCACAGTTCTGTAGGTCAGAAGCTCAACCAGGGTCTCCCTGGGCTAAGATCAAGGTGAGAGCAGGGCTGAGTTTCTTTCTGGAGGGGCGAATTCCTTCCTTGCCTTTTCCAGCTTCTAGAAACTTGGGTCGTGGCCCCCTTCCTCCCGCAATGACAGGTCGAGTCTTTCTTCCATCGCCTCACTCTGATCTTCTCTTCTGCCTCTTTCTTCTGCTTTTATGGACACTTAGGGTTACATGGAGCCCACCTGCATAATCCAGGGTAGTCTCCCCATTTTAACGTCTAGTGATTAGCAACCTTAATTCCATGTGACCCCTGAATTTCCCTTTGTCATGAAACAGAACGTATTCACAGGGTCTTAGGCTTATGGTGTGAAAATCTTGGAGGGGTGATTATTCTGCTACCACAAGTTTCTTCCTGTGCTGTTAGATTCGCATCTTGTGCTAGTTCTGGAAATTGACAAGGAGAGGCTCAGGGAAGCGGTGGTGAGTAAAGAGTTAACTAGCCATCCAGAAAACACAATGACCCCTTGACAATGTCCCGAGGTGTAGACCACTGGGCCAAGAGCTGGGCTGTTGGGGTAGGCGGCTCACATCTTGGAAGAAAAGCCCATCAAACCATGACCAGTGGAAACCAGGACACCAGTCACCTGGGAAACCAAGTAAACATAAACATACAGCCATCCATCACTGCCATCTGGAAAAAATTGGGTAGCGAGGGTCTTCCTGTTAGACCCTGCTCTGGTATTTATTTGTGTAGCTGGAGATCCCAGACCAGCCTTTCTGTCAGCGATGCTTCAGTGAGGTGCGTGGGGCTGAATCTCAGCCTGGAATTAAAACATACCACCTTTCCGTGTGCATGTGGTTGTAAATATTACCAGCAGACGGGTCACTCAAGAGATAGGTGTCCGCATTTCCAAGTCTAAACAATCTCTGTCGGTCAGATGGGGAGGCCCCATGTGCTTGTGGGCAACACCGTCTTAGAAAAAGTCTGTATCCCCGTCAACGCTGCACGTGTTCTGCTCTGCCCAGGAGTTAGGGTGCCCAGGAAACTGTCCTCCCCGCTCCACTCTGGGCAGTGACTTGAGAGCTGTGCAGGCGGTGAAGGGGTTTAGTTGGGGCTGCGGTACAAAGGGATGCACTGCGTTCCCTGGGCTCTGCTCCCAGGAGTCCTCACTGTTGGTCAAGAATGTTTTCAGTTGTTGCTCCAGCAGTGGTGAGAGATTTGCCCTGCTTTCTCCACATGCGCCCGCCCTGTCCCCCAAGTGACTCAGAGACACTGACAAGGCAGCTGGCTGGCGTTTGCAGGGGCAAGTCTGAGGCGTGGATCAGAGCAAAGGGAAGTGACCCGTGCAGGGAACAAACCTATGACCTTGGCCTTCTAAGCACTATATTCTTACAGACTCCGCTAACAGAGTACCCTGAAAGTCCATCCTTCAGTCAGGTCCATATGCACCATTGAAACACTCAAAGTCTGCCTGGCCGCGGAAGGAACATTCAGACCAGGCTAGATTTCCTAATATCGTGTTGTTTCCACTTACCTTCAAGACCCATTTGGGGACGCCCATTTTGGTGACACTGAGTCAGAAGCAGACCCACTCTTGATGATCGTGGAGTCCTGGGGGCCTCGTAGAGACTCCCCCATGGTCATTCCTGGTTACAGTGTGAGGTCCTAGGGCACGGACCATGCGGCACCCAGTCCTTGGCAAAGAGTGGATGCTTAAAGCATGTCAGTGGAATGAGTCACAAAAATGAGTAAGTGACATAAACACATTCCTGACTTTGCTTTGAAAGATGCTTCTCAAAACCCTCACTTTCCTTATCACTTGTTTTATGAATGGGAGATACACCAAAAGAGTACTGCCCATTGGAAATATAAGCCCCAGTGTCAGCCGCACAGTATTTTTAAATTTTCTAGCAGCTACATTAAGTAAAAGAAACAGAAGAGATTAATTTTAATGATATTACGTTTTATGTAACCCTACATATCTAAAATATTCTCATTTTACTTATAATTTGTATTATAATAAATTTATTAAGAGTATAATGCACTAATTATAAATTGAGTATAAATACAAATTACATCATTTTTAGTATAATAAAATTATAAATGTATTATCATTTATGTGACAATTATGGAGATAGTTTCCATTCTTTTTTTGGTGCCACCTCTAGCGACATGTCTCAGTACAAATAACCCCAGGTGGCCTGTGGCTACTGTATTGGACAGTCTAGCTCTAACTACTGTCCACTCTCCTGCTCAGTGTCATTACTAGTTAACGTCTGAATGACCCCTAACAAAGAATGCTTATTTTATTAACTCATTAGGAAGGACCAGGTTGATAAGCACCATTATTTCCACGTTATAGTTGGAGAAACAGGCAGAACTGGGTAGAGCTGGGACTCGAAACCAGAGGTTGTAAGCCCCGTGCTTCCCAACACACCACATGCGGCCATTCTTTTAGGGGACCTCAGCAGAGTGTCGCACAGATGGGGTTGCCTCAGGAACGACTCCAGGGACGTGACTCTTAACGGTTTAACTAACTGTCACGTGATAGTTAATTTCGGTCAAATGGTTCCGGTGACATTTACACGGCCACATTGTAAAGGTCATGGAGTCATGGCATTTAGACGTTTGAGAACCACTGCCTGACTCTCTCCTGAGTTCATTGTTTCCGCAGCTGTCCCAGCTCTGGCTGGGCACCTTCTGATTCTGAGAAGAAAAGGAGACACTGCCGCCTGTGCCATTACACGCAGCTTCCCACTTTCCATTAGTTTGTTCATTTCCAAGCTCCAAGGAACTTTGCTGAACCTTTTAGTCCTACTTCCAGAAAGAGAATTGATTTTCATTCTTTCCTTTCTGATTTCCAAACAGGAATAGTATTTGATGAACACTTCCCAGTTTTATTCGCAGAAACCGATGGCCTCAACTCCCTTCCCCGTTATGCTCTCACATAGACTTATTTATTGTTATTTTGCAGCATTAATTTTTGCACAGTCTGGCTGGCCTCTAATGCCCCCTTGCTTGGAATTCTAATGCTGTGATTTTCCTCTTCAAATCCAAATCGTCTTTGGAAAAGACAACCAGTTTTTCACCCAAACCATGTCCAAACAGGTCTGGTCCCCAGACCGTATCTGGCATGAAAAGAGGCTCAGTATAGCACACAATAGATGACTGTAGTCTAATTTTAGACCAGATGGTTCTAGAGACCATGTTTCTTCTCTGTTGACCCCACTTTTTACCCCCATCAGACCAATTCCTCGGGGACAGGCCCTGACAGGCATCAAGAACATACAGGAATGAGCACAAGGATTTTCCTAAAACACATATGTGATCCTGCTAACCTCCTGATTAAGACACTGTAGTGGCTTAGTACGCACTCCAAGATGAAGTCCAAACTCTTGAATCGTGCAACAAAGCCCTGCATGTTAGAACTCTTTCCTGCCTCCTCAGCCTCCTCCCTCACTGGCTTAGACCCAGGCTCCAATGGTAGCTACATGCCTGAGGATTTCCTAAAAACGGGGCCGGTCCTGTGATCTCACAGCTGAATGGCCAGTTCTCCCAACTGCACCCACTGTGAACCTTGCCTACACTTACTCGTCCAGAGTCTCCCCTGACACCCCCGCGCCCCCCATAGAACCGACCACTCTTTCCCAACACTGTCCACGCATCTAGCACGAGGCTTGTAACACGCTGCTGTAGTTTCTGTTTACGTGTCTAAACAAAAGGCTCCTGGGAGCAACAACTTTGTCTTGGTTGTCACTGACCCTCCTTTGCCTATCAGATGTCTGGTGCACGAATAAGCGTTTTATTTATTCAGAAGGAGGGAAGAATAGACAGTTACTACGGAGGTAGAGGGATGCCCTACTCCAGAGAAAGAGTTTTATCTACTTGCCACTCATGTAGCTCCTCCTTCTCCTATCTAGGTGATATTCAGAAATCTAAGCCTGAGGAAGGTGCTGAGACTGTTTGGCGCCTTGGAAGGTCCAAGCAAACTAGGTGGCAGTGGAGGAGAAAAGCAAGTGGCTGATTGTGTAGCATTTCCTCTGGGCTTAAGGAAAAATAAAGAAGGGATCCTCAGGTATCCTTTTAGGTTTCCCAGCTGAGCTTAGCAGGGAAGGACAGGAAAGGAGGTAGGATTCAGGGCAAAAGTCTTTCTCCGAAATAAATTCCCATTTGACTGGAGCTATATCTTATGAAAGCGTGATGTACGAAGTGCATTACAGTGTGGACTCAAAACTGGGAAGGGAGGTTCCTGGATAATGACTTGATGCCCAGAATTTTAAAATGACTCAACAAAATGCAGCAGAATCTGAAATGATTGGGATGATTTATTTCTGACTTACAGAATCTAGGGAAGACTTCTCTCACAATTTAGTCCTTAAGAAAAAGATTAGCTTCATATGGAACAGACCTAATAATTGGGGGCCTTAGTAACATGTAGTGGTTCCACCCTCCAGTAATATATTTCTTATCAGACCAACCTATGAACACGCGCGTACACACACACGCTCAGGCACACACACACATACACTGGACAAAACATGTTTTTAAAAATACTAAAGATACTGGAGAGCGATTAAAAGCAGGAATTTGCCAGAGAGAGTCCGTACATGGAAGAAGGAAATGCACTGTGTGTTTCCAGATTTTATAGTTTTTAGACTGAGGCAGGCTCTAGTCTACACCAGAGTGGCTAAAACTTCAGTATAAAATCCACAGCCTTACGGGCTAGCGGAACCAGAGTATGGAGCAACCACCAGTAGGAATAAGAGGGAATCCCTGAAAGGGTATAGGGACAAAGAGGGGGAAACCCAATAGCCCACATCCCTGACTGGCCCTCGAATTATGCTTACGTAGGGCAGACACCAAGCCATTTAGTAAAGCTGAAAGCGCTGAACCGAGTCAGATTTGAGCTGTTACCCTCAGCAAGGGAAACATTAAAAGGACAATAAGGAAATACAGTGAACACCTTTACTCCAATAAATTTGACGACTTAGATAAAATGAACAAATTCCTTGAAAGATGAAAATCAGCAAAACTTACTCAAGATAAACTGTACAGTCCTATAGTTACTTAAAAACTTGAATTCGTAGTTAAAAACCTTCCCAAAAGACAACTCCCACCCCAGATGCTTCACTGGTGAATTCTGCATTTAAGGAAGATATCATGCCAATTCTATAAAAGAAAAAAAAAAAACACATAACGGGAAGAAAAACTTCCCAACTCCTTGAATGAGACCAGTATAACCCTGATACCAAAACCAGACAAAGACATTATAAGAAAATAAAACTACAAACTAATATTCCTCATGAAAACAGATGTAAAAACGTCTACAACATAGTATTAGCAAATCAAATTCCCCAGTATCTTAAAATGATAATCCATTGTGACCACCTGGGGCTTGTCCTTGGAATGCAATATTGTTCAATGTTGGAAATCACTCAATATAATTTGCCATCTGAGCAAATTAAAGGAAAAAAAACACAAACTATATGATCATCTCACTCGATACAGAAAGATCACTTGACAAAATTCAACAGCCATCTATGAGGCAAACTCTAAGCAAACCAGGAATTACAGTTACCTTCCTCAGGTTGATAAAGGGCATCTGTGAAAAACCTACAGCCAATAATATCATACACTAGTATTCAGTGAGAGACAGCATACCAATGCTAACATCAGAAATGAGGTAAATATGCCCCCTTCACCATTATGATTCAGCATCATTCTGAAAGGTGTCAGTGCAGTAAGGCAAGAAAAAGAAAGAAAAGGCATAAAAATTGAAAAAAACTAAACAAAACTCTATGTAACTACAAATAACATGATTGCCATGCTATGTACCCTCTGCATAGAAACGTGAAGACTTTAGGGGAAAATCTAGTAACTTGTATGCAAGATTTATATGTTGAAAACCTGAAAGTATTACAAGAGAAACAAAATGCTTAAAATAAATAGAAAGATACTCATACACTATGTTCATTAATGGGAAGACTCAATATTGTTAAGATGTCAGTTTTCTCCAAGCTGATCTATAGAGTCAATGCAATTCCAATCAAAATCCCAGCAGGTTTTTTTGTAGAACTCCATAAGCTGATCCTGAAATTTATAAGGAAAAAAAAAATCAAAGGAGCTAAATTAGTCAAAGCAATTTTGAAAAAGAACAAAGTTAGAGGACTCACATTACATTTTCAAAACGTACTAGGAAACCACATTAATCAAGACAGTGGGGTATTAGTGAAATGAAAAACATAAAGATTAGTGAAGAATCCAGAAATAGGCCAAGGCAATTCAATGGTGAAAGGATAGTCTTTTTAGCAAACGATGCTGGAACAGTTGGACATCTTATAAGCAACAAAATGTACCTTGACCAATACATTAAACCATTTACAAAACTTCACTGGAAAATGGATCACAGACCTAAATGTAAAACCTACAAGTTTACAAACTCCAGAAGAACACATAGGGGGAAATCTTTGTGACCTTGGATTAGAAAAGACTTATTAGGATACAAAAAGCACAACCCATAAATGAATGGTACTTTTAATAAAATGCAAATACAAGATAGAGTAATTGCATATTTTCAAAACACATATCCAAAATATGTGAAGGACCCTCATAACTCAATACTAAGAAAACAAACATCCCAATTTAAAACTGAGCAAAACATTTGAACAAACACGTCATCAAAGGCATCATCACATGGGTGGCAAAACAGCTCACGTAAAGCTACTTAACGACATTAGTAATTAGGGAAATGCAAATTTAAACAACAACCTGATTGATACCACTTATTAGAAAAGCTGCTGGCAAGAATGCAGAACAGTGGAACTTTCATACATTACTGATGGGAATGCAAACTGTGCAGCTTCTTTGGAAAACATGCTGGCAGTTTCTTGTAAAACAAAATACGCAATTACCATACCACTCAGCAGACTTACTCCTAGATATGTACCCAAGAGAAATGAAAACGTATGTCTGCACACAGACATTTGCACAGATGTTTCTAGTGGCTTTATCCATGATTGCCTAAAACTGAAATTATTCAAACGTCCATCAACTATTGAATGAATACAGAATGTGGTGGCACACCCATACAGTGGAATATTACTCAGCAATAAAATAGAATGAACTATTGATAACGTGCAACAACGTGAATACATTTCAGATGCATTATGGTTAATTGAAAAAAGCTAGGCTCAAAACGCTACATACTAAATGACTACATTTATATGGCATCCTTGAAAAAGCAAAGTTTTAGAGACAAGAAAAACAGATTAATGGTTGTTTCTGGACTAGAAATGTAGGGAGGGATTTAACGGCAAAGGGGCATGAGGGAACTTTTGGGTTGAGGAAAATGTTTGATACCTAGGTTGTGGTGGTGGCTACTAGACTGTAGAAGTTTGTCAAAATACATAAAAGGGTAGATTTTATTGTATGCAAATTGCTCTTCAATAAACCTGACTTAAAGAAAAAAAAACTAGAATAGGGTCCTTTGTGACAAAGTAAAGCAGTTTTTTCATTGGACTGAAGAAGACACAGATTTAACCTCATTCTTCCTATTTGACCTCACCCTTTGATAGAAAACAGAAATGGTGAAATTGATATTTGCTGAATGGAAAAGAAAACATCAGGTTATTTTAAGTGTAGAAAATTAAGTATAAGTTTCAAATAATGAATTAAGGATGCATTGTGATAACTGAATTATGGGTTATGACAAGGCAATGAACAAAGGATACTTGAGAAGTATATAATGGAAACTTTCTCTGATTGAGTATCAAGTAAAGTTTACTTCACAGATGAGGTTACCATGGATTGTAACTTGAGCATTAAAATTCATAGAAGTAGGCTTTTAAATTTTTTATTTAATTTTAAATCAGCACCTTTTGCTTTTTTTTCTTTTGGCTAGAAAACTGAAATCTAGATTTCATAAGAAAGCTACCTTTTAGGTGATATACTCTAGCTCATTTATAATTCAAACTACAGTGCCACTTGCAAAGGCATTTTTTTAATTACTAAAGAGAAAAGTAAAAGGCTTAGGCAATTTTCAGGATATATAATTTATGAAGGGGACAGTTCAACTATATTTTAACTTACAAGTAATATTTGGAAAAATTAGAAATTTTGGAATAGCTGAAAACTTGGGCCAATAGTAAGGAATGAAGACTACCAGAAATGATAAATATGTAGATAAATAGAAACTTAGTTTTTCTCCTTCTGATTTCTTTAAAAGACATGGTTATTTCATATAAAGCTATAAAATTGAGTTATGCAGTTTACAAGTAAATGTTATATAAGCAAAATGGTACAAAAGACGCAGCTGTAAATGGAAATACACCGTTGCTATGTAAGTTCTTACTGTTTACATGAAGTGGTATACTATTAGCTTCAAAAGGCCTGTGATAAGTTTAAAAAGAATATAGTAATTCTTAGAGCAATCAGTAAAAACAGTGCAGAGATGTATAGCTAAAAAGCCAAGAGAGGAATTATACGGGAGTGCTAAAAATATTGAATTAACCTCCAACTCCTAAAAAACAGGAAGAAAAGAGGAGGAACAAAAACAGGATAAAGAAAATAGTGGCAAATTTATAGACCTAAATTCCACCTTGTCACTAATTACACAAAATATAAGTTAGCGACACACTCCATTTAAAGACATAGATTGTCAGACTATAAAAAGGGAAGACCCAACTATCTGCTGTCTACAAGAGATGCACTTTAAACATAAACACAGATAGATGCAAAGTAAAAAGAAAAAGATACTCATTCAAACATTAAGTCTAAGAAGGCTGGATTGGCTATATTAATATCAAACAAAATACACCTCAAGAACAGGAATGTTACCAGAGATAAAAAGGAACATTTCATAATGATAAAAGTGTCAATTATTGAGGATGACAGAACAATCATAAATGTGTATGCACTTAACTAGAGAGATTCAGAATTCATGAAGCAAAAATGGACAGAACAAAAGAAAGAACTAGAGAAGTCCACAATCATAGTTCAAGATTGTAACACTCCTCTCTCAGTAATTAATAGAGCAACTAGATAAAAAGATTAGTAGGGACAGAGATTTGAAAAGCGTTATCAACCACCTTGACCTAATTGATATTTATAAAATACTACATTCAACTATACAGTACACATTCAAGTTCAAGTGAATTGTTCACAAAAAAGAGAGACTATTAAGTCTCAATAGATTTTAAAAAACAGATCTCACAGAATATGTTCTCCGATAGAAATATTAAACTAAAAATCAACAATAAAATTTCTAGACAAGTCCAAATATTCTGAAATTAAAGAACATATTTCTAAATAGCCCAAAGTCAAAGAAGTAATCACAAGGGGAACTAAAATTTCTTTTTATTTGAATGATAATGAAAACACAACATATCAAAATCAGAGAGATGTAGCTGAACTTAGCAGACTGTAGAGGAAAGTTTACAGCATTAAATGCTTATGTTAGAAAAGAAAAGAAGTTTAAATTCAATAATCTATGTGTTTACCATAAAAAAGCTAGAAAAACATAAATAGCTAAAAGTCAAATAAAGAAGTAAGGAAGAAATTAAGAGGTGAAATCATAAAATACAAACCAAATTTAACAAAGATCAAAGTTGGTTCTTTGAAAAGAATAATAAAATTTATAAACCCCTGACACCACTGGTGGAAAAAAAAGTTTAACACAAATGAACCAATGTCAAGAATGAAAGAGGATATCACTACAGATCCTACAGTCATTCAAATATAATAAGGGAATATTATGAACAATTTCATGCAAATAAGTTTGACAATTTAGATAAAATGGACAAATTCCTTGAAAAGCACAATTTACCAATCCTAGTACTAAATAAAATAGAAAATCTTCCCACAAAGAAAACTTCAGGCCCAGATGATTTCACTGGTGAATTCTATTAAACATTTAAGGAAGAAATTATACCAATCTTGTTGTTAGGATCACTTCTCAACTCACATTTATGAGAGCAACATAACATTTATAATAAAACCTGACAAAGATATTCCATCAATTCCAGTCCACATTGATATAAACAAAAAATGAATAAAACTTAAATTTACTTTGTTAGCATAATAAAGGATAGATATACTATCCTGTGTCTTCAGTAGATGTATATAAGCCACTTGGTAAAATTTAGAGCCCATTCATGATTAAAAATACACAAAACAAAGCAAAAAGAAAACAAACATGCACCTCCTTGAAAACCAGAAATAAAAAGGAATGGGAATGTCTTTTACCTAATAAAGAACACCTATCAAAAATCTACAACCAAAATCAAACGTAATAGTGAAATATTTTTTTCTTAAGACTGAAAATGAGATCCCTGGTCTCATCATTTCTAATTAATGTGGTAGTAGAGGTCCGGTGTTGCAATTGTGCAATAAGGAAAGGAAAAGAAATAAAATGTATAAGAATTGGGAAGAAAAGTAAAATTTATTATTTGCAAAAAACATAATTGTGTGACTAGAAAATCCTAAGGAATTTATAAACTTTTAGAGTTAATAATTTAGCAAACTTACTGGACTCAAGGGAGTAAACAAAAATTAACTGTATGTATAATAGTAACAAAGAGAAAATGAAATTTAAAGAAAATACAATAGAAGAACATAGGAATAAATATAATTAAAAATGTGCATTACCTTACACAGAAAACTATGAAACAATATTGAGAAAAATTAAAGAGCTAAAACAAACAGATTCATGAATTAAAAGACTTAAGACTATACAGATATCAGTTCTCCACAAATTCATCTATAAATTCAATGCAATCTCAATTGAAATTCTAATAGATTTTCTTTTGAGGAGTAGACAAAATTTAGGGGGAATTTTATATGGAAACCTAGAGGGACAGGAATAGCCAAGAGAATCTTTATGTTTACAATTTGGTTTGTAGCCAACATTCTTCTAAAGCATAGGTCTTCTTGTCCCTGATAGTTTTTAATAGGATACATAGTATAGAGATGTCCTATTTTTTAAAAAATGAGTCCATGGCCAAATCAGTTAAGAAACCTCTTAGTTTAATACAGTTACTGTTGTTCGTGCTTTTTTTCTTTTTAAACTACAGATTTCACAGACTTTTTAACATTCTAACATGCATCATGATGTACTGAAGTGATATATAGTACAGTATTTGATTATGCTTTATGTGATATTTGATTATGCCTTATTTGATTTTGAAACAAATCCATTTTTGTGGATTTACAACTTGAAGAGTTTTAACACCAGTGTTCATAGTGGCATTGACCATAATAGCGAAAAGTTAGAAACAACCCAAATATCCATCAACAGATGAATGGGTAAACAATATGGTGGATAAACAGTGGAATATTCTTCAGCCATAAAAAGGAGTGAAATAGTGACACATGCTGTAACATGGATGACCCTTGAAAACATTTTGATAAGTGAAAGCAGCCAGTCACAAAAGGATAAAAATTATATGCTTCCACTTTTATGAGGTACTACAATAGGTAAATTCATAAAGGCATAATTTAAAAAGAGGTTACCAGGGGCTGGGAGTGGGGGTTGGGAACGGGGAATTACTGTTTAGTGGTTACGAAGTTTCCGTTTGGAATGACAAAAATTGTTCTGGAAATGGACAGTGGTGAAGGTTGTGGTAATTGCGAATGTAATTAATACCACTGAATTAAACACTTAAAATGGTAAATTCTGCGTTACGCATATTTTGCCACAATAAAAGAAATGGCCAAAAACAACTTGAAGGATTTGAAACACAATTTGGGAGAAACGGACTCACATTTACCCCTGTATTCTACATATTTATTGGTTGTCCCCTGGCACCATTTTTCTCATTCCCCTTTTACAGTGATCTCTGTTTTCATTTGAGGATTATGTGGTTTCAGGGAGCTGACTTTACTTCTCCCTTCTGGGGTACATTTTACATATTTTAGACCAGGGTTCAGCAAACTACAATCCAGGGTCCCAATCTTGCCCTCCACCGATTGTAAGTAAAGTCGTATTGGAACACAGCCATGCCCTTTCATCTGTTCATCGTCTGCTTTTGTGCTGCAACAGCAGAGGTGACTAGTGTAACAGAGATCATATGGCCCCGTGCCTAAAATATTTACTATCTGGCCCTTTACAGAAAAAAACCCTAACCTCTGTGCTACATGAAACCAATTAGTACATTGTGTCTCCCACCCAAGGATTGCTCCAAGGGTGGGTATGTGGCTTTTGCTGGTCTACTCAGAGTGAATCTCAGGAATTTTGCTTAGAAAACTGAAGAAAGCTTTCCTCTGAACGAGAGGGCTTTGCAGATTTGAGGCTTTGCCATGCTGCAGCCAGTTTGGCTGCCATAAGGGAAGCCAGCCTGAGGCAGAAGCTGCAGGTGGAGAAGGTGAGAGTGAGAGAAATGAAGGCTAAGGTAGACAGAACTCAAATGAGACTATGTCCCTAAACTTAATTAGGGAGAAGACGGCCTGTGTTTTAGAAGAATGTTGGAGCAAACTATGCCTGAAGTCCTGTATTACTTCTGGACTTGTCCATTTCATGAGTCCATAAATTCACAATTGCTTAAGGCAACTTGACTTTGGTTTTCTGAATTACAACCAAAATCACCTCAACTAATACCGTGTTTCCCCTAAAATAAGACCTAGCCAGACAATCAGCTCTAATTCGTCTTTTGGAGCAGAAATTAATATAAGACGTGGTTTTATTTTACTACAAGACCGGGTATAATATGTTGTAATATAATATAATATAATATAATATAATATAATATAATACGAAGTCTTTTATTAATTTTTGCTCCAAAAGATGCATTAGAGCTAATTGTCCAGCTAGGTCTTATTTTCGGGTAAACAGGGTACATGTTCCTATAATCTCCATACACTTTATTTCTAATGCCTGCCTAGTATTTTATCTTAATGATATATTTTACTTTACCATTCTCCTAATATTTAGAACTTGGATTATCTAATTTGAGCTATTAAGTCTGTGATAAATCTGGTCATTAAAACTTTTATCTTGTGCTCGCTTCAGCAGCACATATACTAAAACTTTTATCTGAATTTCCAATTATTCTCATAGAGTTGATTCCCAGAAGTGGAATTACTGGGTAAATAATATTCTTACAGCTTTTAACATATAATTCCAATGTGCTTTTTTGAAATGTCGCCAGAAATGAATGCGATGTCTATTTTGCCTTTGTTACCATTTTTAATCTTTGCTGGTTTTAGGATGAATCCTATTTCATCTTTAACTTTGATTTTCTTAAATTACAAATGAGAGCGAACATAATTATCTTTATTAGCAATTTTCATTTTCCATTTGCTGAATGTTTGTTCATGTCCACTGCCTATTTACGGAGGACTTTCCGGCATGTTGAGTTTTGAAAGAATAACTAGAATTCCTCAGGTGGGCAAGAGCGGAAGCGCAATGAAGAATAGATAGGAGTATGTGCGAACGCAGAGGTCTGCACAGTGAGGCGTATTTGGGGACCTAGCAGTTGTGTGGCACATAAAGTACCAGGTACTGAGGAGGGGAGAAGAGGAAAGGGAGGTGGGGAAGTAGTGGGCTTTAGCAAGCTGGCAGTGGACGCAGCAACCAGCTACTGGAGAGGCTTAACCGATATTGCCAATTAAGTGTCAAACATTACTGGGCCTGGAAGCGGAATATTTTGCCTGTTTTTTCAGCACTTTGGCGGCTCCATTTGCATTCGCATAAGTGGAGTGTTCATTTTAAGCACTTTTCTCTCTCCGTTCATGTATAGCTCTGTGTTAGATTTTTTTTTTTTTTTGGTAAGTACCTTAGTGTTTGGTAACACCTGCGTTTAAATATTTTAACATTCAGATCATTGATTCATTTAAATTGTCTCATCCCTCCTGAGTTGACATTTGTCAGATTTCTTTTTCATCTGCTAGAAAAGTGGGGCAGCTCAGCACCCCCTAAACTCAGGCCAATGCATTCCTGTTTTATCCGGGCGGCCACACCACCTACTTACTTCCCCGGGGGATCGTGGAGGGTGATGAGAGTCTGTGGAATCAGAGACCCACTCAAGACTTCCACAAGTCTGCCTTAGTCCGTTCAGGCTGCAGTAACAAATGCCCCAGGCTCGGTGGCTTATAAATGACAGAAGTTTATTTCCCCGCAGTTCTGGAGGCGGGAAGTCCAAGATCAGGGCACCAGCAGGGCAGCATTCTGGTGGGAGCTCTCTTCCGGGTTCATAGCCGGTGGTGAAAGGGGCTGGAGATCTCTGTGGGGTCTCTTTTGTAAGAAGAGCACGACTCTCATTCCTGAAGGCTCTACCTCATGACTTAAGCACCCCCCCAAAGCCCCACGCCTAATGCCGTCATCTTTGGGGGTTAGGATTTCAACATACGAATCTGGGGGGGACACAAACATTCCAACCTTGTCAAAGACCTAGCTTGGGCTTCCCGCAGAGGGGCAGGGTCAGCTGGAGGTGTCACCTCCAGCCTGGAGGAATAGCTGCTCTCTGATCTGGCCAGGCAATGAGCCATCAGTGACTTCCATTAAAATCTCAAAAGCGCAGAAGGCACAGGGACTGGCTGGCTCCCATCTCTCAGCTCGGACGACCTAGGACCCAAGTGCCAGGGTCTTGACCTGGACCTGCCACAAATGTAGTCAATCTTGGGAAAATCATGACGCTTCTTTGTCTCTAAAATCTCCTGGGAGTAAATTCGGTAAAAGGCGCTGTGGCTGAAGAGAGGAGGTGCTGGGGTGAGGAAGGTAGAGACCTTGACAAATGTGTGGAACATTAACTATTTCGTGCCTTTCGCTTATTCCTTTAGGTGAGTGCTTTTCAGCCCTGACTATACACTGAAATCTGCTGGGGGAACTTGAAAAAAATACCAGTGCCTGTACCTCATCCCAGAGGTCTCATGTGCAGCCAGAGTCCAGAACCTCTGGTCCAGGTCATGGCCCTCACCTTGGGGGGCCATGAGGTCACTTTAAAACAGCCTCAGCGCTGGTATGGGGGCAGGGAGAGAGGCTCCTGCCAATCTCCCCTATGTGGGCTCCCCTGGCCTCCCAAAAGGCCCAGCTCTCATCACTTGATGACGAAAGTTGCCCTTACGAAAGTTAGTAGGCTTTAATATTCCCAGAAAGAAGGTACTTCTAAGGTCTATGAAATTGTGACAGAATTTCCCCCTGCAAGGAACTGTCCCAAGAATAATGCTTTATATTATAGATTAGAGCAAAGCTGCACAGAATCCAACTCTACCTATGACCAACAGATGGCGCTATTGGCCAATGTCCAGCCATTTACATCTCAGCCAGCCATTTAGTCTTTAATATTTGGAATTTTTGCTGCATTTGTGCATGATTTTGAGATGTTTTTTAAACATTTTTTTGACTCTACATACCTTTGAAGTGCAAAAGCAGTGACAATATTAAGAATGCTACTGATAAAAGGAGCATAAACATGACAAAATGAGAGGAGAGATAATTTTTTAAAATAGAAGGTGGTGAGAAAATAAATGGAAGGTTGCACATACATATGGAATTAATTTTTCGATAGAAACAATCCCAAAAGGCAGAGTGGATCACGAAGCCTGAGAAAAGTGTTATGCCTATGCAATTGACGATAATAAGCAAAAGACGCAGAGGCAGATGAAATGGAAAACTTTATAGTGTGCAGCTAGAGAATTACAGTACTTGGTGCATGTTTTATCATTACCACCAGCTATCCAAGTGCTTTCTTTTCTTCCATTATCATCCAGCCAGCCAAAACCAAAACCAAAGTGTGAATCAGGCTGTTTTTAATTCTGGAGGAAGGCTGGGGGTGTTTTTCTAGAAGTTGGAACTAAGCATGATAAAAAGTTCTGCTACCTAAACTTCTGGAGTTGTCATGGACAGTCTATAATGTGAAAGCCAGCTCAAATCTGTCCTACTTCAAGGTGGCAAGGCAGCCCAGTGTGCGCTAACCTCAACTGCTAAGGAGCTCTGTTCCCCATCACACCTGCAGGAATGACTGAGGAGACGGGTTAGATCAATGGATTTAACATAGATCAAACAGGCCCATGTTAGGAAAAGATACTTGATAGACTGTATCAGCAAGAAGGAGGAGAATGCTGATACATTCTTGTATCAGCAAGAATGATTTAAAGCTGGGAGAGTCTGGCATCTTCTTATTCACTGAAAACGCATGGGGGAACTGTGAGCTCAAATCCTTTCAGACATTATGAATGTATAGCGCATCAGTCAGGATTCAATCAGAGAAGCATATGTATTAAGAGATTTATTGCAAGGAATTGGCTTACGTGATGGTGGGGGCTGGCCAGGCAAGGCCACAATCCACAGGGCAGGCTGTCAGGAGGGGCAGGCTGCCAGGCTGAAGCTGCTCCCCTCAGGCTGAACTTGTTCCTCCGAGAAGCCCTCGCTCTGCTTTTAAGGCCTTTCAGCTGATTAAACCAGGCCCACCCAGAGTATCTACAGTAACCTCCCTTATTTAAAGTCCACCCATTATGAATTTTAATTACATTTACAAATTACCTTCACAGCAAACACCTAGATTAGAGTTTGAATAACTGGGGACTGTCATCGAGCCAAGTTGACACATCAAAAAGACCATCGTCACAAATGGTGTTTTGCAATCTAACCTGTTTCTGAAATGTTTTTAGATTAAAAACGGGGTGGGGAGGGGGGAGATCGTATCCTGTAGACTCAGGAACTGGACATTTATGTAGACGACAGAGATGCCATTGTCTAGAGGATCTGGGGATATTCATTCATTTCAATATTCAACAAACGTCGCGTACCTACTAGTTCCTAGTCACTGAAAGGAGTATGGGGACTCTAAGAACACAGTCCGTGCCCTCAGGAAGCCCACAGGCTAGTAGGAGAGACAGAGGCACAGAGAGCTCCCGTACCTGTGGCGACTGCAATGGTGGTTCCGATGGGCCTCTAACTTGGCTTGTGAAATCAAGGAGGTCTGGCTGGAGGAGGAGGCACGTAAGCGGGGTCTAGACTCAAACCTTGTGGGACATGGCATCTAGGGATGGAGAGAAAGGATGGCAGACCAGTCATCGCAGTGATCGTCCTGGCCCCAGAGCCGATGCTGACATTGTCAAACACGTTGTAAAGGACAAGCCCGGGGCAGAGTCTCACAGGTCATTTCTGTTTCACAGTCTTCCCACCTCTGTGTCTCCATGCGGCCGTTAATGGCGTGTCCCTGGCTCCTCAGCCAAGCCTCCAGCCTTCATGGAGCTGCTGCCTTGGCCAGGCGTGCGGTACATGGTCCCGGTGCTCGGGACAGTGGTGTTCTCCTCCCACCTCTGCATGGCCAGGTCATCTGCTTCCCTTGGAAGCATCACTCTCCTGGCCTGTTTCTTCATCCCTTTACCCACGTGTACTTTCCCCGCCTTTTCCCTCTCCCTTCAAGTAATCAGTCTCGTGCGCTGGTCCCCTGCACTATTCATTAGCATGTGAGTCTCTTCATTTTCAAAAAGGATTCAGTGATGTCTTTCCTGCCTCTCCCTCAAGAAAGTGAGGGTAAAATGAGGCACTGTGTGAAGCCCCTTAAAACTGGTACTGCCTCATAAAATACAGAACAGACTAGGTGTTACCATCCTACCCATCTAGTTATTTATCCATCCATTAATCACTCCTGAAATGTGTGTCACTAAGCATAGAGATCATCTTTGAATCTGTGGGACCTAGCGCAGTTTTTTGCACATAATAATTGCTCATTAATTATCTGGCAGGACCAATGATAATGAAATCATCGGAGACTTTAAGTATAGATAGCCACACCGTTGGTGCTAGAATGTTTCCACCCCCTGCTTCTGGCTATTCAGTTCTTTATGACCCCACTCACCCGTCATCCTGGCTAAGAAAGCCTTTCCCACTCACTCACCCTCATGTCCGGATTGAGTACCTTCTCCTGTTCCCCCAGAATCCTCGCCACACTTCGTTCATTTCTCTCACTGGGGTAGGCTTTGTGTCTGGACAGGCGGGGGAGTTCTCTGAGGTGGAGGAGTGTGTTCTCATCATCTTTGCCCGCACTGCTCAGACCCTGGCACAAGGCAAGCATGCCATAAACAATCAATCGATAGCATGCCATTCTTCCCTATTGATTTTTGTCTCGTTATTAGCCTCATGCCAGATAGCCTGTTCTGTAGAGGAAATACTGCTTAGACATGTGCTTAGAAACTGCTTCCGTGTCCTAGTCAAGTGAGTAGAAAGTAAAATGGAGTCAGGAGGTACGGGCTGAATTCCTGACCCTGTATTCTCTTAGGATGTGATGCCCAGAGTTCGATACCCCTTTGAAGTTTCTCTCAAGCAGAGGCTGTGGCTTTCCTCAGGCTGTATCCCTCACAGGGCTGGGCACATAGGAGGGAGGTGGCATCAAACAGCGACAGCAAAAGACTCCCAACACCCAAGGAACTTCTAAAGGATGCTGGTGAAGGAAATTTCATCATCCCTTATTTAAAAAAAAATTTTTTTTTTTAAACCTCAAAATGGTTATGCGTGTCTGTAACACTTTGGACTCTTTGAGGGGAGTCAAAATGTCTGAATTTATTTTTGTCTGTCTCAGATCTAACCCAGAGTAGGCACTCAATAAATATTTATTGATTTAAATATCTGTCGAGCCTGTACCCTCAAGGTTGGGGCAGAGCTCTGGTTTTATTGCCCTTAGTTATTAATCCATTTCTCAACTCAACCATTTCCTGTTGGTCTGAGGTGCCTGGCAACGCGACTCCCTAGCCAGGTTGCCTTTTCAGACAGTGAATCAGAAATACAAAGGAATTCAGAGTTGCACATTTCGGACAGACGCAGCCAGGTAACTCGTTTTTAATAACGGGCTCAGAATTGCGAATTAAAGCGTGAACTGACACGCATGCTGTCTTCTGGAATGTGGCCGCCAAAAAGCCGTGGTCCTGGGGGTCGCTCTGGGTTGGTTCAGCAACTTGCAAATGCTGGCTGGGCTACAGGAAGAGTTTGTTGCATTAAGTAATTTATGGGGTGTTAAGAAGTTCCTTAAGCTATTATTAAAAACATGCAAACTCCTCCCTGGTTAGACCTCTAGTAAGTCAGACTTCTAACTAAGCAGAACTGATGGGCCCTCTTTTGATGTTTAATGAGTTCTGCAGCAGATGGGAGATGTGACAGACAGGGCTGCGGTGCTGATTTACTGGTCATGAAACAGAATGATGAGAGCCCTCTCCTGAAAAAAAAAAAGAAAATGTAGCCGAAAGGACAGGTCTCCCCCCTTGCCTTCCTCTCCCACCAATCCCTTCCCCTTTCTTTCTCCGTGCAGTGCACGTGTTTTTGATTTCCTCACCCCCGTGCCTCTCAGTGCTGGGATCATTTCCATTCAGGCACACACAGAACACTGCAAACTAATTAGCCTTGGATACAGCCACAGGAAGTCAGGCTGCCAAATCCTCTTTCCCCCACAATTCCTCAACTTTCTCAGCCTGCCTCAGGCCCACGGCTTTGCACTGGGCCTCTCTGTATAAGTTGCCAGTTCTAATTTTGCAATTTCCCTTCACCTTATCAGATATGCCCCACGCCTGCCAGCGGGCGGAGAGGGGAAGGCTTTGGAGTCCGCCTCGTCCCCTGGACTCCTTCCTCTGGCCCCTGCTCTGCTTCCCCCTCACAATTAGGGAGTCTTGTTTGGATACAGTTTCAGTGTTGACTTGTTAATCTGACCTGGGTTAATGCTTTTTAAAGGAGAGCACTGCCCATCATGCAAAACTCAGGAGAGCTCCCCAGGTCTCTTCCACCCACTCACAGCTGCGCCTCTCAGGGGCCCTGTACCTCTGACTTTTCTCAAAGGTTAACCCATTTTCCCACGAGCTGTAGGTGTCAGCTCTCCCCCCACCAGTTTTGATTGAGAACCCTCAGCACTTGCTGGAGGAGGCTGTGAAAAGGAGATGGAGAGAGGGGAGGAGGCTGGGCGACGGAGAGATGGTAGCCTGGGCTCTGGATTCAGGCAGGGGAGACACGGCACCCAGGCTTCTCAGGAGCACCCCTTCCCTGGAAGCCCCCGGAGTCAGAGGCGGCCAGATCTGAGCCACCGACATAGAAACCGGGTTGTCAACATTTAAAAATCAGATTCCGTGTAAAAATCCAAACTGCTCGCTTCTTAGGAAGAAATGAGATGTGGAAAGACCGGGACAGCATTCAGGCCTGCGTGGCTGCAGTCGGCTGGAGCTGGAGCCCGTGGACGTGGATGTGGACGTGCACGTAGTGTGGCCTCTGCAGGTCAATGCGGCCCCTGCCCCTCTGCCATCGTCTTAATGCTACCTACCTGGCTCCTGCAAACGTCTGACTGGAGAAGGGGAAATTTAATATCGAGTCCCGAGAGACTTGGCAGGGCTTTCAGCCTGTCTTTTCTTCTTTTCCACAGTCATTTCATCACATCGCAGTACACGCCACATTACAGCAGCTGCCTGGGGAGGTCGTGGGCTTCCTTCCCCCTTGGCCCGTGAGCTCACTGAGGGCAGGGACCTCAGAGGCCGTTTCACGCCACGGTCCCAGTGATTGGCACGGCGCCTGGGTGCTCAGTGCATTTTTCTGGGAAGGTGTTGATGATTTGCTTTCTCATTCAGCACGTGTTTATTGAATGCTCCGTGCACTGTGCTGGGCGTTAGGTGTGATTCAAAGGTCGTGAGGCATGTCCCTTAGTGAGCTCGGAGAGGAGGAAATATGGAAGTAGGAAATAAGATTTCATGACACAAATAGGATTCTAGAGGCTTAAAAAATTGTGGTTTGGGTGAAGCACGTTCCAAGGGTGAGCTTCTCAGAGGAGGACGCCCTTGCTTAGGGCTTTGTAAGTTGGGTAGGATTTGGGCAGAGCACTGACTTATTTTTTTTTTTTTTTAACCCCACCCTTTGTCTCACCTTCCATTAGAGGGCTCTTCCGCTGGCCTCTAATTTTTATCCGAATCTGCCAGAGACTGGACTGTATGCATTTCTAATAGTTGCTTAATGACGTCGTTGCTGTGGCGAGGGGGGGGGTGCGGGGGCCGGGGGGGGGGGGGGCGGGGGCGGGGGGGGGCGGGGAAGGCAGCTGGGATGGGAGCCACGAGCTGCATGAAGCCCAGCAGAAAACTAGATGCATCATAAATACGGTGATAATGCGGGGGCGGGGGGAGGATAATCGAAAGTCTTCGTAAGGATGATAATGAAATAGCATGGACAGAAGGCTAAACCGTAAGATGTACAGAATGTGAAATGCAAAGCAGAAAAAGGTCTTTGTGAGCTGCAGTGAAAAAGACGTGCAGTGTCACGTAACAGTGACATGTTCTCCTGGGCCTGTGGCCGTGGACTGGGAATTGTAAGTTGAGTGGCACAGTCCACCAGTCCTTCTGAATCAAGGAAAGCCCTCTCTTGGGCTGTCTGTGTCCAGTGCTTGGAATTCACTTTCCACACAGCCTTTTTGGTGTGACCGCCATTTGCCATTCTGATGGGAATAGTCTCAGGGACCTTTCTTTGCGCTTAGAACCTTGCTCCAGAGAGGCAGAGAAATTCTGATTATGAAGGTTGGTTGCAGGGAGGGGAAGGTAGTTGACTGGGAATATTTATTTCAAAGGACTAAAATATGGCAAAAAAAAAAAAAACACAACGTATCTATGCCTAGCCAATATTTCATAAATACTATTTATTTCATAAATATTGGCTAGTACTTGAATTCTTTTAACATTGAGATAGACTCGTCGAGTATATGCTTGAATTTTGATCAAATCATGGTGGATATCATTAGAAAAAGAACTCTGAGGAGAAGGGGTTAGCAACTTACCATATACAATTTATATAGAAATACTCATTCCAGGAACACTATAGAAAGATAACCTGCAGTGGTCGTGATCTTTAAGATCTTGGACCTGTTGGGGGAGGGAGGAGTGTGTGTGTGTGTGTGTGTGTGTGTGTGTGTGTGTTAAATAGACTGGTTCACAATAAAATGAAAATTTCAGTTCCAGAGGGATTTGAATTTTCACGTGAGACATGTTGCCGTCTACAGGAAATCCGTGTTGTCACTCACCCCTCCCGTGCCCATTACAGACATTGCTAATGGATCACAGAGCTTGTTCCTAATGCATTCAGATTTTTCACGAAAAACTTCTCAGCGCTATTTGCAGCTAGCCACACAACCTACTAAAGTTGGCACTCAACTTGAAACCTACTTGCCGTCATAATCTAGAGCTTCACAAAAACAGAATATTTTTGAAGACATGTTGTAAATCACATAATTCTTGTAGAAAACTTCCCAGTTCACATGCACTATATACAGTTGAATCCATCTAACATCCCTGCAAGGACGGTATTCTAATTTCTACTTCATAAATAAGGACACTGAGATTTGGCTATTGTGAACAATGATATTGAAGAAAGATGGATATTTCACTGCTGGTTAGTTCTATGGTCTTAGAGCCAATGGAGACCTGATTATATAGTGAGAACTCCAAATTGCTAGGCTATATTAGGATTTACATAGTAGAATTTCTTAGACAAATGTAACCCTTTACTCTCCCTAATCTCTCACTCTGATTTTTGGATATTCTCTCTTTCTCTCTCTCTCTCTCTCTCTCTCTCTCTCTCTCTCTCTCTCTCTCTCTCATCTTTTCACTTAACCATTATGCCTCCTTTTCTCCTTTCTCTTCTTTCCATAAAACTGTATATCTCTATAGATTATAGCACAAGACAAGACTGGTCCACCCCAGTGGAGGAGTCGAACCTTTGCCCAGCCCACCCCACCAGCACTCAGCACCCTCTGGGGAGGACAGTTCAGCCCTCACCTGGTCAAAAGTGCTCCCAACAGCAGTCCATACCCAGCAGAGGCCTGTGCCTTTGGAACTTGGCGTCGGAAGGATCCACATACAGTGTGAGCAATGGTTTCCAAATTACAATCAGGTAACGTGTCCAGTTTGAAATTAGCCAAAAGGCTCATCTCCAATGGTAGGAACGACTTGGCAGTTAGGTATTTCCCAGCCACACATGGCCCTTCCTGCACTGCAGGCTGAGATAGGAGTTAAGTAGCTCCAGATCCCAGAGTACCATGAGGAAGTACCTAAGACAAGCTGCTGAGGGGACAAAATTGGCACATCTGTTACTTTGAAATACATCACTCTAAGAACTGACATGAGCTTTAGGGGATCCCTCCCTCCCTCTGTCCCTCTTTCCCTCCCTCCCTCTTTCTCTCTCTCTGATATAACTCATTTTGAAAAGGAATCAACCCTTAAAGAGACCGTCCAGGGTTTGCCCTGGTATTTGAGATGGGGTACTCCCTATAGCTTATCAGTACAGGTTTTCTGAGCTTTCAGTGGTCTTCAACCACCAGACCAAATAAGAAAAACAGGCAAATACAGTTGTCAAGACATAATCCTAATGTGTGTGTGTGTGTATGTATGTATATATAAAGTACGTGACTGTATTTTAAATCGGTCTTCAATTGTGAAGTAGGCTAGACCTACATGGCCCACGCTGAGTCACAGCCCAATTGACCTGTATGTGATCTATATAATTAAAGTTTTCTCAGTTTTTTTGTAGGTAACTTGGGGGCTGCATTTATCCAGTAGTGATAGAAATTGGACTTAAGAATCTACTTGTCTGAAATCTTTCTGTAAATCCTGTGAATGACTTTCTGAGGGATATCCAATTCCTCACCTCCTAAGACTATGGTGCAGAAAGAACAGTATCTCCTTCTAAGGAGTTACATTGATAACTAGAAGACGTTTCTATGTGGTCTTCTTCAACTGTATGCTCGCAGTCTCCCTAGGGAACCATGAAATCTGCTTATTTCTTACGTAATCAGGATTATCACTCACGAGGCAGGAACTTGGTGTTCCATACTTTCTTTCAGTTACTAATTCACTATTAACCTCCAATAAATGAGTAAATCGAATGCACATTTCCACATTATTCATTTTAATAACTGTTATCACCTTCTATAGACCTGTTTTTCTGTGACTAATGACAAGTGAGCTGCAGATTTGGCCACTCGTTCTGGAAATCTGGGTTACATTTGGCTCAGTGTACGTAAACCAGGAGCCTCCTGGATAACAGGACCCAAACCCAAAGAGAATTGTTAACAGTTTATTATCAAATAGGAAAACATTCCATTATCGGAGTTAGCAATCATCAATCAATAAACCCACTGGAGAATACCGGCCTAGAACAACTACTTCCTTTTTCTTGTCATCCGTTTATATCTCCTATAGTTATGTTCTAACAATCACAATAATGCCCTCCAACATTGGGACGCAAAACCCCACACGGCATGTTAGATACGGCCGCTTCAAAATTTCCTAAATTGTTTACTCTACTACCAGTGTTGTGTTTTTTTTTTAATTCGATCGCTTCCGTTTTCGCTCAGTATACTTTGTCGTCGGGCAGAAAACCATCTACATGGATGTTACCATCCTGATTATCATCCGTGTCCTCCAAAGTCCATCTTTAAACTTGTAGAACCTAGGCTACGTTTTGTCTAGCTGGCTGCAGAGAGTAGTGTTGATTATAAATAATGAACTGATATAATTAGGTACTTTTGAAGTGCAAGGCTGCTGGTGGAGAAATGTTTTTATCCATATAACCATTATTTATGGAGTGTGTGCTTTGTGCCAGCGGTGAGCTAGATGTTGAAATGCAGTAATAAATAAGACAGACGTAGACGTTGCCTTCAAGGCACTTACATTCTCAGAAAAAGACAAGCAATCAAATGAGTAGCATAATTATCTAATTAAGAGGGTTGGATTAATAAATAGCTAGCTGTCTGCTTTCATTTCGTGGGAATCAGAATTCCAAAATGACTCATCTCTGAGCATTATACACAGCAATCAGACAATGTTTGGCCAAATGTTTACTTCTCTTCCAAGTGTTCACTCTTCATCTATTCATTGTTATAACTATAGTGTTTTAAGCATGGCCGTAAGCTGAGTTTGGAGGGTGAGAGGGAAGAGAGCGGATAGTGTTTCTTTTTGTTGGTCATTGATGGACGAATCATGTGTTTTTAACAAATCGCATGCTTTCTCCAGGGTTCAGTTGTCCTGTTTATAAAACTAACCCCTTTATAAGAGTGCGGCAACAATACACAATATTATTCCTGGAATCTACAATCCTGTTTCTCCACACGTAAAGAAAAGATGGGGCTGGAAACCCTGGCTGCCACAAAGGTGCTTGTGAGTGAAGACTACACTTTTGGGGGATGATGACAGAGCCCCAGTGTGACCGTCAGGAGTTGTGAGTAAGGGTTGTAACAGAGGCAGCTTTGTGAACTTGGGCAAGTCAAGGAGCTCTCGGTGTTACTTACTCTAAAATGGGGGGGAATGGAAGGCATCAGAGTCTTTCATATTATTTTTAGCAACATAAATTTTTCTTTAGCAAACTTCACACAAAATCTGTGAAAGAGAAAAAAAATCTCATGGACACAGTGTTGAAGGGTTGCTAGAAAGGAGGGGATGAGTGGGTGGGTAGAGGGAGGTGGGTCCCTGACAGCTCAGCTTGTCTTCCTTCGCTCCCTGTAGTGACTCCTGAAACACCACTTTGGAGCCCGTTGGGTTCCTTGATGCACAGTTTGAGAAGGAGGAAATCCCTTCCTCGCGAATACCATGGGGGCTAATATAGGCATCGCGAGGCCAGACCTCCTAAAGGTGCAAACTGGAAATGTACCATCACCAGCTCACGTCAACTAGCTCGCCGCCAACCGGCGGAGGGCTCAAGTCACGGAGCGTGGAATCCAATTCCAGTGACAGGAGCCTCCCCCAAGCCGCTCACTCCAGCCCCAACTCTGCACCAAGTCACACCACTAGGTGGAGCCGAGACCGTAGCCCAAGGAAGCCTGCGCACACATTGCTTGAGAAGTGAGTTCTTTTGCAGGTTAAAGAGAGAGAAAAAAAGGAAGGGTATCGTGGGAGGTGATGTGTCTGTATTGGTCTCCATCTGCAGACAGATCACTGGAATTGAACTGAGAGATCACTTTGCCATTCCACCTAAGCCCTTGGTGAAATTTAAAAGGAAAGGTTTAAGTATTTAAGTTACCAATCCATCGGTCTCTATTACCACCGGTAGCGTTCATGGAGGCTCCCTTCAGATGCTGATTTAATAGGAACACTACTCCTTAGAAAGAAGGTGTGAGGGTATGAGCAGCCTTGGAAGTCACCATCCAACCACGTCAAAGTGACCTCCTATCCGTGGCTTATATACCTCTGGTGATAAGGAATTCATGAACACTTGAGGTAGGCATCCTGTTTCCTTTCTGCCGCATGTATGTATCACGAAATCCTTCCTTTCCATTGAGCCCAAATTTCCTCCCCTATATATAGCTTCCACGTTTTGCTTCTGATTCTGGTCTCTAAAGTTGCAGGGGATGAGTCTAATCTTCATGACAGTCCTTCAAGTACTTGAAAAGAGCTGCCATGTTTGCTGAGCATCTTTGGTTTTCTAAACCCAAACCTCTTCTTCGTTGCTTGTTCCTTCAAACAGACTGTAATCTTTTCACTGGAACACTAGAATCATCTTTCTAGCAACCGACAGATGTATTAGGTTGGTGCAAAAGTAATTGCGGTTTTAAAAGGTTAAAAATAATTGCAAAAACGGCAGTTACTTTTGCACCAACCGAATAACATCGTCAGGGATTCTGACCTTAGACCAACAGCTGTAGAAGTAGTAAACACGGGATCATCTTACAATAATGAGGAGTGAAGGGGACCGGAATGCAAAAGATGTGGAGGCACCATGAAAGGTGAAGGCAGAGAGTATGGGAAACGGAACTGGGAACGGTGGACCAGGCCAGGTCCGGGAGGGTCACTCACTCCTCCTCGTCATCTCTCTGTCACCCATCCATCTTTGCTTTGTTCTAGCAACAGATATCTGAGCGATTGGCACTACACTAAGCCCTGGGAAGAATACAGTGAACAAAGCAGACATGGTCCTTGCCCTTAAGCAGCATGCATTCCATTGGGGGAAAGATAGACATGAGTCAATAAAATCATGTAAATAGAAGTGGCAGCAAGGGTAAGGATGTAACGTAACCAGGGGCCTGACCAGGTTGGAGACAGACGGCCAGGGAAAGCTTCCCTGGCATAAGGACCGTTTCATTCGATAGCTAAAGGAAAAGAAGTAATGACTAGCCAAAGAGGAAGTGGGTGGCTCTGAGTGGAGGTGAGCGTGGCGGGTAGAGGAAACAGCATGTACAAAGGTCCTGAGGTCAAGAAACTGAAAGAATGCTGAGGCTCTGGGAGGACGGAGGTGACGGTAAAGTGATGAGAAATAAAGCTGGGCGGGCAGGGGCAAACGTAGGGGACCTTGAAGACCAAAAAAGCAGTTTATCTTTTGATCAACTAGACGCTATTAAAGGAGTATTGCCATAAGTTTTTTTCAGTAAGAGGCTGGACTAGGTCTATGTGTGAGAAAGAGCTGTGGCAACACGTGTAGGAGTTTGGATGGGGGACCCACTTGGCACAGGGAGCGCCTGGGGGTGGTAGAGTAGAATTAACTAATTGTGCAATGATGTGGGCTGAGTCCCAGACTCTGACAGTGAGGAACCCCGAGAGGAAACTGGAGCAGCTACTCTAGCTGTCTCGTTGTGTGACTGACCTCCAAAGGGAAAGGGATTGAAATGACGTGCTCAAGGTCACATGGCTAGTTGGTAGCAAAGGGAGGGTGGGAAGGACTGTCTACTAGGCATCCCACTTTTTTTTCTTCCTGAAATAGATATCTTGGGCATATCAGGAATGGATAATGTCTAACGATGTGCTTCTTAGACAAGGAAACGTAGAGGCTGAAACCCAGCTGTTCACTGAAACACGTGTTTCCACAAGATTAAACCTGGAATAGGAGACCCTTGGATTTTAGGGTTGCTCTCCGTGAGCCTGGCTTGTCATTCTCTCTCTCCGCTGTTGTGATTGTAAAAGTAGAAGCTAGGTCTAGAAGGGATGTGGTCTAAGGTTTAGTCTGGCGTTTTCCAACCGTGTGTCACAGCTCAGCAGGGAAATGCCTGCCCTTCAAAGGGGAGCTGCCAGTGTCGACGGAGACGTGGACTCCGTTTCTGACCATCGTGAATTGCTTTTTCGGCAATATTACCTCTGAGGGATGCGTGGGTGTATAAATTTCAGTGCGTATGGTTAGGGCTTCCATCGGATAACATCATCGTTCTCCTCTCTTTGATGGATGCTGCAATGCTGAACTAAGAAAAGCACAGAGAAAGACGAATATACGGGAACCTTTGTTTTTTCAGAGAGAGGCTCTTGGTACTTTTGAACTAGTTCTGTGAACACTTTCTTTTTGGTGAGAACATCCATTCGGTCTTTTTTACTGGGGAGAAGACAGAGAAGCCACCCCAAACCTGAGGTGTCCACACAAAACGCCTCAGTTCCACTCTGTGCAGAATGTTAACCTGTGCCAGGCACTGTTCTCTGTGCTTTATATACCTTCATTGAATCAGTTTTCACGGTCATCCGAGAGGCAGGCGTAATGGCACTTCTGTTTTCCGTATGAGAAACCGGTGCTCAGATTGCTGAGGTCACGTCCAGTCACGAGGCCCATGAAAGAAGCAAGGCCAAATTCACCTGATCACAAAGTGCTTGCTTTCTGCCCACTACACCAAACCACCCCCGCCCAGCTGTTTCATTCAGGGTGACAGGTGGGTAGGGACTGGAGGTGCCGCCAGGGTGACAACGTGATGAGCATGGCACTGGCTACAGGAAAAGCAGCAGCAGAGGAAGCCCTACCCTGACTCCCAGGCCCGTTCTGTTTTCCACTCCTGTCTGGACGCTGTGCTCATCTCCCCCTGTGGCAGAGGGTCCGTCTAGTCCTGGAGAAAACCTTGGCCTCTAACGTTCTCCCTCACAAACTGGTGGGAAGGAGGGGCGCTTTGGGGGGGGGGGGAGTTCTGTCCTTTACTGGATCCTTGAAACCCCGCTGAGAGGGGAGGGAAGGGAAGGGAGGGGAGGGGAGGGGAGGGGCAGCCCAGGCTACTTGGACACTGTTCTCTCCACACCCCTGTACCGGGCCTCATCCTCTGTCACAAACAACCTTCAACCTGAATTTAACCTTCTGCCTCTTCATGTTTCATTGGGTTTTTAGCAAATTTCTTCCTTCCTCACATTTTTAGATCCTTTTTAATGATTAAGGGGAAACATATTCAGCATTTTGGACTCTGAACAGCTCACGGGCCACTGTTTTTCTGCCTTTGATGGTGCTGCCGTCGGGGCAGAAACCTTCCGTTCCCTTCTCCCACCGCCCCCTCGCCCCAGCCCAGGTTCCCCACGTTCTGCCTCCTCACCCCGACCCCCTCTTGTGCCTCCTGCCACCTCCCCACCCCAACAAAGTGTGCCAGGCCTGTTCCTGTGTCTTCAGAATGTCTGAGCATCAGCTCGGAATCATGCCCCTGCCACCTCAGTAGGTACCACCCTGAGTGGGGCCATCACCAGTCACTGTGGTGAACAAATGATGACTGGCCTCTTCTTCCAGCTGCCCTGCGCCCCTGGGGAGTCCCTTGCCCTTCTCTTCTCTTTCCTCACACTGCCCCCTTCATTGAAAACCTGCAGAACAGAAAGCAAGCACATACACAATGATATACAGTATTGTATTCCTTCATTTATATGGTAAACCATTGCACGGCCTAGTCTTGGTCCGGCACCAGGAGTACAGGTGAGTGTGATTTTGTCCTTGACCTTGGGCTGGCCCTTGACCTTGTATCCCAGAGAACAGCACGTCCCGAGGTAGGGATGAATCACACAGACAGGGGTGAAAAGCTGCAAGGCAGTTTGGGACTGTTTGGAGATGAATGAGTCCGGCATGGAGGGACAGACACACAGACCATGGGGCCTGCACAAGGTCCAGGTTGTGGAGGGAACGCATGCCCCACCATAAGGCATTCAGACTTCACACTCTGGTCACCAGGAGCCAAAGGGGTTTTAACTCGTATGGTGTCAAGGTCTTAAATGCATTGTAAAAATGGCACTTTGGGGTAAAATAATATGGCTTACATTATTGCCTTTCCCAGGAGAGGTTTACATTCTAATAAGAGTCAAGACGCCAGCATAAACAAAACTCTAATATTAGAATTCAGGAATCACAGTGCAGGCGGGGCAGGGGTTTGGGCAGAATAGATTGAGACCCCCGTCCATGGCGGGCATACCAGAGAGTCACTCAGGGCTGGATTTCCCACATGCCCTGTGCCCAGCCTGCCCAGTTTCCATAAGTGGAAGAACAGTAACAAGGGAAAGGAAAACCAAAATCCCTGAGCCCCCACCGCCAGCTCACTCCTCCTTTGGTTAAAACTTTCTGTGGAGAGCAACAGACCGAGAGGATCAAAGCATCCACTTCCTTCGCTTTGATGTGTGGTCAGAGACAGGCTCCAATGTCGGAGGCGTGTTGCATTTCATTAGACCTGATGCTAAACTTCCTAGAGGTCGGGGTGACTGGCTGCCCTAACCTGGCTATAACCAGGTTCCCTTGGCTGGAAGTAGCCGCGGTCCCCCACTCCCTTCAGACCCATTGGGAGATTCTACAGGTAAAGATGTTGGAGTGCTCAACAATGCTTTGCATTGTGGGGCCTCTCTTCAGGCTTGCTTTTCTGCCAAAAGAGCTCCGATTCTGAATTCGTACACTTTCTGCATGTCAATTTTGGAGCTTCCAGCAGGTATGAAAAGGGGCGAGTTTTGGTATGAAACACATCATTTTCAGCTGAGGCCGCCCTCTCTTTCTCTAAAACAACGCTGGCAACCCCAGCTGATTGCAAGCTCTGGGTTTTCCTTTGGCCAAGTTAGGGGAGCTCTGGGTAATGGCACCAGATTTGCTAGTGGTATTGGACGAACCACAGTACAAACTCCAATTAGCCTCTCTCCAGAGAAAATATTTAACCATAAATTTTCTCCTGTTTATAAGACAAATGGGTTAAGCTGCACACGCGGCGCTTATGCCCAAAGAAGTGTGTTTCTTAGCAGTTCTCGATTTCAGGCTGCATTCAGAATTTGCTACGGGAAAGCGCTTTTAATGGAAAAACCGAGACTTGCATGAGTCAGGTCTGCTCACTTCCCAGGCCAGATTGGGGGCTGGGGCAAATCCCTGGGTTTATCTCCCCTGGGGACTGAACTCGTCTTGTCTGCACAATGGGGAAATAGTCCTTAACCTTTCAATAGGTGTCAGATTCCCCAAATGAAAAATCAATGAGCGCTGTCCTCCAGCAGGAAAAAAAAAGAGTGAGAAGTCTGTTGGACTTCCGTTATGTTTTCATGATTCTTTTTATTTTCCTCTTCTCATTGCTCAGGGCTTCTGCACAGCTTCACCCAGCCCTGAGCGGGAGTGGCCTCACGGCCCTGTTTCCAGAGCACCCTTTCTTGTCTGCCCGCCTTGGGGCTGGGCCTTATACCTTCCTGTCTAAGCTGCTGCAGGAAGCTTGCTCCTCTCACGTCTTGTTCCTGTTTATGGAGAGCAAGGCAGGTGCCCCTGCATTGTCACTGCCCCTAAGGACAATTAAAAGAGCCCTGTCCTAGCTGGAGTTTTCTCCCTGCGTGTCTTTTGGAGATAGGGGCTAAAGGAAGAACCAAATGTGGGGAATTGACTGCATTCTTGTACCTGATGCCCTTTGATGCCCAAAGACGTGACCTGGAGACAGACAACCCGGGCTTAACACCTGGCTCTGCCTCTCACATCCAGGTGACCTTCGAGTGAGTCATCTGAACCATTCTCAGCCCAGTCTCCTCATCTATAAAACCTGCTCAGAGCACGGCGTGGGGATGAAGGGAACCAGACAGCCTTCACCTCCCTTCTGAAGATCATCTCTCACTCCTCTCCCTCCCTCTCTCTCCCACTGGTCTTCCCACTAGCCACAGCACACTGAAGATGGCAGCCCCAGCTGATTGCAAGGGGGTTGGGCCTTGGCCTAAGCTTTTCTCGTTGGCTGGACGGTCCTTTCCCCACTTCCTGTCTTATCCTATCCTATCCTCAAACGTCAGCTCCTTTTTCTCTGGGAAGGCTTCTCTGAGAGTTAGGAACTCCCTCATCTCTGAGGCTTTAGTTATTTCAAATATATATTATGATGTGATAAGTCCTGCACGATTAACTAGACTAAGAGCTCCTTGAGGCAGGGATCAAGTCTTTGGCGTCTTTCTTGCCTTATGTGGCACTTCTGTTAATAATCAGAGCCACCTTGAACTTACAGGGAGTAGGCAGTGTGCCGCTACTCGTTCATTCATTCATTCGTTTGTTCACTCACAATTTTTGGGGGGGACCTATAGTAGTCCGTAAAGCCTATTTAAAATGTTGACCATGGGTATGTATGTGCACATTCTGAAAAGGTGACCATTTGCAATCTTGACTACACAGGCTGTTCGTGTCCATCTGCCTTCTGTACTAGTTAATGGGCCTTCGGAGACTGGTCAGTGCCTTGAATACTGAACAGAATCGACAAGAAAAAAAATTCTCCCTAAAACACATTATAATGAAAATTAAGAGTATCAAAAACAGCTCCTAGGGTAAAGGAAGACTAACTACAAAAGAACAAGAATCTAATTGATATCAGACTTCTCAACACTGAAAACAAGGAGCCAAACGGGTAATTAACATCTTCGAAATGTGGCCGGAAGGAAAGGACTCTGAACCTGAAATTTTATAGTCTGCCAGGACCTGAGGAGGGCGTCATGGACCAAAAAGTATGATCACCTCATTCCTGTATCTTGAGGTTGAGTGAGCGAAAGCATGCAAAGCGTCAGCCTGAGTCGGTGTTGCAGCAGAAGTCATGAGGAAGAGAGAAGTCTTGTTCCCCCAGACGCTCTGTTCCCAGGGTGATGCGTGTGCGCTCAAGTCCCCGGCCCTCCCGTGCCATCTATGGCACCAACGAGGGTTGTGATGGTGGCAGCCCACCCCATTCTTAATTGATTGCTTGTAGTTCCACCAATAGCTGACTCTCCAACCCCCTCATTCCTCCATAGTGATTGGAGGAGCAGTGGCATCCCATGTCCTTCCAGCCAATGAGACAGTGGCCAGGAAACCTTTCTGACCACACCCTCCAAGTCCTGTGGGAACCATTAAGTTGGCCCAAAGAGGAACCCCAGAGAAAGGAAAAGTCAGCCCACTGGTCTGGAGACGAGGGCATACAGCAAACACAGAGACCAAACCTCGGCATTAGCAAAGAATTAGAGGCTTTGACCAAACGGACAAAGTGCCGACTCCACTAGGCACTGGACCAGGTGCAGGGGACACGACAGACCTAGTCCCTGCTGTCAGAGGGCTGTCCAAAGATGGCTACCTCCAATTTTTTTCCCCTCCCTGCATGTTCATACCACTGCTTTACTGATGAGAGTTTATTTCTCCTCCCCTTGAATTCATGGCTGCTTAGATCAAGTGATATCCTGGGGCTTTTGGCCTTAGGCTTTAAGACGACTTGCCATTTCCACTTTCTTCCTCTTAAAATCCAGCAACTGTACTGTGAGAAGTCCCAGTCGCGGAGAGGCCACATGGTGGCGCCCCAGTCACCCCCTAGCTGGGCTTCCAGCTGAGCGCCTGCACCAACTACAGCTCTAAGGATAAACTGTCTTAGACCCACCAGCCTAGTGCTTCCCCAATGACCAAAATAATGGTCGACAAAACTTAGCAGAATAATCACCCAGCGGACACCAGTCATCCTGCAGAATCTTGAGAGTGAATGAAATCGTTCTTTTAAGCCACTCAGTTTGAGGTGGTTTGTTACACTAGAGTAGGTAGCTAAAATACAAAGCTTCTAGTTGAGTGGAGGAGATAGTAAAGATAAGGGAGATGATAGTAAAACATGAGTGTGCAGGATACGGTAGGAGTATAGCGTGTGTCCTCAAGTTGAGAGCTACGATGAGTAAGAGTTACCTAATTGAGAAGGTGATATGAGTGACCCAGACAGAGGTAAAGACATGTGGAAAGCCGAGAGAAGAAGAGTGGGGGGGCGCACATCTAAGAAACCAACGTAATTTTAGTGCAACCTGACCTTGGTACATGAGAAGGAGTAAGCTGAGAGGAGTGCAGTAGCATTTAGAATTTGGAAATTGTCGTAAATGCAATGGGAGGTCTTTAAAAAAAAAAAAAAAAAAAACAAGCCGTGAGGCTGAAAGTAACGTACAAGGTGTGATCAAAAAATATGCTGAATGTTTAAATTTTTAAAAATGTATTACAGGAAAAGACACATTGCCATTAATCCCCCTCAAAATACTTCCGCTCACTTCGAACACACTTATCCCATCGTTCTCGCCACTTTCTGAAGCAGTTCTGGAAGTCCTCTTTCTTGAGTGTCTTTAGTGGTGCTGTTATGGCTGCCTCTATGTCCTGAATCATTTTGACTTTGGAGAAGAGCCAGAAGTCGCATCCAGTGCCAGATCCAGTGAATAAGGTGGATGAGGACACACCGTAATATTTTTATTTGACAAAAATTGCATACCAGAATCAATGTGTGACATAGAGCATTGTCCTGATGGAGGATGAAGTAAAGACACTCATGAAAGAGGACTTCCAGAACTGCTTCAGAAAGTGGCGAGAACGATGGGATAAGTGTTTGAACCCGGGGGGAGTATTTTGAGGAGGGTTACTGGCAATGTGTCTTTTACTGTAAGGCATTCTTTTATGTAAACATGCACCGTATTTTTAGATCACACCTCGTAACATGATTTGTGATAAGTTTCACATTCTCTGCAATATAATGTGTGTAGGTACTAACAAATCCAGCCAGTTTTTATCACACCCTTTTTTGTGTGTGTGTGACTGGATGGGAGAATAAGAAATCTTTTGGGGTGTGAAATTCCCATTGCACTCTTGGCTGGTGTGGGGTGTGTGGTACTTTTGTTCTTTGCCATGGCAGCTCTGGTCCCCAGGCTTGGCTGCCTTCGAGTGAGCTAACAGGCGGACTGGGACTGATGTTTTCCATATGAGCTGCCTCCAGAAGGCTCTTGGCATGGACTGGTACGACTCCATCTCCAGTGTTCAAACTCGTTGATCAGTCTATCCCAACAACCCAGCAGAGACGCCTGCTGTCTTTCAGGAAATTCCATGCTCCTGGGCCAAGCCCATTGTTTGAATGCCCCTGAATATCTCCCAAGGAGCTGCTCTAAAGCCCAGCCAGAAAGAAGAAATAGATACAGACCCGAAGAGACTGGAAAATGTGGGCAGGAAGCTATAAAATGAGATGCAGCTTGGAAAACTACAGATTGTTACATCTGGGAGAGAAAATAATATATCACTAGCCCTCCCTGTGCCCCCGTCCTCCTCCAGCAAATATAAATATACTCAAGTGCAAGGGCAGAGGCAGATGACTGTCAAGAGCACCACGTTGAAGCTTCAGTCCCTCCATTGTACAGGCCCCTCCCAGTCCTTGGGAGAGCCTAGCAACGTGCTCTTTGTATGGTCTTGTAAATTTGCAAAAGTAAGCTGTTTTTGCATTCTTTTTCTTAACTAGGACCCCCAAATTGTATGCGCTTCACGCTGCACAAAACGTGGATCTGCCCCGGGGCAGGCTGAAATCTTTGGTGACAAATAAGCGACAGTGTTGGTGGTCACTCTGCTAAATGAAAAGCTCTCTTCCTCGCTCAGGCGACTCTGTTGGAATAGCGCCTTCAAGCCATATGTGACGGACGAAGTTAGGCTCCAGCCCTTTCCGGCACATCTCTGGGTGGGGCTGTGGGCACATCCTGGGTTGCGTGTGTGTGAGCACAGCTCTTGCACAGTGTGATGCTTAAGACTGGTCAGCCGCGGAGCCATGGGATCAAGAAATTCATTCTCACACCACCAGCCTTTTGATGCCAAGCCCCTAACATCACGATGCTCTCTCCCTCTCACCAAATCTTGCCTTTGGTGTCAGACCGTGATGGGCTCTGTTCACTCGGAAGTAGGGATGGCTGGGAAGTGACCAGAGGTGTCTCGAGACGGAGGTGGCTGTCTTCACGCTCCTGGGATTCAAAGCCTTAGAGTGAAAGAATTGTATTTTGCTGGTAGATTTAATGTCCCAAGTGGCCAGTGTGGACCCATGGGATTTCTGAGCAGGATCTGAAAACCGTGGTGGGCTTCGGGGTTAAGCTGTCCCTCTGCTTTGTGTGGGGTCACTCCTGGGAGTCTGGGAGGCACCACCTCCCAGGCTCCCAGGAAGAAAGCTTGGAATGAGTTTATGGAAAGCTCATATACAGTTTTGATTATATTCCACACAGAAAAAAACGTGTTCACCTATTTCCTATTGCGGAAACTTGCCCCTGTAGGAGGATGCATATGACTGTGCTGTGGTCCCCATGCCACCATGCCATCAGTCACACGCCCCCATGGCTACGCGTACCCCAGTTGGAGAAGCATGCTTTTCCTCATTTTCCACGGAGCTTGCAGGAGCAGCTTTGGCTCACAAGAAAGGCTTCTCCCAGCATGGGACCAGGAGGAGTCTCCAGGATCTGGAAGGGTTTCATGCTTTTTCTCTTTCCAGTGGCAGCCCCGAGGAGGGCTGTGCTTCTTCACCAGTCCCCTAATTGTGCAGATATTTGGCAGGACCGGCGCCCAGCACGGACAGGCTGGCTTTGCCGGAGGCGCCGTGAAAATGTGGCAGTGGCGTCTATTGACAGTGGAGGTGTGCCTGGCTTGGCTGGGCTTGGACTTCGTTCGGAGCCCTGTAAATGGTGCCTTCGCCAGAGCAGCACTCCCCGTTGCCAAAGCCTAGACTCTGTCCCTCTCGTCTCCCTTCTGGGTGTGAGTGTCCTTCTCTGCGCTCCTTCATCTCAAGTTTAATGGCATCACATTTACCAAACAACAACTTCCAGTTAACGAAGGCAGACCCTGGACTCCTGACATGGAGCAAAAAGGTGGCATAGGTGGGATTAGCCTTTGACTCTCCCTTTCTTGCCTACCTCCCTGTCCCCGCCACTTTCTGTGTCCTGTGTCCCCCGTAGCAATTCCCTGTCCTCCAGGCCACAGGGCTGTGATGATTCAGACTTACTAACCATGGTGAAAGGACAATGCAGGGGCGACATAGTGGCTCATTCCTCTTAGAAATAACCCAGAAGATTGCAGAAAGATGGACATTGAACACTAATACATCAATGTTTAATAATAAACTCTGAAGCATCTACAGAGGAATTTTGTCTTGCAGTGGGCCTGTCCAGTGCCCCTCAAAGCATCACTCTTCTTACGGGAAAGGCAAGGCCTACCCAGGACGCCCTTCCCTGGGCTTGAGGACTACCTGACAGCAAAACCTCCCTGGGGCATGCCCAGGCATTCCAGACTTTCGGTGTTGCTCAGCTGAGCCAGGATTGATACTTGGGAGATGCAGAGATGTGCTTCTCAATCCCAGAGGGGGTCCCTTGGGCCAAGCTCTGTGCCTTCATGGCACATTAACTGCTGCCATGATGTCTGCCTAGAGCTTGTAAAGATACCCACGAACTTCCACAGGCTGCCTGCCCACTCCTCCCAGCCTGAGTGATGGACGAGGAGCTCTTCAGCCAGGCAGGCCTCTGGGGTCCTTGGTGACCGCGCACTCGGGGTCTCAGGAAACCAGCCCCAGCCAGTGAGGTGCAGTGGAGTCCCACGAGAAAGGGCCTGCTCTGAGACATTCGTTGATAAGACGTCTGTTATGGCTGTTCCTCTGTGCGTCGCTGGCCATCCAGCTTCTGAGGCCGCAGTGTTCTCTGGCTTCTTCCCTCCTTTCCTCTCACTCTGCTCTTGTCCTTCCTCGCATCTGAGTTATTCTCAGACTTCCTACCTTTCTCCCCAGGTGCTGCTTTCAGGTGCAGCTCAACCTGACGCTAACCCTGCTTTTGCGTGGCATCCTATGCAGGCCCCCCCCCCCCGCCAGGAGTAGTCCACCCCACCGGGTTTTCCCTTCCCTAGGTCAGCACTGGGAACAGCGGGGTTCAAGGGCCCCAGAGAGGGTTGGGCAAAAACAATTCCAGTAACTGCAAATGAATGCACGTGGTGGGGAAAATGCCAGTTGTGATTTAAGATCAAGAATAACAGTGACATGGGGGGAGAACAGAAGGAGGGTGACACTGAACATATTCACCTCTTAGTCTTCTCGTCACCTTTCACTTGCGCGAAACGGATGTGATTTGTGGCCCCAAATTCTCATTGGCTAGTGTGAGAGGCCAAGAAGACAGCAGTTCGTTTCCAAGTCAGCGTGGCCCTACACGCAGAGAGCCTCTCGGCAGCCGGGCCGGCCTGTTACGGGGGTCACCACGCCCTGCTAACAGCCTCTGGCGGGAAACACAGAACGCCCGCATCCTGGCTGCGCTTCCTTGCCCTGGACGCCATCCTGTTTGGGTGGGTCTCACTGTCTTGGCATACGTGCGAAGACATCTGTCTGTTTCCCCCATTCTAGTTTGGGCTGAAACTGATTTATTCCAAAATCTGTTATGTATTTAGGATATGTCATGCCCTGAGTACTGCGTTTCACTGCTATTCAAGTAACTTGTACAATTAATTATACTTTATACGCGGGCTATTAGGGGTTGAGCTGGCATGAAGCATAGATGTTGGCCACGGATAGCATGCAGATGGCGTGTCACGACTACACCAGTAGCGGACATTTATGGAGTGTGCTGTGGCTTGCAAAGCACTTTCACACACATTATTGCTTTGGGTCTTCACAGTAACCCCCGGGAGGTAGGTGGCAGAGTAAAAAAATATATATGACTACCATTTTACCAATGATAAATATGGCACTCAGAGAAGGTAAGAGTGACACAGTCCAAACTTGAGATTCCAAACTCGACTCAGAACTCATAAGCTGAAAAATATGCCACACTAGCTCCTGGGGTGCTTTAAGTTCCTTGGTTTGCAATTCTCTGTCATTCACCGGCACTCACTTTTTATTTCACATCTTTATTGGGATATAATTGACATACAATAAGCTGCACAGATTTAAAGCATACCACTTGATAAGTTTTGACATATGTGTATACCCATGAAATCAACACCATAATTAAGATAATGAACGTATTTATCACCCCCTTTGTAACCTCTCTTTCTCACTCCTCCCTACCATTCCCAGGCAAACACTGATCTGCTTTCTGTCACAATACATTAGTTTGCACGTCTTAGAATTTTGTATAAATGGAATCATACAGTATGTATTGGCTTCTTTCATTCAGCATAATATTCATGCATGTCACATATATCAATAATTCGTTTCTGTTTTGCGGAAGAGTATTCCGTTCTACAGACACACCACACAGTTTGTTTATTTATTCACCTGTTGATGACTGTTTGGGTGGGTTTTAAGTTGGGGCTATTATAAATAAAGCTCCTATGAACATTCGTGTAGAACTCTATATAAAAACAAATGTCTTCATTTCTCCTGGGTCAGTGGAACGTTTGCATCATATACTGGGTACAGGGTTAACATTTTTTTAAACTCCCAAGTTGTTTTCTAGAGAGGTTGGACTATATTACCGTATTGCATCCACCAGCAGTGTAGGAGGGTAACCAGTCCTCTCACCCTTGCCAACACTACGTATGATCAGCCTTTTTATTTCAGCCAATCTAATAGGTATGTAGTGATACCTCATTGTAGTTTTAATTTGCATTTCCTCAGTGACTAACAATGTTGAGTGTCTTTTCACGTGTTTGTCACCTGTATATCTTTTTCGGTTAAGCATCTGTTAACATCTCTTGCCCATGTTTTAATTGTCTTGTGTGTTTTCTTATTGTTGAGTTTTGAGAGTTTTCTAAATACTGAATACAATTCATTTAGGGTTTGCAAATACTTACCGTCTGTGGTGTACCTTTTCATTCTCCTCACAGCGTTTTTGGTTTGTTTGTTTTGGTTTTGGTTTGTTTTTAAACTTTGAGTAAGTCCAGTTTATCAATTTGTTCTGTCATGGATTGTTCTTTTGGTATAGTATCTGAGAAATCTTTACCTAACAAAGGTTTTTCTCCTAGTATTTCTTCTAGAAAATGGATAGCTTTAGGATTTACATTTAGGTCTGTGATCCAGTTTGAGTTAATTTTTTGTATATGGCGAGAGGTATGAATCAAAGTTCATTTTTTGCATATGGATATCCAACTGATCTACTGTATAAAAGACTCTTTTTCACCACTGTCTGCCATTGTATCTTTATTGAAATCAGTTGTCCATATGTGTCTACTTCTTTTTCTAGACTATTCTATTCCATCAATCCATTTGTTTGTCTTCATGCCAATATCACACTGTCTTGGATACTGTGATGGTTCATTTTATGTGCCAATTTGGCTGGGCTATTGTACCCAGTTATAGAATCAAACCATCATCTAGGTGTTGGTGTGCAGTACTTTGTAGATTGTGTGTGTGTGTGTGTGTGTGTGTGTGTGTGAAAGTATTTTGTAGATGTTGTTAACATCTATCATCAGTTGACTTTAAGTAAGGGAGATTACGTAGGTAGCCCCCTGTTCCAATCATTTGAAAGGCCTGAAGAGCAAAAAATGAAGTTATCTGGAAAAGAAATGCTGCCTCAAGACTGCAGCATTAACTTCTGCCCGAGTTGCCAGCCTGCCCTATAAATTCCACACTTGCCGGCCCCCACCATCATGTGAGCCAGTTCTAGTCCTCATTCCCGACCTCCTTCTCCCACCCCCTCCACTTCTCCACTGTCAGCTCTGCTTTTGTCTGTGTGGTTTCAGTCACAGCTGGGGCTTCTCTATTAGGTGCACTCTGACAGCTCCGGGCTCCTATTACCTGTGTAACTTGCAGTCCTTGGAGAAAGCAATCTTCTCATTTTCAACTAGTTCCAGTAAAAAAAAAAAAAAAACCTCCCAGAGATGAGTCTCACTAGACTAAATCAAGTGGCATGTCCACACCGGAACCAAAAACTGTATTCTAGGGTACACTAACTTGCTAGACCTGGGTCATGTGACCATTTTCGGAGGGGGAGAAATGTGAAGTGGAGTTCATTGGAATGGCCGTGAATTTCTCAAGTTCCAGTACTTTTTGCAACCTCAGCATTCGTTGGGTTTTTTGTTGTTGTTGTTGTTGTTTTCATTTCATCTTTAAGACTCTTCTGGTGACTGCTGCTTTCTACATGGCTTTTTTTCCTTTTTTGAAAAAATTGTCTAAACTTCTGCTTCTTTCCCCTAAATTGTCAGTATCACATGAACTGGTTTCACCATAGTGTATTGACCCTGCTTGTTGGTCTGTTCTCTCTAGAATTCTAGTTTATTGCTGTCACCACTGGAGTTTGCAACAGCTTTTAATTTGGCTCCTTTGTGAATCTCATTCATATGCAGTTATCACCTCTCTCTGGCTCATTAACAGACATTAACCAAAACCACACCTAATAATGAAGTCTGAAGGTTCTGTGGCAATAACTCTTTCAAAGGAAACTAAGAAACTTAGCAGAGGAGAAATTTGGGTAGGAAAATGGGCACGGCCTCCTTTCCCAACACACCGAGTTTTCATCAAAAGGAGACCTTGAGAGGAAAATGAAAGAACCACAGTGTAAGGACAGAGAGAAAAATATGTCCTAGCACCTGTTTCTGTAAATGTAGGGTGAAATTCACAGTTGTGAATAGCTGCAGGGTTCGGAGGTCTGAGGTTACTACAAGCTACTGTTTATTTTTCATTTTATTGAAGTATAGTTGGTAGACAATATTAGCTTCAGGTGTGCAGTATAGTGATTCAACATTTCTATACCTTCTGATGTGATCACCACACCAAGTCTAGTAATGATCTGTCACCATGCAAACTTATGTCAATATTACTGACAAGCTGCTGTTTCAATGAGAACTCGGTTAGACAAGCTAAATGGAGGAGCAGCTGACAAAAGAATTTAGTTGTTGGCTGTTCTCCTTGTTCTGAGATAGTATTTGGTCTTAGAGGTGTCTCAGCCTGCTCGTTTTCTGGGTTAGCATTTCAGTTTTAACCTGAGGGTTAATTGGAGTGTGATATTCTTCCCATTGCTGAAAAATATAAGCGGCTCTGTCAGCCCAGAGTTGTATTTGTTTTATGAGTTGGCTCTTTACCTGTTCTGTTTACTGCCTCTATCTTGACTGTTCTTCCTAATCCTTGAATCCATCGATTCACGCCCATCTCTCCCTTGGGCAACTGCAGCAGCTTCCTAGGTCACCTCCTGACCTCCATCCTTGTGACCCACTTCCGTTATGCCTCCAAGCCCTCCTCCTTACTACAGTCAGAGGGAATAGCTCTAAAACGCAAATGGAACCGTATCACTTTGCTTTTTTCCCAAAGGAACTGAAGTGCCTAGAGAAGCTATGTAGCCTGGCAGATACTGTCACCAGTGGCCTGGTTTGTGTATACAGAGGTAAGGAAGTAAAAAACAGAAACCACTCAATGAATTCAGAATGGGACTCTTTGAACGTAATTTAGCCATATGCGTAGTTCTGTCCAGTGAGTGCTGGGGGAAGTGATGTGAGTTACTTCTAGGCTGGGGTATTTAATTGCCAGCATGAGACCCTCCCGTGTTGGCAGTGTGGTGACAGCGCCTCCATCTGACTGGGTTCCTGTGGGATTACAACGAGCAGAGTTTCCCTGCCAATCTCTATTGAACATGTAATGTGAATACCCAATAATTCTTTGTTGTTTTGAACCACTAAAATTCTACGATTGTTGTTTACCATAGCATAGCCTATATTATTCTGACTGATACAGATATTGGAGCTGGAAGAAGGGTGCTATTGTAACAACAACAACAAAAACACCCCAGTGTGACCCCTCAAAATATGTGATATGGGCTTACAGGCCAAGTGATAGTTGGTGAGAAAACCAACATTGGAGGCTGGAAAGTTGACAGTTCACGTTATTTAACGGGAAAGCATTTAATAAAATTTTTACCTTCAGTAATTTTGGAGGCATCTCATGCTCCTAATTGATGTATAGATCTTTGAGAAGAGGTTGGAAAACCAGTATACACTGGTTTCAGTTGCCTATATTTGGCAAGGTATGATAAGAAAGAGATGCACTCAGAAAAGAATTGGCTTGTTTGCAAGCAGGAATGGAAAAGAATAGAGGAGATTCAAAAATTCAGGCATTAGTGGGGTTGCAAAGTCAACTACTGCTCATTTCTTACCTAAGAAGGTCTGAATGAGAAAGGCTGTGTAGTGAAGGGTGGGATTGGAAGGGTAGGGATGAGAGAAGTGGGAAGGAAGGAACTGATAAGAGTTTGAAAAGGCAAGTGAGCTACTTATGATCTCTATTTAATCTTAGAAATTGTTGAGAAAAACTATAACAGTTGAAATTTGGGATAGGAATTTTAACTATTACACAATAGTCGAGAAATACATTTAGATATTTAAAGACTTTGGATGCTTTTATATTTTCCTTGAAAATTGTATGTTTTGATTCGTACTTTGTTTCCTTAATGTTATCTGTTTTAATAAAGTTTGTTTTCCATCAGTGTAAAATAACTGTAAATCTCTGAAGGTTTAGCTTAAAGCGGTAGTGTGGAACGCCAGGCCTTCGGAAAGCCTGATGAGACATGTTATTACTTTACTGTCACCTTGTGGCCATGTCGCTTAATTGCAGGAATATATTTTTAGCATGGTAAGTGAAATGTGTTGAAGATTTCTGTTCAGAGAGCACAGACATAGCTGCGTTTTTTAATATCCTTATCCATCTATTTCTTAATTTATTTTCCCTCTTTTTTATTGCTTTCTCTATTCCATCCTTCTCTTTTTCCCTTTATCTCAGTTACAGCATATGGTTATACTCAATAATATATAACCTATAATCCAAGATACCCAGCACATTTCTGAAGGGAAAAATCAGGCATACCACTGGACCTCCCAGAGACCTGTATGTAGCAGAATTTCAGCGCTTCCCAAAGTCATGTGGAGACCTACGAGAACTTCCCTTCATTCGTTTATCTAACATTGACACAGGGTCCCACTGTGTGACAGGTGTGATATCAGGTGGTGAGAATTCTCAGACAGAAGCTGCAGTACTTGTCCTTGAGAACGCCTCCGTCTTATAGGAACTACAAAATAATAATTTCAATATGGTAGGTTAGCGGTACTCATGGGTCACTCTGGAGCATCCCAGATGCCCAAACCCGACTGTCGCAGACATTGTTAATCACTTTCCATGGAGACCTGGGGAACAGCCCATGCATATGTTACACAGGGACCCATCCTTGCCTTTTCCTCTCATTTCTGGTGCCTTTGACATAGGGATTAAAAGAAATAACGTATGTGAAAAATGCTTAGGTCAGTGCCTGGAATTCAGGAAGCTCTCGAAAGGCTGGCTGACCCCATTCCTCTATTTGTGTACTGATTAGACTTCTATGCCAGGCTCCATGCTAAGAGCTGGAGATACGAAAATGAAAAGACAGCCCCCGACTTAAGGAGTTTATGAGACTAGTCGAGGAAGTGGATTATGCAAATAAGTAATTTCATTGCACCATGGTCATGGTCGTTGTTAGATTAGCAGATTAGGAGTAGGAGAGGGTGAACAATAGTAATCTGACAGAACCAGCTAAACTTTCAACAGAACTGTCAAATATTAACTATATTTGACCAAGGTATCAAGAAGAAGATTCTCTGTAGAGGGCACAACATGAGCAAAAACAGGCGGTGTAAGAGCAAGGAACTGCAGGTCATTCAGGATTACTCATGCGTAAAGTGCAAGGAGAGAGAAGTGGGACCAGATTACACAGGTAACAAGATCCACACCAGGAAGGGCCCTGCAGGACGTGCCAGAGAAACTGGAGTTTATATAGTAGACCAGGAATGCTTCAGACTGTGGCCTGAGGGCATCGTGGCTAAGAGACGTTTGGTTTGGTTTGCACAGAGTTTTAAAATGCAGTCTACCTAGACAGGTCACAGTGTCAACAGCCGCACGCATGTTATTTTACCAACAGTCCGTGCCACGAGTTTGTTGCCTGTAGGTGTATTGCCTGTAGGTGTCTGTGTTGGGAGCCCAGTTCAACCTGATGGATGATAGAAAACCCACTGGAGAGTTTTGAACATGATTATATTTGTGTGTCCCTGGTGGTAGGTAACATGGTCCGTGAGATTGGAAAACTCAGAATTAGTGATAGAGACAAGTAAGTGACTATTAAAATAGTCCAGATATGTGAGCCTGAGTGGGGAGCAGCAGCAAAGGGAATGCACGTAAGATTGATTTAAGAATTAGAAGAATTGCTGGGATCTAGTAAATGATTGTTTATGGGGTTTTAGTTGGTTGGTTGGTTGGTTGGTTGGTTGGTTGGCTGGTTGGTTGGTTGGTTTTTTGCTAGTGGTGGTGGGCAGGGAACAAAAGGGAGGGGTCTAGGATGACTCCCAGGTTTTCAGCTTGGGCAGCTGAGTAGATAGTAGATGCAGGTACCATTCCTAGAGAGAGATTCGACAGGATGTGAGGGCAGGTAGGGAGTGAGATCATGTGTTAGGTTTAGACAGGTACAGGACGAGGATTGTGGTGGACATTCTGGCAAGGATGTGGCTGGGACGGATCACCGACCAGTGACAAATTATGCAGTTGAAATTGGAATTGGAAAGGTTCTCACCAGGTCCGTATCTCCCACAACTCACAGAGCAGGACCCCCAAGCTTAGAGTCAGGATAAGAATGCACTGGCTCTCTCACAGCGGATCCAAAGAGTTATCAAAGAACAATCGTGATAATAATTGCAGCAGTAATACAATCGTTGTCTCTAACATACTTCTAACTATGTGTGAGGGCCTGGATTGTTTCATTTATTCGTCATAACAAACTTACGTAATAGGTGTCCTTGCTGTCCCCACTTCACAGATGTGAAAACTGAGGTTTAGAGACATTAAATAGCTGGCCCAGGTCACACAGTACGGAGGGGAGCTAGAACTGACCTGTCTTCAGCGTTCCATGCTGGTTCCCACTCCATTATTCTGACAGCTTAACAGGCAGTGTAACAGGAGGGGGACCAGGGAGGTCAACGTCTTTCGATAAAATATCCACCCCTTCCCCCAATATGCACGTGTGCCTGAAATTGTAAGTTTAGAAATGTGTTTCTTAGGGTCTGGATGTTTTAGGAGGGAAAGTTTCTCAAATCCCACCATTCAGGTCTAAAAACCTCGGAGCCGAAGACCTGATCTGAGTTTACCGAGTTCTCAGCCTGACTACACTTTAGAATTGCTGGGGGTAGGGGAGATTTTAAAAGCTGCCAGTGTGGTAATGGTCTGGGCCTTTGAGCAGAGTAGATTTGGGCTTGTGGGGAGGTGACAGCAGCCTGCTGGGGAGAAAAGCCAGAGCCCCTCGGCTCCCTGAAGCAATACTAAGACAGGTGAAGTTCAAGGCATGGCCAGAAGGTGGCTCCACACTAAGTCTCTCCCTTGAGTCTTCCTGGGAGCCGAGAGTCTAAGGATCCAGGAGACCGGGTGAAACACCCTGCGCGGAATGAGATGCAGGAGATGTGTGAGTTGGGAGACTAGGTAAACCAGAATTTATTTTTTCATAGAATCTGAGCGAGAGGAAACAGAGACGCCACTTGCTGGGAAAGTTATGTAGAGGGAGGGTGCCTCCTCCTCATCCCCAGAGAGCTAAATGGAACCAGATTAAGTTCTCCCCACGCCACTCAGGGGAGATGCTTTTCAAGGGAGTGAAATGTTTTATTGAAGAAACTCCAAGGAGGGAGGAAAGAAGCCCAAGAGAGGGGCAGCCTGACAGGTCGGCAGATGGAAGCAGCCCCTTTCATGCATGTGGCTAAAAGCTGGGAGCCAGTCCCTCTGAAGGCATAGCAGTAGTCCAGAGGTCCGTGACGTGATGGCTTTCATCTGCCTTCTTGCAGCTTTGGATTGATGGGAACTGAGAAATGCACAGCGATCCTGTGAGAAGCAGAAAGGAGGGCCCACGTTCACAGTCTGCTTAGCTGATAGCAAATGGAATGGAGCCCCTCAAGCCTGCTCACTGGAACCTTCTATTTAATTTTGCCACTTCTATAAAGTGAGGATGAAAAAAGACCTCTGTTACTAAGTGGTTATGAAGGTTAAGGAAAATTATGTCTGAGCATTGCCTGGCATGTAACAGGTACTCAACAAATGTCTCTTCCACATTCCTCTTTCCCAGAAGTGCCAAGTGCTCAACAGCTGTATAGTCAAAATATCATCAGCTATTCGTTTTTAGGTCAATTTTCTCGAGTGAAAGAACCCAAAAGGCAGTAATGACACCCTCTTCTCCTGGGGCAATCGGAAACCACAAATGTGAGTTCCCGATTCACTCCAAGGAGGCCTCTTAGTTAGCAGTAAGTGTACTTTGGATAAACTTCTCAAGTTCTGATATCGCCCCAACACAGGATGGTAATGCATACTAGGTAAACGTCTCCTTTCCTTGGACAGTTTACACAGCTTGAGGTCCATTTCCATGACCGTGGTCTGTACTTTCACAGGTCTTCTCTTACGCAGTGAGACAGCCAGCACCTGATGCCCTCTCGCCTCCTTTCCTACCTCTCCCACATTCTCTTTTGCATCCTAACACTGCCGAATTCCTTCTGGCCCCGCCCACATGTTGTGCTGGATCCTGGGACTCCTTCGAGGCTCGCCCAGACGTCACCTCTGCCTTCCCAGCCGCGCTTCACCCTCCTGTGTTTCCACAGCAGGTTTATATTTTTATCACAGCGGGAGTGGCTCCACTGGAGTCCACAGATGTGAAGATGAGCGCGCCCTGCCTTATGACAAGGAGAGATCCAAAGACCTTCTCTTGGCTCCCTTGGGACGTTTCATTTGACAATTACTTGGTTCTGGATCTCTGTCTAGTTGCCTTCCCCAGGTCTCAGAATAATATCCCTGAGGAACACTCAGTATGCAGATTTTCTCCTCCCTTCTTTCCTTTCCTTTCACCTTCCTCCTTCTGTCCCTTCCGTGTTCCTTCTGGCTCTGGGGTCAGAATGAGTTCAAACCCAAGCTCCACCACTTGTTAGCTGTGTGACCCTAGAAAAGCCTCTTAACTTCTCTGAGCCCATTTTCCTCTTTTAGGAAATGGGGATAGTCATATTCCCCCTAAAGATAATCCTCTCATTGGATTGTTTCAAGGATTAAATGTACATACATACAAAATACTTAGAACAATGCCTGATACAAGGTAAGCATTCAAATAAATACTTGCTAATATTAGTACTAACTTCCTTTGACTTGTTCCGTGAATAACTAAGTGATAATCAATATTTAATAGAAACCCATAACCCTGGAATCTGAGTTAAGCCGACTGGTATTTTGGATTTGGGCCCAACCCCCACCCACTTGCCCAAATCCCTCTGTCTAGGATGCTGCAACCAACATTCCATACCAGAGAGTCAGTCATTTGACTTAAGACTTGTTCCCCCTGAAAGCACAAATACCACATAAAGTCTTATCAATCATTTATAATGCCCTCATTGAAGTAGTCCCAGACAACCCCAGCTGGAAATAATAATAACTCATATTTGTATGGCACTTGAAATTTACAAAGCACTCTCACATACTCCTGTTCTTTTGATCCTTAGAACAGTGCTATGGGGTAGGAGGAGAAGGTATGATTAGGATGGTGGCCATTTTAGAGAGGACAACACTGAGACTGGCGGAATTGGGGGGCACAGGGTCCCACAGCTGGCACACCATGGAGCTGGGCTTCACGTCCACGTGCTGTGTCTCCCAGGTCCAAGCTCCTCCCACCTCTGAAGCCTTTGGCAGCAGTACGGAACTCAGAGACCCTACGTGCCTCGTACAGAATGGTGGAGGCTGGCAGCTTGCGCTTTTGTGGTAATGAGTGTAGAGACCTGGGGAATGTCAGGATGGGATGGGACTTGCGAGGTCATCTGTCCAAGAACCCAGGATGGGAATCAGATTTGCTGAGCTCGTACCCAGCTCTGTCACTTACTGATTACCTTTGAGAATGGCATTTCGTGTCTGGGTGCTTTCATTTTTTTTTTCTTTAATCACGTTTAAAACAGGGGCAATAATAGTCGTCCTTCAGTCGGGTTTCGGGGACATCAATCGAGAGCCCTGAGTGAAAGAGTGCTAGCCGTGATCACTAGCCCGTTCAAGTCACAGCTGGTAAGATTATTTCAGAGTTCCTTGCCTTTTAAAGACGGAGAAGACTAGGAGATCACTGGGTCCCACCTCCACATTTTATAGACACTAAGAACCAGGGAGCCATGGTAGCTTACACAGCCTGGAAAAGCAGCGTCTGGAATCCAGCTCCTTGAATCCCTACCTGGACCTTGAGCCCATCTGCTGTGAGCTGCGTCCTCTGAGAGGAATGTGGGAAGATGATTCCATCATTCAACATGTATTTATGCCGAGCCCTGAAATAGCTACTGTGGAGGGTTACATTTATAATCTATTTGGATTGGAAAGTGCTAAGTAATAACAACATTTAATCAGCATTTAATTAGTAGAACAGTTTGTATGAGGCCATTGGTGGAATGCATAAAGCACGTGGGAAAGGAAAGGGCTCCATTAATTAAATAATGATAAATTTATATACTATTATGAACCAGTGTTACCCCCAATAACTTTAATAATAAAAGTGAATAAATGAATGTTCAAAAGCAAGCATTTTATTGAGCTCCAGACTGTGTTAGGCCTATTTTATCAGGCTTCAGAGATATGCAGTCTGTACTCTCTAAAGGCCCTCACAGTTTAGATGGGATGATATATGTGGGTACATAAATAACTTCAACACACTATTTTTACAAAACCCCACAAGAAATGTATTTACAAGGACTGCAAAAGCATAGATAACTCTAGGAACACTAAGGAGATTATTTCTAAGTGCCTTGAGACGCGAAGGTCCAAGAAGTAACATTGAAACTGGGTTCTGAAGTACAAATAGGAGTTTGCTAGTGTGTAGTAGAAGAAGCCACTTCCAGGAAGACAAAGCAAAAGGCTTTGCAAAGGCCTGGACAAAGAGCATGGCTCATTATGTGGGGAAGTGGAAGACTATGTGTGACTGGCGATTGGGGTGACAGCTGCATGGTGTCGGGCAGACAGGAGAGGCAGGTGGGGCCAGATCACAGGTCTTGACTATTCATTCTTGGAGTCTGGATCCTACTGTGTAGAAAAGGAGAACCTGGCACAAAGTTTGAGGGGAGATATAACCAGGGAAAATTGGAATTTCTTTTTCCTTTATTCTTGGGGGATTTTTTAGTATTTCTACAATGATTGTGGATTAGTACAATCATCACAGGAAACAGGTTATTGCCAAAGAAAGCAGGATCACCCTGGTTTCAGTGTGGACGGCGGACACTCAAAATCAGGAAAGGAAACAGAAAGCCAACTTAGGAGGTCGTGGCAGTCCCTCAGATAAAATTGATGAGAAAATGGCCCACAATTGGAGCTGGAGCGAAGTGAAGGTACCTGAGAGAGGGTGAAAGGGAGAGACTGGAGGGCAGGGGGATGAGTGGATGTTCACTGCCCGGAGAGGAAGGGATCCAGCATGACTTCCAGAGGGTGCTGACTTGAGACTCCAGATGAGTGTCTGACAGCTGCCTGCTGTGGTTCCCATATTCTCAGCTCGTCTGAGAATGCCCACAGGACGACGACGTCTGCGTTCCTTGCTCTCTTCCTGCCTTGTACAGAGAAGCCCAGCCCCTCTCTGGCTGTATGTGCCGATGGACTTGAAGTCTGGGGAGCCCTGGAATACAGTGGGTTCTGCTGAGACTTGCCAGGTAAAACGACAGGACACCCAATGCAATTTGAATTTCTATAAGCAACAAATAACCTTTTTGATATAAGTATGTCCTATGCAACATTGGGGACATACATTTTTTTAAAAATCGCTGTTTATATGAAATTCAAATTTGATTGGGCATTCTGTATTTTTGGTTTGTAAATCTGGCGGCCTTAGTTCTGGGTGTGTGTGTGTGTGTGTGTGTGTATACACATACCGTAGATAGCAGGAACAGAGAGCAGGAGGGGAGAAATGGGATGCCCAAAAGGTTAAAGTTATTTTAAGGAGGCTTCATTCTCACAGAGGAGACAGGGAGGCATAAGAGACAACAAATGGGTGCGTCTCACTAAGGGAGACAGTAAGGCGGAGGGACTTCTAAGAGATACCTTCTTGAGATCACTGGCGCTCCTTGTTTTCAGTCCATCTCTTGAAACAACAATCTAATAATCTGGCTTCCTGTGTAACTTGCTTGTCGATCTGGGGACAAGTCCTTTCTGACCCCCATGAACAGGAAGTAGAGGACGTTGTGTACTGCGTGGGTTTTGCGTTCAGACAATCGGGGTTCAAATTTTAGCTGCCTGGCCTTGGTCATCTTACTTACCCTTTTCGTCTGTTATCTTCATGTGTAAAATGAAAACAATGAAACTCTACCTCAGGGGATCCTTTTAGCATGAAATGGAAATGTGTTTGGAAATGTGAGGGCATTTTTGATCGTCCCAATGCTTGGAGGTTCTGCTGGCATTTAGTGTCCTGGGCCCCGGTGCTCAACCTTTTTCATCACTCACACAGGACAGCCCCGTTCCCAGGTACCAACAGCTCCCTATTGAAAAAACGCTGATATTCCTGTCCCCTCATTTTGCTCAGAGAGGTTAAATGACCGGCTCTTGATGGCTTTCCCATAGGAAATGGCCAAAATCTATTGAGTGAGAGATTAAAAGGGGAAGTGAAGCCCATTAAGGGAGCTTTCCGCTTTCACTTCTCTGCAGAGTGAATGTGGTACCTGAACAAGTTGGCATGGTGGTGGGAGGCAAACGGCCACTGGGTTCCGGTCTGTGGTGCACAGCTGACTGTAGGACGAAGACAGATCGCTCATTACCCTGGAAGCCCAGGTTCTCATGGGTGGCCTGGGGTCTGCCACCCGTACCCTGGGGTGCCCCTCACACAGGTGGGATAGGACGCAGAGGGAGCCCTCCAATGCCTCTGAAGGAAAGCACGCCTCAGAAGCACTCAGACTTCCCAGACCTAGTGCCCTCGGATACCCCGCCCCCAGTGAGCGTGAGAACTGGGGGTCCCAGGTACCTGAGCAGGCCGCATGGGTGGGTGGGAGTGGTCAGCTGCACTAGGACCCATAGCTGGAGCTGCACTTTGGGTCTGGATGCAGAGCTTATCTCTAGAAACGGCTTGAAAGGCATCTAGTCCAAAACCAACATATCATAAAATGCAACTGTCATCTTTTCATGATTTACTCCCTGTGGGACCATCCTAAGCAATTTGCACGTATTGCCTCATTTACCTCTGCCAGGTAGGGGTTTGCATTCCCAGGTATCCCACACACGAGGGAAAAGTATAGAGCATCAGTAAATTTACCAGAGCCCAAAAGATGCAAGTGGCAGAGGTGGGGTTTGAATCAAGGTCCGGTGGATTCCACAGCCACTACACGCCTTTCGGGAAGAAGCTGAGCTCGGGAAAGGGAGGTACCCAAGAGGGCGCTGTGCCTGGACGGGCTGGCACCCAGGCCCCCACTCCTGTTTCAGGGTATTTTGTGCCACGCCGCGGGCGGCCGGGCGTGGATGTCCAGGCCTCCCCTTGTGTTGTGGGGAGGTCGCCCAGAACCTCCTTTACAGCTTTCATTCCCCCGCAAAGTAGCTGCAGTGAGGACGTGATGTGAATAGTAAAACCTGCAGGCTGGAGGCCTTGCCTTCCCACCCCCCAATCCGGAGCCTCGGGACTTCAAAGCGAAAGGAAGCGCGTGCGGAAGGGAGGGTGTGTGTGTAAATCTCCGGGCCTCGGAGCTGCGAACATTCGCGGCGCCCCCGCCCGCTCCCGCCAGGTGTCCGCGGGGCCACTCGGCCAGATCCGCCCCGGGCTCGCCGCGCCCCCCCCCCCCCCCCCCCCCCCCCCCCGCCCCGCTCGCTGCTGGCGGCTTTCATGTGGATCAAGGCCGGGAAGATGACAAGCCTCCTGACTGATAGATACACGGAGACTTCGCTGGTGATTTATTGGCTTTCTGCACCTGACGAGAACCCCTAGGCCTATCTGAGGAGGGAAATATATGGGCTTTCCTGACTCCAAGTGGCAGCCTCGGGGTGAGCATGTGAGCTCAAGCTGGGCAGGGAAAGCGGAGCTGTGCACCGGCCTGTGTTTTGTAAGCGGGCCCAGGTCATAAAAGTGTCAGCACGCGATATATTTCTTGTGGGGGATCCTCTCTGGGTTCTTGCCAACGCCTTCTCTCCGGTGGCTGGCAGCCCAAGCTAGGTAAGGGTGTCCCCAGCCGTCCGCCCTGAAGTCACCGCCCCGGAGCGCGATGCTGGATGGGCCAGCCACCGGGCACTCCGGGCCTTACACCCATCTGGGGTCTCACAATCACGTGTGGCCCTGGGGACAGTGCAGGGCTGGACTTGAGAGCTCAGAGCTGGAGTCAGACCCGGCATGGGAATTCTGAACTATTACTCATTGATGGGACATCTAAGCAAGTTATGTAATTCCCCTGTGTCTGCTCCGTCATCTGTACAATGGGAACGATAATAGTACACACTGAAGATGGTGGGGCAATGATGGATTTAGGGAATAAAGGTCCAACCCGGCTCTGAAGGAGGACGTTGCTAGGAAGCGGTCAGGAAGAATAGCGTGGGTGTTCGCTAATTGACCTGTCACCCCGTGTGCCCCAGTTATTATATGAGTGTATGTGACAGCACTTCTGGTGAGGAAGAGATCAAATTTACCTTCTCGTATGTCTGGAAATAGAGACTCCAGGTCACCTACAGGATTTAGATTTCTTGGGGCATAAAAAGAGTGATTCGAAGGTCTTCCTTGGTTTTGTAACCGCAGAGGACTGCTGTGTTCTGACCTTGGGAGACAGAGAACCTTCTCTGACTGGGGGGTGCGGACAGGAAGAGGGGGTTGCAGGTCCATAAGCCCTCTAGTCTGCAAAGCCAATCCCCAAAGAAGAATTGTATTAATTTCTAAAAGCACAGGAACCGTCTGATAGAGAAAAAATCCCAAGGCTGCCAACTCTTGCTTCCCAATATTTGGAAACAGGAAGGCCTGAGAGAGTAGACCGGGGTGTTGCCAACCAAGGCTCAGGGGCAGAGAGGGCCAGTTAGGCCACAGGAATAAGATTAAGGAAAAGGGAAGCCTGGTGCATAACCCCATCTTACTACAATAGCCAAGAGAATGGCCGAGGAGGTCGGTGTTTGCATGGCACGGTATAGCTGATGCTGGAAGCTTCCCCAGAACCACCTGTTGGCACAGCGGTTGCATTTGGGGGGAAGATGGCTGAGCACGACCATGTGAACCCCAAATCTCTATAATCAGGACCGGCACCGTGGGCAGTCCCACCAAGGGTGTTCTACCAGCCTAACGCAAGTCAGCGTCCACACTGGGCAGAATTCATGTTCAAAAACACCGTCAAGGGCAGCAAGATGAATAGCAGTTGTCAAGCAATCAGACTCGGAGTCTTCTGTCTCGAAACTGGAGGTCCTCGGTGTTCTCAGGCAGTTCAGGGGGAGGATGAGGGCAAAGCAAAGGACTCTGGATGTCCTGTTCTCAGGGTCGATGGGGAGGGGCCTGAAAAAGAAGAGCTCACACTGCATTTGGACCCCAAGTCGGTGAAAACGGTGTTATGGTTATGATGAATTCCAGTGCTTCTATCACTAATTGTTCTGTCTTCAGGTAAAGTGCAGGCTTAATATACTGGACCCACAATACTCAAGAAATACTTGTTGGGTATTCTTTCCAACAATACTTGTTGGGTATCCCTTCTGCCGTGATATTTGGGAATAACTCTCAATTGTGTTGGCAACCATTTTTTTGAAACGTATACATTGACAATAAATAGGCTTTACTCGTGTCACTTTCTTCCTTTTCCATCGCCTGCCTTGGTCTTGGGGAAAAAAAAGCATTTCATGAGTGAACGTGCCGCTGGATGACTCCATGTAGGTGTTCAGTAAAGAAAGGAGTGGCTGACGCAGGTGAGGCCGCACAGTCAAAGCTGTAGTGTGGAGTAGGTGGTCCCAAGATGAGTTCATAGCTCTCCCTACATCCCCCAGGTCGGGGGAGAGCTGCTGTCCCTCCCACACCTGACCTCACTACGTGCCCGCCCACAAGCAGGCCAGCAGCAGCCCCCACTGCCCCTCAGGTGCATATTGGGAAAAGGCGCCCTTCCCCAGAGGGTCCCTTACCCTGTTGGGGCACATGGCTTAGGGACCAGAACACAGGCTGAATGTCAGTCCAGGGGTTCCTGCACAACCAGGGGGAGACCCAGCCCTCCAGCTGCTCCTATCATCTGCCTTCCCCTGTAGACCTCCCTTGGAGCTCCTTGTGGACACTCGTGGTCCAAAGTCACGGGATTCCCAGTTCTACCATTTCTACTGTGTGTGAGTCGGAGCTCATTGGTTCATCTTTCTGATTACTTCCCCCTTTTGTAAAACTGGGATAGAGTTGCTTCCCTCATAGGGCTTTTGTGAGGGAAATGGAAGTCCCACTAAACAGTAATCTGGATATTCTAGGTCCACCCCCTCATGTTTCTAATGACAACACCATTTGACAAGATTGAGGAATAAAAGATAATTCTAAGCCTCCGAGCTGGAAGGGGCTTCGAGAACGAGTAAAGGATGATCTGACCACAGGTGGTCAGGCCTTGCCGACAGCAGGACTTTTCCGCAGGTTCCCCCACAGAGCCCTGGTGTCACCCCAGATCTCCTGCCACAGGCTTCGCGGCTGTGTGTGCCCTCGGCTGGCAGGCCCAGGCCAGTGGCCCCCACTGGCAGCCCCAAAGCAAGGCCAGGGGCTTGTTCCTTCCAGATCCCCAGCACTCCACACTGCACACAGACTTGTCAGCAGGCAGGCTCTCGATAGCGTCTGCAGCACTGGGCCGAGCTGAACCAGAGCTGTGACAATAGTCCGTGGTCCTTCACTCCATTGCAGAATTCATCTTCTGGAAGATTGAAATGGTGCCTCTTCTTGGCTTTCATGAGTTCTGTAAATGCTGCAGCTTCCTCCTCATTGCGCAGCCAGCCCTCCTGGACTCTGGCACGTACCGTACAAGAAGACAGTGATCCAGAGGAAGGCGCCAGGGCACACTTGGTTCTGGCAAATTCTGGGATACTCTGAAACTACGTCCCATCCCAACAAGAATGACAGGAAGATCTGGGGCTCAGAGAAGAGTCAAGCGAATGTCTTCGTTTGTGAATTGAGGACGCACAGCCACCTGGGAGAGCAGCCTGGAAGAGTCTCCAGGAGCCCAGCCATGAAGAGGGGCCCAGGGCCACTTTCCCAGGCCCCAAACTCCCCCTGAAGAAGTAAAGCTGCAGAGTCGAATGCTTTAAGATGTGGGCTTTCCAGTGAGCTGACTTGGGTTAGCCAGACTGAGGGTGAGATGACCCTAGGCAAGAAATGTAACGTTCGTTATTCATTCACCTGCCCAGAAGTCCAGAAAGTACCACAAAAATAACTGTTTTTATCCAGATGATAATAAAACTGAATATTGACAAGGTCTGACGATGTTGCTCACCTTTTTTGGTATCAGAGGGATTATTCATTATGAATTTGCACCAACTGGACAAACAGGTAACCAGGTTTACTATTTGGAAGTGCTGAAAAGGCTGCGTGAAAAAGTTAGATGACCTGAACTTTCCGCCAACAATTCATGGCTCTTGCATCACGACGATGCACCAGCTCACACAGCACTGTCTGTGAGGGAGTTTTCAGCCAGTAAACAAATAACTGTATTGGAACACTCTCCCTGCTCACCTGATCTGGCCCCCAGTGACTTTTTTCTTTACCTGAAGATAAAGGAAATATTGAAAGGAAGGCATTTTGATGACTTTCAGGACATCAGGGGTAATATGACGACAGCTCTGATGGCCATTCCAGAAAAAGAGTTCCAAAATTGCTTTGAAGTGTGGACTAGGTGCTGGCATCAGTGCATAACTTCCCAAGGGGAGTACTTGGAAGGTGACTGTAGTGATATTCAGCAGTGAGATATGTAGCACTTTTTCTAGGATGAGTTCGTGAACTTAATTGTCCGACCTCGTACATAAAGTTTAACTTTTCCCCCAAGTACACTTTTAGATTATCACAATCTCCAGAGTGTTTGTTTTGTTTATGCATGCTTTACAGACCTCTCTCTGTGGGAGAAAGAAAGAGGGAGAGAGAGAGAAAGAGAAATACCTACTTTTAAATTCTAAAATAAATGAGTATGTTACCTGATTTTTGTGTGTTCCCAAAGAGCCATCTAGAAATCAATGCAAACCTAGAGGGTCTGCCTGGAGGAGGGTCACTGTTCTGAATTCAGGACAAGTCCCAGGAACTCTGAGCCTGCAGTCTTCCCCTAGTTTCTAAACTATATCTTTGGGCCAACGATATCAAGACATTTATCTTTCTTTGCTTTCTATCATGGCCGTTTGAGATTTTTCCACCAGGGGGCAGGAATCCCAAAGATTAAAAATACTAAAGAGAAAACAAAAGAACTTCCTAATGAGGAGGTCAGTGTGCGGTTTGGATCTTAGAAAAGAAATCAGGAAATCCGACCATACTTCCCATTTGTAGACCATTGATTTTTCTACATGGAAAAGCCAAACTTTTTACACCAGGGCCAACTTTTTCTGTCAGGGGCCAGATTGTAAATATTTTAGGATTTGCGGGCCACACAGCCTCTGTCTCAACTACTCAATTCTGTTGTGCAGCAAATGGGTGTGGCTTTGTTCCGATAAAACTACTTACCACAACAGGCAGCAGGCCAGATTTGGCCCACAGGCTATAGTTTCCAGACCCCTGCGTCTGCCTCTGAGTATAAAAATGGACATGCTGAAACTTTTCCTTAGATGTTTACAACTAAACATCCCCCTACCCCCTGTCCAACCCCAAGGTCACGTCTTAGGAAGAGGCCTGGAGGTAGAGGGACGAAGAATGACACCCACATAGCCCCAAGCCGCGTCCGTGGTAAGGGCTGGGGGTATTAATAGAAGGGACCCACGCAGCCCACCTCTAGCGCAGTGCCTGGCACACACTGGTACTTCGTTTTCTGAATAAATTTAATTGGTTGGTTTCTGGGAATGTGAGTTTGCTATTTCATTGTCCCAGAGTACCTTCGGTCTCTAGGTCAGCCACCAGCTTCCACACCCTGCCCCACAATCAACCTCCTTTGCCAAAGTCAGTAGTAGTGAGAGCAGTTACCTAGGGTATTTAGCTGATCAATTCTAATAGGAAACACAGAGTGCTTTGGGGACCAGTGTGCCCCAAACATACCGAATTTCCTGATTTCCCCACAGAGATCCTCTCCCATCCCCTGGGGCCAGTGGCGTTTGGAGGATCTGTGACCATATGGCGCCGATGGTTTCTAAAATGAGTGAAGGGTCTGCCCTGGATGGATGGAGCATCTTAGAACATCTCGTCCTTACACTGTCAGTCCTGTCGCAACTGTACTCTGGGCGCCTAAGCCAGGGTTGGAACTGAGCAGAAGGGGCCACCGAACTAAAGGAAGAGGTACCTCACTATCTTCCGTGACTCCTTGGCCCCCTTTGTCCGAAAGGGACATCTAGCTTGAGGCTGGTAGGGCTGTCAGATTTCCGGCCCTGCCACGTATTTCTCACATTACCTACTGTCGTGACTTATCACCTGCAACTTGACAGGTTCGACACACAGGGCATGTTCTACGCATTAAGACGCGCTTCCTGCATTAGGCGATTTTCCCCGGATTGAGGATGTGTTCCTGGTGCAGAAGTGAAGACAGAGTTGAGGGATTCAGATTATCCTCAAGGTCTATGGGTCTGGAGTAGGTCGGGTCGTTTTCTTCCCTTCGACGATTCATCGTGTCCTAGATAGCAGCAGCACGTACAGTGAGGGCTTGATCTGGCCGAGGAGAGCTGGCTGTCCCTCACCGGATGACTGGTGCCTCCCTGATCCGCCCTGACCTAAGCCCGCCTTTCTGCTTCCCTGTCCACATGGGGAGAGGCTGTGGGCTCTTGCTCACGGCTCACCTGGACCGGCTGTGATTGCCGGAGGGCTGAATGGAGACTGAGACAACCTGATGGATCATCTCATAAATATAGCCCGCAGGAAGGAAAAGAAAATTATGCCAGCAGAATGCACTTACGAGAAATAGATCTGTGCGGTGCAGGGAGAAATGCTTTGATATTAAAATTTTTTGTAACTTAAAAAGGCATGAAAAATGATACCGACCGCTAACTAATCAACATTCCTTTGCGAACGCAGCTTCAGTTCCTAACCAAAAACACATCCCTGCTATTGTCTTGTCTGGATCCAGATGCAAACATGATTAATTAAGTTTCGGGCGAGGAGTGGGAGGGGGGTGGTCAGGATGGATGGCTTGCTCAGGATCATTTTTATACACAGGCCTGGGGAGAACTGCTGAGGCGGGGTGCCTGACCCCACGTGGCAGGGCTGGCCTTCTGTGCACTGCCAGCCACACGGGGTGCAGGGAGCAGGTTGCACCCAGACCTGCAGGGTCTCTGTAGAGCCAGCGGGGCTCTAAGAGAGGCTGTTGGTACAGCCCATTGCTCTGCCCCGTCCAGCATGGCGGAGTAGCAAAAGCACATGAGATGCTGTGGCAGGAGAGCTGGGCTCCTCTTGCCCGACTGCTACCAAGGCGTTTGGGACCCTGAGCAAGCTGCCTCAGTTTCTACATTTGTCAAATGAAGCGTTGGATTAAACTCTCTTCCCGAGAGTTCCTTAAACTCTCTTCCCGTTCTGGCTTTTTGTTTCTGTTGCCCGAGGTCCCTCAGTCATGGCAGATGTCGATCAGTCGACTTAAAGTGTGGCAGCAGTCGTGACCTTTGGGCAAAGGAGCCTGCTAAGGGTCGGGCTGAGAATCCTCCTCGGTGGGAGTGTCTGGGTCAGGTGGTGCTCTGCAGAGAGCCCAGCTGCATGGCGGAGGCCAGCAGGCTTGCTTTCTGATCACTGAGCTTAGTGATGACTCTGTATCACAGTGTACTCGTTAGAAAACAGGACACCAGGTCTCAGTTACCCTGGGGTGTCATGAGACTGAGTGGTGGCCCTCCTTTCTGGTCAGACAGGATAGTGACCTGGTGCCGAGAGCCGTGCCTTCTCCAGGAGTCAGCTCCCCGTAGGAGCTCTGGGCCAGTGTGTGCTGTAACTGAGTGGTTAATGGGGGGCGGGGGGGTGCAGAGTGACGCTCTCTATGTCCAGATAACCCCCCCCAACATCCTAACTGTTAGGCAAAGTACAGACTTCCTTTGGGCCTCATTGACCCCATCTGTAAAGTGGGAATAATAGACAACGTACCTCCTAGGATTGTCGTGAATATTAAGTGAGTTAAAACCTATAAAATGCTTATAATCAGGCCTGGCACATTCAGTAAGTGCTAAATAAGTGTTAGTATTCTTATTGAGGGCCCCTCTCCAGCTTTGGGCACCCACCAAATGTCCCTTTCCTAGGCACTCGGCCATGTCTTCTCTCAGGGAAGAGTAAGTGGAGCTGCCCCAACCGTCACCTGCACGAAGCAGGCACGTTCATTCATTCACTCAGTCATTCAGCAGACGTCACTGAGGGCCCACGGTGTCCCAGGCCCTTCGCCAGGCTGTGTGTTGACTGTGTTACATGCAGCTTCCAGCTTGGCCAAGCACCGGGCTCCCCAGGAGAGCACACAGTGGGTGCTTTCCCGCATGTGGAGGAGGAGCCGGCGTGTACATGAGTCAGAGTGTTACGAGGCCTGCCGGACCCCACGGCGGTGCCGGTGGCGGGTGTCACACACACAGCTTCCCAGCAGACTGGAAGGCCCTCACGTGGGGATTTGAGCCAGAGCCAAGGCTAGGATTCAGTGAACTATTTTATTGGGGGTTTTACTGCCTCCTTCTAAAGCCACTGAGTCCACTAACCCTAAGCCTCACCCCGGACCGTGTCCAGGACACAAAACGAGTGCCCTGCTCTTGTGAAACAGATTCTAAGAACTGTTGACTCTTCTGAATGTAATTTAAGGTGAAGCGGATCGTCCATGGGGGTTCCAGGCGAATCCCAGACCCCCCTGCCCCCACCCCAGCCCCATGGACGATGACTTTCAATTCTCGCCAACAAAGGCCTAATCCCTACGATGTTCAGGGCACTGGATGTTTGGTCAAGAAACCGAGGGGAGAAGGAATTTCCCTTGGAGAAGCAGCATGAGCGTGGCTACAAGATAACATTTCGGCCCCCGCCCTGTGTATGCACCAGGCCTGCGTAAGCAGGCCCCGTGCTCCCGCTGACCTCTCAGCAAGCCGAGGGCTGTCCTGCTACCTTCTCATTCTACAGCGGCTCCTCACTTCAGGCTACTTCTCCCGGCCTGGGACTGAGTTTGGTTGGTGTTTGTGCTGTGGTTGTCCTGCTTTTTGTTCTCAAGGCCTTGGGTTTGCACTCACCCCTCTGGTGTTTTCTCTCTCTCCCTCCACCTCCCTCACCCCCCAGGAATCTGCCTTCATTTCCCTCCCTCATGACCATGCTTCAGTGTTGAACTGCTTATCTGGGCCCTGGGGCGTTTATGGGGTAGGAGAGGGACCCCCCCCCCCAAGCTGTGGAGTACAGAATCCTAATGAGGGTCCCCGTCTTCAACTCAAGAGGCCCTGTAGGAAAGTGGCTCAAGACCCCGAGGCAAACTCTTGCTTGTCTCCCTGACTCAAGGTCCCCCGGTCCTTGAGTACCCCTGAGCTTGCCTGTGATCCCCAAGGAGCAGCTGTGTTCCCACCATGCCCAGGTCTGTGTCTGCACAGGCTCTGAGCTTCTCAGGGCCTGGGAGAGCCCAGCTGCCTCTCACCACTGCACCATCTGAGTACAGATGCTTAACTTCTCTACAGCTCCATTCTGGGGTGCTTCCCTTCTCTGGGTTTCCATTTTCTTTGGGGTAAATTAGCAATCCCTCCCCTATGTGGCTGTACTGAGAATCAAGTAATGTGCCAAAGATTTTCACACACTCTTACATGCTCACAGCAGCCCTGGGTGGTAGGCACATTCCCTACTTTATGGATCAGAAAACTGGGGGGCTCAGAGAGGTTATGTGGAAACACAAGTTGCGCGGCTTCTAAGTGAGGGGATGACAACCACTGGAATGAAAACCCAGAACTAGGATTTGCATAGCATTGAAAAACAAGAATGATAGTGTGGGCTGTTTTCAAAGAATTGATGGTTTACCAGAGAGGCTGAGAGAAGAACTGGTTGGGTTTCTCAGAAAATGGAAGAAAAATACCTCTATACCAGATGCATATTTGAAAACTGGCAGAAATCTGTCCACATTCTTTCTAGAAATAACTGTATTAGTTGAAGGTGGATTTAAAAGAGTATAAAGGTGTGGTAAGGATTTGATGGATTTGAGCTCCATGGTGGATAGAAAGAAAATGTTTACAGATGTTGATCAACGTTTGTCTGCCTTTCCAATGTAGGAGACAGAAAACTCTAGAAACAGATTTTTGCCTCGGTCAGATGGGAAGGAACCAACCATGAAGAAATAGAGTACTCATAAGGGTATAGTCAGTTCAACTCTAACAAAATACCGTAGACTGAATGGTTTAAACAATAGAAATGTATTTTCTCACAGTTCTGGAGTCTGGGAGTCTGAAACCAGGGTGCCATCAAAATCAGTTTCTGGTGAGATCTCTCTTCCTGGCTTCTAGACAGCTGGCTTCTTGTTGTGTCCTCACATGACAAGGAGAAAGGAGAGAGACAGAGCATGCACTCTCTGATGGCTCTTCTCATAAGGGCATTAATTCCCACCCTGATGACCCCCGCTAAGCCTCAGCATCTCCCAAGGGCCCTGGTACCATCACACCAACGGTCTTCAACATACGAATTTTGGGAGGATGCACTCAAGTCTATAGCAGATACATAAAATTAGTTTGTCAAATATCAGATCACAGCTGAGTTTCTCTAAGAATCCGCTATTATTACTGGAGCCCTATTTGCTACAGCTTTAACCACCAGAAAGTCTCAGGACTCTTCTTGTCAGTTACCGTGCGTGTTGGCTTCATTACCAGCTTTCGTTTCAGCGTCTGTAATCACGCGAGTAATCTCATCAGGATGCCTTCGAGGACAGTTAGCTATTCTCTTCCCACTTTATTTGCATGAGCGTTAATAGTAAGATAATTTAATCGTGTGGAGGATTTTAATTGTAGTTGAGACTGTAACAGACTTTACAGATGCTAAACCACTTTCAGAAACATTACCTGACAATTTTTATGCAAGTTGGAGAGACACGCACTATTATGATCCTTTTTGAAGTGAGAACACATTGGCTCAAAGGGATTCAGGGCTCCAGATTACCGAGCAGTGAAGAGGCAGCGTTTGCACTCTTCTCAGGTCATCTCATGTAGAAGCCAGGTCTCCTTAATCCGTAGATGCCTTTATTTTTTTTAGGTATTTTTTTTTATTACTTTCAACTGGACCAAACAACAGTGATCAGACACTTATATGCCTCACAAAGTGATCACCCCAACAAGTCTACTACCCATCGGACATCATCCATAGCTATTCCAATACCATTGGATGTATCCCCTATGCTGTATTTTACATTCCATACCTATATTTTTTTAATCATAGTTCACATTCAATATTATTTTCTCTTAGTTTCAGGTGTACAGTGCAGTAGTTAGGCATTTATATACTTGTAATTTATGAAGTGATCCCCCCAATAAGTCTAGTACCCTTCTGACACTATACATAGTTTTTACGTTATTAACTATATTCCCCATACTGTATTTCACATCCCTGTGACTGTTTTGTACTGTCAGTTTGTACTTCCTAATCCCTTCACCTTTCTCACCCAATCCTCCAACCCCGCTCCCATCAGTTTGCTCTCTGTACCTGTGAGCCTATTTCTGTTTTGTTTGTTTTTTCTGTTCCTTAGATTCCACGTATAAGTGAGATCATATGGTATTTGTCTTTCTCTGTCTGACTTATTTCACTTAGCATAATACTCTCTAGGGCCATCCACGTTATTGCCAATGGGAAGATTTCATTCTTTTCTATGGCCGAGTGATACTCCATTGTCTGTATGTACCACTTCTTCTTTATCCAACCGTCTATTGATAGGCATTTTGGTTGTTTCCATATCTTGGCGATTGTGAATAGTGCTGAGGTAAACATAGGGGTGCATACATTTTTTTGAATTAGTGTTTTGGGTTTCTTTGGCTAAATATCCAGGAGTGGAATTGCTGGGTCGTACGGTAGTTATTTCTAGAACAAACAAAACTCCTCCTCTTCAGGATGACTCGGTGACATGCTCCCTAATAGAGCAAAGGCCAAGCAGGCGCATAGCAGTGACCGCAAACTGAGTACGGGATGACGTGTGGTGGTAACAGACACATCCCCACACGCATCCTCACGTGGGTCATTCATTTGTACCCTCAGTAGCTTCCTATATTCCAAACACTGCAGAAACAGGGAGCAAGGACAGCATACTCCTTGGCTTTAGAAGGCATTATCTAGGCGTAAGACCGAAAAAATATGAAAGAAGCTGTGAGCAGCAGCTCCCATTTTTTCTCCTGCCTTTCCTCCACCAGCATTCTCCTCTACCTCCAAGCCAATAGATGACGTCCTCTGAGCTGCGTAGAGAAGAGAGTTGAAGAGGAAATAAGAGGGTTAGATGCTGCATAGAAGTTGTGCCTCCTTCCACACTGTGCCCTCCCCATGGCCAAATCACAAAGGAACCCTTTACAATTGGGACATCTGAGAATGGAGAGGACCCATGTCTTGTTACTTGCATGAAGTCCAGAGAGACTTAAAGTATGACCAACAGTGGGGGAGAAATGGTGGCATAACGTAATGGAGCCAAAGGCTACCTTGAGTTTTCTGTGTCCCTGAAGGGGTGTGGATGGCCTTCTGAAAATACCCAAGGCTCCTGAGTGAGACACAGAAGATACCTGGGAGAGCGCAAGGTCATAGGTAGGGCCTTGGGACCAGCACAAGGAAACATCAGAACTGTGCAGCCCAGGAACAGGACCGCTGAAGTTCTGGGAGCACGTAGCTGCATCTCAGAGGATTGCTGGTGTGTGGGAGGGTGTCTTGGATGGATACAGTCTAGGGTGCTGCTGAAGCAGCAGGTCATCCGAGCACCAAGGCAAACCAAGGCTGAGAAGTAGGGCCCAGCCCCACCCCCAGCCCGCAACACCATGTTGGCTAGTGTGTCAGCAGCCAGACAGTGGTTGGACAGCCCTCTCCCTACAGAAACAAAGACCAATCAGAGATAAGGAGAAAGAGGGAGAAGGAAACCTTGACTGTGACTCAGTTATAACACGTAATGGCTGGGAAATCACTGAAGTTAACTGGGCTTACCCAAAAATAATTCACTAATTTTTCTCATTCAATTTGAATGAGGAATCAAGATAGAAACTAAGGCTAGAAACAGGAAAGATAAAGAAAGATACCTTTTTTGCCCACTTAACTCTGTATTTTGTGAAATGAATAGTTATGATGTTAGCTATCACTTGTGATTATCGAATGTCAACATTAGGCCAAGTACTTTATACATCATCTCATTTAATCATAACTTCATGATGTATGTATTACTATCCCCCCTAAGACCAGAGAGATTAAGTTACCTGCCCGAGGTCACCCTGCTAATCATCAGTAAAGCCAAGATTTGTATCTGTATCTATATGACTCTAAAAAGTACATTCTTGGGATTGAAAAGAATTTATCCAGGATAACATCGGCACCTTTGAATTATAAACCACGTGACTATATTGTTACCTACGTAACAATAAATATAATTGAAATAATAAAAGTAAAGCTCATGTTTTTGACAGCACATTATCCTGGTCTCCATCTCCCCCCCAACCCCCCACAAAAGCCCAGTGATATTCACAAACCATTGGATTCCTCTCCCATCTCTTCTTTACAAGTGTCCGTAAAGCACTAACCCCTGAGAGCCAGGCTTCAGCTGGGCAACAGAGCTGTCCTTTCCTTTAATAAGGGCGAGCAGGCAGTGCAGGCTGAGATGGCCTTGTGCCCTGGTGAGCAACTTTCAAGATGCTGGCCCCTTAACAGATCTGAGATGTGCACGTCTTTCTTTGCTCACGGAAAATGTTTGCTCATTGCCTCGTATGTGACTGCAGACTTTGGACAGGGCAGGGATGTGGGAGAGGTTTGCTGGAAGACCCCATGTACTGGGGGAAGAGAGGGCAGTGCAGGCAGTGTATCCCTTGCTCTCAAGCCTCTGCTCTGTCCTAGACACATGGCTAGCCAGCACCACTGGTTTCCTGTCCGATTGCCCATGGCCTTGTCGGAAGAAAGGATTCTTCATCTGAACGCGGGACAGAAAACATAAAATCATGGCCCTAGTTGAATGAAGCCTCAGGAGTTAGATTGTCATCGTACACCTAATCCTTGGAAGTGGGGGAGAAGGGACTCTTCCGAAACTGATTTTAGGACGGGGAGGAAACAAAATGGTACTTCGAATGCCTCTGATCCCATTTTTCACATAGGACTCATCACCCTTTCCTCAATATCTGTATCTATAAACTTTGGAAAATTAGACAGAAAATAAGGAGAATGAAGGGAAAAGAGGAGAGGGGCAGAGATAGGTGAGGCAGATCCATCTGTGCGTGGTTTTCATTTGTACATGAAATTATCTGTGTCACTAGTTGAGGGTACATGTGTGACCTCTGTTAATTTTCCCAAAGCTCATGTGTGTTGTATTAGGGAGTCCAGAATCTCATTTTTAAATCCTCCCCTAACATCTCACCCGCCCTCTCAGATTGCCCGAGAGTTCCAGGAGCTTATGCAGTGGAAGTGAAGTTTGTAATAATCTCTTGGAGAGAGAACTGAAGGCCCGCCGCAATGGCTGTTGGTCTTTCTTGACTTCACAGCTACTCGTGTCTTCTGACGTGGTGTTGGCTTTGCCCAGGTCACTGTGGTCCTCCATGCAAAACATATAACACTTTGGAGCTCACATGTGCTTGCTCAGCCATCATTCTCCAGAGCGCAGACATGGGTGCCTGAGTGCTTGTGTCTGGAGGAGCTCCCAGCATGAGCCTTAAGCACTGGGCCCAATCCGAGCAGCCCTCCTCAGGCTGATAGATTGCGTCACTGGTCCCAGTTTTTCACCCTTCCCAGCATCCCTGCCTTTGCTGTGTATCTTTGGAGTTTCACCACTAAAGGGGCATAATATATTTCCCTGCCCCTTAAATTGGATTTGTCCATATGACTTGCCCTGGTCAATAGAAAATAGAGGAAGTGACAGTGTATCCAATCTAAGACTAGGCCTTAAGAAGCCGCATGCATTTTCACTTGTGGAACTGAGTTGCGCCATCCCAGTCAAGGCCACCCTAGATTAATAGAGCTTCAACAGACCCATATGTACTTGAACAAGCCTAATGGAGATCAGCAGAAGCAAACAGCTGAGCCCAGCATCCGTCGCTAACTCCTAAGCTAAATAGCATTGGTTGGTTTTGCCACCGATATGGTGTGGTTGTTTGTTACACAGCATCAGTGTGATTATTGTTAACTGACCCATGGCTCTGTGTTCAGCTCAGACAATCAAACTTGATTCCCCCCTTCCTCAAGATAATTTCATTTTCAGGGCCTTCATAGGTCTTCCCTATCCCTGGCCTTAATTAGGTTTAGCTTGGTCCACCTCTAGTGGATCACCGTAACTTTGACCTTGGGACACAGGGTTGAGAGCTCAGGCCCCATTTGCCCAGAAGGCCTCTGGGATCCTTTGGCAAATAATTCGTAACCCCTTGCCAGAGCTTCCCTTCCCAAGGAGATAGGCATTTTAATGAAGTCTCAAACACCAGAAAGGAACCACCCATTTCTTCCTTTTCATGTTGTTGGTTTCCTTGTACACAAGCTTAATACAACTTTGTCTAAACAAACAAACAAACAAGACCCAGAAGGTCCAATTATATCCTTCTCTCAGAAAATTATAATCTGATCCATCAACTCTTACATAACTACCAGAGATTCCTTAGGATCTGTCTTTGCAGTCCTGAGAGCATCTCTGGCTGGAAAAGTCTCAGGTGGTACAGTGTGTTTATATAAACTTAAGTCTTGGCGTGACATCCTATTATACATTATAGGGTAATGATTTTATGAACTGGTTTTACATTCAAGAAAACTGAAGCAATAAAAGGTTATATATCTCCCCAGCTTCAAACATCTAAGGAAAGACAGATCCAGGATTAGAACTAAAATGTTCAAGTTCTCTCTCTCCATTCAGATTTCTTGATACTTAAATCATGTGGTGGTGTCTGAAGGAGCCCAGAATATAGGACCTCTCTTTCCTGCCCGTGTTCTTTACAAGTTGATATTTAAAGGACTGGTAAACAGAGACCAAAATACCCTTTGTTTCTAACAGAGGTCAGGTTGGATGGAGGACGTGGCTATCTGTTAGCCAAGTAGACCTGCCAACACTGGACCCCAATGAGGAAAGGGACCCTTCCCCTAGAAGAGCAGATCAGAATGCCTCCTCTCTGTGAGCAACTCATTTCCAAGAGGAGGAGGGTAGAGCTGAACTTTGCACGCCCAGATGTATCAGTCAGTTAAGATACTTCATTTTCCCCTGGGGAAGTGTGAGTAATGAGGAGAAAAAAGCCAGGAGCTACACTAAATGAGCTCCCTTTAACAATGGAAACATTGTGAGTTGGGTGAAAATGTTCCTACAATGCACCAGACTTATTTAATATGCATCTAAGTTAGGCTTGATTTAAAAGCCTGTGTCCCGCCCAGCCCACTTCCATAAAGCCAGATACAGATATGTCTTCTGTCTCTATGTTAACAAAGAAAATAGTCGTTTGTTAAGCTTTAAACAAACTCTGAGGTACTGTGAAGTGGAGGGAGATGGAGTGTATACTGAACCGTTCTGAAGTCACACCACCGTATTCAACAATCAGTTCTGCCTCTGTGTGAAATGAACCTGGCTAACCCTGACACAAGGAAAACCTCTCTGTATTTCATCAATTCGTTAGCTAATAATAGTCCATCTAATTCTAATAAAGTTGTCATTTCCCATCCCATCCCCACCTTCAGATGTCGTAATGTTCTTTGAGGCACAAACTGGTCCATCTTCTTCTAGAAAAATTATCTATTGGAAGAATCTGGATCTTAAATAGTTTGCCATTTTAGCATATTCCCAATGTATTACCTATTCCAGCTGCTTATTGGCTCCTGTGGCCAATGCACAGTGTATTATGAATGTTTAAAGAATCAGAATTGATAGATGGATTCCCCCAAACCATGGCAGCAAAGATTACCGATTGCCAGAGCCCTTTATAAAGTAGGTGGAAAGCAGGAATGGTTCTCATCATATCCTGTCTCCACCATCTTGATTCATCTACAGTGAAAAAGGAGGAGGGTATGGTGTGGAAATGTGTGTGTGTGTGTGTGTGTGTGTGTGTGTGTGTGTGTGTGTTTCAAATTGCATTTTTTTTTTTTTTTTTTTTGCTACATTGCCAGTGAGATGATTAAAGAACTTTAGCTCTTTGCAACCGGCTCAGCCATAAGTTTCACTATGCTTTGCTTTACCAATATGGTTCTCATTTGCTTTTAACCTCATTCATTTCTTATTATTTTTGTGTCTCAGAGAAAAAGGCAGCAAGGAAAATCAACCTTGGGTTTCGTTAATTAAGGCCTGCATTCTTGCTGGTATGTTTCAGAAAAGACAATCGGTTCCTTTTGCCCCACTCTCTGGAGAACCTTGTAATGTGGTTCCATTCATTCATCAGGGGTCTGTGTGGCTTTGGGGCCTGTCCCGGTATGGTGGTCCTTAAACTCGGTTTCATATGGAATTGTGGACGTTGTGTCAGTTTGTAAAGCTAGTATTTCTCTCTGCCGAGCTCCAGCAAGCAGCCAGTAGGATAATCTCAGAAATCTTCGTTGGGGAGAAGACGGGAGCAAAGATTTTTATCGGCCTGTGGTTTTCATAATTAAGACAGAGAAAAAAGGTAAGCACTAGATCGCTCCCTCTCTCCCCAACCCCCCACCCAAATACCAAGCATTCTCCTTCTGAGTCCTTGTTTACTTGCTATATGAGCTCATGACCCATCTTAAGCTCAGTTTCATTTTTTATGATAAACAAAAATAAAGGCAGGGAACTTTGGGGTTATTTTCTAGAATGCAGAACCAGATAGAGTCAGGGGAAAAAGCCATATGTCTGCCTTCTCACATCTCTTTTCCTCTTCACCTTTATGCCTTCTGCAAACAACATTGACGTGGTTGAGTCATTTTACCCAAGCCTCTTTTGTCATGTCCACCAAAAGAGAACACCCAGGCTGCATTCCATAGGTAATCATGGATCGATCCTTAAAGAACGTCCTCCATCTCTATTCAGCAGACGCTACGGTGCTCCAGGCAGTGGGGTGAGTGTTGTAGAGATTCAGAGATGAGCACACGGTTGCGTCTATAGAGAGTGCATGTGTACAGGACAGATGTGGAACAGAAGAAGGAGAAGCAGAAAGGGATTGGGCGGGGGCAGAAACACGCCCCCTTGTGATGTTAATCTCAGTGTCCTCGGTTTAGTTGACTCCTCACATATCATCACGGGTCTCATCTACTTCTCTAGCTCTGTAGCCAGCTGAAGTGTGGTTAGGGTGAAGAGCAACACGGACGCCAAAGCCTGAGGGAAACAGAAGAGGAAGTCGAGACGGTGACTGTAGACCTCTCTTTTGAAAAATATCTTTGTAAACAGAGTTCGGGAAGACTGTCAGTGTTTAGAAGGTGAACATCTCACTTCTCTGATGATGTTGATGCTACAGAATAATTGCCTCCCTCCAGTCCTATAGGTTTTTCAGTTTTCTAGAACAATGACTAACGTGGACTGCTGTCTAACTCCGTGCCAGCCACTCTTGTAATCTCGTACCCACATTGTTTCACTTATTTAATCCTTGTTACCCGATAGAGTAACTGCTGTCATTCAGGCCACTCTGTAGTTGAGGAAAGGGAAGCACGGAGGGGCTCAGTGCTTTGAGCCCCACAGGACAGCCCGTAAGAGGAGGAGACAGAATTCAAATGCAGCCAGATTGGCTCTAGAGCCCACACTCTCACCCATGCCTTTGTGGGTCTTGGTTCTTTGGTAGATTTTGAAACTATGGGGCTCTTTCCACTAATGTCTGCCTTGCTGGGCGCCAGTCGTTTCCAGTCGCTGTAGCAGTGGAGGGCAGAGGAATCAGGAAGCTCGTCAGAGCCTGCAGTTTCTCTGCCCTCAGCACTCCTGTGGATTGTCACACGGTGCTCTTTGGCTGTGTGCTCTCTCCTGTTGAGCTTCCCAGACCCCAGTCAGTAGCACCCCAGTTTTGTTCAAAGCTGGAGTGAGGTTGGTTGGGTAGTAAGAGGGGCAAGGAAAGGACAGGTTGCAGGGGGAGGAAAATGACAGTGGCCCTCGAGCCTCGTGCTGCCTGGCAACAGAGCCCCTTGCAGGACCCAGGACAAGGCTCCACAGCCCCCTTTCCTCCCCGTCTTTCTGCTTTACCCTTTGCAAGGAGAAAACTGAACCAGGAAGAGAAGACCGAGGTATGGGGTCGGGAGAGGGCTTTGAGAACATCCAGTAGGGTCTGCCTAGCGTGGCCTTGCTGGGAAAGTGCGTCTGGAAAAGTCGGTCTCCCCACCCCGCTGCTCCAGCTGCCCCAGCATTGACCACCTACCAGTTTAAGGGCCTAAGAAGCCATGTTATCATGCCGTTGCATAGCTCCTCAGAAAAACACACTGGCTCTTTCACTTTAGAAAAGAAGATTGTGGATCTACCTACTGATTCTGTGTGTGGTTGAATTACAAACAACACTCCTCTCTGTCTGCTCCTACTCTCCTTTGCCCATGTCTTTACTTAAACCCTTCTCAGAATATTTTATGTACTTCCCTGCCTTCCCCAGTGGATGTTTACATTCACTAGGGACCAGTATCCTTCCATATCCATCCCTCCATCTTCCATACCCACACCTAGTACTTTATTGTACCAGTCAGGATGCCTGCAGCCAGAACACCATATAGCAAACAGATTTAAATTAAAGGACGGTTTGTGATCTTACGTAATAAGAAGTCCCAAGTTAGAATGTCTCGAGGATCGATGAACACAATAGCTCAGTGATATCAGGGATCCACATTCTCCATCTTTTTCCTCTGCTAACATCAGCATGTTGCCCCATGATCTGGGCTAGTCCTCAATGCTCACAAGCATGACGATCATCGCACACATGACGGTCTCCAGTGGCAGCTCTTTGAAAGGATAAGCAAATCTTTCTCAGAAGCTCCCCCAGCAGCTGTCCCCTCACACTTATTGGCGGGAACAGGGTTACATGCTCACCCCTAAACTAAGCACTGGCATGGCGAATGGACTTCCCATGATTCAACTAACCAGCTTTTACCCCTGGGTTGGGCACAGGATCAACTTTGCTAAACACATCGCTCCATGGAAGAGAGTGGACACCCAAAACAAATCAGGGCCCTACTAGCAAGGAAGAAATTAGAGAGGGGGTGGGAAGATGAATTTGGTGTATGCAGCCACCAGTGTCTGATGAAATGACGTGACAGTAATGTTTATTGAATTTCAACTGGCCTTAGCTTGAATTATTTCATCAGTTCTGGAAACAGAGCTGTGAGGGAATAGAGCCCGGGTTAGATGTGCTCTGATGAGGAGAGGGAAGAAAAACATTTAGGAAAGGTTGGGAGCAGGAGGCATTGCCTGCTGAAGAGCCAATGCAGTGTGAAGTCTCCCTAGGGCAGAACAGGAAGCCAGCACAGAAGAGCTTCCATATACCAGGTGCTATATGGAGTTATCTGCACACTTTATCCTAGTCAACCCTCATAAAAGTCCTTCTGAAATACAAACAATTATTCTCCTATTACAGATTAAGAAATCAAGGCTCAAAGATTTGGGGTAACTGCCAAGAGTTCCACAGCTCATGAGTAGCAGAGAAAGAATTCTGCTGGCTGTTGACAATGGCTGTAACCTTCCCACAGGGTCCAGGTCTCTAAGGCATTGATAGGAACGTAACCTCAGCCAAACAGTATTTTGTTAGGATCTGAGGCTATGGGCCCCACACCTCCGTGAAATGTCTTGGGGCAAACCATTTGTGAGCACCAAATGCTTGTTCGTGCTTCTGGTCTAAGGCTTAGTGAGAGAGGCAAGGAAGGTGAGCCCCCGGAGTCCCCTTTATCCTAGGCCAGTGCTTCTCAGAAATTTCTACTGGTGTCCAATGGCAGAGGATGGGGAAACTCAAGAGACCTGGGAAATTAGCAGATCTTTGTCCATACAGAGCATGCTTTAGCAAGTCAGCCAGGCTGGAAATGGTCCTAGGAAACTGTCCACTTCATCGCTGCCTGAGGTTGTGATTTGTGGAGCAAAAAGTGAGAGAACGCTCCACAACCAGACCCAGCCTCAAAAGAGGAGAAAACACAGACCAGAAGCAATACGAGGAAGAGGAGAAGATTTTTATGAACAAGAGAACAAGCCATATGACACGGTGCAAGAGGTCAGCTTGGAAAATCAAGCCTACCTGAGCAAGGTGTTGTGAACCATGAATTCCTGAAGGATTCGTCTTCTCCAGAGCCTGGGAGAAAAGAGAAAGTGTAGGCCTGGGAACAAGGCCCATCCGCCACGTGGAGACTGGAGGTACCAATGCAGACTGAGACTGGAGGAGTCATTGCATGTGTGGTTCAGCCTCCTGCCTCTGAAGTCCCACTGGACATCCACGTTGCTTGGTTCTGGTCAGGAGGACCCACAGGCTACATAGGACCACTCGGGTATGACCACCTGCCATCCAGCCTCACTACCTAGCAGGCCCCAGTACAGGCAGGCAGACTTCAGAAAAACAAACAGTTGCTCAAAACCCTGAGATGGAAATACCTACCCATTAATTTTCATTACAGTGAGCCTGTGTCCATTAGCCCTCCAGAAGTTATAGCTGGAGGTATCACACTACCTGCTATTAAGCTGTACTACAAGACCAGAGTAATCAAAACAGCATGGTAGAGGCATAAAAAGAGACATACAGATCAATGGAACAGAAGAGAGAGCCCAGAAATAAATCCACATCTATATGGTTAATTAATCTATGACGAAGGAGGCAAGAATATACAATGGGGTAAAAAAAGTCTCTTCAATAAATGGTGTTGGGAAAATGGACAGACACAGGCGAAAAAATGAAACTAGACCACTTTCTTACACGATATATAAGAATAAACTCAGAGTATTAAAGACTTAAATGTAAGACCCGAAACCATAAAACTCCTAGAAGAAAACATAGACAGAAAACTCTCTGACATGGCTCTTAGTAATATTTTTTCTGATATATCTCCTTGGGCAAGGGAAACAAAAGAATAAACAAAAAAATAAACAAGTGGGACTACATCAAATGAAAAGTTTTTGCACATCAAAGGAAACCATCAACAAACACAAAGGCAACCTACTGAATGGTAGAAGATATTTGCCAATGATACATCTGATAAGGGGTTAATATACAAAATTTATAAAGAATTAATATAACTTCACACCAAAAAAACAAACAATGCAATCAAAAAATGGGCAGAGGACCGAAATTGACATTTCTCCTAAGAGGACGTACAAATAGATGCCCAATAGACATATGGAAAGATGCTCGACATCACTAATCATCAGGGAAATGCCAATTAAAAGCACAATGAGATATCACTTCACACCTGTCAGAATGGCTATCATCAATAAATCAACAAACAGGTGTTGGCGAGGATGTGGAGAAAAAGGAACCCTTGTGCACTGTTGGTGGGAGTGTAAATTGGTGCAGTCACTATGGAAAACAGTATGGAGACTCCTCAAAAAATTAACAATAGATCTACCTTATGACCCAGCAATTCCACTTCCGGGTATTTATCCCAAGAAATGCAAAACACTAATTCAAAAAGATATATGCACCCCTGTGTTCCCTGAAGTGTTACTTGCAATAGTCGAGATATGGAAGCAATTGAAGTGTCCTGCCAATAGAAGATCGGATAAAGAAGAGATGGTACATATATACAACGGAATGTTACTCGGCCATAGAAAAGAATAAAATCTTACCATTTGCGACAGTATGGATGAACCTAGAGGGTGTTATGCTAAGTGAAATAAGTCAGAGAAAGACAAATACCATATGATCTCACTTATATGTGGAATCTAAAGAACAAAATAAACGAACCAACCAAACAGAAACAGACTCATAGATACAGAGAAACTGATGGTTGCCAGATGGGATGAGGGGTTGAAGGGCTGGGTGAAAAAAGGTGAAGGGATTAAAAAGTACAAATTGGTAGTTACAAAATAGTCACAGGGATGTAAAGTACAGCAGAGGGAATACAGTCAACAATATTGTACTAACTATGTATAGTGCCAGGTGGGTATGTAAACTAGTTAGGGGGATCACTTCATAAGTGATATATAAATGTCTAACCACTGTGCTGTACACCTGAAATTAATACAAAATAATATTGAATATTGTAATTGAAAAAATAAATAAATATAAAAAATAATAAGATTTATATATATGTAAGTCATATATATATAAACCACATACATATACATATATAACATATGTATATGTGTATATATACGAGATGGGGTTTGTCCTAAGGTACTCACAGGGGGAGCAAAATGTAGGAAGCTTTTGCAAACAATATTCCCTTTACCAATACCAGAGGTATCGCTTTAAAAGCAGAATATGTTTTCAACATGGTGGTTGCCAGAGATGACATTCAAAATATTTGATAACCAATATGGCACGAGCCCCAACCAATCATAACTGGAGCCAGATCTTCAGGTGTGTCCAGACTCGACATCAGTCACTGTCACTGCCTCAGGCAGCTAGCTCTGCAATGACAAGCTTCCTCCTTCGGCTCAAGGGGCTTTCCCGGTGGGGAACAGCCTTTCCTAGACACAGCCTGTGTATGGTGCTGGCAGGGTCTGGGGTGGCGACGGGTAGGTTGAGGAGTGGCAGGGAGATTTTAAGGGGATTGGAAGACTGGAGAATGGTAGGAACCGCTAAGCAAAAGCAGCTTGCCAAAAGGAAATTCACAAAAACCAATTGGCTGGAAACAAATTAGCCAAAAATCAGTTTTGTAAAAATCATTAACTTGTTAAATGATCAAGTTTAACATATTAAACCCCAACCAGCAATTACCAAATTCTTGTTTCCCTTAGCTACTCAGAGTTTATAGCAATTCGTGTTGCTTGCAGTAATTTGAACAGACTCTGTGGAATTTTCCTGAGTTTGGTTGCCCAGAGGCTTTGCCACAGCCAGAGCCAGTCGGTATCATAGAAGAATCCTGCATATGAGAGAGATCTACACGACTACACCCCTGATGAAAGAGTAGTCCCCTATCTGGGATGTTTGCGTGCACCGCTTCCGGAGGGATGGCTATGAAGCAGTGAGGGACGGCCATGGAGCCAGCCAGCAGTGCCGAATCAGCCAGCTTCACACATGCAGGGACAGAAGTGGCAGCCCTCACAGGCCAGCTGGGGCTAGAAATGGAAGAATCCCAAATGTCAAGTCAGTGAGTTTGAAATCACCAGGAGGCACTGAGGAGCCACTAGCACTGGCATGGCAAGGGTGTAGACGCCACCTGCAGCAGGGCACCCAGTCCACTGTCGAGTCAAGGGCCCACCCTATGGTACTCTGTGTTCTTTTGCTTCAACTTGAGCTGCAAGGCTTTAAGCCACCTCCTCTTAAAACAAAAGCCAACTGCCCTGAAAATAGTTCTGCTCTGGTACATAAGGGCCATAGCTTTATCTTTCTAATTATAGGACTGTCAAAGATTGTTATTATTATTATTATTATTATTATTATTATTATTATTAATTTATCTTTTGATAAATAGCCATCTGCAGAATGGAATATGGAAGGTCCTGGGCCCGTAACTCAGGGATTGACAGCTGAAAACTATCCTCTGCTAACATGTAAAACCTAGGGGGAGAAGCTATTTAGTATTAAAAGTTAGGGTACTCGAGGGGTTATAGAAAGCAATGTCTGTGAAATCTCGATTGCATTTTCTTCTTTCGCAATCATTTTTCTGCTGGGTTGTTATAAACAAGACAGTGAGACTGTTCAGAAGGTGTTTAATGCCACTGAATTGGAACACTAGACAGGAAGTGCTAAGGTCTTGGTGTAAAACGGAGGTCTGCCTCCTCCTAGTTGCGTGACCTTGAGTAAGCTTCGTATTCTTTCTGAGCCTCGGTTTCCTCAGCTGTAAAACCCATCATGTTGTCCTGCAGGTCAGATGGCACAATCGTGTGACACTGGAATGAGGTGCTCCTTGAAATAATATACAAGGTAGAGTGGGTTATGGTCCAACTGCCTTGCTTATTCTTTTAATAAAAATTATTAAAATAAGTATAATTAAAAGGAAATGATATGGGAGAAGTATTAAACCAGCAGATTTCAGTGATCTTTGAAAATTCCTGTGCCCAAATATCGGTCTTCTACCTGTCCTCTTCCTCACTCATGGGCTGACGGGGTGGACATCTCCATGCCGCAGTTTCCACTGGTGTCTGTCCCCGCCATCCTGGCTCTCAGCTGCCCCCATGGCACCCACCTTCCCATCAGGCTCAGGGCCTTCTCCCTGTCCTTTCCTCACTGACTGCCCCCAGCTCCTTTTGCTGTGTGCTTGCCCTTCCTCTTTACCCTGAAATCCATGGTCCATATGGAGAGGAAGGGCCTCGATAACCTCACTCGTCATCCTGGGGTCACCTTTCGTTTTGTTCCTGCTCTGGCACGTAACATCTTGACGTCTCTCTTTTGGGTATGCAGGGACTCCTTTTAATCTCTGTGTCTTGGAAAACCCCTGGCCCCAGGCAGTTAAAGCACATTCTCCTCCCCTCATTGTCCACCCATCCATTCCCAATAAGGGCAGTTTCTAGTTCCAGGTCCACTTCTCTGAGATGCTGTTGCTTATTTACATATATTTAAATGACATGCAAATCACACATACTACACATATACGTATTATATATGTATAACATATATACTACATACACATATACACATCTAGCTTAGGGCTGGACATTTTGGAGGCCTTCGATGAATGCTTTTGTCTCATATTCTATATATACTTTTCCATACAGTAGTCACTAGTCACGTAGCTATTTCAATTTAAATTTTAATTAATTAATATCAAGTAAAAGTTAAAATTCCGTGCCTCAGTTGCCCTAGCCACATTTCAGGTGCTCATTAGCCACATGTGGGTAGTGGCTACGGAATTCAGTAGGGACACCCCGAACGTCATGTTGGGCCCCACTCTTCTATCTCATCTGTGGGTGTCCTTCTGCATCTCTCCATACCATCATCAGTTCCTTAGAAACACAGAGACCAGTTTTTACTTCTAGAGAGTGCTCATTCTTTCTCAGTTCTGTGCAGCAAAATTCAAGACCAGACGGGTCTCAGCACAGGCAGAGCCGTATGCTGGGCTCTGGATGGGGCAGAATAGAGAAGACTGTTTTCCAGGAGTTAGAAGGAATCACAGGTTCACTGTTTCCCATCGCCAAGCTCCACAACCCCTGGCTTTTGTGCAGGTGCTCTTGAGACTCTGAGTGAAGGCAGTGGTGACATGTTTAATGAAAGGTAAATATTTATGGTCAGCCTCCAGCAGATGTCCTCTGTGGGTGGCTGGGTGAGTGGGTGGGTCAGCGAGGCCTTCAGCAAGGGAGCTAGGATTCTACCCGTGGTAACGCTTTGGGTCTCACCTGATACATTCCTGTGTGCCTAATGTGACCCTGTTGTTCTGCAGTCAAACAGGTGGGGAACCAAGCAGCCGGGATGCTATCAGCAGCCCTCTGAGTCCAGAAGGACGGCACTGTGCTTGGAGCTGGAGCAACTTCCCTTATGCTGTTTTTGAAAACTCCCAGTTAGGCGCAGCCCAGCCATCCAGTCTTCTGGGACACTGCTGGCATCTAGTGGAAAGACAGGGAAGCAGCTGGCATACAAATACTTGATTCTCACAAGGGGCGGGTCCCAAGCAGACCTCACTCTGCAGGGTTCACATTCCACACTCCCTGCTCTAGCAAGAGTGGTGCCAGCGAAAGGAGACGCCATAGGAACAGAAGTATGTGTACCCAGTTCACCCACTCAGTTCCCACAGCACTGGTTCTCAACACCCTGAGAACCAACGTCCTCTCTTTATAGTATATATGTGGTTTTTGCCAGGGTTATCCTCCTAAAATAAAATTCATAAGCTACCTATGCACATTATAAAAATCAGTATAATGTCCTCACTATAATATAAAAGTGTAACATAGTAGTATGTGATTTTTACAACATATATACTCTATACAAGAAGTGCGGGAAAATTAAAGAGCAGAAATACAGGTGGACACTCGAATAAGACCTTGTATTCAGATAAATAATAACAGACCAACCTGATTGATTGTGTGTGATAAGAGATCAAAGGAAATAGTCTTCATGGAAGCAGGAAGGAAGTGTGTCTTACATTTCAGTCACTGAAAAAAGGTAAACAGCTATAGGAAGCAAGACACAAGTGGCGATCAAGAATTCAGCAGAAGCAGGCATTCGGGAAATGTCTAGAAGAAATGGCTGCCCCCTAAGAACCCATGGAAGCATGGAGGGGAGTGACGAGAGTTTCCCCCCATAGGAGAGATGGGAGCTAGGGCCAGTTTATGTTGCTATTAAATATTGAAGAGAGGGGTGGTTCCAAATGAGGGGAGGACCAGGGACCGCGGGGAGGCTGAAACTTGGGTTACAAATCCGCAGAGGTGCTGTCGCAGGGCGTGGTGCCTAAAGCAACAAAGGTTGGTTGTCAACAGAGGGGATCTGCCACATGATTGAGAAAACTGCCATCTGGTTGAAGGTGACTTGAATAACTCAGATAAATACTGAGCCTGTCATTGACTGAACAGCCCTGTGCTGGGTGCTTTCTATGCATTGCCTAATTCTTGTAACGACCCTGGAAGGTATTCATTTATTCTCTTCACTTGACAGGGATGAAAACCCAGATTTGGAAAGTTAAATAAGTCACACAGTCAAGCTCTTGGTAGGATGTGGCAGAGCCAGGATTCAGCTGCAGCTGTACCTCGTTTGACCCTCATGCCCACCCACTCTGGCAGGTAGGTGGGTAGAACTAGGAATTATTGTTCCCACTTTGGTTTTGAGTGGCCGGAAGCCGAGGGAAGTGATGTGAGTGGCTAGATGCTGTGCAGCTGGCATGCAGTGTCCCCAGGCGGACTGCAGAGTCCCTAACTTCTACAGCATTGACATCGTATCTTGTGCTATGTACTTGGTATCTTGTTTGAGGGATCTCAGAAATCAGCTACAATCTTAAGCAGATGAAATTGAACACCCCTGGCAGGATGTGAGCATGGAGATTCATCAACTGTTTCATAACAGAGACCAGAAATTTACATGTCACTTCGGGAATTTAGTTAAGATCTGTGCTCAGTATGGGAACAATTAGCGAACAGATTGCAGATAAATTCTCTGATTATTCAGGGATGGGACAGTGACTTGTTACAAAGCCACTCTTGGATATATATGAAGGTGATCTGGCTAGACCATCTGTCATCCAGTTAACAGTTGGGTTTGATCCTTCATGATGGGTTGGGCTGTATTGCCTTCCTCCCTCATTGCCCCTGGAATACCCTTCCTAATTTTGCATGCCGGGGTCTAAGACCCCAATGAGTGGAAAACCCTTTTTCCATCAAGTGTATTCAAGAAGGAAGCATTTTGGGGCCAGCCCAGTGGCTCAGGCGGTTAGAGCTCCATGCTCCTAACTCTGAAGGCTGCCGGTTCGATTCCCACATGGGCCAGTGGGCTCTCAACCACAAGGTTGCCAGTTCGATTCCTCGAGTCCCTCAAGGGATGGTGGGCAGCGCCCCCTGAAACTAAGATTGAACACGGCACCTTGAGCTGAGCTGCCACCGAACTCCCAGATGGCTCAGTTGGTTGGAGAGCGTCCTCTCAACCACAAGGTTGCCGGTTCGACTCCCGCAAGGGATGGTGGGCTGCGCCCCCTGCAACGAGCAACGGCAACTGGACCTGGAGCTGAGCTGCGCCCTCTACAACTAAGACTGAAAGGACAACAACTTGAAGCTGAACGGCACCCTCCACAACTAAGATTGAAAGGACAACAACTTGACTTGGGAAAAAAAAAAGTCCTGGAAGTACACACTGTTCCCCAATAAAGTCCTGTTCCCCTTCCCCAATAAAATTAAAAAATAAAAGTGTGAAGTGGCCAAATACCCCAACTTTAAAAAAAAAAAAGAAGGGAGCATCTCTTAGGTCTCTGAAATCTGTTTGTAAGAACCAATATCATGGTTCTCTGAACTGTTCTAAGTAGTGACTGTGAGATGAGAGAATGAAGCCCAAGTGAAGTGAAATAACCGTAACCGAAACGTTCAGACTTGGGGTGGGAGTTTACAATGGTACAACCACGTTGGAGAACTTTTTCTCACAAAGTTAAAAAACACCTACTCTTACTCAGCTATTTTACTCCTGGGCATCTGTCCAAGGGAAATGAAGACATCTTCACACACACACACAAAAAAAATTGCAGAGGAATGTTCATAGCAGTTCTATTCCTAATTCTCCACCCCCACCACCAACTGGAAACAACCCAAGTGCTCATCAACAGGTGAATGGATAAATAAATTTGTGTTGTACTACTATAATAGAACAATACTAAGTGTTAAGAAAAAGAATAAACTACTCACTCAAGCAACGACATAGATGAATCTCAGAAGCGTTTTGTTGAGTGAAAGAAGCTTACCTACCTACGTAACTAATCATTTAATTGATTGCAATAATTTCAAGTTCCCGAACTGGCAACACTAAGCGATGGTGATGGAATCTGAATCGTGATGACTTCTGTCAGTGGGAGGGCACTGGCTGGAACAAAACAAGGAAATTTCTTTTTCTTCAGGCTGTCTCCCCGTCCCTCCCTGAGACTGCGACTATTGTCCCCACCCATGGTGTAGCCACAGCAGCGGGTCTCCTAGCCTGTCAGAGGCTCAGTGGCTGCAGAAAGATGCAAACCGCCCCTTGGTTTCACTTAGCGCCGTCCCCAGCTGATTTGGCTTCCAGCTTCAACAACCCAGAGTTAATATGAACCTGACCACGGCTCCAGAGGTCAGAGAGGTCTTTAACCTGGCAGGCTTGAGTACACAGCTCAAAGTTCAAAGCCTGCTGGACTTCAGGGATCAGCTCAAGCCAGACAGATGGCCGGGTGGCACAGCAGGGACCCGGATGGTCGAGAGTGCCCTCCATCCTGGCGGACTGGGATATTCTTTCCCGTTTGTGGAACCACATTTGCCCTCTAAGAAGCTGGGCCATGACTGCCCCGGTTGACCCATCATTTCTCTTCACCCAAATGAAGCAGGCCCAAGGTTCAACAGGTACCCCACGGCCACCGGAATAAAGTCAGCATCTCCTTACTCTTTGCTCATCCTTGCTCATCCTGCTACATCCGCCAAGCCCTCCGGGGCTGCCCTGTGGAGCCCAGCGTCAGATCCAACGTTGGGCCCACCATAAACCCCTTTGATGCTGCAAGACCCCACCTGAAGTAGCTCTGCTTGGGGCCCACTATACCTCCACTGAGATGAGTTCACTGAGGCGAAAGCAGTGAAGGCTGACATGAAAGTGTTTCACCTTGGAAGAGAGGCTGTTCCTCAGCTCCGTGCAGCGATCAGATTCAAAAGGTCCCCAGGATAGTAATTAGATCAAATTTGAGAATCTGACAGGAGAGCCTCCACAGGTCTACCCGCTAGCCCCTTATAAGTATTAAACCATTTACTTCTCATGAAAGTGTCGGAGACGTTATGGGGAAACTGAGGCCCAGAGAAATGGGAGAATGTGTGGAAGGTAGTAAGTGGCTGCAGGTTTGAGCTCAGGCATTACACTGCAGTGTCTGTGTTCTTCATATCACGCTGTGGTGTCTCCCGGGAGGGAGGGATGTGGTCCAAGGTTGCAAAATGGCAATGGAAAGTCTGGGTCAGGGCTACAGCACACAGCCAGGCTCTGTGAGCACTGGCCCAGAGACTGATTGTGAAAGGGTGAAAATTGCTGAGGGAAAGGTATTTCCAGATCCCAGATTATGGCCAATTTCAAAAGCATTTCTGAGGTAATATTTCCATCTAGTGGCAAAACAGCAGGTAGCAATTACCCTCCAGGCAAATATCGAATCTGCCTTGAGTGGGGGAGGTACAACAAATCAACAGGAAATTTATTTTTCACAGATTCCAAAAGACGGGCACATCCTACGGCCACAGGTCATGGAATAGCCTTGAATTTCCACACGCCATGGAATGCTGGCTGCAGGCTGGGTTCACGTCCCAACTCTGGTCTTTAACTGCCGAAAGGCTTGGGCCAGTTAATTCAGTTCATTATCTCTTCTGAAAAATGGAGAAAATAGTATCTCCATATGGCTGCTGTGAGAATCACATGAATACTGTATGTAATGTGTCGGGCATATTGTAAGCCCTTAAATGTTCGTTGTTACAATACTAAAGAGGTGTGGCAAGAGCTGGGACAGGCGCACAGAGGGAAGGACGCATTGGACATTAATTAGTGGCCTTCAGCGAACCCGACAGGACTGTCCTTGGGGCCGTCTTTTTTCCACATGTAGTCTTATGTTTGCCTTTCCCTGCCTATATTACTAAATAGGTTCTCCACTCAAATATATTAGAGGCTCTCTGTCAGGTGTGTCTACACAGTACGCCCCTCAGACTGTCCTGGCTGGGTCCCCTCTGCTGTCTGCCCACCAGCCCTCAGGTGGTGGCTGTCCTTTACCCATCCCCTCACCACCTCCCAGACAAGCCCTTCCTTAACAACGTGGGCGGTCAGGGGGCTTCTGTTACTCTCCACCTGAAATCACCCACTCCCCCCCTCTAACCATCTTTGATGAACTGGGCAAAGAATGTGGTTTGGGAGCAAATAAGCAACTATTTTATTTTGAAGTTTAATTTTGTGACGAACTTCACTGAAATCTGAGGTAACTTTGCAAAGTACCAAAAGTTCATTTCATAGTTAACCTTGTGCTGGCCTAGTTGCTCATTGACTTCCAAATCTGAATGTTGTTCCCATTAAAAGGGTAACTTTTAGCCTTGAACCTCCTCTGTACTCATGGGCAGTGACTGACTCTTTCCTACCCCATTCAACAGTGAGCCAGGCTTTGAGCGGCTGCCTCTAGACGCCCCTTTTGCGAGTGCCAGAGGACACTAAAATCAGGTTTGTTGGTGGGTGTCTTCTGTGAGCTTAGAACTGGGGTTGGAGATGAAGTGGCAGGTGGAGCGACCGCAGAGGAAGGAGACTGAGACATCATGGGTAACTGAATTCACAAGGTGAGGGGTTTGGCAAAAACAGGTCATGTAGACAGGTAATAGGACACTGACAGGGCCAGCAAAGGAAGGAAGCTGCAGACAGAGGTTATCTCTAGTTAAGTCTTAGAATCATCTGGTGGAATGTTAACCCTTAGGTGGGAACATGAGTCAAAATATGTCCACTTGCAAAAGGGCTCTGGAAAATCCAAAAGGTACAGTCCCTGCTCTCGGGGATGTATTTTGTACCTTGACCACTGCTTCCTGCACAGGCAGAGGAAAACAGTGATATGGCTACTGCTTCTGAAAGTCAGAGAAGTTAATGTTTCACGAACAACAGAACAGGGGTAGTTTCTTTGGGGAATAAGCTTGTTTGGAACGAGGTGCCAATTCGCTCCAATGCAGAGCATTTGGGGACTGTGATTGTGTCGATTTGAGTCTATAGATCAATCTGGGGAGAACATGGCGATGTTGGTACTGTCCATGGAACAACGTCCAAGCCTGTAGAGAATTTTTATAAAAATGTATTTGAGCCAATCAGAGGATACGCGTGGAAGCCAGATCTCAACAGACTGTATAGATAAAGATGCTGTGTTCTTTGTTTCTCAGAAAGGCAGTTTGCAGCTTCTCTTTCGCATTTGCCATTAAGGAGGGAGCGTAAGGAAGATCACATGAAGGTGGGAGAAAGCAAGGCGGAAATGGGATGACAGGACAGTTCACAACGTTATGTGCTCTCTGGAGGGTGGTTGCTTCTAAAAAGAGGCATTTCAATGGTGTGTTAACCTAGATGCACAGAAACAATGGACAGGGCTTGCTTAAGGCAAAGATGTGCCTTTTACTAAGAAATTACAGGTCTGGGGCATGATTATCCATCATGACTTGTCCAGTTAGGCATTTTGATCAGATCACCCTGTGAGGTGACTTTCCCTAGAACCGCTTTTTCATCAACACTATAAAGATAGCCAAATAGGTCAGTGAAACAGAATAGAGAGTCTAGAAATTGGATCAAAGGAGAAATGGCCTTTTGTGATCTTCTACTTCCTAACAGGAAGCAAAACTCCCAAAGTCTATACCCTTCATCACTAGGCTATTCCACATTTTACAAGATTCTTCAGTTCTCACAAGATCTCCATGGTCAGTCCGCATTTTATAGGTAGCTAAGAATTGGAGCTTGTCTAGACTATCCAGAGTAGAACGTCATCTGTGGGATACTATTTAAGAGACAATGGGAATATTCCCAAATTCCCACAGAACTCACCCCAGAAAAGGACATCTGTTACACTCTATATCAGCAACTAACAGAGAATGTACTATTAAAAATCTGTCTTCTCCTTTGACTGTAAGCTTTTTGAGAGCAGAGATTGACATCATATACTTTTTTTTAAATCCCATGTCTAGAGATATTAGTCAGGGTAAATTTGGCTATACTGTAGTAAAGAATAAAGCCTGAAATCTTAGTGGGTTGACACACAAATCTTTATTTCTTGCTCATGCAAAATCAGCTGGAAGCCAGACCTCAATAGACTGATCTCTAAGGCTGCTCCTTTCCAAACAGTAATTCAGGGACTCAAGCTGCCTTTATCAGTAGCTATGTTTCCTGGAGAACATGGCCTCCAGATTACTGCAGCAGGAGAAAAGAAAGATAGAGGGTCACATATCAGCTCTCAAATTTTTGGCCCAGAACTAACATATGTCACTTCCACCCCAAGCCCACTGGCCAGAACGGGTCATAGAATCCTGCCTATCTTTAAGTGACTGGAATATATCAGGCAGCTCGTTGAGCAGGAAATGCCTCTGCCTCCCTGGCTGATACCATGTACTCAGTAAACCTTGATGGATAAATTCATGACTAAATCTGCCAGAGGGTTAAACTGATACAGTCACAGAATTACTCAACTCTTGAAGCCACTTTCAACCTCCAAAGCCTCAAAAGAGAATGCATGTGTCATCAACAAGAAAAATGCCAGTGGGTCTACCCTTTATTAATGATCTGTTCTTAACAAGGCAGTGTTCTGGAAACTCTCTGTGGGCTATAGTGTTTAGTCCCCATGAGGCTCCTATGGGGGAGGCATCGATATTCTTCTTTCACAAGTAACTTTTTCATGGGACCATGGTGAGCAAGTAGCAGAGCTGTGGTTTGAGCCCATGTTTGCCAAGTTACAAAGCTTAAGAGGGTTGATCTTCTTGACGCCACAGACTCCCTCAGCTATTATGGACTTCTGGACTTCAGAAATACAGTCTGGCTTCGTTGCCATAGTGAGAGGGGCTAGGAAGAAGGCAGAGAGACATAACTGCCTTTCTTCACCCCGGCGACTCTTTGCTTTCTCATCTCTCTCCTGCTACCTTCCATGACTGCCTCTCTTAGAGGTAGCTGCACCTACAAGACCTAAGGTAGTGAAAGGTAGTGAAAGAATAGAATTCTAGAGCTTGTTCTGAGCATTTGTGTTGTTTGGACGTCTGTTTTGCACATTCCATCCTTTCTGAGCAAATGAAAAATGGGGTGTGACCGCCACACAGGACACCTTTCCCAGTGGCCTAGATTTTGTGGGATTTGACCAAGCTCACTTGATGCAATTCCTCCAACCCTACAAAGCAGAGAGCCGAATATCTCCTAAGCTAGCACTGGTGCTCCATACTGGCTCAAACAGCGCCAAAGCACGTCAGAAAGATTCCTGGTCAGACTTTGCCGTTCTCATCATGTAAGCTTGGATAATTAATGCACTTGGGTTCTCTGCGTTTTAATTTTTTCATCTATAAACGGGTCTCTTGTACAACTGCTCTCCGATCACCCTTCCTCTCACTGGGTTATTGAGATCGTCAAATGGAATAATAGAAGGAAGAGTGTGCTTTGTAGACTGGTAAGGCTGATTTCAATGTGTGAGGTTATTGTTTATGACCAGCTAAGGAATAAAGCTTTTAAACTTTCTGACTGAGTTCTGATTTTTGTCGAGGGAAGAGGACAAAGCTGCACATGTCCATGGCATTTTAAATGCCACCTCTCGTCCTAGGAACCACCCTCGGCTGCACGTGTTTGCTTCTTTTCATGGTGCTTCAGCGCCAGGCCGTGGGAGTCAGAACATGGTACCAGCCATGGGAAGGCGGGCAAAGTATTCTAACCTCGCTGGACTTAGGTTTCTCATCTGTGAATGTGGACCATAATATTTGTGATTGGGGATTATGACAAGGGTTGAAACATTAATGTACATACAACTGTTTACACAGCGCAAGACACATCATGAAGCACTCAGTAAATGACTGCACTTTTATTGTTGTCATTAAGGAGCCATCATGTTGTCCCCAGAGGTCTTTGTGTAACCAAATTATTCCGCTGTTCGGTAGAATAAGGAAATCCCCCACCTTTCAAAGCACCTCGGGAGCGGTCAGGTCAGTGTCTCCCAGTATTGCCCTACGTGGTCTGCAACACACCACAACTCACAACATGGCTGTGCTCCAAAACACGACTTGGAAGTCATTGGTTTAGAACTCAGCACGTGTTTTCCCATAGAAAAGATGTTATTAAAATAATAGTTGCATTCCCGGGTGACTGAAAATACCCAGAATTCCTAAAGTGACGCCAACATGAATCATATCGGTCCGATGAAATCTTCAAAGGAAACCAACAGCTCGTTATCTCGCCGAGCTGCATTAGATCAAATGGCAGCATTGCACAAAGACCGCCTTGAAATTCCTTCCGAAGGCCTCACTCGATGTCCCTGCCCCTTCCCTCGTTCAGGAAGAACTATTTGAACTTTATTAGCAACAGATACCACTCAGTGTCCTTGCTCTGGGGTTTTAGCTTCCTTATCGCTGCTCTGCTAGTTGCACCTCACCATTGTTGACCACGAGACAAAAAGCCCGAGCAGATTAAATGAGCTAACATGGGCTAAAGTTCTTAGTTCGCAAGAAGCTTTTCTCCTTTTCTCCCCTTCTCCTCCTCTTGGTCAGGTGGGGTAGAGGAGAAAAGAAGAAAAAATACTGGAATGGAGCTCAAATGAAATGGGAATGCAAGCAAACCATTCAATGACATGGACCCTCCCTTTAATATCTGGTGGCTTTAAGTCTGGAGTGGATCGAACCGACATACATCAAAACATATTGTGCTAAGTCTCCCTCCCAAACTTAGGGAAAGCTTTCAACAACCGGGTAGAAGCCTTATATTGGACCTCTACTGAAAAGCATGGGTTCTGTACTCTTCTAAGCTTTACGACATATGCTATGAAAAGCAAAAAAAATTCATCATAATTGTTATTTCCACCCTAAAAAGTTCTTTTACATTCAATATGACAAGTAATTCATGTGAACCAACTATTTGTAGCATGATGAGATTGAAATGGAAAATGTCTCTCTTTAGAGGTTACCAGGAGACATGATTCTGTGCCTTCCTTTGTAGAAATTTACTGCATCCTTCTCTTCAAATGCAAAGTAAAGAGACTAATACTTTCTCTCTGTACTTCACAGGGAAGTAAAAAGGAGACAGTAAATAGAAAAGGAAATAGTAGGCAGAAATGCATTGCAATGATGTTCAATGTATATGTAAAGATGCTGCCTAATTCTTTCTTTATTTCCAAGCCGCTTTCCGATGATACGATTCACACTGATCCAGGCAAGTAATTCTGAGTGAGCCCGAGCCACTCCTCTTGATTAGACACAAGCGCTGTTGAATTTCTACGCTAGAAATCTGCGGAGGAGCTTGTGTGTGGGCGTGTAATGTAAGGGACAAAGCAGACAGATGACGGACAGGGGGTGTTAAACTCAAGTAATGAACGTTTATGAACAGAAACGAGGTGTCACATATCTTATTGCCTGGGGATACGAAGTGGGTTGGGGGTCCCAGGTTCCGTGATTCACTAGGAAGAGTCAGCATGTAGACGACGCTGTGATTTATTACAGGGAAAGAATGCACAGCAAAATTAGCAGATGGAAAAAGCTTGTGGGGCAAAATCTGGAGGAAACCAGGTGTGAGCGCCCAAGAGTCCTCTCTCAGGGGAGTTCTGCAAGTTATGCCTAATTCCTCCTGCAATGAGTGGTGACCACACGTGTGACATGTTTTCTACCAGGGAAGCTCATTTCACAGACTCAGTGCCCAAGGTGTTTTGGTGGGGGCTGGTCGCATAGACACGCTCTGCCTCACCTGTACCGAAATTCTAGATCTCAGAGGGAAAGCAGGTTTTCAGCACCATCACATTGTTGACGCGAACAGTTGAGACACGTCCAGCCAGTCTCACCAGGGAGGGATGGGAACCGTCCTGAAATCTCAGTCCCCAGCTCCAGCCACAGTCTGAACTGGCAAGCAGGCCTTTGGAGGGACATCACCCTCAGGCCTGCTGTGCTAAGTCTCTTATGCACACAGAGGTTGAATATGCGATTGCAGTGCAGTTGGATAAATTCAATGATTAATTCACTCGACTAAAGTTACTGAGCCCTGGAAGGGTCTGGAAGGAAGGAGATAAATTAGACATGGTTGTTGTACTTTGTCAAACTCAACTCAGCACCTCAGTAGCTCCCTGCCCACCCACTGACAAGGCGCTTTGTCTATAAGAAGCTCTGTGGCTGTGCTCCAAATTCCTCTCCCGTGCCTCCATCCAGAGTCTAGGTCACATCCCAGGGGCTCTGTTTGCTGTCGTAGAACTTCCTTCTGCTTAGCCCCTGAGGTAGGTGTTTGGAGCTACTTCTCTGTTGGACTTGACTGGATTCCAGCGCAGTTCTGGATGCTCTCAGGCCAGTTCTGCCCCCGCCCTATCCCCATCAAGAGTCCCATCAGCCCACATTTCACCTGGCCTCCTTGGCTCCATTGTCCATTCCAGCAGCTGCCCCATTCGTGTTTGAAGCCCTGGTTCCTGGGGCTTATCCCCATCTCTCAGTCAGTGACAAAAAGGCATCCTATTTCTACTCACAGACTTTGGCTCATTTTCACCCCACTGCCAAACGCTGGGAAGATGCCCAGAGCTGTGACCTACAGACTCCTCAGCCTTTCCTACTGGAATCTTCCATGCTGTGACTCACCGCAGCCCATGCCCTCAGCAGCTCTTCACTGCTCTCCCACCGCCCTTACCGAGACTGGAGGGATTTACCCTCCAAACCCTGCCCCTTTGCCTTTCAGGGCTACTTGTAACAGAAGGACCAGGCTTCGGCTTTACAAGGTTGAGACTGGGGATGGGAAGGAATTGGAGGTCACGTGTTGTTTTCTTGGTCTCAAATTAGCAACACGTTCAATGACCCAGCCAAGGAGATGAAAACAAATCAGCTTTCTCCCTGGTATCAACCAAGGCTCTAAGCAGAGAGTCCTGAGAACTCCCAGATGTTAGTATCAGTTCAGCCCCAATTCTCCCACCCTGATGGATCTCCTCCTAAGAAGGCACAGAGGTAGGAAATAACCTCCAGCATGTTCAGGAAATACGCAGATGACCAGCAGGAAAAACCACCAAGAAATGACGCTGGTGAGACGGGCCAGGTCCTGGAAAGCTGTGAATGCCGTGATGTGGGCCCTTGAAAGACAACAAGCATGATTGGACTTACATTTCAGAAAAAGCCGAGGCAGCTAGAGGGAGACAAGATGGAGCATGAATCTGGAGGCTAAGTGACAAAGATAAGAAATTTTTGTAATAATCTTAGAAGAGCTGGTGGGGCCTCAAGTAGATCCAAGGCACTGGGCGTAGAGATTCAGGGACAAACATGAGGGATATTTAGAAAAGCAGATAATCAGGAGGAAGGGGTGGGAGCAGGAGGTTGGGGGAGGGCAGTGTGACTCCCTGCCTGCTGGCTGGGGGTTCAGCACCTTCGGCAGTACCTCCATGGAGATAAAGAACAAGAACACGGGGTGGGGGCGTGGTTTCATGATGAATCCAAACAACTTCGTGCTGTACCCCCCCTCCACCCTCTCTTCTACCTCTGAAGTGTCCTTACTGGGTTTTGTTTGGTTGGTTTGGGTTTTTCCTTTGAAGGTCCAGAAATGCCCATGGTGTGTGTGACAGACTTTGAGGCGCAAGCACGGGAACTTCTCTCTAAGTCAACTTGGGATTATATTGAAGGAGGAGCCGAGGAAGGCATCACGCGGGATGACAACATCGCAGCGTTTAAAAAGTTTGGTCTTCTATATCCTTTCCATTGTTAAGCTCAGGTGCACTGATGGCGAGCTCCTTGGAAGGCAGCAGTTCTGGTTTCTGCCTGCAGAGCCATGGAGGACTCGCGATTCGATCATGGTTTTCGTTTGGGGTCTGTGGGTCTCTTGTGGGGAGGGGCCGGTAGCTGGGGAGAGGAAGGCTGGAGAGAGAATTTATCTTCGTGCCTCTGCAGAACTGACATAAGTGAGTCACCCTCCCTCTGCATTCCAGCAACTTGGCCGCTTGACAAGATAGGACAAGAATCCCAAGGTCCCCAGTCACCCGGGCAGGGAGGATAAGCCCGCTGGGTAAACCTAAATTTGCTGAGTTCCTAAACTTCTGACCTGGAGGAGAGAATGTGTGAAAGGAGAGAGGACTCGGGGGGATGGAAGGAAGTATGCACACCCAGGGAGTCTTAGGGATGAGAGAATATTGATTCAAGGAGTAGAGCACAGATCCGCAAACAGTGGCCTGCGGGGCCAGGTTGGGCCCGCTGCCTAGTTTTACATGGTCCACAAGCTAAGGATGCTGTTTTTCTTCTTCTTCATTTTTAACCATTGGAAAAAAATCAAAAAAAGAATTTGTAACACGCAAAAATTATATGAAACTCAAATTTTGGTATCCTTAGAGTTTTATTAGAAGACCGTTATGCCATCCTTTCCATACTATCTGTGGCTGCTTTTACATTACAACAGCAGAGCTGAGGAATTATGACAAAGACTGTATGGCCTAAAATATTTACCATCTGGCCCTTCACAGAAAATGTTTGCTGACCCCTGTGATAGAGAGGTCAGGAAAAAACTGAAAAATGGGACGCAAATTTTTTCCTATTTGTTTAGCTCTATACTAGGCATTTTAATTGCTTTATCTCAATCTGTCATCACTAGACTGTTAGGAAGTTTGGATTATTACTCGCATTTCACAGGGGAACTGTGACTGAGTCACTGACGCTATCTTAGCCATTTGGCACAGTCAGTATTTCCGGGCATAATATTTTGTGAAAGACAAGCATTTTTGAACCATGAGGCTTTATATATTTGTGAATTTCCCTCCTTTCTCCTAAAACAGTATTTAAGTCAGATCTTCAAATGAATTTGCCTCTAGCAAAAAACGCCGTAATCATTCCTTGGGCTTTGTCCCCTTTCGTTGACCTTTTCTTACCTTAGACTTGCTCTGCCCTAAGAGGGAGAGCCTGGACCATCCTGCTACCTGTTCTTTCCCTCTCTGGTCCTTGTTCTGATGAGTCCATCAGAGCACCCACGAGCATGCTGAGAGTCTGGTCAGGGTGGCACAGGCCTCTGAGGGAGCAGGGCAGGGCCTAGTGGGGACCACACGTGCATGGGGAGTTCAGACAAGGCAGAGGTCAAGTGGGATAGGAGCTGGGAGAGGCTCCTGGACGGGTGGAGCCTCTGACTAGTTGGTCTCTGGTGCCTGTTCAGCTGCCAGCCAGTTGACCCCGCCAGAGGCTTCTCGGGAGGCAGTCTGGTCTAGACTGGGGGTGCCCCACCACCACCAGGCAGCACCTCCGTGCTGATGAGGAATCCCACCAACAGGAAATCTCTTTGTTGTCAGCACAGAATCCGCCTCCGTCCCCGGTACCTGAAAGATGTGTCGCACGTGGACACCCGGACCACAATCCAAGGAGCGGAGATCAGTGCCCCCATTTGCATCGCTCCTACCGGCTTCCACTGCCTCGCCTGGCCTGATGGAGAGATGAGCACAGCCAGAGGTGGGAACCAAGCCCACCGGCAGCTCCCTTTCCCAGGGCCCTAACGTGTGCAGGACTCTTCCCGCAGGAGCGGGATGCGCCAGGACGTCCCTGTAGAAGGGGCTTGGGGACAGCAGTCTGGTAGGAATTGAGGAGCGTGGGAACAGGAGTGCTTAGCGCTGTGCTTGCAGAACATTTCACCTAAGAATGAGAAAACACCCATTTTCTATCACAAAGATGGTTAGGGAAGGAGAGGAACTACTGATGAACGGGAGAACGCAAAATTCCCACCACGCCGTCCCACAGAAGAGGGGCACTCACCCCTCCGACTCACACTATCTGTGGGGGAAGGGATGCTCCATGTGACCCCAGGAGTATGTCTCTCTTTGACCCCTCATGGAGCCAAATGGTGAGTCTCTGAATTTAGGGTGAGAAGAGAGTCAAGCCATGAGGCCCTAGCACAAGGCGCTGCCCGGTGCTCTTGTCCAAATGTTCCGTCTTCCTTCTCCCCGATTGACTTCGTCATCTTACTTGACAATCAGTTTCTAATTAGGTTATGCCTCCTTCCTAGTGGTCCCTCGTTCTCTACCCCTACCCGACCCACCCCGCCAAAAAAGAACAGGGAGAAGAGAAAGGGGGAGAAGGGAGGGCTAAAAATATTCTTGGGACTCCTTTGTAATCTCCACCCTCGGCCTCACCTGTATTCTGCAAGTTGCCCACTGCTTCCTGGGGGTCTTTTCCTTTGACTCAGCGAAAGAGGAAGCAGCGAACCTCAGGATTCTAGAGCTAAAAGTGATATCCATTTGGGTTAGAGACCCAGGCTGGCGAGGTTGAAATACGAATATCCTGTATGATTGTGACTACTCTACTACATCTTCATGGTTGACTGTGTTGTGTTGTTTTGGGCAACAGCATAAGGTTTATCTCCTGCTGACATTAGGCATTAAAAATACTAATTTTTGAGTAGGCCAAATTCTCTGCCCATGGGTTACAGAATGACAGTGACATTGGGCTGTGGGAGGATCCCACTGCAAATGATTAAAGTAGGAAATAAGAACTAAGCAGTGCAGCAGCAGGGACATCATCGTCACCATCATCTTCGTCCATCTCATTGTCACTCGCATTGGGACAGTACACCACTTCATAATTTTAAAACATGCTTTGATAGCTAGTATCTTATTGAATCTTCCAGCAACCCTGTAAGAGAGGTATTACTGTTTTCCCCAGTTTACAGATAAGGACAATGAAATTCACGGCCACACAGCTAGGAAGTGGTGGAGCTAGCGTTCTAACTTCAGACATCATGCTTTTTCCCCTACAAAGCTCAGGCTTCTCCCCTGGAATCACATTCGCTCATTCTTTGCCCTCTTTACTTCCCTCTTGCTTCCTTCACGAGTTCACAAGAAGCCCATTTTCCTATCCGAAAACTTCAACGTGCCCAACACAGGTTGGGGGGCTCCATAACATCATAGCTGGAAATAGTTTAATATGCAGCATAGGGTTTAGAAGACGGGTTTGACAGAGGGGGCCCTGATGGCTTTAGGCCTCCCAGTCGGATCAAACACCTCTATCCCCACCCCACCCCGAAACAGAGGAAGCCAGCCTTCATCCTGACTCACAGGGCAAGTTGGCCAGAGGCCATGCAGACTCCCCAAATGCCTCTGCCCTCCAACCTGAGCTGTGTCATTTGCTTTGCAGCTGCCCAAGCAGCGGGCATCTGCTACATCACCAGCACATATGCCAGCTGTACCCTAGAGGACGTTGTCGCTACTGCCCCCAGAGGCCTCCGGTGGTTCCAGCTCTATGTGCAGCTAGATCGGCAGCTGAACAAGCAACTGATCCAGAAGGTAGAATCCTTGGGGTTCAAAGCTCTGGTAGTCACTGTGGATGTGCCCAAACTCGGCAACAGGCGACATGACATTCGAAACCAACTGGACTTGAAGACGAACTTACTGCTAAAGGATCTTCGATCACCGAAGGAGGTAGGAAAGAGATAAGGTCCCGTGGGCAGGCATCTCAGAAGGTAAATTTCCTGCCCTCATTCCTCCTGTCATTCTTTCCACAAGAATTCGCTGTGCCAGACACTGGGGTTACAGCAGTTCAGAACTCAGGCCTGGTTCCTGCTCCCCAGAGCTTCCAGACAAAGAGACTATAAGACAAAATGTTCTCGCCCCTGGAGCCACCCAACCTGTCACCAGAAGTGTTCTGGCCAGGGAGGAGCGCTGAGAAATAGGGAAGTGATAGAAAGGATTTTGACATGGATAAGGAGAAAACTAAGTTTTTCCAACATTTTGTACTTTATGGCACACTTAGAAAATGGTAATTATGGATGGCACACTTAGATAAATTGACCCTCTGAAGAGGACATGCCCGGCCAAGGCGACCAGTACAGGCCCCACCCTGCTACCTCGAGAACTTGGGTCAGTATCTCTGCATACCTAGAACTTATGCCCGGAACACCAGGGTGCTACAACATGCCTGTTTGGCATCTCTGACTAGGGGACTGCCACGGGCACTTGGTCCATTAAAACCCTGCAGTCAGATGGGCTGGAGTGTCCCAGGGAGAGAAAGTCACGGTAGAGTTGGAATCCTCTGGCTGCAGTAGAGACAGTGATAACAGCCTTTGTGACTCAGCCGTTCTACTCATTAATTGCTGAACTCATACACAGATTGGCCTTGAGGGCTCAGAAATCCTTATCTCAGATTCCAGGGACACACTGGGATTTATGGATATTTGATGTACAAGGTGAGCCAAGGGTAAATAGTGGATAATACCTGGTTTAGGCTCCTTTAAGGATTGCTTAGTTCTTATTGCCTTGTGCACATTTCAACCATAACACATCACACTGGCCTGTAAAGGCCTTCGTGTATCCATCACTTACTAAACTCTGAGGTCGTTTAAAGTAGGGACTGTGTCTTACTTGTCTTTGTCTCCCCAGATCCTGGCATCATAATTGAGCAGGGCCACTGTTAATGGTTAATGAAGAAGCAATTGAGGGAGAAATTCCTTTTGTTAAGGGAAGGAGCTAGAAGTAGTGTTGATATTTGTTGCTCCACTTTTCAAGCTTATACTCGTACGTGCTGCTTTTCACGTATCATTCGGGGGCTCTGTAAATGTGTCTCACCTGTGCAGTGGACCAAGCGGTCTTAAAGGAGTTCTCTGTTATTTTCCAGAGAAGTTCAGCGCCTTATCTCCAGATGTCTCCCATCGACTCCTCCTTGTGCTGGGATGATCTCTCCTGGCTTCAGAGCGTCACTCAGTTGCCTATCATTCTTAAAGGGATCTTGACAAAAGAGGACGCAGAGTTGGCCGTGAAGCACAAAGTGCATGGCATAATTGTCTCCAACCACGGAGGGAGGCAGCTTGATGGCGTTGCTGCTTCTGTAAGTAGGGTGTGTGTGTGTGTGTGTGTGTGTGTGTGTGTGTGTGTCCAGAGCAAGGTACCCTGTGCGATGCCACGCACACTCCACTCTCCTTACTACATATGTTGGTATATACATGTGAATTCAAGGTCATGCAAGGAAAGCACCAAGATTAGTGTGAGGCTAGTGAGGTCCCTGCCTCTGGCTCAAAAATGTAAGAAGGTGCCGGAAACACAGTAAAATACATCATAATTTCATGCGTTATTTGAAAAAAAGGAAATTTAATGCAAAAATTATCCATGGTGAACAAAATGTCCACATTTACGATAAAGACAGGATCTGTCCCTGTATTTGTAGAACCCTGCCTCACCTACCTCACCGTGATCCTGGCCCTGGGTCCAATAAAACTTTATTTGTACCATAAGCTCACAGGTCAAAGTTTGCCACTTGATGTTTTAAATATTTCGTTCAAATACATCATTTAGCAGATAAGGGATGCTTTTGGCACCCCTTAAATTTTGTGCTTGAAGAAGGTGCCGCCTCTTAGAGGTTAATGCCCTCCCTGTGAAGGGTGTCACTCTTTGAGTGAAGTTCCGACCTCTCTAAGGTTCCATATCAAACACTCCCTGTTTCCTTCTGGGACAAGAAAAAGGCTAAGCTAGCTGTTGTCCCCAAAGGCTCTAACGCTTGTCCTGTTGTGACCTATCAAAAGTGAATTCTAAAGCCATAAGCACCCTGGGCTCCCTATTCCGTTTCTCAAGTGACTGTTCAGGTGAACACTCTAAGTGGAAAACAGATATGGAGAGGCACCAAGAGTGCCTTCCAAGCTGTAGACATCCGAACCAATGAGTCAGGGAGAAGCTGCACTCTGTCCGAGCAGAAAATGGCAGAAGGGACAGCCCACGGAAAGTGCCTGGGCCTTGGGAGCAGCGCTGCCCTGCTTAACAGGCGCCAGCAGCCTCGGGCACAAGAGGGGAAGAAACTGTCAGACATGCCCCCACCCCCGGACTTCCTGGTCCTCGCCCATGTTGAGGGGGCACCGCTGTCCCATGATACCCTGAGAGTCAAGACAGAAATCCTCGAGCCACACGGGCCTCTTTTTCAGATCGATGCCTTGACAGAAGTGGTGGCTGCTGTGAAAGGGAAAATTGAAGTGTACATGGACGGTGGGATCCGAACGGGCTCTGACGTGCTGAAGGCTCTGGCCCTTGGGGCCAAGTGCGTTTTCCTGGGGAGACCAGTCCTGTGGGGTCTTGCCTGCAAGGTGAGAATGGCACATTTGAAAACCAGCTGGGAAATACCATGCTTCTTATTCATGTTCACCCTTTTCTGTGCTTTAACGCCCAAGTTCAGCCACTTTTCGAGGTGCCACAGATTCCTCAAGGACGTTTACCCTCACCCGTGTCTCTGTGCCTCCTCTGCAACGTGTTACAAATTTTCAAGAGCTCCCACCCCTTCTTTTCCTCTTGGCATGGCTTTATTCCCGACAGAGCTCTCATTTCTCAGATAACCCCCATGCTCCCCACCACATCTGTGAGCACCCCTAGAAGTTATACGCGGCACATGTTAGAATGTTCCTTCCTGTCTCTCTCTCTCTCTCACTAACTCTCTCTCTGTCTCTTTCTCTCCCTCTCTCTCAGGGTGAACGTGGTGTTGAGGAAGTTCTGAACATTTTAAAAGATGAGTTCCACACTTCCATGGCCCTGACAGGTGAGTGTGTTTACAGTTCTTTTCCTTATTTGGAACTGGAAGTGGGAGTGGCGCCCCACCCCCACCCCCGTGCCCCTTTCCCCAGGCCAGGGGCTGCCAGAAGAGAGAGCAGGAACGAAACAACCCGAGCAAGATTTAGCACAAACTCCAAATGTGATACATCTGCTACAAAAGCAAATGCAGCTTCCGATCACGGGAAAGAGGGTTCCATTTTACTCTGGGTTGTCCAGACCCCATCAGGCTTGTTCGATGTGGTTCTTTTAAGTCACGTTCATGGGCTCCAAAGAGTAGAGAAATTATGCCAGAGAGGCAGCACGGAGGGAGTGGGGAGGAAGATACAAACAGGAGGAGAGAAGGAAAAGCATTGCCCTGCCTACCCATGGACAAGACAGATGTGGATGTGTCAGCTACATGCAGGTGGATTTCAGTGAAAAAGACATTATTGTAAAGGAGTGTGCATAAAAGCTTTGCGTTTTTAGCAAAGCCTGGAATCCCAGTGATCCTGTAAACGGTGGTACCTTTGCTCTTCCGGGGCATTTGGTTTGGGGTTTTTTGTTTATATTTTTCTGATTCTAAATGACTCAATTCTAAATGATGCAATGTCACCGAGTTCCTCCCATGAGGGAGGGGGGCACCGATGGGAACAGATAGCATATTGGTGTCTTTTGCCCTCGGGAGCAGTGGGAAGGGGGATGGAAAGACCTGTGGGCTTCTGTGGATCCCAGGAGGTTGAGATGACTTGTCCTGCTCCCCTAAATATCTTCTCCATCCTGTACAATAGTGTCTGAACTTGTCTCCACAGAAGCCTAATGAGAGGATTCACAGTAACAGAGCATTTTTATTCCACCAGAAGTGAATACTTACCTGCCACTGAGGTGTAAATGGCAGCTGGGAAACTCCTTTTTTCTGAGATAGAGTGGGGAGCACCCTTTTTAAAAAGGGCGGGGGAAAAAGAAAGGAAGACCAGGATCATGAACACTTTTGTGCCCAACTTTTTATACTCCTCTTCCTTCTCATTGTTCTCCATTGAGAAGTATTGTTTTAAATGTATAGAAAAATTAGTAATCACAACCAAACGTGGGACAGAGAAGAGGGTTTGAAGAGGAAGGCAGAAGGGCACCCCTCAGCATTCTCTGTGTAAGAGTTGCTCCCCCAGGGAAGACCCCCAGCCTAGTCCCTGGACAAAAGGGATCTCACGCGGGGGCCTGTGCTTTTGATGAACTCAGCAAAACACAAAAATCACAGTGTGAAACGCCAGAGATTCTGTCCCTCCTTAGCCCGTCCCTGGACAGTGCATGTGACATTGGCACCCAAGCGGTGACCAGTCAGTACAGCCTCTCTCTCCTAATTCCCCCTGGAAACGTGTGATAGTTTTCCTTTCTAACCCTGTGACATCACAGCCCTGGGAGGGAAGCCCTATTCACACCATTGCTGAAAACAAAGTAAGTTTAAAAGGGATGTTTTTCCAACTGTGAGACCAATTTCTGAAATTGTAGAAAGGTTAAAATGGCGATGGCTTGAAAGACAAAAATGTCCACATCTAAGTCATATCTAACACAAGACTGCACAGACCTCACTACGTTTTCATCCCTTATGGACGTAAAAACATCCAACCCTGTAGAGAATTTTTATAAACATTTCTGTGAGCCAAACAGAGGATCAGCCTGGACACAAGATCTCAACAGAGATAAAATGCTTCCAAGAAAAGACAGTTTGCAGCTTCTTTTATACATTTGGAATTAAGGAGGGAACGTAAGGAAGACGGCATGGACGTGGGAGGAAGCAGTACCAGGATTGGCAAGACAGACGCGGTTACGTGCTCTCTTGAGGGTGGCCATCCTTTCGAAGGAAGGGTCTGAAAGGGTGGTCACTATGAGAAGGAGGGGACTGAAAAGAGCCGCTTCAAAGAAGCACTGACCTAGATACTCAGAAACAGTAGACAGGACTTGCCTGCGGCAAAGATAAGCTGTTTACTGAAGAAGTTCTATGTGTGGGACGTGACTATCAACCATGACCCGCCCAGAGAGGCATTTAAGATCAGATCACCCTGTGAGGTGACTTTTTCGTGGTCCACAGTTTAAATATTATTTTTACTACACTATACAACCAAAGATCTTCTTTTGGCATCTCTGTGTTCCTTGAGTAGGTCTGCCTACTTTGAGGTCCCACTGTTCTGTCCTGTGACAACCCAAAGCTCTCAAGATCATTGTCAGTCCTGACGAGAGCCACCCCTGGTCCAGATTCTTGCTTCTGTTCGATTGGTCCAGTTTATGGCTGACTTATGCCCACTGTTTTTGTCCATTGCCCTCAGCCCAGGCCTGAAATGCAACTCCATCCTCTGTTTCCAGTTTTAGGAGAAGACCCTCTCAGTTATTTTTCTGTGACACATGTTGCTGAAGTTATGTCTTGGGAGGTGAAGGTGCCCACATCAGAGATGTGGAAAGAACCTTGAGGGAGATGTTACACATCCTGCTATTAAATTCGTGCAACCTTTTCATCACCAGTGATTTTTCACCGTCTACTGGAGCCCACAGTTCTCCAGCCTGTTCGCTCATGCAGCAACTCTCTCCCTTCTCTTTTGATTTCTCATCTCCCTCCAACCCCTGTGCGTCATCTCAGCTACAGCCCTAATTTTGCGTTTTAATGAAGATCCTCCACCACAGAAGGAGGTTTCATTTTTCAGAATGTCCCCTGAGAAGGCAGTTGCTGTGTGAAATACCCCATTTCAGATGCGCTCCCTGTGTCCTATTCCTCCCTGCTAGATATGTGCTACATCCCTGAGCCTTATCAGGACTGAGATAAAGGTCCAGGGTTTCCACTGCACACATGAATTGATAAAAACTGCTAAGCCTGCTATTTTGGCCTGGCTGTTCTAAGAGAGGACCCGGGCACAGACTCACACAGTAATTCCCAATGCAGTCAGAACGACATCATTCATTGCGGGCGCAGAACATTTTATGAGGGTTAACGTCAGGATCGAGTGGGGGCTTGTCCCCCTGAGTCGTCCATACCCGTAATGGGCTGTGTCCCTGGTGCTTCATAGAACGAGCCTTTTAATTGCATCATTCTTTTTAGGCTGCCGGTCGGTTGCCGAGATCAATCGAGACCTGGTCCAATTCTCCAGGTTGTAAACCAAGAGAGCTAATGGCGGGACTGCTGAGGTTGCCCACAGAAGGAAGACAGACTCATAGCGTGGTGTGTGCGGTGCCATCCGGCCCGGGCCCCATCCCACCCAGCAGCTCACCACCTGCACCCTCAACCTCCTCACCCCCTGTGCTTCAGGCCCCCCAAACCCTCATCTTCCTCAAAGGTGCCTTCTCCTGCTCTGTGTCACTGCTTTTTATATGCTGTTCTCTTGCCTGAAATCCTCCTCTGAAAGAAAAGATCTTAAAAGGGCAGATCAGTAGTGACTGAAATAGCTAGAGGATGAAACTTTTTGCATGTTCTCTCTACAAGCACTATGGAAATTTGTACTCTGGACAGAAGAGCTATACATCTAAAGTAATCCCCAACAAAAATCATACTCCTGGGCCGGCCCCGTGGCTCAGGCGGTTGGAGCTCCATGCTCCTAACTCCAAGGGCTGCCGGTTCGATTCCCACATGGGCTTGTGGGCTCTCAACCACAAGGTTGCCAGTTCGATTCCTCGAGTCCCGCAAGGGATGGTGGGCAGCGCCCCCTGCAACTAAGATTGAACACGCACCTTGAGCTGAGCTGCCGCCGAGCTCCCAGATGGCTCAGTTGGTTGGAGCGCGTCCTCTCAACCACAAGGTTGCCGGTTCGACTCCCACAAGGGATGGTGGGCTGCGCCCCCTGCAACTAGCAACGGCAACTGGACCTGGAGCTGAGCTGCGCCCTCTACAACTAAGACTGAAAGGACAACTTGAAGCTGAACGGCACCCTCCACAACTAAGATTGAAAGGACAACAACTTGACTTGGAAAAAAGTCCTGGAAGTACACACTGTTCCCAATGAAAAAGTCCTGTTCCCCTTCCCCTATAAAAAAAAAAAATCTTAAAAAGAAAAATCATACTCCTATCTGTAGATGATAAGGAAATGAGATAGTTTAGAACACAGGCTTTGGAGCTATACAGACCTGAGCTTAACAGTCAGGGCTGCTACTGACGTGCTGGGTTGACTTGGGAAAGATTTTAATCTCTGTGCTTCCATGTCCCCGACTACCAAAGAGGTGTATACTCCCTAGCCCTCTGAGTTGAGAGAAAGATTAAGTAAGATGATGTGTGTAAAGTTCAGAGCACGGAGAAGACGTCTGAGGAAGAGTAGCTTGTATTATTACTGTTGGGCAAATGCTTACTCATCTTTTAAGACCTCACGCAAATGTCACCCGTTCTTACCCTGGCTACCTGCTAGGTGCTTCCTGTTCTATTGCACACATTCCATTATTACAACCCTCATTGCAATGTGTTGTATTTATTCATTTATTCGCATGTCTTTCTCCACAAATAGACTGTATAGGGTTCTAGGCAAGAAAATGTATACTTGGTACAGGGCTTGGCTTATGGCAGCATCTCAGTGGAGATGGATGGACGGACGTACTGAAGAGAAATGAATGAAAGGTGAGATGGAAAAATGAAGAGGACCTCTCACCGTCCAGTGGTCAGTTAAAACAGATTCTAGAGCCCGGGTGCCCAGCTCAATAAGATGACACTTGAAGACATCAAGAAAATTAGGGATAGAAATCAAATGTCCTAAATAGATAACTTCAAAATTCATTTCCCATGTTCTCTCTTGTTCCTTGTTACATTCTGTTCTCTATAGAACCACCAGAGAGTTGTGGGTTTGTTTTTTTTTTTTTTTTTAAGTACAAGCAAATCCCGTTTAAAGCCTTTCTTATGGCTTCCTGTTCCATCTAATATAAATTCTAAACTGGTCATCAGCTCTCCAGGGCTCCGCATGATCTGGTTCTTGCTGATCCTTCCAACTCATTTCTTTGTCACTCTCCCCTTTGCTCACTATGCCCCAGCCATTTTGCCTCCTTTCTATCCCTTAAACAAGCAAAACTCTTTCTTGCCTCTGGACTTTCACACTTACTGTTCCCTCTGCAGAAAATGTCCTTCCCCATCCTCTGCCCTTGGCTGGCTTTCTTTCTTTTTTTTGTTTTTTTTGTTTGTTTGTTTTAATTTTTCATTAAATTGATTGGGGTGACATTGGTTAGTAAAATTATATAGGTTTCAAGTGTACATTTCCATAATACGTCATCTATATATCACATTGTGTGATCACTACCCAGAGTCAGTTCTCCTTCCATCACCATATATGTGACCCCTTTCCATCTTCTTTGACTTTTAATGACTTAAACAATGTGCTTGGCTCTTTCTTGACATTTAAATCTCAGCTTCGAAGTCACCTCCCCCATGAGGTGACATTTCCCTGACCATCCTATCTGGAATAGAATCTGCTTTAGTCATCACACCACCCTGCTTCCCCTTCTGGCACTCGCTACAGCCTGCAATTAACTTGTCCCTTGTTTATTTGTGTGTTTGTCATCTGCACCGACAGGGACCTTAATCAGTCTTCCTCACCACTACATCCCAGAGCCAAGAACCACGCTCAACACCATAGAAGTCTTTGAATAAATATTGGTTCAATGAATTAATCCAAAAAGGCAAAGCTGGATCAAACTACATTGTCACCTCTGAAGAATTATAGCAGTCCCGGGGGCAAACAGTGAGTTCGGTCAGAACCTGAAGGGTCCAAGTGGGTCACCCCCTAAGCCCCAGACATGAAAAGTCTCCTATCATGACTGGCCAGACACTTGTCTGCACGAACCCGTGCCATAGCACAGTTACTCTGTTGCACAGGTTATCCCACATACCCAGGGCCCGGTCGAGGGAACATCAGATGGCATGGAAGACACTGAAAGAGAAAGCGATGCAGCAGCAGTCTCCCTGGTCATAACTCAACGCCGTAGACAACTGCTTCACCCAAATGGATGGGGCATATGCCACCTACTTATTCAGAAAGAGTAAACAAAGTCTGACAACATTAGACGGTCCTGTTGCCTGTACTGGGTGCACTCAGAACCCAGAATTCAGGAGAAGTGAACACCCAGACTCCCAGATCAGCAGTCCCTTTGATTGCTTCTCAGAAGAAAAGATCTTAAAAGGGCAGATCCGTGACGACTGACACAACAGCCAGTGGATTATATTTTTTTGTACCTCCTCTATATCATACAAATGTTCCCCAAGCAAATCATACTCCCTATCAAACAGGGCAGGACAGACCAACCAAATGAAAGAAGGAAGGTGAAGCTAGTGCAGTGAGAACATTTAGGAGAGTAGTGGCTTCTTTGTAGAATGTACTCTTCTATAAAGAGGCGATAAAGAGGCTCAGGAGGCTCAGGCAGCTGTCGTCGTTCATGGGCTGATACAAGGAAAAGGGTGATTGACCACGGTTCTTGTCTTAGACCCTAACTTTTTATTCAATTAGAAGTTCACGTGGGTTCTGCCTTGGTAATGGGCCGATGGTCAGTTCGAGGCCAAGGTGGGGTCCTAATTTGGTAGCAAAGATTGGGGGCCTGTGCTGAGTTCAAGGACATACTAAGGAGGTGCCATGTGTAGGGGCAACTGTCTGGCTGCCACAGTAGGCACAGTTGCATTGTGGGGCAGGAAGCCTAAATGACCTAAATGAGGGTCTTGAAGATGACCCTCGGCACACTGACTGGAGTGGCAACATGTGCCTTGGAAAAGATGGGAGCTTCGCTCGTATCAAAAAGGGATGTGGGGCAGGGCTGATCCCCATGTAGCTTAACTCGTGCGCTGTTGCAAGGGATCTTGGGAAGCTTTTGTATTTCGGTTCACAAAACCAAGGCCAGAGACATGAAAGAACAGAGCAGCAAATGAAAGCCTAAAATATTTGTGTTCGTGACCTCGGATGCCACAGGCCCATTAAATAATGTCTGTTCTATGTCGTGCCCTGATCTCCAGCAAACAGAGAGTTTTGAGGCAAGAGGTTGAGGGACTCTGGAAACAAACTAAAAATAGACTATACCCATCCACCAATAAATGAGACAGGAGAGGTCTTTATTTCAGTCACATTGGACAGTTGTAGGCTTTCTCAAAAAAGTACTAAAGAGCTAAACCAATTGAGGAGAGTCAAGTCTGAGCAATATTGTTACCCAGGGGTCTCCAAGAACATGGACTCTGACAGTGGGTGGGCTATAGGCAGACCCCTGAGGGAACAATGCAACCCCGCCACTTCATACAGCAGCTGAAGATAGATTTTGCTCTTCTCTGGCCTCCTTCCCAGCCCTCATACCCCGCCACCCACTAGGATTCAGCATCACATAGAGTGAGGCTTTGCACTTTCTATTAATAGAACTTTACTCTCTGGACTTTCACTTCGAGATCACAGAACTATGCCTCAGACACCACTTGTCGAAGCTTCTTTCAATTTGTTCAGACCTGTGGTCTATTCTCTTCACATCAAATATAAGACTATCTCAGTACTGAATTGTCCTTTTTGGTGCGACGAGAATAAATCAGCAGCCTTGAAAATAAGGTTTGAAACCAGAGAAATCATTGGTAGGATAACATCCACCTCTCTAACCACCCCACCACAATCGCATAAATCAGATTTTTTTTTTTCATGCTCTGATTATCTTCCTGGCTGATGAACATGATGTAAAAGTCCCCAAGTTCCTCTGTAATACCTGTCCTTACAGGGATTTCTAAGTAGGCATGATGGCCAAATCATCTCTTCAGCCCTGAAACCACCAGCTGGGGGCTTGAGTTGAGTCATTCCAGGTGGATTTGGGGTAAGCATGATAACTGTAATAGCATATGGTAGGCATTAAGGCAATTAGGTATGGAGTTAGCTTACTGTACAAGAGAATGTAGTATAAATCCTCCCTGTATCCATATCCCTTAATGATAACTATGCTCTTTTTTGATCCTGGACATGCGTGTGTGTTATTTTTTACATTGTTTTTCCTCCTGGACTCAGATGGTGAAATCTAAGATTCCAAGGGAAAAAGAGCAAGGATATTTATTATAAAGATCATACCGGAAGTGTTCTCATTGCCTCGGGAGTGTGGACAGAGGAGTGTTCTCAGTCACCTGAAGGGACACATGTTAAACCTCAGAAGGGACTTGGCCCCTGAAAATGTCTTACATTAGAATACATGGGTAAAGAAGGCCAAGAAATGTTCTCCACTGGAAAGTTTTCAACATCGGATCAGAATACTGGGTACCTCAGAGATAAGCATTGTTTCTGATGAAGAGAATCAGCTTTGAAGTCACGCCAGGGCCAGGCTGCCTGGACTCAGATTCTGGCACCACTGTCCTCAAGATATTCGGCAAAACTAAAACTATCTTTGTCTTCCTCTGTGAAATAATAATACCAATCTTTTTGGATTGTCATTGTGAAAATTAAATGATATGGGGGGACTTCTGTTTCCCAATCCAGGACGTAAGGAGCTTAGAGGTCTCCACTCCATCCTAACAACTAGTAAAAAGCTAAACAAACTGAAAAAATTAACAACTCTTGATCCCTCAGAAAAGTGAGGTCAGAGGACAAACCACTGCCCCCCAAATTGGAGAGACAGGCAGATACAGAGAATCACAACTTAGCAGAAACCTCCATGAAAACCAGTGCCAGGGAAAGAAAATCTGAGCCGTGATTGACAACTCGGAGGAGGCTCAGGGTGGACAAATCTGAGAGTTAAAAACTGCTGGGGGGGCCCAGTCATAGGAGCCCCTCCACCTCCATACTTTTGTTTGATCTCCAGGAACTCTACCAGATTCTCACAGTGAATATCAGAGAAAAAGCCACTAGCGCTCCCAGCAGGGGGAGGGGAAAGTAACCATTCTGAAATACACCAGAGCATTGTACTCTTCACAGGGCCTGCCCTTGAGAGAAACCATTTTAGCAGATCCTAACTTACTAGGGTTTTGTCAGAGCCTAACCGAGCTGGGAGGTGGGAAATACCCAACTCCAACCCCCTTGGCCACCTTGTCCCACCTAAGGGGGAAAGTGGGGTGACTGAGAAGCATTGGGAAGCCCACAGCCCAGCAGCACAGGCTTGCAGAAAGACTGAGACCTCATCTTAGGATAATAGGACACTTCCCCTCCCCCACACCTAACCACCACATCACAACAGGCCTGTTTACCAGAGTTCTTCTTACCAAGTGCAGCATATCTGGCTTTAAACAAAAACTACAAGACATACTAAAAGGCAAAAAAAAAAAAAAAAAATTAAAAAACTCCAATTTCAAGAGACAGAACAAGCATCAGAACCAGACTTAGATATGTAAGAGATGTTAAAAATTTTCAGACTAGGAATTTAAAACAACTATGATTAACACACTAAGGGTTCTAATGGACAGAATAGACAACAAGCAAGAACAGATGGGATATGTAAGCAGAGAGATAGAAATTCTAAGAAAGAACCAAAAAGATATGCTAGAGATCAAAAACACGGTAACAGAAATAAAGAATGCCTTTGATGGGCTCATTGTTTTCTGGAACTGGCTGAGGAAAGAATCTCTGAGCTTGAAGGTATGTCAGTAGTAACTTCCAAAACTGAAAAACAAAGAGAAAAAAAAGTATATTGAAAAGAGAAAAGAACAGAATATCCAAAACCTGTGGGACATCCATTAAAGGCATATTATATGAGTGATGGGAATACCAGAAAAAAGAAAAAATATTTAAAGCAATAATGACTAAGAATTTCCCCCAAATTAATGTCAGACACCAAAGCACATACCTAGGAAGATCAGTGAACACCGAGCAAGAATATTATCTTCAAATTTCAGAAAAATCAAAGATGAAAAGAAAAAATCTCGAAAGAAGCCAGAGGTGGGGAAAGACACATCACCTATAGAGCAGCAAAGGTAAGAATGATATCCCACTTCTCCTCAGAAACCATGTAAGCAAGAAGAGAGTGGAGTGAAATATTTAAAATGTTGAGAGAAAAGAAATACCAACATAGAATTCTATATCCTATGAAATTGCCTTTTTTTTTTAAACAAGAGTAAAACAAACAGAAGTTTATTAACATGTATATCTCATGCATATGTGGGAGATAAGCCAGGGGAAAATGAGTAAGTCTCAGAAGTGGCTTAAAATTTCAGACTAAATACCATCTTCAGCTTGTCAACGTAAGAACGTCCAAACCTAAAGACAATTTTTATAAGAGTTTATCTGAGCTAAAACTGACGACAGTTGCCAGGAAGCAAGATCTCAAATGCTTTCGTAAAATTATCTTTTAAAAGTGAAGAAGAAATAATGACTTTCTAAGGCAAATATTGAGGAAATTTGTTTGATTTATCTTTTAGATTCCGCATATAAGTGAAATCATATGGTATTTGTCTTTCTCAGTCTGATTTATTTCACTTAGCGTAATACCCTCTAGGTCCATCCTGTTGTCACAAATGGTAAGATTTCATTCTTTTTTGTGGCTGAGTAATATTCCATTGTATAACAGAAACAAACTCATAGATACAGAGAACAACTGACAGTTGCCAGATGGGTGAGGGATGGGAGGGTAGGTGAAAAAGATGAAGGGGATTAAGAAATACAAACTGCCAGATATAAGGTTAATGTATAAAAGTCCATTGCTTTCCTATATTCCAGAAATGATGAGCAAGTGGAATTTGAAATTAAAAACACCAATTACATTAGTACCCAAGGAAAGGAATACGTAGGTATAACTCTAACAAAATGTGTACAAGAGCTATATGAGGAAAACTACAAAACACTAAAGGAATCAAAGAGGAACTCAATACATGGAGAGATATTCCATGCTATGGATAGGAAGATTCAATATGTCAAGACGTCCGTCCTTCCCAACTTGATCTATAGATTCAGCACAATCCCACTCAAAATCCCAGCAAGTGACTTTGTGGATATTGACAAATTGATTCTAAAGTTTATACGGAGAGTTAAAAGACCCAGAATAGCCAACATGATATTATAGGAAAACAAAGTCATAGGACGGCTACTACCCAACGAGCAAGCCTTACTATAAGGCAATAATAATCAAGACAGTGTGGTATTAGTAAAAGAATAGATAAATAGGTCCATGGAACAGACTAGAGATCCTAGAAATAGACCCACATAAATATAGTCAGCTGATCTTTGACAAAGGCGTGAAGGCAATACAATAGAAAAAAAGGTAATCTTTTCAACAAATGATCGTGAAACAATTGGACATCCACATGCAGACGAGGAGAAGAAAAAGATGGAGGAGGAGAAGGAAGAAGAAGAATCTAGACTCTGACCTTACCTCCTTCACAAAAAATAACTCAAATTAGATCATAGACCTAAAAGTAAAGTGCAAAACTACAAAACTTCTAGAACATAATGTAGGAGAAAATCTAGGTGACCTTGGGTATGGCAATGATTTTTTAAGTACAACATCAAAGGCGCTATCCATGAAAGAAATAATTGATAAGGTGGACTTTTCATGTGCTCATTTGCCATCCGTACATCTTCGGTGAAGCACCTGTCTAGGTCTTTTGCTCATTTTTAAAATCAGGTTGTTCATTTTCTTACTGTTGAGCTTTAAGTGTCCTTTGTAAATTTTAGATAACAGTTTCTATTGGATATGTATTTTGTAAATACATAACCCAGGTCATGAAGATTTGTTTTCTTCTGAGAAGTGTATAGTTTTAGCCCTTGGTCCATCCGCACAGTGGAAATATTATTCAGAGCTCAAAAGAAGTGAGCTATCAAGCCATGAAAAGACAGGGAGCAACCTTAAATGCTTATCATGAAGTGAAAGACGCCTGTCTGAAAAGGTGCATAGTGTACATGACATTCTGGAAAAGGCAAAATGAGAGACACAGTAAAAAGATTAGTGGTTGCCAAAGGCTAGGGGGAGGAAGGGATGACGAGGTAGAGCACAGAGGATGTTCCGGGCAGTGAAGCTCTTGTGTGCGATACTGTTAGAGTAGGTGCGTGTCATTACGCATCTGTTCAACCTCTGAATGTTCACAGACTGGAAGAAAGTATTTACAAACTACATATCTGATAGAAACTATTCTCCAACATTATCGTATGCTTCCATTTCCCGAATTGCCCTCTCTAAAACTATGCACAGGAGCAGAATTGCCCTAAAATGACCCAGGAGTTTGACAAAGTGGCCCAGAAGAGGGATCCCATGTTCCGAGTATGAAGGACTGTGCCCTGAATAGCCGTGTGCACAACTGGTGGCTTTCTCCCCGAAGGAGAGGGGGACACTTCCCATGAGCCCTACAGACTCCAGGTGCTGGGCAATTGACTTTCCCAAACAATCCAGACTGTCTGGCCCCGACAGCATGGGTTCCTCCATTGATAAAGCTGCTTTCTTGAGTTTACATAATACAAAAATGGAATACACTGGAAGGCCGACCCACTCCATGGACCCAGCACCTTCCTGACCAGTGGAGGAGGAGAGGATGGGGAAATCATGCCTTCTGCTCCTTGGCTGACCCATGGCCTTTGTGAGTTTCCCTAGTCCTATTTGTTATTTTACCCCTACTGTGTCATAGTGAGGAATTCTTCCCAAACTCTGATGCCAACTGGTGGTGATGTCGATGGACCCCATCTGATACAGCACGTCCTGCCCTCCCCTGAGCATGTACCGGCACCATTGGTTTAAAAGACAATACTTTCCCCCACTGAATTTACTTGACGCCTTTGTCAAAATCAATTGGCCATATGAATTTAGACCATGAACTCACACCTCAAAGTAGACCATCGACCTACAGGTAAGGGCTAAAACTATACACTTCTCAGAAGAAAACAAATCTTCATGACCTGGGTTAGACAAAAACATGAGTGGTAAAAGAAAAAATATTTTTAAATGGGACTTCATCAGAATTAGAACTATTTGTGCTTCTAAAGATGTTATTAAGAAAATGAAAAGATAAGCCGCAGACTGGGCAAAATTATTTTCAAACCATACGAGTGTATCTATTAAAGAGCTTGTATCCAGCATATAAAGTACGCCTATAAGTCAACGGTAAGACGATAAATAACCCAGTTGAAAAATGGCCATGTAAATTACGTCTCAGTAAAGCTGTTTGGAATTTACTTAAAAAGTTATATTGTGGCCCCCACGTGCCTTGCCCTTTCTTTTATGTCTCCCTTTCCATAGAGTTTATATTTATTGGTTCCATTCAGACACTCTGAACTATCGTTCTGTTGGCTCTTTGGCTGAAAGGAGTTTCCAGAGAGACAGAGCCTGACATCTCCCAGCTTCCAACACTCCCAGCAGATGGGGAATGAGTACCCCAGTCCTGAGAGCATGGGGATGTGTGTGACCGCTTGCAGCACGACTAGCAGGCATAGGTGCATGAGGCATCTTGGTGGCCTCAGCTTGGGCTCCACGCGTCCATCACAGGCAGACGGGTCTTTAGCCAGTGCTGACAGCCTCGGAGAACAAGCTGCTGCAACTCAGCGACTGTGTTCACAGGATGCTGGAGGTCCTGGGAGTCAGGTCCCACGTGGGAAGAGGAGAATGTCCACAACACGGGGAGAGGGAGAGACCCGAGTAGGGTGTGAACCCCAAGCTTTGTAGAGGGCTACTCCCCACAACTGAAGAAAACGTTTTTTTCAAGTGCCTGTGGCATTCTCACCAAGACAGACCGTATGCTGGACTACCAAACAAGACTCAAACATCTACGAATCAAAATCATACCGAGTATATGCTCTGATCCCAAGAGTATTAAGTTAGAAATCAATAACAATAAGGTACCTAGAAAATCCCCAATGTTAAAAATTAACCAGCATACTTCTGTAGAAGTTTGTTAAAGAAGGTATCCCAGGTAACTTAGATAGTTTTACCTGGGTGATGATAAAAATCAGTAAACCAGACTTGTGGCATGCAGCTAACACAGTGCTTAGAGAGAGATTTACAGATTGAGATGGATAGTCAGAAAGACTAAAGGGATCAAATCAATTATCTAAGATTTGAGTACAGGAACCTTGAGAAAGAAGAGTAAATTGAGCCCAAAGTAAAAAAAAGGAAGCAAATAATTAAAAGAAACTGATGAAATAGAAACTGGACGGACCAGAGGGTAAATGTTTCTGTACTTCATGCACAAATCTTAATTTCAGATGGATTCTGTATTTAAATATATATCCAGAACCATAAAGATTTCGAAGAAAAAATTCGGAGAGTAACTATGGGACTAAAAGTCAGAAGGTAGAGGTTCTGCGGTAGAATGTGGGGGGTGGGAGTAGGAATTGACTGGAAAGATGCTTCTGGAGTGAAGGAAGTGTTCTGTGTCTTGTTTTGGGGTGGTGCTTACATGGGTGGACATAACTGTCAAGGCACCTTGAAGATCTGGAAGTTTTAATGCATGTAAATTACATCTCCACCTTTTACGTCTTTTACATGGAGCCAGGACTGTGCCCTGAAGAGCTTCTCCTGGTATTTGGTGCCTCTGGGGCATACTTGTCAGAAGCACCTACTGCCCCTTCGGTTCAGGAATTTGCTCAGACTGGTTTTGCAACCAAAACGGTGGGCCCAATGCAAGTGTCTGTAATAAGAGCCAGGTAGCTAAGAGCCACCGTAGCCCACAACTCGGCTCATGATACAGGCCGGAGAACTAGTTGGTTCTACTAGGTAGCTCCCCATCAATGCTGCTTTTCCTCTGGGAACCCATAGCTCTCAGGGTGGGGGTGGGGGGATGGGCAAAGTTGACTTTCTGAATATATCGGGTGGGAAAGAAAATCACCTCCCATAAAACATCGTGCTTGGAGCTGCCACCATGGCAAATTTCTCAGCTAGCAACATTGCCCACCATCCTCTCAGGGAGGAGCCAGTGAAAAATAGCGGATACCCCTCTCCCCACCCACCCACCCCCCCAGGTGTATGGACTTCACAAGGCAAAAATGCACATTGTGCTGGGAGACTTCTAAAGTCACGGGTGGTGGAGGCCAACCAGCTGGCTCCAACTGCCCGCTGTCCTGTGGAGGACAGAACCAAGGGTTTTATCACTACGTGGCCTTGAAGCTTGTTTTCTCATCCTGTTCTTTTGGAGGAATGAGAGATAGAAGCTGAAGTTCCCCACTCCGTAGGGGGAGGGAGCTGAAGGAGAATGAGCCATGAATATGTAGGAGAGTCCAAGGTAAAGAGGCTGAGCCAAAGGAACAGCATATAAACCTCCCATCAGCCCACCTTTGGGCAGTAGGAAACCAGGAGGACCCAGGCTCTTTCAGCTGGCTTGTAACTGTCTAACAGGTTGGAGCTTTCTCATTTTATTTCAACTATTCCTGGGTGGGGCTGGGGGCCGGGGAGTTTTGCAAAACTAAGAGTAGAGGAAACAAAATGGATTTTTGTGAGCCTGTAAGCACTGGCCTTCTGCGTTTGGTTCTCCAGTCCAGTCTGCTCTCCAGGGCTTTCTGGTTCCTGGAGAGTGTTTCTTGGTTCCCAGGTTTGGCTATGGCTGGCTGGAGCTGCCTGGTGACGGGAGCCGGAGGATTTCTGGGTCAGAGGATCATCCGCTTGTTGGTGGAGGAAAAGGAGCTGCAGGAGATCAGAGCGCTGGATAAAGTCTTCAGACCGGAACTGCGGGAAGAATTTTCTAGTAAGTGACCTGGAGTCATGGGTGAGTGGAACTCCATCTTCAGCCCTGTGTAGGTGTGGGGAGGAGGCCCTTGCGTAGCAAATTAAGGAAAGTCGTAGCCAAACCAGGTCCAAAGTCATCAGAAAGGAAATCACAATAGAAAAGATCGGGGGCTGGCTATCGGGAGACTGAATTGTGGTCCTGACTCAGAACTAGAGAGGGTGGCTGTCAGCCTTCCATCTGGGCCTCCAGGACGCTTCTCATCTCCAGAAGCACATATCAGTTCTCTCCCTGATTGACAGCCCTTGAAAGTTCTGAAAACTTTTGACTTGGCACTTACTGTGCAACGCCTACAAAAGTGCAGGCAAACCTGGAGACCCCACCGGGATCCCTGCCCCTCTGGCTCGCCCTGTCTTTTGGTGGCTTCACTTAAGCATCTCCAGTGAAGGTGAACTAAAAGGAAGTGAGGGTAAAGCTGTGTGTGTGTGTGTGTGTGTGTGTGTGTGTGTGTGTGTGTGTGTGTGTGAGACAGAGAATCAGAGGGGATGAAGGTTAGAAGAGGGAGCACAAGTGTCCAGTGTGGGAGCCAGAGACAGAGGGAGGGGCCGGCTGCATGGGTGCGGACACACGGCCGTGGACTCCGGGCACATCTTTTTTTTTTATCATTTGTCGCTGTTCCCCATCACCACAAGGGAAGCGACTGCAGACTTGGCTGTAGCAGCTCACTGCTTTTTTTCCCCAGATTGCTGCCCCTGGTGCAAATGCAAAAGCTGGATTTATTGTGCATTTTCCAACCTGTTTCATCCCCAGATCCTCCAAATAAAGCTGTGAGGGAAGTCGGGAAGGGAGTCATCCCACTTGGGCAATGAAGAAATCAATGTCCACAAAGATAAAGCTTTGCTGGGGTCCCTCTGGTTAATGGATAGCAGAGCTCAGCCCAGGGCCCCCCTGCACAGGCCCCGATCACATGGCTCTAAGGCTGACTCTTGGTAAAGTGAGTTCCTCTTGTGTCCCCAAACCAATTCCTGCCCCCCCAAACCCAGTCCCTGCAGACTGGGTGTCTACAGGCAGGTCCTGGCTTCCCAGGACACCCCACCTCCCCACCCCGAAGCCCCACTCCCCTGGACTGCTCCCAGCGCTCTGCCCCTTCTTCCCTCTTCTCTGAGCTCTGCAAATGTCCTTTTCCCACTACCCTCTGATTCAGTCCTGTCTCCGATAAGCCAGTTCACAAATAATTAACTGTTTGTAATCCTTACAGCTCAGCAGTATTTGCAGTCTGACAGCTGATTACAAAAAGGGCAGTGTTCAGCCTAAAGGAACAGGTCCCCAAGGTGACAAGTCAGGGGGTGGCACGGAGGTGGGGGCCTCTACAAAGATACCAATAGAGGGTCCTTCCATTGTTCTTTCTGTGCCAGGCGCCCTGGCAAGTGTTTGGCATGTGTCAACCCGTGTGCTCCTTTGAACAACCCTGTGCGATTGGTGGAGGATAAAGGGCAGAGCCTACCGTAGTCCGTTCAGGCTGCAGGAACAAATGCCCCAGGCTGGGTGGCTGAAACACATCAAAAGTTTATTTCTCGCGGTTCTGGAGGCGGGAAGCCCAAGATCAGGGCGCCGGCATGGTGGTGTTCTGGTGGGAGCTCTCTTACAGGTTCATAGTCGGTGCCCGCGCGCCGTGTCCTCACATGACGGAAGGGGTAAGGGAGCTCTCTGGTGTCTCATGAAAACTAATGGGAGGCAGAGAACAGTAAGAGAGAAATTCAGAGGGAGAAATTCAAGGCTGGAGAATCTCCTTCCTGGGTTACAACTTGGAACAACCACCTGCTCTCCTTAAGCTTCTGCCAAGTGGGATCTGCCTGCAGCCCTCACGTGACTCCAAGAGGCCTCGACCTGGGGAAAGGCAAGGGAGGAGCTGCAGGGCAAGGGAGGAGCTGCAGGGCAAGGGAGGAGCTGCAGGGAGTCAGTCGGAGGGTAGAATTTTCTGATTCTGTGCCCACCTGTGCCCTGCCCTCTCTCCTCCCCACCTCTGCCTCTCCCCTGCCACCTCTGCCCTCTCCCCTTCCCACCTCTGCCTCTCCCCCACCCACCTCTGCCCTCTCCCCTCCCCACCTCTGCCTCTCCCCCACCCACCTCTGCCCTCTCCCCCACCCACCTCTGCCCTCTCCCCTACCCTCCTCTGCCTCTCCCCTCCCTTCCTCTGCCTCTCCTCCCCCCACCTCTACCCTCTCTCCTACCCTCCTCTGCCTCTCCCCTCCCTTCCTCTGCCTCTCCTCCCCCCACCTCTGCCCTCTCTCCTCCCCACCTCTGCCTCTCCCCTGCCACCTCTGCCCTCTCCCCTCCCCACCTCTGCCTCTCCCCCACCCACCTCTGCCCTCTCCCCTCCCCACCTCTGCCTCTCCCCCACCCACCTCTGCCCTCTCCCCTCCCCACCTCTGCCTCTCCCCCACCCACCTCTGCCCTCTCCCCCACCCACCTCTGCCCTCTCCCCTACCCTCCTCTGCCTCTCCCCTCCCTTCCTCTGCCTCTCCTCCTCCCACCTCTACCCTCTCTCCTACCCACCTCTGCCTCTCCCCTCCCTTTCTCTGCCTCTCCTCTCCCCCCCACTTCTCCCCACCCCACCTCTGCCTCCTCCCCTCTCCTCCTCTGCCCTCTCCCCTCCCTTCCTCTACCTCTACTTTGCTGCTGACTTCAGTAGACTATCTCAAAGGAACTGAGACATATGTCTGGGGGCAGAAATCCAAAGCCAGGAGAGAAGGACTTCTACCCCATTAGTCTGCAGGGGTGCAGAGAAACCAGACAGGGCATTGTGGATGCCTCGGTGGTGGGGCCATGGCTCCCTCCTTCTCCAAGGCTCTGTGAACTTGGCAAGACTGACTATGCAGTTGCTTATGTCGGGTGAGCTGGGTGGGAGGGAGGCCCACAGAAAAGCTACTAGGCACACGAGTGCTTACGAGCGCGGACGCTGACTGCGTGGGTTCAAGTTTAGCTTTGCTATCTTCCTACTGTGTGACCTTGAACAAAGTAATTAACCCCTGCTATGCTCTGAATGTTTGTGTCCCCCTAAATGTAGGTGTTGAAATCCAATGTGATGGTGCGGAGAGGGGGCCTTTGGGAGGTGATTACAGGCAGAGGTGGGAAGGGAGAAAGCAGAGGAAGGGAGGGGAGAGGCAGAGGTGGGTGGGGGAGAGGCAGAGGTGGGTAGGGGAGAGGGCAGAGTTCGGAGGGGAGAGGCAAGGTAGGGAGGGGAAATAGCTCTAAAAGGAAATCAGAGAACTGCGAACGTTGACAGCAAAGTACAAAGCACAAGCTACTTAAATGTAGGGTATTTATCCAAACTGTACGCAGCGCAGCGTTATTTCATGGGCTAATTTGAGGGACTGCCACTTCCTGTGGACTTCAGAGGAGCTGAAGCCCCTGAGGTGGTATTCACTGCCCCTGGCTAGATGACCAGAAGGGAGTCCCTCGGTGGCCGACTCATGTCAGCGCTGATATCTGCTTTTTTTTTTAATTCAAAATTTTTTAATTTTTCCATTACAGCTGACATTCAGTATTATTTAGTTTCAGATGTACAGCACAGTGGTTAGACATTTATATAACTTACAAAGTGATCCCTCTGATAAGTCTAGTACCCACCGGGCACCATACATAGTTATTACAATATTATTGACTATATTCCCTCTGCTGTACTTTGCATCCCCATGACTGTAACTACCAATTTGTACTTCTTAATCCCTTCACCTTTTCACCCAGCTCCCAACCCTCTCCCATCTGGCAACCATCAGTTTGTCCTCTGTATCTATGAGTCTGTTTCTGTTTTGTTTGTTCATGTATTCTGTTCTTCAGATTCCACATATAAGTGAAATCATATGGTATTTGTCTTTCTCAGTCTGACTTATTTCGCTTAGCATAATGCCCTCTAGATCCATCCATGTTGTTGCAGAGGGCAAGATGTCATTCCTTTTATGACAGAGTAATATTCCATCGTATATTACCACTTCCTTATTCAGTCGTCTATCAATAGGTACTTAGGTTGCTTCCGTATCTTGACTATTATAAATAGCAGTGCAGTGAACATAGGGGTGCATTATCTTTTGAAATTAGTGTTTTGGATTTCTTCGGATGAATGCCCAGCAGTAGGATTACTGGGTTATATGGTAGTTCTGTTTTTCATTGTTTGAGGAACCTCCATGCTGTTTCCCATAGTGACAATCCCCCAGTGACACCTGCTTTTGGTGATAAATAATAAGAGCGTGGGCTCGTCCTAAGTTCCCTGCCAATGGCTCCACTATCCTCCTGGTCCCCCATGACTTCGACTCTTCCTCTTCTTCTCAATCCATCTCCAATAAGGACCAGAACCTGTCAAGGTGAGGTCCTCATCTGAATTTTGGTGTGGAGTGCCGATTCATGCCCGGCTGCCTTGCTTCCTCTTACACCGCCCACTCTGAACCTTTTATATACTCCGCTCATGTCTCTCCAAATCCACACGGTGCCCCCTTCCCTACAGAATTAAATTCACATTCACTTTCCTCTTCTAACCACTCTCCACCATCACCCTCCTCACCTTAGTGAATTTTAGGAACTTACCACGAGTCTCTTGCACAGTTTTGTGTTCCAGTCTTCACGGCTCACATTCCCTTTTGGAAGGAGACATCTGCTGTTTCCCAGTGAACACCACACATTCTGATTTCTGTGCCTTTGTGTCCTTCTGCCTTCCCCGGACTGTGCCTCCCTTCCCGCCCTCCCTCCAATCTGCCTGTCTTTGAGGACCTTGATCAAATGCCACCTTTATCAGGAAACTCCCAGATTCAGAAAGCCTGCCAATGACCTAACGGGTGTTTTACACAGAGCTCCAGGGCAAGGTCAAGCTGACGCTGCTGGAAGGAGACATTCTGGATGAGCAATGCGTGAAGAGAGCCTGCCAGGGCACCTCGGCTGTCATTCACGCCGCCTCTGTCATTGACGTCTTTAATATCATTCCGAAAGAGACCATCCTGAATGTCAATCTGAAAGGTACAGTCTCCCAGGGGAGGAGATGGAGTCGGGTGGGCAAGTGAGGCTGGGGATACGGGATACAGGAGAGAAGAGAAGCCCCATCATTGGCCACCTGATGAACTCTGTGTTTTTGCTGAGCACGACCAACTGAGAGAGGCAAGGCTATTACCCTCAGGTTTGCAGATGAGAAAAAGAAGGCTGAGAAAGGCTGACTTGTACAGGTTGGCGAGGGAGAGCTAGAATGTAAACCCACACCTGTGTGACTCCAGAGGCCACAAAATCTCACCTGCTGCTCCAGTCAAGTGTGGACTAAACCCCAACCTCAAACTCCTGATACCAGCCACCTCCTGCCTGCCCTGGGTGCCTCCCAACAGGTGCCTCCTTAGTCACGGTTTCAGCCCTTCTGTGTGGCTCTAAGATGTTGGGCACGCAGTCAGGCCAAGAACTCAGCGCTCTGCGATACGAGGTGGCGCCCAGTCAGTTACCAGTGATGACCCACAGCCGTGGGCCGGTTTCCTTCAGGCAGGACCTCCCACACAGGACCTGCTCGGGCAATGAGAACTAGAGCCTCCCCACTCACCCCACAGAAAGAACCCTCTCACAAGAACCACCGTGTTTCCCCGAAAATAAGACCTCACCGCAAAATCAGCCCTGGCATGATTCTTCAGGATGACATCCCCTGAACAGAAGCCCTAATGCGTCTTTTGGAGCAAAACTTAATATAAGACCCGGTCTTATGTGGGGGGCAACACAGTAGCAGAGTTGATTCACAGAGGTCTGGCCCTACAGAATTATCCAGCACTTGCCTTCCCAGAATAGTTTCTTACCAGTAATAGTTTCCCACTACCCACAATACCATTTCTTCAGCTCACTACCAGGTCTAGTCTTAAAGACTAGTTCCTAGCCAGGATGTAGCCCAAACTACATTCTCTCTGGATCCTCAAACAAATGCTTGGAGGCTCTTTCTGAATTGTGGCTTTCCAATCTACTTTAAATCTAGAAGCATTTGCTCAAGGGTGTAGCTCAAATCCCCTACTAGCCTGTCATCGTGTATCATCCCTCTGATTCCGGGGGGCCAGTCTCTCTAGGACCACAGTATCCCAACCCCCTCTCCCATCTCTTGTCCACCAAGCCCTGCCCTCCAGAGTTAGTCTGTTCAGAGACTCCTTTTCTAAAGCAACTTTCTGCTTTGGGTCTCCAGCCAAGAGTAGCACCAACTCAAAAAAGACCCCTCTAGTTTCTCCACCCCCTAACCACCCCCACATCGCAAGGAGGGTGCTAAGATTAACCAGTTTTCAGTTTTCGGATGTTCTCATAATTCCGACTCTCCACAGCTCCCAGCAACAGGACATCTGAAATCCCTGAGCAGTGTTAAGAGGCATCAGTTGACTAAAACCAGTGTCACTCCCAGGTTTAGAAAATATTTCACAATGATCTGTCATTTCCCCCTCTGCAGGTAAATTAGCTCCAAATATTCCCCGCCTCTAGATTTAATTTTTTTTTAATGTGGCTGTCTCTCCCCATAATCAAATTACACAAAGACCTTAAAAGGGATTTTAAAAATGCAAACAAACAGAATGATGCTTTGCCCAAGAAATCCCTTCATTCTTCAGGGAAGGCGCTCTGGATTAATTACCTCCACGCGCTAAAAGTTCCAGGCAGATACAAGACCCTCCCGTTATAGGTATGACCGCCAGAGGGCGCACTCCTCTTTCCGTTTCCCCACCAGGCTCCACCCACAAGGCCGGTACACAGATCCGCAATGCTAAGTACAAGAAAGGTTTATCACCCCCCCTTTTCACACCTGAGTATAACGGAGTCACAGCCAGAATTAGGAGCGGCCTTTGTAGGGGATACACAATCAAGAACAGAATATAGATCTCCAGTTTCTCCCCAGAACCCACTAATTATTTGCTCAGTGACTCTCAAAGAAAGGTGCCAGTGACTGCGTTTGTATTGGTCCTCAAAAAATGAGAGCAATACAAACAATTCATTATGTGTTTAAGAGTGTGTATGACCTATATACAATTGTGTGTGTGCACACGCGCGTTGTGTGTGTGTGATGGGCACCCTTCAACTGTCCTCTTTTGCCTAAGCTCTAGGACTGTCCATATTCTGAGAGTATGGCCTCCTAATGTTTTAAATTTAAAGTAGCCTGTCTTTAATGAGGTGGTAGGGATGACAAATGATCATTTTTAAATGTCCTTACTCAGCGAAATGTAAAGTGACAACCCTACGTCCTTTTCCAAAATTAGAAGTACCCCCACAGGTCCATGCAATCCAAAAGCCTAGGAATCCTTGCTCTCCAGAACCCAGACGTAGGTCTCTTGATTTGTGCACTTTCCTCTGGCTGTAGCTTGGTCAGCTCTCAGCCAGAATCACGGAAGAATTCACTCCTGATCTGCGGGAATCGCGCCCCCTTGGGGTGAGGGGATGGGCATGGTCTGTGGGCGTGGCTGGGCCTGTGGGTTATTCCCTGACACTGAAGTGTGCTCCCTATGGCCAGGTACCCAGAACCTGCTGGAGGCCTGTGCCCAGGCAAGTGTGCCAGTCTTCATTTATACCAGCACCATAGAGGTGGCTGGGCCCAACTCCTACAGAGAAGTCATCCAGAATGCCCACGAAGAAGAACATCACGAAACGAGATGGTCTTCTCCGTACCCGTACAGCAAAAAGCTCGCCGAGAAGGCTGTGCTGGCGGCGAATGGGTGGGCTCTTAAAAACGGTGGCACCTTGTATACTTGCGCCTTAAGGCCCCCATTTATCTACGGGGAAGGGAGCCCGCTGCTTTATGGTTTCATTGACCATGCCCTGAAGAACAACCGCGTCCTGACACATAACAGCAAGCTGTCCATTGTCAACCCAGCCTATGTCGGCAACGTGGCCTGGGCCCACATTCTAGCTTTGAGGGCCCTGCGGGACCCCAAGAAGGTCCCAAACATCCAAGGACAGTTCTACTACATCTCAGATGACACACCTCACCAAAGCTATGATGACCTCAATTACACTTTGAGCAAAGAATGGGGCTTCAGCCTTGATTCCAGAATGAGCCTTCCCATATCTCTGAAGTACTGGCTTGGCTTCCTGCTGGAAATCGTGACCTTCCTGCTCAGTCCGGTTTACCGATTCCGACCCCCGTTCAACCGCCACATAGTGACATTGTTGAATAGTGTGTTCACCATCTCCTATAAGAAAGCTCAGCGAGAGCTCGGGTATGAGCCCCTCTTCAGCTGGGAGAAAGCCAAGGAGAAAACCATGGAGTGGGTTGGCTCCCTGGTGGAACAGCACAAGGCGACCCTGAAAGCAAAGACTCACTGAGCCGGCGGTGACAAGGGTGTGGGTGTGGACATTGTTAGATGTCTGTCAAACTCCCCCCTTCTCGCTTCATACGGACAGTAACACGGGCACAAATCCAGGTCCCCTTTTAGGAGACAGCCACCTTAGTGTGTTCCTCCTCCTATCAGAAACCTGCCCGGTCATCGGCCCAACCAGAAGCTTCCTGCCCCACCCAACCCTCCAGAGAACAGACAAGGTCCCCACGTCCCCGTTGCTGACTCCGAGCTCTTCAGGCCTCTTTAATTTTAGAATTTTGCCTATTCTACTTCTTTGTTAATTGCACAATCACGCCTTTTAAAAATTCCTATTCTTCGCACAGCTCAATGAAGAGAATAATAATAAATGTTTTACTGCCTAATCTGGAGGAAGTTGTGGTTTATGTGAACACATACCTTTCTCCTTTCTTCTCCATTTCCAGGTATTACCGTCTCCTATTAGAAAAGCCGCGTGAAACTGGGGTGGGCAGAAGGTTCTGGAAGGGGGAACTAAGCTTGACTAAACACCTACTATGTTTCCGGCATGAAACATATGACTGACATATCTCACCTCATTTAATCCTCACCAGACACCTATGAGGTAGGAATTCCCATGTCACTGGTAAGGAAACTTGCTCATGGTCACGCTAACTGGTAAGCGCCCGGGCCATTTACACCAGATAGACTGATGTGAAAGCCTTTATCTTTCCACTGAATCCCGCAGCCTGAATTGCCCGATATTTATAGCAGAATGGGGAGTGGGGGTAGTGGATGGGTTGTCAGCAGCACAGCAGAGCCCTGGAGCATGGGAGCGCCGGCTTCCTTGGGTCACCTACTTCTTGCCCAGTCCTGTGCAGGAGACTCCCTGGAACCCAGGAGAACCCCTGAGGGGCACCCGGGAGGATGTGCATGCCTTTGCCAGATGGCTTGGGCAGGGGAAGGAGAAGCAGAGACGCAGCCAGCCCTCATGCCCGTGCCAGTCTCCTCGTAGTCCCCTAGAACACACCTGGATGGAAGAGATTAAGAGGATGCTTCAAGAATCTAAGCAAGAAATAAAGGTCTGATTTATGTAGTTAACAAAATGGGGCGCAGGGAGCAGCTGAGGCCGGCCTGAGGTGGAATGGACCTTGTTTTAGGAAATGACTGAGTGTGGTCACAGCACCCCTACGCACCCACTTTCTCAAGCCAGAAACCTGGATGTCATCCCCCAACTCCGCCTCCAACCTATCATTCAATCCTACCACTTATCACCTCCAAAGTACCTAACAAAGGTGCCCTCTCCCTCCCTGGGAACACAGCCTGGGTTCAGGCCCTCATCGCCTCTTACCTTGCCTCCTGCCCCAGAGAGTCGCCCATAAAAATCCATTCCCAGCATCGTTGCCAGAGTGCGTGTGTTGGCCACTCCAGCAAGTCATAAACCCATATGCCAACCCTTCGAGTCACACAATGAAGCCACACCCTGAGTTCCTGGGAAGTAAAGGCACAGGTATGAATTTCCCTGAAAACTGATCTTTCTCCTCAGCCCTTAGCTACTACCCCACACCTCCAGACTTAACATGTTCATCTTACTCTCTAGCCCTTCATCCTCAGTTGCTCTCAGGAGAGGAGGCCAATCAAGACACCTTTTGGGGACTTAAATAATAACACAGTCATTAGCTGAATGGAGGACCAACAGTCCAGAGAAACACTGGGCGCCAATAGGGACCGTGTGACCTGGAGCAGGTGAGGAGGTTGCTGTGGGATCAGAGTGACGGAAGGTGAGCGCTGAGCCCCTCTAAGACCGGGGTGTTGCCTGTCTGACCACAGACACGACCAGAGTCACCCCCAACAGCAAGATGGCCTCTCTCTAACCCAGGGAATCAATGGATTCAGAATTCAGTTGAATTTGATTACCACAAAGGAGATAGTTTAGCATTCACTCTTCAAGAGAAAGGAAAAAACCACTCTGGCGCAGATGAGCAGGTTTCCATCACCTTCAAAAGCCCCTGAGACTGATGGGCTTGATGGCGGAGTGACCCCGGCGGTGGGGTCACGTGAGAAATGAAAGTGCTTCCTGCTTTTCTCCGCTGCACAAAACCCTAGAGCCAGTCAGGTCAGCATTGTAAGTAAGGTGTGCGCGCCTCCGTGTGTTTATGCCAACACTGAAGGAAGGAAAGGAAGGCGGGGGCCTCTGGGAGAAAAACTTCTCAGCCGCGTGTTCGGCCTAGTGAAACCCCACACCTATAACCCACCAGGGCAATTCTCACAGGGAAGGGATGGGCGTTGTCGCCAAAGGGCAAAGGGCGGGGTGTGAGCAAAGAGGAGAGGGGATCTGACCGGCTGGCGGACTCAACTGAGCATAAAGGGCCTCAGAATATTTTGGCCAACGAAGCCCTCCATCCTTACTTAGGTTGGGCGCAGACCCTATGGTGCGGGGCTGTCCAAACTCCAACCCACACGCCTGGGCTGCAGCGCACGGGAAGCACCGCGCGGGGGCAGCAGAGGCTCGGAGGGAAGAAGGCAGCCGCCGGAACCTGGGCCCTGCCCTTCCCTGCCTCGCCCTCCCCTCCCCTGCCCTGCCCTTCCCCCACCGGGGTGCCTGCGCAGAGTACGCAGTGAATGGGTCAGTGAAAGCACAGAGAGATGCTCGGCCACTGGGTTTAGTGCGAGGTATGTATGAGTCCGGAGAACAGAGGGAAAAGCCTCACGGAGCAGGTGGGACCTCAGCTAGGCCTTGAAGGATGGATGGGACTCGGGTAGAAGAGTGAGGTGGTCGAGGCAGGAGGAAGAGGGTGAACAGCAGCCCAGGAGCTGGGAAAAGGGAGGGAGGACAAAGAGGTGTGAGGAGGCCGGCCGGCCAGGTGAGGAGTGTTTTCCCAGGGAGGATGAGGCAGCATAGGGTGCCAGGTAGCAATGGATAGCAATGGACTTGATGAGGCAGGCCTCAGAGGCCCGCGGTGGAGCTGACAGGTAGGTGGATGGCCTGGAGAGTGGCAGAAGGCCGGAAAGGTGGGAGGTGGAAGGTGGGAGGTGGCCGGGAAGGGCAGCCAGACCAGCTGTTGTAGAAACTCCGGGGTCCTGTCTTTCCTACGACTACAAAATTATTAGCAAACAGACCAAGAACAATAACAAAAACCAACCTCACAATTTTCTCCTCTCACAGGTACGCCCAAATATCCAAGAAAGAGCTGAAGTCTGGGACGAGGAGGCAGGGCATCCCTGGGATTGGAGCTGGCCTCCTCTTCTAGGCAGCGCGCCCCTCCCTGAAATGGGTAAGCTGCTTCCGTCTGTGTCACTCTCAATGTGAATACCCATGCTTTTTTTTTTCTGCAGAAATGTCAGTGTGTGTCATGACTAGGGGCTGGCCCAGATCCTGCTGGGGCTGTTATGTAATATATGACATTTATACTTCCTACCTTATTATAATCCAAAAGGAATCTGAATTCCAAAACACATCTAGCCCCAAGGGTTTGGATAAAAGCCTCTGGGCCGCCAGCAGAAGCACATGCCAGGTGTTGTTGTAAACACTTTATATAATAATCCTGATAACACTCAGAAGTAGGTGCTCTGCTTATCCTCATTTGACACATGAGGAAATGGAGGCACGGAGAGGTAAGTAAACAGGAATACTGTGCTCAAGGTTATCCAGCAAGTGGTCCGGTTGCAGTCATATAAAAGCTTTCCGACCTCAGAGGGTTTACATGACGATGGGAAGGAAGCTCACGTGCCTGCAGGAGCCCGACCCCCACGTATAAGTGAGGCCACCTGCGGCTAAGAGACCTTAGGGAGGGGTGGGGGGAGGGGTGGGGGAAGAGGTGGGGGGAGCCCATATTCTGCTGCTGGGAGTCCACCCCAAGTTCCCCACCAGATCTTCTGACTCTTTAAGGAAAGCAAAAACTTTCCAATCTTTATGTGAAATGTCTCTCTTGCTACATTTTTGGCAACTCACCCTAGATTCTGAAAGCAGCGTGAAGGCCAGCGCTGGGAGTGGGGTGTGTGGGCTAATGCTCAAATGGTGTGTATAATATTTTATTTCTTAAACCGTGGGTGGCGAGGTGTTGGAGGCAATCTGTTCATTCCTGGTGATGGGTCCTGAGTATACATTATATCATATGCTGCACTTTTCTGTGTGTTTGATGGAGGTTATCATTTTTTAATTAATTTTGATGGGAAAAAAATGCAAACCAACAAATCCCACCTGAGGCTGGACCCAGGCCTAAGGCTTCCAGTGTTCCATCTCCGCTCCTGGTCTAATGGGGGCTATAAAGTATGAGACATGGTCAATATTGTATGTAGTCAAATGGGCAAAGTGCCAAAGAGAGGTCAGAAGCTTCTGGAGGATCCCAGCTGGGTGGGGCACTCACCCGAGGCCTTTTACCTTTGGGCTGGATGTTGAATGTGGGAAACAGTATTCCAGGCAGAGGCAATGGAGTCTGCAGAGACACAGAGGTGGGAAAGGGATGTCATTCTCAGGCAAGTCTGAGACAGTGTGGACAGACCAGAGAGCACAGGGGAGAATGAAAGACACACCTAGAGACATGTTGGGAAGACACTAGGTCACCTTGGGTCACCTCTGCCTCCTGCTTTCTTCCCCTCAGAGCAGGAATTCCATTCCCCTTCTAAAGACCGTTTGACATTTAAGTACTTCACATGTAATGTGCCTGACCTGCTCTGAAAAATTAGACCCTCAGGGGAAACAGCACGTGTCCATGTCCTTCCTATGAGGAATATGGACAGTCGGGCTACAGAACTCAGAGATTATTCAATGTGCATTGAGCATCCTTAGATGGTGCTTGTTCAGCTGTCCCTGGGCGATTACTTTAGCAGCAGCGTGTAGGATGGATTGGAAGAGATTAAGAGGATGCTTCAAGAATCTAAGCAAGAGATAAAGGTCTGATTTATGTAGTGTTAACAAAATGGGGCGCAGGGGGCAGCTGAGGCCGGCCTGAGGTGGAATGGACCTTGCTTTAGGAAATGACTGCGTGTGGTCACAGCACCCCTACGCACCCACTTTCTCAAGCCAGAAACCTGGATGTCATCCCCCAACTCCGCCTCCAACCTGTCATTCAATCCTACCACTTATCACCTCCAAAGTACCTCCCAAAGGTGCCCTCTCCCTCCCTGGGAACACAGCCTGGGTTCAGGCCCTCATCGCCTCTTGCCTTGCCTCCTGCCCTGAAGAGTCGCCCATAAAAATCCATTCCCGGCATCGTCGCCAGCGAGGACCATCTGAAACCAAGCCCGATGATGTCACTCCCTTAAAACCATTCAGCAGATAATGCTGAGCGTCTTACAACAACATACAAAGGCCCTTTACGGTGTAGCCCCTGCCTACCTTCCAGACCAAATCCTCACTAGTCTTTCCCTCTCCACAGATTCTTCACTGTCATGCTCCAACCGTAGGCCAAAACTTGGAGCTTCCAGCATATGCCATGTTTTTCCAAACTCCCATGCCTGCAGTGTTCCTTCTCAGAGCTCTCCTACCCACACACCCTCTCAACCCTTATTCACCTCCCAACACTTCCCCCCCGCCCCCCCACCCCCATGTCACCTCTATGCCTTGTGCAGAGCCAATTGCCTGGTGATTAGTTATATATTCTGCCTCCCTTTTGCTGTCATGTCCCCGAGGCACTCACAGGCATTTCATGTGTGTCCCCAGTGCTGGCTTCTGTGCCTGACGCAAAGTCGGCACCGTGGATGGACGGATGGATGGGTGGATAGACAGACAGACAAAACCCAAACTGGCCTGAATTGCTGAGATGGGGAAGGAAGGGAGTCAGGGTGGCAGAAGGAATGGCAAACCGAAGAATTCCAAGGTAACTTCAAGGTATCATTGAACGTGAAGAAGTCGGATCATGATGAGAATCAAGAAAAAGAAGGGAAGAGACACGAGATAGGGGGAGAAAAATGGGTTTATTTGCATGATAATGAAGAGTGAGCCGAGCAAGTGGAATGTGAGAGGGAAAAGACTTACCAAGGCAACACCTAGCTGTTAGATTTTAAGGGGACTGCAAATTCAAAATAAAACCTGGACCAGTGTAATGCCCACAGAGTTTTCATACTACAAAAATAAGGAAATTCTATTTTTCAAAACAGAATTCAGAAGAAAATCTCCCACTCCCTTAAGTGACTCAAGGTGAGGACAACTCAATCCCTCTGGCTACCGGAAGTGCTTCTTCAAGCACCAGGGGACTGTGGGGAAGTTTTTTTTGAGGGAAGGAGGCTTTTCCTGTGTCATGGCCCCCATCCCACAGAAGGGTAAGGAGCAAGGATTGGAGTTGTTGTGAGGCATGAAAGAGGCTCATTATGACAGAATAGAGGGGGAAGGGAGGACTAAGAAAAAGTGGATTGGCCACTCTGTCCCCAAGGGCAGGGGGCCCTGGGTCAGTTACAAACTCTGGAACAGTCACCAGTCTGTTCTAGAAACCTGAAGCTCCCCACTAATTAAGAGTGCAGTCTTGCCTCAAGAAACAGAACCTGCACTAGCAAATTCAGTCCTTCTTCCCTAATGGGTGCTGGCGACGGGGTATGGGTACCAGGTGGACCATCATCTCAGCAGGGACCCTGGCCATTAGGGTAGGAATATCCTCACGGGCTGGGATCTGAAGTCCCCCTTGCCCCAGCTGTCGTCTGGAAAACCAGCGGTGCAGTTAGGAGCAGGGTGGCTTCAGGGCGTGTGACGTGTGCAGTCTCAGAGCCCCGTGCTTGATTCTGCACTGAGCCGTGCGCGTTACGCAGCCAGTCCTGGTTGTGAGAATTCTTTCAGCAGCTGGTGAACGACCTCTCGCTTAATCTCGGGTATATAGGGGAGGTGCCTCAGGTCCTCCAGGGGAGTGCGAAGTGTTTGTGGAGTTCCAATTTTAGGGCTAAAAAGGGCCCTGGAGCGTCCAGCTTTTAACTATGGGCTACTTCCCTCCCCCCATTTCACAAGTGAGAAAACGGAGGCCCGAGAAGTGAAGTGACTTTCCCAAGGTCACCCGACCAGTCAACAGCAGAGCTGGGCTAGAACCCAGAGCTCTCCACTCAGCTGCTCAAGAGCACGCTGAAATCCTTGTGGTGAAGAAAAGGGGATAGTTTGTAGCAGGGGCCCCGGGGCCAGGAAACACAGATTTTGAGGAGCAGCACAGCACATCCCGGGGAAACTGAGTCACAGCGTCCATCTCTCCGGTCACCACCTGAACACACACCAACGTCACACCGTGCCGCTCCTGCCCCCAACACATTGCATCCCCCAGCTTCCCCGCCTCGGCCAAATCCCTTCGTACTTCCGGCTGCACCTCCTGCAAGGTCTCCAGCCTTCCACGGAGGGGTGAAGTGTCCCCTTCTAGGCTCCTGTCACAGTCCAGGGTGGTTGCTTATTAACCTGTCTCCCCAACTCAACTATGCATTCTGGGACAGCACCCTGGGACGCTGTACTGACAACCTGTGCACAGCTGTACCCCACGTCGGGCCCAGAGTGAACACTCAGTCAATATTTATGGAGAGAAGGAAGCGACGATGAGGTTCGTCAAGAAAGGGACCAAAATAAACAGGATTTCGGGGAGCAGAGTGGAGCCCATCCAAGTCTGAGTGTCCCCTAAGCAGGATAAAGTTGGACTCCATGCCAGCCGAGCTCAGCCTGGGAGCACACAGCTTCCTGGAGGCCGAGAAGGCACGGGGCCCGGGAGGCTGACTCTACCAACATATTCATTAAGGAAAAACAAATAGAGATAAGAGAGAACAGCTGGAAAGAGGGCAGAGGGCGGGCTTACCAAGCGCACCAAGCGGCCTGAGCCTTCTGTGGAACCCATGTAATTCCACCCCTCTGACCTCAGCTTGCGGAATGCGGGCCCTGCGTGGACAGGCTTGGGCTGCAGGCAGTAGGAACAAACGTAGCCCGAGTGAGGCAGGGGGAAGAGGAGGGCAAAGGAACAGAGTATTCTCTCATTTTAGAAGCAGACCGTTTCCGCAAATAAGAGTGAAAACTCTGGGTTCTCCTTCAGTTTTGCCATCAAAGTTAAGGCACGTCCCTTTCCTTTCCTGGTCCGTTTTCTTACCTGCAGATGAAGGTGTGGTCCGTTTCTAAGTTCCCCTGCCTAGCGATTCTGGGCAGCTGTAAGCCAGCTGCCTATCCTCGGGCACCTCCATAATTCTGCAGCTGGCCTCCCTTCCAGTGTTGGTTTGCTGGTGCGAAGACAAAGCTGAGAACGAGGTTTCCGAGCCCGTCTCAGCTCTCCTGGTACCTGGCACCTCGTCTGTAAGGAGGCGTAATACGCCTCTAGTTGTGGAGGACCCAGGCCAGGGACCCAGCAAGAGAGCAGTGCCCTCCCACCTCTGAAATCCCATGAGACTTGCAGAACCCTCCACGGAGGTTTCCCAAGTAGGTTTTAAGCTCTTTGACAATCACTAGACATTAGATTGGGAGACTCAATAGAAACAGTGCCTCCTGAAGAGGAAACGGGGACCCAGAAAAGTCTGAGCCTCGCTCAAGATGGCAGCCAGTGACCACCAAAGGCCTGGCCTGCAGGCTCCCCAGCACAGCATGCCCTCAAAGGGATGGCCTGCATCTTTCCACTGGACAGACGAGGCCAAGGTCAAGTGCCCGGCCTAGGCTGCACAACACGGGACAGAGCTTCCCTCCGTCCAGCGGCCCCTGGCTGTGAAGTCATGTCCGTGACTCCTACTATGTCCCTTAACTTGAACCCAGAGAGCAGAGCGCTGCTTCCGCCGAAGCCTTGAGATGGTCCTGGTCTGCCAAAGGTTTGACCCTGACACTTCCTAACAGTAGACCTCACCAAAGAAATGTCTCGCCAGATCCCTTCCCAGCGCTGGCTTTGTGGGTCTTTCCAAGGTCACACACCTTCCCCCCCATCCACCAAAGCCCCGGAAAGTGGACAGTGCCTGATGTACAGCCGTGGTGACTCCTGACTTACGGTGGCACAAGTCCTCATCCTCACCCTGCTTCACCGTGAGCCTTTGCCGAAGGTACCATCCTGAAAGTGGGGTAACACTTGAAGCCTTAGCATTAACGAGTTCTTCCTCTGCCTTCCTCCCACCCCCGCCCCACCAGGGTCCAAATCCCTAGTCATACTTAGAATTTGCAAAATAATTCCCCACAGGGCAGCCGGGTGTGATGTGAGGCAGTGAACAAGGTCCGCCTTCCCCTTTACCCCGCGGGAGTGTGCATGTGAGCCTGTCCATACCTGCGCCCCGGCGGCAAGTGCAAGGCCAGCACAGGCGTCCTCGGCATGTCTGTGGATGAACTTCTCAGAGTCTCTGCTCCTCTAAGCCACAGCCTTGGGGCATAAGGGGTGGCTGCCCCCCGTGTACGGGATGTCATGGAACCGTCCCGGCAGAAGAATTGCTCCAGCCCTCGAGGGTCAGGGGAGGGATCTCAGGACAGTCACTTCTGTGAATAAATGACTGCGTCAACCTGCTTGCACAGAATTCCTGCTCTCCAGTAACTGCTGAGGCCTGGGGCCATCAACCCTGCCACTACAGAGATGAGTCGAAATGCCAGCTTGACCCCTGCGCACCCTGATGCCTTTTTTCAACCTTCCCAATTTGGTACAGGAAACACCTTGCCACCCACCTGTCAGGTTTCCAAAGCTAAGCCTCCCTGCTGCGCTGATGAGGCAGGTCACCAGATGGATGCAGAAAGGGCTGCGAACAGGGGCCTGGATCCCTGGGGCAGTTGGAAGTTGAAAGCCACTGGGATGTGTTTTGGGTTAGCAGAGGTGACCTTGGAAACAGCAGGGAACTGGGATGTGCTGACACTTGGGGCTCTGCCCAGGAAAAGCCTGACACTACAGTCTGTTCAAAGCGGTGACCTGATGGGTGTGCTCGTCCCTGTCCCCCCAGGGGCAAAACTGAGGAAACTCGATTGCCACAAGCTGCTGAGAAAAGGAGTAATGCACGGATTCTTGCTTTGTCAAGTGAACCGAGACAGGGAACGAAGATCCGAAAGAGGGGAAGCAGGCAGTCTATGACTGGCAGAGATGGACGGCCAGCAGCAGCCGGGGACGCCCATCTGGTGGGCATGATGAACTTCAAAGACAGGCACGACTCCTGGCCCTTACTGAGCATAAACTATTTGGGGAAGGTGTGTGAGGGGCAGGCCTAAGCAAGGGTAGCCAGGCAGCCGAGCCCTCTGCCTCTGCCAGTGCCCTCCGTCTCTATACCCTCGACAGAGGAGAGGATCTGAGGCTTATGATTTTACCTACCGCAATCCCCAAGAAAGGAGGTCGAACTGGTCCTACAGACTCCACCCTGGTTGCCTGTTAAAATTGCCTGGGAAGCATTTATACAATCCCAGTGACTTACACCTCACCCCAGACTCACTACTCAATCTCTGAGCAGAGCAGTTTTTTATCTGGTTTTAAAGCTCTCCAGATAATTCTACTGTGCAGTTAAGGCTACGAAAACCTGTCTTAAACTAACCAAGCCTTGGAAATTCCAAGGTGACTAGACCAGGCATCTCTCACATGGACTGATGCCTGTTCTAACGGTGGTTCAGGCTGAGTGTCCCGTCTCGGCGTGGCCCAAAAGATGCAGCACACTGCTGTCTGTCCCCACAGGGCACTGAACAAGTAGTTCAAATACTTGGTTTAAGATTGTTTCCCAGGGGACACCTATAGTTTTCCCAGGGACCAGGAGCTGAACTGCTGGCTGCTTGGGAAGGAGAGCTGTAATCCCAGTACTGAGGGCCTCCTTCCAGGACTGGGACCCACCATTCGGTGTCCCTGCTCAGCAGAGAGAGGGCTCGTGGGCTGTCATACAAGGAGGCAGTTGTGGTCGTTGAAAGAAAATAAGGTGCTTTGTATGCTTCCTCTTTTCTGTTTCTTGTGAATCCCTTCCTTACAAACAGCTGTCTCATTGTTTCCACGAGGTTGGGCAGAGACTAGCTAAGAAATACTTTCAGCCAAGGCCAGTCTGGCTGATAAGTTCTGTACAGTGTTATCAGTCGCTGTCAAGTTACTTTTCTGAGAACTGGGGGAAAGAAAATACTTTGTTATGTGATTCAGGAAGACTTTGTTTTTAATAGATTCGAGATGAGACCTAAGACTGCTTTTCCATACGTCCTTCCTTCCCGTCCATAGACGGGGTTCTTACAAGGAATGAAGACACAGCTCTTTGGAAATTGACACCAATGGCAAAACATTAACGCATTCCCAACGTCTCCGAGCCACAGGAGTGCAAAAGCACTTGGGGTGAATTACTGGTTAGACATCCGCCGATCTCAGGATGATGGAGAATCCCCGTGGACATTTCTAACAGGCGTCAGCAAACTTCTGTAAAGCACCAGATAACGATCAGAGGGCTGTGGACCATGGGCCTCTGTCACCACTACTAAACCGTGTCACTGCAGTTCAGAAGCAGCCACGGACAGTATGGAAGCTGGGCTGCCTGGATTTGACTGTATTGCAATACGGTTTTCTTTACCAAAACAAGCAGGCTGGATGTGGTGGTTTGCTGACCCCTGTCCTACCAGAGCACAGCTTCCACAGACTGAACTGAGTGAACATTTAATGAGTGACAAATGAAGACAGCAGGACATGGTAAAAGGCTGATAAGGATTTAATGACAAATATTCGATATTGGTTGCTGAACACTAGAATACTGTCCAGGCAACCATCATTAAATAAAACAACCTGAAAATAAGGCAATTCTCACATACACAAGCACACACTCACACAAAACCTGTTACTCTTAGGATTATTAAATTATTCACGATTTTAACAAACAGCTGTCAAATAACATTACAGTGAAGGAAAATGTGCACAAACTTCAGAAACACAGCTCAGATTGTCTGTGAATACAGGTTCTTCATTTGTACTTTCACATATGTACAGCCTCTTGATCTTGAAGAGACCACATGGCTCACGGGGTTAACTTGTCGTCTTCTCCTTCCAACTCGGAGCTCAAGATTTAAGCCATTCCAACCTATTTAATCTGCCCCAGGTTTTGCTCGGTGAAGGGCAGCCTGCACTTGACCAAACTCCCAGGAAACAAATGATACACTTGCCTCCGCTATCATTCATGAGTTGGTGGAAGGAGTCTTTAGAGTCACGTTTTTAAGAATGAACCAGTTAACAGGGTTTGCTTTAGAAATACTATTATTCTAAAACTAAATACAAGAAACCACCTCCTGAATGCATGTAACCTCACTTTAATGCAGATTATGTTCCCTGAAGAATTGTAAGAAAAATGGAATCACATTTTAGATGTACCATGAGAGTAGGTGTTGATGGTTGGACTGTTTCCTTCTGCTAATTAATGGGTTTGCTCGTGGAAGGGCTACTGAACTAGTAGCCAGCTCTCATCCACAGTAACAGAAAGAATGAGGCGCCAATGAAATCCAAAGATTTCTACTGCCACTAAATTATTTTGCATTAGTTTCCACTGAACTTTCTCCAAAGCTACTAATATGTCACGTATTTGATGCAGACCACACTGTGCAATGGCAGGAAAAAGCCAAATAACCCATCAAGTGGATAGTCAACCCATGAGGAATCAAAAGTTCAATGAGATTTCATAGGCACAGACTTGAAAGAACTTAAAACAGCTGGAAGAGGTAGATGTGCATGAAAAAAAGGAATACGGTTACCTATAAATTGGTTACGTTATTTTCAGGTGAGTCTTACACACTTCGTATTCAGACTACAAGATTCAGAATAAATAATGGTCACTTGCTTTTCTAGTACTACTCTCAACTAAAAGAAAATAAAAAGGAATTAGTGTCTTCCAAAACGATTATTTTGGAAATCTATTTGAATTTGTGAATAGCAGTAAACTGATTAAGAGGGCAAGATCAACAAGCATGATACAAACCCAGACTTCTCAGGATTTTTTTTTAAGTGTGTTTATAATGACAAAAACATGCTTTTCTACAGTCCCCAAAGAGATTCTTTGCTAGAAAAGAACTGATCAAGTATCAATTACTGGCATCCACAGATTTGCTAAACTGTAAAAACAATCTTGCAGTTGGGTTTTTTTCTTTTTCCTTCAAGTGTGTCCCACAGTTTGTGAAGATGCTTCCAGGAAAAGTACAGGGTAACACTCGCTCGTGGAGAAAACAATACTGCTTTCCATAACTCTAACGTCTAAAGGCTAACCTAGGGGAGGGGTTTTCAGCACAGGTAACTGAAATCTATACAAGAGTCATCTAACTATAGCCCCCTACTAGAAATGGAACACACCTAGGACACCCTAATCAGGTGACAAAGACCAGCTTTGTCAACAAGGACATCTTTGGACCTTCTAGACTAGCCTTAAGTTTTCCGTCAAGCATACGAATTTTCAGTGTTCTTATTTGATTATATAAATCCCAACAGGTAAGTCTTCCTAGCAGCTGAGCTGGAGAGACAAAAGATCAGACCACACCTGCCCACACTGTCACCAGCCTCTCTTCAGAACAGCCTGCTGCACTCCTGTCCCCAGGCCTTCGCTAAGATGCGCCCTAATACTGATTTACCTCACAAAGGTGTGAGGAACAACTAACAATCATTAAAAAGTATAAAGCACTTTACAAATACAAAAGTGCTAGTTTGGCATTTATAGAACCACCAGAAATCATCCATGGCTTGTGCTTTTGGCAACTTTGCATTCTCACCTCTCCTCGCTTGTGCCCTCCTTGTGTAAAGCCTGGAGCTTTCTACTGTGCCTCCCTGTGTAGGAAAAAGAAAATTTCTAGTCAGATCAGAGCCCAGGTCAATATGGGTGGAGGTGGGGATTCGGTGATCTCCTCCATCGCTACCGATGGAGAAGGATACACAGATACAAAGCGAAGGCAAATGAAACAAAGGAGACTTCCACCCCAACATGGGACCTTTTGTTTCCCTGTTTCTCACATACGGCCAGTAAAACTCTGAGCTGGTGACTTTTGTAGCAGGTCGCTGGAGCAACTGCTGCTGATGGTCCCAGGTTCACTTCAAACAAGCACCCAGCTGACCTGGGAAAGTCACACATAGCTAAGATTGTTCCATTTCCCTTCACGTAAAAGGCCCCAAGTGAGACCTGAAAGAAAACCCGGAGCCTGGCACACACCTGACACTGGGGGCGGGGGTCTGCTCACCTACATAGATCACCATGACCCAGCAGGAAGCTGGAGTATTTCAAAGGAAGTAGCAAAGAACCAGGAGCAGGACCAGGGTTCCCAGATCTGAAAAACAGTTATGAATTTGTAAACCTCCGAGGTTTCATCCTTGAAATGAGGGTGTGTAGCTTTTCTGCCCAGTTTCCCCTGGATGCCTCAAAATAGCAGCTAACTGTGGCTCAGAGAAAGGAAGGGACAAGCATACAATATATCCTCTCCAATAGGACGGACAAGGTTCCTCGACTTTTCCAAGGACTATAGCTGACGGGAGGGGACAGGGCAAACAGTGGCTTTAACACCTGGTGGGACCAGGACAGTTATTCACACCCGCCTTTTATTTGACCCCATAACCCTCACTCCAGCCACACCCTCTCCTCTGTTTCCCACAGGTCGTCACAGCCCAACCTACCCTATTACCTGCCATCCTGTTCCCTCCCACCCCCTACCTCCCCTTCCTCAAAGTCTTCCAAGTGCCTGCTCTTACAGCGTGTATCTGAGGAAGCCACCGCGCTCAAACACATCTCCCAAACATTTCTTCGTTGGGGAGGAGACAGGCAAAATATATAGCACCCCAGAAGAACAATTCTTACTCGGCCCTCCCCTTCAGGACCCCCTAACAGCAAAAGGCTGCTGTCACTCTCCGATTGTCCCTCCCGCCCCTCCCCATTTCTTTCGACAGGGTCTCCCCCCAGGACATGGACTCCCCACATGCTCCTGGCGGGGGAGGGGAGGGCAGCCTCCCTGGGGCCCAGCCCTAGCACAGCTGCAGCTTCTGGTGCTGCGCCAGGTGCGTTTTGTAGCGGAAGCCCTTGCCGCAGCCCGAGCACTTATGCGGCTTGTTGCCGGTATGGATGCGGCGGTGACGGATCAAGTGTGAGCTCTGGATGAAGCTCTTGCCGCACTCGATGCACGTGTAGGGCTTCTCTCCCGTGTGCGTGCGCTGGTGCTGCGTGAGCGTGGAGAAGTCGCTGAAGCGCTTCTCGCATTGGCCGCAGCGGAAGGGCTTCTCGCCGGTGTGCACGCGCAGGTGGTTGACCAGGTGCGAGTTGCGGCCGAAGCCCTTCCCGCACTCGCGGCACACGTAGGGCCGCTCGCCCGAGTGCGTGCGCTTGTGCGTGAACAGGTGCGAGCTGACGCTGAAGCTCTCGCCGCACTCGGAGCACATGTAGGGCTTCTCGCCCGTGTGCACGCGCTGGTGCTTCACCAGGTCCGAGCGCCAGCTGAAGCGCTTGCCACACTCGCCACAGCCGTGCGGCTTCTCGCCCGTGTGGATGCGCTGGTGGTTGGCCAGGTGCGATCGGCGCACAAAGCCCTTGCCGCACTCGCCGCAGGCGAAGGGCCGCAGCGCCGCCGGCCCCGCACCGCTGGCGGCCGCGTGCGCGCGCCGGTGGCTCAGCAGGTGCGAGCTGAGGCTGAAGGCCTCGCCGCACTCGGGGCACGGGTAGGGCTTCTCGCCCGTGTGCAGCCGCCGGTGCTTGAGCAGGTCGGCGCGCCAGCTGAAGCTCTTGCCGCAGTCGCTGCACAGGTTGGGCCGCTCGCCAGTGTGCAGGCGCAGGTGGTTGGTCAGGTAGGTGTTGCGGCTGAAGCCCTTGCCGCACTCCCCGCAGTGGAAGGGCTTCTCGCGCGGGGGCCGGGCCAGCGCAGGCCCCGCCCCGAAGTCCGCAGCCACGCCCACGCCCACCACGCCCACCACCGCCCCGCACTCGCCCGCCAGGCCGAAGGGCTCCAGGCTGGCCGCCGCGGCCGCCTCCGCCAGGCGGTGGATGCGCTGGTGCTGCAGGAAGGCGGCGCCTGGGCTGAAGCTCTCCCCGCAGTCGGGGCAGATGGTGGGCGCGTCCATGATGCTGGCCATCAGGTTGTCCAGCTCGCCGAGGTCCATGGCCATGGGGTGGTGGAGCCGGCGGAAGCGGCGGTGGGCCGGCTTGTCACCCCGGTGCCGACTCCCCAGGGAGAGGTGCCGCCTCCAGGGAAGCACGGGCGGGGGCGGCTGCTCCTCTTCCTCCTCCAGCCGGTTCTCCCCGGCGCTCTCCTCCTCCTCCTCCTCCTCTAATCCGGGGCTCCGGGATATGCTGTCGGACTCAGACAGTCCTGGGAACATGGCCCCCTCAGCTACAGCAGACTGGTCATCATCATCCTCACGGAAAGCCATCCCTTCTTCGTCACTCAGCAGCCCCTCTGCAACAGAAAAGGTGGCAATGGGGTGGTCTATTCCTGGCGCTCCAAAGGTAAACCCAGAGGAAGTCAGCCTCAAGAAGTGTGTGGACCACGAATTAATCAATCCTCTCTCAGGAGAACTGTCAACGTCACTCTCCAACGTCCCCACGATTCCAGCCTCCTTCCTACCTGGTACCTCCTGGGGAAAGTCTAAAGAAGAGCGAGTTCCAAAACCTGGGAAAAGCTCACTCACCTGCCTCCTTGGCTCGCCAATTCCTGGTAGCGGTCTCTGGGCCCAGGCCCCACCCACTGCCCCGAGGGCTCCGCTCACAGAGCGTCTGGGGTCCTTACAGTCTGCCAGACATGGTCGAGTTTGGGCCAGGTGGGGCTCTGTGGGAGCTCAGAGGAGATCTGCTCGCTCTAAGAGCGCCCTCTGCCTTTCAAGGCTCTGACCTCGAAAGGTAAGACCGTACTCTAGGCAGCCACAAGGAAAAGACCACCTGGCCTGACCAGGCCCAGGACTAATTTTTTAAACGTGATTGGTCGACAGCCTGGAACAGCTTAAGGGTTTTACTACCTGAGGCGGGTGGAGGGAAGTAGAAGGGAAAGGGGAAGTGAGCGTAAAGGCCAGAGCTGGTGAGCCCCGCTGAGAGGCTGATCCAGACCTCACACCTGCCTGAGTCTGCTGCTTCTCCCCAAGCAGAGGGGGCCCCTCCAGGAAGTTACTAGATGGGAAAGCATGTGTTTGTGTGCTCTGCAGGAGAGGGCAGCAGGGAGCCTGGGACTAGTCACAGGGGAAGGAATGCAACTTCACAGCCCTGGCCATAAGGTATTTCAGCTCATTTTTGTCCCGAAGGCATGCACAGAGCAGGATAAAGTAATGAAAGCCCGAAGTCAGATGGAGGCCCAGCGTGTATTTTTTTCCAGATCAGGAATAGCAAGGGATTGAGCAGAGGCCTTGGGAACTCTGGGTACGAGGCCCGAACCTGACCAGGTCAGTTACCAGAGTTTATTTATCTGCAAACAAGATGATGAGTGTAACTGTAAACATCTGAATACTCGTTTGCTCGGCACTGAGCTTAATTAGTCTTCATAGGCAGCAACTAATCTCCCAACCCCCCATGAGGTAGGTTCGGATACAACCTGTGTTGGTTCCCTCTTGTATTGTTACAAGTGTTCGTTCATCTATCGCAGTATTCTGGAGTGTTCATCTATCGCAGTATTCTGGATACTGTGAAGTGCCGTGCCAGCACGTACCCTCTTCACCCCTGTTTACCAGCACAGCCCACCTCAGGCAGGACTGAAGGATGTCCTCAGGCTGAAGATGGTGCAGGGTCTGCCTAATGGTCTCCTTGAGAAAGTTCCCTCACAAGAATGCTGCCCCTGCTTAGAACTCTAGAGGAGCTAGACTCACATGTGCGTGGGGCAACTTGCAAGGAAACTCCAGCTTTGTCCTCACCTGTGCAGATGTCAGACACTAGTTCCCGCTCCTCTGAGTCCCCTCGTGGAGCTTCATCCTGGGGGTTGGAGCCCATGTCCTGCTCCAGGGGGACACCTCTCTTGTCCGTGTCCTGTGCACTAGAGCCCACGCCTCTCTCTTCTGGGTCCCCTTCCCTGTCTTCAGAGTTCTCAAAATCGGAGCCCATCCCTTTGACTGCTGAGTCCGGGGCTTCACACACACCCTGCTGGTCTTCTTGTTCCATCCGGGAGGAACAGACAAGGGAGGTAACCAGGGATCCCTGCTCCAGACAAAACACAGATAAAAGTCATGTCAGTCTGGCCTCATCCCCTCATCATGTCTAGTTTTTGATTTCCATGACAATCAGTGGCGCAGTCCAATCAAATGTACAGGGTTCCAAGCCCCAGATGGCAAATCTCCGCTCCACCTCACATTGTAAGGGAAACAGAACCAGTGCAAAGGAGGCCGGGCTGGGTGGCAGAGGCACAGTGACTGCTCGTTCTGAAGCCACACGCCAACTCTCCCTGGACCACAATATGACCTTCCATCTGTGAAGTGGATGATTCTATTAACATGGTTGTATAGCTTTACCGGTGGGGTAATGGTACTAGTCCCATTTTACAGCTGAGAAAAGCTCAAAAGGAAGACCCCGCCAGCCTAAGGCTAACTTTTCAGCTGCCTCGAAGTTTCATGCATTCCTTCTTCTCATGAAAAGCTTGCTCTCCTCAAAATATGTACAATTTATATTTGTCAGTTATACTTCAGTAAAGCTGGGGGTGGGGACTTTGCTTCCTCGAGCCCAAAGCCATCTTGTGAGGACTTTAGCTAATGAGTGGGCCTCTAACGAGCCAGATGAAAAATACATTCAAGACACAAGAATAACCAAACCATCAGTATACCAACTTCTTATCCAAAACCAGCTCGCCATCGGCAGCACCCACCCGGCTTTGTGGTGAGGATCTGATGCTTTCTTGGGAGCAAGACAGCCGAGATAATTCAAGCTTTAGTGGGTCTGTTGGGGGGTGGGTGAAAGAGCTGCAGGGACCCTCTTAAGTTAGAGGCCGTCCCTATAGTCTTATTGCATAGTTTGCCTTTTTAAATATATTTTCACTGGAGAGCCCCTAACAGAGCATGCATGCCCCTGGCACAATCGGTAACCCCTCTACACAGGAGGCCAACATGTGAACTGTAAGGAGAAAATAACCTCTGATTCCAAAACCTTTTGTAGACGTCAGGTTTACATTTCCAGGTTAAAGGGGCCCCCTGCCAAGACTGAGCAAGTGAGCCAAAAATAATTGACTTCTGCCATCCATCACTCTCATAGCCTAGCTCAAGGCTACAAAGCAGTCAAAGATTTTGAACTCAGACCTTGAAGTGTCCAGCTCTGTCTCTGCCTTGGCAGCCCCCTGCCTTGGCAGCCCCCAAACAGGACTTGCAAGAATTTGGCTGAGCAAGGAAGTCCCTTCCTGAGCTGGGAGCTTCTCCTGCCTCCATTGAGGGGACCTCCCCAGGCAGCCCTGGCTCTGCAGAGACTTCAAAATGGAAAGCAGGATTACAGGCAGCAACCTGGAATGCCAGCTCTGCCAGCCTCACTCCAGAGCCCAAGGGAAGTCAATTATCCTCTCACTGTATCAGCCTTCTCATCAGTGCAAGGTGGCTAATACTATGTAACCTTTCTCGCAGGGAGAGTGTCAGAAGGAAACATTAAAAAGCACTTTGGAAAATACTGTGGAGCGGAAGGGACACATCCTCTAAATGTGGACTGCAAGTGTGATTTGTCTTTTTAATGTGGAATACACACGTTATTTAAGTCAGGGTGCCATTCCAGCACGCCTCGAAGACACACCGGCACCACCATAATTTTGGTAGGCTCGTCGCCCTACGGAGCATATTCTTTCTCAGAGATGCTCTACTCCCTAGATTAGAGTGAAAAGTCAAGCCCGTCTCTTAAACGGCGTAGGAAAATGGCTGTGCCTGCGATGGGTCAGTCAACAGTATCCTGGAATGCAGCTTGAGTTCCTTCAGAATGCATACTGTTTAAAATGCCTGGGTCGGAACACTCGGGATTAGGCTGTAGGAAAAAATCCCATTAAAGCTATAAACCTTTTAAGAGGTCTATCCCACAAGGGACTGTTAACCCCGAATCACTTCTACCCATTACCCTCTTGCCTTCTGTAGCTCAGACTCTGTAGCCAAGTATATCTCTTGAGTCTCCATGTAATAACATACACTGAAAGTGGTGGGGGGTTAGAGAGCTAAGGGTAGGTCCTCAAACATGTGACCTATTGGTTTGTTAGTGGCTAAAAGCAGCGGAGGAATGAGGAGAAACTTAAGGGGAGGGATCTAATCAATGGTTTCTGCTAATCTGAGACTAATAAGAAAAAATTCACATCAGTAATCAAATAAGTGTGTCACCAGAAACTCATAAAACTAAACGGGCAGCATATGGTGCCCAGAATGGCACAGAAGTGACTGCAGCTCTCTACCCTGAAGGGCAGGGTTTAGGGGTCTGCCCTGGCAAGCAGGGAAGCTTAGGGTTTCCCCTCTAAGACTGTTTAAGAAGGACAGAGCACCTTCTTAGAAAGCACGTGAGACACAGCAAGAATGGGGCAAGAGGACTTTGTGATGTGTGATTTCTTGGGAACCAAGAAATAACTCAGACCAGTGCTAGTAAGCAAAGAACATAGCTATTCTAGATTTAAGGGAGGAGTGGCGGGGAAAGGCAGAATCTAAGTTCCCCACTTAGGGCTGCCATGTTCAAGGTCACAGTGATACTACACTCATAATTCTGGGGGGTGGGGGGCTGAGCTCCCAAAAGGAATATGTCCACATCCTCAGTCACACCAGGGGAGGGAGGTGCGCCCTGAAGAGTGGGAAGCTCCTGTCACCTAGAGAGACACCGTTCATTGTACAACATCTACTCAAACGTATTCACAAACACGTCATGTTCGTGCAAAACTGGACATCTGCATGCGCCACAACCGGGATTCCTCATTCACACCGTCACATCGCTGGGTTCCAGGAAGCTATCAAGTAACGAAAAAGGCTCATTAGAGGTAAGGAAAGGCAGTCACAATATACTACTGGATGAAAGCTGGTTGCTTTAAAAACAACCTTACGGTGTTTATTCTGCATGCAAAGTAGCATATATAGTTACACACGTATACACAGGTTCAGAGAGGAAAGCCAGAAGATTATTTATTAAAATGTTAAACATTTCTTGGTCATCTCTAGGGGGTTTGCATCGTTTAATCTTAACAACAAGCCGAAGAAGCAGGGTATTATTTTCAACATTAGAGACAAGGGCATAGGCACAGAGGTTAAGTGGCTAGCTCAAGGTCATACAAATCTTAAGTGGCAGAGCAGGGATTCAAACCCCTGCAGTCTAGCTCCAGAGCCCACATTCTTAATCAGACGCTGGCGGGTTGTTCGGAAGAACTTTTCCTTTCTGTGACTGGGCAGCTGGGGCAAAGGAAAAAGGACAAGTTCCATATTGGTTTGGAGATGCTGATAACCCATCCTGTATACAGAAAGTAAAAGTCTAAAGCTGAATTGAGGTGCATGATTCAATAAACCCCGACTTAGACCATCTGTAAGGGATCTCTTCCCCAAAGAAGGGACAGAGTAAGGGAAAAAAGAAACAGACAAAGAAGTAATGGTAGGGGGAGTCAGACAAAATTAATTCTGCATCTAGTTCTAATCACTGAATTAGCAGCGGGGGAGAGCCCTGATTTGGGGCCAGCCCAGCCACTGTGCAGTGTGACTTTAGAGTATTTGTCCCCTCTGAGCTTCTGTTCAATGAGGAGGTTGGGTATGAATATACCTGAGTCCTTGCTTGTCCTATGACAGGGAGGACCATGGTCAGTCTCATTAGACATTTTCTGCGGCAGCTCATTTTCTGTGGCAGCTTGCTTATTCAATTAGCACCACAAGTTAATTCCCTAACACCCACCACCACCACAAACCCTTTCTCTTGGGTGATTCAGGTGGGATCAGCCAACTCTGCCAGGGCTGCTCAAACTCTAGTTTTCAGAACTTGCAATATTTTCATGTCCCTGCCTCCTACACCATACCCTCACCCCAAAAAAGTAATGCAACATTTATTACCCCATAAAGTCACTAGGAAAATAGATGCTCAAGTGCCTTCTAGACAAACTCAACCCATTTAGAAGGCTCATCACATCAGTCTGAAGATATTGATTGCTAAGATTGGAAGTAAACGTGACAGGGTGTATGTTGGAAGGAGGGAAGGAAGGAGGGAAGGAGGTGGGGGAAGGGGAAGTGAAACCAGTAGCAGAGACAGAATTGCAATTTAACCTGACTTTATTGGCACATTCTCCCAATGGGCCCCTCTGGGGCTTCCTGTAAAACCTTTCCAACAGCAAGACCCTCCAGCACTTTATGGATTCAATCTCACTTGCTGTCAAGGGGTTGGGGCAGACCAGCGCACAGCTCTCCCCAGCCGGCTTTCTCCGGGGCATTTTGCACAGGACCCCATGCTGTCACGCCACCTTCTGGCCGGGGATGGTTGTGGGGACTGAGATGCTGTGAGCCCGTCTCCCACTGGACCGACCAAGGCAGCTGACACTACACTTGAGTAGGTCGCTCTCATTTGCCTCCAATAATTCAGTGAGGCTCACCTACCCAGTTTTATTTATGAACTGTGGCTCAGCAAGTTGAGCTCCAGGTGACTTAGCTCCCAGGTAGAGTTAGAACTCAAACCCGCGTCCCTGGGCCGTGCCACCGTATTTCCCATTCATTTCCCATTCCGCCGGTTCCTCCAGACGTAAGCAGTAACCGGCAGCGGTCTAGGGCAGGTCGCCCGACCGGGACCAGGAGCGGCCCACCTGGCAGCCCCAGTCTGCAGAACGGCCAGCAGGGGGCGGGCAGCCAGAGCTCAAACCTCTCGGCACCCCTCCCCCGGCGGAGCGGGGGTCATGTGCTACGGCCACAGCCAGGTGGCCGCCAGCCAGGCCGGCAGGGATGTCATGTCAAGGGAAGGAAGCGGCCAGGCGGCCGGCCAGGAGCGGCTCCCTCTCCGCCTCCTGCGGCCGCCGCTCCTTTCCTGTCCCCCGGTCCTTTGGCGGCCCCTGCCTTACCTCCCCGCCTCCCCGCCTCCCAGCCACAGGCCCGGGCTGCCTCCCTCACTTCCCACGGCCCCTACGCACCAGGCTCTCCCAAGGGAGGGTTTCCATAACAGAGGCCACCCGACTGGATAGAAGGCTGGAAAACAATTTAAGTCTGTGGTTCCAAAGGCTGAACTCATGACCATAACTGGGGGCTCAGCAGGGATTCCAGGGGGTTAATCATTTGTCAGTCTTCAGCCCCAACTGGGTCAACAGTCAACTAGCCTCTCAGGAGATACCGCCATCAGGGTCCTGCCTCTTCACGGGTGACAGGGCCCGTGGTCACAAAGAAGCCAAAGAGCAAAGCAATCCACCTCACCACATCTGCAGGGGATGCATCCAGTGAGCAAGGCGAACCGGTCCCCATCCCAGGGGACAGCTCACTTCCCCTCCGCTGACTTCCCCAGTCCCACACCCAGACGGTCCAACTCAAACTGCCAGCCTCCCCAGGGGCGGGCTGCTGCGCCAGACGAACATTCATTTCAGACAGAGAAAGCCAAAAGATCACTGCAGCTAAGTACCGACCACTCTCCAGACAGGAGAAGCTGAAATAATATGGTTTCCTCCTTGCGGTTACCGCTTTTTTACCTGGAGAGGGAAGCCCAAGTTGAAAAAAGAGAAACGAAGGAAACTGAGAAATCAACTCACAACCCCACTGGCCAGAGCTAGTCCGAGACTCCTTCCAATCTCTGTGGTCAAGAATAGCACAATGGCCTTGGGGTCAGGCATTTCCTGCCTATTAGTTGGGCTGGGGCCCCCTCACTTTGGCCAGAGGGCCTCATCTTGTCCCAGCTGCCAAGCCTTCACCACCACCCCACAGCTGCACAAAATGAGAATGACTGCAATGCAGAGACAGATTCTAAGCGCCCTCAGACCATCTCCCCTCAGGTGAGAAGGCACAGAAGCCAAAGGTTTTCAGGCAGACACTTACTCGTCTGTATTTTACACTTAACCAATGAGATGTTCTACCTGATGCACAGGTGATACTTCAGTCCACGATTTTTTCTCTGCTCATAGCAGCAGCACGACCTGTATATATCCTCAACTTCCTCTTATCCAGCACCTGGGCAGGCCTCAGAATTATCTTCAGCTACCTCCTCAGCGGCTGGCTCCAATGTTCACGTTTGTATTTCATGGAATCATAGACTTGGCTATCCTTTCTCTCAAACTCCTTCTACAGACGGGAAACTGAGGCCCAGAGAGAGAAAGTGACCAGGTCAGAGACTGAAAGGCAGATTGCTAGAAGAGTTATGGCCAGAATCTCATTTTTCTGATGGTCTCTCCAATGACCTTTCCATCTCGTTAATACAAAACCACTTCAAAACCAGGCAGCCAAATAAACCTAGTGCATATACTTACTTGTCTTTATTTTTTCTGCACACTATTTGTCTGGGTTCTTTAGAGAAACAGAACCAATAGGATGTATATATACAAAGAGAGTTGTTACAAGAAATTGTCTCAGTTATGGACACGGCAAGTCTGGAGGCTGCAGGGTGAGCTGGAAGGCTGGAGAATCAGGAGAGCTGACGCTGCAATGCTGGTCCGAAGGCCATCTGCTGGAGAGTCCTCGTAGCTCGGGGGAATCAGTCTTTTTGTTCTAGTCAGGCCTTCAACTGATTGGCTGAGGCCCATCCACACTAGGGAGGGCAATCTGCTTTACTCAAAACCTAACCATTTAAATATGAATCTTATCTAAAACCTGTCCCCCAAACACCCAGAATGTTTGACCCAATTATCTCTGTGCCTACTGGCCCAGCCACGTTGACGCATAAAATAAACCATCACACACGCTGTAGTTAAAAAAAAGTGCAGTGTGTGAGAATCCCATCAGCTGTCAAAATTGACCCATAAAAACATCTTATTGGTCATAAAAACCATTACTATATACAGATGGATGACTGGGGTCTCAGAGTGCATGCACTGTAGAGGGCAAGCAGGGAAGAATCGAGATTAATCTTTAACTAAAGATCTACACAGACACGTGTGTGTACAGAGCACAAGTGTATGTACAGCACACACCTCCATGGCAGAAAGGGATTTTAATAACCTATCTCAGTGAAGGACAAAAGAGAAAACAGACTGAGAATGCACAGGGGGTGTACGTGGGACACGGGACTTGTTAACGAGCAGCTCTGTTCTGGGAGAGCTGATGCTGGAATCCCATGTTGAGGTTAGCAGATGGGGCCAGGTGACCTCAGGAAGTCTTTTCCAACCCAGATAACTCTATGATATTTCCATTGGAACGGACAGTCCTCAAGAGAATATTCAACACAGCAAATAGGGGCAGAGGAGTGTTGAGACCAAAAGGCTTGAGGCACACACGTACATTCAATCATCCCCGTTTCCCCACGGCAGATTCAACAGGAAAAACGGCTCTTCCAGTTCTCTGTCCAAAATAACTGTTTGGCATTGTTGATGAAGAATGGTTGGCGTGTTCCAGCCCAGTCCATTTCAGCAGTGGATAAGTGACAACTGCATATAATCTGCCAAGGTGTCTTCCATCAAAGACAAAGCAGGAATAAAAACGTAGAGCCGTCACTTGATGCTTCCATTTTCCACCCGCTTAAATTCTGAACTCTGTAGCTAGATAGTTTTCAGCATAAAACGAAACATTTACAGACACCTAAAAACACCTTTTTAAAAATTACATACTTGTGCTACTCTTATACCCTTAAAGATAATATTATCAGCAAAACCCAGGAAGTGGTAAGAGACACATGAACCAGTTTCAATGACAATGACAAAAATGGCAAGAAAAAAAGGGAAAGTAGGGAGATCTGTAAGTCAAAAAACTTGAGATGAATCAACCAACCTCAGTGTATAGACCTTACTGAATCTAATTCAAATAAACTACAAAAACAAATTATAAGGCAATTAGGGGATTGTGAATATTGATTCAATATTTAGTATTAAGGAATTAGTCTCTTTTTTTTAAGGTGTTGGCATTGGGGTTAAGGTCACAAGGAGTTCTTATATCTTTAAGAGATACTTAATACAATATTTATAGGTGAAATGGTATGTCTGGAATTTGCTTCATTTGAAATGGTGCCAGGAATTCCAGGACGAAGGGAAGTGGCCAGGGATGCTGATGGAACAAGCATCACACCATGTACTGATCACGGTCAAAGCTGCGGGGTGGCATTATGTGATGTCCTTATACTACTTGAGCCACTTTTATATTTTCTAGAGGACTCACTAATAAAAATTTTAAAATGGAAAACATATCTAATGATTTCTTTTCCCCTGAAATTTAAGGTTGATTATATTCATTTAAATTCTGAGCACATAAAAAAAAAGATGTCAGTGATGGCCAAAGGACTAGCCTGCTTTTGCCAAGTATGCCAAATCAGGAGTGATTATTAAAATGCTTAATACTGAATAGAGCCCATGGGAATTTGGGGAGAGGTAGTGGGGTAAAGAGACTGAAGAAACTTACGATTGATGCTTTCGAGTCTATTTTCAATGTCTATGAGAGAGAGGACTAAGTGTTATACCCAAAATAGAATCAAAATCCTGTTTCCACTTTCATCTACTTTTGTATTTCCAAAGCACTCAAAGAAGGATGCTCCCCAAGCCAGAGCTTGTTTATTTCCACCACTACTTCAACAACTCTACACTCAAGAGCAAGGGGAAATAAACATGGCTGGGTTCCTGGTCATGACAACTCTTTGGGAGGATGCTTGATTCCCAGGAAAGTCAAACTGTGAAATTATGTGAGTGTCCAACAGTGAGTGACTGGTCAACAGAACCATCTTCTAGGGAGATGAAAAATGTAGGCGTATGGGGTGATAAAAAGGAAGTTAACTCACAAGTGACTTATGGAAACGTGAACCCTGGCAGGAACAGAATGACTTTACTAGCCCAAACTGAGAACTTTGAAATTTAGACAGTGTCCTTCTCAGAGAAACTCTGAAGATGCCGTCCAAATGTACTCACACCACATTACAAAGAGAACAGCTTGAAGCTCTCATATTCCCACTTTATGTTGGAAAGCAAAAGCTCATAGATATTTTCCGCTTTAGTCAAGGGTGCGTGGTTAAGTCTATGGGGCACAGAACCAGTCATAGGACACGGCTTTCATCCAGGAAGGGATGCATCTGTCTCAAGAAGGAGGTCGCAGTATCCAGGGCTCATCACACACAGCTTGACCACCAGTTCCTACGTCATTCATCAAGCTCACACTACGTGGGTTCCGTAGCTCCCTTTTACCTCCTAGGTAGCACTTCCTGGAAAGAGCAGCAGTCCTAGACAAGGTTGTGACTAAATAATGGTATTTTTCTCAGGCATGGGTTCTTAGCCTGAGGGCCTTCACAGTCCATGAATTCTCTGAAATCTTAGGTGACTGTGTCTGTAGAAACTTTTTCCTGATGAGAAGGTCCATAGCTTTCCCTCGGACTTTGAAAGGATTCGTGGCACAGAAACAAAACAAAAACCCTGTTATAAGCCACTACCAGCGAAGACTCGTGATACACTCCTTACCATAGTATTTCAGAAATCAGCCAGAGTGGTTTTGCGGAAGGGGGATATAACAGCAATTTCACCACTCCATGCCATGAGACCTTTTGGTGTGCTGGTGGAGAAAAGAAGATATGGACAGTAAACCCCAAATCACGCAGCATCCAAGACAAAAATATCAGTACATTTCAAATAGGAGAAGGAGCAGAACGAGGGACCTTGCAAATGCAACCTGCCTGATCCAGTTTGCTGATCTCCGCTAGCACCCTATTTTACAGATACAGAGACACAGAAAGATTAAGTGAATTAGCCATGAATGCGCCAGTTAAGGGCAGACATTAGCCTAACTGGTGGCATCTCAACTTGTGCTCCAATCCCCTTTCTACTCAGCCCAACACAGCCTGCTGTGGTTGGCTAAGATGTATATTCACACTAGAGATTTGGGCCTCCCAGCGTTATTAGGGCGCCTGCTTTTCACTTCCTCATCACTTATGTTATGTGGCCAGTGCACTAAGAGGGAGTTAAGTCGCTCTTCAAGCCTCTAACACACTGCCTCTCCGGGATGTAGCTAATTTATACAAGTTTGACCCCGAGGTTTATGGCTCCCATCGGCTGCTTACTCGGGCAGTGAGTCAAAGAAGACTAATCAGGCCATAACTTGACCCAGGACACAAAATGCTTTTGTTAAGTTAATCCTTCTCTTCTCAAAAGGAAACGAAATTAAAATCTGGCCCAAGTCACCAACTCATTCCTCACAAATCTTCAAAGTGTTAGCAAAGTCATCCTGCCTGCAAATAATCAACATGGAATTACCCAGATGAAGAATGGCATTATGGGAGTGACACAAAACTCTACGGCACAGGAGCCCCCAATCACACTTCACGGCGAGTAAAGGGGTGCTCCACCCGTTCTCACCCAACACCACCCATTACTACAAACACAGTTTCTCAAGTTCACCCTCTTTTCCATTGCACCTTTTTGCTCCTGCTTTAATCGCTGTGCACTGTCTGTGTGAGAGGTGGTGCAAAAGTGGGTCAGGTCACAGGGGCAAGCCAACTACAAGCTCAGTTTTGCTGAACACACTATCCCCACAGATAATGAGAGAATCTCACAATTTTTTGTTGAAAAAAATTTTTAAGGGATCCTTCATTTTACAGATAAGGAAAATGAGGACTAGAAGAGGTAAGTGCTGTATTTGAACTCACAAAGGTAGGGAGTGGGTGGCAGAACAGGGACTACCATTCAGGTTACAGGGTTCCTTTCAAGTTCCATCTCCCCTGCACCAGACCCTCTCCCACCCAATTCTGTCACATTTATGAGTTTTGTGCTCTGGCTTTACTGACAGCATTTTACTGATGGCAGATCCTTTCTTCCTATTTGTCTTCCAGACTCCTGCTAACGTATTGTACTTTTAATTATTTTTCCTCTAGAAGATGTTCTTCAAATTCAACTTCATGTGATTTTCAAAAAAAACGGTCTCTCTCATTTAACAGGTTTTGGTTTATGTACTATGTGTCTTAGAGAAAACACATTTTGTTGGCTAGAAAAAAAAGCAGTCGTTTAAATTAGCATTGACCTAATGGGGTGTTATGGTAAACATTTAACAATTCCAAGTTCTTGGTACAGCATTTGAAAGAAAGGTCATCATAAGAGAGAGAGAGACAGAGAAAGAGAGTGAGAATTAGAGAGGGGAAAAAAACATATGAAACATCAACCTGAAGAATTAGTTCTGATGATGGCATTTAAAAAGAATCTTCACAGACATATTTCCAAACTATGATACTCTCTTGTGAAAAGGGGAGGCCCTCTCTTCCACAGTATCACTGTTTAAATGCCTACAACCAATGATCAAACTATATTACACTTCCTTCTGCAGTGCCAGTTTTGGGCCAAACAAGTTTTACAGGCTACTGGGGGAGAATGGGGTTAGGGGTCAGTGAGCCCTGAGAACACCCACCATCAGCTTCCCAGTGAACCCTGGGCTTCCCAGGTAGGAGCCATCTCAGCAGGTAGTATCGTTAACATTTACTGGGTCAGGCTCTCATCGGTATCAGCTGTAATTTTCAGTCTTCCAAACCCAGGGGTCTCTTCTCCTTTGATCTCACCAGCAACCCTGTGAAGTACTTTCCGTATCCTACATAGGGAGTCAGTAAATGACTGCAGAAATCCTGCGGAGACTCTCCCCTTGCAAATTCTCTCCTTAGTATCCACCACGTGGCTCTGTCTTAGTCCTTCTCCTATTTCACACACCAGCCTGTCTCCTCTTCTTAACTCCTAAAACAGGTCAACCTTCAAAGATTGTTTACCTTTTTTTCTCCCTCTCCCTTCCCTCCATCACTTTGCCCCGTCCCCCTAGTTTTCAATAAACCCTTCCTCTGTCCAGAGACCTCCTGAATTTGAAACTGTCAGCTGAATCCCTCACCCGCACTCCAGATCCACGATTCTAAGGATGCCCCAAACATTTCAACAGAGGAACCTGAACAACCGCTCCCAGTTCTGAAGCGCTGCCCGTCAGGTCACATGGGACACAGGACAGGAGGCAGCTGAGAGAGGGGGGAAGCTCTTGTGAAGGCATTAACAGTTGGTTTCAAGTAGAAGTTTGCCACTTACACACTCACCATATGCCCCCCCCAGACAGTTATTTCTCCTCTTTAAGTCTTAGTTTCCTGATCCCTACCAGGGAAAAAACAAGTTACCTTGAAAGCTTCTTGTAAAGACTAAATGAATTTCCATTTGTAATGTATCTGGGCCCTAGTCATATTCAACACACATTCCTTCTCTTCCAGAATCTTCCTTACAAATCAGCTCCTCCCGACAGTGCCCATTTCCGTTAAGGCCACTCTTTCTTACTCACCAGGCTCAAAGCCCTGGAGTCGACTTTGACCCCTGCTCACTCCTTCCCATCAAACCAGCGGCCAAGTCCTTCCTCTCACTTCTTTCCTCTTCTTTCCATTGCCACCATCACTGCAGTAGGCACTCTTACCTATTAGATTGGTACAAAAGTAATTGTGGTTTTTTTTTTTTTTAAGATTTTATTGGGGGAAGGGGAACAGGACTTTATTGGGGAACAGTGTATACTTCCAGGACTTTTTCCAAGTCCAGTTGTTGTCCTTTCAGTCTTAGTTGTGGAGGGCACAGCTCAGCTCCAGGTCCAGTTGCCGTTGCTAGTTGCAAGGGGCGCAGCCCACCATCCCTTGTGGGAGTCGAACCGGCAACCTTGTGGTTGAGAGGACGCGCTCCAACCAACTGAGCCATCCAGGAGCTCAGCGGCAGCTCAGCTCAAGGTGCCGTGTTCAATCTTAGTTGCAGGGAGCGGAGCCCACCATCCTTTGCGGGACACGAGGAATCGAAATGACAACCTTGTGATTGAGAGACCACTGGCCCATGTGGGAATTGAACTGGCAGCCTTCTACATTAGGAGCACGAGCTCCAACCGCCTGAGCCACCGGGAGGGCCCTCAATTATTTTTAACCTTTTAAACCTTAATTACTTTTGCACCAACCTAATACACATCACTCTCTGCTGGATCAACCTTAAAACAGAGTTGCCACTCCACTCATTCTCCTGCTCAGAAACCGCTTGTTGACTCGGCCAGTCTCCAGAGAAACACAAAGTCCTCAACAACAATGCCCAAGGCTGTCTTACCTATCCCTGACCGCTGTCCGCTAACCCCAGCCAAAAAAAGGGTGGCTCTAAATCCTCTACAAGGCACCACCCTGTGTGTTTCCTCTTGCCATTCTGTTCCTCAAGAAACAGCTGTGATGCGGTATCCCCTCCCCTGGAAGGAAGCGATACTTGGAGTGGTTCAAGAGCCAGACCATCTGGTATGTGGGTCCAGGCTCTACCTAGCTCTGTAACCTTAAGCAAGTTGCTCAACCTCTGTGAGTCTTGGTTTTCTCATCTGTAAAATGGGCAACAACTGTTATCTATTCTACAGGATTATTGTGAAGTATTCAAAGAATTACTGTTATTTCGCTTTGTAGGCCTCTTTCAGGTGTTTTCCTTATCCTGCCTAATATTAGTTTTTAAAATATAATCGTAGTTCTACGAATTCGTATCTTATTGTCTGCTCTCCCTCCCTACCCAATGTAAGCTCCTATTGCAAACATACGGTTTTATTCACTTTGGTGCTTAAAATTAGGTATAATTATTTCTCTTCCTCAGTCTCAAAAAGATGAACCAGGGGAGTTACTCAGTTCTCCTAGGTCTCTCCCATGTATATAGGACGTATACATGGTATTAAACTTCTGTTTCTTTCTTTTAAAAAAAAAGATGAACCAGACCAGGAAATCTAGTGATCTGGCCCCGATCACATCAGGTAAGGCAGGGCCATAAAAACAACCTGGTTCTTCTAACTGGTTCCAATTACCTGTCAGCACCAGGAGCCAAGCATCTTAATTACCCTGCTAAATAGAGAGATGCGACAGAAAGTGGTGATCAGCTTCAAAAGTTAAACAGAACGTTCTCGAAAAAGAATCCCATGTCCCTTGGCCAAATGTCGGCCAAGGGACATCTGACGCAAACAGCCCTTGTATGCCTCAAAGAATGCTGTGCGAGTCCCCCCTCCATTCCAAACTTTTAACACTCAGTGCAGCTGTGCAAAGAACAGAGGTGGTACGGAGCTGTGTTTGTGTCCGTGGTGGGCAATGCTACTGGACTCTGGTCGTCTGCTAGGACAACTGCTTCTCTCCCTCCCCTGGAGGAAAGAAAGGACTAGAACTAACAGAAATTAAGTAATGGATGAAAAAAGACCAACATTCAACCTGGACCAAGTAATGAGACTAAATAAGAGGCTGCTGGAGGGGCAGGAGAGGAGGGAGGTGCAACAGGGAACACAATCAGAAACAGAAGTTGTGTGTATTTAACATTAGAAGTGTCGATTCAGACGGAATTTTATTCTCTGGCAGTTTTCAAGTGTTTTGTGTTTTGTTTCGTTTCCTTACTATGACGGGAAAGGCACGCAGTTCCTAATTTCTTTTCTTACCTGATGTAATCATCAGCCTAGAAACCCCTTTTCTTAAGAGTCCAGAATTAGGCTTTTAAAGAAGTTTGTTAAAAAAGGTACATGCTACACAGGAAGTCGGTGACCAAAAATATTTGCCAAATTACTAATACCATCAATACACACAGGGTATCTATGAGGGAGTGGGGAGGCAAAAACGGTTCCTATAGTAACTGCACCCAAGCTAGTTTAGGCTGTGGCCCCAGTCTGGTTAAATTCAACTGACATTTACTTTATTTAAAAAAAATGTAGGGGAGCATTTCTTCAAGTTTATGTCACACTTTGGCTTCTCATTTCTGGGATCACTGGTTTTATATTAAAATACATCTGGCACATGTACACTCCCCACAAAGAAAAAGATAGGAAAAGTTCATATAGATGTATGCCACAAAAATGTATACACATTTTGAGAGATGTTACCTACGTATTCCTTTTCGAAGTTGAACTGAATTACAGTAGCAAAGCGTAGTACAATGTTCGCTCAAAAGATGGCATCAATCAAAAGATGGTATCACCATGCGACAGGCAGGACAAAGAAAATGGCGGTTGTCGTTTGAGGAGCGCAAGACCATTTTGAGGTGCTATTTGAAATTCGAGAACGTTGTGGAAGTACGACGACAATGGAGGCATGAGTATGCAACAGAACCTCCAACACGCATACACCCTTTGCCACACCTCATTGTAAAAAATTTCCAGTGCTGTCATATTAGGAAGTAATCAAAATGAAATATTTAAAACTATGACACATTCACGCCACAAATATTTGCTGAGCACTTACCATGTGCTACTCATTGTGCTCAGTTCTGCCTTATGGATATTACATTCTAATGAAATAATCTTAAAAATCCATTGCTTTCAAAACTACCAACTGCTACCAGAAATCATTGTCAATACCTGCCTAAGGGATTATTAAAAGAAAAGGGAGGGGAGGGCAGGGGAGAGGAGAGAAGGGGAGAGGAGAGGAGAGAAGAGTTCTTTGGAATTCAAAGGTTCCTAGGTGTGGGGGAAAAGGTCAATAATCGGAAATGTGTTCTTTCTAAAGTGCCCTGCCTAAGTGTCACCAAGCATCAAAGATGGGCTAACCACATGAAAATGCACAGCACTGAGACACTGAGACCAAACATGCATTTCTTAATAAAACCCAGAAAGAAGGGTTCTTGTTTTCCAACTGAAAAGATCCTGATAAAGCCCTCAGAAGACAATGTGTATTGAAAATGCTGCTCTGAATAAAAGTGGGTCTCTTTCCCTTAACTACACACATTTTTAGCAAATTAGAGCCCCAAGCACACTCTACCGTCTTCAGGAAGAACTTGAAGAATTGAACGTGGGTGTCCGTGGTTGGAACACAGTTGCCAGTCTACAGATGCACAGTGCATGACTTGCTGAACAAATGTGGGGATCCCAAGAACCATCCTAGTCTCCTTTAAAATGACTCATGTACTGGTAACAACCCAGGGCGTGAGCACCGAGGTGCAGCCTTAAGGTCAGGAAAAAAGAAAACTCAGTCGGCCTCTTGAGATGGGTGCAGTCTTGTGGTGGATAAAAGCCTTTCCACCCAGAGAGGAGTGGCCACTGATCTTTTGACCATCCCCATTAAGACACGATGCCGTAAAGCCCAAATCCATACCCCACTCAAAGGTAAAAACAGAATGAATTATCTTCTTTCCTCACCCCTGCCTTGTCTTTCCTCTTTTCCTATCTGCAGAGACAGGGAAATCCCTCTGAATTCCTCAGATGTGCAACAAAAAAAGCCCGACAAAAAAGAAGATATGGTGGAAGGTGGGCGTGACAGGAAGGGAGAAGGGACTGAAGCCAGGGGCTCACCCTTGCTCCCCAATCAAGAAAACACCATAATCACTCAGCACTGATATGAGTCAAACTCATGCAAGTCAATAATACCCAGGTCTGCTCTGGCACATTTCCAGGAGGTGCTTACTTCTCGTGGCAGTCATGTGAAAAGGATGAAAATTAACTTAGAAAACGGCCCCTCTGATTCCTCTCCCACAAACTGTCAACATGCAAATACGGCTTCTGCATTCCAAGTCATTACCTATTCATCACCAGCTTGCAGCGCCTGAAAGCTCACCATGTGCCGGGTTGCGTCCCAGACAGACAGTTCCCGCCACGTGCAGGGAAATATGCAAATATTCCAGCACCCTCTGGGGCCTGATGCAAGTTTACTGTCCTTAAGACGACACTGAGCCCCAGGTATTTCAGACAACGCAAAATATTAGGGGAGAGGCTCAGTGAGGCATGGAGTGTCGAGACAGTCTACTAGAAGGGGTAAGACTTGGTCAGGAAGGAGGAACAGAAAGAATTCACACAGGCTGGGAGAACATGGAAAGCAATTCTGGAAAACAGTCGTGTGCCCAAAGGTCTTACTGGGGATTCTGAACTGGTCTTTCCAGTTCATGGCCATGGGAGCTTAAGGGCATAAAAATAACGGATTTATGAAAAACCAGTGCCTCAGAATGAGTCCTCCACTGGGGTGAATTTAGAAACCCAACAGTGTTGCTGGTAAAAAAAAAAAAAAAAAAGAAAGAAAGAAATCTGAAAGTGGAGGATCTCAGGGGAAGAAGGAATAGAGATGTGACAGTTTTCTCCCACAAAAAGCAAAGATACACCCATTGTGAACAGGGGTGGGAGTCGAGAGACCTAAATTTCAGTCTATCTTCAGGTTCAGAATCTGGGACTCCAAGCAAGCTTCTTGACTTCTCTCTGAGCCCGTTTCCTCATTTTTTAGAATGGAGGTAATTATGTGTAAATCACCAGAATGAGGCAATGCATGTAAAAGAGCTAATTCAATAGTTGATATATGTATATTCAATCAACAGTAACTGTTGTCCTAACGTAAAAAGGAAGCATGAACAATTGCCTGGTGAAGAGATAAATCAGGGACTACTAGACTGCAGTGCCTTTGGGGAAAGTCTGAGAGTCTGATTTGTTTTGCACGTCTGTGTGCTACATTTTAATCCTGGTAGACTGCTTGGGCTCTCAAAGTACCATGGTGGATGTCAGTGGCTACTTGCAAACAGCAGGCTGGCCTTTGTAGTGCTGCTTTCTAGAAAGCACCTTCACAATTGAGAGGTGTCACCTTTTTCAGTTCAAGAGCGTAACAAAAGGCATTGATCATCCACTTGGGATTGAATCCAGTGTATACCCTGCCTATAGAGTTTGAAATTCTAGGCTGGCCAAGAACCTATTCAAGAAACTTGTAACGAATGTCTTTCTACCAGACACCTTGATAGATCATTTTAGGGTCTCTTCATCCAGAAGCAACAGGAAACGCTCCAGTCTATCATATATCAGATACTTTAGATTCACAATTGCAATGAATCCCCACAGGTCTACAAGAAAGGCTTTACAGTAAAGGCAAGAGATACATTAAGACGTAGTCATTCTTTCAATTCTTTCACTCATTCCTTCATTTACTCCTGTTTTTCAAGTAAGCATTCCTTTGTGTACCTGCTATGTGAAAGCCCAGGGCAAAGGAAGTCATTGCCCTCATGGAGTTTACCGTTTGACGGGGAGAAAGATAAACATCTATCACAAGGCAGACCGAAGATGCGTGTCATCCAAAGGATTCAAGTACCATGAGGATGAGATTAATTCTGGGAGGTCTGGGAAGATTTCCACCAGGGTGCCCCATCAGCTGGGCCAGGATTTGGAGAAAATCATCAGGGGCCATGCACAGATTCCCAACAAGCATGGAGCTCATCCTGATGGAGACATACAGGCAGGAGAATGTCTGGTGCATCTGAGAGTGGAAATGGGGAGCTATTTGCTGCAAGAATGGGCAGGTAATACGGGGTGGCCAGGGGCCAAGGGAGGATGGAGGTAGGTGGACACTGAATTATGAAATGTTGTGAATGCCAAACACGAGTTTCCTTGGTTAATTACATGAACAGTACACTGTGTGGACTAAGAAACCTGTGGCAGGCGGGGGTAGGAAATGGGGTGAGAAGAAAAAAAGAAAGTAGGATCTTAAGATGAAAGAAATGGCATTGATCGAGGTTCATGCTCCAGACCTCTCAATGACATTGCAGCTTTTTTTCCCCCCACGCTACGTGAGCAGGCAATACCTTTCTTGCCTCCATTTGTCATCTTTAACCAACTTTTACCCTTTTCTCCTTCCTGTAACTGGGCACTAGAAATTAGACAAACGTGTGGAATCGGAGGAAACCCCAAGAGCTTTTGGGGGGAAGGAGAGGAAATGTGATGAAAGTCCACCAGCCTTAGCCACACAACCTTCGGCGAGGCCATCCTCACAACTCCCATTCAGCTCCACCAACCGGTTTTTCTCAGTCTGATTGATCAGCTCCACTCATCTCTTCACCCAAGTCATTTTGGAAGGCCACCTATGTTTTCTTTTCTGTCAAGTAAAGGGTAGCCTGACTTCCCATGTATGATCTTGGTTCACTCTGGTGCCATCTTCTCTGAAGCCCAGAAGAGCTTCTAACATCAATTATCCCCCGACAACAACCTCTGCCTTCAACACACACACACACACACACACACACACACACACACACACACACTATGTTCCAACTAGAAATCATCTCCTAAATTCACAGAGCCATATAACGCTTCTACGTCACAATCCTCATGACCGCAGCCTGGACAACTAGGTTTTCCTTACTTCATTTTTATCTCACTTCAGATGCTTCATCTCTCCTCGAGAAGCTCGTTAAAAATGTTGGTGATCCCTTATGACATTTATATAGGGTGCCGGGTTCTGTGTCCTACTTCTCACCGTGATTCTTGGGTACCATTGCCTCCCACCCACGTGACATGTTTAAAAGTTTATTTGGCTTTTAAAGTGTATTCCACATAAAGTAATACCCATATGCTGGCTTATTGAGAGGCGGAGGAACACACTAGGGTACAGCAGTGAAAAACGGCAGGTGAGAGAGGAGATGGGGGCCCTTTAGGCAAGTGAGTTCAGTTAAAGCGGTGACACTTGGGCCGTGTTCACAGTTGCCCACTCATCCATCACAGCTCCTCAAAGACTATTAACTTGCTAGCTATTATCCTACCGTCTTTTACCACAGCCCTGGTCCCATGGGAGGAGCATAACGCCGTAGGGAATACAGCGCGCTCCTGTCGCCCTACAGCTAAAGGACAAATAGGCCTGCTGTAAGGGCAAGGATACAACATCACCCAATTCCTCCGGCCCCGCGCTCATGTAGCAAGGGGTGTGTGATTCACTGCTGTGGGAAGGGGGGCGGTTAGAAAAAAGGAAAATCGTGGAACACCCCGGAGGAAGTGGTAATCTGATTCTGAAGCCTGGCCATCACGGACCCTGGCCATAAGGTACGCTCAGCGACCCTGGCTGCTCAGCCGCTTACCGCCCTCTGCTCCCAACACGCGCCTCACCCCACGCCCCCACGCTCGGTCCTGAGCGCCCGCACTCTCCCTGGGTGAAGGCGTCAGATTCGCCCCACCACCCACCCACAGGCGACCTGGGATGTTTGTGGCTGGGCAGCCTACCAGAGCAAAACGGCCACCCCTCCAGGGCGGCGAGCGGCAGCCCACCTCTGTCCACCCACCCCTCCTGGCTGTGCTATCTGCCCGGGCTGATGGCAGCCCAAGGCGCTGATCCGAGTCGGGCTAGAACCGAGCGGAGAAGAAAGGGGAGAACACATTTCACAAGGACCCACGATGACGCGCTGCCCCTCCTGGGAGCCCCCCACCCCCACCCCTTCAGACACGAGTGGGGCTGGGGGGCGCGGACAGACAAGGCGAGGGGAGCAAAGTCGGTCCCGGTCCGCAGCTGCACACAAAGCCCTTCACCTTCTCCTCGCTTTCCAAGCTCCTCCCTGGGCTTCGTTGTTCCGAGGGTCTCGGATGCCCCCTTCGGTGGTCGGCGGGACGGTCCGACTCCCGCTCAGCGCTGCCCCCTCCTTCGCATCTCAGCCTCCTCCTCCCCGCCCCTCGCCACCGATCCCAGTGGGAGCTCAGCCAGGGCTTGGGGGCCGCGAGAGCACCCCGTGTACCCGGGGCCCCTGCGTCCCAGGGAAGCAGACAGCGGTCTAGCCTCCGAGGCACAACTTCGCCCAGCCGGTCCGCCACCGGCTCAGGGACGCACGCCCATTCCCACAGCGGTCGGATCCGGTCCGGATCAGCCCCATCGCCAGGCAGCGGGGTAGCCCAGCCGCAGGCACGCTCCTACCTGAGCGGCGGCGGGGCGGCCAGGAGCGAGCGCACCGAGCTCCCGGCCCGAGCCCCGCGCCGCGGCGCGGCTGCCCTTGTGCCGCGGCGGTGGCAGCTGCAGCGGCCGCTGGCTGGCTGGCTGGCAGACTGGCTGGCTGCCCGGCTGACTCCTCACTGGGGCTTCCTGTAGGGCTGGACAAAGGACATTTCCTGGGAGGAGCAGGGGAATGTTCCCAGCATGCCTCGATTTGTAGTTCCCGGGGACTTCCTGCCACCGCAGCCGGAGTGGGACCCAGGGACTGGAGGAGAAGGGCTCCCTGCGTCCCTAAGCGCTCCAGGGGAGGAGGCGGCGGGGAGTCGCGCCCTGGGCCCGCCCCGCGGCGCTCGGGGAGCCGGCGACTCTGGGGGACCCGGGCGCCGCGCTGGAATCCGCGCTCCCCATACAGGCGGCCGTCCCCGCTTTGGGGTCCTGCCGCTGAGCTGTCGCGGCGTGCGAAAGGACTCTACGGGGGCAGAGCCCTTTAGAAAAGAGGAAGTTTGAGAAGGGTTCGCTCTGGGCTGACCTGGGTTTTTTAATAGACTTATCTTTTTCCTTTTCTTTTTTAAAAACCGCCGGAATCTTGCTGGGGGCGGATGAAAGAACTTGACTGCTCACCAGGAATTCAGGTTCCTTAAGATCTTGGCGCTTCGTCCTTAAAACCATAAGACCTGATTGTTTCCAGATTCTGACCCGGTGACATTCCTCCCTCCGATGTTGGCGGTGTCCCAGGCATCTTTTCAAGAAAAGTAATTAAACTAAGAGATTGAAAACAAATCGCATGAATTAATTATGAGACACGTTAAAAAAAAATAAAACCCGTGTGCTGCTGAATTAGGAACGTGCTGGACTTTCTGCTTATCTTTTTCTCGTTCACCTTCAGGATGCAGTTTCCTGGGTCCTACAAAACAGACGTGACGGCCACTCTATGCGTGTGTGCGGGGAAGGTTTAGGGAAGGAAGACGTTGGCTACAAAAGAGGAACTCCACTTCCAGTCTATCCAGAATCTGGCTGTAACATCCTCCACAAATTCCTGTCTAATTCTGGAACTACAGATCCAGGCCCCTCGTGGGAAAAAATCAAGGAAGGGCCACATAGAGACTAAATGACTAAAAGCAGTGTTTTCTCACAAAGAAGAGTGATCAGTATGTAATGCACGGACCTAGGAAAGGAGGAGTTCTAGGATGGTCTAACACGTATTGAAAAAGTCATCAGGTCATAATAACCTGTCATATCCACTTGGGCTCTCCCATTCCAAATGCACCTGAATTCCAACAGTGCAGTGAAGGACGTAATGTACAGTTAAGAAATGTGTATCTGCTTTTGTATGCCACTGCAGTTCCTTTTCCCCGGAGATCCTTAACCAGGGGAGAAGATGTTCTGGACTCATTTCAGGTGTAGAATCGGTGAGAACATACAGATGTGATCACCAGCCCCCTTCACACACACCAAGTTCCTGTTGTATGTCACTCTGTGGACAGTCCACCTGAATTCATTGTGCTGTGATCCTTGCATTTTCCAGACCCTACAAACTACTGCTTCCTAATGGTTTGCAGTCTGGTGACATTCCAGTGAAACTGCCACTCCGCCCCACCCCCCCAAAAAAGAAAAAAGACTTGATAATCCTTTGGCAAATCCAGAGACCACTTGGCAGTGTTCCATTTGAAAAGACGGGATACACTTGCCTGTAGCATTGAACATTGACTACCCCGCCCTCACTGCAGTCATTTTTGCCTTGCTTCAAATACCCTCTCCTCTTTCCTCCCCTGTTCCCAACTTCAGCTCAAGATAACCTAAAATTTCACTTATCTCCATCCCATACCAAACCTGTCCCTTCTCTCTCGTTACCAGTCCCGGTCAGTCAGTTACTTGAACAAAGATTCATTGAACACTCACTACATGCTACGTAGTCACCATGCTTGGGGTAGACATATGAGAACACTCCACAATACGACAGTTATGAGTAACGTAACGCAGTAACGAGCCACGTCTTACCCTCAAGAGGCTCACACTCCAGTTGACCAACTTTCCATAATTACTACACAGTATCTAAGTCCTGGAACAAAGCCACATACAGATGTCTGTGTCCCCAGAAAGGAATCCTCTTGTTCCCACGGGAGCAGGAGTGGCCTGAGCGGGGGGACGGGAGGTGAGAAAAATTCAGATCTTCCCTAGAGAACTTCGCATGGAATTTGAGTGTGAAGGGGTGACAGCTAGGAAGGCAGGTAGCTCTAAGGAGGATTTTTCTGTGGGGCTTTTATGTGTTTGGTTTTTAAGATGAGAGCTCCTGGAGGAGGTTCAAATGCTAATGGGAAAGGTCTTAGGAGAGAGGCAGAGGGTGAAGGCAGAGGAGAGAGAAGGGGTAAGAGATTAGGCATTCAACAAATACTTGCTGAATTAACTAATTCCCGCTACAAATCATTGTTGAAGATGTTGAGCTTGAAATGAACAAACTGCATGTTCCCAGCTAAGATAGGGAGTCTGAGACCAGACAGAAATGACATTCCTTTCTCCCTCGTCATGCGCCCTCCCGTGCCCTTCACGTCCTCAGGGGAAGGTAATAGACAAGCCTGGGAGCGGAGCACAAGCCACCACAGTGAAAGAAGGGAGCCTTTTCCAACTTGACAACAGGTTCCAAAGGCACTCCAGCAACTTCAGGAAAGTCTGAACTTTTCAGCCTGTGGGCGTGGGCTTTGTTTTATTTTTCCATTAAGCAAATATTTTACCCTTGCCTTTTTTCCCCCTTCACTTCGAGGTAGAATAGGTAACAATTCTCATCCCCTTTCAAAGGGGGAATTGAACCTGGCTAGATTTGCCTTCATGGTTTAAGCTTTCACGTATAAGGTGGTCATCTGTCATTTTACTTATCCTAGAAAGCATACACTTCCTCCCTTTTTTTTTCTTTCTTTTTCTTTTTTTTTGTAACACCCCGTTTAGGGAAATAACCCCCTTCTGGCCCTGAGACTTTAGTGGTGGATACATGGCCAACACCAGCCAGCGAACCTATTTCATTGTTGTACAAGGGATAAATTCCTAGAAGAAGCAGGGCTGAGAAAAAGCGTGTGTGCGCATGTGTGTGCGCGCATGTGAGAGAGAGAGAGAGAGAGAGAGAGAGAGAGAGAGAGAGAGAGAGAGAGAGAGAGCAAGCAAAGCCTTACATTGTTTGATCATGCCTGAAGCCAAGTACCCCCAGACTTTTAGTTACAAGAGCCAAAACATTCCCTTTTGGGCTGAAGCTATTTTGAGTTCTATGTGTTGCAGCCAAAAGAGTCCTACAGGGCTGGGGTGTCCACTGCAGATCCTTCCCTGTGTGTTTTGCTAAACTGAGGAGGGCTGAGAGTGGAAAGGATCCCGCTGTATGTACCAGGCAAGGGAACTGGAAGTCCTTGAGAGATAGTAGCAGAAAAACGAAACGAAAGGTCTCAGACCCCAACATTTGAAGAGTGGAGGTTTTGAAGTTTGGATGGGCGAATGTCAGGATTTTAAAAGGTTTGGGCCACTTGTAGTTTTTACAAATGTCCTAAAGAACGCGAGACTTGCTGGTGTTGAAACTGGCCTGTGCAGAAAAAGGGAGGAAGAAATAATAGGCTGGCTAAAAGATGCTCTTTCTGCCTCTAGCTGGCAAATGCAACTAGTCCAGAGTCAGATGTATTTTGAGCCATGCCTGGTTGGAAAAATGAAATTCTCTGCCCTTCCCAGAGGGACACCAAAGGCAGATAGGTGAAAAACTGGTCATGGAGAGACTGTCCCCAAGGGTCTCCATCAAACTCCTCCTGCTGTGGCATCCCTGCCTGTGAGGAAGGGAAGAACTAACCCCGTTTTAAGTAGGGTGACCATATAATTTATCATTCAAAATAGAACAGTTTTGACTGTGAGTAGGGATGTGTTATTAATTACACCTGAATGACAGCTCTAAAGCAGGTCACCCTAATTAAAAGAGCTATCCCCCAGGAAGGACACAGTTTTGCATCAAGAGGCCAATCCATTTAGCTCTCCACACACTCAGTGAATGGTTTCAAATTGCTCCTTAGGCAAAGGTCATGATGGCTGCCATGAAACTGTAAAGTGGATCAACCTCATGGCCTTTCCTTAAAAGACAGCCTCAGGCCAGGGTTCTAGATTGTAGATGAAATCCATGCCTCTGAACTAGGATAGCAAGTGGGTGACTGAAGCAGTTCAGTCCCCAGAAGGCGAACCCTCCACAGTTCCCTTGGCAGTTATTGTCATGGAGGAAGAGTCAATAAGAATCTTTCTCTTGAGAGTTCAAGCTAAATTGGCCAAAGAATTCAGTTCCCTGCGGGCAGGTAATTCTTGTTATTTCTAATTAGCAGAATTAAATACCTCCTGTGGGACAGTCTCCCTGCTTATTATTTACCCTTTCCTTTGTTTTCAAGTAGGAATTACCCTATTTTTTTTTTCCTCTACCGTTTTTTTTTACACTGACTGTATAGGCATCAAATTTGTAATTTAGCCATAAGCAATCAGAAAGAGAGAATTAAAATCATTTAAAGGTCAAGGACTAGGAGTTAGACACAAAGTAAGAGTCCCTTTGGGGTGTGGGTGAATGCATTTTCATGCACGTGTAGAATAACTGCATGTCTGTAAGTGGGAGCATTTTACAAGCCACGTGTATAGAAGACCGGGAAGCCGAGAGATAAATTGCAAAGTAGGGCTGCTGCTTTTTCATGGCTCAGCATGCAATCCCACTTCTGCTAACCGCACCCTAACTTCCCCTCAGAGGAACCACTGATTTCCTCAACTTTCGCCTTGTCTTGAATGAGCTGCCACCCTGCCCCCACTCTCCACCTCTGCCTCTTCAACTTCCAGCTCCAGGGTGAGGTCTGTAATCCAGGCCTGCCAGTCAGCGCCCCACACCGCCCAGCCAGGGACGGGTTCAGGGCTGGCACACGACCCAGAAGCGAAGGTTAGAGAAGCCCTCTTTCTCTGTTGGAATTATTCTTTGGAAAGACAGTAACCCTGAAGACGGTACAGGGTGTAGCCTGAATGTGGAGTCAAAACAAACAAAAGATGAGCGGAGAGAAGGGCAAACAGAAAAAGAGAGTTTATTTAAGGTCTTCAATTAAGCCATTCTTAATCTATGTCTGTACTTACATGAATGTCTGCAGTTACATGAATGATTAGGTCTATCCCCCACAACCACCACAATTTATTTACCTAACTGAATTGGATTTCTGCCTATTTCAACAGATCCAGTTCCAACTAAACGCAGTGATTTTGAATGTTTTTCAGTGTTTCTCCTAGTGAAGCTACCCAGGAAAGAGAGGGGAGAATAGACCCACCTGGAACAACATTTATATATGAAGTGTTTGTTCTTTTTCACGGTAGACTCCCAGCTTTGTTGTTGTTGCCAGTGCCAGCTTTCTCATTCTACCATCCAGGCCCGTCAGGATTGTGGGTGACAAACTGGCCACCTTCTAGGATTGAAATGACACGGAACGTGTTGATCAGTCAGTGCCTGACCGTTGGGAGAGCTCAGCCATGTTTTCATCCTCGTGTTGGCTCTTTTGCTTTAAAAAATTTAGTTTCAACCCTGAAAGTTATTGTTTAGCTTGATTTGTTTATTCCTAGGTAATGTATAGCTTGGTTTTGGGTCTTGTGTTTTGTTTCCTGGTGGCATTTAGCTTCTTCCTTTTAAGTCCTAATACGTATTCCCACATCAGGACCTTTCCTCCTTCTCGGTCTAGAATGGGCACTCCAACTTCTGTCCCCACGTTTCTGAAAGTGACTCCTTCCCATCCGAAACGTAAACGTCACCCCCTTCGAGAGACTTCTGTGGCCACTCTATCTGAAGCAGCCTCTCCTTCTCTGTTCCTCCTTTGTTTTCTTCATATTTGAAACACTTTATCTTTGTGTCTTCCTGTGTTTTGTCTCCCTCCTGCAACTAGCATGGAAACTCCTCCAGAGTAGGATCTATTTCTGTCTTATTCATAGTTTTGTCCCAAGAGTGGAGCACAATGCTTGGCTTTTAGAGCAGGAATTCAAAAGATTGCTGTTGAGATACATTTTCATAAAGAAACATTTTTTAAACAACTGAGAGGAGCATCAACGTTCACCTCTGGGCAACTGGTCTTAACACACTTTTTTAAAGTAAACTTTTTATTAAAGTATAATGTGTACAAAGAAATATATCATTGAAGTATAACACAGTCAGATCTTGAAGAATATCTTATTGCCTAGAAGAGGATTTGGGGTAGGGGAAAGAGAGAGTATTTCTCATCTGTTCAAAGGAAGTGGAGGGCGCAGAAGGGCATTTTTCACTGGGATTAGCTCAGCTGAAGGCTGACTCTAAAATTGTCTGCTTCTACAAACGTTCCCCTTAGCATGAGCACAGACTTTATTTCCTTGCTGGGCTCCATCTAACCTGGAATCTCTAATCCTTCAAGGATAGAGAGTGGAGAAAAATAAATTGTGAGTCATGGGAAAAATTAGGTAATATGGGCCAAGGTATATGTGTGGACAGAGTCCCAGAGAGCAGTTTCCAGGCTCTTGGCCTCATGTGGAAAGGTGCTGGCGCGGTTATCAGATGGCCATCTGCTGTGGCTGGGTGGCCATCAGCTGTAACCAGCTAGCCATTAGCCACTAATATAACTGCCGTGGCTACGCTAGGGGGTTGATTGGTTGACAGAGAAGCAGACAGCAGATTGCTGGTCATGTGGCTCCTGCTTCCGGTGTCTCCAACCCAGCTGCCAGCAAGGATATAGTGGTATGACTCCCGTATCTATGGCTCCGTTGGTGTTCCTTTTTGGCTTCACCATATCCTGCATTCTTGTGTGGGGAGTGGGAACAGAGACCCTGCGTGACAGTATAGATTTCCCTCACTTCTGTGTTCCACAGACTGAAAAGAGTTCAGTAAAAGAGGAAAACCAAACATGAGATGGATTGACCCCATAAAAGAAGCCACGGTTCAGGAGTCTCCAGGAGCTGAGTGGGGCTGTGGGACAGGACATGGTGGACACCACTCATTCATAGAGTCACCAGGAGTGGATGCTGACTCAACGGCACGTAACACACAAGCTTTTCAAATAAGTCTATGTCTGATCTAATGGCGAAATTTCAGATGCCCCCTCTGTAAGAGTAGAAGCAGGAGAACCTTGCCCAACATTGCTGCTCCTCTTCAACTTGGAAGTCTATGCCAACCCAAAAAGAGAAGAAAATCAAAGGTGAAAATGAAGAAACAAAATTTTTAGTTGCAGATGGTCACCTACATGGAACCTATTGTAATCCAGGGACCATGTATTTATTTAATATTCGCAAATAATCTCTAGCTCACAAAAAGAAAATGAAACTCTTGAGAGGCTACATTTACCCAAGGTTGTTCAGAAGTAGGCCTCAGCGGCTGAATATAAGCCCAAGAAGAAAGAATAAGAACATTCCGTGAGAAGGGGAGAGCTGGGATGTTCTATCCATCCATCCATCCATCCACTCCGTGCTTGGACACCTAACTATTAGTGTATGCCTGCTCCCTTGGGTACACAGTGCTTGGTGCTCAGTACGCCAAAATAAAAGACACAAGTCCTGATCCCAATCTGGCAGAAGGACGATAACCCCTTAAGGAGATAATACTGTGACTAAACTTGCATAGCAAGCCATCGGGTCACAGAAGAAATTGGGATTATCAGAGAGTGCTTTCCCAGTGGTGACACCAGAGCTGAGTCTTGAAGAATAGAAGTAGGTTTTCTGAGCTAGGCGCTGGGCATTCCGGGCCAAGACTCAAGATGCTGTGGGACTGGATGGTTGCTCCGAATGGCAATGACCCAGGCTAGAAAAGTAGGCTCGGGCCCAGGTCCTGAATGACCTTATGAGCCATGCTGAGACGCGTGGACAGTGGATGCAGCCCTGGGGTGATGAGACTGGAAAAAGAAGTATCTACTCGTGTACTGGTAGACTGAAAAGAACATGGCTCAGTCCTTCTAGGTGGAATGAGGGAGTGGAATTAAACAGCTTGCTTTTCTTTTCCTGTGTCTACGCTCAACAGCCTCAATTATCACATCCATTGGCATGCTAATTCTCCCGTAATTTATCACCAGTCACCACTTTTCAAGTGGTGTTACCAAAACTTGATCCTATTCTGAATAAGACTGCTTTGGCATGGAGCAGGCTTGACTAATACTTCCCACCTACTCACATCTTTTCTCTTTGAGTATTGTGGCCTCCTCACTAGGTTTATCATCTCCAGTCAAGCAAGAGGTGTCCCCCAGGGTGGCCTCAATGAGGCAGAAGAGATAAAGCCATTTATTCAACAAATATTTACAGTGCTAGAATAGAGCAGTGAATTAAATATGGTTCCTACTCTCCAGGAGCTGATGGGCTCAAGTTAACCAAATAGATAATATTTAACACCAGAATCAGCAAACATTACAGACTTCTACGTGCCTCGCCTTGTTCTATCTGCTTCCGTATATGAATCCTTCAATCATTTATTACTCTTGACAACCTCATGAGGCAGGTTGTATGGGGCCCAATTCATCACTGCCAGTCGGCTTGGAACCCTAACAGGGCAGCCCCAGCCTCTGTGCTCTGAACCGCGCGCGTCACCTTAACAGTCTCACGACAATCTAGTGTGATCAATGACATAATGCAGACATGTTGCTTTAGGAAAGTGTCCAGGGTGCTACTGGCACCTAATCCAGTGTTAGGGGTCAGGAAACATTTTCTAATAAAATGTCAAGCTGAGCCTGGAAGGAGGGGTAGGAGCTAGCTCGGTGACAGAGGGAGGGAGGGGAGTGATTTGGGTTAAAGGAATCTTATGTGTGAAGACCCTGAGCCTAGAAACAAGGCTCATTGCAGAGCATCCTGGGAAGCCACAATGAGGCCAGAATGAGGGGGTGAGGGCGAAAAGTGGGAAGGAGTAAAAGTAAACTTGCCTGTTTCAGATCTTAATATTTTAGTGCTAGAAGAAATCACACAGACAAAGCGATGGAACTCAGTGCCTGAAAATCCTGAGTGTAAATATGACAGCCTTTCAAGTCATGATGAACTTTTTTCTTTTTTTCAAACCAAAATCAGAAGCTGGTTTTGGATTCACGGATTCGTTTGGATAAGTCTTAGAAAAGTATTTCTTATTAACTTCATAACGTATTTAGCCATTCATCTTTGCCGAGAGGAGTAAAATTGTATTGAAATGTAAAATTACCCCACAAATCAGTGACTCTATGATTGAACTGTCATTCTTATATTCAATATGTATTTATTGAGTACCTACTATGTCAGGTCTCGGGCATACCAGCAGAGGACAGACACCTCAGTGAAGAAGACAGGTCCTTGAGCTTGCACTCCACACTTCAGTAAATTCCTGAGTGTCCTAGAAAGTCAAAAAAGCATGGTTGTCACACTGTTGTCCTTAAAAATAAAAACCAGTTATTTTACCAGCAAAATGGGTTTATTAGAGAGCAGCAAAGAATAACAATTTGGGGTCAGCAAGCTACATACAGCAAAAGCCACAGGCAAGTCCCACAAACCCAGGGACGTCATTTTATGGAGAAAAAGGAGAAGTGGGAGGGGTTGTTTTAAAGGAAAGACTTCTGGAGAAAAGAGAGAGTTCCGGAGAAAGCAGTTTCTCACAGGCTGAGCTGCAGGGGAGTCGATTTCTTATAGGAGATGCAATGGGTACATCTTTTCCTGTGGAGGACTGTAATGGATGATTCTTTCCCGTGGACTCTTCTGCTGGTGTCTGTCACTGACAGTTCTTCCTGTAATTGACATGGAGTGGTACTGCGTGACAGCGCCTCTTACTGGCTTCCCCTACTCCCTGTTAGCGTGGTTTCCCTTTGTTAGTTTTCACAATACTTAATGGAATATATAAAGTTTTTTCTTGTCCAAACATCTCATTTTACAGAGGAAGAAACTGAAGGGGTTGGGTGCTTTACCCAAACGTATACATCTCAGTGTAGTGTGGCACTGGAGACCTGACCTAGAGTCACACACCTCCACGCCATGGCTCTCTCCAGTTAACACCCTACTTACCCCCTTATGTCTTCTGAACTATGGGTTCAAGAGAAGTGTTTGACAAGAAAGAAGTCAAGCAGTGCTGTAAGTCGGGATTCTCACTGGGGTATTGCTCTACCAACATTTTGCTCCTCTCAATAGATACCAGCCTATGTATGGCCAACTTTGTCCAATTCACAAAAACGTTTTCACATTCATTATCTCATTTGAGCTTCAAGTGGCCCTGTGAGGTAGATATTAATATCCCCATGCAGATAAGGAAACTGAGTTTTAGAGTTTTTGTTTCGTGAGCATGGTTACAAAGTCAGAGTCAGAAGGGCAGGGACAGCTGCCCGAGGGAGACCTTAACCCATAGAGGCACGAAAACATCCCAGGAACTCATAAGAGATTCCATGCCATTTAACTCAGGTTTCTACCAACTCTCCCAGCACAAGTGATGAAAGGTAAATTGGTTCTATTCCCACTCAAAAAGGAAGATAGAAATGTAAAAACATGCCTAGGGCTGTAGATATGTCTTAGTTGAGATTTTCTGTGATACATACATACATGTTTTTTGGTGTAATTAGAGTCCTGTGTCAATCCCAAGAAGACCTGAAGCCGGAAGCTGAATTCTGAAACCAAACAGTCTGTGACATAGTACAGGGAATAAGAGATTTTTTAAGAATATAACTTGTAGTCCTTTTAATATATAACAAAAGGACTCCCATGAAGTCATCTGGTTGGAAATGAAAACTGAAGAAAGAACAAAAACTAGAAATGTGGTAAATGTTTTATTGGTATGAAAGCCAGTAAATAAATAAACAGAAAGGAAACTTACAAATCTATTCCTATTATAGGTTATATTTCTTCCTATTAAGAAATTAAACAATAAAGTACATGGATTAAAAAGTAAAAGTCACTCTTCGTATACCAGTGTTGGTCTAGCTACTCTTCCAGGGATTTCAGAAAAAAAATATTTTTTTTAGAAAGCATATTGTGAACAAGGCTGTGTAACTATATCCAAGTAAGTTATCTCTCTTCTTGGTGAGAGTGAGTGACTAATGCTTTCCAGTTATGAGTGCTGGAAAAACTGAACAAAAGACAATTCCAAATAAGTAAAGTATTCTGTTATAGTTAGTGTATATAATAAACCCCTCATTTGAGCATAAAAAGAGATTTGATTTTTATGATTGGAAATGATCCCCCATTTTCCCTACCCCTCTCTATTAAAGAATATTAATTGAAAGTGACATCAAATTATCTAGGACCTGGGATCTGCCCCTTGAGGCCTCGATTCCTTGGCTGAGTCTCAGTTCTATTACTCTCCTTTTTTTTTTTAACTTTAAATTCTTTGCTCCTTCCACGATCCTATTTTCCCACCCCTATGAATGTCTAGCATTCTGATATTGTGCCACAAAACACTCGCATTTTTCTCTTACGCTGTTTTCATTGGTTCGTGAGATGTTTTGTACAAATTGTTGGTTTTGTCTCGCCAACTAGACTGGAAACTTCTTGGGGCAGGACTCTCCCCTGGTATTTATCCTACCCCCGCAGCAGCCTCCCCGACGGAGTGTCCTCCCTGCACTGTGCACAGGTGGATTCACGATCCCCTGGAGGACTGCTGCTCTCCCCTCTCTCTTCTACAGAACTCAGAGTAACTCCTCTCAGCCATATTCTCTCAGCGCCCACAGGAGATGTGGAGTTCATGTTTTCCCAGCATAGAGGTAAGTCTGGGCCAGCCCTTCTTGCCTGGACTTTGCCTCCTCCATAAACCGTCTAAGCCTCTTCCTGGCCCTGCTCCCCAGAGTAGACTTCCCTTAATCACATAGTTGTACTCCAGCTGCATTTACTAGTTCCTAGCTTAACTTCCTGACGTTTCTCAGCCAGAAATCCTTTCTGGTCCAGGGCTTTAATGACATGAATTCTCTTAAGTCTCTAACTTTGTTTCCGTCTCCGACTCCAGGATTCACTGTATACGCTTCTGGTTTTTCTCTGCCTGCTTCCAGAGGCACTTCATCCATCACCAATAGACTCTTTAATAGTTACTTGAATCATGAACACTTATAGTTATTTATAGAGATTACCCAAACCAGCCCGTGAAATGTTTATCTCCATCCAGGCCCATGCAAAGGGCAATTCTGTTCCAGTATGGTTGTCTTAGGAGCTTAGATTGTACCAGGGTGTTCTCCTGCTCAGAACGTGGTCTATCCATCTGTAACTCTGAAGAGAAAATAATATCTTTTTTTCCTGTGAGATTTTATTCATGGTCATTTGCTTTGGCTGTTGATAGAAAAAAACCAGTTCAACAGCCTCAAAAGGTCAACTTCCAAAGGAACTAGTCAACCTGTGTACTCATTAAAAAATAAATGGAAGAGTTAAATCTTATGCCAAGACTTTTCTTTTATTTTCTTTCTTTCTTTCTTTCTTTCTTTCTTTCTTTCTTTCTTTCTTTCTTTCTTTCTTTCTTTCTTTCTCTCTCTCTCTCTCTCTCTCTCTCTCTCTCTCTCTCTCTCTTTCTTTCTTTCTTTTCATTTGTTTTTGAAGAGGGAGTAGAATGCAGAGCTAGGTGAGAGGCAAAGGTTAATTGGGATTATGGCTTTATGCCTTTAGCTATATCTGTTGTGATATTTGCATCGACTCCATGTGAAAACGTTGGAAAATCAGAACTAGGGTTTGTCCCAGGCTGGGGTCTCTGGAGATAAAGATTACATGAAGAATTTTGAAGCACAGAGTCCAGAGGAATAACTATTTTAAGAGTTCAAATGGCTACAAAGAATGCAGTTTTAATCAGAAGCCAGGGATTAAACCTCATGGTCACCAGAAAACACCAGGTGTTTCCAAGGATGATATTGAAAATTGGCTGGCCGGGTCTTCACCGTCTGCTTTCCAGGTAACCCCGCAGACTGCAGTGGGTCACGTTGTAGTGTTGTGTAATGACATGGTCCGGAAGGATGGTTCATGGGTGGCAGTAGGTGGGCAGGGTCCAAGCAGTCTTAAGGGTGAGAGCGCTGGAAAAATAATGGCTGGTGAATATTAAGCACTTCTTGTATGCCATAGATTGTGCAAAGAGCTTTAACTGTATCGCCTCATTTACTCTTCATAACAACTCAATTAGGAATTAGTACTTTATTGAAAATGTGAGCATACAGAGGCTCAGAGCGGCTCAGTAACTTTCCCAAGGCTACAGAGTGTTTCAAACCCAGGTCTGACTCCAGATCAAATGGGCTAATCACTGTGCTGTCTTAGCAAAGGCATCTCAATGGAAATGAACATTGCCGTGCTAGATATAAAAAATCAAGGTAAGATGCTTATTTCTTTACATGCTTCTCCCAGTTTTTTTCATTGTATCGTGTTTTACACCCCATATCCAGATACCAGTATTGTGCTTTCAGTTACATGTTGAGGAAGGGCGAACAGGGTTTATTTCTATGGAAGAATGCTCATGGATCAAATCAACCCTCCATGAGCTGGTACCAATGTGGACGACACAGTCTGCCGGGGTGTAGAGTGAGGAGTACATCCTCACACTCAGGAAATTTACAATCTACTTTAGGGGATAAGACAGGAATATCAAAAAGCTAATCCAAGAAAGCCTATGCCGCGTGCTAACTGAACAGGAAGAACTGCTCTCGAGTTGGAGGAGGGAGCGTCACTTCCAGGTGGGTGGTCCAGGCAGGATTCCTGGAAGACAGAGCAGGATCTGAAGAGTGAGGGAGGGTGTGTATTTGGAAATAGTAGAATCGTGAAATGGAGGCATGGAGCAAGGAAGGGAAAGGTGTGTTTGTAAACAGTGAAGGCACCATGTGGGCTGTAGACAGGCTCCCTAGGGAAGGAATAGGAGTGAGGCAGGAAACGCGAGGACCTTGGAAAGAAGGACTCCTTGGAGTGAAAGACTAGCTCTGCAATTTACTAGTAGTGACTAGCGCCTTTGGCTACTTAATTTTTCCAAGTTTCAGTTTCTTTCTCACTAAAATGTGAATACTTGCCATCACACATGGTTACAGAGCAGGAGTCGGCAAATCTTTTCTGGTGTGAGCCAGACTGTAAATATTTTAGACCCTGTGGGCTGTCTGGTCCCGGCCTTTGTACAGTGAGGCAATATGTAGACAACATGTAAAGAAATGAGCATGGCCGTATTTCAATAACATTTACTTACAGAAACAAAGTCAGCCCGCTGAATTTGACCTTTGGGCCATAGTTTGCTAAACCCTGTTATAGATTAAGTGCAACAATATCTGTAAAACACCTAACACTAAATAGACTTTGAATAACCATTCCCACCACTGCCAATTTGTTTTGCCCCCGGATCTCAAGTGGCTTGTACCCTCATTATTACATTCTGATGTACCGTGTTTCCCCGAAAATAAGACCTAGCCGGACAATCGGCTCTAATGCGTCTTGTGGAGCAAAAATTAATATAAGTCCTGGTCTTATTTTACTATAAAACCGTGTCTTATGTAATATAATATAATGTAAGCCCAGGTCTTATATTAATTTTTGCTCCAAGAGATGCATTAGAGCTGATTGTCTGGCTAGGTCTTATTTTCGGGGAAACACGGTAGTTGATACTAATGCATATATTCTTTATCACTTTGCACTGCGGGCCATACTATTGTCCCATAAAAATGGACTTCAAAAGCAGTAGATTTCTCAGGGTATTATTTGCTAAAGGCATAAAGAAAAGAGACTCCTCCTGGGCATAACCATAAATAAGAACCATGTCGGAATTCTAAGCTGAGAGGGAATCAGGCAGTATTTCCTCGCCACTTAACGTTAAGAAAAAAAGCACTGGAATTCCACCTGCTGAATTTGGATTACAACTGCACAGGGAACTTGGAGTGAAAGCGCGCCCCCTAATGGAGATTTACATAACTCCGTGTAATTCTCTTCTTTTCATTACTCCATCTAGGTTTAAGCAAGATGACTGTACCTTGTAAGCATTCTACTCTTGACAAGCCCCCACACCTGTGACCTCATTTGATCAACAATTGTTGATCATTTTGTTCCTGAGGAAATTGAAAAGGAAGTATTTAAGGACTGCGCCGAGGTCACATTACATGAAGTGAAACCAGAGAGAGAGCAGGTGAACTTTCGAGGGGAGTGGGGAAACAGAGGAGACAGTTTACCAGGGCTAAGAGTGGGTGACTTTGCCCACCCCCACAGCTTGTTACCAATACCACAACAAATTGCACAACAATAAGAAATCATCAGCCCGTGTCACTCAAACCTCTCCCACTGCAAAAGCGTTCTAATTGAGCTTGATGTATTCTAGGTAAAGCAGTCTTCCAGCTGGCAAGCCGGGCTACCCAATGGGGATGACGTAACGCTTGTCTGCCAAAGCCAGCTTTTGGGGTCATAGGACACTCACTTGTCTCATCACTCCATTTCCCCCCTCACCAATAAGTCACTTCCTTAGTTGCTGAGTGAGGTTTGTTGACTGGGGGGGTCAAGTCCCTCGATTGCAGAAATTATACGGCCACCCTGGAGCCCTCTGGTGGCCACCCAGGAAAGAACCGGAAGCGTGAGAGTAAGAAGTAAGTAGGCGGATATTACAGAAACCAGCGCTTGTTCCCTATAGTAAAATTTCAACAAATTGGACATCCATTTCCTCTTTGAACTATTTTAATAACAGGATTTTCAAGTTATATGAAGACCAAAACCAAGATTGTGGTAGGAAATGCTTCACTGGAAAGCACAAGTCTGAAACAAGCTGAAGTATGTAAGTCCTGATAAGTTTCACTTGTTCCTTTGTGCAGTGCTTCTCAATTTCAGCTCTTACTTATTCCATAAACAGGAAGGTTTTTTTTGAACTGGCTTTGAACCATAGTGGTATTTCCCCAGGGGAAAAAAAAAAATAATGGGAAAAATGTGCGCAATTCTGGCCATAACTATACTAAAATCTAGTTTCAGCACAAAAGTATTCCTTTAGCGAACATTTAATATAGCAGTATTTTATGCTTTTTGGAGGAAGGGTTGGCTTTTTTTGTTATTTGGTGAAGAATACTTTGACTTCAGATGTTTCTTCACCTGAGTGTGCTTACGGACCACTGCCTAAAATCAACACTGCTCACAGTGTGTCATCGGGGAACAATGGGCTAGTTGATATTTTATTATAATTCAGCTTTGTCTAATGACAACGAGGCTCCCACTTGAATGCACTTCAGCCATTTCAATTCAACCTCTTGTTTATGTCACTCTGTGGGCCGGGACAATGAGAGTTCTCTCTCCTTGGTTGACACCCATTCTAAAGCATTGAGGTTTCCACTCAGTGACAAGATCTTCCCTGATGGATCGCCAGGATATTTGGACTGTCCATAGTCGATGTCCACTTACCAATCTCTTTGGTGATGACCTGTGATAATTCTGATCATTTGGCGCACATCCCGGTGAGCCTTGCCTTTGTGCAAGTGACCTGGTCTGGAAAGCCAGAGGACTTTCCAGTTCCAGACTCGCCAAGAATTGACTGGACGTTACATCTTGGCCAGGAAGAATCAGGTCTGTCGGATTTAGGTCAGACTCTTACTGCATGTGGGTCAAAAAAAATTTTTTTAATTCTCAACTTACTTATCACGGCCTAGCCAATAGGCTTGCCTGGAGATAAACAATACTCTCCCCTAAACGTCCTCTGCGTGCTCTGAGCGGATTAACTTCCCAACCGCCATGGAAGATTTGGAGGAAATTCAACAGATGTCCAGCTGTCTCGAGGGGTAGCCATTTCTGGGGCCCAATAGCCAGGTTGGTAGGTGACCAATCATCCCAGTTTGACTGGAACTGAGGAGGATTTCGGGACATGGGACGTTCATTGCTAAAACTGGGAAAGTCCTGGGCAAATTGGGATGACTTGGCCACCCTCCTGGTAGGAAAGAACTAGAACCTTGTCTGTAATTGGAATTCAGAAATATACAGGCTGTCTAGTGAACTGGAAAACCCTGAGGGTGGCAGGACAGTAGGGATTCTCAACTGGTCCCTAGAGAGCAAGTGACCAGGAATAAAGAGATGCCTAGACTGGGGCCAACTGAGCAGGAACATCTGGAGTTAGGAGGAGACTGTTCCAGACATGATGTAGAATAGTTATTTTTCCCCCTTCGACCCACCCGTCCACCGTTCCCACGGTACCTGTAAGCCCTGGGAGGGCAAACTGGGTAGAAATGCTAGACTTGTATGTCTAAGGGCTCCCAGGGCATAGCCGTGGGAATCCTCCTAAAAACGGGACATGGGGGTGTCCTGGGCAGAGAGAAGAGAGCACAGAAGATGGGGAGAGACTCAGATGTCCAGAGGGACAGCAGTGGCAAGACTAGGACCAAATGAGATGATCCAAGTGACAGTGGAAAACAGAGGAGAACAGCAGCAGGGGCTCTGATATGTGAGGTGGTGGTCTAACATCCACAAATCTCAGAGGAAGAGAACACAAAACTAGTGATTCCACTAAAGTGATGTATGTCTGGGAATTCTCAGAAATAGTTGGAAAAATAAACACTGAAAAAAGAAGAGCCTTCCTGCTAGTCAGCAGTTGTGGGAACAAAGGTCAAGATTTAGATGATTATTATAAATGTGACTCTGGGCTACAATGACAAAACTGCCTAGTAAAGCTGGGGACATACAGATTATCATGACATTAAACTTCTTTTAAAGAAGTACAAGTAAAATCACATTAATCACAGGTATACGGCTCAATGGAGTTTCCCAAAGAGAACTTACCTGACTACCCAAAATCGAGATTATGAAACAGAATGGTATTACCATCCTGGAGGCCCACCTCATGCCCCCTCCGAGTCACCACCACCCCCCCAAGGGTACCCACTATCCTGACATATAACATAGTACATTAGTTTTGTCTGTTCTTGAACTTCATGTCAATGGCAACACATAACTCTTTTGTTTGCCTCCTTTCAAGCAACATGATGTTTATGAGGTTCATTCATGTTTCGTGAGGTTGTGGTTCATTCACTGTCATTGCTGTGTAGGGATTCCATTATGAAAATACCACGTTGATGTATCTAGTCGACTTCTGTTGGGCATTTGTGTTATTTCCAGTTTCAGGCTCTTATGACCAGTGCTGCCATGGACTTCGTACTACACGTGTTTTGGTAAATATATGATGTGTTTCTGCTGAGCATACACCCAACAGTGGCTTGCTAGGTCATGGGGCATATACATGGTAGGCTTTTGAAGATATTGCCAGTTTCCCAAAGTGGTCATGCAGTTTACACTCCCTAGCAATATTGAAGGCTTCCAGTTATGGAGGGTTCCAGGTACGCTATATCCTTTGCAACACTGTCTATTTTTCTTTTTTTTTCTTTTTGATCTGGTACATGGGAAGTGTACATAAAACTTTTAGTTTTATTTTCAGATCTGGCAGATTCCCTGGAGGGTGCCTCCTAATTACTGAGATTTTTCTTGAATTTGGCCAAATGGAGTCCTCAATATAAAGATCCAAAAGATTCTTTCTTTCTGAGAAAGTTGAATATATTTGTAAAAGATTTGGCTTATTGGTCCAGTCCTGAGCCTTTCTTTGCACATCTAAAGCTGCAGTGATAGCCTAGAGTATTCAAAGGACCACTAATTTGGCCTCAAGATTTAGCAACACAGAAAATGGGTGGGGATTTTCATATTTCAGACTTTTCCTGTGTTACCCACCAGGATTTATAAGGGGAAGCAGTATAGATGTTTGTTTTTTCCTTGATATGAAATATGCCTTTGAGGAAAGGCAGACATGGCTACAGACAATTTGGGTTTTAAGTAATATTTTCTCACCTAGCTCCATTTGTGATCCAAGTAAGAAAATTTAAAAACAATCCAAATGATCATCCACTGGAGACATCACGTTAATTAAATCATGAAATAATAGAGAACGTAATAGATGCAAGTGTTCTGAAATGGAAAAATGACCAAGATGTGTTATTAAGTTAAAAAAAAGAAAAAAGAAAAAAGAAAAGGAAGCAAGTTGCAGGAAAGCATGTACAATGCGAAGCCATTTGACAATGTCTGCATATTATTTCTGGTTGTCACAAGGGAGTGGTGGCAGTGAGGGGGACAGCCACTGGCATCTATTGGTTAGAAGCCAGGGACGCTGCTAGTCATCCTACAGTGCACAGGGCAGTCCTGTAAACAGAGAATTTTCTGGCCCCAAATACCAATGGTGCCGAGGTTAAAAAACTTTGTTCTACATGAATATATGCCAAACTGAACAGCAGCCTCAAGAGTTGAATTAGGGAGGAATTACACCTTTTCTAAGTCGTTCATTTCTGTTGGCATTTCTTTTAACGATCTTCCTACAATCAGAAAGGAATGTTTTGAAAAGTTGTGAACAGTTGGAAGAGATGACACGTTAAAAAAAATTCAACATATGTACATAATTGAATTATGCAGCAGATGAGCAGAAGGAGGAGATCAGATCAGAGCAACTACGAGGGGAGAGACGTGGCTGGTTCCCAAGGGACGCCGAGCTGGGTAATGGACCAGAGAAGAATCAGCCAACCATCCCACAGCAGGAGTTTCCTCCTGTGAGCACACCTCACCGATGGCCATTTCTTTCCCGGTGTCACCCGGAAGTGCCCCGCCTACCGGTTAGTGTTGGCTGGGCCGGGGTGTTGTGGAAACGGGTGTTCCTCGTGGACCAAATGTCACACCGAGAGCCCTGCGAGTTGGGGAATATAACAGAAGCTTGACAGAACATACAAGTACATGTGAAATGGAAGTCACAGTGTTATTTGTTCTTCCACGGGGTAAATGTCCTTTTTTTTTCTTTTTCTTCCTGTAATTGTTTTGTTAAACTGGAAACTCTTGACCGCCATCTGGTGGTCAAATTTTTATTACCAAGTCAGATTACTTCCTCTTTACCCACAAACATTTTAGTCACATTAGCCACTGCCTACATTTTAAGTTCCTCTCTGGGCGGGCCTTGTCTTGATTCCTTAACACCTTGTGCACTTGACAGATTATAGGCAACCAGAAATTGTTTGTTGAAAGAGTAAATATTGATCCATTATAAGCTGGGAGTGGATATTGGAGTCAAATCTGAACTGGTGTTGGGAGGAGGGGCTGAAAACCAGGAATAAGGTGTCCTGGCTGTGAAACGTGAGTACAATACCTGAAACTAAGGAACAAAACTGACTCCAGGCCCAAGAGCTTCTGAAATCCCAAAAGGGCTCCGGGGGAGAACACGGGGTGCCAATCGAATTCTCCCACAGAGAGAACTTCCAACAGAGTAAACTCAAGCCTCTCCTGTACTGAGAGCCATGAGGTGTACAAGCGTTCTACTATGTAGTTCAACTCATCTCTTTCATTTCAGCTCTGCCCCTCAATTCCCCACTGACACGATTCCTGGTCTCCAGAGTGGGCCCCAGGGGAATAGAGACCTTGCTCTTCCCCTTCTAATGGGAACTGCTGCCAACAAGTGGCCCAATGGTTCTCAAAACCAATGTTACAATGTTTTCAGACTTCTCAGAAGAAATGGGAATCTTGATTATCATGTAAATTTTTCAATATTGGCTCAGATTCCTTCTGAAACACTCAGCGGGCCCCCAAACACCTGTGTTTGTGGCCAACAGGTAGAGACCCATCAAGTAGAGGATCTCTAAGCTTCTTTCCACTCTTCTGACTCCTGTAGCTCTGATCTCTGTCCACATTTGTGCATGGCTAGTTTTTGAATGAGGTCAAGTGATAATCCTAGCTCAGGGTGAATCACAAGGTCAGGAGTGCTCTTTCTTTGAGGTTTCAGGACAATCAGCTTCTCTTTAGGGAAAGGACCGAGGTGTTTCACTTCAGGTAAAATTTCTTCCAGAGCAGCCCCTCTCCCCAGGAACCCCCTAACACCATCACACCTGAATACAGCTGCCTCTGGGCTTCTTTTTGCTAAGATCTTGGCAGTGTGTTATTTTGTGCACAAACAAAAATATACGGTCCCAGCAGGACTAGCAGTAAGATTGACTTGATGCTAAGCCAATGAGCTTTGGCTCTGTAGTTCCTTACCCTCTTCCTGGATATCAGTCCATCACTGAGTCAGGGATGGAGCTGAACCTGGAAGGGGGGCCAAATGGATCCACTAGAAGGTCTTGGAGGTCTTGAGGGGATATAGAAAGCCAGGCAGGAGCCACCAGGAAAGTCATAGGCTTGTCCATCCTTGGTAGTATTTTACATAACAATCAGGGTGGGAAGTCAGCACTGAATACACCCTAGACCAGAGGCAGGTAGTCTAGGAATATGTTCTTGGTTTGATTTATTTATCTGTTTCCCATAAAGAAAGGAGAAAGGTAGCAGTGTTATGGCTCTAAGTATGAACTGGGTAACCAGACTCCCTGAGTTCAAATCTCAACTCTGCCATGAGGTTAGCTGTACGTATGACATTAGCATGTTTTAAGATTTCTGTAGTCCTTATACAGATGTGAATATAATCTCTATTAAATATAATATAATATTAGAACCCACCTCCTGGTGTTGTTATAAGGTATGAATGAATGAATGTATGTATAAGTGCTTATAACAATGCCGGTCACATAATAAACACTATACGAATATGTAGCATTTTTTTCTAGGATGAGTTCATGAACTTAATTGCCTGAGTTTGTATATATGTTGAAATATAAATAAAGTAACTGCAGTCGTTTTACGACTCCAGCCACCTCAGTATGAATCCTGGTGCTCAAGGGAAATCTCTCAGACAAGGACGTGCTTAAGAAGTGGTCCACAATGATGAAGGATTGGGGTGGCATGAGGTGATGGCCACAGGACTCCAGGGACCTACTGAGGTTTGTCTCTAATGTATTTGGCTCTTGGCTTCTGGAATCCCAAGTGTCTGCTTAAGAATGAAGAATAAGAGTCAGTACATCAGTGAGGAGAAGCAACTCTCTGGGAAAATTCGTAACCTAATGGAATTAAAGATTATTTGTCTCACACGATACAACCCTTTTGGACTCGTCAAATTTTAAGGAGGTAAAAAAGAAACACATGGTGTTGCCATGCAGCAGCCTACGTGTCTGTCTCCTTGTCCCTGCCCCTAAAGAAAGGAGAGTCTGTGAGACGGATCCGTTCAGGGACTTTGCTTCACCTTTGTGCTTACACCTTATGTCTCCCTGTTTGGCCCCAGGAAGATGGCTGGCTAGTCAATGACGGGTAAGATTCCCCATGGGGTGGGGGAGCAACCCAAGACAGGCATAGCTGCGTGGGGACCATCTGGGGAACTCGAGGGGTTGATAGAGGTGGACACAGCCCCCCACCTTCCCCTGGCTAAGGAGAGCCTCTGCCTCTGTGGCTGCATTCCTTCCCACAAACCTGCAGGGGAAGTGACTCAATGATGTGCTCTCCATCTGTGCATATGCATAAAGGTTTTATCGCTTGGTGAAGTACTTATCCTGAGGTTTAGGGTTCCACTGCCTGCAGGCAAGGGTGATTGGCTTAAATCAGTTTCCTATTATAACGTATGGGATTCACAGATCTTGAGATTGACAAGCTTTATCTGCTTCACTTCCTCACCTAACTAATAAAAGCTATGTGTTGGCCTGATTCAGGGCTCAGTCCTTAAGGCTGGAGTCCTTTGGCCCCGCTTGCACTCTATTCTTGGCGACTGTCTTTCTTAACCCTGTGCCGCCCTCCTCGCTTCCCACAAGTTTTGTTGCGCGGGACGCGACAATGTGGTGTATTCAAATACTTATTCCCAGTTAATCTGAGTTTCTCAAGGTCGAGAACCGTGTTCAATTCTTGTTTGTATCTTCTGTTCATGGTTCAGGTCCCATACTGTAGATGCGTTCATGAAGTATTTGTTGAATCAAGCATACAACCCAAAACAAATGTGTTTAGGACTCACTTTGTGTCTCGGTTTTAAGAAGTTTGGAAAGACTGAGCACCAAACATAGGTGGAGTAGGGATTGCTGCAGAAAAAGAGGAGAGAGGGGAAAGAAAGAATAAGGAAAGGGAAAAGGAAGTCAAGAAGGAAAGGATTCTGATGCAATCATTCTGTGTTAAAGAGCATGTTGTTAAACAGAGTAGCCCTGGGTTCTGTATTAATCAGGGTTCTCCAGAGACGAACCAATAGGATGTGTATACCTACATATAGAAAGAAATGAACTACCAACACAATCATCAGCATGGATTATGCTGAGCAAAGGAAGCATGCCCCCATACTTTGTTCCATTCCCATGGAATTCAAGAACAGGCAAAATTTATTGACAGTGACAGAAAGTTGCCTGGCGCTAAGGGCTGAGGGAAGGGTTCAGATGTAGAGGGGCACCAGCAACGTTTTAGGGTATTGAGAGCGTCTGTATTTTGATTGTCACAGTGGTAATACAACTGTACACAATGACCGAAAGTTCGTCAAACTGTACCACGACAGTGGGTGAATTTTATTTTACAAAATCCTGACATGAACCTCTTTCTATGCATCTTCTGCCCAATTGTGGTACCCAGAGAAGTCTTGAAAGCCATGTGCATTACACTAGAGCCCCCGTTACCTGGTTCCCATGTTTGCCAATCCTATCCAGTCTCAGAAAGTAATTCCTTCATCCTTCATTCATTCATTCATTGAGCATTTATTGACTTATTCATCCAACCTGTATTTCTGGGACTGGCATTATGTTAGCTGCTGGTGACAAACTACCGTGTTTCCCTGAAAATAAGACCTAACCAGAAAATAAGCCCCAGCATGATTTTTCGGGGTGACAGCCCCTGAACATAAGCCCTAATGCATCTTTTGGAACAAAAATTAATATAAGACCCGGTCTTATTTTCGGGGAAACACGGTACTCCATTAAGCCAATCTCCCAGAGAAAACAGACATGTAGAAAAAATTAGATACCAAAAATATTTCCTATTAGTGATGTGTGTTGTGGAACCCAGTCGAGAGAGATGTGAACTTTTCCCTAGGACAAAAAGAAGGGAGAGTGTTCTGCCTGCCACAAGGCTCACCAGCTTTCTGGGCCGCAATATCTGTGCTCAGTGCCTACCTCTGACTGCTACGCTGAGGCTACGTACTTCAGATCTTTTTATGGCAATATCCGTTTCCAGGTTCCTGTGGTTATATTATTAGGAAAGGCCAAGCTGCTGTAACAAAGACCCCGAATATACCGTAGAATTGAAACACACTGAAGTTTATATTTCTCACACACGATGGTCCCACAACGTGCATTCCAAGTTGGTCGGCACCTCTACTCCATGAGATCATTGAGAAATTCATATCCATTGCACCTTGGTCCTGTGCCATCTCCTTTGGTATTTGACTTGCTTTTCCCCTTTATGAACAGCCTGCGGCTTGTGTCAACCTCTAAATCAAAAACCTCTCTATGACATGAAAGGCTTTCCACAACCTACTTTTCCAGAATACTCTCCTTTCTTCTTCCACAAGAAACATCTGCCACAGCCAGGCCAGGCTCCTCCTTCACTCCCACCCACCTCCTATGTGTATTGCGGCTTCCACACCTGTGCATAGAACCTTCAGGAAAGGCTTACCCTTCTTCACTGCCTATCCCAACCTATGCCTTCTTAAGGGTCCCACCTAGCCACTCCATGAAGCCTTCTGGAAATACTGTTCCCCAATGATCTAGTTCTCCTCTGAGCTAACTACCCAAGCTATGGTCCATTTCATTTTCTCGGTATTTTATAATACTGATAATAATAGCTTGGTACCTTCATCTCCTTAATTCAGAGAGAACACTGGGCTCTGCCTGGTTTCCCTGTGGCCTGGAAACTCTCTCCAGACAGCAAGCTGGGGCAATCATAGGACTTACCTTGTTTGTTTCTTATCTCTCAGAGATCACTGTTTTTTTGTTCTGACATCCAGTGTCCTGAAAACCATTATTTCATGTACTTTGTCCATTATTTGAGGCGTTTTAGGTAGAAGAGTAAACCTGGACCCTGTTACTCTGTCATGGTGAACAGCAGAACTGTGCAGCTTCTTCGCACCTCAGTTGTTCTCATCTTTGAAATGGTGTTGATAATGTTCTACTTCACTGGGTCATCACGATTTTCTGAACAACACAATTCCTACGTGAACGTCAGGTCTCGTTTGAGTAGATGAGAGCGCATACACAGTGAGAACAGTTATATTAGGGTCACACCAGTCATTTGCAGGTTAGGGGAGCGTTTACTGAAACAGATTCAAAGTTGACAGTGGAATTGCAGATAGCAGCCCATTTTTGCCCCTCACTCTCCCTGATACAAGGTAGCTATTAGGTGTCCAAAATAGAAGAGTAAACCTGCGTGAGAGTAAATTAGTCAAGGTATATTCCAGGTTGCCCCCTGTCTCTTGTTGTCAGGGGCCCCTCAAAAATCAGCCATTTAGCTTCTGCCTGTTTCTCCTTTCACCACAGGACTTAAAGACGATGGGATCTGGAGAGAAGAGATCCACCCAATGCCCCCAACTGGGTCAGGGTATCTGGAAAGGAAAATAATGACTCTGAAGAATGGCAAAGACAGGTAGTTGCACAATCAACTTTTTATACAGACACGATAAAATCTGATGAATTCTCCCTGTACCACATCAAAGCACACTTTGCACTCCTGTCTGTCACGTATACTGTGTTCCTCTCTTTCTGCTGGAAGAGTGTTGGGTAAAAGCCAAGATTCGCCTTGGATCATCTTGAACCTGCAAACCAACCATTCTGTTAACATAGCTTTCCTGCAGAAAAATTAAAATACAATTGGTTATACTGAGGGTTTTCTGCTCTTTAACATTCAACTGCATTTGGATGAAACCGTATTCTTCTTCCCTTAATTTGATCTGGTGGTTCCCCAAACTCCTTTGTCAGGCATTGTGGGGACAGAGCCAGGAGTGCAGTTTCCAGGTTCTCGGCCTCACGTGGAAAGGTGCTCACTCAGGTAGTAAATGGCCATCAACTGTGACTGGATGGCCATCAGCTGTGGCTAGTTGGCCGTCAGCTGTAACCAGTGAGCCATTGGCCACTCATATAACTGCCGTGGCTACGCTAGCAGCAAAATGGGGGCTAGCAAGAAGATGGTGGCTGAGCTAGCAAGCGCGAATTGCAGTTAGCAGGGCGGATTGCAGCTAGCAAGTGGGGTTGGTTGGTTGGCAAAAAGCAGACGGCAGGTTGCAGATCGTGTGGCTCCTGTTTCCTGTGTCTCCAACCCAGCCGCCAGCGAGACTACAGTGGTATGACGCCCCTATCTATGGCTCCGTGGGTGTTCCTTTTTGGCCTCGCCATGTCCTGCGTTCTTATGTGGGGAGCGGGACTAGAGACCCCACAGGCCACCCTGTATGACAGGCATTTACCATCTCTCAGGATAGGTTATGTTCCCAGGTCGTTAACTTCACCCATTATTCATTGATTTTTATTAGTTGCACAGAGAGTTGCCTTCTCAAGTTCCAAGTGTACCTTACTGAGTTGCTTCAGGTGCCAAACAAGGGATGCAACTCCACTAATCGTTATCGTCGCTAGTACTCATCATCGTCATCATAGTGACACGAAAAGCCAGACTGGGACAGGAGCTTTTTTTGGTGTGTTAATATAAAGTGATCATTTTAACATGTAGATAATCTTTGCCCCACCTTATAACTAACTCTTCAGTGGTTTCCCGTCTCACTTAGAATAAGATCTAATCTCCTTGCCATGGTGGCGTGGTCCACTATGGGTGTTGCCAGCCTGTTCTCCAATCCAGGGGCCTCGTGTGACTTGTTCAGCATCATGATCCTTCAGCATCATTATCCCTTTTGTGTAGCACAAAAAGTGCGACAGAAATGATTGTGGACGCATTCCTTGAATGTGCCAGGCTCATTCTGTTTTTCTTTCTGCCTAGAATTCTCTTTCCTTAGTTCTTTGCATAACTGGCTCCTTATTTCAGTCTCAGCACAAATAATCTTCTTGGAAAGGCCTTCCCTGGTCACATAGGCTAAAATAGACACCCCTGCACCCCCTCCACTTTATCCCGTCGCTCTGTTTTATAGTCTTCATCATAACTTATCACATCCTGAGATTTTGTTCCATTTTTCATTTGTTTAGTTATTTTCTGTCCCCAACCAGAATGAAAGCTCCATGAGAGCAGAGACTGTGTTTGTCTTGTTCGAAGCTCCATTTCCAGCCCCCACAGCAGTGCCTGGCACATTTCAGGCTCTCAATAAATATGTGTTGGATGAATGAATGAATGAATGAATGAAGAATGCGACTACAGATGGCACTCATTTGTGTGCTCTGCCTTATTTAATTCTCCCAACACGCTTAGGAAATAAGCACTATCCTACTATTAGCTCTATATTACAGAGAAAAAAACTGAGTCGCAGGCAATGTCATTTGCCCAAGGTCACAGTATTACGTAGTAATTTGAGAAGCTGGAGTTCTCAGAAGCCAGATGTGCCTGTTTTACAGCTAACAATTCATCATCTAATTCTCAAAATAATCTGTTTTGTTCCTCATGATGTGAGTTTGGAGATCACAGCTGGGCTCCAAGTTGAAAGATGGGATTCCTACTTCTCCTGCTTTCCTCCCCACCTTCTCCCCTCTCCTCCATCAACCTTACCCTCTATGGGCAGAGCCACTGGATCCTGTATCCTCAGGTGCATGGGGTGGGGCCTGCCCTGGTGGGGTCACCTCACACCGGGGAGCAGGCGAGTGCACATAACTTGTGGGCTTCCAGCTGCAAAAGCCAGCCAAGATCGTGCTGGCCTGGGCTACCCCCAGGACCTTCCCCCTAAACTGGCTAATCAGAACTCTCTTCCCAAGGGGCTGGGGCCAGGGGTGGGGTCTGGAGAGAAGAGTAGAACTATGTTTCTAATACTTTCCAGAGGGCCAAACTTCCTGTTATATGGAAGGCTGCAATAACACAGAGAAAGGGAGAACATTTCCCCTGCTCCAACCCTCAATTATAAAAGAAAAGCCGCAACTTGCAAATGATGTCAGAGATAGGGGTGGGGGTGGGGAAAGATACATTAGGCTCAGCCCAGCCAGCTAATTTAATCATACCACTTCTAAAACCATCACTCGGCACCTCTGTACAACCTTGAGAGTCAAGTTTAAACTCCTTCTCAGGGCAAGGCCCTTCACGAGCTGTCTCAGCCCCCGGCCCCCATGCAGTCTCCTCTCCTGCACTCCCCCACCCCCCATCTATCTATCTTGTTGTAGTTCTCCACACCTCTGAGACTTTGTAAATATCATTGTATCTCTACCCGGCTACTTCCTCTTCAACTCTCAAGAGGAGGCAATGGACCATGATCAGTTAGAAGGCAGATTAAGTTTTACTGATTTCTGCACCCTCGGGCCTCTCAGTGTGGTTGCCTTGAAAAAGCATCAAGTGATGGCTCAATCAACTGGCCAGACGCCTGCCTGGCGTCCTTAGGCTGTGCTGGGGTGGGGGTGGGGGTTCTCCTTCTCCCTCCCAAAGCACTTCAGCTCCTCCCTATTTGTCGTTCTAATGCTAGATTTTAAATGTTTTATTTTCTTTTCTGAGGAAAGAGATGTGTCTTATCACCGCATCCCCAGTATTAAGCCACGGTACCAGGCACTTTGATGCTTGATAAATTCGTTTTTCAATGAAATCTCTTCTGAATCTCCACAGTGTGGAAAGCGCCCTGCTAGGCAATATTAGGGGGTATAAAGTTGTATCTCTGATCCTAATGGGGGTGGGAGGACAAGACATGAAATATTCACATAGGTGTTCTACACGGCCCAGTGAGATAACTTGATGACAACGCTATAGAAGTTTAAGGAGAATACTTCTGACTTATTTATGGTAAAAATTATCACACACCCTCCTTTCCACCTGGAAATTGACTCTTATCTGTTAACCATGTTCTTAATGGATTCAGAAGTGGCTTTCATTGTGTGTGGCTTGGATCTGTTTTGAAAGTACATGAGGGCATAAATCATACAGAAAATGATGCCCTGTTTGGAGTAAAGGGATAAGGCTATGCTTCAGAGAGAGCAGGGTTTAGATTCCACCCTGAATGGAAACAGAGGGTGCGTCCTGGGAGGGGTTGAATGAAAGTGGTAACAAAAATGGGTGCTTCCCAAGTCCCTTCGTTATGGCTGGGTCACTGTGCCCAGAACCCCCAGGGCTGCTGGGCACCTCCTGAGAGGAAGAGAAATGGAACACTCATGAGTGCTGGAATGTGGGAACAAGAAATCATCAAAACAAGTGAACAGGATAGACAAATGATCTCCTTGCCCATGGGGACCGTTTGGTCTAAAATCTGACTTGTGTCTAGAAATTATTGGTTCAAAATTGCCATTCCTTTGTAGTATTACTATTGCATAGGTCTATCAAATAAGGAACTAGCACTTGAGTTTTGTGACTGGTGCAGGACCATGGCTCACATGGTTCACTGGCCTGATATGTCTACAAAACTGAATTTTAATTCATCTATGCGCATCCGTGATTCTGCTTCTGATCCGAGGTGGCCTTAAGTAATCCAAAACTGGGCAAATCGATGGTTGCCAGTGGGGAGGTGGGTCGGGAGAGGGTGGAAAAAGGAAAGGGGATTAAGAACTACAGACTTCCAGCTATAAGTCATGGGGAGGTAATTAAGGTACAGCCTAGGGAATGGGGTCCATAACATCATAATAACCATGTATGGTGACAGATGGTTACTAGACTTACTGTGGTGATCACTTTGCAAGGTATATACATGTTGAATCACTGTGTTGTCACCCTGAAACTAATACAATACCGAATGTCAATTATAATTGAAAATAATAAAGAAGAGAAATAATCCAAAATGGAAATTTTCAATATTGCTGTGAAGTGAGGCATAGGTGCGCATGCTTGTCGTGGAGTTTAAACAGAAAGTTGTTAGGAGCTGGGATGTGCCGCTTCGGTCGATACATAAATCAGTCCAGACTGACATCTTTTTCCTTTTCTTCGTTTTCATTACCAGAGAGGAAGTGGAGGAAGAGCAGAATAGGGAACATTCCGACTGGTCTAAATAAACCAGGTCCTTCCTCCCTTTTAAACTCAGAATTCTCTTTGCATCATGCATTTGGAATTGATCATTGTTTTGTGAGGTTCAGAAACAGTGTTCTACTGCTTTTTATTATTTAACTTTCCGCGTCTGTGTCTGTAGTACCCTCGGATATCAGGCCATCAGAGGGAAGTAGCCATGTCGTTTTGACGTTGGAGCCCCCTTCAGCATCCAGCCAATGCTTTGTATATAATGGGTGTGTTCTATCAAGGCTTGTTCCGGAGTTAGTGAATGAGTCCTTAGGAGGAAAGAAGATGAGACATTTCTCTCACGGTGAGAACGAATCGTTTTCAGTGTATTTCAGATATAAATCAGCTAGTCAGCATAAATTGTGCTTCTCGGTGTTCACCAGGGGTAGGGAAGGGTTTTGGCTGAGATTGAGAAATTCATTCCTGGAGAATAATAAAGTGGGCGGGGAACTCAAGGCTCTGAACCTCGAGAAGGAGGCGGAGTCACCGAGAGTTGGAGCATTTCTGTCCAATCAAAAGGAGATGGTAGGAGCAAGGGGGGGAGATAAAGGGGGAGCGGGAGATCGCGAATCCTGCCCAGTTTACGCGAGCTCCACCGCCGGAACAGCAGCTTCTCAGCGTAGGTATTTCTGCCCAGGAAGAGCTTCTCATTCCGAGGCCGACTCCAGCAATGGCCTTTGCAAATCTACGGAAAGTGCTCATCAGCGATAGCCTGGACCCTTGCTGCCGGAAGATCCTGCAAGATGGAGGGCTGCAGGTGGTGGAGAAGCAGAACCTGAGCAAAGAGGAGCTGATAGCCGAGCTGCAGGTAAGGCCAGCGGGAGAAAGACAAGCGCTTGGTGGCATCTTCCGCGGAAACAGGCTGGCCGCGCCGCGGCTGGCGCGCCCCACCCCCACCCCCGTCCCTGGTATCAGTCGGTCCTGGGGCCTCCAGATTTGGGGCTGGAGGGGAGGGGGGAGAAGGAGGGAGGAACAAACAGCGGGCGGGCGGCAAGATGCAAACTTTCCGTTCAGTTTGCAACCGCGCGTTTCACGTTGGCTTGCCACCCGCGAGCAGCACAATGTGTAGGCTTCTCCGGGTCCTGCAGTCTGCCCGCGGGATGCCAGCGCGGCTCCCCAGCGCCTTCGCGCGCAGTGGCTCTGGCAGCACTGCACGGGGCACCGGGGGAGGGGCGCCAAAGTGGGTTTCCTATCGGAAGCCAGGGACCCGCGATCCTCCCCCGGACCAAGCCCTGGCTTGAACGGCCGAGTCTTGCCTTCCCTGGGGGGCGTTGGCGCAGTCCCAGCCTGTCTCGTGGCTGCTAGAGAGGCTGCAGGGTAGGCAGCAGATGTACCCGCCTTTCGTCTGATGCAAGACTGCTGCGAGTTTTCACCGCCCCTCGGCCTCCTGGGAGTTCAGAGGAAAGAGGGGCGGGTGGGGGGCGCCCGAGATCCTGGGGCAGCGCACGAGGCCGCCGCCGATGGGGCCCAGACTTACCCTTCGCCCGCGGCCCCGGCTGATGGCCTTACTTTTGACCTCATCGCTGGTCAGAAATGACCAGAGTGGACTAGAATCCGATCCCAGGCGCCCCCAGCAAACTGATTTCTGAGCAAACCTTTCTCAGGAATGTATCTTGGTTAGTTGTGATATATAATTAGCGCGATCTACTTCTCATCTTTCTTTGCCTTGTTTGTAAGGGTTCTGCAAGGTTTGATGGCCTCGTCCAATCGGTGTCATTTATTTTGTGAACTCTCCACTCCAGTTCCTGCAGTTCTTACTTCTATGCTGCACCCACCACCCCGAAGTCTCTACCCCAACCCCCAACTCCCACACCCCGCAGTGTAGTCTCTGACCAACCTCAACCAGCCTCCGCGCGGATCCACCCCCTCCGCCCTCCCCTGTTCCCAGGGCCCTTTAATCAAAAAACAGGCAGCTGCTGTTACTTTCGTTGTGCCGCAACCGCATGGTCCTCACTACTGCCTGGGCCCCCTGTCTGCCTTGGTATTTCATATCGGCGGCTGTGGTTCCCCATGGACCCTCCTCCCCCACCCCCCTCCTCGCTCATATGCCATATCCGGGTATCTAGCCTTGTCCTGTATTCAGAGAAGTTTCCGACCAGTCCCTGCCTTCAAGACACTTGTAGGCTAGTTCGGGAGCCTGGCCAAACGACGACTGAGACGAGTGACCAGATGACACAGTTCCTAAGTGCTGAAAGAGACCACCCAGCAGCCTAGCGTCTGCCTGCTCGGCTGCTGCAGAAGTGGAGAGAAGAGGGGTGATCAGCCTGGACGAGGTGTGGGGTGTAAGGGCTCAGGACCTGATCCTAGGAGCACGGTAGGACGGCCGGCAAAGGAGCCAGGCGCCTCACTAGTCATCTCGTCTTTTGTATGGATGGCATCAATGGCCATGGCTCTCTGGGCAGGGGCCCGAAGGCAGTGGACTGGCCTCCAGCCCAGCTCCTGACCCCCATCTTCACTGGAACACGAGGTTGGGAAGGGTGGCCTTCACTTCCAGCTTTCTTATGGAAATTAGAAATGCTATACCCCAGGGGGGCGGGGCCAGGAAGGGGGTAAGTGCGGAATGGAGAACAATGGGAGGCCTGGCCAGTAGTGGAGAGGTGCCCGTAGTGGAGGGGCTCTGTGAAGTTGGGAATTCGGCTGGGTGGGTGCTGGGCGTATGGAGCTGAAACTTGGAGACCCTTTAAAGGCGCTGCGAACTGTCAGGAGAGGAGGCGTTTCTTGGCTACCGACTGCCGGGCATCGTTGAGCTATTTGGGAGCGCCCAGCCTTGGTGTGTTTGTAAAACATTGCTTCAGAGTTCGGTTTAGTGTCCTTGGCCGCCCACTGGAGGGTCCTCAATTCCGCACTGTGCCTTTTTATGCTGCAAGGAGAGGCGTCGGGGTTAAAGATCCTGCCCTCCACGATTGAAATCATTTTAGTACTGAAGGAAGCTCCAGCGCACTGCCTGAGCCAGGCCTGGCCTCCATTCCCACAGCTTGGTATTCTGAGCAGGCACAGTTTGCTCTCTCTCACTCCCCAGAACGGTCCTTTTCAGACTTGAAGCAAGTCACAGCTAGCCCATTACTGACTGGGTAATGAAGTCGGTTTAATGGGTCGTGATTAGCATCAAAATAATAATAATAATAACAAAATAAGAAATACCAGAGCTGTGCAGATAGTAAGCCCAAGCATTGTGGCATGGAATTTGTGGCGGGGTGGGGGAGGTGGGGGGTGGTATGTGAATTTAAAATCACAATTGAATCATGTGTTTCTCACTGTGGGTCTTAGTTAAAATGTTTGGAAAATATCAGCTTGGAATAGTAAAGCATCTTGTTTGGAACTCCCAAAACTCTTACTTAGACTGTGTACCCCCTCTTCTATCAGCATGTGTCTCATCTTAAATCTAATATGCAGGAACATTTAAATCATACCACGGGTCCATGGCTTTTGAACTTGGACCATGAGCCACAATCAGAAATTCATTTTACGTCGTAACTCAGTATACACATACATATGTGGACACACACTCAAGTTTCATGAAATAATGTCCATATTCTGTTTCATTAAATAGCAGTGCTGGTCAGACTCCACTAGACCACGTGCTGGTAATACATTTATTTACATCTTTATCTCGGAATTTTAAGAAAGATAAATAAAAAAGGGAATCAATTTCCATGCCAAAGTCCATCTTTTGAAAGGCTCTATTAAAAGAGCAACTTTCAGCCTGTATACTAGGATTTAGTTTGCAAAAGTGAAATAACCACCTACTTAATCAGGATCACACGTAGTGTGTAAAACAGCACCTACTGGCACCTATTATAGTTGGAAAGTTTCTTTGACTTCCTCCATGATTTAAGTCGGAGGCACGAGCAATGCTAGAATCACGCCCAAGGCCAAGCCTGTCCTCCTTGGTAAAGGAAGCATGTGTGAACTTGAGGACGGTGAATGGATTTCCATTGCTGAGTCAGCATAGTTTGTCGGGAACAGCCATAAATCCAGCACAACAGTGGCCTGCAGTTTTCCAGCTGAGGGATAGGGCAGGGAGGAGGGAATGCTTTTCAGCCTGCTCCCACACACTGATACACAATCGGAGAGCAGTTGACAGCAGAATGGGTGCAGTGTCGAGAGAGGTCCATTCTGCCCTGGAAGTGCCAAAGGGGACCTTGGGATGCTGGGAAAAAAAGTGAGAATCACAGTGAACTGTATGGCAGATTTGCAGAGGGCGGTAGTTTGCATAAATAGAGAGGAGCAGGCATGGAGGCAAATTTTGGAGGGATGACAGGTGGCCTGAGAAGGCGATGATGCCTGAGAATACCTGGGTTTTGAGGGATCAGCGAGAGATAATATCTGTCAATAAATACTTGCTTATTGAATGAGTCAATTGATGGTATAATTGAATGAAGCAGGAATAGTGAAAGGTGTAAGAGGCTTTGAAAGCTAGTGAATTCTGGCCCCGTGCAGTGGGACCAGGGTCTGCTGGGAGGGAGTCTCCAAAGGCAGAGTGTTCTCTTGGAACAGGCAAGCTCTGAATGAATGCACGTCTATACTGGTCTGACTGGAGACTCTTCAGACTTCTGGCTTCCAAGAAAGCTGGCTTGAGGGACACCATCCTTGAGGGGAAAGTAGAGAGAGCCTGCGGGGCAAATCTGCCGAAGCTTGATACTTCCATAGAGAGGCTGAGAAGGGTGGTTCTTCCATAGAGAGGCTGTGATGGTTAAAGAAAAACTAGGGCTTTTTCTGAGTTTGTCCTCAGGGCCTGCAAGATGGGGTAGACTGCTGGGGAGTCTGGTTTCTCCCCCCACAGCCACTCTTTCCTGTGGGAAGCAGATCCCCAAGGTTTGGGAAGGGTGCTGGCAGCTTTGGAGAGAATAGTCAAGTAGACCACAGTCAAGACCCCCCTGTAGGTCAATAGTCAAGGGGTCTAAAGGAATGGTGGGGTAGAGTGTAGGGATCAGGACTGGGTCTGAGATGTGGGCCCAGAACTTGATAGGAGAGAGGCAAGGTGATAAGATTGTGAGTCTTTGGGTGGTTGCTGCTCCTTTCTTGTCAGTTGAACTTTGACGCTTGGTCCTGGGCTGACCACTTCAAAGGAGGTTTCATTTCCTCACTATTTTACCAGAAACTAAGGTGCCATTGCTGGTAGTAAAGGAATAGGCCTTAAAAATGTGCTCACACACAGCTGAGTGGCCCTGCAAAAGGTTGTGCCATTTACACTTTGATTTCCTTACATGGCCTCCAGCACCAAGTATTAACAGATTTCGTTTTGCCGGTATGATACCTGAAAAGACCACATTTTAAAATTCGCATTTCTCTGATGTCTAGTGTTTTTATAAATTACTGGTCACTTTGTTAGTTCTTCTGTGAATTGCCTACTTATATCTTTGCATATATATAAATTTTTTTTTAACTGTGTTCTTTATCATTTAAAAAATTGATTTGTGGGAAGTCTTGATCATTTTTGGTGATGAATCTCCGTTCTGTTATATATATTGCAAGGAGTTTCTTCCAGATCAAGCCTGTCACTTGCCTTTAACTGTTTATGGGATCTTTAGAATTTTAAATTTCAAATGTAATCAAATTGGTCAGTATTTTCTTTTGGTTTCTGGGATTTGTACCTTGCTGATGAATCTTTCCCATCCCAAGATCATAAAAATATCCCCTTACATTTTCTTCTAATTTAAAATATTATTTAAATTTATTTATGAAATTTAAAATGATTTTAAATTTAAATGTATGGAAACAAATCTCTAATTCATCTGGATTTTTAAAAATCTGTAGTGAGACAGTGCAATATTTTTTTCCTAAGTTTTCCTAATACCATTTACTGCATAGATTTTCCTTTTCCCCCATTAGTTTGAGTTCTACCTTTATTATTTTCTAAATTCCATACATACATGGGTCTGTTTGTCTAGTGCCTATTTGGTTGTGTTGATAGATTTGCCAGTTTTCTGAACATTTTTCTCCTGGCTCCCTCCCAACTTGTCCTCCCTTTTCAGAAATCAATCTTTCTCTCCCCCCACTCCCTCCATAAAGAACAGAAATTTATTTCTAACAATTCTGGAGGCTCAGAAAAACAGTTTTTGAGTGCTCGCCTAGGTAGGTCTTAAGCCTCTTTATCACAGTCAAGTGAAGGGATTTCTGATGCTGGATTTTCAATCATGTCACATGTTTGAATATTTGGGGCAGGATGGTGGGGTGGGGTGGGGAGAAGGGTGAGGAGAGGTTGCCTTGAGCCTCTCAAATCACTGGGTTCATTTATTCAACAGAGTATTCTATGGAATGTCAACTATTAAAATAATCTTTGCTTTCGGTACGTAAAGTAGGGGCGAAGAAAGCAAACTGCAGGTGAGAGGATAAGTACATGTGAAATGGATGATACAAAAATAGGGGGAGTCAACGATGGGATCCAGGGTTGTTGGCAAAGTTTTCACGCAAGAGACGCTTCTTGTGCCTTGACAAATTGGTAGCATGTGGCCAGCCAGGCAGTGCGGGGATCCTTTGTTTGGGAGCCAGAGCAATGGACTTGAATGTGGGACAGACAGCAGTGTCCCCTTTCTGCCCATGCATCGGCTGATGTTCCTCTAGGCTGCTGTACAGGAGGCTTTCAGAGTACCTTCAGGGTCCCACCTGGTGTTGGCAGTCCGCCCAGACGGGGTGGCTCCTATCTGGTTCTTCTAACCTTCCCATGCTTTGTCCATGTGGAGGCCACAGCATACACACGTGACGGTGAGTTTTGGTGTATCTGTCACTGTGCGCTCCTTGAGGGGTAGGGCTGTAACTTACCTTGTGTTGACAGAGTCTAGCATAATGCCAGATATGTACATACGAGGCAGGCACCCTGTGGAGGGAAGGAAGAAATGAAAAGGGGAGGAGAAGGAGACATGGGCGGCCTTCATTTTGTTGGGCTTCAGTGTCTCATCTGTGAAATGAGGTGGGCCAGATGCTTCTAAATGTTTCTTTGAACCTCATATTTCGAGGTTCTATTTCAGCATCACAGACATAAGATAAAGGAGCTTGGGGTGCCTGTGAGGGGTCCAGCATTGAGCCTCCTGCAGTCGGGCACAGCCCCAGTCAACTCTATTGAACAGGCATTACAGGCTTTCCAAGTCTAAGCTTCATTACTCGTCTTCCCTCGGTGGAGAAAAGTAGTTCTCTGCTCTCTCGCTGTGTGTAACTTCTCCAAACTTGTTCCTGGGCTCTGGGCACAGTAAATACAGTGGAACCCTCGCCTGGGAGCCAGATGCCCACTGAGCTTTCTCTCTCCAGTACCCATACGATGGGGAGGCAAGAGAGAAAGTTCTCGTGGGATCCAGCTGAGAGTTCCACCGAGGAAAATACAGAGACTACACTCACAGGAGTCAGATCAGACTTGGGAGGGACCCGAGGGGCCATGTGTCCCAACGTGCTTATTTTATAGATGGAGACCAGAGGTTACATGATTTGCCGCTGGCAGACCTGGAACTAGAACCACAGCCCCGATACCCAGCTTGCAGCTTCTGTGATGACACTTGCTGCGTCCTCACCTACCTGGGACAGCCAGTTTGGGGCAGACTGTGTGCTTGTTCACCTACTCCATTTCTTGAGGCTTCTCATGGTGTGTTTGGGCTACAGTATCCTGTTATATTCTTATTCTGGGAAGATACCCCGGGATTCTGGATGAGCCTAAAGAAGACTGTCGTGGGGTCTCTAGCTTAGCTGTAGGAAAGGGGCTATGATGAATCCAGAAGCTCGTATTTTTCACACATTTATTTTTAGTCTAATATCGCCTGGGTTTCAGAGCAACTCTAGACCAGTTTAATTGTTCTCCCCTCCGCCACTTCCTTTGGTCTCTATGTTAGGAAGTTTTTTCTTTCAATAGTTTTATCTTTTGTTCACTATATTTATTCATTCAGCATTTATTGCCCACCTTCCGTGTGCCAGGCACGGGGGCCTTCCAGAGTAGAATTCTATCCCACCTCTTCCCTTGAGTCCCTCGGTGTCCCTGGAGGAGGTGATGTCCTTCAAGCAGGTGCTCCACCTGTCCTATGTCATTGCCTCCTCTCACCCAGTCGAGGAGGCTGAAGCTCAGCTCATAGCTTGTCAGGGATGGAGCTTGGATTTGAACCCAGGCCTGACTGATGGTGGAGCCTCTCAGGTGTGTAAACAATACACAAATCCCGTTGCCTGCCTTCTCTTGAATATATCCAAAGTCAGCCAGCATGTAGCAGTCCCACTTTGCTCAAAGAAGCTCTAGAAGGTTTTCCAGAGGAACTCTGTGGACCCAGATGTTTCTTTTTCTGCCTCAGGACTGCCAAGGCCTTATCGTCCGCTCGGCCACCAAGGTGACTGCTGATGTCATCAACGCGGCAGAGAAGCTCCAGGTGGTGGGCAGGGCTGGCACAGGTGTGGACAACGTGGACCTGGAGGCCGCCACGAGGAAGGGCGTGCTGGTCATGAAGTAAGTGGTGGAGGCCGGGGTGGGGGACGGGGGGTTTTGTAGTGTTTCCCGAGCATTTTGACATTGAGACTCTTTGTAATCTCAAAATGCTTCACAAAGCTACCCCACAGATGTGTGTAGGGCTGCAGCCTGGTTTGGGAGTCAGAAGGATGGTAGTGAGGTATGTGCTTGCTCTGCTCCAGCTCTGCCCTCCCCCTCCAGTGTTCCTTCTGGGGTCAGGTATCGGTAGCTGTGCTTTTCTTACTCTACCTCCTTTGCACAGATGCAAGACCTTTGCTAGTAGAGTGGCTCTACAGTCTTTCTGTTCCTCACTTCCCTGCACCGCTCTGGAGCTGGGAACCCAGTTTCTCTTTCACACCCCAGGGCCAAAGGGAAAGGGCCTCCGTTAGAGCTATTTTTGCTGAAACCTAGGGCAAAGGTCTTGTGAGCGTGCCAGTGTGTGGTGACCCTCCTTTCTGGCTCCTGTCTGGCAAGACTTGCTGGTGAGGCAAGACTAGCCCCAGTCCACTTCTCGGTCCTCAAGCCTTTTCTCTTCCCTGGGGACCCTCACTGTCCTCAAGTCCTTTCCCTCCACTTCCCCCTATGGGGGAGGGGTTAAGTGACCCATCATCTGACTGAGGGCCGTATCCAGCTAGAAATGTTAACTGGTAACCCGTCCGACATGCTCACCCTGCACCCAGAGGCAGCTTCCCGCAGACCCTGCACCTCTTCTAGCATCCCCATCCAGCCTGTTCACTGGGGACCCAGGAAGCCAGCTGGTCTTGTGGAAAGACAGACTGTGAGAATTCTTTTTTTGTGACCTTTTTTTTTTTTTAATAGAATCTCTTTTTCTCCTTGTAACCTTCATTCCTTCACTCCCAGAGATGAAAGGACCCAGTAGGGGAAGAAGAAGGGTAAACATGTGTGTTAATAAATTCTTTCAAAACCAAAAAAAACAAACAAAACAAAAATCAACTTTTGTTTAGTTTCATACGTTGCCATCTCTGTTCTCCTTCCTGTAAAATGGGCATAGTCAGCACTGCTGTGTGTATTAAGGTGTGAGGAAGCTTTTCTCAGTTCAGAACTTGTTGAGGGCTAGGAGGAGAAGTCAAACAGGTGGAGATAAAATTAGTGGCTTTGTTACTATAATAATAAAAGCCAGGTAGGACAACTTGGTGAAGGTGGGCGGGCAATGGGCTGACCTCTGCTCATCCAACACGGGCACAGCTTTAAGACTGATGATGGAACCCCAGGGGATTTTTGCTTCTTCCTCTAGGCAGGTGGATGCAGAAATGAGAGGAGAGAGGACAGGACTGAGCCACACACGTCTCCCCCAATCCTCGGGAGAAGGGAGTTTGGGTAGAGAGGCCAGGTGTTTCTCTCATGGAGGTTGCTGCACAGAAAACAAAAAGCTAGTGTTCTCTTCCAGCGCTGGGATGTGGGCAGGGGTACATCAGAGAAACCCAGGACGGTGACGTGGGGCTTGTATGCAGAGTAGGTAAGCTCCTGGAGCAGGGGCGAGAGCTCAGCATGCACCCAAGCCTTTCTGTGGGGCCAGGAGAGAGGATACTGGGTCAGGACGCACTGATGTCCCCTCTTTTCTTTGCTCTTTAGCACCCCCAATGGGAACAGCCTCAGTGCTGCGGAGCTCACCTGTGGGATGATCATTTGTCTGGCCAGGTAAGTCCCGGACTTCTCGGTGGAGCCAGTCCCTCTGATATGTCAATTATTACCACTCCCCAAGCAAAGTGACCCAGAGACACATAGAAACACGTCAGGTTGGCGACATGCAGACTGCTAAGAACAGTGTCAGGGAAAGAAAGAGAGGGAAGGCAAGAAATGCAGATTTCCCCGTTTTGCCCGCTTTTACCTTTTCCTCCTCCTGTAAATCAGGCCGGCTCCCATTTAATTCTCATGAGGACCCGTTGTCCACATGGGGTCCCCCCAGCCTGCCCCGGTGAGGACCCTAAAGTATTGAACCAGGAGCGGTTCCACAACCCGCAGCTAGAGGGAGGGTCTGGGGATTTCTCGTGCTCCATGTACATCTTGCATAAGCACCATGGAGTCAGGTGGGCAGAGATCAGGTGACAGCACTGAGAAGAGGCAGGTGAGGCCTGTGTCTCCCTAGGTCAGAGGCGTTTTGTCAGCTTCCTGAACTGAGGCCTGATGGGCCAGGCGGTGACATGGAGTTTCTTCCCCTGCAGCTTGTTCCGGAAGCTTTGCTGAGTTTACCCAGGAGTCCGTGATCATAGACTAGATCCCCCTCAGCCTTACCCTCAGGCGAAGTCCTCAGAACGGGTAGACACAAAAAAATGTCTCAAAGAAGAAGTCAGTGAAGTGGAAATACAGCAACCAAATTTTGGAATCTCACACAGACACACACACACACACACACAGACACACACACACGCACCGTGTTTTGTGGCTGACAGGAAAGCCTTGATTTAAATACTTAGGAGCCTGACTGGCGGGGTGTCTTCCTCGGCTTTGAGTCATTCAGCTGTTTCCGGGTGATGCTGGGCGGGGTGTGTACCCCCCACAGTGCCTCCCGCTGTGCAGTTGTTGGGAGCCTTACATGATCTGATGTGTTAACATTTCCTAGAAGATGTCTAAAATAGAGGAGGGGCCCCTTCAACATCCTAAACATTGTTTCTTGGCTCCCAGAGAAGCCTGGATGACCACGTCCCGCGTGACATATCTTACCGTCCAACCTCTAATGTTGCCCCAACTTCCTTTGTCCCTTCCAGAAAATACGGAGACTCAGGCCTCCATGTTACCAAGGAGGAGATAGGCTGTGGGGGGGTGTGTGTGTGTGTGTGTGTGTGTGTGTGTGTGTGTGTGTTTGGTGTTGGGACACGAGGTGGAGCAGAAGTTCTAAGTGTGTGGACTGCGGTACCCATCCACCCCAATCTAGCCTGAGACCATTGGGGCTTAAGAAATTCCCCCAAGAAGACCAAGTAATCCGCTGTCTCCTGATATTGTAGAATATGTTGCAGGTTGTGGTCCTGGATGGAAGGGGAAAATGAAAATCCTTGATGCCGAGTCCCTCAGCACCCCATTTTATCACCCCTACAGACTCTGGAGGATTGGCTGTTGCTTTTTATGTGCCCACAGTCACTCAGATTGATACCCCAGAGGCTGGGGTGAAATAGGAACCTCCTCCCGGACACGTAGCTGAGACAGAAAAGTCCCAGGGCTCCCGGTCAGGTCTGGCCAAGCGTCTCCCTCTGCTACACAACCTCTCCCCTCCTCGGTGTTTCTGACCCTGAGCCCCTAGACCCAGGCTGAGCTTGGTTCCTGGGAGAATGATGGTCAGAGGTGGTGGCTGTGCAAACCATGTCACAGCTCCTTCCTGGGCTGGCAGGGGTCTGCGTGGGCCCTCTGACCCTGCGTTTGTCCTTGCAGGCAGATTCCCCAGGCAACGGCTTCGATGAAAGGGGGCAAATGGGAGCGGAAGAAGGTGAGTGTCTGGCCTTGCCTCACCCGCCTGGCGCGGTGCCCGAGCTCCACTCTGGGTGCTGACTTGGGCGTTTTTGCCTGTTTGGTTGCAGTTCATGGGAACAGAGCTGAGTGGAAAGACCCTGGGAATTCTTGGCCTGGGCAGAATTGGGAGAGAGGTGGCCACCCGGATGCAGTCCTTTGGGATGAAGGTGAGAGGTCGGTGGGCCCCTTTGATGTGGGGCCTCCTGTAGCAATTTGGGAAGAGGCAGCTTTGCTTGAGAGAAGCTGAAGGCTTTGTCCTAGGAGGGCCTGACCCCACGCCCCCTTTTAGAGCCCCTGACTTAATAGGTGGTAAAGCCAGGGAGGGAGGCAGCGTTGGCCTGCTGATGTGGACACCTGAACTCAAAATCTGGGACTACTTGGTGGAGGTCTTTCAGCTTTGGGCTGAGTGATAACCCTGAGCACAGAGGGGTCCTGTATCCTGCCGGCCTTTCCTCCCTCCCAGACGACGAGGGCTCCTTGTTTTGCTGTGTCTGTCACCTGTGGTAATTCAGAAAACAGGAGGCAAGTTATAGCAATTAAAGGAGGGCCACTCTCCGTCCATCTTCTAGCTGCTCTCCACGGTTCAGAAGAGATTGAAAGGGGCTTGTCCGTACACTGTGATACGATTGTAGAGCCGATGGCAGCTGGAAGACCCCACACATTTCTCAGAAATCTTCCCCCCCACCAAGGCCCTGCCTCATGCTATCCTGGAAGCTGTAGGCTTCTGGTTGAGGGAAGGTTGGCATCCATAGCAGTGCCACCCCCAGGAGACCTCTCAAAGCGGGGGAGGCACTCAGCCAAGAGTGGGGAATTCGCAGGGGTGCTCGGATAGGTCAGAGTGACGAGGCAGCTGGGGGTGTTGGTGGAGGTCCCCATGTTTACTGTGGCTGTTGAGGGGATTGTGGGTTCAAACTGCTGCCAGGGAGGCTTTAACTATCAAAGAAAATAGTTTTGAAAATCAGATTATTTTAGGTCTCTGAAAAATGTGCTTACAGAGTTTTCCATTTCTCCCTTGCTCCCTCCCTTTCTGTCTGTCCCTCCGACCTTCATAGAGTTAGAAGGGAGCTTATAGTTGAACCCTTCGTTTTATTTTGACCTCTGGGGTGTGTACCTTTTTTTGCGAAGGGCTTACAGCAAATGGATGGTAGACAAGAACACAGGTGGGCATCCCGTTGTACCACACTGAGAATCTTCCTCCTCTCTCTTGCCTCCATTCCCAGCCGGGTTTATATTTAATTCAGCCAGACACCTTTCCTGAGCTTTAGCCCTGGGAAAGGGAAGGCACATTTTTCTAGGTCTCTGAAAGAGGTAGGTATAGCCCAGCAGAACTCACTGATCATGGAAAAACCAAAGCCTCGTCCTTGGGTGCAGGGCTGGCGAGGTGTGACAAGCCCCAAAGAGCACTTTCTCCTCCGTTCTCTTTTGTGAGGGATTAAGGTATAAAGGGTTCGCTCACGGGAATTCCGGTCCTCTAAAAGCAGGGGTCAGGGTTAAGGAAAACGCAGAGCAGACAGAATCACACAGGTGAGTGTGCGTGTCGCTGATGATACAGCAGCTTGGGTGCAGGTTCCAGGCCCAGCGGCCATTCTATTACGTTCGCACACCCCTTCCCCACAACAAATCGGACTCTTCTAACTCAGGGACCGTCATTGTCAAGGGAAGGACTTGAGACGTTGGCAGTGACTTAACCCAGACAAAAAGCCCCACCTCACTTCCTGAATAACTGAAGTGATTGGTAAGGCTGTCTGTCCATCTGGCACCGCTCAGTGGCTGAGCACTGCCCCGGGCTGTTTCCCAGAGGCCGGGGGTGGGGCATGTAGGACCTTGAGCACCAGCAGTGGAAGTGACTGACACCCCTCAGACATGTGTTTGATTCGAGGAGATGTCTAGAGCCTGCTCAGGAAGGGTATTGTTTCTGGGCACACCCCACCCGACGTGCCCGCATGTTTCATTCCCAGCTCGGCACCGAGGACCTGTGTGCTTCATTTGGGAGTTTCTGTCCAGATGTCTCTGGAGGGTCATTCTGGGCTGTCTTGCTTCTGGGACAATGCTGTTTGTAAACCCCTGAAATCTGTCTTGAGTTGTCTCTCCCACTTCAGCCTCTCAAGGGAGCTACTGGCTCTGGCCGTTCCGAATGACCCAGGTGGCTTTTCTTCACACTCAGCTGCACACTTTGAGCTCCCTACCACATGTTAGGTCCAGGTGAATTCTGTCTCAAGGCAGAGAGCTTATCAACCTGCATTCCTTAAATCTTGGTTAATGCTGGAGCCATTGTGGAGAGCAAGATTCCCTAAAAGGCAAGAAAGGAAGATCCTTGAACAAATGGTGAAAGAGATGGTTTATCAGCTTCCAGATAGGAAACATTGATCAGTGTTGACTCAACACAAGTTGTTTTAAATTTCCTTTGTTCCCTCTTTGGAAACTGTTATGAAGCTGGTAGAGCCTGGAAATCCCAAGATGTCACATACCTGGAGTATTTAAAATGGTATTTTAATCCTGTAAAACATAGGCATTCTCATAAAAACTGAAGTACAGATAAGGGTCTCCCTGATTGTCATCCCAGCCCGCCTCTCCTCAGGTAATCAGTCTGGCAGGTAATCAGTCTGGCGTGTGGTATCTCAGACTTCTGTACATTTGCATAGAATGCAAACCATCTCTGGAGAGAATGGAATATTGTGCACTAATAACAGATTTGCCGTCAGTTTAAACCGGTGTGTGGAATTTTGTTTTGTGGATAAATTGTTCTTTATTTGGCCATTCCCTTCGCGATGGACATGTAGATTGTTTGCAAATGTGGGTTTTAGCGAGACCTTGCTCAGGTCTGTTGTGATGCCCCTGGGGTTGCCATGGAGACTGTGAGCTCGGTGCTATGGGGTTAGTGTTCTAACTGGTCGAAGGATGGATCCGTTTCAGTCTGGAGGGAGATTGTACAGGATGGTGCAGGCCTCGGCCTTTTCCACCATTTTTCATCAACAGCCTCGATGATGTGTCCTTTGTGGATGACAGGAAGCAAGGAGAGGGGCAGAATCAGGTCCTAAAAGACACAGAGAGGCTAAAATGGTTGGGCACCCTAACAGGAAATTTAGCTACAATATATCTCAGTGCCCTTGCATATGGGCCCCAAAAGCAAACTGGACAAGCGTTGGGTGTTGAGGTCCTTATAAAAAGCTTTTCTAGGGGAGAAGGCCTTTGGGTGACCAAAGTGCAGTGTGGCTAGCAGTGGCCGTATTTTTATCGTGCCCTGTGTGGGTGTGTGTTGGGGTTGGTGGTGGGAGAGCCCACCTGCATGGATGGCGTCACTCCCAGCTGGTGCAGGCCTAGGTGGAGGCTTGCTGTGCCACCATAGATGAGCTGCTGACCTGCTCTGAGCCTCCCGGTACACTCTGTAATGTCTTCTGTCTGAAACTTTTTCTCCATAGCGTTGCTGAATAACAGGTAATAACTTCAGAGACTCAACTCATTTGTGCTGTCATGTCCCCTGCGATACGTTCACAGACCCCTGCCATCCAGGAGCTGAGCCCTGCATTTTCCTTACCAAGGTTTTCTGTGAGGAGCCAGACCAGCATCTTTCTTAACAGTTTCTTTGTGGCGGCTGTTGTGATGAATTTGGCTCCGCCCCGAGGGTGGACAGTGAACCTGAGGCACCAGTGGTCACTGATTCTTTCGGGTCAAGCTAATGTTTCCTGAGGTCTGCGGTATGAGATACTGCATTCCAGGGACCCTGTGGGGCCAGTGCCATTATCCCAGCTGCAGATAAGGAAACTGAGGCTCAGGAATGGGCTATGATGTGCTCAAGATAAACGGACTAGTCCATGGTGGGCCCCGCTCAGACTGTGGGGCTCCTGGTGTTCTAATCTGGTGCCCTTTGCCCCACACGACCGACCGCAGCTGTCTCGTTCCTCATCCGAGCGAACTGAACAGATCTGCCGTCATCTCACTGCGTTCAGCCTTGCTCAGGACAAAAGCCCTCCTGTTTCAATCCAGTAACTGGAATGCCTACAGCCCTCGAGCAGTGAATTTCAAATTCTTCCCAGAGCCTCAGGTTCTAGAAAGGTGTGTCTTAGGGACATGGGGAGGGAGCGCAGGAAGACACAGTTGGTGGGGCTCTGGGACTCCACCTCTGGCGCTTTGAACTGCTCTGGTTTGATGTTGAGCTTCTGTTTTAAGATTTCATTGTCGGGGGGAAGTGCCAGTGCTAAGCCCCAGAATTTGGCTGTGGGGCAGAGAGAGGGTGTGGCTGTCGGGTTGTTCGTTGGAGTCCCTTTGTCTCGAAGGTGGCCTTGCTCTCCTCCAGCCACTGCCGAGCCAGGGGACCTGCAGCAGTCCTTTGGATCAGCCTCCAAAGGTTGCCTTCTGTGACACCCGCTAGGAGGTCGCCCTGGAGTACGGCTTGGAAAGCGAGGGTTCCTTTGTTGCCCCAACGTCAGGCTGAGGTTGAGATGGGGAAGCCCTTTGTGTGACTCCTCTCTAGGAATGACTCGTCTTTGGCTGATGTTCCAACTTCTGTGCATTAGGACATGTGACCCTTTCCCGGACACGTCAGGACCCTACTCAGGCATTGGTCTCCTGGGCCTGCTGTCACCCTACCAACTCCCCACAACTTGGTCTTCTGACTCCTAGCGGAGTTCAGCTCCTGTCTGCCCCGAGTGTCTGGTGACACATGAGAATGGGTTTTCCTGGTCAAATTCTTTCCCTGCGATTGCCGGCAGGTGAACGAGATACTGCCGCTGTCCGGCAGAAAGCTGAGTCCGGGCCTGTTGACGGCTGTGGAAGATGATTATCTGCTCTCCCCGTCCGCTCCCCTTTAGCCCAGGTGCCTTCTGTGGGGGTGCTGGGCCAGGCTCGGCCGGCGGGACCCTTCCTTCAGGCAGCCCCCGCTGTTCCTTGGCATTTCCAGGGGCAAAAGAGTTGTGTGAAATCACTCCATCAGGCTTGGCTTGGTGACCTCTGTTGGGGTCCCCTTCCTGTCCTACTCCCCGTGAGAAAAGTACATCTGGATCAGAGATGAACAGGGCCATTGTCCAGCCAGCCTCAGAGCCAGCGGACAAAGAAGACTTGTGAGAGCCAGGGCAGAGCCCTGTCTCCTGCGCTGGACAGTTTCCTCTCCCCACGAGAAACGAGTAGCTTATATCTGAGGGGATCGCCATGCGGGCTGGAGCAGGTGATCCTAAAGGGCATGGGGGAGGCACATCTTTCCCCAAAACCTCCCCCGAGGGTTGGGTGGGGCCCGCTTGGCCTTCCTTGCTCTACTAGGCGGGCGAGGAAGAACGTGATCCAAAAGCTATTCCTTATTCATGATCATTTTCACTTTCTTCTCCAGAAGCGCTGACTTGGATACAGCAATCTTCTTTGCCATTCTTTTCTAATTTCCCTAATTTCAGAAGAAATTCATGATTGGGGGGGAAGAGTTAAACAGTATCAGAAAGCATAAAGGAGATTAAATGCACCACCCAGTGTTGAAGTATTATGCTTTCTGTTATTTCTGTTTGTTTAATCCTGGGCAGCTCTGAACATCTCCACTCAGGGTGAAGGGAACTTGCTTTTCAAAGAACAGTGTATTACAAGTTGGAGCCAGGGGTGACTGTGAAATCATCCACTCAGCTCCTTTACGTCGGAGGACCCAGGTCTGAAGGGCACAGACGTGAGTCTGGACACACAGCTTGACAGCGACTAAGGCAGGACACAGGTCTCCTGACTCAGGCTCACTCTTGGGTCCTGCAGACCTGCCCGCATCAGTTGGCTGTCCGGCCTTCTTGAGGACATCAATGCATTTGAACATTCTTCTGCTTCCAACACCTCTTTACCCCCCCGGCCAATGTTGCTGATGTGGGGAGCTCTGGGAAGGCCTCCTGGGTAGGTCTTTGCAAGAGGTAGATACGTCATACCTGGTTGCAGATCCTTCCAAGAGGCTTGTGCTGGCTTGGTAACCTTTAGAGCATTGCCCTTGCTGAGAGATGCGTGATTGGCACCCGAGACTCGTTCTGATGTAGGAGAAGGAGATGTTTTCATCTCATTCTGCCCCTGTTTGCTCAGGTTGGTCATTAGGAGTGCACACTCTGCAGTCAGAATCCTGTTTGTGCCCCAGCTGTACGACTCGTTGTTTGTTTGACCTTGGCTAAACCAGTTAACCTCTCTGCCTTAGTTTCCTCATCCATAAAATGGGGCAATAACAGTACCTGACCCATCGGAGATGAGTTAGATGAAAGCACCTGATACATAGTAAATGCGAAATAAATGTCTGCCATTATTAGCTATGACTACGTATCCTCTCTTCCTTCCTCTGAGCTTTGTCTTCTCCAACTTTCCTTCTTCCTGTCACCAATATGTGATGATCTTTGGCCAATTTCATGAGGGGGGAAGTTCACGCCCCCGAGTTTACTGCCTGCCCCCATCCCCCAGGAGTCAACCTTCCTTCCTTCTCAGCAGCTTCAGGGAGGCCCCTCTGCTTTGGGGGCCCACCTCCTCCCCAGACCAAGGTTCTTCCTGGGTCCTTCCCCCTCCACAGTGCCTGGATGTCTCCCTTTCCTCCTCTTGTATTCCTCGTTCCTCTTTCCAGTCAACCCTGCCTTGTTGAAAGGATCTATCGTTAGTCATTTGTACCCCCCTGTGATGAGTCAGCACATCATGCCTTCCAACACTGGATGCATTTTAGGCCTTATTAGAAGAAACTTCAAGAAAGGTGTCAGTGGGTGTTTCACCCCCTTTCCCGACGAGGAATCCTTGTTGCATTCCTCGAGCTGCTCGGCTCCCCACTGCTCCCTCCCTCCCTTCTTCCTCACTGTGTTGAATTATTCAGTGCACCTGCCGGTTTTCCGGCCCTGTAGGTCCTCCAGCTGCAGCCGGCCTCTCTCCCTTTCCTGGTTGTACCCCACGACCGTGTTACTGCTCCCCATGTAATCATCCTCCCTCGTGTGGGCTCCCTCCTCTCTAAGGGCTTCTGAGCGCCACCTTGTTGAACCACGCACGAGCCGCGCTTGCATTTGTGGATAAGAGGTTGGAGGCAGACAAGCCTCTTTTTCAGCTCTGGCCCCGGCCCCTCCTAGGGTGTAAGCCCCGCTGCCTTCAGCTGTGAAGTAGAAAGGAGAATAGCACCAACCCCATCGTATTGCCGTGAGAAGTACACTGGTATCTGCAAAAGGCTCAGCGTGGTGCTTGGTAGGCAGTAAGGGCTCAATAACGGTCGCCATTATCAGCAGTACCAATACTAATAATTAATAACGATATTCCCTCCCCCCTTACGACCAGACTGTAGGGTATGATCCCATCATTTCAGCGGAGGTCTCGGCCTCCTTCGGTGTTCAGCAGCTGCCCCTGGAGGAGCTCTGGCCTCTGTGTGATTTCATCACTGTGCACACTCCTCTCCTGCCCTCCACGACAGGTAGGTGTGTCCCTACCTTGTGGGTTGGCCATAGACGCTACAGACCAGATAAGAGTGGGTCCCCATTCTGGGGCTTCCACGACGCTGGTGACCGGCTCTGGGGAGGGCCCCAGCAGGTCTGCCAGCATCAACACTGGGATGCTTTGTTTGACACACTGCGTCAGATGGGGGTGGGGTGAGCCCTTGGGAACGTGCAGGTGTCTGGGTGAGCTGGGGCAACATCCCCTGGCTACTTGCTAGGGCCACTGCAGGCGTTGGTGGTTTGGGGACTCCCCTGAAGCAGTGATATCTCGGACTTCTAGGATGTTTCTAAAGTGAGTCTGGCCCAAATCTGCCCCTCCCCCAGAACATCTGAGAAGGGCGAGGTGAGGCCAGAGAGGCGGTTGTCCCGCAGGAAGGAGGCCCGTGGGGAAGAGCCGGAACGGGGAGGAAGAGTCCGGAGCCGGAGCTAAGCTTCCGGGATCCTGGCACCATCGTGGCACCATCACCATGAGAAAACTCTTTCCTCCCTTCCAGGCTTGCTGAACGATAGCACCTTCGCCCAGTGCAAGAAGGGGGTGCGCGTGGTGAACTGTGCCCGGGGAGGGATTGTGGACGAAGGCGCCCTGCTCCGCGCCCTGCAGTCTGGTCAGTGCGCTGGGGCCGCGTTGGACGTGTTCACAGAAGTAAGTGCCTGGCGCCTGCGGGCGGGAAGGAAGGGAGAAGCAGGTTGCGGAGGAGTTCAGGGCAGTGTCGGGTCACTGTCTCCAGGTCCGTGGAAAATGGCAGAACTTGTCAAATGTCTGCCAAAAAGAACACCTTTGGTCTAAGGAGCCTTTGCAGAGCTTTGTCCAGAGGCAGCCGTGTTGTCTTCTGCAAAACTCAAGTTTTAAATGGGACCCAATGCCTGGTCTCAGGCCCCTCGCCTCCTGCCATGTCGATCCCTTCAGAGAAGACGGCAGCAAATCAGTTCTGAGGTTGAGGATTTGGGGCAGGGAGAGAGGGTCTAATGTATCCGTACGGGTCTCTGATGAAGTGGATCCCACTGCCTATTCCAGCCAGTGTCTATTGGCTTTCTTTACCCTTCCTCCCCTTCGGGGAGGGAAAGAAGCCGAGGATAGTGGTTAGAAGCTTTCCCTTGGTCCCCAGGGTGGGCTGCTCTCCCTAGGTCTCCCTCACCCACTTCCCACACCCTGCCCTCACACCAGATGGAGTAATGAAGGGTGCATTTCCACTTGAGTCCTGTCGGCGTCTCTAAAACGTCAGAGATTCAGGGGAAAGAGCATGGACTTTGGAAGGGGTGGGGGGTTGCTGGTTACATTTGTGCTGTGTGACCTTGACAAGTCCCCAGCCCTCTCTGAGCTCCCGTAGCACTCACTGTCTATTCCCTGCCCAGGGTGTACAGTACGTTGGGTTTGTGCTTCTGGCCACCTTTCTCAACTAGATCATAAGATCCCTGAAGGCGGGGTGTGGCTGTCCCTTCCCTGTGTTGCCATCCCTCCCCGGACAGCACCTTCCCCGGCTCTCCTCGGCCTCCTCAGAGCACTTAGTACTAATGGTGGCAGCACTCACAGAGCTACGTGGCCCCCATCCATTGGGAGCCAACAGAGCCCTGGGGAGAATGACCAGAAGAGGAGAGGCCTAAGTAACATTCCCAAGGGCAGTACTTGGTGCTCAGTGAGCAGAAGGGGTGGAAGGGAGGGAGACTGGGGTGGGAGGTAGAGGCATCCAGCTGGGCCCCCTGTTGTGGTGAGAACCACTGTGAGGTGTCTGCAAAGAGCATGACAGTACGTGCTGTAAGGGTGCAGTGGGGGGAGGAAAGCACAACAGCTGCCACTGGTTGAGAACCACTTACGTAACTGGTGTGTGATCTCCATGCTGATGTTATGAGGTAGCGTCTATTAACCCAAGGCACCCAAAGCGCATGAGTAATAAGGAATGGAGCTGAGGTTACGACCTGGTCCATCGCTCTGTCCATTCTGCTGTGGTGAATGGACCTTCGTGAGGAAGCCGGTGACAGAGTCCAGTGATCACCCTGACAAAATAAAAGTAGAAGGTGACATCTGTCCTGCCATCCTCCCCTCCAACTTCCCTCACACCCTGGGGCAGACCGACCACGGCAGCCAACTGAGAGGTGTCTCTTTCTGGCAGGAGCCACCACACGACCGAGCTCTGGTGGACCACGAGAACGTCATCAGCTGCCCCCACCTGGGTGCCAGCACCAGGGAGGCCCAGAGCCGCTGTGGGGAGGAAATCGCGGTCCAGTTCGTGGACATGGTGAAGGGGAAATCGCTAGTGGGGGTTGTAAGTATCACCATGTGAAGTGGGGCCCAGAGGTTCGAGAGCAGAGTGGGAGGAGGCATCTTGGTGATGGCACTGGTGACAGTGGGGCTGAGTGGGGCTGCGGTGACCAGATTCAGCCCTGGGAGCTGAACATAAGAGGCGCCATTTGAGCCAGCCTCTGGGTGGGGTGGCAGGAGCTGCCTCGTCAGCAGCCTTGATAGCCCAGGCCTGGCACCAGGGAGCCCAGGTTACCCCTGATATATTGTAGCCTTGTGAAGAGATTGTGGTTCTTCCCGGGGCCAGTGTCTAGAGAAAGGCTCCTTTGTTCCCCACATGCCTTGAGAAGGAAGCAGTGTGTCCGGGGCTGCTGGCTGGACACTGAGTGGGAGGGCGGGCTGGGGAGAAAGCCCTTTGGGACACTCCTCGTAGTTCTAAGCACCCCTTTTATCGTGGTCAGCTTACGCCCTGGGACTCACCACCCTGACCATCTGCCCCCTTCCGTTCCCCAAATCATGGCTCAATGTCCCTGCTTCTCAATGGGCCCTTCTGGGCATGTGTTTCTCCTCCAAGTCTAACCTGACTTATACTTCAACTCTTGTCTCATTCCACCTGTGATGTTCCTCAAGCTCCCGTGGGTACCAGACAGTGTTATAACCCTTTGGGCCACAGAGATGAATAAGGAAGGCACAGCTCTGCTTAGGGCATAACCCCCCTTCCCCAAAACTGCTTGGCTTTTCCGGCTCCATCTAATCCTTCAGCATGTGCTCTTATTATTAAGGCTTCGTGAGTTTATATCTTTCTTATTCACTAAATCCTAAGTTCTCTGAGGACAGAAAACCAGGACGTAAGCATCTCTGCAGCCGCGTGGCTCTGCCCTGAGCATTCGATCAATAGTCTAAGATTAGAGTCAGTGAATGAGGGTGGGGGCAGGGCTGGAGGTGACCCCTGACCTTCCGGGATGACCCTTAGCCCAGGAATGTTCACTGCTGAGGATAGAACAATGACAGGAAACACACAGGATGCTTGGGTCTCCAGCCTGCCCTCCCTCCTTTCCACACCCTGCCCTCTTCATCCTGAGAAAGACGGGAGCCAGTCACTGCCCTGCAGGAGGACCCCTCAGGGCCACCCATCACAGGTGTGGCGGGGCAGGCCGGCCCAGAGAGCGTGGTGGTGACCACGGGACACTGGGCCTGTCCATCTGTGTGCCTCTCCTCTCTGCGTGTCTGGCTTCTCAGGACGGAGCACTCCTTCTCACTCCTTTTGCACGATGAAAAGGCCTCTGAGCAGGGTCATTCTCCCACGTGATGCTGGTTGGGATCCAGATTGAGGTTTGGGCTGTGACCGTTGCCAGCAGTCTGGGCATGGCTTCTCCCTGTCAGTCCTTCCACAGACAGCCCTTTGGGAGTTAGTCACGTTGTCATTAGGTAGCGATGGCATTCCAGGCTTTTTTGTGCAGGGGACTCCTTAGCACCAGCTCCATCCAATGGAACCACGAAATGTTCTCTTCTTACTTAAGAGAGACAATCTCTTGGTCAAAATAGTTAAACTTGGGTACATTTAACTCTACCTAATGCAGCCGGTGGTCTTAGGGTGTTGTGCATTTGAAAATAAGGATATTTTCTGTCCCACAGGGAATACCTGTCTCCCTAATTCTTCTCTGTGTCATCTTCAGTTCAATTCTGTTCCAACCTTAGACACAGACTAACATTGGGATGAGGTTGGTGCCCAAAGGCACCTGACCTCCTGGGGCCCTCCCACCTGCCTGTCTTCTAGAAAGGACCAAGACCTGCGATGAGCACAGAGGACCGGAAACGTGGGGTGCCTGCTTCTGGGGGCTTCTTCGTTGTGCACTTTTCCTCCACGTGCGGCAGACTCAGCCCAGCCAGCTGTCGTGTGGCTCTTGGGCTCTGCTCCCAGCAGCTGACTTCTCTTGTCCCACCTCCTGGCTCGCTGCGAGACCTTGCTTGGACAGGTGTGCCCTGTCCCCCGTCTTCCTGACCTCAGTCCTGTTTCTCCTCTCTCTGCAGGTAAACGCCCAGGCCCTTACCAGTGCCTTCTCTCCACAAACCAAGCCTTGGATTGGTCTGGCAGAAGCTCTGGGGACACTGATGCGAGCCTGGGCTGGGTCCCCCAAAGGGACCATCCAGGTGGTAACACAGGGTGAGCTGGGGACACTGCTGAGGGAGGGAGAAGAGGGGCATGGACTCTGCACTCCACTGTGCACGTCTGCTGCAGGTCACAGAGAGTAGGGGACTCCGAGGTGGCCTTGATCTTGTGACTCCATTGGTCACACTCTCTCTGAGTGTGACTCATGCACTGTCGAGTAGGGACAAAAACTTCTTGGGAAATATACTTAACTTTCACCAATCACGTTTGTGCAGTATTTTTAAGATTTATAGGTTTTGGGTGCAAGAGGGACCTCCATAAGAGACAAGAGTTTTACAAAGAGGGGCTAGGATTAGTGTCCTGGGTTAAGTGACAGGACCTTTGATTCTGGTTTTGACCCTGTCGCTTCCCTGCTGTGTGGCTTGCCCTTCTCCACGGCGTGGGTTCTTCATGTGTGAAGAGTCTGGGTGGATGTTCCAGACTGGGTGGGTGAAGGGGACATTTGGTGCTCTGTGACATAATAAGAAAGCCCGATGATGGCCTTGGGGACGTCTGTTCAGCCAAGGAGTGGGAATTCTGAGAACAGCGCCCCCTGCCTGCCCCTCAGTGCTTGCAGGCTCTGGCCCTTTGCAGTGGGTCCAGCCCCTTGCAGATACGCTGGAGAGGCCAGGGACAGCTCCAGTCCCCTTAGCCCGGCAGAGGCTTGTCTTCTCAGTGACTGCTGGGCATCTACTCACTCGGGGAGACATTGGGGACGGGACGGGTAGACCCTGAGCACTGCTAGTACTCGGCAAGGGCTGAGCCAGGGCGTCGCCACTGGCCTGGGTGCCCAGGCACCAGAGGAAACGAGGCAGGCAGCTGGGCCACAGCTGTTTCCATTGCCCTTTTCTGCTTCCATTTCCTGAGGCCAGTAAGGGCGTGAGTGCCAGGTAGGGGTGGGAGTAGACATTTTTCAAGTATCCGCTTGGAGAATGACAGGCAGGCCAAGGTGGCCAGGCCAGGGCAGGTGTGCGGGGCCAGGAGACTCGCGCTGAGTTTTGGAGAGGCGTTTCTTAGACTTGTTTAGTGTCCTGGTGTCCTGCCCTTGACTCCCCATTGTCTTTCTCCAGCTGGCTCTCTACCTCCCAGAGTAAAGCAGAACTGCCCAGGCTTGGGGACCCCAGGCAGTGAGGAGCCTGTGACCCAAAGCTAGATGCCAGTGGTCTCCTGCCCCTCCTGTGTGGCTCCATAAACATGCCCTTCTGGTGGCTTCTTTCGGTCGCAGGAACATCCCTGAAGAATGCCGGGAGCTGCCTGAGCCCTGCGGTCAGTGTCGGCCTCCTGAAAGACGCTTCCAATCAGGCAGACGTGAACTTGGTGAACGCCAAGCTGCTGATGAAAGAGGCTGGCCTCAATGTGCGTGCCCACCTGCCCTGCCCTCCCCGTCAGCACTGCCCTTCTCCCCCTACATTTTCAGAGCACGCTGACAGCCCTGCTTAGTGAGTGGGGAGCCCTGGAGGCTCGTCCTGCCACGGACACTGTCTCCCCGTGCGAGGTAGCCGTAATGTCTTCATCTGCAAAGTGGGGTACTGCCTGCCGCCGAGCGTTGCTATGCGTGAACCAGTAACGTGTGAAAGTGCTTTGCGTCTAAGTGTTCTGTGAGTGGGCGGCGGTGGCAGCACCCCCATTTCGCAGCCAAGGAAACTGAGGAAGCCAGGCTGCCTCTGGCCGGAAGCTGAGACTCAGCCCTGTGTGCTCAGTCTCCAACTCCATCCACTGTTCCTTTCACCGCGGCACCGTGTCTCGCTTTGGGTGTAAACTCTGGGAGCTTGCAACACATCCTCTTAGCCTCTGCTGCCCCTGTGGCTTTCCTTTTGGCATCTTTCCCTCTGGTTCCCTTTGTGTGTTCCCTAAAGTGCGTTTCTCAGCCAGCGGGAGCTGGCAGAAGCAGTGGGCAGTAGAGTGCCCACATTACTCCACCCCCCCCACTCTCCCCACACACTCCCATTCCTGTGTCCTGATCAGGCCACTGCTTTTGTGCAGGAAGCAGTGAGCAGGAGGGGCCAGGCTGGATGTACCTCCCGGGCAGGCCTATGAATCCAGGCCCTTCTCACAGCCCTGCCTCCCTCCTCCCTGGTTCCCAACCCTCCCCTCTAAGCCTTTACCAGTACCTGGCACATCTCTCCTTCCCTTGTTGGAGGCATTGACCATCCCAGAGAGCCCATGTTCAGAGGTACAAGGCTTAGCCCTTTGGCCTGCTCCCCTGGCCCTGAACTGCTGACCATCCTGTCCTGCCCGGCTGAAGCCCTAGAAACCCGTCATTGGGCCGAGGGAAAGGGTGGGTGGTGGGTGTGTGGTAGCCGGGAGGTGTAACTGCCCCCTGCCTTCTCTCTGCAGGTAACCACCTCCCACCACCTTGCTGTGCCAGGGGAGCAGGCCTACGGGGACGGCCTCCTGACCGTGGCCCTGGCAGGTGCCCCCTACCAGGCTGTGGGCTTGGTCCAGGGCACCACCCCTGTGCTGCAAGCACTCAATGGAGCAGTCTTCAGACCGGAAGTGCCTCTCCGCAGAGGGCTGCCCCTGCTCCTGTTCCGGGCTCAGCCCTCTGACCCTGAAATGCTGCCTACCATGATTGGTGAGGAGGGACCTGTTTGGCTGGCCAGTGCCCTTGAGGCAAGGGTCGGGGGCGTGAGTGTGTGTGTCTGTGTGTCTGTGTGTATTCTGGGACTGGGTTCCATAGACCTTTGCCTCCTTCAGCTCCTCTCCAGCCTCAGGGCATCTCTGGCACTACAGCAGACAGAAGGTCTGTCATGCCAGCTTCCAGAACACTGGGGAGTAGATAGGGAGTTTAGAGGGAGGTGCCTTATCTGAGGACACAGAGCAGTGTGTCACGGGTTGGCCCCCAGCACCCCTGTTACCTGGGCTGCTTGTCGTGTTAAGCACACATAGTGGACCTGCCTGTGGGGCCAGCTCCCAGGAACGAGGTCAGAGCCATGGCATGCAGGTTTCCTCCTTCTGGTTTCCTTGTCCCAACCGCAACGAAGCCTGTCACACGCCTCCTGCAGTGTCATGGGCATCTTGACCTGCCCCAGTCGCCGGGTGCCCTGGGAGTTTTGGAGCACGTCCCAGTTTGGCAGAGTGTCCACAGAGGGCCTGACTTCACATCCTTGCCAGCTGCCCCGAGGAACTTTCCCCTTTTTCTCTCTCGCTGTTGGTCTAGATGAAGCTGGCAGCCAGCAAGTCAGGGTTTCCTCTAGCTTTGTGGCTCATCTTCCCTCCCCTGCCTTGCCTGATGGTCAGGGTGTTGGGGAGGGAAGCTGGGCCGATGCCCTGTTGTTCCCCCTCTCAGTTCTTTGACTCTGAGACGATCACCCCCCACTGCAGCTTTGATCTGAGGAATCTAAGACGCCCAGCCTCTCGCTACTCCTTCCGCCACTCTCCATGCCAACCAGGGGTTTCTTCTCTTCCCAGGGCTCCTGGCAGAGGCAGGCGTGCAGCTGCTGTCCTACCAGACCTCGGTGGTGTCCGACGGGCAGACCTGGCATGTCATGAGCATCTCCTCCATGCTGCCCAACCTGGAGGCCTGGAAACAGCACGTGACCGAAGCCTTCCAGTTCCACTTCTAACCTTCGGGCTCCCCGGGCCCAGCCTCTGGGGCTTTTGTGAAGAAACCTGCCCACTGTGATCACCAGGGAAAGATCACATTCCTGGGGCTGACACTGCTTATGCTGCAGACCTCGTCTGACCCCTGTAGTACAGCAATAACCACCTAATAAAGAGCTCACCCCAAATCTCCCTGCGTCTTTCTGTTGTCCTTACCTGGAACACCCACCAGAGGGTGTCTGCAGCAGCCATGGGGTTGGCTTTGGCTGTGGGGTGTGAGGAGAGAGAAATGAATGGGGACGCTATACCTGAATAGGGGTGCTCTGAAGAGGAGCCCCCTCCCATCTCAGGTTTTTCAGAGGCATTTTTACAGGAAAAAGCTTGGCAATTCACATCCCTTCCATCTTGTAATGTACGTGCACATTAGTAAATATTCAACGAACATGCACAGCGTTTTGTGCCAGGCGCTGGGCTGAGATTTGCCTAAGAGGTTCATTAAAACCCGACGTCTGTCTCCATCTTGTGGGAAGGACAGAGCCCAGAAGCTGCTGGAAGCACTAAGGAAAGTGCTACAGCACGTGCATGTGAAATGAGTCTAGAGGAGGAAGTAATTGAACAGAGATGTTTGGGAGGATTTCGTAAAGGGAAAGAAAGCTTGTGAGTGAAGGCGTGGGACATGAGACTATGGCAAGTTCACAAAGCCAGCTTCTTACGGGTTGGATGGTGTATTGATTTTTTTCTTAAAGATGATTTTCATGAAAACATGCCAGAATGGCACTTGCTGATCCTAAGGGTTTCATCTTTTCAGGGATTTTTCCCCTATTCATTGGTTCCTGCCATATGCTCAGTAGCGTACGTTTTTGAGATTCCTGCCCGGGGTTAAAGCCTGGCACAGGGCAGCTGCTTGGCACTGACAGGCGCGAACCCACCCTTTGGGCCTCCTTTGTGCTGAGGTTGAGCTAAAGGTCGTAGGAAGGCCGCCAGGGCTGCGCTAGCAACTGCAGGGCAACTGCAGGGAGCTCAGATCGCGTGTGGGGTGACTGCTGTAGAGACCTGGAAGGGGATGGCCTGGACCTGAACAGCAAGGTTGTCTGAGCAGCTCTGACCTTGAACGCTGTTTAGTTCTCTGAGCCTTTGTCTCCCCTTGTCAGTAAGAGGGACAATGATGGCTCTCATAGACCTGCAGTGAGGATTAAAGGGATTACAGTGGTTTATGGGAAGTGCCCAAGGCACTTGGCGAACTTGGTTTCTTCATTCCTGCGCCTTTCATTCACCATAGAGGAGCAGGTCTCACTCAATCCCTTGCATAGAAATCCTTGCACCACACAGCCCGTCTGTTGATCTTGTAATGTTCAGCCAGATCTGGACGGAGTGTCCTATCAGACAACCCAACCTGTCCTATCGGAAAGAGATCACGTGGCCTCTGGTGAGGGGGTCCCTTGCGCCCATTGATGGCTAGAAAAACAGGCCGAGATTGATGAAATTAAAAGTTGAGCTCAATTCTCAGCCTCCTAGCCTCTTTCCTCAAAACTCCCTAAACAAACATATTCTGTGCTCTAAGGAGGTCAGATCCGTTCTAGAATCCCGATTTACTTGAGTATTCCAAAATGTCTTCCCAGACATGGGTGGCACGACACGTAATAGGACAGTTTCATTGCATCGCCCTGTCCCGTGACTGTCCGTTCAGCTGGTGCCACACAGAAGATGTTGACTCCTTTGTGTTACTGTGCTTTGTGGCACCGCCTAACTTTCAAGTGGAATTTCATTCTTGTGGATCTTGGCCGGGAAGCAGTTTTGCGGAAGCTCAGTGGGGGAGGCAGGGCAAATGCTGGAACAGGAGGGAATTGGCCTCAGAGCTGACTCCTGGAATTCTGAGATGTGTGAGAGTGTGTGTGTGTGTGTGTGCAGTGCGTCCCCTGGAGACCTGAGGTTGCCTCGTGGTCAGTGGGCTGGTCCGTTCTTCACATCTCTTTGAATATAACATGTTGAGGTGGCTATGACATGGCTTAATGTCCTAGTCCAGGAATCACTCCATCCTCTTGCCTGTTCTAGGTCACCCTGGGTGGTGGTTTTTTGCCCACACAAGGAAGTTCTTTATCTGCATGTCATGCAGAATTTCAGCTCCCATTCCCCTGCACAAGAATGCAGGATATGGTGAGGCCAAAAAGGAACACCAATGGAGCCACAGGTAGGGAGGTCATACCGCTATGTTGTCAATGGCAGCTGGTCGAGACACAAAAGCAAACATCTGCCAGTACCCCAACAAGGGTTCTTCCTGCACCCCAGTCTCGCTGGAGGCCGGGCGAGACACAGGAAATAGGATCAAAACGATCTGCAATCCACAATCTACTTGCTCACTGCACTTGCTAGCCGCAATCCGCTGACTGCTTCTCTGCCAACCACCCTGCCAGCGTAGCCACGGCAGGTATATTAGTGGCTAATGGCTGACCGGTTACAGCTTATGGCCGTCTAATAACCGAGCCAGCACCTTTCCATGTGAGGTCGAGAGCCTGGAAACTGCTCTCTGGGTCTCTGTCCCTACACTGCATGATATTAGCACCACTTATGGTGAAAGTGGTGACAGGGCAACTGGAGAACTCATTTCCTCCTACGTTGACCTTACAGAGGAAGAGGGATTTGTTGAGAGCCAGCAGGAGTGTCATGCAGGGTGTCATGTGGGATCTCTGGTCCTGCTCCCCACGTAAGAAGACAGGATATGGTGAGGCCAAAAAGGAACACCCACGGAGCCATAGATAGGGGAGTCATACCACTGTAGTCTCGCTGGCGGCTGGGTTGGAGACACAGGAAGCAGGAGCCACACGATCTGCAACCTGCCGTCCGTTTTCTGCCAACCAACCAACCCCACTTGCTAGCTGCAATCCGCCGTGCTAACTGCAATCCGCGCTTGCTAGCTCAGCCACCATCTTCTTGCTAGCCCCCATTTGCTGCTAGTGTAGCCACGGCAGTTATATTAGTGGCCAATGGCTCACTGGTTACAGCTGACGGCCAACTAGCCACAGCTGATGGCCATCCAATCACAGTTGATGGCCATTTACTACCCGAGCCAGCACCTTTCTATGTGAGGCCGAGAGCCTGGAAACTGCACTCCTGGCTCTGTCCCCACAAGGAGTCAATGAGGTGGATCCCAGAGCTGAGGAGGCAGGCTCTGGGGAGTGATGAAGGGGAGTGGAAGGGGGTGTGATGGTGGCAGTAACCAGTGCCGTCCTGAGTGCCCTCAGTTGAATCAGGGCTGATATTCAGCAAGTGTGCAGGGGTCTGGGTAACATCCATTCAACTGGTCAGCACCCTGATACCCGTTATAATTTTTTTTTTTTTTTAAATGGGGAACAGTGTGTTTCTCCAGGGCCCATCAGCTCCAAGTCGTTGTCCTTCAATCTAGTTGTGGAGGGCGAGCTCAGCTCCAAGTCCAGTCACCATTTTCAATCTTTAGTTGCAGGGGGCGCAGCCCACCATCCCATGTGGGAATTAATTGGCAGCCTTGATGTTGAGAGCTGCCGCTCTAACCAACTGAGCTAACTGGCTGCCCCTCCAGCAGCTCTGTGGCAGCTCGTTGTCTTCAATCTAGTTGTGGAGGGCGCAGCTCACCGGCCCATGTGGGAATCGAACCAGCAACCCGGTTGTTCAGAGCTCACGCTCTAACCTACTGAGCCATCCGGCCGCCCCTAAAATAGTTTTCACATCGCTATGGGAGGTCCTGGCCGCTAAGGCCGATGGGGGCGGTTTTAGCACCAAGAGCTCCAGGTGAACCCCCATATGGACAGAAGGCAAGGCCCAGAGTCTTCTCTCCAGAGCACAGGGGCATGTGGGCTTTTCTCCCAGGACTATGGACACGACTCGGGAGAGCTTCGGAAAGGCACATGGTGTCTCGCCAGGAGGGCCACACTAGTCTGAGGGCCCCAACCAACGTGCAAAGTGGAGCAGGCAGCAAGTGGCAGCAAAGAGGGGCTGGTAAAGGGCAGCCACAGCTGGTGTAACGGGGTCGGAGCAGAGCAAGCGTGGGCGGGGGGCCTGGAAAGGGAGTCCGCTGGTACTGGATTCACTGCTTCAACGTGGCTTTTTCTCGGATTTTCCGGTGCCTCGGGGGACACCAACAGCTTTGGACGAGCAGTGCAGTGAGCAGGCCCAGCATCTCATTCCCAGAGTCGAGTGTCCCATCAACCCTAGGCGCCCTTAGCCAGCCCTGCTCCCCACCTGTGGAAACCATCCTCCTCTCCAAAGTGTCTGTTTCCCTTAGGATGGCCGAGGAAACGTTCTAAAAGGATATGAATGACAACAACGTGGTATCCTCCCCTTCTTCCCAATCCCATCCTTAGCTCCTTCCCCACCTCCCGGAACCACTGCCCTTTCATGAGGGGATGCTGGGAAAAGCAGTGCCCTGACCCAAGCGGTCCAACAAGCCTCTAACAGAAAAATTTCCTGATAGGCATCAAAAGGTTTTTTGCGGGGCTGGAAAAACCAAGATCTTACCCTACTAACCTGCGTTTATTTGTCCAGATGAACTCTGGCAAGACATGACCGAGGAGCTTTGATCTACAGCTCCCGCAGTCCTTTCTGGCCCCTGCAGGCATCTTTCCATCAGAGAAGGGAAGCTGGAGGCCTCAGCTGTTTCGCCACCTGGTTCCCCTCCCCTCCCAGAGAATGGTGTGGCAAGGGGAGAGGGAGAGAAGGGGATTGTGAATGGAGTGCTCTGTGATTTTGCTACTGTGGGGCACTGCAGGATCCGGCTGGGGGTATCAATGGAAAAAAATCCAGCCTTAGATAAACTTAAAAGAGTTTATTTGAGCCAAACTGGCGACAACTGCCGGGAAGCAAAGTCTCAATGAATTGAGAAAATGCTCTGGAAAATGGCCGTTTTGCAACTTATTTTATACATTAGAATCAAAGGAGGGGGGTTACATGAAATCCATTGGTTGTAGATTAAGGGGGTGGGAGAAAGCAAAGCGGGGAAATCTCTGGGATTGGATGAAAAGCAAAATGGAGATATACACGCTTTTTTTGCATTGGTGGGCACAGGAGAGTTAATAGCATTTACAGCACATAGAGATGGTATTTGGGGAACAAGATAACAATGAGGGATCTCGTAGTTTCTTGCTCAGGTCTGGTGGGTTGTGCCTCCTGGGGGTCCAGAAAAAGGGATTACTCTGACATTCCAAGAGTATATTATCTTATTATATTATCTTATTATCTTAGTATATTATCTTAAAAAGACAACAGACAGGCTCACTTAGGGTAAAGATTGACCTTTGTCAAGGAAGCTACAGGCCAAGGATGTGACTTCCTGCCATGGCCCACCTTAGTTAGGAATTTTTATGCTCACGCCATCCTATGTGGTTATTATCAGTCTCCTGAGCTTGTCAGGTTTAACATGTGGCCCCTTTTCCATACACAGGGGACAGTAAGGGCCCCCAGAGCCAGGAGGTCTGGCAGGATTCTCTGTGTGTCAGCTGGTGCATTTTTCATGTTCTGGTTTCCAGGAAAAACAGGAATCATTTCCTCCTCAATCTTTTTTTTTTTTTTTTTTTTGAGTATAACTTTATTGCTTGTGCTTTTTTTTTCTGTGCACAATCGGGGCCTAGTTGTCCCTCATTTTCATTTATTTTATATTATATAAGTTTCAAATGTACAACATTATAACTCAACATCTGTATATGCTGCAAAGTGATCACCCCCAACGTCTGGTTACTGTCCACCGCCATACAATTGACTCCCTTCCTCCCCACCCCCGGCTTCTCTATCTTTTTAATTGTGTTATGTTAGCTTAGTCCCAGGTGTAACATTTAGAAAGTCACAGAAAGTCTTAAGAAATGAATCAAAGTATAACAGCACAGAAATGTAATAATAATAATAATAACAAAGCTATACCAAATGATAAGCAAGCTGACCGGAAGAGGTCAGTGATTCAAGGCCAGGCCTTCTCTCCATCTCTTTTCCCAAAGGGCCCCTGGTCCATAGCACCACAAGCTCAGGGCAGTGATGATGCAGGAAAAGACATAAAAGGCCCCCTGCGGGTGGCCCCTCCCTCTCCAAGGCCCATGCTTATGCAGGCTGAGTTGTCCAATCCGATCTATTTACCAGCTAAGAATGGGTTGTTGGTTTTTTTTTTTTATGTTTCCTGGGGGAGAGCTCTGCTAGCACACTCTTCCCAGAAGCCACTCCATGGAGCTGTAGAATTTGAAACAAACAAAAGCAGGACATTCAATATCTCATCCTGGGCAACCCCACCCGCAGTACCTTCTTCCTGCCCGAGGTGACAAGGTGGCAGGGCTGTGCCTGGGGCAGGGAGTGTGTGGTGTGTGTGTGTGTGTGTGTGTGTGTGTGTGTGTGTGTGTGGAGAGGGCTCTCCTAAATGCATCCTGAGGTCTTCCATGCTCCACTGCGCCCCTCCCCCCCAGCCCCAAGCCTGGATGCCTGAGGGACTTGTGCCCAACACCAGCGCCACCACCACCAGAGCTGGAGCTGAGGCTGGGAGGTGGGCAGGGTCCCCATGACGCGTTCTGCCTGACAGGAGAGCAACCTGGGCTGTGCAGAACTCCACAGAGCGCTGAGCGACATAAAATCCTTAATTCAGCTAAAATCTCACTGGGGTAGCTTTACGGCTCTTGTCAGCCATTGGCATGAGACAAGTCCACTGAGCTGCAGCTTTTCTCTTCTAAGGTACACCAGGCGCAGTGCTGCCTAAGCACTGTGAGAAGCTGGTGGACATCGAGAGGGAGGGAGCTCTGCCTTGAGAATCCCGAAGTTCTCCTCCCTCCCTCCCCTCTCCCTGCCCATCTCTGTCCCCCTCCTGCTCTGCTTCTGGTGACTGAACTAGCTTGACACATCTAATAATCCCCTCTTTGCTGCTGATATGCCCTTCAGAACGATATTTCAAACAAACAACTCCTGGCAGTACCAAAAGCTGGTGAACATGCTTACAGAGTTGCCTTCTGAGCCCCACCCTGCAGCCCCCTGTCACCTCGCCCATCCGGTCCCTGACACCCCAGGGCTTCAGTGGGTACGAGGGAACTGAGGGCACCCTGTCCTGTGCTTTTCCTGCTTTCTCTGGGTATCTCCCTTATCTGCGGACTTCTTCCTCCATGCCCTGCTCCACACCCTGCCTTCAGCAAACCTCCTTTTTTCCTCCCCCGTCCCCTGCCAAAGGACAGCAGCAATCCGAAAGCCAGAAAAATATAGAGGATGTATTTGGGCATGGGGACTGTATTTACTGAGACGTATGTGTTGCAAAAGAAATTGCTTCTCACTCTTCCATTCTGCGTACCTTGCCAATTTTGGAAGATAAACTGAAGGCAGGCATCTGGGTCCACAAACTATAAGATTTTAATTCCGAATACTTGATTTTCCTTTAAAAAGTACCATAAAGAATTCTCCCATTTCTTCACTCACCCTAATTCTCTTCCATAAACTCTGCTCGCCTTACGCCCCTCCCCCCTTATTTCTCAAACCTCACTGCTTCTCCGCACAAGGAATACCGTTACCCGGGTCTAAGGCTCCCTCCAGCCAAGGCTTCCGGTTCTAACAGGTCGCCAACACCCTGTTTCTTTATGACTCTGTCCCCAACACACTGCTGTGCACCTTTTCTGAAGCTACTGATTTCACCCCTTTGGAGTAGTCAGTTCTATAGGCTCAGGTTCACAGCCTGCTTTCCCTTCTGGGCGCTGATTTTGTTTCTCTCAAGTGTCTAGGGAAGTGTCCTACTATGAACAGATCAGGTAAACAAGTTGACTCTTTTCTTCATGTTCAAGATTTAAGAACATGCCCCACCCCCACCCCCGGAGTTTGGCTTTCCAGGGCAAAGAGCTCCAAGACTTTTACTCGGTCTTCACGGCACAAACTCCCCACCTCTGATCATTTCGGGAGCTACAGAGCCTCTCGGGCCTGGTTACACCATCAGAACTGCATCTATTTCCCGGAGGAAAAACTTGATGCCACCAACCCTGGACAACCTGACTCACTACCTTTAGACGGGACGCCGGGCATACTTTCTGCGATGTAGCTCATCCACTGTCTCCAGGTACCAGGTGCCTGGGAAGAGGCTGTTTAGGTCGCCAGGAGGTGAGAAATTCACTGTGGAAGAGGAGAAGAGGCAATACTCATCCAGCGCTCTATGGGGTTGGGGGAGACAAAATAGCAACGGGGACACCTATAGCTTCATGGTGACACTCTCCGAGCTGTGCTGCAAGGGGCTGCGAGGTCATCGACTACCCAGGGGAGCTCTGGACCAGCAGAAGAACCGGAAGCAGACTGCAGTACACACCATGTGTCCCAAGTTTTGCTTGAGAAAATATGGTTACTGTGGTTTTAAAACCACCATCTGGTCTCTCCTGTTGTATCTTTAGCTTTGGTTTACTTTACTTTTGTTGCTTTTTGGGGCAATATTTTGTTTCGTAGGGAAAGAGAGCAGTGGGGCGGAGACAGTACAATGTATTGATAACTTATTTATGTACATGAATTCATTCACTCTGTTTGGCGATCCTGCAAAATTGGTGTGATTTTAGAAATGAGACAACGGAAAGTTCCATAATCTTCCCAAAGATAAAGAGCTGGTGAATGTCACAGGTCAGGTTAGATTTGGATATCTAGCTCCAAAGTCTGGGCTCTTTCAACCGTCTCATAGGTGGCGTTTTCAAAGACCATACGCCTGACTTCCAAGGGACTACATTATCCAGTGCCCTGTTTTGGGTGGTTAGCTATAGTCTACACTGAGAAGCCACTTGCTGCCTCCTCCCTCTTCACAACTCTGCCTTCTGCTTCTTCACCCAGTTCTCACCCCTGGGCACCTAACAGATCTTCTGCCAATCATATCTCATAACCATCTCCACCCTGACCTGCGATATTCTAGACTTCTGAGGAGACCTTGGCTCTTAGCTACTGAGAAAAATTGCCTTCTCCTTCCCTCCTCCTGCTTTTCCTTACCCTTGCGGTAGAATTGTTCTCTTTGGTTCATTATTTCTGTGAACTCCTCAGCAGACACACGCTTCCGGGAGGCCAGGCGTTTTGGCAGGTCCGAGATACTAGATACCAGCTTTTCCAGGGGGGAGCCTGGAAAGCAAAAGCAAGATTGATAAACGTGCTTCACTGCCACGATCACAGCTATTGTTCCCGAGTCCAACAGAGAGCAGAGAGGTTCTGTGGGAGCTTGAACTGGCGGAAGTTCTCTGTGTGCAGATTACAACGCCAAGAAGTAATAAGGGTCAGAACACATCCTGTTAGCAAAACATATGGGCAGACACTCATGTCATCAAGGTACATCCCATGTAGCACTTAGATGCATGCCTCAGATCACACCTGCCATCAAACAATCAACAAATATTCACCGGATATCTCAAACCCACCAACTTCTCTATAACCAGCTGCAACCAAACCATCATTACCTCTTGCCTGGATTCTTTGCTGGAACAACCTGTCTGGTTTCCCCATAATCACCTTTGCTCTTCTTCAATCTAGTCTCTCCATAGTAGCCAGGGAAGTGCCTCAGATACATAAGTCAGATAAGTTTACTCCATTGTTTAAAGCCCTTTAGGGATTTCCTTTGCTCTCAATCACATTATTCTGCCAAGGCGGGAGGGAAGGAGCCTCAGTAGCACAGAGGTAGAAAATGGTCTCTTCCAGCAGATGGATCTTGTCAGAAGTGCCTGATAGAAAGACGGGACTCACCTGGCGAAGCATCCTGGGATGCTCGAAATGAAAAAAAACTTGCTGCCAATCCAGAGCCATAGGAGAAGGCACCAATCCTGGAACCAGCCAAGTCCTGGGCAGAGTGCCTGCAGGAGAAGAAATCAGAACACAGAAAACACGTTGGCATCATAGTCTGCCCGTCAAATAAACCACCGACCTATCAGCCCAAGCAAGTCTACCTCTTGCAACTTAGAGATGGCTTCTGGGCACTCCACACAAAGGGTTTTTTGAAAGGCCCTGGGGATAGGCCCAGGAGGAGGAAAACGGGCTAACAGGAGAGCAGCTGAAATCCAAGAGACAGAAGGCACAGGGAGCATAATGGAATTTCGGGGTGTAGAGGGAACTTCTCCCCACCCACGAGGACAAGATGAGTTCAGTGGGCTCTGAAGACATCTCCAAGTGGAGGTCAGACCACTGGACTCACCTTCAAGACTTCCGTGTTGACTGGTGATGCTTTACGAGTTGTAACTCTTTTATTCATCCCCTCATTTATAATAATTTCACCAAGTTCATATATATTGGGGGTGCCAAAAAATGTATACATATGACTTGTATTCATCTTTTGTTATCGGTATATAGTATTACAAATTTTAATACAATATTATTTTACAATAAATACAATAAATACAATAAAATTTTACAATATTATTGTAAATTTTAATTTAAATTTACAAATTTAAAAAAAAGAAAGTTTTTTCCTTTCTTAAAACGTGTATACTTTTTTTGGCACCCTCTGTATATGTATCTCCTATGTTATATGCATGTACTATATAGTACATGTATTTCCTTATAAAACCCACAAAATAGAATGTCAGTAAAAATAACAGTTAACATTTGAGCATCTGCTGAGCGTTACAGTTTTAATTGCTTTGCACATTTAACACTCATCAAAACCCTAGAAGGTACGTATTGTTACTGTACATATTTTATAGCTGGAGGAAGTGAGGCATACAGAGGTTAAGTATTTTTCCAAGGTCAAAGCTAATAAGCTGCAAAGAGATTTGAACCTTGGTTGTGGGCTCCAAAGCTAGGCTTTCTTAACTCCCATGCTTTATTGAGTACAGAGATTTTAAATAGATGAGAGAAAAATACGCATAAAAGTTCTCTTTTCTTGGGACACCAAATAGAACCTGAGAAAAATTGCACAGTCCCTTCACAGTACAAAGTGAAGTAATACATGTACTTCACTTTGGAAGACAACTGCTTAATACTGATAACAAACCTGCCTATAATACATACACCTTTGAAACAAGTTTCCTTCCCCTTTCTTCCTCCCTCCTTTCTCCCCTACCTCCCTCCTTCCTTTCTTCCTTCTTAAAAAAAGAAATAATCTGAACCATAAAAGGAACTGAACTGGACTGACCTGTCAGACGGGGGTGGGGAAGTGGGGGCGGGGGCAGGCGCAGAACTCACTGGGACAGGAGGGAAGCCAGGCAGCCATACAGCGATGAAGTGTACGAGTTCCCGTTGTGTGTGGAGAAGTAAAGGGAGGACTTGGTTTTCTTGTTGAACATGTCTAGAGAGGCCTTTTGAAATGCTTTTTCCACGTCCCTGTTGTTGTAGGTGTCTTCCAGCTTCAGGCCCCTGTGAGGCAGCCAGAGGAATAGGCCAGGTGAGAAGCCACAGGAGGGGTGGGAGGCAACAAGGGGAGAGGCAACAGCATCCAGAGAGAAGACTTTTGGGCGCATGTTTGCCTTATAGGATATTTGGAAATACAGAAACGTGCAAAGAAGAACATGGCACTTAGTGCTACCCTTCAGAGGGAGCCCTGCTTCCTATTTTTCTCGCAGAATCCATCCTTACTTTCATACAGTTTATTGGAAAATAAAAACCACACCATACATCCTGCTTAACATGCTTCCTTAGTTACTTTTCTCTATGACATTAAGTCATCTTCTATAACATTGTTTTTCAAGGCTGTAGAATGGGCCACGATGGGAACCCCACTTTGACCACTCTCCCCATTCCTGTTCTCGTTAGTTAAAATACCACAGCGAAAAGCTTCCTGTTCTTTTAAAGATGTGAAATTGCTGAGCCAAAAGGCATGCACCTCTTTAAGGCCTTAACTTCATGTTTTCCTATTCCTCCCCCAAACCCGTGTCTCAATTTATACATCCACCATTGCTCATTTTTCCACAGTGTCTCCAATTCTGGGTATTCAAATTTTTAAAAAAAGCGACGTAAGGAACATGGTAACTTGTTTAACTTTGTTACTAATGAGCGCGCACATTTAAAAATATGATTATGTTATTTCTCCTTTGAGGAATTTCTTATCCATATCTTTTGTTCAGTTTTCTACTGCGGTGTTTATCTTATTATTTATGAGACTTGTGCATATTAAAGATACTAAGCTAGTCTTTTTGCTATATGTTAGAATTTTTTTTTTCCCCTCCCGGGGAAGGTCTTATAAGCAGTGTTTGTGCTAATTTGGATGTTTTAGTTAGTGTCAGGGTTAGTAGTAGTAGTTAGTAATAGCGGCAGATACGGGTAGAAGACTACAAACCTTGAAATGAACAGTTATCAAGAAGAAAGGGAAAGATGCCCTTCCCAGTGGGAACTCTTCGTACTGAAAATTCTTCTTTTCTAAACTCTCAGAGTAATACATAAATAAACGGCATTCTTTTTGCTTTATTGACATTTGAAGGGGAGAGCTAGACTATCTCCATTTCATAGATGGGAGAAACTGAGGCAATAAGCAAAATATTGATGAGGTCGATGGCAAGTCAGAATGAGACTGCACCCTCCCCACGTTGCCGTCTTGTACGCTGATGATTTGCTTCTAGGTGTTTCTGTCCATACAGACTGTGAGAGCCTCTAAGTAGGGATCGTGGTGTCACGTTGATTTCTGTGTCCCTCGACTTTGTATGATACCTGGCATAGCTGATGTTCATCAAATGTTTATCGACTGCATGGCATAACCATACTCCCTTTCCTCCTTTTCGTATTCTCTGAAGCTTCTTATAGTCATTTGATCCAGAGGTCCTGGCCAACTCCCTGTGCTCCCTGAGATAAAAGGTGGAGGGCCTCATGCAGACAAGAACCCCTGTAAGGGCTTGGTGTCACTTCTATTATGTTGGAGGATTGTCCTTTTCTCCCCACAGCAGTGGCTTGTGGTCCAGACTCACGGCGTGCAGAAGCCTCCTCCTTCCTCACCCCTCACGAGCCTCTAGGCTCCCCAAGTCAAGGGGACTCACCTGAAGGCCTCCAGCCCCTTATAGAGGCTGGTCTGTGTGTCACTGCTGGCTGACAGGAAGTCATTGAACATCAGACGAGCCAGGGATTTCTGGACCAACTTGCAGAAGGGTGTGTGGAAGATCATAAACTGTAAATCATCAAGAGTAAAAGGTCGATCGATGCCAGCTGGAAGAGGAAGTGTGACAGCAAGGATGTGGCGTGACAGATAAGCCATTGAGACCTCCTCTCCAAGATCTAACTGCACCGAGGGACAACTAGCTCTTACCTCCAGCAAACACGCATACGGTTAGTTCATGGATTTTACAAGCATTTCACTGAGCACCCTCCTTATAAAGAAACAAGGGAAAGAAACAAATATATTCTTCCTATTTACTACTGCCAACCTCTACGACAGATAACGCCTCCAAATCAAACTTGTGGTCTATATTTTCCTCTGTTTCCCAGAGGAGGAAAGAAGAGTCTCCAAAAATGAGAAGCTTAGTGACGTGTCCAAGGTCACCCATGTTGAAAAACGGCTGGCTTTGGGTTTAGGCTCCAATGTCTCTGACTCAGCAATACAGACGATTCCTCTCATTTCAAAGAGGAGGGCAGTGCGTCCTCTGCCGCTAGGTCAGCTGACAATTTAGTGCTGAGATCCAAGGCTGCATGGATCAAATTCCATATGAGAATAAGGAGTAAAATTAGAATGCCACAAGAATTCAGAGGAGGCCGGAACAATTAGCTAGCAGCAATTTGATAGTGGGCAGAGGCCCAGAGAGGTTCAAGTTGACTTCTCAGCCATGGGGGATGGCTGTGGCGGCTAGCATTTCACCCAGTGCGGTGGAAAGGGGCAAGAAGTGGCTCCTTTTGCCACGCGTACAGCGTGCATGCTCAGCCCAGGCTTTTTCCCACGCTGAGGTCTGCCTTTTGCATGGCTAAGCAGGTAAGAACCCTTTCTATTTTTTAAAAGCAGCCTTCACGGTAGTTTTAAAATAAACTTTGTTTCTTTTCTGATTATGAAAGTAGGACATATTGTTTTAGCCAGAAAATTCTGAAACTAAAAGTGAGAATAAAATCAACTTGTAATAGTACCACCCGGAGAAAAATCACTGATAGCAGCATACCGCAAATACAGGTAAGATATTTTTTAACATCAGCAAGACTTTAAAAGGTGGCAAACTACAAACCAACAGTCAAATCACTCCTGACTTCAACAGAAACAAATCTAGACCCGGTAGGAAGTGGTGGCTTAACTCACCATCCTATGTCCCCAGGTGGCTGACACCCACTGGTTTCCTACTCGAGGCTTTGAACTACGTTGTTTAGTTTCTTTCCTTTAGCTCAAGTTAGAGGCAATTTCATACTTGAATTTGGATGACTTTCAAATTAACTTGAGCATAGGCCCAGGGAAAGGCATAAGAAGAAGGGGACATGAAACAATTCTCTCGAGATCATTTTCAGAGGCAAGAAGAGACCTTCTCTTAAGCGGTTAGGACAAACTCTTGGCCCCACGTACACAGAGCCCCCACTTTCGCCCTCTGAGCCCCATACCTTGCTTCCACTGGTTCTGGATTTTTTGACGGTACACTGTGTAACATCGGTCCAAGGCCCGTATGTAGCACTGGATGGAGAGCTTCCCGTCCACCAGCGGGTATTCTGAAGCCCCATCGGGTTTGTAGAAGTCATATACGTTCTCCATGTGGGTCCCCCGGAGCCCTGGCAAGGCACATAAGGGACTCAGGGATTCCCAGGGCAGCCCACATAGAGAGAGCAAAGGGGACGGGAGAACCACGTGCAAATGGTCTCCTGGTCTTGACCTATCTCGTGCCCAACTCAAGCCCACTCAACATCCCTCACATGTTCAAGGGAGCTGACTAGATTGTTGCTCTTACGTAAATGAGGTTTACGTTTTCCTTTCCACACCTACATGGGCTTAACGAAATCTGGAGGAGGCACCAAAAGTCTCCAAGGAAAGGCTTTCCCTTTATTCCCAATTATCTTCTTTCATCTTCAATGGCCAGTTTAGCTCCCAAAGGTCCTTGTCAGCATTGATTCCACCCTTCACCATCCCCATGTGATGGTGCAGAAGAGGAAACCTCGCTGATGCCTCTCTTCCCTTTCTCTCTGCCCTCTGCTCCCCAGTCAGGCCTTTTGAAGGCAAGTGACATCGTCCCCAAACCCATCCTTCAGCCCTGATTAGTGGGTATGCCCGTTTGGGATTAGGAGCTATGCATTTGGCCATGCCATGCACAGTCTCTTGGTACCATGTATCCATAGGTCACTACAAACCTCTCTCGAGGACCAGAGGGGCATTGGGTCCAACCAGCATTGCCACGGCTCCAGCCCCACCTGTGGGGCGGGCATTACCACTGGGATAGACTGCGATATCTCCACAGACCACCATTGCATAGCGACCTGTCATGAGAGACAAGAAATATCATCATCACTACCAAATCCTGAGTAGATTGAGTGCCTCCGGTGTGCCAAGCACAACTTTATATACTGAAGATAGACCAGTGAGCAAAACCCAAAATCCCTGCCTCATGGAGTTTATGTTCTTGTGAGACTCAGCATGACACATTTGAAATGCAAAGTCAAAACTCAGCGTCCTGTGACTCTAGCTGCACAATACTCACTTATTCAGAATTCCGTTTCTGAATTCCATGAAAAATGTATTAACTGGCACTTTGGGAGATAATTTAGGCTTGTACCCATCACCTTCTAGTCCTCTGTGGCCAAAATTCCTCCAATAGAAAGTCGAGGGATAGGGAGGGAAACTAACATTTGAAATACTAGCTAGACACTAGTTATTATCAAACTATCCTTAAAACCATCCAATGAGGCAGGTAACACCTACTGCCTTCCAGAGAGATTAAGTAATTTGTCTAAGGTCACCCACTTAGTAAATATGGAATTTGATTTTTAAACCCAGTTCTGACAGGATTGCAAACCATGTGCTTTGAATGACTTGGTACTACTTTCATTGAGAAAAGGGTTTATGTTGAGTAACTGCATTTAATGTAGGTGATCCATAGTTACTATCTCTATATTAGTCGGACTATTATTCAGTAAATGAGTGTTGTCTTGACTGTTATTTTTCCACTTTCGTCTGATAGTACTGCGCCAGCCCCCGCACTTGAGTCTGTGGGACAGATAATGGCGGTGATTTCAGTATTCTATCTAATCTGTAAGGAAGACCCCGGGATTTACCCCAGCACTGTGTTGGGAGCCATATTTCTATATAATTGAATCCTCACGATAAGACTATATATCAGATACAGTTATCCCCTCTTTATAGACAAAGAAATTGAGGCCCAAAGAACTGAAGTCACTTGGCCAGAGCCAACAGCTAATGGAAAGTATGAATAAAGATTCAGAGTGAGGATTCCAACCCAAATTCAACGAAACCCAAGTACCTTCTCTTAAGAATTATATACCATATAATGTGTGTGTGTATGTATATATATATATATATATATATACACACACACACACTTTTCGTTGGGGTTGAAATTGGAGTTGGAAAATATATATATATATATATATATATATATATATATATATATATATATATATATATATTTGGAAACTATAAAAGAGTATTTCGAAGCCATTAAGGAAAAGATCAGTAAATTTGGCTACCTAAACATTAAAACTTTCTATCAGATACAAACTCACAGGACAAACTGGGGAAGTATTTACAATAGTTATAACCAAAAAAAGCTAATTTCCTTCATGTATAAAAGTCTCATAAAAAATACAAGGTATGTAATAGGAAAATGGCCAATAAACATTGTAAAACAATCGAAGCTGTCTTGTGAAAAAAGGGCAAATCAATGACAATATTATTTTACTTATTAAATTGACAAAGATTAGAAGTTTGATAATATGCATTGCAGGAATGTACTTTAGTACTTTTTTTTTTTAAGTGTGTTTTTCCAGGACCCATCAACTCCAAGTCAAGTAGTTGTTTCAATCTAGTTGTGGAGGGCGCAGCTCATAGTGGCCCATGCGGGGATCAAACTGGCAACCTTATTGTTAAGAGCACTGCACTCTAACCAACTGAACTAACCGGTCACCTCTAGTACAACATTTTGAAGAGCAATCAGGCACACTCTATCGATACTTTAAATCAACATATCCTGCAATTCCACTTTTAGAAATCCATTCTTACAACACATTATCACAAGCATGCAAAGCTATTGTACAATGTTCATTAAAACAATTATTTATAATTGCAAAAAACATACAACTATCAAAATATCCATCAATATGGCACCAATTAAATAAAGTTTGGCATATCCATCAATAGAATATTATGTAGCTTTCAAAAGAATGCAGTAAATCACATATATATATGTGTCTATATACATATGTGTATATATATATATATAATGTATATGAGATAGAGATAGATATAGAATGATCTCAAAGACATCATAGAGATGAAGAATAATATGCACAATGTTAAAAACTAAAACTGAATAGATATGTGTATGCTTGCAGGTACATAGAAAAAATCTGGAAGAACACACAGAAACTGTTAGTGTGAAATTCTGGAAAATGGTAATGTGGTGCCAAGGGGAACTTTTTCTTCCCTTTTGTGTATGGGTATATGTTTTTTTCAAACTATAAATTTCAATTACTTTCATTAAAAAAAGATAGGGCAGATGAGGTCTCTCAGGGCATCTGAGCCAGTACCACTTTTTCCTTCCCTCACACCCTGCTGTCTCTCAGGAATGATCTGAAACTTCCTGGTGAGTCTCAGAAACACTTCCTCTTATCCAAGTGTCCCAGGTGGATGGTTGGCCAGGTCAGTCAGAAGCAGAGATCTCATCTCATTGGCCTTGTCTGGTATTGGCGGTTGTCATTAGGCTCCGGCTTAATACGATTTTTGTTTTAATGCAAACTACCAACCCACGTCTCAATGGTTTGTTTTTTAAGTATTTTGCCCACCAAAATATTATATTGAAGGAGGATGCATTTGTAGCCCTCTTCTGTGGAATGCCCAGACATTCAACAGAATCTGCTTATTTGAAATGACATGCTTACAGCTGACGATGCTCCCAAACATAGACTCTGATATTTGCTTAAAGGCTGGTGAGTGTCCCTTGCCTTTTATTTCTACTCTCCCACTAAATGCTTGGTTGGAAACATTGGTGGTGAGGATCACAGGGATTGCTGGAGAGGTAATAATATAAGTGCCAAGCAGGGAAAGCACTGTGAAAACAGATTTGATGATGTAGAGACTGTCATGTCCCAAATCAATGGAAACACTGAGGGTTGGGCTATGTGCAGGGCACTCAGAAAAAACACTGAACAGGTGTATGTATGGACCTGCACTGCCTTGCTGCAGGGACACAGACAAACCATTAAACTCTTCTTGGCCTCTTTTAAAAATAAAGAACACAGGATTAGAAAATCTCTAAGGTTCCAGCCGACATCAAGACTTCGTAATTATTTTTATCATTAGTGGTCATTATGGTTTCTAAGGTTTTAGTTCTAGTTTCCAACTTAGTAAATATAGAGTGCTTTGATTGCTCAGGTACTCTTCTTTTACGTCTCCACGGATATCTTATTCAGTTCTTTCACCAGCCTTCAAGGCAGGTAGGCAAATAAGAACTCTGAGGCTCAAAGAGGTTAAGGCGCTTGTCAGTGATTATTGGCAGAGCTAGGTTTCTAACTCTCCACTTGTACTGTTTCCCTTGGACATTTTTATGCGATCACAACAGGGTTCTTCCTTCCAATATAGCATTGAGGGAAAATATAAGTAAGGTCCATGGTAACGTTAATATGCAAAAAGCAATTTCCTAGGAACCAGGCAAGGGAGAAAGAGTAGAACTACTCTGTGTAATAGCCTATCTGTTGATTCTTTGGGTCTATTTTTACCAGGGTGTTTTCCCCTTGATGTCTAGCTTGTAAGTAAGATATCGGACCTTCCATTTTCTTATCTGTAAATCAGGGATAACAACCACTTCCTAGGCTATGATAAGGACTAAAGGAACGGCTATGTGAACATGCTACCTAATTAACTGCATAAAGTTATAAAAGTCTAAGCACTTATCATCATTGTGGTTGTTGGTTGATAGCAGCAGCTGTGTGAATAAGTTGTCCCGCCCTCCCTGGGGAACGGAGAAGCAAAACTGAGGATTCAGTTTCCAGCCCCAACTCCTTTCTCGTGTAACCTCTGGCAGCACATACCATCCCAGGAGCTGGACTCCAGCCAGTTGGCAGCATTGAAGAGGGAGGCAGTGCCACCGTAGCAGGCATTGGTGGTATCTATGCCCTCGATGTCAGTGTTGCCTGAATCCTGGAAGAGCTCCATGAGCACTGTTTTGATAGCCTTGGACTTGTCGATGATGGTCTCAGTGCCCACTTCTAGCCGGCCCACAGAGTCCCATGGGAGCTTCGTGCGCTCCATCAGCCGCTGCACCACTGTCAGACACAGAGAATTGACATCCTCTTGGACCGAACAGAAGCCCATATGGGTTTGACCCAAGCCCACTGTGTACTTCCCTGCTTCCACATTGTTAAACTTCTCCAGGTCCGTTTGGTCGACATATTGGGCTGGGAAATAGAGCTCCAGGGCAAGGATGCCCACATCTTTTGGCCAAGTATCCGTTTTGGCTAAGGGGACAGAAGGGACTGTAGAAAACCTGCAGTAGAAATAACAGTCAGAATCCCACTAATGGTCTCTAGGCAGTTTCCTCAAAAAACAACACAGCAATTTCTCTCTGTCTCTGTCTCTCTGTCTCTCTCTCTGTGTCTATCTATCTATCTATCTATCTATCTATCTATCTATCTATCTATCTGTCTATGTTATCAGATGAATCCAAAGTTAGGATTGTTAAGCATTTCTGTTGAATTGACCCTTTTACCCTTATTACATGTCCTTCTTTATCTTTGTGATAGTCTTGTGGTAATGTCTACTTTTCCTGATGTTAGTAAAGCCACCCTAACTTTCTGATCACTGTTTGTCTGGTATAACTTTTCTTGTCCTTTTATACTTTTAATTTCTAAAGGTCTTCATATTTAACATGCATCTATTCTGAACAGCATAGGGTCTTTTTAAATTTTCAACAAGTCTTGCAATATTGGTGCTTCAATTGGAGTAATTAATCCAATTATATTTAGTGTAAGTACTGATATAGTTAGAATTGAGTCTACCATCCCACAATTTGTTTCTATTTGCCTCATATGTCCTTTATTTCTCCGTTGCTGTGTTCTTTTGGATTAAGCAAGTATTTATCATTCCATTTTAGCTCCTCTTTTTCTTTTAGTAATGACCTTAGTGATTATAATATGCACACTTGACTTATTATAACTCAAATTAATATTTCTGCTACTTTGTGAACAGTGCAAAACCTTACTTTTTAAACTTCATTTGAAAGTTAAATCTTCGAACTACTATTGTCATATAGTTTACTTCTACAGATGTTATAAACCCCACAGGACATAATTTTAAAGATTTCATCCATCTTTAGACTGCCCTTCTCATTATCCCCCTTTATCCCCTTCTTTCTGTTTTCTATGCATACCTACAATTTTCCTACTCTTTAAGGAAGTTTCCTGCTTGATTTTATCCTCTCTGCTTTTTCTGATTGGGCCTCCCAATATTTACTGAACACGCTCAACACAGTGCTGGGTTCCAGAGGCAGAGCAGTGAAGAAGATATCTTTTGTGCCCACAAAGAGGGCACAGCCCAGTGGAAGAGGCAGACAGTTTTTTTTTCTTTCTCCCCTTTCTTCTGCCTCTGTTCCCCCCTCCCTCCCCCGCCATCCAAGCCATTGTTTTTCAGTTTAGTTGTGCTCCCTGGCCCATGCTGGTTTTATGAGCCTTGCACTCCCCGCACCCCCCGCCCTGGCTGAGGCAGTCGGTCGCCAGTCGGTCGGCTGCTCACGGCAGCTCAGCAGCCCACGCTGACCTGTGGCTGCTCACGCAGCCCTGCTCCAGAGAGAGCTGTTGTTCACAATTGTAGCTGTAGAGGGCGCAGCTCACTGGCCCATGTGGGAATCGGTTGGGCGACCTCAGCGTTAGGAGCTGGGTGCTCCAACCACCTGAGCCACCAGGTCGGCCCAAGGCAGACATTTTTATAGCAAAATTTATAGTGGACCAAACAAAGATTGTGAGAATACAGAGGGCAGAGAGAATTCTAAATGGGAGCAGAAAGAAAATGGTGAAAGGGTCAGTAGAAGAGGAAGGAGAGAATCTTGTTTTTTTCCTGGACCCACTTATCTGTCTTCAAAACCCCTGGTGAAAATCGGGAGTTTCTCCTTCCAGCTACCAGTACAGAGCTCACCAAGTCCACCTCCCATCTGCTCCCATGTAAAAGTACGTGAAATCTGGTCACTTGAATGATACTCTTCGTTTTACAGTTGGTGAAATCAAAGCACACACTGGTGAAGTGACGAGCTCAGAGTAACTTCACAGTTTGTCACATGTTAGAAATCTTCTGTCCTTTCACTGCCTTGGGTGCCATCTAGTGTGTGTGTTACACTCATGAGTGCCACCAAGTCCCTGTAACTTGTATCTGGCCACGGAAGAGTGACAGGATGGCTCCCCAGGCTTATAAATTTAGCTGTATGCCATAGGAACTGTAACTCCGATTGAGTGTGTTTGTCAATCATCCTGAGGATTCTGGGCTTCTGGAAACCCCAGTTCTCCCATGGGGCGGGGGGTGGGTCACTGTGCAAGACTACCGCGAGCAAAGTAGATCATATGATCCCAAGACAGTGAGGCAACGTGATAAATGTTTACCCATATCTGACAAGAGAGGTTTGGGGTTTAGTTACCTGCCCTACTTATTTGGTGTCCCTCCAACCCCCAATAACTGGAGTTTGTACTCTCAAATATTTGTGAAGGAACTTCCCTAGTACCTACGAGCTAATGGTTAGCCAGTCCTGTGCTTGGCTGGTTTTTCCCTCAGCCTCATTCTCACTCTGCCTTCTCTGAGATCACTCCTTTCCTCTCTTCCCAGTTAGGAACCTAAGGTAGCAAGGAGAGTTTCCAAGAAACAGTCACTTGGTAACTTTTGTGACTGTCTGGATAGGGGGTTATTACAGATATAATCCAGAAATGGATTACAGAGCCTTGAAGGAAACTTAACATGCAGAGGTTTCCAGAAACATTGGACCACTGGAGTTCAGAGTATGCTTTTAATCTTGTACTTTCTCTAAGGAACAAACATTCTATTTAATTTAACATTGGTTTTGTTCTGGTGTCGCTTGGTTCAAGAACATGCATCAAGCTTTTACTTCATCTCACCTCCATCCCCTTTGTTTCAAAATCAGCTATTACATTCCAGGCACAGGGAAGGGGCAAAGAAAAGAGGAAGTCAAGGTTCTTGAGGACCTCCTTGACCAAAGGGAGGGATGAGATAAACACACGCACACATACCCCAACTGAGAGTCACAATGTGTGACCAGGGTCACAAGAGAGATGTGGGCAAAATCCCACAGGTGTCCAAAGGAAGCAGAGTCCCTGTGGATCGGAGGGTCAGGGAGGACTTCATGGAAGAGGCTACATTTGAGGTCAACTTTGATGGGTGAGTGTAGATGAAGAATTGGAGGGGGCTTGAAAGGGCAGTGGCCACAGTGAGGGGGGCAATTGAACAGGTAAGGATGCCTGGAGTGGAGAGTGAAGGGAGTAGGGAGACCATGCATGAGAAGAGCAGGTGGGGACCACAGAGTGGGTGGAGGGCACGATTCTTCCCTCATGTTCCAGGCAGTGAAGCACATGCTGAGATGGGATCAGGACTTTAGAGCCGCTGCAGGTTGGATTAGAGGGGACAGACATACAGAGAAGAAGAGACCCATAAACCCATAAACTCTCATTCAGGCCACAGGAAACAGGATTAGCTGTGAGTACAGCAACAAGGGAAATGTGGACGATGATTCCAAAAGTTGGAACCAACAACGCCAGAAGGAGGGGCAGGCTGGTGATTACTGAGGTTTGTCTCTTGGAGGGCGGCCAACTGTTATTTATTGAAACAAGCAAACCCACGTCAATCCCCTCCTCACAAATACAAAGAACAGGTGAAACTCTGAGCAGGGACATTTGACCTGCATGCAGGGGGTGGGGTAGAGTGTGGACGAGGTGGTGAGTCATAAAGAAAGTAAGAAGGCTAAAGAGTATCACCTCCTGCCCCGCACATCCACACCCCCAGGTTCCCTGGGTACCAGGCAAGGGAAGACCTAGGTCAGTCATTTTTCTCAGTGTTCATGGAACGCAGTGTAGAAAAGAGAGGAAAAGAAGGGCTAGCCTTAGAATCCTAGAATGCAGTGGATGGTTTAGGGGTCCCGGGGGGGCTAGCCATGGCTATGTTACCATCCATACTGGGAGACTGCGAGGACTTGGGGCCAGACTGGGGGAATGTTTACAAAGAAAAGGGGTGCACGTGTGCTTCCGTGCACAAGCTGATTGCACGTGTGCTTCCGTGCACAAGCGCGTGTACACTCACACATCTCATTTCCCCATTGCAGGAAATCAGGGGGCTGAGGAACACGCTTCGTGTCCTCAGTCCATTTCGAGTGTTGCTGCAGTAAGTTGCAGCAGATGGTTTTACCAACACTGCCATTGGCACAGAATCCTGAAGGGACTGGGGGTAAAAGTGGGAACAGAGGTGGAGGGGAGAATGCCGTGGGCCCTGGTCCTGATATTTCCACTGCTTCCATAGCTGGGGGAGTGAAGGATGTCCTCCTTTACAAAGAGCAGGTGTCAGAGGTTTGGGATCCTGGAACTCTGTAGCTGAGAGGGGCTGTCTGTCCATTTAGAGATGAGGTAACAGACCCCGAGATATTAACTCGCTTTTCTAAGGCTATGCACACACCTTGCCAACTTCTGACTGAGATTCTAGGGGGTTTTTCCTTAGGGCAGGTGCTCTACCTATTTTTTACTAGTTCCATGACCCTTCTATAAGCGTGGCCTGGATAGTTCCTGGGAACAACACGACTCACCTTTGGTGGGCTGCTGAGAGAAGGTGACCAGGGATGAGAGACGCTTCCTGAATCAGTCTCTTTACTTGCAAGACCTGCTTTGCCGGAGTCAACAGCCGCTGCATTTTCAGTGGAGCAAGCAGAAAGCCAGACAGTCCGTGGGAGAGATGTCCAGCAGTGCCCAGTAGGGCTTTATAGAGCCCTGAGACTCCTGCCTCCAGAAAGCCCCACCCCTGCTTATCGAGGCTCAGTTGGCTCCTAAAACTGGGCCAAAGGTCTCACTCAGAACATGGGCAAGTCAAAGAAAAACGTCATCTTTGCAACATGTACAAATCTGCCCTGCTCCTGGGCATGTGTGGGAATGGATGGCTCTGATCTCTCCTTTCCCGGGCTCTTGTGGCAGCCTTAGTGATGCCCAGACATCTCAGGAAGCTATGATGTCCCTTGGAACGTATCCGAAGGTAACCTCACCTGGCCTGTCTTGGACCCTGGCTCCTCACCTGAGTAACTCTCGCGCGGTGGTCCAGAATGCTCTTTGTGGAGTGAGCTGTTATTATTTTAATGTATTCCACCTAATAAGAGAAATTTTTCCAAACCCTTTCAGAGGTTGGGAGTGGGGAGTGGGACATAGGTGAAACGCTGCTATGGAGCCTGCTCTGTTTCTCCTATCTGTATCGTCGCGCTTGTATTTGTGTAACTGACACAATTTCCAGATGGAATGCAGTAAGTGCTGGTATGGCAAAGTTCTGTCGCCACTTTAAAATCCTTCATTTCCAATCCCTTGGCTGACAATGCTCTGTCTCAGACGGCCGTTTTCACGTGGTGGTTGTGTTCTCGCCTCCCTGCGATGTCCAGCTCCTGGCCCCCAATACCCAAAGTGTCCCTGGGCTCAGAACAAGACACTTGTCCACTTTGCTTTGCAATGATACAGAAATACCTCGGATTTTTCCTCTCCCGCCTCCCCAAAGCCCCGCTCTCTCCAAGTACTTCAGTCTGGGCCACCCAGGGTCCTTCGTTCTTTCAGTCAAGTAACAATCTTGCTTCACCCTCTTCGTTCATGAAGAGGGAAGCACATGCCTTCCTCTCCACCTGCAGTCCTCTCACCACTCTCGGAGCTGTCAATCTCCACACAGATCATTCATCCACCCTGGCCCCTCTCACTTTAGTTCCCACTTCCACAATCGTGTCCTCCACGTGACTTCAGCCTCCCATTTCACATTCAGATTCCTGACCTTTTCATCATAGTATCTATACCGACTCCAAAATTTTAATTTCATGCAGCCCATTTTCTGACAACCTCTATCTTCCCAGCTCGCTTTTAAAGTACCCCTGCCTTCTTCCCGTACTGGGGTCACCACTGACTCCTCCTCTCTTTCACCGTGTATCATACACACCCCACGACTTCTTTTCTCCCTTTACTTAGTTCAGACGATCCCTGGTGCATAACCAGAAACAAGCCTTGGTACACACCTTGCCATGGGCTCTCTCTGTCAGACTGGCCAAGCAAACCTTCCACTTTACCCCACCCTTGATCTACACGACACCCATAGCTGAGCTGCTAAACATGGCTGAAGAAAAACACAACATTATAATGACTGGTTCCCTTTACGTTTCGATAGAACCGCACATCTCAAATGGAGCTTCAGCGTGACCTGGCCATTTTCTTACCTTTCCCAGTCCATTCCCTCCCAGAGTCCCAAGGGAACCAGTCCCAACTTCTCGTCTGTCTTCAGTGCCTCTGCTCATTCTCAGCTGATTACTTGGAGTCCTATTCCACTAAGATAATAGAAAAAAAAATCAGAAAAGAATCACAACAGCTTTTATTAGCAAATTTCATGCCTGTATGTCCCATACGCTGCCTTCTTTCTGTTATCTAAAGGAACAGTCCTGCTCTAATTAAAGGCCAATGTCACCACTTGTACTCTAATTTTATCACCTCTGCTCCATGTGACGGCTGTGGTCCTGCACTTATCCCGTCTTCCTCCCAATCAGTTTCTCTTTCTACAGGTTGCTCTTAGCAGTGTACAATGCCATCTTTAAAACCCCCCTCTGGACCCTATATGTCTTACCGAGTATGCCACCAAATCTGGGCTCCCCTCTGTAGCAAAAGCCATTAAAGATATTGTCAGTTCTTAGCGTTTCACACCTTTACTTCTCATTCTGTCTTTAATAGATCCACTTAGGCTTTTGTTCCAAGCATTCCATTAAAATTCCTTTTGTTAGGTCCTCGATGACATACTACCAACTGTCAATGGTTTGCCCTGAACCTTCAGCTTACTAGACCTCTTAGGAACTCATGGCAAGGATGTCCACTCCCTCTTTCTTGAAATCTTTTTTCCCCCCATTTGGCTTAAAGACTTGACAATTCCATGGTTTGCCTCTGAATTCTCACAGCTGTTCCTCCTCTCTCTGACCTCTAACTTTTGAAGTGCTCCAGACAATTCCTTATTTCACTAGGAAAATAGAAACTGTATAGGACTATTAAGTTCTTAGACTAACATACACAAATATTCATGCAGGATTATAGACACATAGTAGTTCATTTTAATAAAATTGAAGGAAAAAATCAGTCAATCTAATATAAACTTCATTTCGTATGTTATCTAAAGGAACAGTCTTGCTCTAATTAAAGGCCAATGTCACCACTTGTACTCTAATTTTTAATCACCTCTGCTCCATGTATACCAAAGTAGGTTTGTTAAGCACTGGAAATACAGATGGGTAGATCAACTTTATTTCTTTCTCTCTTTTAAGCCTCCATATACTAAGTAGTTCCTGTGAGCCAGGCACTGTGCTAAGCATTTTTCGTGCATTTAATTTCCACAACTATCTAAGGCTAGTCATGTTACTACATCTATTTCACAGATGAGGAAGCAGGTTTAGAAAAATTATAGAGCCACCTTTGGTTTTGTCAACGAAAAAACATCCAGCCTAAGAGAAAGCTTGTAAGAATTTATTTGAGCCAAACTGACAATTGCCGGGAAGCAGTTTCAACGGATTGAGAAAATGCTCCAGCAAAAGGCTGTTTTGCAACGTATTTTGTGCATTAGAATCAAAGGAGGAAGCTTACATGAAATCCATTGGTTGTAGATTAAGGGAGTGGGAGAAAGCAAAGCGGGGAAATCTCTGGGATTGGATAAAAAGCAAAATGGAGAGACACACTTCTTTTATACTGGTGGATACAGGATAGTTAATAGCATTTACAGCACATAGAGATGGTATTTGGGGAACAAGATAACAATGAGGGATTTTGTAGTTTCCTGCTCTGGTGAGGTGCGTTGTGCCCCCTGGGGCGGGGTGGGGGGGCAGTCTGGAAAAGGAGATTACTCTGACATTCCAAGGCTATGTTATCTTAGATGCGAAAAGACAACAGACAGGCTCACTTAAGGTAAAGATTAACCTTTGTCAAGGAAGCTACAGGCCAAGGATGTGACTTCCTGCCATGGCCCACCTTAGTTAGGAATTTTTATGCTCACGCCATCCTATGTGGTTATTATCAGTCTCCTGAGCTTGTCAGATTTAACATGTGGCTCCTTTTCCATCAACTGTTTTAGACCTTGTAAGTGGCTGAAGTGGGTTTTGAATTTAGTCTGGCTCTACACATCGTCTGAGCCAGTCTTCAACCATTTTGACCTGAAAAAGTGGCAATTCCATGTGGTTCAACCAAATATTAAGTTGTTCCTTTGGAATAAGGGAAACTTGCAGGTTGGGGATGTACCAGGAATATAATATGTCAAGTATAAATTGGAAGAAATAACAGCTACCACCATGTGGTGGCTTTTCATAGTGAATGGAATTTAGTTGATTTAGTCACGTAACTGGACTCACGTACAATCAAGTAACTAGTTTTTCTATCATATTATTTACCCAAGGTGTTGAAGGAAATAGGTTACAACACCTGGCTGTTGTGTGTAAAGAAGAAACCTCTCAAACACTTAAATGAACTCACCTTTTATATTTCTTAAATGAAAACAGACATTTTTAGTTTTACTGTGAGATTTTGGGGTCCTTCAACTCTGGATTGCATCTTTTCACCTGGAGTGGTAGAGTGTTGATTAATCAAAAAATGTTATCAGGTGCTGGATAAATATTAAGAATCAGAGAAATGGATTAACAGGGATTTAAAAGTTTAGACACCTAGGATGAAGTCTTGTAAACATAAGGTTTGTTTTTGAAAGGATTCTGCCAAGAAAGCTGGTTGAGGAGAACAAAATTATAAACAAGGTCCCCAGGCATTTGGATGTACCCTTTTGAGCCATGTCTGCCTCTCTTCTACCTCAGAAACTCACAGTCCTCATTTCAACAAATGTTCTGAAAATGCATTTACCACAAAGTTTCCATGACATTGTTAGGTAGAAGTCAGAAAATGAAGGAGGTGGAGGTGTGGGAGGAGGTCCATCGTGCCCACAGAAAAAGCTCATAACTAGCTTTGATTAAGTGCCTCTAGCCACAGATCTGTTTTTATAACAGATGACAAGAGGTGGTCTGGAGTAAGATAAGGGTCTGAGTCAACAGACCTCCACCCATTTTAGGAGGTCAAGCCTTCCCATGGATATGCATGCACCACCTTTCCCGCCAAATCAATATGTAACTCCCTCACCCCAGCCAGCAAATTATAAATCCTTGAGACAAGAACTCTCTCGCCATTTTTGAGCCAGCTTTGTAACAACGTAACAAAGCATTTTTCCTCCCATGCAGGTTTATGCTTTACATCTCAGCCTAAAGGAAAGAAGCTTTCAGAACTCGCATCAGCAAGTGGGTAGGAAAGTTATTTTTATGCAAAGTCTAGATCTAGTCTTTATGTTTTTGGATATGAACATCGTTGATTTTGTAATACTACTGACATGATACAAGCATATCTGGTGCTGTACCAGTTTCGAATCTTTCCCATGCAATCTGTATTCACAATAGTTCTAAGTTGATTTGGACATTGAGGCTTCCAGAGATTAAGGGGGTATGTGATTAGTTTGTGGCAATGGCTGGGAGTAGATGTCACAGCTGTATCTCCAAATCTCAGGCTCTTCCATTGCATCTACGGGTGGATTTGCTGTGGAAGAGTCCAAGGAGTCAGTGGTGCTCTGGATCGCTACTGGGTAACCAATCTCTTATCTGCCAGGTTATATCTTTTGTGATTGCCTGGGGCGACGTTCAGACCTTTGATTCCCAAGTGACTTGAGTTTTAGGAGGGAGGAGTCCTGAGGCTTATAGATTAATATGTATAGATTTTTATCTAATTAGGTGAGAAGTCCTGAGAAAAGTAGGGGAAAGGGCATGGAGTCTGATGAAATTTCTCCAAAGAAAAACATTGAGCACTGGTGTTCTGTTGTTTCTCAAGTTTCATCATTCCAGGTGTTATCTTGCATTTATGATATCATCTAGGGAACAGGATGATGTCTCAGACGGGAAAGATTCAATATTTGCGTGGGGAAGACATATGCTCTGAAAATGCTACTAACTACCCTGTACCCACCAGTGAGAATTAGTGTAGTGATATTTGCCCGAGTCTCAGTGAGCAAACCCTGGCATCCACTGGCATTTATTGTTCAAGCTTTCATCTTCATAGATACTTATTCTTCCCCAATTCATCCACACATTCAGTGCAATCCAATAAAAACTCCAGTTGAATTTTTGGAGGGATTTGACATATTTTCCTGAAATATATATATATATATATATATTTTCTTTTTTTCCCCCCTTCCTTCTTCCCCCACACTCCGGTTCAAGCCGTTGTTTCTCAGTCTAGTTGTGCAGGACACAGCTCCCTGGCCCATGCTGGTATTATGAGCTTTGTGCTCCCCCCGGCTGAGGCAGGCGGTCACCACTTGTCGGTCAGCTGCCCGCTCCTGGCAGCGCATGGTAGCCCACAGCAGTGCACAGCAACCCACGCAGACCTCAGGCTTGCTCACGGCAGCCCAGCTCCAGGGAGAGCTGTTCTTCACAATCTTAGCTGTAAAGAGTGTAGCTCACTGTCCCATGTAGGAATCGGACTGGCGACCTCGGCCTTAGGAGCATGGCGCTCCAAGCACCTGAGCCACCAGGCTGGCCCCCACTTTCTGTTTATATACTATTACATTGTTCATGGTGTACTCCCCAAGAAAGGGTCTCCCGTTATCTCTCATCTACGCAAGGTCACCCATCCTCCAGAGCCTGACTCTTCCCCACCAGACATTTTCCAGACCATCCACCACAGCTCACTTCTAGACCTCTAGAATTGACTTTTCTAGAGAGTGTCATATTTCTCAATAGGCCCTAGTCCCGATTTGTAAATTCCGGGCTCTGTGTGACAGCTCTTCAAATAGTACCATCTCCCTCATGCCTCCTGTCCTGCTGCTGGCACAATAGGGGTTGGAGGACAATTAGAAACTCTCTCACTTCTTACCACAGCAGAAACTTCCATTCTTCCTGTCTTGAGTCAACAGATACAAATCAAATGCCTCCTACCGTGTTTCCCCAAGAATAAGACCAAGCCGGACAATCAGCTCTAATGAGTATTTTGGAGCAAAAATTAATATAAGACCCGGTATTATATTATATTATATTATATTATATTATATTATATTATATTATATTCCCAGTCTTATATTATGGTAAAATAAGACCAGTCTTATATTAATTTTTGCTCCAAAAGACTCATTAGACTGATTGTCCGGCGAGGTCTTATTTTCGGGGAAACATGGTATGTAGAGATCAATACACAAAGAATTATTCCCTTATGTGAAGTAAGAGCTGCTCATTTTTCAGGCAATAATTTGTAATGGAAGGAAGAAAGAAAACGAAGAGTAAAGAAAAGAACAGAAAGGAAGAAAAGGAAAATGGAAGGGAGGCTACAAAATCCTGGATTCGGATCCCAGAGTGCTGTTTTTCAAACATCCTAACCTTTAATTTCCTCACCTGTAAAATTGGGATGATAATTTTAAGTATTCTAAGGTTTGCTGTGAGGATTTAATGAGATAATTTGTAAGTAATTATTACCGGGAAAATACTCAATAAATGTTAGTAATTGCAGTGGTTAATTTTATGTGACAGCTTGGCCACGGGGTGCCCAGATATTTGCCCAAACATTATTCTCGGTGTTTCTCTGAGCATGTTTTTGAAGATTAACACTTAAATCGATGGACCAAGGAAAGCAGATTGCTCTCCCTCTGGCAAGTGGGCCTCATCCAGTTGGTGGAAGGTTTGGATAGAACAAAAGGGCTGGCCCTCCCCAAATGAGAGGAAATTCCTCCTGTCTGACTACCTTGAAGTTGGGACATTGGTTTTTTTCCTGCACTTTTGATATGTGCACATTTTTGTGTGTGTGTATTATGTACCTCAATAAAAAGTTTTTTAAAAAATGTATTAGGCATTCCTGCTTTTCCCAAGGGTCCTGCTTGGCCACCTGGGCAACTCGGGGTCCTCTCTCGCCCTGTGTCAGCCACATTCCCGCTGCACTCCTCATGCTCGGGGACCTTTTCAGCTCCTGCTCCAAACATGCGCCCTGCCCTGGGGTGCGCAGCTCCCTGCAAGGTTCAGTCTTCTGCTCTCTCTGCTTCTCTCTCAGCATGGCCCTGCCTGGACGTCTGGCCTTCACTAGCTCTTCCACAGTTCTTGTGAATAAAATGCTCTCCATCCCATTACATTTTCACCTGAGAAAAGTATTTCCAAATACTTATAATTTTGGATTCACAAATTCTCATTTCATCTCAAGGGAGTGGATTAGAAGAGACCTCATGCTCCCCAAACAGACAGGTCAGACACATTTCTTCACCTTCCTTCCCCTCTCTGCTTTCCTGTCCTTAGGGAAATTCGATGCTAAGGACCAAGGGTGGGAGTCTAGTGATCACACCTGTGACTCTTGGGATTGTCAGGGTCTGCTCAGGCCTCACCGTTTTCTGTGCCTGCTGTTGGTGTATAAACACGCCATCGTCCTTACCCCTTGCGCGTGGTCACTCGGAGGCACGGGTAGTAGGCGGGCTTCCAGAGGTCTCCATGGGGATGAAAGTGCAAGTTGCCCGCAGTTTGTGATTTAGCCACACACCCTTTAGTAGCCGCCTCCCTTCCTTATCTCCGTTCTCCACAATCCTGCAGGGCTCCTAGGATCGTCTAGCAATTCCATGTAAGTCCTTGTCTCGGTGTTTGAGTTGGGAGGGACACAGACAGACCACGCTGGTGATAAACCTACACACACGCCCTGTGCTGCGATGCACACACACGCAATGAGTTATATTAGTGTGTGGTGGACACACCCTGAGGTGATCCCCACAAGTCACACCCTGCCTCTGAGAGCAGCTGGAACGGGTGACTTACTTCTAGCCAACAGAACAGGGCAGAGGGATGGGGTAGTCAGTGCTGTCCTTCTGTGACATTTTAGGAGAAGGACAGTCTCTGTTGATTTTGAAGAAGCAGACGACCGTGTTTGAGATACCTCTAGGGGTCCCGCAAGGAACTTGGGGTGGCTCAGATCTGGGTCTTGCCTCTGGAGAACAGCCAGCAAGACAACAGGGACCTCTCGGTCTCGCTGTTGTTCTGATCCTTGGAGAGTGGTCAGGCCACATCCAGTTGCTGCATTTGTCCAGTGGCCCAGGAAAGGCACTGCTGGCTCAGGTGGTGGCCTGCAGCCACCAGATGAATTCTGCCAACGCTCCGAGTGAGTTTGGAAGCAGACTCTTCCCAAGTTAAGCCTCCGGATGAGAAAGGAGCCCCGCTGACTGTATGTTTTCAGCCTGTGAGACTATCAGCTAAGCCACGCACAGGCCCTGGACCCGGGGAAATTCTGAGGCAATACCTAGGTGTTGTTTTAAGCCACTTTGTTTATGGTAAATTGTTAAGTAATAGAAAACGATTGTGTTCTCTGTGGAGCCCTGTTCTGTCAGGCCTTACTGGCAGGAACTCTAGTGCCTCCGGGTCTAACTTTGCTCTTTAATTTGTTATCTGAGGACCGCCAAGATTGTTACTTTTTCTTGTTCTGAATTGGATGGCCCACCAATTCTCTGGTGAATAGAAGATTCTCCAACCAGGCTTCGCTCTAAACTTTTTCTGGAGGGCCTGATCCAGCACAACGTGGTCTTGCTGAGGTCAGGACCAGGTCCCGGTTCACAGGACTTTGTTCCGCGGCACATTTCAAAGTCTGTTGGATTGTAACCTGATACAGTATGTTCTTTCTTCTTCCTGAGTATGTCAGCAACTTAATTTACCAATTTGGGCAGTGCTCTAAAATGCTCTGAGGTGAGGCTCTCTCCTCCGTTCTCTGGGAAGTTATAAGAAATCTAACAGCATTATTTGGTAGCTTTCTATAGTTTCAAATACGGTTTTACAAGCTTTCAAGGACTCTGAGTCAAACCAACGTGGCCTCCTCTTGTTCATGCTGTCTGAGAGCTACTTCATCTAGCATTTCAGTACTGTTTCCAGTCAAGATTAAAGTATTTTTTTCCCTGTGGATGGGTTGCAAGTTGGAGTGAGGGGGGAAGATTTTTCCGGTATCTCAGCATTTCAATCAGGCCAAATGGAGTGTTCCACTGACTGCTGTCTCTGCCCACCCTCATTCTGTTGACCAGCTTGGACAGTAGACATGCTCCTGAAACCCAGGCTGCTACTGTGTTTGCTTGTGTCTGAAGAAGAAGGTTCATCTTTTAAGCAGTTCAGAGACAAAGGTTTCAAAGTCTTTTAAAAAATCACTTTTACCATGTTTCCCCGAAAATAAGACTTATCCGGACCATCAGCTCTAATGCATCTTTTGGAGCAAAAATTAATATGACTCATTGTTATATTATATTATATTATATTATATTAGACCCGGTCTTATATTATATTAAATAAGACCAGGTCATATTAATTTTTGCTCCAAAAGATGCATTAGAGCTGATCGTCTGGCTAGGTCTTATTTTCGGGGAAACACGGTAAGGTTATTTCCCTGCTCTATGATCACACTGAAAGTTAGAAAAATAATTATCGTAATAAAGCTGTATTCATCCTCTCTTCTTCTGAGAATAATTTTGCAAGTTACTTTGCCCCATTAAAAAAAAAAAAAGTCTTCGGATAGAATCCTTTCAAATCCAGTCCATCACAGTCCACTGCTCTTCAAAAAATCAGCCGTGGTTCTAAGCGTCCATGCCACCCAACTACACGGATCCATCACAGAAGCCGACCGTGGTCTCAGCGACTGACCTGCTGCCCTCGCTCTCGGTCTCACTGTCATTCTGATCGTTGGAGAGTGGTCAGGCCACATCCAGTTGCTGCATTTGTCCAATGTCCCAGGAAAGGCACTGCTGGCTCAGATGGTGGCCCACGCCCGGGCTCTAATCTCACCACTGCTTCAGGCTCCCCTCTCATGCTCAGCCAGTGTCCCCCTGAGAATAAGCACAATATTGGGAGAGCTGCTTCCAGAAGTGTACAGAGCCAGCCGCACGCTGGGCTGCTGCCCACCCTGTCACTCTCCAGAGTGCACCCTTGCTCTGGAGGAAATGCTTATGCAGACGCTCCACCTCTTACTGTGAATCAGGACCTTTAATCAAGCCTCAGAAAACTTCCTATGAAATCCTCGTCCCAAGACGCTGACTGCCTGAAGCAATAGACAGTTGCAATACCCTGAGGTTAGCCATTCGAGTGTGTTATTTCTTGAACTAGATTTGCTACAGGGGGCCAGGGACACATGTCACTGTGTTCCCAATTTAATACCTTCCTTGACAAACACTGTTATTAAATCTACTCAATCATCATTTAAAAAGTCCCCCAGCCCCCATTTGACAGACGGGAAAACAGCCTCAGAGAGGTCGAAGGAGCTATTCAGTGACACAGCTGGGATTAGCACCCAAGTGCGTTTGACAACAAAATTCATGTTTTGTCCTTGAATTCTGACATAAAGACTTGCCTTATGAACCTAAATACTAAGAGGTGTTTCTCAGACTAGAGCCATGCACCCTGGTGGAATAACCTGAGGAGTTTGCTGGTTCTCGGGGAAAATAAAACTTCCAAAAGTATATTTTTGTTTTGCCGGTAACGTGGCGGGGGCAGGTGGGGAGCAAGATCATTTTCTGCATGTGCCTGATTATGTTCCCAGCGGTCTTGAGATTTTCAGGCTGTATTTGCCTTTGTGGTAAAAATCCACTGGCACCAAGTTGGACTGCTTTAATTATGAACTAATGCAGAGAACACAGTCTGCCTTCTTAGGTAACGCAGCATAGAGTAGAAGCCAAGCGTTGCTGCAGGGCTTTCAAAGAAAGAAGGCTTTGTTGTAGTTCCCAGGAGAAGAGCGAAATGATATGTGAGCCACAGGGTAACCGCTGAGTTCCAGAAGATCCTGAACTGTAGCAAAACATACCAGGCTCCTTTTGTCAGCCTCCTTAAGTTGCTTTAAACCAACATTCCCTGTTAAGCCACATTAATGTGAATTTGAAGTTTATTAGATATATAGCTTTATGTCTATTTACTATATCATTTTTCTTGGTTTTGATAAGAGCTATAAGCATAAAGGATATATATATACCTATTTTAATGTCTGTATATATTTAATACAGGAAGATCATTTTCTTATCCACTGGGAGACAGAGTATTTGTCCCTATTGATGAAGTTCAATTACTCATTTTTCTTTTGTTGCTTGCGCTTTTGATGGTCTACCTAAGAATCCGTTGCCAAACCCCAGGAAGATTTACCCCAGGTTTTCTTCTAAAAGTTGTATGGCTTAGCTCTTATATTTAGGTCATTGATACACTTTGAGTTGATTTCTGTATATGGTATGAGGTAGGGGTCCAATTTCATTCTTTTCCATGTGGAAATCCATTTATTCCAGCACCATCTGTTGAAGAAACTATTTTTTCCTTATTAAAGGGTCTTGGTGCTCTTATGAAATATCAATTGGCCATAGGTGTGTAGGTTTATTTCTGGACTGTCACCTTTATTCCATTGGTTTGTGTGCCCGTCCCTATGCCAATACCACACTGTTTTGATTACTGTAGCTTTGAAGTAAGTTTTGAAATTGGAGAGTGCGAATCCTTCAACTTTGTTTTTTTCAAGATTGGTTTGGCTTGCAGTTATGTATGATTTTGAGAACTGGCTTTTCTATTTATAAAAAAGACTATTGGAATTTTGATAGGGGTTGTGTTGAATCTGTACATTGCTTTGAATAGTATTGACATCTTAAACCATATTAAATTGTCCTATCCAGGAACACAGGATGACCTTCTTTCTTTCTTTTTTTTTTTATATTTTATGTTTTTCAATTACAGTTGACATTCAATACTACCTTAATTTCAGTGTACAGCCTAGCAGCGAGACATTTCTATAATTTATGAAATGATTTAGGCCTTCTTTAATTTCTTTCATCAATGCTTTGTAGTTTCTCGTGTACACATTTCACTTCATTAGTGAAATTTGTCCAAGTGTTTTATTCTTTGAAATGTTATTATAAAAGGAATAGCTTTCTTAATTTGCTTTTTGGGTTGTTAATTTCTGGTGTATAGAAACACAACTGAGTTTTGCATGTTGATCCTGTACCCCGAAACTTTTCTGAATTCAATTGTTTAGCTCTCACAGCTTTCTTATTCGGTATTTTCTCTATATAGGATCATGTCATCTGTAAATAGAGATTTACTTCTTGCTTTTCAATTTGGATGATTCATTTCTTTTCTTGTCTAACTGCTCTAGCTAGAACTTCCAGTACAAGGTTGAGTAGCAGTGGTGAAAGCAGACATGCTTGTCTTGGGCCTGATTTTGGGAGAAAGTATTTAGTCTTTTGCCCTTCAGTATGATGTTACCTAAAGGTTTTTTAAACATGTCTGTTATCATGTTCAGTAAGTTCCTTTCTATTCCTAGTTTCTGAGATTTTTTTTTTTTTTATCATAAAAGGGCAATGGACTTTGCCAAATGGATTTTGCTTTTTTTATTTTCACCACTTGAGATAATCACGTGAAGTTTTTCCTTCATTCTACGAAGGTGATTTATTACACTGATTGGTTTTCTTGTGTTGAATCACACTTACATTCCTGGGATGACCACATTCGGTTTAAATTTGCAGTGCTCTAATGTCTAGTGACATTGACTATCTATTCCTTTGCTTATCGGCCATTTGTATGTCTCCTTGGGTGGAATGCCTGTTCGCATCTTTTGCCCGTTTCAAAACATTGAGTTGTCTTCTTATTGAATTGCAAGCCCTTTCTCAGATGCACGAACAAATATTTTCTCCAATTCTGTGCCATGTCTTTCAGCTTTCTGACAGCATATTTTAAGAGCAAAAGTTTTACATTTCGAAGTACGATTTATCAAACTTTTCCTTCTATGGCTCCTGCTTTGTGTGTTCTAGAACGTCTAACTCAAGATCACAATGATTGTCATCTCTGTGTGACCTAAAAATAAATGGTGTCCGGCCTAATCTCTGTGTCTTCAGATTACCCTCCTTGCCCTCATTTATGCAGCGACTACAGACACTTCACTTATAGTCAGTCCTGACTTTTTGCATTCGTGCTTGCTATGTACCTCCTTCACTTTCCTGCATCTGTCTGTGTTGCCTCCTAGGTGCTCGTGGGCACACCAGGCAGACACATTCACAGAGTTTTCTGGAATCCAAGTTTTCTCCTGTGTTGCTGGCCTCCCATGCACCCACAGAGGATGTTAGTTTGTGTCCCAGCGATCAAGCAGGTAATCATGACAGTTCGTGTGACATGCAGAGAACAGCTACCTTTGTTCAGTACTTATGGCAGGCCCCATTCCAAACTCTTTAATTAATTTAAGCCTTAGGTTCCTGAGAAAGGAAACAAAGGCTCAGAGACTTCAGGCTCCATGTCACACAGCGCGTTGGAGGCATAGTCACTCAGGTCCACAACAGCTGGGTTTCAAACTCTTTGCTCCTCTCGTTGTAGCAAACTGCGATAGGCTGTGGCTGGAATCTTGTATTAATATAAGTGACTGCCTCTTCTGAAATGACGTCTACCTGATTTTTCTCTTTCTCGCATCAGATACTTCTCCAGTCTCAGTTCAGACACTTGATCCTAAAGTCCTCCAGTGGGCCCTCAGGACAGAGTGTCCCAAAGGATGGCCCTTAGCCTCCAGGTAGAGAATCACTTTACCCATGGTCGGCCACACGTGTCAGCAGGACCACAGAGGAGGGTTGTGCGGTTTGTGCACTGCACAAAAGTACACGACTAAGGGGGCAGGTAGGGGCTGAAACCCAGCCTGCGTTGGTCCTGTGGGTCCATGGGGCTGTGTCTTCCCAGAGGGGTGCCCTTTTTTTTAATTCCTGCAGCAGCGGCCCTGTCCTTCCCGTCAGGCTGACTGAACCCCTGGGCTCTAGGGGGGTGACATGTGATGTAACTGAGCTAAGCGAACCATCACATCCCATCCTCCTGGCCACAGTGACGGGCTGAAGCCTGAGTACATAACTTGTGTCGGGAGACTCTTGGCCGATGAGGCTTAATTTGGAGGCTTTCGTGTGAGGATCTCTTTCCTGATAAGATGAGACCTGGAGCTGCTGCAGCCAATCTTGCACCTAGATGGGGCTTGATAATAAATTTTATTCCCAGCAAAAACGGTAAAAAAAAAAAGCTCTACCCTGGTGACTCTGTTGAGTGCTTGGTCAAGTTATGTCTAAAGCCCAAGTCTGGAGTAACATAAACCCATACATTTTCTTTTTTGCTTGAGACAGTCTGGCTGTCAATTGGGACCAAAACACACTAACTATTCCACACGTACCGCCAGATGCCTGCGCCCTATACCCGTTCCTGGCTTTATATTTTCATCATCACACCTGTCACCTGCTCATACTACAGTATTTACTTATTTACTTACCATTGTTTTTCTACCTCCACACCTCACCCCTGCTGACGTGTATGTTTTACAACGGCCAGGAATTTGATCTGTTTTGTTCACTGATGGATGCCTAGTCCCTGAAATGTGTTCTTAGCACGTGCCAGGCATTCAGCAAAAGTTTGTTGACTGCTATGCCTCCTCAATGGATTATTAAGGATTCCTGACGTTCCATAGGCATAAATGAAAATCAGCAGCTCTAGCATCAACCCAGCTTTCTAATAAGACAAGTAGCTGCAGGTCCCTGTTTGAGAATGTGCTCACACTGTGCCTGCATTGCTGCAAACTGTTGACACTTCAGCAATTTCAGGGAGGGTGCCTGGTTACGGCCACATCACCGAGACTGTTTCAAGGTGATGCTTTTCAGTTGGAACTGTTTTTAAATCTATTTGAAATCTTTTTTTAACACATTTATAGAATGACTGTTAGATTTTACTTTGTTTTTGTGTTGGTGTATCTGCTCCTTGTGACTTATTGTATTTTTATTTTCTTCATCTCTACTTCTTTGTTGTCATGAAGTTTTTTTTTTGTTTGTTTTTTGTTGTTTCCTGGAGAGTATAAATGAATATGGTGGGTCAAGGTGTCTTTTCTGTCTCCTAAGTGCCATCCTCAGAAAAAAACAGAGAATTTCTACCTTTTGGGAGATATTGTCATCTATGTTTCCTTTCAGTACTTTTAGTTCTAACAGATAATATCACAGAATCTGGCACTTAATCCAACAGGGTTGATTTTTGGCTCACATCAGTCTTCCAATCTCCATTTATCGACCATCTCCATCATGGAATTTGATACTTTTGTGTTTCTCCACCCAGAAAGAACCCTCTTAGAAGCCTGTGGTTGCTTTTGCTGAAGTAACTAAGTGCTTTTAAAGGATGACCCTTCTCCATCTGTCCGTCATCTTGTCTGAACTCTCACTATGAAGGGATTTTCCTTTGGGTTAACTACCTTTTTAATGCTTGGGGGGAAGAATTCATTATTTCTGATGTTTTCCTCTTTGACAACCAGAGAGTGACAAGGATGTGATAGGAGGAAGGAAGAAGAAAGGAAAGGAAAAGAGAAAGCGGGGGGGGGGGGGGAGGGCGGAGGGCCAGTGCTCTGCCTGTTTTATTTTCCCTCCCTTCGTGGTACCCTTCTTTCAGCCGGCACTCGACAGCTGGTCTCAGCCAGCTGAGGTGATGGGGAACCTTCTCAGGTTTTAGGGTGTAAACTCTGTGTGTTGACTGGTTGGCAGTGCAACATGGGTGAAGCAAGTTCCACACGTGGCCCTGCCACATGTCCTCCCTTCTCTGGTGGTGTTTCCCTTTAAGAAATGCAAACGTGATTGTACCAAAGCCACCCTCTTGTGATTGACAAGTCTGTATTGTTTCTTCTTCCACTGCCAACAAGAGGAGTCATTCGCCTGCACGAGGGCAAAATGACCTCCCCAGTGCTGGAGAAACCAGGCATCAGACTTCCCAGGCAGAGACCAGAGCAAGGCCCCCGGGGTGGCTGGTGGCAGGGAGACCACCTCATCTCCCCTCATAAGCTGCAGGCTGCACAATTAAGTAACCCCCCAGCCAGTCTCCCCTGCTCAGAGGTTGGGCAGGCACGTCACCTCCATCTCTCCTCTATTCAAATCAGGGCTGCAGCTGGGGAGGAGCTATTCTGAGCAGGTAGGAGGCACAGATTGGGAGGAAGGAGATGAAGAAACACTCGGGTGGCTTTTCTGAATCTTATCTCACCTTTTCCTCCCTTCACTACTGAACTGGAACAGAGCAACTTTCTCTGCAGACAACCGTCTGTTAAAAGACGGCCCCGGAATTTGTAGCCCACGTCAGCCTAGTGGAGACTCTACTGTAAACGTTCCCCATGACAAGAGGAAAAGTAAGCGGGTGGCTGAGGAGCAGGATGTGGGCAACAGAGAGAGGGCAGAGGGGTGCAGCAGCGGAAGGGGCTAGAGGCTCATTCCTGAGTTTCTTCCTCCCGCCTGCAAACCTTTATCTCTGAAGGACAAAGACCCCGGTCTTTCATCGTGGGGGCGGGGGAAGCACACTCCTCGTCTGCCACACAGATGGAGGTGGGGAGATGGAGAGAAGGGACCCGTGGAAAGGGATTGTGGGTGAACATTCAGAGCCAGAAGCCCCTGTCATACTGATGTGGAGGTGTCCGCCTCTCAGCCGAGCAACGTCAGTACAGTTAAGAAGCTCATCAGCCTGAGTTACTCTGTTTACTTTCTGAGACAGTGATCAGAGGTAGCTGGCACAGCAGAGCAGGAAGTGGAAAGGGGCTTGTGCCCGGGCTGGCAGAATGTCCGTTCTCTCACTACGGCCGGTACTTGCACAGGAAGTGTTGGCGCTTGTTACATTCGTTGCTGTTCCAAGTTAAAAAATCTGTAACAAAAGAAACAGACATTTAAGTCCATCTAGTCCTTCTCTATTGAGCTTGCCCGCATTTTCTGGGTGTTGTGCTCGGAACCATGGAGAAGGTGCAGTGATGGTTAATCTTATGTGTGGACTTGGCTCGGATGTGGTGTCTGGGGGTTTGGTCACACACCAGTTTGAGGGCTGATGTGAAGGTATTTTTTTTCAGATGTCACTAGCATTCAGATCAGTAGACTCTGAGTAACGCAGATTACCTTCCATTATGTGGGTAATCATCCAATCAGTGAACATCTCAAGAGTAGAGATGGAGGTCCCATGAAGAGGAGAGAATTCTGTCCCCAAACTGCCCTTGGACTCAAGACTACAACCTCAAAGCTGGCAGGCAAATCCATCTCCCTGTGCCTTTCAGATTTGCCCGCCCTGACGAATATGAGCTAATTCCTTAAAATAAATCCATCTTTCTATAGATAGGTACATTCGATTACTTCTCTTTCTCTGGAAAACGCTGACGCATACAGGTACTAACTTTGCTAACAGGAAGAAATATGGTTGAAACGTCACACACAAATGCAGAAGCTCCCCGCCAGCGCTGCTTCTGAGGGAAGGCCGGGCTCCACACACACGAGCCCCTGAAACCTGGGTGCTCGTTTGTGTATCACACAGGATGTTGTGTGGAACAGAGGGGTTGACCTTTCCTCAAGTCTACAGCTGAGACTCTAAGAAGCTCCTCTTCAAAGTTCAAAGAATTAGAAACTGCTGAAGCCAGCCATGTCCCCACAGGCCATTCATTTACAAAGAAGGACTGAGAGCAAGAAGGACTTTTGAAGGACTGAAGTCTTTTAGAGATGTCCAACTATATGCGTTCCAGAAACCAAGCTCTACAGACTCCTTTGTCATCCTGGGGTTTCTGTCGCAGTGACAAGGCATTAGCTGTCTGCCTGGGCTGACCTACAGATCTGGTTCTGATGCCAGTGTGGGTTGGGTGGGTGGACAAGGGCCTGGCGAGACAGGACACGATGGCACAACAGGAAAAGGGGGTGAGGCACGCCCCCTCCGGCTCCTAGATCCCAGGAAGTGTAGGGGAATGGGTCCCGTCCCTGCTTGTGTCCATGGGGCTCAGAGCTAGGGCCACTGAGTGTAAACAAATTGGAGACTACAAGCTTTCTGGGAACTGTCGCGGTGTGGGGTAAAGAGAACATGGCACGAGGCTTCAAACCACCGAGGAGAACACACAGCCGGCACACCCAGTCCTGGTCACTAACCTAGGGAGATGTCTGCTTCACTCTCCTGCTTCCAACCTCAAGGCCACGAGAGCCACGAGTGAGCCTACACCTGACAAGCACTTCACATATACTGAACTGATCAGGACCATTAATTCTCCCCTTTTGTAGAGAGGCATCTGAGGCACAGAGGGAGGAAATCTACTCAAAGTCACCGCCCAGCTAAGCGAAGGAGTTGGAACCTCACCCCAGGCATTCAGAGCCCATGGTCTTGACCCAAAGGACGTGGAATATGAAATTCATTTTAAAATTGTAGAATCCTAGTGGTCATGATTAAGTGTCTCAAAGTGAACCAGTGGATAAGTCCGGAAGTATGGTGAAAGGCAATTTTCCAGAGTCACAAAAGAGTTACGTTGGGATATAAAAGAAGACTCTGAAAGAGTGAGGGAAGGCGGAACAGAATAAAATGCCCTTTTAGGTTCTTTTTAAAGAGATAAAAAAGGAACAAGTCCAGTCACACAGACCTTCACGCACACAGGATGTGTGTGTGTGTGTGTCGCTGTGTGTTGAGATATTAATACTATACGTTTGAGTCTTAAAGAAACAAGTTAGTCCCTGAGTTGGTGGGGCTCACTCTGTTATACAAATACAAAATGACATTGATGGGGCTGAGGGGAAGGTCCTTTGAAATCCAACCTTCCACCAGTTTCTCTCTACTCCTTGTTTCATTCCCTGTGCTTTTCTGTCTGGAGAGCCTGTATTCTGATAGCTCAGACCTGGGTTGAGTGAACCTGGAAAGGAAGAGAGTCCAAAAGACCTGGTCTTCTCAGGGGCACATTAGGCTTCTGGTTCCCACACAGGCACTTTGCGGACGTGACTGTGGACGGACAGGGGAAAGATTTTTGTTGGAGAACTTTGTCCAGTTGAAATCTCAGAATCACAGGAGGGGCTTTGGAAACTGCTGGTCCACTGCTTTCCCCCCAAGCTGGTCGGGCCTCCAGCCCGAGAGATTCTGTACTGTAAGTCCTCTGCGATCCCTGGAATTCATATGTTACAAACGTTCCTCACTCGAGTTTCATGTGCCATTGAGCCTCTCTTCAAACATTTTGAGTGCTGCAACTACAATGTCCACTTTTGCTTGGTTAACGCCGGCGATCGGTTTCTCACTACTTTCTGGGGGAGCACATTCTATTTCTGGATACTGCTCATCGCTCAAAAGTTTTGTCCTTACTTTGGACAGAAACCCCCATTTTGGTAGCTTCTACCTATTGTCTTCATTGTGTTTCCTTCATCTGAGCTGACTGACGCTTTTAACAGCAGCAGTTGTGGTCTCTGTGAGTCTGTGAAAAGTCCTTCCTTCGTCTGTGATAAGATGCTGTTATCTCTGAGGGTCTTTCTGGACCTGGCCTCAGAGTTTGTCTCCTCGTGTCCCCCATTCATCCTTTGCTGTTAGAACCTTTTCTCACTCTTTCATGTGTGCATATAAACTGTATTCCTCAGACAACAGTAAGCCCTGTGCCATGTCCTTTTGCACCTGAGCCCCAGTACTGGGGTCCTCAGCCCAGGCTCACTGCTTGTCTGGGAGGGAGTCCTGGTGCTGCTATGATGATCTTCTAAACCCACTGTGATAGTCTCTTTGGTACCGAGTAGCCTTTTCATCTTTAATGTTCTGTTTTCCTGTTTTACAATTGAAATCTTACATATCACTTACTAGCTGTTGTTCTCAAATGGGAGTGATTTTCCACACTCCCTCTCCCCCAGCGGACATTTAGCAATTTCCGGAGACATTTTTGGTTGTACCAACCTGTGTGGAAGGGGGTGCTCCTGGTATCTGCTGATTAGAGACTATTACAGGGAACCCCCCGTAACAAGGAATTACCAGCCCCAATGTCATTAGCACCAAGGTTGAAAACTCTAACTTATTGGCATAAAAAGCAAAGAATGAAAGCAGGCAAGAGAAATGAGGATGCTTAACTGTGCCGCCTGCAGCTGAAGTCCTGGGCGCTGGGTTCTGGGGATGAAACTCAGGGAAACAAACGGGAGGGAGGAATAGGGCAAAAGTGAGCTTTCCAGGGTCACGTGTGGGGGAGCCTGATTGTAAAGGAGTAGGAAAGGAGTCACACGTGCTCCCTGTGTTCTGGGCTTCCCAAAATGTGACATATTCCCCCCTCATGGCATATACTAGGATTTAAAAATAAATATATTTAAGAAAAAGGTGATTGGATTTAAAGAAAATATTATGTAAAAAACCGAACAGCTGGTACGTTGATAATGCAGATTGTAAATGGTCACCAAGGACGGAAGTTTGGTGCACGTTTGTGACAAAGGCCACTGCCCTGTAGAAAACAAGAGTTGCTTGTGTGAAATGGAGGGAGAGGGAGCGATGTTCATTTTTGCTCTTAATGGATAAGAGACAGAGATGCCACTTGGGGGCGGGCATTGCCTTTTGAACTTACTGTTGTAGGCGCTCATCTCAGCACAGTGCTTGTTCCCACCCACGGACTTGCCAGACCAGGTTCTGTATAAATACGTGGCCCCGTCGATCCACCGCCACTGCTGCCTCTGCGGATGACAGGAGGTGGAAAACATGTACGGATCAGCCTCCCCACCGGCTCCCAACCCCCGGGGGACCCCTCAGGCCCCTTTAAAACGCAGTTTTCATTGTAAAAATTGGGAAAGCGCAAAAATGTGTAAAGAAGGGAAAACAGAAAAGTCACTTCATTTGACCACTAAGAGGAAAACATTACTGATATTTTAGCATATTTACTTCCGGTGTAAACATTTTTGTCAACCACAATAGTTGTATGTGCTAAAAAGGCGGGGCTCTTTAAAATACATATGCAGCTTTGTAACTTGCTTTCTAAACATTTTTTAACGGTAAGGGATATACCACTTAGTAAGTTCATCCTGTTAATGAACTTTTATGTTGTTTCCAGGTGACAATGATGACACAGGATACTGCTACGAACAGCTTCGTTCATAAAGCTGCTTCTGTGCTTAAAATTATTTTCTGAGGATACCGGTGGACAAAGGGCATGGATATTTTGAGGGTATTGATATGCCTTGCCACACTGCTCTCCAAAACAATTCAGCTGGAGGAATTTACATCCCCACCTACTGGGCAATTGCCCCATATCCCGCAAAATACTATTTACTACGAACACAGAGCAAAAGTTTGATAAGACGACAAATCAAGTTAGATGTTATTTTCATTTGCATTTCTTTGATAACTAGAGACAGTGCACATTTTTGAGAACATTTATCCGCCATTTACTTTTTCCTCAGTCATAAGTGTAAAAAAATTAAATTACAAAAACTATCTGGTAGAAATAGATGTAAATATTTATTTTATCTCTAAATCTCTAAATGAGGGAGTCCTGACTGATAGCAGTATGAATATATAAAAATGTAAAATTAATTTTAAAAGAAACACAACATCTATGGGCATGTTTTACCAAGAAACAGAAAATCGGAGTGTTCTCTCTGTGCGCTCCTTGTTTGCTTGGGGTAACTATAGAAGCCCCACAAAGAATGTGTAAACTGCAGATCCCACAGGGACCTCAGTGACAAGCCCAAAGACCTCATATGCCGTTCGCCACAGGGGGGTTTTAATGAAGAGTAAAATGAGGATCCAGTAAAAAAAGCTAAGGATAACGTTAAAAATATAATAGCATCCAGGAAAAAGCGTAGCTGAAACTTTAAGTCCAGATCTAACAGGGATTTAATTAAGCTGGGTCTCACAACAGGTCTGTCTCTCTCTGTGAACGTTTCTATATATATATATATAGAATCATACGTACTTAACACAAACTTTTTTTTTCTGGAAGGCTCTGAAAAGCTGGCAATTTCGTGTCCTAAGGTTTGGGAAGTGTTTCATTAGATAGAAGGTTTGTAAAATGATGCCATGGAAATCATATTTTCTACTGAGAGCCAGAACTGGGACCCTGACTTTGAGGCCTTGTCCCCTGTCAGCAGGAGGCACGTGACTGAAGACCAGTTATGTGTGCCCCTTGTCGGGAGGCCTGGAGGTCATATCCCAGAGAGGGGCTCTCTCTCTGGCTTTCCCAAGGGGGCATTTGCGGGCCAAGTCTGAGGTTACCTTCTGTGGGTCGTGCAGGCCGATCCATACAGGCAGGGTTCTTTGGTAGCCACCTATGTACTCTGCTATGATGTTGGCTTCCTTTAAATTCAAGACAGACGCCAGGTGGGCTCCGTTTCCAAAGGACTGACACTCGAGCTGTGGGCGGGGGGGGGAAGTCATGTCAATGACATCTTGAGATTTAAAAGCATAGCCCTCACCTCAGCACCCTAGGGTGCCAAGCAGCATGGAGTCACACAGCCCTCATCCCCTCCAGAAGTTGTGATCCAAACCCCATAGAAGCCTTCCTGTCACCACGGGAGAAAACACAAGTGCCACAAGTGTCACCGTTCTCACAGGAAGAGGCAGTTCCAGGCAAGGGCACATATTGTAGGGTCCTGCTCTTGCCTCTTATTAGTATATGTGACCTTAACAAGTCACTTCACCTCTCTGAGGCGCAGTTGCCTTATCTCTAAATGGAGAAAATCATTACTGGAAGTTGATACAGAATTACATGGAGAGTGATTAGGAGGACGTAATTGTTATAATTACGTGTTATCATGCTGCATTTCAAATAAATCTAAGGAACTGCTGATCATAAAATGTGCCATTCTCTAACCTGAAACTTAGCTGCCTGATTAAACAAGGCAAACATTTTATATATACACATTTAATAGATAGATAATAGAGATACATACTTTATTTTACGTTCTTCTGAGCTTATGTTACAGGATCTGCCTACGTGATAAACCTTGACTTGAATAAAAACATGGTTTGGCTGTGGTTGTATTCCAATGCGCTTGCCTTCAGGCTCCTGCTTGGGATTAGATGTGGTTACTGTTCAATGCTAATTAGTCCTCACGCTTGCCATACACGTTACAATCCCCAAATGCTTTTGTACCCGGAATTTCATTTGACTTTCAAATTTGTGAGGCATGGAAACCAGATTACCAGTTAACAATTAGTGAGTGTACCAGTCACAGAAAATTCCTGGGACAGGAGAGGAAACAGTCTTGGAGTGTGTTGAAGGGATATTTTTCCCTCTGGGTTCATGACGAAGCTAGAAAAGAACTCAGACCTCCACCTCAAGTCCAAGACCGGATCTACCTGTCATTCTGAGTGTCCCTTCCATGGGCTTCCAGGAGTCTCGAGAACTAAGACTGGCCATCAGTATTAGCCAGGAGTCACGGCGCAGCCGCAGCCGTGGTGTCGGCTTGTCAGGTCCTTTCCCATTACCTTCTCTGCTGTCTGGTTCTGGAGTGGCTAACTCTGCCCGGGCTTGGTATCAATCCTGTGGACCGTTTTTGCCTGGGCAAGCTGAATTGAGTGTCTACCACATGCTTTTGGCAAGTTACGAGTATTTTGATAAATTCTCCTGACAACCCCTTGAGATAACAGCGTTATCCCCATTTTACAGCAAGAAAACTGTGAAAGCGAGATATGTCTGGCAGAGTCGTGATTGAAGCTCTGATCTATAGCCCTCCACGGCCCCAAGAGCTTCCTCTTCGTCTTGTGAGAATCAGTGTTGGAGTCTCTGGGGACAGGCCTTCAAATGTCTTTCCAAGACTTCTTCAAGTTGCTTCCCAAGAACTGAGGAGAAAGTCCATTGCTCCCCGTGACTTCTTTTTCTTTCAGTGGACAGAGTCTGGGGAACCCTGACTTTGTTTAGCCCTTTTCTAGAGACTGTCATTCACATCAGCTCAAGAAAGTGTTACATGAGGGCCGACTTCCCTGGGTTTGCTCTGCTAGTTACTCACGGTATAATCTTGGAGAAGTCACTTATGCTCACACTGCACTGGAATTTTCTGTTTAAGTGCCACAATCGTGCATTAATTCTGCACTTTGTAAGGCCAGAGATGGCTTTTGTATCCTCAGTAGCTGTCCTGGGGGAGGTCCCCCATCATCACTGAATTGTTCCTGGTCAGGGCTTCTGAGGCCATTTTGGGCCCCAGTCTCACCCCGTTGCCCCCCCCCTCCCGCCGTGGTTCCTCCACAGTCACTTCAGTTAAACAACCACAGCTCAGAGAGATAGCAGCACTGACTCCCCAGGCTCCTCTGAGGAAACTTATTTTGACCGGCTATTTGGGTATCTCTCAGACAAAGCCTCAGTGAAATAGAACCGATACATTTGTTGGGTGTAGAGACAATAAAGCCTCCCGTTTGTTTGGACTTCTTCACTTTCCAGCAGGTGGCTCTGCGGCCGGTGCTCCAGGCCTGTCTACACACTGGTTCTCTTTCTGGTAAATCTCGTACTGCAATTCAATTATTCTTTTTGCAAGTTCCTCATCTTCTCCTCCTCCTTTGATATATGTGTTCCTGTCTTTCTCACTGACAGTGAACTCCTGGAGAGTAGGGGCTTTTCTTGTTCACGTTTACATCTTTGCAGCCCATCGAAGGTCTGGGCCTAGAGCACGTGCCCCAAAATTGCTCACAAATCAGCATCGGTGCTCACAAAATTGAATGAGCTGAACACACACAACCCTTTTCGCTCCCTTTCACCAGCCAGGGGACTTCTCAGAGTGCCAAGGAAGGACTGTTGATTCTGAGTCAAGCGTGTCCTGAAGCTCTGGGTGACCCCTTGCTTTAGAGAAGGCAGTGCAACGATCGGCCAGATGTCTTACCTCAGCATCTGACCAGTTCCTCAGCTTCCGGAAGTATCCATAGCAATTGGACTTGTAATAAAACCATCCAGTAGCACAGCTGGGCCTCATGAGGATGACTGCACATAAATGAAAGACGATGACAAGTGATGATGGCGAAAACAATCAATTCTGACTGGAGCCAGTTTATGGACCTAGAACCCCTTGAATGCAAAGCATGCTGGGTGCCCTTCAGATGGACCCCGGCACACTGCCAAAAAAAAGTTATGCTGTTCATCTTTCTCCCAGCCTTCTCCAAAAGGAACTATGGCCTTTTACTGAGGTAACTGTACATTGGGGGAAAGGAAATATTCAGACCTTTTGAGGATTCCTGGGCACTGGCTCTGAACTGATACTAACTCCAGGAGACCCAAAATGTCACTAGAGTCCACCAGTCAGAGCAGGGGCTTACGGAGGTCAGGCGATCAACGGAGTTTTAGCTCAGGTCCATCTCCCAGTGGACCCAGAGGGTCCCTACACCCATCCTGCAGCTATTTCCCCAGTTACTGAGCGCATAGCTAAGTAGACATACTCAGTAACCGGCAGAACCCCTACCCTGGTAGTGAGGTCAAGCAGGCTTAACTCAGGCCATCGCAAGAGTGGCCGAGGGGCAGACACTGGTGGCATTAGGCATGACAAGGAGGGAGTGGCATTTTGGGCCAGGAAGACACAGGACAGGTTCGACGGCAACTCGGCTGGAACTTGAGAATAGGTGAGTCAGTAGCCAAGGGAGGGGAACCCTTTAAGCAAAAGGAGTGGGTGAGTAGAGGAATGGAGGCAGGAATGTGCAAGACATATGCACAGAAAGAGCAAGCACGGGTTTGCCTCAATTATCTGCCAGGCAAGCACAGTCAGAAGGGAAGGAAAGGGAAGGGCTTAGAGGCCAAGGAAGCCGTCATCAGAGAGGGGCGGGCTCTTGCTGCTGGGTGACTGGCAAATGGGCCGCACCACCAGAGTCGTTCCGATTGCCTGTCTGACGACCAGAACCCTCCTGAGAGACAGAGATGCATAGCCCCATTGTTTCACCTCTGTTAGCATTAGTTGTCTTGTTTGCACAATGGGCTGCCAATAGATGTCTTCCTCACTGGATTCTTGGAGGCCTAAATGGGATGATGTCTGAACAGTGATTAGCATAGAGCCAGTATGTAGTGATTGTTTAATAGTTAGTAGCTACTTAATAAATTACCGCGATTAAAACAATAATGTTATCACTGTAACCGGTGTAGTATTTTAGAAAATAGTCACTGGATGGAGCATTTTATCATCCATGAATCATGTTGCTCTTTGTCATCCCGCATGTGATTGCTTCAGCTGAAGGGCAGCTACGGGCCAGCACAAAGAAATCGCTGCTGGGGCAATAAGGGCAATAATCTTGATCACCAGACGAGAGAGAAAACTCCTTTCTCAGTTCCCCGTACTTCCCTTAGGTGTAAGATTGAACTTTTTCCATAAGCCACAGTGCAAAGAATATATAGGCTGTGTCGTGAGAGAGGTTCCCCTGAGACAGTAAGAATAAGTAGAAAGTCTCTCTGCAGCTGGGAGGAAGATTTGTGGAAAACTGATGGAAAGACCGGGGTGACTGTTCTGGCTTTACCTCCTCCAGGAGAGAAACAAGGGAGCTTTGGTTTAATCCCAGAGCTGGGTGGCCTGTTTCTCACTTCCCAGGATATAGTTAGGGCAAATTTCAAGCCCCCTTAGAGAAGTCAGAATCAGAGCAACAATAAACTACCTGATCAGCTGGTTAGAAACAGCCACGGAAAGTGGCTCCGTGGGAGGGACCGGGGAGGGGGGCAGCCTTTCAGAGCTGCTCACACACTAGCCTGGTTCAGAATGGAGGGCTGAGTTCCCCAGGTCCTGAGCTGCCATAGACGGTTGAGACAACTGGTGGCTGAAGCAGATTTGGTAGCCGTTGGTAGCCGCAGCTATCAACACGATGCTCAAAGAACCCTGTTTCTCTTTGTATTTCCTTCCAGTCTCTCCTCCCCTTGGCCAACGTATTTTCCACTGGGAGAAGTGCCAGGTGACACAGGGCATTGGATGCCCTCAAGAGGCCCTCTTCTCAACACAAGTGCCACTCAGGCATGACTTCTCTGCTCACTCCACCACATACAACGCCCAGCGAGGCCATTGAATGGCACCCAGGACCAGGAGCCAGAGCATCACTTAACCTTGCTGAGTGACCTTGGGCAAGTCCCTACCCTTCTTGGGGCCTCATTTTCCTCATACATAGAACAAAGGAGTCACAGCAGATGAGCCCAGATTTTACTTCCTTCCATTTCGGATATTCGATGATACTTATTCTTAGCTCACTCATGCAATTTGCTTCCCCTGCTTTCTCTACTGGTAGATTCTAGGGCACTGCTTCCCACTTTCTCGACATGTTACTTTATACTGGCTGCTGGGTCTGTACGTGGGGAGAAGCCATCCCTCCAACGAGGTTGTCAGTCTCTTGCAAACTTGAATTCCTGATAGGTTCCAACAGGAAAACGATGCATAAACATTGGGGCGTTCTAGGTGTCAGGTGCTTTAAATACCTCCCCTCGACCTTTCATCATACACTTGCAAAATAATTATTATAATCTACAAGTAGTTGATGCTTTAACTCTGGCTCACAATCATACAAGGTTGGAGTTTGTTTGAGTCTGAATTCCTTGCGCTTTTTTTTTTTTAACCACATCACATTGCCTTTTATTCCTGCCTTTAACATCTATTTTCTGAAGTGCCTAAATATTTTTGGGGGGAGCGGGGGGCGGGTGGGGGGGGTGGCAAATGAATCTGGCTATGCCATGGGAGCCGCATGAACACTGGCTGTGGGCTCAGTTCCAGCTGAGTGACAGGTACTCACCACCCAGGACATCAGTGCTGACTATACAGCTTAACAGTAGGAGCAGCGGCACGCTTCTAGAAGCCATCGTTCTCTTCTCCAGGGACAGACGTGCTTTGGAGACCGTGACTAAAAGGATCTCAGAGCCCTTGTCAGTTTTTCCTTGAAGCTCCTGGATTCACCTAGATCTGCAATCTAAACACATTTGCACGGGTGAGGTGGATCCAGGAATTCAGATGCCAAATCACACATGGAGGAAAAAAACAACTTTTTCTGGCGAAACCCAGATTATACAATAAAGGGAATATCAAGATCAATTGTAGAAATTAGGAAATTTTAATTTATGAGGTTTTGTTGTCATCTGCAAGGTCTGAGCCAGTGCCAGGGACCTAACTGTACTGGGCTGAATAGTTTAAAAGTCTGAATGGAGGCATTTGGTGTCTTGTGGGGAGCCTGCCCCTGCTGTTCTCAGGAGAGCCAGCAGAGGACGGCCAAGGCAAGCTTTCTCATAGATGAGGCGTAATGGGCTTCCTACTGCCAAGTCAATGAAATCAAACCAGTCCCAACAGTGAATTTTTTGATGTTAGATTTAAAAGTGACTATATGGTCCAATACCCAATTTTACAGACGAGAAAGCCTGCGGTTGATGGGTCTGAAGTCATTCGTTCCTTGTCACACAGCTACAACCCGAGTTTCTGACTTGGGCTCAACCTTCTTTCCTTTACACTTAGGTGAAACCACATTTTTTAAAAAGAAAATAACTTATAACTTTGTTATCTTTTCCCATCACCAAACAGTACATGAATGATTAAATGATCAATGAAAACCTAGAAAACAGGAAGTAAATCCCATCTCCCAGAGATAAACAATTTAGCGAGTAGCTTATAGAAATCTCCCTCCCTCCCTCTCTTCCTCCCTCCCTCTCTCCCTCCCTCTCTCTCTCTCTCTCTTTCTCTCTCTCTCTCTTTACACAAATGGAGCCACATAGTTCTGTAATCTGGTTTTGTTTCTCAGAAGTGGATTGATTGTCATGAACCCTCTTCCACTGACATAACTTTTATGCAGTTTTGATTCTCTCTTTAGTAAAAATTCACATACACAGGGCTACGACTTCACAGAACCTGCATATTGTCACAAGGATACATTGGCTAAAACACCCTCCACGTGGACCGGCCTGCACACTCCACTGACAGTGCACAGGAGAGTGCTGGTCTCCCCAAACCTCGACAAACACCTAATCTGTCAATTGTTTTTCTTGCTAATTTTGGTATAAAGAAAAACCTCATTGTTTTTGTTCGCATTTAAAAAATACTAATGAAGTTGAGCATCTTTTTATGTAACGATTAGCTTTTAAGTTTTCTTTTGTGGAGTTTTGGTTTACAGCTTTGCACATTTTTCTATCTTTTTTTCCTCTGGAATCTGTGAGGCCTTTTGTTGTATATTCATTGCCTTTTATATATATTTCCTAGGTTGTATTTCTCTTGTTTATGGTTTTTATGCCATACTCAAAATTTGAAAAATTGTCATATTTATCTTCTCCTTTATAACTTTTGGAATTTATATCAGAAAAACTGGCCATCATCACCCATATAAGATTAAAATATCCACTGATATTCTCTTCTATTTTCATCCATCTGACATTTATTTTAGTGTAAACATGGGATTAGGTCTAAGGTTTTTCCCTAAGTAATTATTAAGATGGGCAGTTCATTAAATTCTCATTTAAACATGCTTTATGATCCCAAAATCAGGATACATGTTCTAACTCCCAAATAATAGATTGTTCAAGGGGAATGATGGAACATAATATTTAAGATAGAGACTTTCCTGGAAAATCTGAAGCTTAGCTTCATATTAGGGTCCACATGGTCTCTCTTACACAGGGTTAATAAAGAGGAAAACGAAAGGGTGAAATGTGTGGCGCTGTGGTGACCTCCCCTTTTTCAAATCATTGCGGTAACCCTGCACTCCTCTGACAAACTTCCCTTCCAAAAGTGACAGAGGTATTTTCAACGTCCTGAAACCCCCCCTTTAAACACAAATGGTAAGAACTTCTTTGTCAAGCCGAGTGTCTGGGAGAAGAGAGGTACCGTATCTTCGAGTCATCTATAAAATGAATCTTCACAAGCTGACAGTCACTGAATGCTCACATCTCATCTAATTTAATTGTCATAACGAGGCCACACAGCGCAGGCAGTTCTCGTTAACTTACTTCACACAGGAAGACACTGAAGTTCTTTAACATTAAGTGACTTTCCCAAAGTTTCACAGCTGCTAGATTGCAGAGCCATGATTTAACCCAACACTGTGTGACACTGAAGCCAATGCTGTTTATAACCGGGTGGGGAAAAAAGAAAACAAGTCATTCAAATAAAAACAAAAGCATGACTAACATCATCAGAGCCGTAACTTGTCCTTTCTGGCCCAGTGAATAGCTGGCAGAGGAAAATAGATATTCAAAGAAAGCGCTCTGCCCTCAGTTGCATGGAGGATTACCTGGTCGGCATTCGAGTTCTCAGGACCCTGCTTTCTTCAGCATCCAGAGGCAGCCCAGGCAGTTTCTGGAGTTCTTATACCTTCTTCCCCCCAGAATTATATGACGTTTGTTTTAATCATAGAGCAATCATTTTGTTTAAAAATAATCATCCATCCATAAAAGTCTTATCTACCGTTAAAGTGAACCATAGGAGAGACGGCTTGAGAACGGATCTAAATTGCGTTTTAAATAAGCAGGAGGAAAACCTCTCCCTATTTGCAAACACAGTCTTTTCTGTACGTCCCATGTTATCAACACCAGCAATGCATAGCCTGTAATCTCTTAGAGGCCCATCTTCCTCTGCCCTTATTTACTTTTTCTTTTGTCTCTTTTTTGATCCCTTTGTGGGGTTGATTTCCTTTATTTCTCCTTCCTTTCTATAAAGATGCCCCACTTCGACTCTGGAGAGTCACATGTTTCTGTCCTGGCAGAAAGGATTTGCGGTGTTCGGGGACTGGACACAGGTTATGTCCCCATGTGATGACCTTGAAAAGGTCGTACAGACTTTTTCTCTAAAGCACCAGCCTCACCCCACGCTCCATGTACCACCTGGCTCCTCTCATATCTGAGTTCCTTCTCCTTGTTCTTGAAACACAGGCAAGGAAGTCTTGTCCTAACACAGGGCAGTTATACCAAAAATAGCTCACACTGATAGAATATTTAGTAAAGTATTTTCACCTAAATCTTCAAATGAGGTTCTAACGGAATCCGTGGGAGCCACGCAGGACTTGTATCCCCATTTCACACCCAAGAAAGCCTGCCCAGGTTTCCAGTGACGGTCAGCGGTGGAGCAGGACATGGATTCCAGGCCGTGTGACTCTAAATCTAGCTCTTGTTTGCTGAATCCCAGTGTTAGTAAGAAATAGCTTATTTGGAAAGGGCAGCAAGATTCCTGATATCTCATCCACGCAAGTGCAGGCTTCATCCACACACCATGCAAGGTCATGCTTCCCTGTCTTTTATCGCGTCATTGTTCTTCCAGCAATTCTCTTCACTTTCGTTCTTTGGTCACGTTAATTCACCTTTTAATCAGTAAACTCAGTAGTGTTGAATGCTATCAAGTGCAAGAATGTGTGTGTGGGGGGATGTGTGGGTGTGGGTGCAGTGGAGAAGGGAATCAGAGGTAAGACAAAGTAAAAAATGACCCATCTGTTTCCTGCCCTGCTCTGCAGGAGTTTTCTTTTTCTTTTTTCCTTTTTAGTTAAACTTTATGGGGGTGATGATGGCTAGTAACATGAAAGAGGTTTCACGTGAACAATTCTGTAATTCATCATCTATAAATCACACTGTGTGTTCACCATCCAGAGTCAGCTCTCCTTCCGTCACCATATATTTGATTGCAGGAGCTTTCAATGGCTTAGTTCGGTTTGGGTCTCAGGTTCCTTTTGGAAGGTTTTTCTTATTGTGCTCCCTGCCAGCAGAGACACCTTTCCTTGTGCTTACCTACTGTGTGCTTGCATTGAAATTCTGTTCTCTGCTATCTGGCTAATAAATCTTCAAGCTATTTCCGGTCCGGGATCATCTCAATAACATTATGCTCAGGACACTTTAGTGCTAAAAGAACCAGAAACCTAAGAAAGAGTAGTTGCGTCCAAACCTGTCCCTTTTCTTCTTAGGTGTTTCCTTCTAGAGGACATGTAACAGCGTGCCTATCTTTTTTTCTCCCACAGGCAAAAGCTTCACTTAACTTTTTTCCTTTTTTTAAGAATACATTCATCTCTTTCTCAGAGAGAAATGTTTTATTTCCTCTCTTGGAGGGATTCATGCTCTGAACCTACTTGAAGCATCTTACCTTCATCTTTGTGGTGCTTCTACTTGACTTCTTTAAAAAAAACACTTTTCCAAGTGGAAACTTTTGCAAGGACGTATCTCTATAGAGGGATGGTACATTTCTGAAAAGAGAAGAGTGGTTAAAAATGGTTAGAACAAAGTGAATTTTCTGATGGAAAACAAAAATATGACCTCTTGAGATGTATCCACAAATATTCAGTTAGCTCTTGTTAAAGAAAAAAAAAGAACAGGCCCCACCCAGGTAGAGCCACTTGCCCCCAGGACAGCAACACAAGACTTAGTTGCAGTTTTCTGTCCTCTCAGGAGTGGCATTTTAAACTGGAATTTCCTGATCAACGGTGAGGTCATCTGCCTGATAACCAGGCAGATTGGACCCCTGTCCCCCTTCCTCCAAAGATGGTGACATTACTGGAAACAACCCTTACTTTTGCTAATAACTTTCCTGGCCCACCCAGTTTCCTATAAAAACCTTCCATTTTACACAACTCCTCAGAGCACACCTCCTATTTACTATACTAGATAGGATGCTGCCCGATTCATGAAACACGATTAGATTTTCAAAGATACTCAGTTAACATTTGTTTTTTAACACTCTCTTCAATTGATAACATGCTAGTACAACTGCCCAGTAGGATTTTCTGTGCTAACGGACATGTTCTAATCGGGGCTATTAGTACCACACACCACAGCACGTATCGCCATCAAGCACTTGAAATGTTGCTAGTCACACTGAGGAGCTACATTTAAATTTTTATTTAATTCTTGTCAATTAAATTTAAACAGCTACCTGTGGTTAGTGGCTACCATATTGAACAGGAAAGACCAAGAAGACGGAAGCAGATTTCTTGTAGAAACAAGTGGATGTGAAAGAAAAGAGAAACTTTTCTTATGTGTGAGGAAGCTCAGAGACAGAGGGAAACCTTGGAGAAGTACGTCCTGAGAACTTGAAGGAATTGTGAGGAATTCTGTGGGAAAGCGTAGTACTTGGATTTGACTCAAATTTAATTAGTTCTCCACGCTGACACCCAGACTGTACTTCACTAAGAAATCTTTGTTATATCTGCAGGATGTTTTCTGACTCCAGTAGCGCTGATTGAAGATTGGATGATAGTGACCTTTTGCCTTCCTCCTCAAATGACCGATGAACTCCGTTTTCAAATAGTGGAGCATCTCACTGCGTCTTCATTTGAGGTCAAGGATAAATCGTCTCCAGCTTTGGTGTGATGGCAACTCATTTAGTGCCCATGTTAACTCATGAACAGTTTTTACTTTACTGTGGGTGCCTATTGGAAGTTTCTTGAAAGGGTTGATTATTTTCAGACATCTAAACATTTTGATACTTTCAGATGGGCATAAAAAAAGGACCTCAGCCAGGCAGGGGCAGCGGGGTGGGTAGCACCTACGTAACAGAATGGGTCAGTGTGAGAAAGATAAAAGACAGATGCTTTTAGGAGAACATGAAAAATGAAGTCTGGTAGACGGATTTGGGAAAAGCCTAAAGTGACTCTACAATGAGAAGATGAATCTTAAATTTTTTAAAAATTCTAAATTCTAAGAAAACAGCACACACTATTTATTATTAAAACAAAAAACAAAAACCTCTTGAAAAATTCCTCCTTGCCCCCCCTAGGGTGCACATTTTTTACAGTCTTGGACTTTGTCCTTTCATATTTGACAGATATTATGATCTCCGCTGTGAGCAAGCCCTGTAACATCCCACAAAACTGGAACACATCCTATCAGCGGGACAGAGGAAATGAGTCACTAGCATGTGTTCATTAACTTTTACAATTATGGAGAAACTCTGGTCTTGAGGACAGTAGAGTTTATGCCCACTCACTCAGCCCTGAAGTGGAAGACAGATGGCACAGAGCAATCTCCCCTCACATCTCCTGGGAAATCTATTATCTGTATTTGTGGAAAGCTCCACCAGCTAGAAAACATCAGCTGGTTTGCTCAGGAGGTACAAAGGAAGTTATGCCACAGAGATGAAAATTGGAAAGTCTATACATGACTAGCTCCCTCCCTCTCACTCTCCCGCCTTCCCCCCTCCTTTCCCCGCGCTCTTTAAGTCACTTTATTTCCTCTGTACTACACACTTGTTTCTCATCTGCGGTGTCTTGCTATATCACATCTTCAAAATGACTAGGTAAAAATGCAGTTCCCCTTGTTGCCAAATTCCTGATTTCATTTTTCTTGTTTTGCATTTTAAAAAGATTTTTTTATGGTGACATTACTTTATTAGGTTTAATTTATATAGAATAAAATGTACATATCTTAAATATTAAGCTTGAATCTCTACACTGGTGCAACAGTAACCAAGATCAAGATATCGAACATTTCCATCACCTCAGAAACTTTCTTCCTGCTACTTTCCAATCAATCCCCCAACCAAGGCAATCGCTATTCTGACTTCTATCACCATAGGTTAGTTTTGTCTTTTTGTTTTTTAAAAAATCTTTATATGAATGAAATCATATCATATGTACTCTGGTATGTCTGCATTGCTTCACTGAACAAAGGGTTCTTATGATTCTTCCACATCTTCCATATTAATAATTTGTTCTTTCATCATGCTGAGTAGCATCCTGCTGAATGAATATTGCACGGGTTGTTATTCTGATTACTCATCTTTGACTGGTGGACATTTTGGAAATATCTAGCTTCTGACTAAAGCTGCTGTGAACATTCTTAGTCTCTTGGCAGACGTGTTTTCATTCCATGACGAGGAGTGGGATGGGTGGGTCACGGGATGGGTGTACATTTGAGTTTGTTCGAAAGAGACAAACTGTTTTCCAGAGCAGCTTTTGAACCATTTAACACTCCCACCAGCAACGGATGAGAGATCCAAGCATTCACATCCTCAATACCACTTGGTTTTCTCAGTCTTTTATTTTTTTTCTCTTAACTCGAAAAGTAAGATAGTCATTGCTTGTGCTGTAAACGATCACAGAGAAAGGAATTAAAAACTACCCAAAGAAAGATGGGCACTATATAATAATAAAGGGATCGGTCCGACGAGAGGACATAACCCTAGTAAACATCTCCGCACCCAACATAGGAGCAACTAAATATATAAAACAGATATTGACTGACATCTGATATCGACAGAGATCAACAGTAACACTATCATAGTAGGGGACTTCAACACACCTCTGACAACATGGGACAGGTCTTCCAGACAGAAAATCAATATGGAAACAACGGCCTTAAATGACACATTGGACCACTTGGATTTAATCGATATTTTCAGAGCATTTCACCCCAAAGCTGCAGAATACGCGTTTTTCTCAAGCGCACAGGGAACATTTTCCAAGATAGACCATATGTTAGGCCACAAAACAAGTCTTGATAAATTAAGAAAATTGAAATCATACCAATTGTCTTCTCTGACCACAGTGCTATGAAATTAGAAATGAATTACAGGAAAAAAACTGGAAGACACACCAATTCATGGAGGCTGAATAACATGTTACTAAATAATGAATGGGTCAACCGGGAGATCAAGGAAGAAATCAAAAGATATCTTGAGACAAACGAAAATGAAAACATGACGACCCAAAATCTATGGGATGCAGTGAAAGCAGTCCTAAGTGGGAAATTCATAGCTTTGCAGGCCTACCTAAAGAAACAAGAAACATCACTAATCAACAGTTTATCTTCACACTTAAGGGATCTGGAAAAAGAACAGCAAAATAAGCCCAAAGGGAGTACAAGGAAGGAGATAATAAAGATCAGAATGGAAATAAATGAAATAGAAACCAGAAGAACAATACAAAAGATCAATGAATCCAAGGGTTGGTTCTTAGAAAAAATAAACAAAATCGACAAACCTTTAGCCAGACTCATTTAAAAAAAAGAGAGAGAGGACCCAAATTAATAAAATCAGAAATGAAAGAGGAGAAGTGACAACAGACACCACAGAAATACAAAAAAATTTTAAGAAATTACTATGAGCAACTATATGCCAACAAATTGGACAATCGGGAAGAAATGGACATTTTCTAGAGGCATACAACCTTCCAAGGCCAACTCAGGAAGAAACAGAAAACCTAAATAGACTGATTACCACCAAGGAAATTGAATCAGTAATCAACAATCTCCCAACAAACAAAAGCCCTGGACCAGATGGCTTTATAGGTGATTTTTACAAAATGTTCAAAAAAAAATTATCACGTATTCTCTTCAAGCTCTTCCAAAAAATCCAGAAGGATGGAAGGCTCCCAAACACTTTTTACGAAGCCACTATCACCCTGATCCCAAAATCAGACAAAGACACCACAAAAAAAGAAAACTACAGGCCGATACCTCTCGTGAACATAGATGCAAAAATCCTCAACAAAATATTAGCGAACAGAATTCAGCAATACATTAAAAAGATCATACACCATGATCAAGTGGGATTCATCCCTGGTACGCAAGGGTGGTTCAATATCCGCAAATGAATTAATGTGATAAACCACATTAACAAAATGAAAAATAAAAATCACATGATCATATCAATAGATGCAGAAAAAGTATTTGATAAAATTCAGCAGCCATTTATGATAAAACCCCTTAAGAAAGTGGGAATAGAGGGATCATATCTCAACATAATAAAGGCCATATATGATAAACCCACAGCTAACATCATACTCAATGGGGAAAAGCTAAAACCATTCCCCTTAAGATCAGGAACAAGACAAGTTTGCCTACTTTCTACACTTCTATTCAACATAGTGCTGGAAGTTCTAGCCACAGCAGTCAGACAAAAAAAAAAAAAAAAAGAAATAAAAGGCATCCAAATTGGTAAGGAGGAAGTAAAATTGTCATTAGATGCAGATGACATGATACTACATAGAAAGAACCCTAAAGACTCCACCAAGAAACTATTAGAGCTGATAGATGAATTTAGTAAAGTAGCAGGATACAAAATTAATGTTCAGAAATCAGTTGCATTTGTATACACCAATAATAAAACATCAGAAGGAGAAATTTAAATAAAAAATCCCATTTACAATTGCTTCAAAGACTATAAAATACCTGGGAATAAATTTAACCAAAGAAGTAAAAGATCTGTACTCAGAAAATTATAAGACACTGAAGAAAGAAATGAAAGAAGATACAAATAGATGGAAACACATACCATGTTCATGGATAGGAAGAATTAATATAGTTAAAATGTCCATACTGCCTCAGGCAATATACATATTCAACGCAATTCTTACCAAACTACCAACGACGTTTTTCACAGAAATAGAACACATGATCCTAAAATTTATATGGGACCATAAAAGATGCTGCATAGCCTCATCAATCTCGAGAAATAAGAACAAAGTGGGAGGTATAACGATACCTGACATCAAATTATACTACAAGGCTACAGTAATCAAAACAGCATGGTACTGGCATAAAAACAGACACATAGATCAATGGAACAGAATAGAGAGTCCAGAAATAAATCCATGCCTATATGGCCATTTAATCTATGACAATGGAAGCAAGAATGTACAGTGGGGTAAAGACAGTCTATTCAATAAATGGTGCTGGGAAACCTGGACAGACACATGCAAAAAAAGAAGCTGGACCACCTCCTTACACCATATACAAAAATAAATTCAAAATGGCTTAAAGACTTAAATGTAAGATCTGAAACCATAAAATTCCTAGAAGAAAATATAGGAAGAAACTTCACAGACATTACCCGGATTAAGATTTTTACTGATATATCCCCTCACGTAAGGGAAGTAAGAGAAAAAATAAACATGTGGGATTACATCAAACTAAAAAGTTTTTTCACAGCAAAGGAAACCATCAGTAAAACAAAAAGGGATCCTACTGAATGGGAAAAGATATTTACCAATGATATATCTGATAAGGGGTTAATATCACAAATTTATAAAAAACTCACTCAACTCAACTCCAAAAAAACAAACAACCCAATTAAAAAATGGGTAGAGGACATGAAGAGACATTTTTCTAAAAAGGACATACAGATGGCAAACAGACATATGAAAAAATGCTCAACCTCACTAACCATCAGAGAAATGCAAATAAAAACCACAATGAGATACCACCTCACCCCAGTCAAAATGGCTATCATCAAGAAATCAACAAACAACAAGTGCTGGCGCAGATGTGGAGAAAAGGGAACATTTGCGCACTGTTGGTGGGATTGCAGATTGGTGCAGCCACTATGGAAAACTGTATGGAGGTATCTCAAAAATTTGAAAATGGAACTACTTTATGATACAGCAAGTCCACTCCTAGGTATCTATCCGGAGAAATCCAAAACTCCAATTCAAAAAACGTTATGCACTCCTATGTTTATTGCAGCATTATACACAATAGCCAAGACATGGAAACAACCAAAATGCCCATCGGTGGACGACTGGATTAAGAAACTGTGGTACATTTATACAATGGAGTATTACGCAGCCATAAAGAAGAAAGAAATCTTACCATTTGCAACAACATAGTTTGACCTAGAGAACGTTATGTTAAGTGAAATAAGTCAGACAGAGAAAGACAAACACCATGTGATCTCACTTATATGTGGAATCTAAAGAAAAGAATAAGCGAATGAACTAATCAGAAACAGTTTTGGAGACAAAAAGGAAAAACTGAGGGTTACTAGATGGGCGGGGGGCGGTGGGGCTAAGGGGGAAGGTGAGGGGATTAGAAAACAGTCAGTAACCACAAGATGGTCACGGGGTTTTGAAAATTAATTTGGGGAATGTAATCAATAATGTTGCAAAGATTTTGTAGAGTATTCGATGGACACTTGTCTCATTAGGGAGACCACCTCAGGGATGATGTAGATGCCTGATCACTGCACTGTACACCTGAAGCTGAAGCTGAACAACAATGAATGTTAACTACAAGTTTATATGTGTGTGTGTCTGTGTGTGTATATACTTACAAGAAGCGGAGTACAGCATTAGGAATAGAGACAGTGGAAACGTAATGGCTGTGTGCGATGTCAGAGGGGTAGTGGATGGGGGAGGGGGGTTCATACAATGTGAGGGATACAAATGATAAACGTCTAAGTATTAGTTTGTTTTGTGCACCTGAAACTGATTTAAAAAAACTACCCAAAGAAAGTGACCCTGACTATAGAGAGAAGGGAATTCATATGTGGGCGAATCAGTATTCCTTTCTGACCCTCATTGTTGTCATTAAGATAATGGCACTGGAGTGGATGATTTCTGAGGCATTTTTAACTAAAATAGTAGATAAGGAGGGAGGCAGGTGAGCGTTGTGGTTGGTGCACAGGCTTTGGCATCAGAGACTCAGGTTCTCACCAGCCTCCACCACTTATTCGCTGGGGGGGGGGCTTTGAATAGATAGTTAGCCCCCAATAATACTGTATTTTCTTACTAACAAAATCGGATATGAGTTGTACATCGGCCATAGGAAAATTGTGACTATTAAATGAGATAATGAATGCAAGAACACATAGCAAGTTCTTACATAGCAAGAACTTAGTAAATGTCAGATTTTTAAAAATGGACACTTTTAAAGTATATTCTGGGGGAGATGGTGATGTTTTAATTAACATGGCCGATCCTTGGTGTAGCTGACATGATATGGATGGTAGTTTCTGATAAGACAAGTAAAGAGTTAACAGGAGCTGGCTTGTGAGCTGGCAGGAATGAGCTTAAAAATTAACAGCTTGGCTCTGAACCCCCTGGCTGGCACTGCACCTGCAGGCTGACAAGCACCTTACATCCACCATAGGTGAGAACAGAACAGTTTCCAATCGCAACGGCAACCCCCTACACACGAACAAACACCCATCAGGGATGGGAACAGAACAGTTTCCAATCACAACGGCAACCCCCTGCAAGCTGACATCCATCATAGATGGGAACAGGACAGTTCCCAGGAGAAGATAATTGTAACAGCAGCCCGCCTGCAAGCTGACAAACACCCTACATCCTGCTTAGAAAAATACAAAACTCGAGCTAAACAGAAACCCGCTGCAGCTCTATCAAAAGGAGTTTTGCCAGTTCCAAACCAAACTCTCCCTCTCCCTCTCTGCTTGACTTTCAATAAAGCTGCTCTTGTTCTTGTAGAGTCTCGTGAATACTTTCATGTTCTGAAAATGACCAAGGGTTGATTATACACCAGGACAGTTTCCTCCTTGTGGGATCTCCAAAGGCTCGAAGTACTTCATTATTACAAAAGTTTTCAAACAAAAAGTGGAAAGACTTTACAAAGGGGGTATACTTTTACGTGTATACTCATCACAGATTCTATCATTAGCATTTTACTATCCTTGCTTTATCACTCATTTATACATTTACCCATCTCTCAATCAACCCATTAATCCATGTTAAGTTTTTTTTGATGCATTTCAAGTAGATTGTAGAATCACTGCATTTTCCTCTAAATACTTCATCCTACACGTCATTTTCTAAAGTTCAATATTTATTTCGTTTTTTTTTATTTTGAGACAACATTTACAAACAATGAAATGCACAAATCCCTCATATACATTTGCAGTTGTGACAAGTGCATACAATCGTGTAAAACAACCTCCAATGAAGATACAGAAAATTTCTATCACCCTAGAAATTTCCTCATGCCCCTTTCCAACCAATTCCTACCTCATCCAGAGGCAAGCACTGTTCTGATTTTTTTCCATTGGAAAAAATTAAAAATCATTTAGATTAGTTTTAAAATCCGGAACTTCTATCACTGGAATTAAAGAGTATATATTCTTGTGTGCATGACTTCTTTTATTCAGTAAAATGTTTTTGGGATTCATCCATGTTGTTATGAGTAGTCTGTGTACCAGTAATTCGTTCCTTTTTATTGTTCTCTTTTAGTGTTCCACAGAATGAATATACCACAGTTGATTCATTCTCTTGATATCTGAATGTTTCCAGTTTTTGCCACAAAAATAAAGCTGCTGTGAACATTCTCAAATAAGTCATTTTGTGGCTATATTTTCATTTCACTCAGATAAATACCTAGGAATTAATGAATCATAGAATAGATAGTTGTTTAGTTTTGTAAGAATCTGCTAGACTGCCCCCAAAGTGGCTAAACCATTTTACATTCCTCCCAATTATGTATGAGAGGGGAGAATGCTTTTGCAATTTCCACAGAGGTTTTTCTATCTACACGTGTGAATTTCTCTACCGGCAGACATGGCTGATGGCTTCAGGAGCCTGAATATGGCTACAGGGACACTTCCACCACTGTCATCACACTGGGCTTTAGAAAGTAGGTTACTTGTGTAAGGAATTCCAGGATCATCCTAAATGCCTGTTGGACCCCACAGATTAGAGCAGAGCAGGCCCTGGGGTCACCACCTGTAGGGGACTGTGTCATGGTGTGTCATTACACCTGTGCCCATGGGAGCCGGGAAATACATTCTTTGTTCTTTCTTGGTAACCCCTGAAGATAAAGATGGTTAAAAAAAAAAATCATATCTAGAAACCCAAGTTTTGGTAAGATTTAAAAGAGAGAAATGAAGGGTTAGTGCCAAGAGACAGAAAGTGGGCATCAGACTTGAGCCTGTGGATCAAGGCGTGGAATCAAATACCGGAGTTTTTTGTTTTTTTTTTTTTTTTTTTTTTTTAAGAAGCCACTCGCTGTTTTTCCAGGGCAAAGATGGGTTCTTTGTTTATTTTCCTCTCTATTATAGTCCATATGCTTAGCTGAGAAAGTGTCTTCGTATCTCTTCCAATGACGGTGTCCTTGTTCAACAATTCTCTAAACCTTCTTTAGATAAGAATTTTATGGGCATCCTTCCTGGGGTTCAGCCTTCAAATGAATAAATCTTATGGTTTTATAGCAAAGTCTTGCCTTTGTTTCCTTTTAAAGATAACATAATTTATAATGTGCAAGCTTGCTGTCTGTCTCCTCCCTTTATGTATACATCAAGTGAGCAAACATTTGGCCATGACACAGATGGCCGTAGAGTTGGTTCAATGTTTGTGAGTATAGCAACCCGAGATCCTCTTATTAGAAATAACCCTAGGAATGCCTGGACCCAGGAGACCGGAGGTGTTCAGCTAGCTCCTTTAGGATATGTGCTTCCAAAAGCGAAGCAGTTGAAAAGGAACCGGAATCAGGGAATGTCAGAGCTCACCTGACAAGGGAGCCAGTGGAACTGAAGCAAGGGTAGGCCTGACTTCTGTGGTCATAGTTTATTGGAGATTGTTCCAGTTAAGATTTTGTTTATGGTGAAAGAGAACCATGCTCCAGCAAGCTCAAATTCAAGTGGGTTTGCTGAAAGGATAAAGAAGCATCTTGCTGAAACAAAGCATGGCTGTGCCTTATGGGCTTTGGCTGGGGACAGGAGAAGCCATCAGTGATGGATGCAGCCAGTGACTCTGGGATCGTATGGTCTGTGGTTCCCTTTGGGCACCTATTCTACTCTCTTGCTTCTACCCCGAGCCTGGCATTCTTTGTATATTCCTGAACACATAACTGAATATGGCTGCCCCCGCCCCAATGCTCCCTGACCCTTTAGGAAAAATTAAAAAGCATGAAATGGATGGCTCTTTATGTCTGTTGGAATGAAGGTTGAAAATCCCAGCATCTTCCTTGACTCCTGGTTAGTCATTTACGACCATGCTGAATTTTCTTTTCTGAATGTGAGCACAGGCAGTGGGACAGCTGAGCCTCAGATTCCTCATTGCTATGTCAGGGATAAAAATAGTTCTACCCTGCAGAGTTTTTGTGATGATTAAATCCATTTACTACATGTAAAATGCATAAAACAATGCCTAGAAAACATGATATTTGTGTTACCTAATATTATCTGCTATTCTCCTGCTCTTCCCCTCTCACCATCTCTACCACTTGCCCCTAGATCTACTCTCCACTCATCTCTGCCCTGCTTTGGGCCACTGAACGGTTGTCCTCTTCAGAATGCATGCCCTGGCCTTCCTTGCCTGCAGGCTCCCAGGAAGGTCTGGACAATGGGAGCATGTAAAGCGAGAGAAGGTGAGGTCAGAATCTCTCCTTCTCCCTGGTCTGGCACTGAATCCTAAAGTATTGCAATGTAGGTGAGGTAATAACTTATAAATCTGGTATACAATCTTTAAAAAACATAAAAAGTAATTATAAATCTATGTTGATGGATAAGCAACGCAAAAGCAGTAATTTGTGTCATCAATAAAATAGAATGGAGAGGGATAGAGACATCAAAGAGTAGAGTTTTTATGTGTGCTTGAAGTTAGGTTGTTATTAGTTGAAAATAGATTGTCAAAACTTTAAGATGTTTTATGTAATGGCAATTGTAATCACAAGGAAAATATCTATAGAATATACACAAAAGTAAATGAATAGGAAATCAAAACATGTCACTAGAAAATACTCATGAAACACAAAGGAAGATATCAAGAGGTGAAAAAAGCAACAAAAATAGAAGAAATACAGAAAGCAATTTTTAAAATGGTAGTAGTAAGCTCTTCCTTGTCAGTAATTATTTTAAATGTAAACAAATTAAACACCCCAATTGAAATATATAGACTGGCTGAATGGATGAAAAAGCAAGATTCAAATATAGGCTGCCTACAAGAGAATCACTTTAGATTTAAGAACTGACATAAGGTAAAGTGAGAAGTGAAGAAAGATACCACGTAAACAGAAGCATAATGAGAAAGGGGTAGCTATAGTGATATCAGAAAAAATAGACTTTAAAGCAAAAAATGTCAGAAAAGATATGGTAGGACATTATATAATGATAAAAGAGCCAATTCACCACAAAGATACAACAGTTATAAACATTTACTCACCTAACATTAAAGATCCAAATATATGAAAACATTGACAGAACTGAAGAGGAAATAGACAGCAACACAATAAAAGTAGGAGACTTCAATATTACAATTTCAGTTATTGATAAATAAATCAAACAGAAGATCAATAAGGATACAGAGAATTTGAACAACACTATAGATTGATTGGAGTTAAGAGACATATACAGCACTCTCTACCCTACAACAGTAGAATACACTCATGGAATATTCTCAAGGACACATGAAATATTCTGCTGGATAAACCACAAAATAATTTTTCACAAATTTAAGAAGATTGAAATGATACAACGTATCTTTTTCAATCCTAATGGAATGAAACTAGAAATCAATTGCTAAAAGAAAATAAGAAAATCTACAACTATGTAGAAATAAAACAACGCACTTTTAATCAACCGATGAGTGAAAAAAAAATCAAAAGGAAATTTAGAAAATATATAGACACAAATGAAAATGGAAACACAACATACCAATACTTACGGGATGCAGGAAAAGCAGTACTAAGATGAATGCTTGCATTAAGAAGGAAGGAAGCAAGATCTCAAATATACAACTTCACCTTACACCTCAAAGAACTACAAAAAGAAGAAAAAACTAAACCTAAAGGTAGAGGAAGGAATGAAATAATAGAGATTAGAGCAGAAATAAATGAAATAAAGAACAGAAAAGCAGTAGAAAAAAATGAAACCCAAAACTGGTTTTTTGAAAGAGCAACAAAATTGAAAAACTGTTAGCTAGACCAACGCAGAAAATAAGGGAAGACAAAATAGAGCCACAGCAAACTTTAAAACTCCTGTGCACCAGAAGAAACAATTAGCACAGTGAAAAGGTAACCTACAGAAAAGGAGATAATAATTGCAAATCATATATCTGATAAGGGGCTAATATCCAGAATTTATTTTAAAGACATCTTCAACTCAACAACAACAACAACAACCACCACCAAATAAATCCCAAATAATCCAATTTAAAAATTGGCAAAGGACTTGAATAGACATTTCTCCAAAGAAGATACACCAAAAGGCAAATAAACACATGAAAAGATATTCAATATAATTATTAGGGAAATGCAAATCAAAACCACAATCAGATATCACTTCACACCTATCACATGGCTGCTATGAAAAGAAAGGAAACTAATATGTGTTGGCAAGGATGCAGAGAAGTTGGAACCCTGTGAACTATTGGTGGGAATATAAAATGGTGCAGCCATTTTTAAAAACAGTATGAAAATCCTCAGAAAATTAAAAATAGAATTACCCCATGATTTAGCAATTCCACTTCTGGGTGTATGTCCTAAAGAGCTCAATCCTAGAGAGCTCAAAGCGGGGTCTTGGAAACCTATTTGCACACCATTTTCACTGCAGCATTTATTCACAAGAGTCAGGAAGTGGAAGCAACTCAAATGTCCATCAACAGATTAATGACTAAAGAAAGTGAGGTATACACCTGCATGGAACATTACACATCCTTAAAGAGAAGGAAATCCTTTCAGATGCTACAACATGAATGAAACTTAAGGATATTATGCTAGGCAAAATAAACCAGTCACAAAATGGCAAAAAACTGTATGATTCTACTCGCATAAACTATATAGTCAAAACCATACAAACAGAAATCGGAAAGGTAGTGACCAAGAGCAGGAGGCAAAGGGAGCAGAATCAGTGTTTAATAGTCTTAGAGATTTAGTGTCGCTAGATGAAGAAGTTCTAGATACCTGTTGCACAGAAGTGTAACTATATTTGACACTATGCAAGTGTACCTTAAAAATGATTAAGATGAAAATTTTAATGTTATGTGTTTTACCATATTTTTAAAAAATTCTACTGGACAGTGCTGATTTATAAATAGCTTGTAAATAAACACATGGTTTTTAGAGATCTATTTGATTTTTAGAGAGCTCAGTTTAAATCCTTGCTTTCTCTTTGATCTCACAATTTCAATTTTAGGGATCCATCATAAGAAGAAAAAAGTGTGTGTGTATATATGTAGGTATGTATATATTTACATATATAAATTATTTTAAATATATACATATATTTATGTTTATTGACATAATATAAACTACAAAGAAATGTAAAAATTAGAACAATGCAACTATATCATCCATACATAACAAAAACGATTAAATAAATGATTCTGTGAATGCTATAGCGTATTAGGCATCTATTAGGGGTAATGATCTAAATTTGTATAAATATGACCTAGAAAATTATTTACAATATATTGTTTCCTGAAAAAGAGCAGTGTCGAAACTATTGAATAGTGTGTACTATTTAAATGTGACATAATGCCTATATTTTAAGTGACGGATCAAAAGATGGAGAAAGAATCATCTATGTTTTCCCATCAGCACGTGAGGTGGCCAGGACCCTTCCATCTGACAACCTCTTCCTACCACGTAGTAGCCTCCAGCTACTTTCCTATCTCTTCTCTCTCTTTGTCATCCAATTGCTTGAAGATGTGGTCTAGCTTTGTGACCTCCCCTTCCTAATGCCCCGTCACGTCACAACCTTCTGGTACCTGGCTTCGGTCGTCAGCACTGGCTCATCGTTCAGTTCTCTCTAAAGTGACTCTGACCTCCCTTTGGCTAAATTCAGTGTTGCTTCAACTCTGCTCAGTATTTTGCCTGTTGGCCACCACGTTTTCCATGAAATGCTTCCGTGACTACTTCTGATCCTGGCTTTCTTCCTACATAGATATCTGCTTCTTCCCGGGCCATTGCAGGCTTCCTTTTTTCAGCCTGGCCTTAAATCCTCGCTCACCACAGGGTTTGGTTCTGTCTGTTTCTGGGCTCCTTTGCACACGGTCCCCTGAGGCAAACAATCAGCATTCGTGGCTTCAGTCAGCAGGATTCCAGATCAGCTGTAGCCCAGCGAGACGCTGTCCATTTATTGGACCACAGTTTAGAAGCCTTTCTTCAGTGCTCTGCTGACACCTCAAAATCTACACTTTCCCCAGCGGAACTTGTCATATTTCTTGCCATTCCCTAAGTCTACTTGTTCTGATGTTTTCTCCTTCCCTGAGTGACGGGGACCACCACACACGCATTTGTCTAACCCCGAAATGTGAGTGTATTCTTTAACTCTTGCCTCTTTCATGCGGGGAGAATCCATTCAATCATTGAGTCTGGCAGAATCTGCATTCCTTCATATTTTTTGAAGCAGTCCATTTGTGTCCTTCCCCAAAGAGACAAAAGAGGTGACTGGTAAAGAATACAGGCTCTGGGGTGAAACTGCCTAAATGTGTGTAGCAATTGTGTCACCTAACCTCATCATCTGAGCCAAAGTACACTTTTAGTCTCCTCTCGTGTAAAACACAAATACTAACCATAGGGTTATCATTCCTTGCATAATGGGGTAATGTGAAGAATGAATGGGCTGATTCATACAGAGAGCCTAGAATGGTGCCTGACACACAGAGCGCCTTCCATAAACACTGAGCCCGAACGCCATTATTTCTGGCCCACGGACAACATGCCTTGTCTGGATTGTTACCACAGCTTCTTAACTAGTCTCCCTGATTCAAGCCTGGTCCTTTTTTTTTGTTTTTATTTTTTTAATTAATTAGTTAATTTTTTTTTTTTTTTTTATTAAGAAGGGCACAACTCACAGTGGCCCATGCAGGGATCAAACCAGTAACCTTGGCGTTATTGGCACCGCGCTCTAACCAACTGAGCTAACCGGCCACCCCATGCCTGGTCCTTTTTTAACCTATCCCTGTAATGCAGCCAAAATGAATTCCCTAAGAACAAAATGAAATGTTTCTCTTGTGAGAAAATCCCTAAGCAGACCTTAGGACCTTGTTATGTACTCTTTCCATGGAAGCAAATCCCTCCATTGTCTGAGGAGGGATCCTCCATGGACCTTAGGGATCTCCTCCCTCACCCTTTTCATACTACAAACAACTGTTTGCCTTTCTGGGAAAGTTCCTGAGTTTTGCTCTTTCTCAGGTACTTTCCTCTTCCTAGATTCTCCCACCACTGCTCAAACACACCCCAAATCATGCTGACCCTTGACACTCAAGGACACACAAGGGGAAAATCACCTGGCAAAATGAAACTTTCTGGGAAACTCTCTTGCCTGAAGCCGGGTGCTGCCCAGGCGGGTGTGGGACTCAGGTGGGGGTGGGTGGAGCTTGCTCCCGGCCCCTTCCCTTTGCCATAAGCCAGCCCAGGGGAAAACGGACGGTGTACGGGACATGTGGGCACAGTGGCCTATAAAACATCTCATACCAAACTGATGGAAAACATCAGGGGAGCCCTGGGGCCTAAAGAAACAGACGAAACGGCACAGGACGCAGCGAGCCTTACTTAACACGTTCTCTTCTGTTCCTCCTATTTCGCCATCCCTTCCCCTTTTCCCAGGCTGCTCCCGGCCCTTCTCCATCCCTCCTGCCAATAATGCCCCTTTTTCTTTGCTTCTCGCGCACTTTTCTTTCCCTCGTTTCTTCCACGTGCGCCCAACGGCGCCGTTCTAGAACACCGAAGTAGATGCGTTGGACAGGACGTGCGCCTGTTGGGAAAATCACCCCGAAGGAGCCTGACCCAGCCTTGACCCGGCGGAGGAGGCTGGGACTCCCGCACGCCCCGCGCAGGCAGCCCCGCACTGGGCGCTCCAGCGCCTCTGGCGGCTGCGTGCCCGCAAGTGTGACTCGCAAGGCCCCAGGGGCAGGGCCTGGCTCACCAGGGAACAGGGCTGCGCCATGAGGTCAGCGAGGGCCTCGCTCGCCCCAGGCCGGCCCCTCCCCGTGCTGGTCCTGGCGGTGCTCCTGGTCGACTCTCTTGGCGAGGATTTCATTGTTCAGCCTGAGTGGGGCTTTGACTCCTCTGAAATCACCATCCCCAAGAAGCTGAGCGTCCGCGGAGGGGAGCAGGGTGCGAGCAAGCGCGTGTCCTACCTCCTGCAGGTGAAAGGGAAGAAGCATGTCCTCCAGCTGTGGCCCAAGAGGTCTGTGCTGCCGCGCCATCTGCAGGTTTTCTCCTTCACCGAGCAGGGGGAGCTCCTGGAGGAGTACCCTTACGTCCCCAGGGACTGCAACTACGTGGGCGTGGTTGAGGGTACTGGGGAGTCGGAAGCTACCGTCAGTATGTGCATGGGGGGTCTCCGCGGCATCTTGAAAATCGATGCCCAACATTACCAGATCGAGCCCCTCAAGGCCTCGGCCACTTTCGAACATGTCGTCTACCTCCTGAAGGAGCAGGCATTTCACCAGCACCTCTGCGGCTTAACTCAGAAGGAGGGAGAACAGCGGGCGGCCCCCCGTGACCGTGCCGCCAGGCTGGGGGACTTGACCGGAATCATTAGACACCAAAGGTACTTGGAATTAGCCTTGATCTTTGATCATGAGAGATATTTGTTTTCCAACTCCAATCTGTCTGACGTCACAAGCGATGCCATTCTCCTGACTTCGATTATGGACACGTACTTTCAGGAGCTCCATATGAGAATACAACTAGGCACACTGGAAGTATGGACGGATCAAAACAGAGTTGATATCTCTTTTCCAACCTTACAGAAGGCTTTAGGCCAGTTTTTGATCTATCAAAAAAATATACTAAGTGCTCAGCTTTCAGCAGATTGGATACAACTGTACGTTAAAGGACATTATATTGATGCGCTTGCGTGGTCCTGGGGCAGAGTGTGTACTAAGGAATACGGTGCTTCTATAAGCGTTTTTCCTGATTTAAGTGTCCTTGGACCTGCCACGTGGGGTGCTCATAACCTGGGCCACAGCGTGGGAATGGTCCATGACGTACAATACTGCCGATGTAAAGGAAGGCGTAGCTGCATTATGGGCACCGGACGAACTGGGTTCAGTAATTGTAGTTATATTCAGTTTTTAAACTTCGTGCGCAGACATGCAGACTGTCTGAGTGATATCCCTGGACATAGTTATGTGGTGAAGAGATGTGGAAACAAAATCGTGGAAGACGACGAGCAATGTGATTGTGGTTCCCTCCAGGACTGCGAAGCAGACCGCTGTTGTGAACCAGGTTGTAAATTCAGACACGGTGTCAACTGTAGCACTGGACTTTGCTGTCACAACTGTCACTTTCGTCCATCTGGGTATTTGTGTCGGAAGGAAGAAAATGAATGTGACCTTGCAGAATACTGTGACGGGACATCAGGTCTCTGCCCCAATGACACTTACAAGCAGGATGGAACCCCGTGCAAGTACGAAGCCCTGTGTTTCAGCAAGGGGTGCCGGTCGGCCTATATGCAGTGCCAACACATTTTTGGATCTGATGCCCTGGAAGCCGCTCATCAGTGTTATGAGGCAGTTAATTTAATAGGTGACCAACACGGGAACTGTGGTATTATGGGGAGCAGTTCCTATAAAAAGTGTACAAAGCGGAATTCATTATGTGGCAGGGTGCAGTGTATAAACGTCAAAACCCTCCCTGATATGCCAGATTATACGACGATTGTTTCTACTCACCTGCGGGATGAAAATGTCATCTGCTGGGGCACAGGCTATCATACGTCCTTGGTACCCTTGGGCATACCTGACATCGGTGTGGTAAATGATGGCACCTTCTGTGGTGAGGACCGGATATGTGTGAACAGAACTTGTTTCAGTACCTCAGTCCTGAAGTATGACTGTCTGCCTGAGAAGTGTAACCACAGAGGCACCTGCAACAATAACAGAAACTGTCACTGCATGTATGGCTGGGCGCCTCCGTTCTGTGAGGAGATGGGTTATGGAGGAAGCATTGACAGTGGGCCGCCTGGATGGCAAAAACCGGAGGTGCCCCCCTCAGCGAAGGTTGTGCCACTTATATTAGGACGCCTTCTTTTGTTAGTCATTTCAGTGATTATTGTGATTTTCAGGCGAATGATAGCAAATTGCTTAAAACCCAAACAGAAAGAAACACCACTACCGACTGACATTGTAGATAAACAACTGATTGTAGACGAGCAACCGATTGTAGATAAACAACCGATTGTAGGTAAACAACCGGTTGTAGGTAAAAAACCGGTTGTAGGTAAAAAACCGGTTGTAGGTAAAAAACCGGTTGTAGGTAAAAAACCGGTTGTAGGTAAAAAACCGGTTGTAGATGAACAACCAAAGGAACAAAAAGTTATAAAAACCAAAAAAGTAATCAAGAAATCCCCAGCCCCTCCAAAACCAAAGGTCAAACGTTGAACAAGCTTATTGTTTATCCAAATGGCTCTTCATCCTTTTTTACTTAATTTTCCTTCAAGATTGATCAGCAAATAAACGATATTCTTGTTCAGGAAATAAATCAGTGCACTTACTTTTCTTAGTATTCCCTTGCCCCTTGGTTTGTGATCAAGTTTTGGATATCCTGAAAAGAATGCCCCGGTGGCTATTCAGAACACAAAAGCCATGGATGTTGTGAGTTTCATAGAATTACAGTAGTTTTTCAGAGTAGAGTCCTGAGTATACATAAACATTGTGGAATGACTACCAAGATCAAGATAATTAGCACATCTATCACTTCACATAGTTAAATTTCTTTGGAGGGAAATTTAAGAGAATGCTTGAGAATGCTTGAGAGCAACTCTCAGCCAACTTAGTTATATTGTTAACTACAGGTATTATTAACCAGCGACACCATGCTGTACATTAGAATCTCAGCACTTACATTACTGATAACTGAAAGTTTGTAGCCTTGACCTACATCTAGGTCAAGCTCTTCCATTTTCCCATTCCCCCAAGCTCTCCACCCGTCTAATCTTTGTTTCTGTGAAATCAGTGCTTCCTCCCCCTCATTTTACATATAAGTAAACCACATAGGATTTGTATTTCTCTGTCTGGTTTCTTTCACTTAGCACAATGCCCTCCAGTTTCTTCCATGGTGTTGCAAATGGCAGGATTTCCGTTTTTATAGCTGAATAAATTCTTTATGTATTTTGGATATTAGCCCCGTATCTGATATATGGTTTGCAAAAATATTTTCGTCCATTCTGTAAGTTGTCTTTTCAATTTATTGATTGTTTCCTTTGCTGTGCAGAAGCTTTTTAGTATGATGTCACCCCATTTGTTTGTTTTAGCTTTTTGTTATTGTGCTTTCGGTGTCTTATTTAGGAAATCATTTCCATTCCAACATTAAGGATCTTTCCCCCTGTTCTCTTCTAAAAGTTTTACAGTTTCAGTCTGATATTTTACAGTCTGATATTTTTGAGTGTACAGTTTAATAGTGTTAGATACCTTCATTGTGCAACCAATCTCTAGAACTCTTTTTATCTTGCAAACCTGAACTTCTCCACCCATTAAATAACAACTTCCTGTTCCCATTCCCTGCAGTCCCCCAAAACCCCTATTCTACTCTCCATCTCTATGAATGTGACTACTCAATGTACCACGCGCAAGCAGAATCGTAGAGTATTTGTCCTTTTGTGTCTGCCATATCTCACTTCGCATAATGTCTTCAAGGTTCATCCCTGTCGTAGCATGTGTTAGAATTTCCTTGCTTTTTACGGCTGAATAATATTTCATTGTATGTACAGATGACCCCCAACTTATGATGGTTTGACTTACGATTTATTTTTTACTTTACAGTGGTGTAAAACTGATACCCAGATAGCCATGCTGTTTCCCACTGTTAGTAATCAATAAATTACATGAGATAGTCGATATTTCATTATGAAATAGGCTTCATGTTAGATTATTTTGCACAACTGGAGGCTAATGTAAGTGTTGTGAGAAGATTTAAGGTAGGCTAGGCTAAGCTACGAAGTTTGGAAGGTCAGATGTATTAAATGCATTTTTGACTTACAATATTTTAAACTTATGCTGTACACCCATTTTCATAGCAGCAGTACTCATAAAAGCTAAAAGGTGGAAACACCACAAATGTACATTGATGGATAAATGGATAATCAAAATGTGACATATACAGATGCTCCTTGGCTTACGATGGTAAACATACATGCTTCATAAGTTTAAAATATTGTAAGTCAAACCATCATAAGTTGGGGATCATCTGTACATGCAATGAAATATCTATTTGAGTCTCTGCTTTCAGTTCCTTTGTGTATATACACAGTACAATTACTGGATCATATGGTAATTCTGTGTTTAATGTTATGAGGTAATGCCATACTCTCTTCTATAGCAGCTGCACTATTTTACAGTCTCAGCAACAACGAACAATGGTTCTTATTTTTATGTTTCTACATCTTCCCCAACATCTGTTATTTTTTTGGGTGTGTGTGTGTGTCGGGGGGTGAGGAGTTGCTTATTTTTATTTTTGTTTTTGGTAATAGCCATCCTAACGGGTATGAAGTGATATCTCCTTGTGATTTTGATTTGCATTTTCCCTAATAACAAGCGATGTTGACCATCTTTTCATGTGCTTATGGGCCATCTGTATATCTTCTATGGAGAAATGTCTGTGCTAGTCCTTTGCCTATCTTTTAATTTGATTGTTTGTTTCTTTATTGCTGAATTATGGGGAATTTTGTATATTCTGGACAGTAATCCCTCATCAGATATTTTGCAAATATATTTTCCCTTGTGTGGGTTGCCTTTCACTTTGTCAGTAAAGTTCTTTGCTGTATGAAACTTTTTAATTTTCATGAAGTCTAATTTAGCCATTTTATCGATTTTATACACTTATTTTATTTTGTTGTGTTTGCTTTTGATGTTATATCTGAGAAATCACTGCGAAATCCAATAACATAAAGATTTCCCCCTATGATTTCATCTAAATTTTACATTTTTTAGGTCTTATGTTTAGTTGTTTGGTCCAATTAGACCTAACTTTTTAATAAGGTGTAAGATAAACATTCAGTTTCATTCTTTTGCAAGGGGATATTCAGTTTTCCCAATGCTGTTGGTTGAAAAGCCTGGATTTTTTCCCCATTGACAGATCATGGCATCTTTGTCAAAATTAATTGGATCGTGTGTGCAGGGATTTATTTCTGGGTTCTCCATTTATTCTATTGACCCATATGACTATATGTCTATCTTTATGACAGTACCACACTGTTTTGACTACTGTAGCTTTGTAGTAAATTTTGGAACCAGGAAATGTAAGACTTCCAACTTTGTTCTTTTCCCAGAGTGTTTTGACTATTCAAGGTTACTTGTGATTCCATGTGAATTTAGGATGGCTTTTCCTATTTCTGAAGGAAAAAAGTCACTGAGATTTTGAGAGATTGCACTGAATCTGTAGGTTGCACCTTGAATAGTATTCACATCTTAACAACATTAAGTCTTACAATACATGGACACGCTCTGTCTTTCCGTTTATTTCTGTATTCTTTCATTTCTTTCAGCAATGTTTTGTAGTTTTCTTTCACCTTCTGATTTTAGTCATTTAGTCCTCTCTCTTTTTTTCAAAGGCAATCTAGCTAAAGGTTTTTCAGTAAGTACCTTTAACAGGGAATTATATTTTTTTGGTATGGTTTTGCGTTGCTGTTTATTACTATTTCATTTCAACTTGTACTACTCCTTTCAGCATTTCTTGTAGGATAGGTCTAGTGGTAATAAACACTCTCAGCTTTTGCGTATCTGGGAAAGTCTTAATTTCTCCTTAGTTTTTTTTTGAAGGATACTTTGGCCAGATATAGTATTTTTGGTTGACAGTATTTTTTTTTTCAGTAATGTGAATGTATCATCCCATTCTTCTATAGCCTGCAAGGTTTCTGCTAAGAACTCTGCTGACAATCTAGTAGGATTTCCTTTGTATGTACAGTCACTTTTTCCTCAGTGCTGTCAAAATTCTGTCTTTATTTGTGATTTTTGACAGTTTATGCTGTGTCTCAATATAGGTCCCTTTAATTGGTCTTAGAGTTTTTTCAGCTTCTTGAATTTGTATGTCCATTTTCTTCCTCAGATTTGGAAAACTTTTGACCATTCTTTTTTCAAATGGCCTATCTGCCCCTTTGTTTTTCCTTCACCTTCTGAGACTATAATAAATCATATGTTGTCTCATTTAATGGCATCTTATAAATCACTTAGGCTCTCTTCATTTTTCTTTATTCTTTTCTATTGGGTTGGTGCAAAAGCAATTGCGGTTTTTGCAATTATTTTTAAGCCTTTAAACTGCAATTACTTTTGCACCAACCTAATATTTCTTCCTCTCTTTCATTAACTATGAAAGTCCTGTCTTTGAGTTTGCTGAATTGTTGTTCTGAGTGGTGTCTTTTAATTCATTGAGCATCCTTATAATAATAATTTTGAATTCCTTGTCTGTCAATTCATGTATCTCCATTACTTTAGGTTCGGTTTCTATAAATGTAATTGGTTCCTTTAAACATCTCATGGTTGCCTCTTTGTATGTCCTGTTGTTGTTATTGTTGTGTTTGGGATTTTGGCATCTAAAAAATCAGCTAACGTCCTGAGACTGTTGTCTGCTTTCATACAAGGTGACTTTCTTCACACAGCTAGGCTACAGATTCTGGACACCTCACAAGTCCTTTCTGGGCTTATGTGTATAAAAATCTACTTTAAGAGATCTGTTAATTTCTACTCAGGAACTTGCTCTGGTCTCTCTGGTGTTGGGGCTCCATCTACTGTCTGTCTGTGGTGCTGCACACCGCGGTGCATGGTTTTTATCTTTCTTCTAGGAGACCCCACAAGCTGAACCCCTGTCCCTGAGTACTGGAATACAGGTAAGACAGACGCTAGCCTTTTCTACAGCCCTCTGAATGACAGTTGGACTCACATTCTACTTCTTTCTCTCCCCAAGGAGATGATGGGAATTCAGGGTTTCCTCCCAATTATGCTGCATTGTGTGTGTGTGTGTGTGTGTGTGTGTGTGTGTGATTGGAGAAAGGATTTCTGACAAGAAAGTGGAGAGTTTTGCTCATTCTGTACGCGGCTTCCACATGCTTGGCTTCATGCCCACCTGCACTGCACGAACCTTCTAATTGGTTTCTGTATTTCTCAGAGCGATATTTGGTGGGTTTGTTGTGGGAGAAGGCGTGTCTAGAGCTTCCTATTCTGCTGTCTTGCTGATGTCTGTAGTCCGGTCAGTGGAACTTTTGGCAATGGGAAACACGTCAATACGGTCCAAAGCTGTAGCCACAAGGCACCTACGGGTATGGAACATTTGAAATGTGGCTATTGTGACTGAGTCACTGAATTTAAACTTCGTTTATTTTAAATTTAAATAGCCACATGTGCCCGCTATTTGCCAAATTAGACAACAGAGCTATAGACGACCCGTATTTCTACACCTTCTCAGTGATATTTAACATCCAACTCTTTAATCTAGACTCACATTAGAAAAGAAAGACAGCTCGTTATTTTAAATTACATCCTCTAATTATTAGTGAGGTTGAGTATATTATAGTAGCTTGATGCCAACCAACTTTTTAAATTCTTTTTTTTTCATTGCAGTATTGCTGACATATAACATTGTATATTAGTTTCAGGTGTACAACATAAGAATTTGGTGTAAGTAAATATTGCTAATTGCTAATGATCACCACAGTAATTCTAGTTAATATCCATACCACACATAGTCCCAGTTTTTTCTTATGATGAGAACTTTTAAGATCTACTCTCTTAGCACTTTCACATATATGATATACTGTTAAATAACTCTTAAATTTGCTTGTTCATGTCCTCTGCCCATTATTTTATCATATAGTTTTGTTTTGCTTTTATTGATCTGTGGTAGCTATTTATAATTGTGACAATTTTGCCAATCCTTTATTTGTCACAACTTTTATAGTGTCTTTCACCATACAGAAAATTGTATGCCCTTTCAGCTTCTGAATTTCATATCATTCTTCTGTCCTCTGTCAACTTGTGATTGTAAAACTGCCTGCTCAGTATGTGCTTTAATACAGTTTTTTAGTACATCTCTGATTTTCTTTGTATGGAATACAGTTCTGTCTCCTAGGTGTGGTATGATTCTGTCTTATTATTGGATCAAAAATTGAATAATCTTATAACTGACAAAGGGCACTATAAATGGTTCTGACATATCAATGAGAAAAAAGACATACACTCTAATAGAAAAATGAGTAACAGATTTCTATAGGCACATCACAAAAGAGAAATTCAGGTAGCCAATAAACATATGGAAGGTTCTCAGTCACATTATTAAAGAGTGTACTGCAATTTAAAGCTGCTATCTGAACCTATGCCCATTAGGTTAACAATGATTCAAGAGGCTGATAATATGAAATTTTGGTGAAGATACAGACTAATAAGAACTCTCATAGCCTTTGGTGGCAATGTAAATTAGTAAAATCCCTTTAGAAATCTGTTTAGCATTATCTCATATTGAAAATATGCTGTATGATTCAAAAATTCCATTCCCAGGTGTATACCATATAGAAATGTGTACATATGTACATTAGGATACATGGATGCAGTAATATTTGTCAAACTGGAAACAATCCTAATTTCCAATAACTGCAGGGACTGTGGCAATGGAGATAATAAATACGAATTTTATGCAATAGGATGCATAGATGAGTATGACAAACAAGGAAAAACAAAACAAATGAATATAAATGTCAAAATCAGGCAAAACTGAACTTCATTTTCAGGGATACATGCATAGTTGATAAAAATAAGGTTCTAAGAGGAAAAAGAGCTAGAAATAAGAAAGGTAGAAGGGGAGGGGTTCCAATTAAGATGGTGGAGTAGGTCAATGCTTTCCTTCTCCCATGACCACATTAAAATTACAAATAAATTATAGAACAATCAGCCTGGAGATTACTCAGTACTGGAGGTACTCACCCTGGGCTCTGGCAGAGGGATGGTCACTCAGAAGGTGTCAGAGGCATACAGGGAGAGACTAAATTGTGTGGCCTCAGGGCAAGGACTGGAGGGACAGTCACCATTTTCCCTGTGTGAAATCCTTTTGCCATGCAGCTGGGCACCATCTTTCCTGTGTTGAGCCCTCCCTGACACGGCCAATTCTGAATCTGTGTTTGCAATCGTTAAAATGTCCATACTACCCAAAGCGATCTGTAGATTCAATGATATCCTTATCAAAATACCAATGGCATTTTTTACAGAACTAGAACAAATAATCTTAAAACTTATACGGAATCACAAAAAACCCTGAAGAGCCACAGCAATCTTGAGAGAGAAGAACAAAATTGGAGGTATCACACTACCTGATTTCAAACTATACTACAAGGCTATAGTAATCAGATTAGCATGGTACTGGCATAAAAACAGACATACAGATCACAGATCAAATGAACAGAGTAGAGAGCTCAGATATAAACCCATGTCTGTATGGTCATTTAATCTGTGACAAAGGAGGCAAGACCAAACACTGAGGTAAAGATAGTCTAGTCAATAAATGGTGTTGGGAAAACTGGACAGATACATGCAAAAAAAAAAAAAAGAAAGAAAAGAAAAGAAAACAGAAATTAGACCACTTTCGTACACCATATACAAGAATAAACTCAAAATGGATTAAATCCTTACATGTAAGACCTAAAACCACAAAGCTCCTAGAAGAAAACTCTCTGACATTGCTCTTAATATTTTTTTCTGATATGTCACCTCAGGGAAGGGAAACAAAAGAAAAAATAAACAAATGGGACTATATCAAACTAAAAAGTTTTTGCACAGCAAAGGAAACCATCAATAAAACAGAAAGACAACCTACTGAATGGGAGAAGATATTCACCAATGATATATCTGATAAGGGGTTAATATGCAAAATTTATGAAGCACATGCAGCTGAACACCAAAAATACCTAACAATTACAAAATGGGCATAGGACCTGAGTAGCCATATACAGATTGCCAATAGACAGATGAAAAGATGCTCAACATCACTAATCCTCACAGAAATGCAAATTAAAACCATAATTAGATATCACTTCACACCCATCAGAATGGCCATTATCAATAAATCAACCAACAACAAGTGCTGGAAAGAATGTGGAGAAAAGGGAACCCTCATGGACTCTTGGTGGGATTGCAAATTGGTGCAGCCACTATGGAAAACCATATGGAGATTCCTCAAATAGTTAAAAATAGAACTACCTTATGACCCAGTAATTTCACTTCTGGGTTTTTATCTGAAGAAATCCAAAACAGTAATTCGAAAAGATATATGCACCCCTATGTTCATTACAGCATTATTTACAATAACCAATATATGGAAGGAACCTAAGTGCCCATCAATAGATGATTGGATAAAGAAGAGGTAGTACATTTATACAATGGAGTATTACTCTGCCATAATAAAGAATGAAATCCTGTCATTTGCAACAACATGAATGGACCTAGAGGACATTATGTTAAGTAAGGGAAGTCAGACTGAGAAAGACAAATACCATATGATCTCAATTATATGTGGAATCTAAAGAACAGAATAAACAAGCAAACAAAACAGAAATAAACTCATACAGAGAAAAAACTGATGGTTGCCAAATGGGAAGGTGGTTGAGGGATGGGAGAGAAGGTGAAGGGATTAGAAAGTACAAATTGGTAGTCACAAAAGAGTCATAGGGACGTGAAATAGTTTGGGGAATATAATTAATAATATTTTAAAGACTGTGTAGGGCGTCATATGGGTACTGGACTTATTAGGGGATGACTTCATAGATTATATAAATGCCTAACCACTGCGCTGCACACCTGAAACTAACATAAAATAATATTGAATGTCATATATATATGTCCCGTGACACACATATATAGTCACGGGATGTGAAATACAGCATAGGGAAGTCAGTGACATTGTAATATTAATAGCCATGTACAATATCAGAGGGGTAGTAGACCTGGGGGGTACCACTTTGTGAGGGGTGTAAATGTCTAATCATTATGTAGTTTTGTGCACCTGAAACTAATAAAGAAAACGCTTTTTCCCATTTTTAACCAAGTTGTTTTCTATTGTTGAGTTTTAAGAGTTCTTTCTACATTCCTGACATAAGTCCCTCAATAGATACGTGTTTTGCAAATATTTTCTTTCAGGGTATGACTGGCTTTTTTCTTCTTTTAAGACTATCTCCTCCTGCAGGAACGATCCGAGATGGCGGTTTCTTCTGGAACACATTAAAATTACTACTAAATTATAGAACAATCAACCTGGAGAACCATCTGAAGTTTAGCCAAACAGTTTTATAACTGAGGATATAAAGAAGAAGCCACATTGAGACTGGTAGGAGGGGTGGAGACGCAGAACAGGCCCCAAACCTCTTTGCGGCAGTTACGATTCAGCAGGGGTATCTCGGCCGTGAAGTTTTCCCCCTGGAGGAATGAGAAAACCCAGCCCCCCACACCGGCCTCCCCAGCCTCCAGTACTGGTGCTGGCAAGAGGGGCCCCCACAACTTCTGGCTATGTAAAATAGGGGGATTCCAACCATCTGTATGGGACAGAAGGCTGCGGGAAACCCAGCCGTCCTCTTAAACGGCTGGTGCACAGACTCACTCGTTCGCAGGCACTCACCCTGGGCTCTGGCGGAGGGGCGTCAGAGACATATGGGGGGCAGACTGAGGTGTGTGGATGTGGGGGAGAGCTGGAGAGCAGTCTCCATTTTCCCTGTGTAGAATCCTACCCCCATGCTGCCGGTAAGTAAACTGGTAATGCTTACCAGTCAGTAAACTGGTAAGCTGGCACCATCTTTCCTGCGTGAGCCCTCCCCCACCACAGCCAAATCTGAATCTGATTGGCTCCGTCAGCTGTGCTGGGGCCCCGCCCCACCCAAGTCCTCAAACACGGTAGGAGTACTTTCTTGGCGAGCAGCCAGCCCCACCTGCACTGCACTCTTTCTTGGAAAACTATCAGAGTCTGACAGACACCACGTGAGTGATGACTGGCCTCAGTGTACTCAGAGATTTTTGCTGAGTAACTCCATGCTCAGCACGGGCACCAAACCAGACTCTACATTAATCTGGTGAACACAACTCTTCCCACTCTAGTGACTCCCTGAGATCCTGCCTCTGCCAACACACATACCACATGAGGTGTTATCAGTGGTTGACCCTTAAGGGAGCTGGCAGGTGGCAGCAGGCTTCAGGGTGTCCTTTTTGCTGAGCTACCCCAGGGATGGTACTGGTGGCAGACATCCTCGGTTTGTAACATGGCCTCTCCCATGCACCTCCTGGTTTAGCACAGGCAGTGAACAACCATGGATCACTTTGTAGCTCCTACCAGGTAGCCCTCAGCTGGTCACAGGCCGTGGGTGACCTGCTTCTACCTTGGAACCCCTCCCAAGAAGCCCCAGAAACAACATACCTGGAAGCTTGCTTCAGACCACAGCAGAGCACTGCCCAATTATCCCTACAGTAGCACACACAAAGGGCAGTCTCGACAGACACCAGAGCCTGCTGGGGCAAATCCCACTCAGTGGGGTAAGCCCTCTGCACTGTAGACCATAAGCTGTGGACATGGACAAACCCCACAGGCAGTCAGCCTGAGCGTTAATCCCACCCCTGTATGTGCCAATAGCAGTCAAGGCTCAACTGTAACAGGAGGGCACACACAACACACACGAGGGACATTCCTGAAGCACCTGGAACAGGTGACCAGGGAGACTGTACCATAGTCCCACAGGGCACCTACTATATAATGCCACCCTGCCAAGCCTGGGAGACATAGCAGGTCTAACTAATACAGAGAAACACACACAGAGGAGACTGGGGTGAGATACAGTAGACTTGTAGTGCTGTTGGGGCAAGGTGAGGGAACAGCAGGAAGGTTCAGCCTAGAACAAGACTGAAAACACTGGGGCTGACACAGGTCTGAGAAGGATGAGACCCTCCCTGGGCATGAGAGATGGACACAGACTCCCCCAGAGAGCCACTCAGTCTTTCTCTTCTCCCCACAAAACACAGAGTGAAGGGGAGAGAATATTTGGAAGCAGACATGGGGGCACTTTGGTGGAAAGTGTTCCACTCTCCTCTGCTCTACTTTGTTTTGATCCGTCCATACTTCCAGTGTGCCTAGTTGTATTCTCATATGGAGCTCCTGAAAGTACGTGTCCATAATCGAAGTCAGGAGAATGGCATCGCTTGTGACTTCAGACAGACTGGAGTTGGAAAACAAATATCTCTCATGATCAAAGATCAAGGCTAATTCCAAGTACCTTTGGTGTCTAATGATTCCGGTCAAGTCCCCCAGCCTGGCGGCACGGTCACGGGGGGCCGCCCGCTGTTCTCCCTCCTTCTGAGTTAAGCCGCAGAGGTGCTGGTGAAATGCCTGCTCCTTCAGGAGGTAGACGACATGTTCAAAAGTGGCCGAGGCCTTGAGGGGCTCGATCTGGTAATGTTGGGCATCGATTTTCAAGATGCCGCGGAGACCCCCCATGCACATACTGACGGTAGCTTCCGACTCCCCAGTACCCTCAACCACGCCCACGTAGTTGCAGTCCCTGGGGACGTAAGGGTACTCCTCCAGGAGCTCCCCCTGCTCGGTGAAGGAGAAAACCTGCAGATGGCGCGGCAGCACAAACCTCTTGGGCCACAGCTGGAGGACAGGCGCTTGCTCGCACCCTGCTCCCCTCCGCGGACGCTCAGCTTCTTGGGGATGGTGATTTCAGAGGAGTCAAAGCCCCACTCAGGCTGAACAATGAAATCCTCGCCAAGAGAGTCGACCAGGAGCACCGCCAGGACCAGCACGGGGAGGGGCCGGCCTGGGGCGAGCGAGGCCCTCGCTGACCTCATGGCGCAGCCCTGTTCCCTGGTGAGCCAGGCCCTGCCCCTGGGGCCTTGCGAGTCACACTTGCGGGCACGCAGCGGCCAGAGGCGCTGGCGCGCCCAGTGCGGGGCTGCCTGCGCGGGGCTTGCGGGAGTCCCAGCCTCCTCCGCCGGGTCAAGGCTGGGTCAGGCTCCTTCGGGGTGATTTTCCCAACAGGCGCACGTCCTGTCCAACGCATCTACTTCGGTGTTCTAGAACGGCGCCGTTGGGCGCACGTGGAAGGAACGAGGGAAAGAAAAGTGCGCGAGAAGCAAAGAAAAAGGGGCATTATTGGCAGGAGGGATGGAGAAGGGCCGGGAGCAGCCTGGGAAAAGGGGAAGGAATTGCGAAATAGGAGGAACAGAAGAGAACGTGTTAAGTAAGGCTCACTGCGTCCTGTGCCGTTTCGTCTGTTTCTTTAGGCCCCAGGGCTCCCCTGATGTTTTCCATCAGCTGGAATCAGATGTTATACCAGTTCTGTGGGTTTGGTTTCTAGAAATGGCGTTGATTCATTGAAACATGTCTTGGTTGCTTGTCTGTCTTGTTTTTTGTTGTTGTTGTTTTTGAGATTTTGGCTCCTAAAGAATCAACCGACTGCTGTCTGGTTTCATAAAGGGTGGACTTTCTCCACACAGCCAGGCTAGAGAGTCTGGAGACTTCTCAACTATTTTCTCTGTGTGTGTGTGTGTGTGTGTGTGTGTGTGTGTGTGTGTAATGTGTATGTGACATTTTTGGGGTTGTGTGTATAATTTGTGAAGAGATTTGCCAGTTTCTACTCGAGCTTCCACTTGTAGGTGTGTAATATTGCTGCCTCTCTGGTGTTGTAGCAAATCACCATCCTGGGGCGCCCTCTAGTGTGTGTCTGTGGTGCTGCACACTCTGGTGCATAGTTTGTGTCTGATCCTGCGACCCCTTCTCTGGCACTCTTTTCTGTCATTACTGGAATATCGGCAAAATAGACACTGGTCTCCCGCAGCAGCTGGAGTGTCAGTTGGACTCACATTCTACTTCTTTCTCTCCCCAAGGAGATGATGGGAATTCAGGGTTTCCTCCCAATTATGTTGCAGTGTGTGTGTGTGTGTGTGTGTGTGTGTGTGTGTGTGTGTGTGATTGGAGAAAGGATTTCTGACAAGAAAGTGGAGAGTTTTGCTCATTCTGTACGCGGCTTCCGTGTGCTTGGCTTCATGCCCACCTGCACTGCACGAAACTTCTAATTGGTTTCTGTATTTCTCACAGCGATATTTGGTGGGTTTGTTGTGGGAGAAGGCGTGTCTAGAGCTTCCTGTTCTGCTGTCTTGCTGATGTCTGTAGTCTGGTCAGTGGAACTTTTGGCAATGGGAAACATGTCAATCCAGTCCAATGTTGTAGCCACAAGGCACCTACGGGTATGGAACATTTGAAATGTGGCTATTGTGACTGAGTCACTGAATTTAAACTTCGTTTATTTTAAATTTAAATAGCTGCATGTGCCTGCCAGCTACCAAATTAGACAGCAGAGCTATAGACGACCCGTATTTCTACACCTTCTCAGCGATGTTTAATATCCAGCTCTTTACTCTAGACTCACATTAGAAAAGAAAGACAGCCCGTTATTTTAAATTGCATCCTCTAACTATTAGTGAGGTTGAGTATATTATAGTAGCTTAATGCCAATCGACTTTTTAACTTCTGTTTTTTCATTGCAGTATTGCTGACATATAATGTGTATTAGTTTCAGGTGTACAACATACGGATTTGGTGTAAGTATATATTGCTAATGATCACCACAGTAAGTCTAGTTAATATCCATACCACACATAGTCCCACAGTTTTCTTAGGATGAGAATTTTTAAGATCTACTCTCTTAGAACTTTCAAATAGATGATATATTATTATATAACCCTTAAATTTGCCTCTTCATATCCTTTGGCCATTATTATCACATAGTGTTCACTGCTTTTATTGATTTATTGGAGCTATTTATCTACTGCAAAACAATTCTGCCAATCTTTTATTTGTCACAATTTTTATCGTGTCTTTCACCACACAGAAAATTTCATGCCCTTCCAGCTTCTGAGTTTCATATCTTTCTTCTGTCCATCCTCATCTTATGATTGTAAAACTGTCTGATTAATATGTGCTTCTATAAAGTTTTTCTAGTACCCTGTGATTTAGGACATCTTTGTATGAAATACAATTCTGTCTCTTGGTTATGGAATGATTTTGTCTTATTATTGGATCAAACATTGAAAAGTCCTATAGACTGAACAAGGGCACTATAAATGGTTCTGACATATCAACAACAAAGAAACAACTAGTATAATAGAAAAACCAGCCAAAGACTTGTATAGGCAAATCAGAAAAGAGAAATTCAATAGCCAACACTGAATTGGTTTTATGCAATACCATGGAGGGATATCATAAGAAACAACAAAACACAAATGAATATAAAGATTAAAATCAGGCAAAATTGAACTTTAATTTTAGGGATACATGCATAGTTGATTAAAAAAATGAAAGAAGTGATTAACAGAACTCTCAGGAGTGTTGTTAGTTCTAGGATGCAGGGAAGGGACTGTAGTTAGCAATGAATGGGGGAAGGACAGGGTATGTTGGGGTCACAGCTAGGGTCCTATGTTGTTGGCTATATAGTTCTTGAACACTAGGGTTTGATGTATATATTTGTTGAACCTTTTCTAAAACTATTATCCTTATTTCTTCATGTTATATTTCACAATGAAAGAAGTTTTTAATCTGTTTTTTGGTCTATTTTCTGAGATGAGATGATTAAATATGCTTTGGAATCATTAATCTTTAGGTTGACCAATTAGCTTGGAGTTACAAACATATTTTTGAAGGGTTAGTGCTAGTAGATTAAATATGGCTAATATTTTTTACTTACATTGTTAAATATATATACATATATACATATATATATATATATATATATATATATATATATATATCTCACAAATGTATTTGGTCCCTTTCTATCTTTTTCCCCCTGAAAGTTAAACATAAATAGCTTTAAATTTTGAGATGTCCATCATGACCCTTTTGGAAAAGAAATAATTAAAGAAAATTATATAGATTTGCAGATGCCTCTGACTTATTGATATCAGGAAAAACTAAGCACACCACAGTGCATTTATTTCTCTACATAAGTTACATTCTGTATCTATCAGTCTGGGTTCAGCCAGGAGAAAGAAACCACACAGTAATTGAAGGAAAATGTAATATAAAGAATTATTAACTATAACAGGAGATTGGAATAACTAGGCATTGGTTATTAAAATGTAAAGAGAACTCTAGAGACTATTGGAGTAGTGGACGTAATACATAAGATACAATATGATATATGATAGAGCTACCACCCCTACGGGTGAAATAGACCTTCCAAGGAAGAGCTATCCTCCTTCCAAGGCTGAGAGGCAGATCTTGTTGGGGGCACAGCCTTCATCACCGACTGGCAGAGAAAACACTGTTGTACCACTCTACTGGATATCGCCAGAAATCCACCCTCTAAGGGACTGGGGAGAGCTGTTCGCAGGAAGGTATATCACTAGGCACTCTGATCCACTCTCTTATATCCACTCTGGGGAGGCGTGGGTGCCTGGCATTGGTACTGACTGCTGGGTGCCTCTGGCTGCCATACACTGCCCTGCAAGAGCCTGGCACTTGGGAAGCTACTCTCATGGCAGGAGGAACCAAGAAGGAAAACCTTCACTCCTACAGTCTCTCTCCAGCACCCTCTACTGATAAAGCTTAACACGGTGCCTGCCAGCAAAGCAAACATATTTAAAGGGCCCAGAGCCATGTTCACAAAGCAGGCAGAAAGGCTGATTGTAGAGCTAAGATACATTGATAATCCACAGTCGGCCAGCCAGGAGCGAAAAGATGACAGAATTCTAGTTAGTGCTCTGTTTGCTCTCACCCAGAGGTTCGAGGCTGGGACAACAGATGAGGATGATTCTTTCTGAGGCACCGAGGGACCTGTTGAACTCTTATCTCCTGTGTTCTCTATTAAGTCAACAGAGGTCCCTAAACCCATAAGCCCGCAACAACCCAGGTGTTCTTACCTGTCCTGAATGGATAGATACCTGTACCCCACAGCGAGAATGCATATGATTTCCTTAACCATTGGGTTGTATTCAACTAATCACTAACGAGAGTCTGATTTCTTTTTCTTAAGTTTCTCTCATCTTCTTTAATGGCAACGGGTTTTAATAGTTTTTAATAGTTTACTTAATTCTTTAACTTTTTAAAAATTAAGAATTTTTCATTTTTCAATTACAGTTGATGTACAGTATTATATTCGTTTCAGGTCTACAACATAGTGATTAGACACTTACGTAACTTACAAAGTGATCCCCCGATAAGTCTAATACCCATCCATAGTTATTACAATATTACTGACTAGACTCCTTCTGCTGTGCTTTACATCCCCGTGACTGTTTTGATAACTGGCAATTTGCACATCTTAATCCCTTCCCCCTTTTCACACAGCCCCCAACCACCCGCCCATCTGGCAACCATCAAAAATGTTCTCTGCATCTATCAGCTTGTTTCTGTTTTGTTTGTTCATTGATTTTGTTTTTTTAGATTCCACATATAAGTGAAATCATATGGTATTTGCCTTTCTCTGTCTGACCTCTTTTACTTATCATAATACCCTCTAGGTCCATCCATGTTACAAATGGTAAGATTTCACTCTTTTTTTTATGGTAGAGTAATATTTCATTGTATATATGTACTTCTTCTTTTTTATACAATTGTCTGTTAATGGGTACTTAGGTTGCTTCCATATCTTGGCTATTATAAATAATGCTGCAATGAACATAGGGATGCGTAGGTCTTTTCAAATTAGTGTTTTGGGTTTCTTCAAATAAATACCCAGAAGCTGGGTCCTTTTTTGTCTCTTGGTATAGCCTTTTAAAGTCTATTTTGTCTGACATAAGTATCGCTACCCCAGCTTTTTGTTTGTTTCCATTCACGTAAAATATCTTTTGCCATCTCTTTACTTTCCGCCTGTTCTTCTTCCTTGGATTTCAAGGCTTCAAGAGCCCTGGATTCTCCCCGCCTGCTCCAGGGCTAGGTTTCTAGGCTTGTATGGCAGGATGTGGGGAGTGCACTAGTGGCCTGCAGCGCAGATCCCCTGGAGCAGGTTTTCATGGAGTGAGTTTTAGTTCCCAAATAGTCTGAAGAGGTAACTGCAGGTCTGAGAGGCCAGCTTAGAGGACCAGACTTGGGTGAGTCATTCCTTAGCTCTCAAATTCATTTCCTTATACACCATTACAAAACCCTACATGAAGACTCAAATTATATAATTTTAATATAATATTATAACACTCTTGGGATAACCAATATGTGCTGGCAGTTGTGTTAAAACATATTTTGTAGAACCTGAATAAGGCTCCTTCATCTGATTAAATGAAGCGTATCCTAAGATTTCAAGTCAAGTCGTTTGAAAAAAGACTGCTACCCTTCAGAATTATGTCTGTGTGATTCAGAAGTTTCTGCAAAGCTAATAGAATATGGAAATGAACTCGATGCTGAAGTTGATAGAGGACGGCTAATGCCATCGATATCACCAATGCCTAATATTTGTGTTCAAATGTCTTACTGATTGACTTGACAAGTGAATGCAATGCATGAACTTGGGAACATATTTGTATGGAAAATACTATCTTATACTTGCATATATTAAGTCTACACAGAATTTAGTTTGAGGAATAATGTCGCGAACTAATGGTTTAGGTAATAGCACCATCCATATTATTCGTTATATCCCAAGTCTCAATCCGGCCATCAGCAAACATTCCATTTCCATTGGAAGGCATTTTGTCCTGAGCAATTATCTGTTTGTCACCAGCTAGTGCACAGAAAAGTGACTCAGTCTTGTGATGATTTCTATTTGACAGGAGCTCCTTCCTCAAAAGCATTTATTTATGGTCTGCCTGGAGAAAGGATAGAAGCCCGTGCTAGGCTCGCTGGGACTCCAAATGAAAAGGATTTCTCTCTAAGCAAATGATGACATCACGAGGTAAATCCCTGCAAGACCAAGGATACAGGAATGGAAAAGAAAAACAGCCAGGCCACTGAGCTTGACATGTAACCTTTTTTATTTTGTGATAAAAATGCTTTCATATAAATTTCATCTTAGCTACTTTTAGAATGAAACTTTGAAAAGTAAAAACAAAGTGTGCATTTTCCTTACTATGTACAGTTAGGAATATGCAGTCATTTTATTGGTTACTGGGTTTCTCATACAAACAGATACAATATCACTCTTAAGAGAAATGTACACAAGAAAGGAGCCATAGTACCAGAATTAGGGATGGGAGCCTCAGGGCATAGGACACATCCTATCCAATAGTCACCATGCAGTCAATGCATTGGTTAAGGCCAAATTCCCCCAAACCACCTGCCAACAAAACATTACACCTTTGGTTCTTTTCTGTGCAAGAATTATGAACTAGCAATTTTAATAGTAAGATGATACAGAGGACTTGAGCATCAGGTGATTGCTTAACATTCAAATCTTTAACTCTTAGTCTTTCTTTTCTTCAAACCTCTACCCCCCTCACCCTCATGTAAGTCAGAAAATGATGCTTAATACAAAACAGAAGAAACAAATAAACAAAAAAAATCTATACCCAGAGGCTGACAGGAGTCAAAGGAAGAACTTACAAAAATAAAATAAAATAAAAAACCAAAAACGGGGGGCTGACCTATACATGGCATAAAAGATGTGTCCCCTTAAAAGCTAGTCTGCAATTCAGAACCCAAATGAGAAAGTGAGTCTCCATCTTACCTTTTCTTTGATTAGATAGGATACGACTCAAGGGTCCTTCAAAACCTCCGTGACTGACAAATGACTGAAAGGTAGTATCTTCCTCTTCATCAAGGAAGCCTGTTGTCTGTACCGGCAACTTTCACATTTCCTTCCCCCAAACGCAAAGGATTCCAAGGAGAAACATGCAAAGCGGGCCTACATTGTGCTTGGAGAGAGAGGAGGTTATGAAAGATCTGAGCTGCTGGATCAGAGACTGATACTTTCGGTAAGTGAGGCTGGAACAGGATGACAGAGCAGGGCAGGCGTGATGGGGTCCACGGTGATTCAGGCACATAGTGTCACCCCATCTGTGAATTAACAAATGGGTCCCAGGATAGAGTCACGGTTTAGAGTGATAACATGTTACATACTATTGAAGGGACTGGTCGAGTTGCCACGTGAGAGAAGAAAATACGGAATGAATAAACGATCTGCTCACATTCGAGCACAACTGTTATTGTTGGTTCACGAGCTTGGGCAGGAGTGAAAAAGCCACGTGTAGACTGCCGTGCTAACAGACACACAGGGCTTCTGTGTGGGACCTCAGACAGGTAAGTAAGTGGGAAGCGCTGAACACTCCCTGCCAAGGCAGAAATGAGGACTATTATTCAAACTGAAATAAAGTAGGCAATTCACCTATTACTATCCACCCAATGCCCCAGGGGAACTAATTTTCTGGATGTCATGACATCATAGCACCGGGTAGATGCGGCAGTGTGGTCACAGGACCAATTTATGTGCTGACTCAGGGAGAAGAGGAAAAAAACCATTGTCTTCCCCTTCTAGCATTGACTAGAAGGCTTCCGCCTTTGATAGAGGGTCGAGGAAGTTGTCAAGACCACAAATACAGAGAGCAGACTTAGGAGAGTGACAATCCCAATCTGAACACAAAGATGACCAGGACAGTGAATCTGTAATTGTCCCTTATCATCTAGAAGGTGACTCTAGGAAAGGAAAATGTCCCTGGTAAGCCTCGGTGTTAGTCGTCTTAAAGGAGATGCCGTGACTGTTTCCAAGGAAAAGAAATGGTAGCAAGAGTTAGCAAAGGCTGCCAGAGTTCCTCCCTTTCCAACTTTCTTAGAGGGTTGGCTTTGGCTCTAGAAAATGAACCCAATGTTCTATTTCCTGCACTTGAAAATCCCTGCATTCTGTGAGAACCTCCTGGGTGCACCCAGTAACTCAGACCATTCTGTGTGGAAGGAAGATTGGTGAACGGGCCCACGCTCAGAAGGAATCAGGAAGTAGAGACTGACCACCTGATGAAGGCAAGACTACCCTTGAGTCGAGGAAAGTTCCACTCTCGATGGTGAGGGAATATAGTTTGAGACATTTTCTTCTGTGAGGATTGATGGGAGCGAAGGCTCAGAAGCAGCCTGAAGCTTCTGAGATCTGGGAACAAATGTGTTTCACGCTGGCAGTCAGTGCAATGCTTGGCAGGAAGGGAGCCGACCTGTCAGTGGGTAACACTTCCTGCATGCGTTAGCTTATCTCTTGGTCATTCCAACGTTCCAAATCTTTTTTTTTTTTTTTTTTTTAAGGGAGTCACAGTACCTAAACTTGTCAAGGATAAAACTTCACACTGTCTAGGCCCACAAATGGAAAAAGAACTGATTCTTGCCTTTCCTCCTAGAAGGTTTATAGGAAGCCCTACATGCAGGCAAGAGACTTAGGTGCAGCTTCTTGAAGGGGTTGCCTGTCCCCAAATTGGGTTTCAAGAAAAATAATTCGCTCCCCTTCTTCTTCTTCTAGGAATGTTATGTAAGAGAATGCAATACACCCATTTTTTAAAGAAACGTACTAGAAAGGTTTCTATGGAGAACCATAACCAAAGTAAACCCGTGGGACTTCCAGGGACACTGGAAAAGAGGAGGGGAAGAGGTGGCTGAAGTTACATTTCAGGGCAGGAATGATTAGAAGCACAAAGGCCAGACCCTATAACTGCTGGTGGGGCTACAACCAGAGAGGTGCAAAAATTAAAGTACCAAATGAAGCCAAAAGAATTTCTAAGGATGAGAAGACGAGATAGGTCAGTTCAGCTAGAATTCCAGGGCACAACTGCCAACAGGACTCTACTGTAGAATCTTCTCACGGATACGGCAGAAGCCCCCGGGGCTTAAAATGCAGTTCAAGCTGCAAGAATGTCTGGGCGACGACAGGCATCCATCCAGTTCTCCAAATAAGAGAGAGTAAACATGGTTCCAAGTCTTGTGTTCATCTGGCATTTCCATGAACTTGGCTTGATGGGCAAGAGATTAGAAGGAGCCTCGTCCCTCCTCCTCGAAACCCTGCAAACACCCAGTGAAGCTGATAAAACTGCTTCTCTTGCATTATCTGAAAAGTGAGAGCGTTTCCTCTCTCCCGCCTCCAGGAACTGGTTCCAGAGATTTCTTCATGTCTCTCCTGGAGGACCTTCATTTGTTCCTCAGCAGCATTTCCGATAGCAGTTCTGTCCCTACACCGGAGGCAGACTCTTTCAGGCGTAAACCTGCATGTTGCTGCGTGGTGGCTCAGACATGTGTGTCCCAGGTCCCCGCTGACCTCCTCCAGCACTCCCAGGAGTAGGGCTGGTGGTCACATCGGACCAGTCAGAAGCAGAGTGCGGTGATGAACTCGACCACTGGTCAGGAGACTCGGGGGATGGTGTCAGGTAGGGATGCTCCCCCTGGAGGTGGCCGCTATGGCTGGGCGTTCGCTCAGCAGCATTTGAGGAAGCATAGCTATGCTGTGAAGGGGGTGTGGGATACTTGCCCACAGAGGCTGGAAAAGGATGATAGGTTGGGAGAATGGTCTGAGCAACCTGCCCATCCTGCTGGGGCATCATGGCAGTGGGGAAAGCCATATTGGGCAAACGAGCCATTTCTGGAATCTGGTACATGGTGGGCAGGGCGCCTGCAACAGCTGGAGGGCAGTTGGGCTGAGGTTGGGCTGCCCCAGCGGGTTGGGCAATACTGCCTTTGGGGATTAGCTGGAAAGTCACAATGGGGGGTAAGGGCTCCCGAGGGGTGGGTATATGTTTCCCTTCATGCGGCCTGCTCTGGGGAGCTATGCCAGGGGGGGTGCCCTCAGCTGGAGCAAGGACCATACCAAACATCTCATTGTACTGGGTCTCATTCATCTCCATGCGGTTCATCCAATCCGCTGGGACAGTGACTGGATGTAGCCTACTCAGGCTCCCCGCATTGCCACTGCCTGGCGGAACCATGTGATGGTGGGACAGCAGCTGGCTCACAGAGGGAAGCACAGTGCCGGCCCCATGAGCCAAAGGCTGAATCTCATGAAGGTTAGAGAAAGACAGTGCGTGCTGTGCGTGGACTGGGGCAGGGGCTGCGGCAGTGGCTAACAGAGGGTTGGGTGAGGCCTGTAAGATGCCAGGGGATGTAATCATTGGAGAGGATGTGGTGTCAGAAACATATGTGTGAGGAGACTCTAGGGAGTCGACTGGGGACAGAGTCACTGAGCTCTCCGACAGCTGGCCCTTGTCACCCAGAGACTTCTTCCTCCTACTCCCCTTGGCATCCTTGGCATCCTTGGCCAGGTTAGGGAGGCTGGTGGGCATGGCATTCTTGGCATTGGGCCGTCTGGGCTTTTTGCCCATCGGGGTATGCTTCAGACTGAGGAAGGATCTGTTGGGCCCACAGATGACAGGTGAGAGAGCAGAGGTCAGTACAGTGCCTGGAGGGCTCGGGGTCACGTTGTACTCGTCCAGAAGCCGTACAATGTCGTGGTGCATACGGTCCCGAGCCACGTCTCGGGGAAGGCGATCCATGTGGTCTGTGATGTCCCGATTGGCAAAATGGTCTAACAGGATCTTGGCTGCTTCATAGCTCCCCTCTCGGGCAGCAAGAAACAGAGGTGTCTCTTCCTACAGAAAAGGTCCACAAACAGCACATTTTAATAACACTCAAGAATACAGCAGTGTTTCTCAATCTTTTGTTATTATCATCTCCTTAGATATTTTTTGCAAACTGTCTCCCACATGAAGTTTTAATACCACATATAAACTGTGTATCTAGCTATGTGCTGAATGAATATCTGTGTTTCATAGATAAAAAGACTAAGATTATTTCACCCCTCCCCAAGCACCAATTTTGCCCCATTAAGGGCAATACTTCCTTCGTTGTGAAGGTGTGAAATAAAGCATGCCCTTGAGCCAGAGATCCACTTAAAAGAGCACTGAGCTTATCAAAATAGGGTTCTAAGAGGAAAAAGAGTTAGAAAGAAGACAGATAGGAGAGGAAGAACTTAAAACATGCACAGACCTGGGAAAACTAAGAGAAAGTAAAAGAAAGCAGAGAAAAAACCAAACAAAACAATATGTACAAGAAAGAGCTAAAACGGGGGAAAAGAGGAAATAAATGAGAGAAGAAAAGATGAGGCAGAGAGGGCTGGCACGACCTAAAACTCAGAGCAAGAAAAGCACACAGGATGATGTCCAACAACAGAAAAAAAGACCAGCAGGAAAACAAAAACAAACGAGAGAAAAAGAAGGGAGCAGAAAAGAGAACAGCAGAAAGGGAAATGTCAAAGAAAAGAGAGGCAGAGAAGGCTATATACCCAAGCGATTTACAGGACAGCCTGCCTGGATCAGACTGAGTACTGAGTAGGCTCAGCACTGACCCACCCAGTGGGATAAGCCCAACAGCCTTCCTCAAGCTCTCTGGACCCATCAGGAGCCATGGGTGAAAAGGGAAGGCCCCGTATTCTGAGGCACTGCTATGTCTGCCCTCCAGCTCAGAGTCCAGACTGTACCTTGTTGTCCTGCATGTCTCGATTGGCCCCATTTTTCAACAGCAAAAGTGTTGCCTCCACATTATTGACAGCAGCTGCCCAGTGAAGAGCCGATTTTCCTGCGTGGAAAAACATGTGTATAAGCAGTCGGAGAAGGAACATGTCCTATTCCCAGTACAAGGAAGCACCATGACTTGTACAAGGAGACCGTGACCTCCCCAGAGAGCAGCAGGAAGCCAGTTCTCTGTGGGGGCCTTAGGAAAATATCCAAGTATTATCTTCTTTCCCTCTGTTCTAGAAATACTTCAGCACAGGCTGCCTAGCCTGCAGAAGACCTCTAGGTTAAAGGATCATTTGTCTATGGTACCCCTGTCCTCCCCATGGCAGTCTACCCTGTCACACATGGAAGACAGTAACCTATTTATTTATTACACGCCAGAATGTATATTTAGGAGATCTCACAACACCCCCAGTGAATTCAGCTCTCATGAGCCGTCAGAGCCAGAGTAGCATGTCAGGGAACCTACATTGGGAGACCTTTGAGAACCAAAAACCCTCACTAAAAATCCCTTTTCCATATTCACCTACAGACCTCCCAGTGGCTCTCTCCATTTGCTAAAAGGAAGAATGAATGAATGAATGAATGAATGAATGAATGAATGAATGAATCTTCCGTGGACTTGGATGTGACATGGGTCTTTACGGATCGTAGACCAGTTCTCCTCCTTAGAGGCATGCTGTGCAGGTAAGAGTCCAGATCCCTGCCTCGCCCCTACCGTGGTCATCCACTGCATTCACATCTGCTTGGCAGTTGATCAGCTCTGCCACCATTCCCTCCACGGCCAGGCGGGCAGCCAGGATCAAGGGGGTAGTGCCATCATTCATCCTGGCATCGAGATCAGTTACTCGGTTGCGGATCAGAATCTGGAACAGGAGAAAGTACAGAAAAGAGAGTCACCTAGATAAAAGGATATAATTAAGCTAAGGGAAGAAAAAAGAGCGTCACAGCGGAGGCTACTCTGTAAGTTCCTGGATGGCAGGAAATGTCTTGTTATTTTTGTTACCAAGTTTCTATGATGGTCAAGCAACCACTGTTTGTTGAATGAATGAATGAACGAACGAACAAATGGGTGCTCAAGAGACAATGGCTCATGCAAAGTGAAGAACTTCTACTTTCTAAAGGAAGAAGAGGGATGTGGGAAAATACCATAACCTCTATTATGGTGTACAGTTTAAGATGATTCAGAATGCTTCCCATTTCTTCATAAGGGTAAAAATAAAAAGTACACTGTGAACTCATGTCAAGAAAACCACTTAAGGAACAGGTGGGAGCCCACACGGTCAGATAAACCTGCAGGTGGAAGCTGACACCACCCAAGGCTTCATAACAGATATCACTCCCGTCTGATCTACTCATTTGGGAAGCATTTGTAGCACACCAAAAAAAAAACCCATGGCGATTAAAAATCAAAAGACTGCTGTGATCTGTTGGCTCTACCGCTACCTCGCTGTGGATAACACTCGTAGGTCCGTTTGCCTGCCCCCTGTTGTCTGCTTTCCCTCCCAGCAAGCATGACTCTACCATCTGCCTTATTCTCTCAAAGGATCGTTGAACAAATACAATGGGGTAGTAAGTGCCTTGACAAAGATAAGACATGATAGCCGGTTCCCTAGGGAACCAGCTTTTCTCGTGTTCTTTACCTGGAAGACCCCTTGGGCGTCAGCGGCCACTGCAGCGTGCAGGGGGCAGCGGCCCATGTTGTCCTGGGCGTTGGCGTCTGCACCTGCATCCAGGAGACGCTTGGCAGCGTCTGCCCTTGAGTAGCGGGCGGCAAGATGCAGAGCCATCTCCCCGGTCCGGTCCGTCTGGGCCTGGAGGCTGGCACCCTGGTAGACTAAGTCTGTGATGATGTTGGCAGACGAGTCTTCTGCGTCTTCGTCTTCGTCGCTCATATCTGAGCTGCCTCCTCGGAGAGAAGCCAGCATGAGTGGGGTGCACCCATCTACAGGAAAGGAAAGTCCCCAAAAAGTAGTCAAGGAGGAGAGAAGGACGTTCATGATCATTTAACCCTAGGGTTGGGATAGTTCAATTTGAAGAAAGTTATTCTGATGGGGAAGATAGGCCTGTGCTTCTCGCGGTCACTGGCCATTCCTGTCATATGGGCCACCTACTTGTCCTGTGACAATGTCCCTTCTGTAAAGAGCAACGGGAAAGCAAGCATCTTTTTAAGCTGGAGGTTCCTCTCTAAGCTAAACAAGTTTTTCTGTTCAAGTTTCTAAGCGCTGGGTTAATTTAAAATGGACAACATTAAAAAATACCCAATATGAATAGAACTAAGGTGTCAGGTGAACTAATTCTTTACCCCTCTGATTTGGGGATCCTACTAAAATCCATCCCGTCCATTCAGCCTATTTCAAGCGTGCTGTCTGCGAAGCAATGTGAAGTCCTTCCCTCTCTTGCCATGGAAGTTCCTGTTTCCTGTGCGCCTGTATCCCTTAAGCATTGTTTACTCAAGCTGATTTACAATCTGTGAAACTGGCAGGGGGCATATCACCAAGCGGGACATAACATGGGAGGGATAACACAGAACCACGGGCGGGCCTGGCCTGGTGAGAGGGGCAGGTGGGGCGCTGACCTGGGCCCCGGACGTTCACGTCCAGCACGGCCACCTCCTGCTCGGCCTGCGGAGGAGTGAGAGCCAACGACGGAGTCCTGCGGATATCTGCAGCCTCCAGGTGCTGCTGTGTCCAGGGACGTCGGTCGATGGGGTCATCTTCTTCTGAGAGTAAAGCCTCATCTTCAGCCTGAGAGGGGGAGACAGCTGTCCCTATCAGCCTGGCCCACCACCAGGACCCACAGACAAGGGGCTAGTCCAGGCTCCATCACTTCTCCTAATCTCCCACCTAGTCTTTTCTCTCCTCCCACTCCAGCCTTCCCGATTTTTATCCACATCAGCTTCCCACAGCTCTCACCTGCGTGGCGTCATCTGGACAACTCTCCCAATGTCCCCATCCCAAACTCTAAGCTTCAGCCTTAATATGTGCCCCATCTTACCTGCCTAATACGCTATCTACAGAGCCCCAAAGCACCATTTTCTTGCTTCTGGGCTTTGGCTTATGTTGTTTCCAGCGCCTGCCATGCATGGTCTCTCCCAATTATTTATTTGACCAACTCCTACCTACCCCTCCAATAAATTCCTCTTGTTGGTCCACGAAAGCACACTCTGCTTACCTCTACCTCACCGGCATGGCTCAATGGGACTACACAGTCTCTACCAGACTGTGAGGATCGTGAGAATAGGGAACAAGCCTTGTTCAAGGTTAACTCCTTGTACCGAACAGTGCCCAGCACACAGCAAGCATTCAGGAAATATGTGGTGAGCAATAATTATTATTATAACGTCCAATGCAGCTACGCTTTATTGAAGATGTAATATGCGATAGCAAATAGGTAAGGCAATTTATACGTGTTGGCGCACTTAACTCTCATCACAACTCAGAGGAAAGAATTATTATTATCCCTATTTAACAGCTATGGATGATTAACTACAAAGAAGGTAAGTAATTTGCCAGCTACTGAGTCGCAGTTTTGGACTTGAATCCAGTTCTCTTGTAACTAAAGCAACGTCTATAGGACGGCATGCCTGTAATTCCTCAAGCACTCATTTCCTGAAGCTGATTCAGAATACCCATGGGAGGCATACGTATCCCAGCCACGTATGGACAGTTACGGACGGATGGTCTCCTTTTACATCGGCCGCAGCCTAATCTACCTCCTACTTCTAAATGGTTTTAGTTTCCTAGGCTCAAGATGGGGGGCCTCCAAACTCAGTGGCCACTGGCTTTCTTCTACTGTTTCATTCCACCTTCCCTTCCAGAAAGGGAAGTGCCCAGACAGGATAAGGGAGACGTCTCGCCATGAAGGAAATTGCTATTTACACACCTCGGTCCTTATTCGACTATCATCTGCATGACACTTGAGGAAGAAGCATGTTTGTTTTATTATTTTTAGAGTTCTTGTTGCAAACATGCGTGGACAACCCAAGGCCATCAATGACTAGAGATTCTGGGCTTTCATGAAACACGGGCTAACCACTGCCTGGGCAACACGGAAAGACTATCACTCCCATTTGGGACACTCCAGCTACCAAGGACAGAGATTTGAAATGTGACCGGAGAATGACTGATCATGGTGGCTTTACCTTGGCTTTCTTTGGCTGAGGTCCTTCATCATCCACCCAATGTTCACTTGTTCCGGAACCAATTAGATTGGCCTCTGAGACTTGCACGGAGAGATTTCTGAAATGACAGGATTATGAAGGGGAAAAACAAGAGCAGAGGTTATGTCATCAAGGTATATAGTGGTTTTCAATATTTTTTCCATCATGACACACTCCCATTGCTAGACTTTTCGGGGCCTTGGCCCAAAAAGGATGGCCAGTATTTTTAATCCCCGAGCAAACATCCTTTCCTGTCCCACCAATCCAGAGCTTACAACCAAAGTGTGTCTGAACACAGGAGCTGACTCCGATGTGACAATAAGTACAGAACGGAAGCCCAGACTCTGACTGGTTTTCAGTCATTCAACGGGCATTGAGAGTTATGGCCAAGTGGGGTAGCGTGGCGTGGCCACAGATCAGGATTTAAAATCATGACTCAGCAAGATCTGCTTTGTGATGTATCCCTGCTTTTATTCTACCGTGAACAGTAGCTTGTGGCTAAACCCTCTTACTTCAGCCCGACGGCGTCCTGTCCCACTGGTTCACGACGCTTGTGGTTGCTGGAGTCTCGGCGAAGGGTGAAGCCTTCCGGCAGCCAGAGGGAGCCATGCTTCCGCTTTCGTTTGGCCATGATGACCCCCAGCAGGAGAATAAACAGGATAATGACCACAGCAACGGCAAGTAGATAGAGAAGCTGAGTGCCTTTTGGATTCGGGGACTCGCCTGCAAGTCAGAGAGACCAGGAAAGTGCTGCGTAAGACACCAATCTCTCAATGCTAGCTTTAAATGTACTCAGAGGGCAGCCCTGCCCTCACCAGCTCTGAAAAGTAAAGAGCTGTACATTGAAAAGGGTGTCCTCTTCTCTCGGCCCCCACCTGAAGCCCCCCTCCTCTCCCTTCCTCCCTTAACAGCAGTGCTACTCACTGATGACAGACACGAGAGGGTAGGACAGGGTCCCCTGGATGGCGTGAGACGCCAGCAGAGCTGCTGCCGCATCTGTGTTCTTGAAGCACTGGTCTGAATCTTGAACACACTGGCGGTTGTCAATCTCCAGAAACACCTTAGAGCTGTGGGTGCCAAGGGAAATGGTGAGTAACACAGAGGGTGCCAGCCAGGCGAGCCGAGCTAGAAGGGGTCGCTGACCCTTCCTTCCTCACACTCAGGGTTGTCCCCTCCACCTCTGTGACGCTGCCTCCTCCAGAAAGATCTGAGAAACTAAAATACTGTCCCTTTCGATCCTAACCGCTAATTCCCACTTAGGGAATGTCTCACTTTCCTTGGCCCGGCTGAGTCCCGGCCTTCCGACTTAGGCAACACAACCCAAAGGATTAAGACCAAAGAGGAAACTCCTCCAACAGGGAGCTGAGGCCACCCCGGCCGAGGGGTAGCGATTCTGCCTTGGAGCAGGCCTTCCTGACATCGCGTTCCTGCGTGCTCTCGCCCACCTTGCAGCAACACTTCACGCTTACAACACAAATACTGGGACAATGCCTACGTTTTGCTCGGTGGGCTCTTCCACGGAGCCGAGCTTTGCGTTTTCAGAGAGTCAGTTATGACTTCTTCTGTATACCGCAGTGCTCGGCTTTCTAAAATCAAACTTCAAGACAGACGCGCGACAACCAAACACGTACCCAGCCACCTCCTGCTCTTGATCATCAGGCAGGGACCTGCGTGCCACGCGCTGCTTCTTCGTGGCCGCTGACTTCTCTCCGTAATAGGGGTAGACCATGAGGTCCCCTTGCGGGTCCCGTTTGATGCGCAGGTTGGTGTGCAGCAGGGTGCCGAGGGCCCGCAGGAAGCTGCGCGCGTCCTGCAGCAGCTGCTCCGGGGGCATGAGCACCACGATAACCAGCGTGCCCTCCGCCAGGTGCTCCGGCCGGTCGGCGGCACAATCCAGCCCATCCCAGCCGCACTCCTCACTGTTGCATCCCTGGTCGCAGTGGTTGTCTTTGAAGTGGTCCGCGCAGTATTTGTCGTACCTGTGGGAGGCGGCAGAGGGAGGAAAGGGGCTCAGGGCACACGGGGAGCTCCTGTGAATTTTCCTACCCCTCTGTGGCCCGGGACAGGGCACTGGGGAATGCCTCGTGAAGACTTCTTGGGTTTCCTGTCCCCGACATCTGACAGGACACAGAATCTACACCACGCAACATCCGTGGGTGCTCCCCGACTGAGCAAACAACACCGCTCACTATGCCACGTGGATCTAGGGCCCCCTGGCAGCTCGTGCTCTTGTTAAGTCAGACTGGTCAACAAAGCTGCATCCCTGAAATGCAAACCAGCCCAGGTCACGCTTCCTCTAGTTTTGTACCTACTGCCCCCGGTGAGGTAACGATGGGCTTTCGGAAGGGAAAGGTGCCTCCCGAAACCAAAGCACAGCTCTGAACCGTCAAGAGCTGCGGCACAGGACCATGGCAGTGTGGCTGATGTCTGTCCCAATCAAGACTGAATCCCAACTACGGAACGGAGGTGGGGAGGGGTGTGTCCCACACAGGATACCAGATGTAACTCGTACAGCCCCTTTCGAATACGGGGAAAGGACACTGAGTCCCCAAACCTAAATGCTGCACAAACCATTTCATCGACCCTCCGCCCCCCTCCCCTGCCCTCCCCTCCCCTCCTCCCCCACTGCCATCCGCTGATAGTTACACCATTGGGACAACCTGCTTCGCAAGCCCAATGAACCCACGAGGGGTCCAGAAGAGCTGCATGTGCTTTGGCAAGCTCTTCCAGCTCCCAGATCTCGGTGCCCTGGCCTGTGAGAAACCATTAGCAATACTTATGCCTCACGAGGTTGTTGAGAATCAGTCGGGATCAGATTAAATGGATGGCTAAGAGGCAAGCACTACGTAAACCGTAAAGCACCCTCTCACTGCAATAGCGAAGAAAGACCAGGAGGGTGAAGAGGCCCCATTTAGCTTAGGCTTCCTGAGAAATCCAGCTGGGGAACGCCGGTCTCGGGGAAAGGAAAGGGGTGAACAGAGAGAGGTACAGACCTTTCCATCCATCCTGCAGGCAGGTTATGTGAGAGGCTGCCTGAGCGTGGGTTAACACTACTTCCGAAAGTTATTTCCCCAGGAGGTCGCGAGAGCAGCAGGTGAGAAGGCAGAGAGAGGCAGAGAGAGGGTGCTTGGGCAATGAGCATTCCTGGGCCTCTGCCAGCAAGGGGCTGCACAGGGGAGCCTGCGAGGGGACAGGGCTGACCCCAGGGAGAAGAGGGCCTCAGGGCACCAGTCTGCAAAGCAGAGGCAGCTTGGGCGGGAGCCCTGGAGTGTTTAGGAGCAAGAACAAGAAACCGAGGTGTGTTAGTGACAGCATCCCTCCGCTTCGGGACCCTGGACCCTTACTTGCACGTCTTGCTGTTGCCCTGGCATTCAAAGTTGTCAAACAGGCACTCGGCCGTGTTGCACAGCTCGTCACACTGGTTGTTGATGTAATCCCAGCAGGGAAGTGGGGAGGAGCAGTTGGCCCAGGGGTTCTCCATGGTGAGGGAGCAGTCCCCCCCATCCCACTGGCAGGCGTGGCTGTTGCAGGCCTCATCACAGACGCCGTCCCGAGCTTTGTCGGCGCAATACTGGCTCAGACAGGTGGCAGGCGGGGTGCTGGTGGGGGCGGGGTAGAGTTCACAGTGGTTGCCCCAGAACGGCGGAGAACACTGGCAAGAGTAGTAAGGAGGCTGGCGCTGCGGGTAGCAGCTCCCCCCGTGCTGGCAGGGGCTACTGGCACAGCCCGATTCGCAGTCCTGGGGGTTGGGGCAGAAGCAGCGGGGTCCCGAGGCCGTGTGCACGCACTGCTCCCCTCGCCTGCACTTCACTTGTCCACAGCTGCTCTGGCATCTCGCCCCGGAGAAGCCCTGCGGAAACGAGTGAACCAATGAGGGCGGTGGGCCGGCTCTCGAGGGCAGGCCCCCCTTGCCTTCTGAGTCCCCTCCGCCACACCTCTACACCTTGCTAAGATCCCTCCATGCAGCCTCCTGGACCAAGTTCTGGCAAGGCACCTCCTCAAGTCAACCTGCAGGTCAGGGCTGAAGCCTCCAAGGGATGATGTAGATTCTACCCGTCTAAGAGATCACTTCTAAATTAAGTCCACAGGTCACACTGGGGTAAGAGTCCGGTGACACGGTTCGTACGAACAGCTTCCCTAACCATCATTAGATCACTCATATAATGGCTTGGCAGAGGGCGCTTCGGGGGGAAATCGTATCAGGAGTTCTGGGTATCTGAAAACGTTTCCCACGTCAGTTCATTCTTACACTTTCTGCTTAGCCCAGGCCTAGTGTTCCTTTTGGCATCTCCCCACCAACCTCCTGTTTTCAGGAGGTTTCAGCCTCTGGCCGTGGCAAAAGCGTTTGCATAGCAAATGGCTAAAAGTAGGCTTCCTTCTAGTTTCAGAAGCAGCTTGCTCCCAAATATAGCCCCTGCTAACAAATGTAAGCCGAGCAGCATTTTCTAACCAACTCTGCCCCTCTCTGGGTAGCAAGACTAGAAGCTAGAGACACTAGTCCTGTTTTCAAGGGAACATTCCACCACTTCCTGTGCTTTTCCCTGGGGGCCTCTGAAGACGGAGTCACAGGTTAGGGAGCTCCCTGTTTCTGGCAGTATTTTAACAGCTGTGATTGGAAAACCCACGCATTTGCTTCTGAAGGAGCTAAAATGAAGCAGCCTCCCAATGGAACTTGGAAAAACCAGGTTTGCTCTCAGCTTCGTCGCGGACTGTCTGGAGGAGAGGATGCACCTTACAACAGCACTTACCGGGGGACAACGACAAATGAACCCGTCAGGCATGTTGCTGGCCATGGCACAAGTCCCTCCGTTCAAGCAGGGCATCTGGGGACACACATCGACGAAGGTTTCACAGTGACGACCTCGAAGCAGAAAACAAAAAGGCGTGTGGAAAGGCAGGAGTAGGAAGGGTGTGAACTCGCCCAAGGATCAGAGATGGAGGGAGAGGTGTGCAACTGCAGTCCTAAGCCAAAGGGGACACGAGAGGATGGAGGAGCCATCACCGGGTCTCAACACGGTTGACCTGTCACTGGTTCCGGCCAGGCCCCTCGCCTGTCTTATCTACACAATAAGCACACGTGGCACACATTCCCGACCCACTCGGAAGACTGGACGGATGCGAAAAATGACTCTAATACCATGAAACAAACAAACAAACAAACAAACAAAAAAGGAAAACGACAGCTTGTTTTCAAGGCACTTAGTTTTCCTAAGTCCAAAGAAACCTTTAGAAAACTCTTTTTTCACTGCGTCTTGCTCACATCTTCTACTTCATAGGAGAGGTTACACCAGACCAATACATATAAATGGTGAGTGGCAACTGACAGAGACTTTTCATCTGTAACATCCCCTTTCAATCATTTGTTAGCCTTTCTGTAACCTAACTGGCACTGCTTTAAAATAAAGCTCCATTTGCCCAGGGTTCATTGGCTCCAGAAACAATTCTAAAACAGAAGGTATCTCCAGGCCACGACTCCATGATCAAGGGAACTAAGCAACTGAACTGAAACTATGGGGGAGCCGTGGAGGCCCAGGTGGGACCTCGTGGCAAATACAGGGGACAGGCCCCATCTGGCCGGCCGTCACTTGGAAGGGAAGAGGTGGTCTCCATTCCTCCCTTCATCTCTCTTCTCCTTTCTTTGTAAGTGTCCGTCAGTAGTCCAGAAAAAGGAAGCCTCAGAGGCAATGAAAGGAGCAGGAGCCAGCTTTGCTTCTGTGGCTTCCCACACAAATCGTGGCTGGTATGAGGCTGTAGACGACTGTACTCTTTCTGCCCAACTTGCTTCACTAACTAAGGCGTTCGTAATGGATTGTGCCTCTGTTGATATTCATCCAGGCATCTTTCCTATTGCAAAATCCTTCCCATTCTTGACAAAATTCCAAAGTTCTTAAAGGTAGCATATGTTTAAAACTGGAAGGGAGGAAATCTGGGGATAGGCTCAGAATGTAGCAGGGTCCAATGTGCCACATTATTAGTCAGGAGACCACTACAGCCTACAGCCTGACTCCCAACGATTACTGCTACAGCATAAGGTTCAAAATGACCCCAGAAATGCAAGACAGATTTCTAAATGGAGCATCTGATGATACGACCACATAGACACGAACACGTATTTCAGTCCCCAAAAGTCACCAAGCTGCCCTTTTCTGGAAGTACCTAGTAAGTGCCTAGGAGAAAGCCCCTATGCTGAGGCCAGGCTTGGTCACCTTTATGGTCTGTAATGAAAAAAAAAGAAGCTTGAAAAAAGACTGGGAACATGGCCACGTCTTAGCACTACAGGTCACACCTGTGACCACGGCCGTTTTCCAGTTCACACTCCATCAACTGAGTTTTGGTTAAACTCACTCCAATCAGGACCTCCTCCCCCCTAAGCGTCCTGTAAGATTCTAAGCCTCTCTGGACCCCCCCAGGTGGAAAGGTCACAGTGGCAGTGATGATTCAGGAATTCAAGGCCTTACATGCCAAAGGGAGGCGGAGAGAGGAAACCAGAGTTTGAGGGCAGGTTCCTGAAAACAACATGTTATTTTGCTCAGAAGAAGAGTTCTGTGGATGGTTGCTGGGAGTGGCCGCACAATGTAAATAAACGTACTTAGTATCACAGACTTGTACACTTAAAAATGGTTACAACGGTAAACTTTGTTACGTGTATCTTACCATAATTAAGAGATGCAAAATTTTGCTCAACTACTCCCAACATTCTATTTCTTTTTAAAAATATATTTCTGCTACATCAATGTATAACGAAAGAGAAAACCTGTCTCCGGGAAAACAAAAGGTAGAGATGGGTCGTAACATCGGAGGATCGCCGACCTAAGAAAGAGTTGGGCCCTGGAATGAAGCTAGGCTAGTTTTCAGGTCTAGGAGAAGCTTCCCGTGGGTGTGTGAGATGTCCCAGGGGCCTCGTTTCCTCCCTGAGAGCCCCTCCGCGGAGCGGCCCGGCAGCGTGGGAAGGCTCTCACCAGTGTAGGCGCTGCGGCAGACACACCGGTAGTCGTTGATCAGCTGTATGCAGTCCAGGCTGCCCTCAGAGCTGCAAGGGTTGGACAGGCACTCGTTGATGTCTCCCTCACACCGCTCTCCGGCAAAGCCAGGAAGGCAGCGACAACTGTAGCCCCCAATCTTATCCACACACCGACCCCCATTCAGGCAATGGGGTCCCTTGGCACAGTCATCAATGTTCTCTTCACAGAGCAGGCCTGCAGGAAAGAGAGGAGAGAGAGCGAGCATTATGCCAAATCCTGGAACACTGCTTTCCAGCAAGGGAGAGCCACCCTTGTTGGCATTTTCACAATTGGTCGGGTTAGACTTCTCAATCTGGGGTAGGACCTTCTAGGTCAGGCAGAACAAAGCACACTCTTGTTGCATGGCAACCACCATTCTCCTGGTGACCAGGAAGAGCCAAGGAAAAACGATGCTTAGGCCTTCCTTCACGTGGACTCTCCCACTCAATGCAATGGTCCCCTAAGGAGCAACCAGAATTATTTATCCCACCTGAGAGACTAGGAAACGAGCTCAAAGAGACTAACATTTTTTTGTTAATTTATTCAATTTAATTCAAAATATAAAAACGTTCAAAAGAGAATATAACCATAAATACACAGATTACAAGTAGTATGTAAAAATATTGGTAGAAATTAGCACTAAATTTTGAATGATTTTTTTTTTAGTTTAATACCCACTGACTTTTTGTTTTCTGTAAAATAGTGTAGTACACTAGTTTCTTATTAAAAAAAAATAGGAGGAAATATCCTATTGAGAGCTTCAAGGTGATTTTATTTAAAACAGAACTCATTTCATGTACTATAGATATCCATGAGCCATCTAGTATAAATATCTGTAAATACTTTTGAGCAGGAAACAAAAGAAATCAATGACTATTCCAGAAACGATCCCGGGATCAACTAAAAAATTACAAAAGAATGGAAAATCGTTCTGCATTCCTACCTCTGGCATCTGTAGTATACACTAACGTAAGCAAGACTATCAAAAAGAAGAATGAAAAGACCTCATTTTCAATAACAGCAGCAAAAGATAAATACCTAGGAATAATCTTAATAAGGAATGTATTACACCCATGTGAAAACTTTTAAAATAGTCCTGAAAGACACAAAAGGAGACTTGAAAACAATGGAAAGACACTATGATTTGGTTAAGAAGACTCTACATCACAAAGAGCTCAGTTTTCTCTATACACATTCACAAAATTGATATGACCCTGGTAAAAAAATAATAACAGGATTTTTTAAGAGACAATCTGATTCGAAAATTATATGGAAAAATAAATGATAACCATAGCCTGGAAACCCTCGGAAAAGAAGATACATAGTAATGAAAACCTCTAGGGTCGTATTGATCCATCAATAGAACAAAAGAATAAAAAAGGAAGTCCAGAGAGACTTCCAAATACACCTGGGAGTTTAGAATTTAATAAAGGTGCCATCTTGAATCATTGCATAAAAGATCAAGTATTCAAAAATCAGCAGCAGTGGGGGAAGAGTTCTCCAGTATTCTAGCACTTGAAAATATGGGAGCATTCCCTTATAATCTTAGAGTATGGAAAACGTTGCTGACCAGGATTCAAAAGCCAGAAGCCATAAGAAAAGACCGATAGCTTCAACCTGATTAAAAATAAAAAGCTCTGCATGAAAAACAAACCAATCAAAAAAAAAGATCACCATAAAGAAAATCAAAAGACAAAAAAACAATACATTGGGAATATATTTACATTTTGTATCACAGACAGCTAATCTCTGTAAAATGTTAAGATCAAGAATGGAGTGGAAATAAAGGCTACAGATCTGAACAGAGACACCACAGACAAAGGAAAACCAAATGACTCTTAAAAGAGAATATGTCCATCCACACTTGAGGAGAAGCTGGTATGCTCATACACTAGCTCAGCAACAACAATCAAAATTACAAATGCACACACGTATTCTCTAATCCAGCAATTCCATTTCTGAACATTTAGTCTACAAATATACTTACACACATGAAAGAAAACCCAAATTTCTATCGCTAGAGCACTGGTTAAGTAAAATAGGGTATGCCCATAAAAAGGAATTCTAGTGATAAAAACAATTAAGGAAGTTATGTATTTTGATATGGAAACATATCCAATTAAGTAAAAAAAAAATCAAGTGCAAAAGAGTGTTTCTAATATCTATCTTCAGAGTAAGAAGTGGGAAAAATTAAAATATCTTTGGCTTCTATAAACATAAATTCTGAAGGATACATAAAAACAACTCCCGAAAGATAAATAAGAAACTAAAAAAAAGTGGTGGTTACTTGTTTGTGGGTGAGGGAGAACTAGGTATGGGGGAGGGGGTTGGGAAGGAAGGAGACTTTTCACTGCATGCTTCTTTGTGTGTGTGTGTGTGTGTGTGTGTGTGTGTGTGTGTGTAAAAGTTTGGACCATGTGCACGTTGCCTATTTATAAACTAAATTGAAAAAATTAAGCAAAAACAAATAAAACCAGTATGTGCTCCCCCTCTCATAGAAATATTGGTACTTAGGGACTGCTAGTAAAATGAACATGAATGCCTGTCTCCTGATAGAATGGGGCTGGCGGTAACGGACAAACTGTTCAAGTGAAAATGAGCTCAACCTCAGCCTGAAGCCAGGTAGCAGGGACAGGCAGGATTTGTCCTGTCAGTTAGCCTTTGACCTGGGAACTGGAGGTGTCCCCAGGCAAGATCCACTGCTCAAGAGTATAGGAATAAAAACAATCATTGTGGTAACTCTTGTAACGAGGTTACGGGTCTTGAGAGTCTCCTGTAATGTTGACCAACGGCTAGAGAAATCAAGCCAGGAGAGATGAACACCAGTCCACATATCTAACCAAACACAGTATAATAACTTAAGGAATTGTAAGGATGATAAACTCAAAGAGACCCACACCTGCACACATCAGAACCAAAAGACAAAGACAGCGAGAGTACCAAAGAGAGAAGCAGCTATCTTAAGAGACCTTCAGTAAGTTTAACAGCTGATTTCTTCTTAAAAAAACCTGGAGGTCCAAAGGCAGTGGGATGTCAAACTCAAAGCGCTGAAAGCAAAAGATTGTCAATAATAATAGGCAGACTATTGTTTAAGCCATCCTTAGCAAACGGGTAGAAGAGGGAAACTTTGTTGCCTTACGCAGTGGTCTATCCTAAAACTCTCTCTCATTGATCAAAAGCTCGTGGTAGAGCAGACAGTTTAACGTTCAGTGAATATCCACGTGCTCGCCCACATTTCCTAGTCTCCACATTTCCTAGTCTCCCTTGGAGTAAGGTTGAGAGCATTTTACTAATTCTGGCCAATATACTGTAAGCAATAGTGATGGGTGTCACTTCCAGACTGAGGTCATGGAAGCTGCTGCCTGACTTTACACATTCTCTCTCTTCCCCCGCTGTGGAGGCCAAATGTTTCTAACCACACATCACAAATACTGGGGGTGCCAAAAAAATGTACACACATGACTTGTATTCATCTTTTGTTACACATGGACTATCACAATTTTAATACAATTTTTTCCTTTCTTAAAATGTGCATATATTTTTTTGGCACCCTCTGTATAGAGAGAGGCAGCCCAAGACATTCAGGAGTTTGAGTGACAAAAAGCAAAACAAAAACCAACACATTGTTGTGTTAAGCCACTGAAATTTGAGGTTGAACTTGCTACCACCGGAATCGTAGCTTGTCTTAAACAACACAGTTATTCAAAGGAACAGACTAAAAACAAACCTAAGTTGACTTCGACTTCTCCTTCAACTACTGAGTTCTAAAGCAGGGAACAACTCTCCTTCTCCTGGGACAAATCTTCAAACATTTACAGGCTTGTATCTCCTTAGTTTTCTTTCCCCCCTTTAACCTCCTTGCTCAATAACCAGCCTACTTGTGGGGTGCTCTTCTATTCTAATTTAGCCAAACTCTGAACTCAAGGAAGGCAAATTATCCACATCCACTGACACAAAGGTCTAAGATAGAATAAAAACGTCCTGATAGTCTATCCTCTTTGACACTGAGAATGAATTTCCCATCACTGTGGATGGCCTCTGACATTTTCTTTCACAGGCTGCTCAGGGCAGGTACCATTATAACTACATCTCTTCGAACAAACAGTAATCCAAGCTCTTTCCTAGAGACTGTTGGGGAGGCAGGGGCCATGCCCACGGCAGAATGATGCTCTACCCTTCCCAATTTAGGGTTGGGTCTCAGCAGGCCATATTGTAATTCCTAGTTACAGCCAAAGGCCATCAGCCTTCTTCCCTGGGCTTATGAAAATAGGCAGACATTTTCATTCATTCATTGCCCCACCTTATGGAGGCAAGACTTGGCAAGTTTTATAAGCTGGTAAATGTGAATTATCGATTCAAGGGGCCCCTGGTTGGTTTCCCTGGGACTGCCAAGGAATCTTGCTAACCAGGCTAATTTTGTTGCAACATTGTATCCAATCATTTCCACCTTCTGTGTTTCATGGAACCTCAAGAAGATGTCAACAAGAAGTAGACAGCCCTAAGCACGTGAGTCAGACCTTCAGAGCCAGGCAAGAGACGTGCGAATGAAAGGGCCGGAATGACCGGGATTCAGAATTAAATGTTTGATTTTTTAAACACCTCCCTCAACACTGAAATCGGATGTATAACTTAGAGAATGCGCTGGACAGAGAATGGGGAAGGCTGATCTCATACCCCGAGTGCCTGGTGGGCAGGAGCACTTGAAATGGTTCACCAGGTCGATACAGGTGCCCCCATTCTGGCACGGCTGATTCTGGCACTCGTCCACTTCATACTCGCAGTTGACACCCTGATATCCTGGGACACACTGCCAGGAGCAAGCAAAAAAGACAAGAAATAATTGGAACGCTGTTGGAAACGGACCGTGAGAGCAAATGAGATCTGGAAGGTTCCTGTGACCCTCTGCCCCCAGCCCCCACCCAGCGCTTGTGTGTTTCTCTGGCATCGTTCCACCCCTGGTCATTGTCCGGGGCAGGGCCGACTCCAGCTTATCAGCTTCTGCCCACTGAAAATGCCACTTTAACATGAAAGCAGGTCATATCATTCAGATATGACCCCTGTGCAAAACTTTTGTCCCTCCTGTGGGCAGGCCTTTCCCACCTTTAAAGTATGCATTCCTTTGCGTATGAGGATGCGGATCCTAACGCTGAGTCAGGTAGTATGAGTGGATGGTAATAAAGACACTGCATGGTGATCTCCAGGTTCAGGAAACTACACGTATGTGTGAGAAACTGGTTGAGACGGGGTGAGGGCAGGAGAGCGGGCTAGCGTGCTGGGGCAGAGCCAGGGGGTCGAAGGACTTCAGGGCTGATCAAGAAGAAAGATATTGCCCCCGGGGTGGCTTTATTTGGGCAATGCTGTGACAGGTCTGCATGTGGGGACCGTCTCTCACAGCATGAGATCGTCCAAACGGGGGAGGAGGATCAGGAGGGGAGGGCGAGTGACCTCCAAGGGAAGGCAGAACTGAGCGGGGCTTCTGGGTTTGGTGATGTCACTCAGCAGCCAGCCTGGGGTCTCTGAAGGGCAGCAGTGGCTGGGGGGGGTCTTTATTTCCCGGGGCTTATCTTACCTACAGCTAGCAGATAACTAGGTGCAGTTCTGCAGAATATACAAAGCAGGCAGGTTCTAAATGGCTAGAAATCGGCTTATTTCGGCTATGTTTAAGACATCTGGATGTGTAAAATTTTGATTTTGGTGCAGGTGGCTTTTGAGCTAACAGATTCCAGCCTGCTGTGAAGACATAAATAATCCAGCGGCAAATATAGGCTCATTTAGGAGAAGAAGAGAAACAAAGCTTTTCTCAGCATTGTTTGGTGGCCTGAACTGGTATCCAATTCAGGTCTCTGGTATTTGGTTAATGTCTTGCTCGAACCATTATTAGCCCAGACATTGAGAAGACAGTCACATGTCCCTGAAAAGACACAAACTTCCTCAAATATATACATGTAACACTTAGTATGATGCTACACGAACAGGCTGAGCAACATTTTTTTTTGTTTGGAAAGAATTATTAGTTAATTGATCAATAACTATATACAAAGGTGGCATGGGTCAAAGGGCCACCCCTCAAAGTGGTTTCTCCTATCACACCTGCGATTCAGGGACTTGCCGGGGGCCACTGGGCTGTGTGGGCTGGGAAACGCACTCTGGCAGTGAATATTCGTTCTGAATCCTGAGGGGGGGGTCACCCCTGTGGAAGTGAGATGCTTCCAGACCTCTATAAAAATATCTTACGAGAGCTGTTACCTTTTTGCACAGGGGGACTGAAAGAAACAGTGATAAGTCAACACTGTAATGGTGACTGGTAAAAAAAAACAATCTGTATGTTTGTAAACAGAAGAATTCAGCAACTCGAGTCCCTATGCTAATGTTCACAACAGCTGCGTCCTCTGCTGGCAGGTCTCTGACATGGGTCGCTCGGCCCACTCACCTCACACCTGTATCCTCCGATGAAGTCACTGCAGGTGGCCCCGTGCTGGCAGGGATTGGACGAGCACTCATTCAGCTGCTCCTCACAGTAGCTCCCGGTGTAGCCCAAGGGGCACTGGCAGTGATGGGAGTTACCAGCATTGATGCAGACGCCGGAGTGCTGGCACAAGCGGTCCACAGGCAACCCTGGGAAACCCAGTGGAGGAAGGAACGTCACAGGGGAGCATATGACATGTCAGGGTCGCACCAGCTGATGAGCAAAGTAATCTCAGCCAGCGGACCCATCAAATTTTATTCTCGTCTGGTTCACAACCCTCAACACCACATATGCATTGAAAAGAAACAAGCCCTGAAATACGAATATGCCTTTGTTTCATTTAAAATACATTTTTTTTATTAAAGTACAGTCGACATACCGTTTTAGGTATGTTTTACCAGTTTTAGGTGTACAACATCATAATTTGACATTGATATCTTATGAAGTGATATCAATGCATTACTTATTGTATTACTACACAATAAGTCTAGTAACCATCTGTCACTGTACAAGGTTATTGCGATGTAATTGACTATGTTCCCTATGCTGTACATTACATCCCTGTGACATTTATTTTTTAACTGGAAGTTTGTAGCTCTCAATCCCTTTAGGTTTTTAACCCATCTGCCTCCCCACTTCCCTCTGGCAACCATCAGTTTGTTGTCTGTATCTATGAGTCAATTTCATTTTGCTTTTTAAGATTTCATATATAAGTGAAATTGCACAGTATTTGTCTTTCTCTGATTTATTTCATTTAGCATAATACCCTGTACAGCATCTGTACTTGTCGCAAATGGCAAGATTTCCATTTCTTTTTATGACTGAGTAATATTCTATTATGTACACACATGCATATATGTCGCATCTTTACCTATTCATCTATGATGAAATATACAATGGAGGAAAGACAGTATCTTCAATGAATGATACTGGGAAAACTGAACTGACATGTGCAAAAAAATGAAACTATCATTTTCTTACACCATATACAAAAATAAACTCAAAATGGATTAAGACTGAAATGTAAGACCCAAAACCATAAAACTCCTAGGAGAAACATAGGCAGTAAACTCTATAGCATCAGTCTTAACAATATATATATATATATATACATATTTTATATTTCTCCTCAAGCAAGGGCAACAAAAGCAAAAATACCAACTGAGATTACATCAAACTGAAAAGTTTTTGCACAGAGAAGGAAACCATCTACAGAATTAAAAGACAACCTCCTGAGTGGGAGAAGATATTTGCAAATCACATATTTGATAAGGGGTTAAAAATCCAAAATATATGAAGAATTCATACAACTCAACATCAAAAAAAAAAATTCAATTTAAAAAACGGGCAGAGGACCTGAATAGACATTTCTCCAAAGAGGACATACAGATGGCCAATAGACGTATGAAAAGATGCTCAACATCACTAATCATCAGGGAAATGAAAATCAAAACCATAATAAGAGGTTACCTCACTCCAGTCAGAATGGCTATTATCAATAAATCAATAAACAACAAGTGCGGGCAAAACTGTGGACAAAAGGGAACCCTCATGCATTGCTGGTGGGATTGCAGACTGGTGCAGCCACCATGGAATCAGTATGGAGGTTCCTCAAAAAATTAAAAGTAGATCTACCTATGACCGAGCAATTCCACTTCTGGGTATTTACCCAAAGAAAATGAAAACACTAATGCAAAAAGCTGTCTGCACCCCTATGTTCATGCAGTGCTATGTACAACAGCCACGCTATGGGAGGAACCCAAGTGCCCATCGATAGATAAACAGACAAAGAAGAGGTGGTGCACAAATACATTTCTTTTTGGAATCTCTCAATCTGCTCCTCTCTGCCCTTTCACCTTCTATCTCCAGAGCCTTACCCTCCATGACTACCTGCCCTTCCCCCTCGTCCCACAATCACAGGGCCTGCCCTACAACGCTGGGGCTCAGTAAATACTTCAGGGAATGAGCCTGGCGCCCGAGGGGGTGGAGCTCACCTCTGTGGGAGGCTGCCACCTCACAGGAGACATTGGGCACGTCACAGTATGCACCGGCCCATCCAGACGGACACAGGCACCAGGATTCTGCTTTTTCCTGAATGCAAGTCCCTTTGTTTTTACATGGAGAGCGACTGCAGAGGTTCACCAGTGTCTGAAACAGAGACAAACTCATACGTGAATAGCCACACACCGGAAGTAAACAAAATAAGTGACACTGCATTTTAAGAAATCAAAGAAAAGCACACTGATTTTTCTGTTGTTGTGTAAAGTCCTCACCCAAGCCTTAACCTGGACCCAGTGTTCCCCCGTAATCTAATCATGTTATGTCATCCAATTCCTCTTAGCTCTGCTATTTGAAAAGTTCTTACCACAGAAGTCTAAGAACTTGAGAAAACCCAATAGGTTGAGTTATTCTCTATGTCACGATTATGTCTAGATATATGACCACCCTGTAGGGTTAGGAAGCAAGAGAGTTAAAGCTGTCAGGTCCACAACTCCCTGTGCTAATCCTGGGTGAGAAATCCACGTGGGTCTTGAGCAAATCTGTCAGTGGTGAACATGAGTAAAAGCACTTCAAGTCTGTTCATAAACCTCAAAATGGTCCAAGAGCTTATTGTGAGGGGAGAAAATCAGGTTTGTGAAAAACCTGAGGCAGGGTGAGAGCGGACTAGCGCCTTCCTCCACAATTCACATGTGGCGACTCGGCCTCTGGGGAGAGGAAGGCCGAATCCCCTACAGGCTGCGCGGGAAAGAAAGGGCCCGGGGGCGAGGGCAGAACGCTCCCCCTGCATGTATAACCTCACACCATGAAAACCAGCAGGAACCCAATGCAGACTGTCCTCCCGACCCACGGAATCAGCAACAAGCTGCTTCATGTGCAGAGGTGGGTATCTGCATGCCCACAATAGCCAAAGTTTTAGTGACGTGTACTCTATAAGGCGAGTTACATTTGACCGGGAATTCCTCCCTTCTTTTGAGTTCTGGAATTCTGTCGTTTCATTTTTGTTTTAAGAGGTGGAATAGCATTAAGTTAAACACAATGTTTGGTATGCAACCTTGGAAGAGCTGTTTTGTCCCTCAGGGACTCAGTTTTTTCTTCCATGGAATGAAAGGCTAGACGAGTTGGTTCTGAGGGGACCTCCCGTCCTAAGAGTCTAGGAAAATGTATATTTATATATTTGAATTTAAAGCATATGTGAATAGCTCGGTTTAGAGAATGTTACAATGCTGTAAGACATAATAATTATTATTATCCCCTTAGATATTATATTTGACCTCTAAATATTTAATTCTGATCGTTCTTTACTTCCATTTTTGTATTTCCAATGTAAATGACATCTACGTGCTTATGTCCCACATGTATTTTTCTGCAGTTCTCGGTGAGCTTGTTACCACTATCTGATGTTTGTGAATCCGTATAATCTTGACAGTGTCATCGTTTTTGGAATCTACCAGCTATGGAGAAGTTACCCAGAGTTATCTCAGGGACATCCCTGAGACCCAGAACTTTCTCTTCTAGGAGGGGCTTCTTCTGTCTAGAAAAGAAACAGGTGTAATACTCTGTGACTCTGAGGGAGCTAAGTGAGCAGGATGGATTTCGTTACCTGGCAGTTTTTCCCAGTGTAGCCCAAGGGGCAGATGCAGCGGTAGGTACCCAGGCCATCCACACATGTTCCTTCATTCAGGCATGGGTGAGAGTTGCACTCATTGATCTCTTGGAGGCAGAATCGGCCAGTGAAGCTCACAGGGCACAAACAGGAGAAGGAGTTAATCCCATCGATACATGTGCCACCATTGAAGCAGGAGCTAAGACACAAACAGGGAGGGCAACATCAACTATGTCATCTGGTTCCTCTGACCTGCCATTTAGAAAGGAAGGCTGCTGGAATCCCAGCTGTTACACAGGCAAATACTCCTGAGCACCCACAATGCCTACATCCAGCAGATTTTACCTTTTTCCAAACTAGACTGGTTGCCAATTGGCCTTGAGTCCCAGCTTCCTTTCTACAACCAAGCAGCTTAGAGGAATATTGAAAAGGCTTGAGCTTATTAGAGATTCCTAGAGAAAGTGAAGTTTTCTAGATTTTACCCAGTCCTTCTGCAGTTTTCCACGTGTTATATTTCATTTTCCCTAAGTCAGTTTATAAGAAAAGTGCAAAATAGATAGTTCTTGGCTCTAGATTTCTTTATGAAAGAGACACAGAAAAAACTCGTTAATAATAATAATTAAAAAAATAGAAAAATACCTCCCAGAGTAATGACAAATCTGTGAAGAAACGGGAATTTCTAAATTGTCAACTAAAATGAACAAAAGGAGAATGGAACAGAATTATAGCTCTTTCTGTTCCTTATGCAAGAAATAAATGACGATCCATCCCACCAAGCTTGACCTGCTAACTACGTGTCTACAAGAAACCAGGAACTGGGCAATAGGATATGGTTGTGGACCGGGTCCCAAGTGATGCCTTGTCCCTGCCCCACAAAGTATTGTGCTTTGGAGTTTCCAGTCCTTTCTCCCCTTTCCCATAAGGCACTGGGGCCTGAGTGCGCGGGCTGCTCACCTCTCAGTGCACTCGTCAATGTTGTTCTCGCAATGGGCTCCGTCAAATCCCGCCTGGCACTTGCAAGTGTAACTGTTGACATAGTCGGAGCAGGTCCCTCCATTCTTACAGGGTTCGCTCAGACACTCATTCATGTCTGTCTGACACTTATCCCCCGTGAAGCCCGGAAGGCAGAGGCAGGAGAAAGTATTCACTCCATCGGCACAGGAACCTCCATTCTGGCAAGGATCTAAGCCATTATACATGAGAATTAGAGCTCTGAACAGCAGCAGACATTTAATCTTAGACTCACAAAGGTGAGTGACCTGAATTGAGTCATACTGAGAACCGTAACAATTCTGACTTTTCTGCACTTGGGCTTTTCAGATATTTGCTTTATAACTATTTTTATATAGATTCTGTTTGATTTTCTTTTGAGGAAGAAGACTTTAATTTTAATAAAATTCAACATCCCTATGATTTTCTTTTAGTTCATGTTTCTTGTGTCTTGTTTAACAAATCTTTGCCTAACAAAAGGTCACTGAGGTTTATCTTCTTTGATTTCTTCTAAACGTTTTGTACTTTTAGCACTGACCTTTAAAGGTCCACGATCTATTTTGAGTTCATTTGTACATATAGTGTGAGTTTTAAAGGTTTTTAAAGAATTTGTATCTAGGATATAAAGAACTCTTTCAACTCAACAATAAGACAAATTTTCAATTTTTCAAATGCGCAGAAGATTTGAATAGACATTACATTGAGTAAGGTATACAGCTGGCCAATAAGCACATGAAAGGATACTCAACATCATTAATAATCAGAGAAATGCAAGTTAAAATCACTGTGAAATAACATATGCACCCACTAGAATGGCTAAAATTAAAACGAGTAATCACACCAAGTGTTGCAGGGATGTGGTTTAACTGCAACTTTCATGCAATGCTAGGAGGGGAGAAAATGGTACAACCACCTTGGAAAACATTTTGGCAATTGTGTAAAAAGTTTAACATATACCTACCACATAATTAATCTACCATCTGGATATTTTCTCAAGAGACATGCAATCACTTGTCCACACAGACTCATTCCTACTAGCTTTATTTGCAATACCCCCAAACTGGAAAAAAGCCCAATGTCCTGCTAGGAAATTGTACTATATCCAAACAATGGCGTACCACTCACAATAGAACAGAATGAACTAGCAATACACACAACATGGATGAGTCTCAAAAAATATGCTGAGTGAGAGAGGTCACGTTCCCTCTCCCCCAAAGAGTTTTCATTATGATTCCATTTATATAAAATTGTGAGAAATGCAAACAAATCTATAATGACAGAGGTAGATCCCTGGTTGCCCAGGGCAGGGACGTGGAAAGGAGGCTTAAATGACAAAAGAGATGAGAATACTTTTAGGAGGAGGGATCTGTTCATTCTCTTTGAATGATGGTTTCAGTCGCCATATGTCAAAACTTATTGAAGTGTACATTTAAAATATCGGCAGTGTATTACATGTTCATTATACCTCACTAGATCTGCTTAAAAACAAAAAGCTATCAGAGCACTTGTCCCCACTTTGTCAACATAAATCAGTAAAAGGGCATGCTTAAAAGAGATGTCATCGCCTCAATTTCTAAAGCTACTAGCTTCAAAAAGAAGGTTTTAAAAATATTAGGTTGGTGCAAAAGAAATTGTGTTTTTTTGCAAATTTTTTTTAACCTTTTAAACCGCAATTATTTTTGCACCAACCTAATAACTAATGTGTAAGACACGTGAGAAACTACTCAGATGGCCAGTCTCGGCACTGAGAGTCCATGGCCTGCAACTGAATTCTTCTGGACGCCGTGTGTGCTTTCCTGCCCCTCCCTCAGGGGGCTGAGGAGCGGCCTGGCATACTCACTGGCGAGGCAATCATCGATATCCTCCTCACAATCCATGCCACTGAAGCCTGGAGGACACTCGCACATGTAGCTGCCCTGGGTGTTATGGCAGAGACCATGGTTCATGCAGGGCTTGGAGACACACTCGTCAATGTCAATGGTACACCGCTGACCTGGAAACACAGGGGCAATGAATGGTCTGGTCTTTGGAAGCTGATTCCCACGGCCTTTACGCGAGGCCTGAGCTTCGGCTGGGGTGGGTGGGGCTACTCCAAGGGTATGCTGGTTGGTCTCCTGCTTTGGGAAGTACCTAAGGCTTCTGTGCCCCTGGCATGTTGCTGCCCAGGTGCCAAAATTCCCTATAGGTTTCAGACTCAGGTTGGAGTCTTCCGGCCACTAGGGGGCCCCACAGACATGCAAAACGGAAAGGCTTTCGAAGCCATTCCAGTTAGCGGCTCCTGTACAAAGCCTGTGCCCTTGACAAAGAAGGGCAGGCCTCAGAAGCGCAGGGCTTTCCATGGCATTTGATGACCTGACCACTTTGTGTACAACTTTTGGCGTCGCCACTCCAGTGTTGTTACCTTGCCAGCCAGGAGCACACAGGCAGGTGTAACTCTCAAAATTTGGTGCCTCTTTGCAAACAGCACCATTCTCACAAGGGTTTGGGGAACAGGGAGCCAATACAGTCTGACAGTTCTTGCCTGTAAAGCAAATGACAAAAAAAAAAAGAAAGAGTTTATGACAGAGAAGTGGCCAAGGAAATGGAAATTACCCCAAATTCTATACCAAAGGATGCTCTCCGTATGCAAATCTAAAGTAGTAGTCGAGGGCTTTGGAACCTGAGAGAAAGACCTGTGGTCCCCCGAATCTTGGCTCTCATTTGATTACTAACAGTGTGACCTCAGGTGAGTTATTTATCTTCTCTGAGCCTTCCACATAAGTAAAATGGGAATTAGGATGGCATGTTAACTCACAGAGGCTTTTTGAGGATTAAATGAAAAATGCTTACAAAGTCCTTATTAGCATAGAGCCTGGCACATACAGTGAGTGTTCAACACTTGGTGGGCAGCTGTCGTCTTCATGCTAGGGACCATGAGTGGCTAAGTACATTTGGACACCTGCATCAATCAGGAGCAAAGATTCAGCTACTCAGAAGCTCAGCTGCACAGATCGTCCGTGTGAGCAAGGAGGAAACAGCAATACGCTCTCCTATTCCTCACAACCTCTGCTGGTCCCAGAAGGCAGTGGGGTGCGTCAGAAGTCCATCGAGGTGGGGAGCAGTGAAGTAACTCTGACTGCCTAGCAACGTGTTTCCTTATACTGACGTCAACAACATGACATCAGTGTTTTCCCACCAATATTTTCTGCCTTAGTATGCGGAATGGAAGCTTCCAGCAAAAAAAAAAAAAAAAAAAAAAAAGAATGCTCTTATTAAAAGAGAGATGAGGTTGTATTCAAAGTTAAGTCACAACTAATTCAATTTATAATTTTATACTAAAATTTTGTATTCAGAAAGAAAAAAAAATTACCATAAGTTTTCACCAAAACCCCCAACCAGTTTTTAATGTCTGTCAGAATAGTGGCTCACAGGGGAAGGCAGTATTGCTTCGTTCCCTTCATGATGGCCAAACCTAATGACACTTAGAACCCTTAGCTCTACTCAGTGCGAAATTTTAATCTGTATAGGTTTTCAGTCTCATGTAATTTCTCAAAGTTCACACGTAGTCAATTCTGTTATTGGGATCCTAATCTGAAGAAAAACCAACCTCCAGCGTATAGTCAAATATTCCTGTAGTATCTGAATAGCAAGAAGACAACATACACATTTTCAAGATGAGCTATACACCTAAGTCACCCTCAGGTGAGCTTCCAATGTGGCTGACAATAGTGACACCTGCGTATATCTCCACATGTCATCAGTTCTCGGTCTTTATGGTTATAGGTGAGACGATCTCATAACCAACAAATGTGATCAGCACCGTCACTAAGGAATGATATGATTTCGACTGTCTTCGTCTGGGGATAGTTCGGATCTCCAATAACTCTGATTTTACCAACCAGGCTGGCTAAATGCAGTTTCCCTGCACGAACATTTCTAAAGAGGGGCAAGGGTAAGGAGGTTGTATCAAGTCTCTCAGGTAACAGAGTCATGCTTTGGGCCACTCTGCCACTCGAAACTGCTTCGAATCTCTAGTAACAGCAATCATGAACAGCCCAAGACTCCAAGAAAGTGAGGATTCAGCATGCTGCACACCGGAGAAACATGCAAAGCCATCGGCCATGTTTCGGTTTTGTTCCCCACAGATGAAAAAAAAAAAAAAAAAAAAAAAGGATGATGAGGTAAACAAGCCACACAGATACAACCAATCACAAGATGGCAGTAACGAGGCAGGCGAACACAAAGAAGAAATGTCCAAGCACATTCCTCAAATACCATCTGAAACAAAGAACACCTGATAGGAAATGCAGTCACACCCATGTCTTCTGTGTGTGCTCGCCATCCTGGGCAATCCCTCTCTGAAGGAGACGCAGTGGTACTGAACGTGAGGAGAAGAATGGCAGTTAAGAGGACAAGCTTTGGCTTCAGAGAGATTCAGGGGCAAACCCTACATCTCCCACATACCTGCGTGACCTTCAACAAGTAACCTCTCTTGGCCCTGGATTCTTCATGTATAAAATAGTGAGAGGAACTTCTACTTTGTAGAATTCTTGTGAATGATCCAAAGTACATAAAGTGTCTGGCACACAGCAAATTACCAGTAACTGATAGTTGTTGTGTTATTGAAACTCAGACGAAGACCACAGGCCATGGAGACACTGGGTCCATTCAGATATCAGACAAAACTATCAGCTCTGCGTCAGTCCCAGCCACATAGAATCAAACAAACATTCCAAACCCTACAGTACAAAGAGCACAAATGAGTTTCCCCAGCACTTGCATCTAGGGAGGCCACAGTGTCTTCTCAGAGTTCAAGATCCAGTCAGCGAGTAGGATGGGTGACCAGCGAGGGAGTCCTCAAAGCAGTATCACTGCCCCACAGATCCCGTCTCTGAGACTCAGAGGTTTGAAACGACAAGGCAAGACCAAGCATCCCCTTTGAGCTCTTCACCTGCAGGACTCACCTGTGTATGGCAGCACACAGTGGCAAGTGTAACCACTTATGTCATCAAAGCAGGTTCCTTGGTTCAGACAGGGATTTGAAGCACATTCATTAATATTCACCTGACAGTTATAGCCTGTGGACAGAAAAGGGGAAAAAACCAAAAACAGTGAAACTTTCTGTTGGCCTCCTCCTCATGATCTCAATTACTAAGCAATCCTCTCAGTGGTAAATTTTAAACACCTCAGAACCGCATGAATTTTTTTCAGGCCACTACGACACCTGTTCACTCATTTCAGTGACGGTCCCTGACATACAGTCAGTCAGTAAAAGACAGTGTTTCATCAGTCAAAAAGATGAGTGGAAGAACAACATATTCTATTAGCCTGAGAGTCTAATGCATCTCCATAGACAGCTCAAGTAATTTCTCAAAAACGGACCAAGAAGTTCATTAAGGTGAAAATCTGCGGCTGTACCTAAATATATGTGCTCTTTCTATACAAAGTATCTGCTTTTGGGCTTAAAAAGGGGGTAGAAGTGATCAGGGGATCACATTTTTTAACACATGAATCAAAGCCTCAGAGTTATGCCGCCTCTTTCGTATGCACAGTCTCCTATCGATGTGGTAGTATTCCAGAAGCCACAAAGATTATCTTCCCCTGATCCAAGATAACTACTCCCACTACAAAAAAGAGAAAAGTAAAGAACCATTAATGGGGATAGGACAGTACCCAAATATTACACGCCTTTGCATCTTCAATAGAGGCTGGCACAGAGCCTTAAAATAGAGGAACTATTAAAAAAAAAAAAAAAGAAAGAAAGATGCCCAGAGCATACAGAGATTTGGCTACTCAACAGCCGTACAACAATGGATTGTGTGTTTTGATTTTTATTTTGTTTGTTGATTAGCAAGTCTCAGTGAGATCAAGAAATAAAAGTGCTTTTAAATCTATAAGTTTGTTTGCAAATGTAACATGTCAATAAATGAATCACTAAAATATGGTATCAGAAAATTTTCAAGTAATCAAATAAGGTGACTCTGAAACACACTGATGATTCGCAGCAGTCTGGCACAATTTTTGAGTGGGAAAATCAATGACTAGGTGAATAGAGGAGTGCCGATATGAATGATTTACCCACAGATTTCTCTCTCACGAGTTTCCAAGAGAAAATCCATGGTAGAAATACAACAGGGACCACTCAAAAAACGATTGTACACAATACCCACTATGACGTATGTTTCCAGAAGCCCATAGGTGACTATTCATCTAAGACTATTTTAATGTGTAAGAGAATTTGTTGGGTTTTGAACACGTGGGTTCTTTCATGATATAATTGTTATCAAAATTACAGTAAGACAATATCTTCCTTCTACTACCAATATCTCTTTTGAGTTATCATAGAACCAAAGCTGCACCAAGAAGCTTGCAATTAGAACACCTGTCCAAAGTCGTGTTAAGTGGAGTCCTGGCTGCTCACCTGAAACACTACTGTTTCAATAGCTCACTCCTCCCCGGCTGAACATGGAATCAATAGCCGTGTATGTTTTTGTTCCCCAAGTGTCTTATAAATAGTAAGTGCTCAAATTTTCTTTGGTATATGAATGGATGGAAGAAAATAAAGGGAAAGGAAGAAGAGAGGCCAACAATATGTAACAATAAAAAGGCAGAGAAGCGAGATGGAAATGGGTGCTTTTGCCCTCACCTTTAAAGCCTTTCTTGCAAGCACACCTGTACCCATCCACCAGGTTGTCACAAGTCCCTCCATTTTGGCATGGATTAGAGAGGCATTCATTTTTGTCCACTTCACAGTTGACGCCAACCCAGCCTGCATCACAGAGGCACTTGTATCTGAAAGATGACATTATTTACTATGGCAGGTGAATGTACAACTGAGTCATAGTTCAAATACAGATCTTGGTGAAGAAACCAGAGACAGAGGAGCTCATTTCTGCTCTTCTAGGGACCTATATGCAGATCGCCGTGGACACAGTATGAATCACGTGGGCCCATCTGGAGTACTCAGGAAATAGACCTCCCTGGTGCTTCCCTGGTTCATAAAGATGCTAGAGAAATTAATTCATTACAGGGAGCTTTCATATGCAAAGAGTGGTTGTTGGTACAACATAGTGGGCTAATCCGAAAGACACATTAGCGTGGGTAAATCTGCACAGTTCCTTTTCTTATAATTAAAACTAAAGTAAAGCAAACCTTAGGATCAATTGTTTTACCCAGGAAGGAGGCTAGTATGAGAGCCTCTAAGCCACTCTGAAGATCTCCTGGCATGCCTGACTTTCTACGCTTTGTGCTGACCTGAATCCCTGCCCCAGAAAGCATCTAGGGTACCAGGCAGGAACAGGCAAAAAATGAAGGTATTGGAAACCAATAGATATGGTTCACAATTTGAACCTCATTAGCACTTAGAATGTGGAATCAGGAGATAGTCTCCTTGTCTGGGGATCCTCAGGGGAAATGTGGATGGGTTGGGATGCTTTGAAGGCTGTCATCTCCGAAACATAAACACTGAGGTAATTCCTCTTGGAAGTCACTTCCCTTCCCATTTGCCTTTAAATTCTTTAAATTCATTCTTTCACCTATTCTAAGAACAGCAGATGGCAATGCCCAGAGCCCTGTCCTCTGGCAACCATAGCAAGAGTAGAGGACTACCTCCTGGGATTTAATTCACATGCTGTGATTCTAGAAAGTCACCTACCAACACATCACACAACTAACTCCATGGTGCTTGCGAACTACGAACGTTTTATCAGGGCCATGCCTCACATTAGCAAAGACCAACTCTACTTCAGCGGCACACACTGGAACTGCGCTAGAACAGAGTTGAGCTTTTTGTTTTTTAAGCAGGGGGTAAAAATCAAAGAGAACATCCCTCAGAACTTTATTTTGCAATAAGTATGAAAAGCAACATTGCCAGAGACTCATAAAACAACCCTGGACACCTCCCAGGTGCTGACTACCCACGGGAGGAAAACATTCTTCCTTCTTTTCTACCTGCTCAGTCATGGAAGTTAGGGAAGAAGGGATAGTTTGGAAGGCTGTGATGCAGCCTATCAAACTCTTCAGCCAAGGGCCAGCTCAAGTTGCTGACTGATTTCTACAGGGGATGGCCAGGACTTAAACCCAACTGGTCAATAAGACACAGGTCAACAAGAAAGTATAAATACACGGCAGCTACTCACCCACTGAGGCCCCCAGTACAGTTCCCGTGGATGCACGGATTGCTCAGGCACTCGTTCACCTGTGAGTAGCAGCTGGGGTGATGGGGCCCCTCAGGGCATATACAGCGGAAACCATTCACGTCGTTGATGCACGTGGCACCCTTGCGACAAGGATTGGAGGCACACTCATCAATGTCAATGTTACATCTCTGCCCTGTAGGGAAGGGGGACAGTTGCGGTCAAATCCAAAATGCTTAGGGAATAGACACAGAACTACGAGACCTGTTGTGCTGACATCTTCATACGCACAGGCCTTAAGAAGCCGTGGGTGCCACATGTCAAGACTTAAGGAATAAGACACCCAAAAGCACAGAGGGCCATGAGAGGAAGGAGCAAACAGCATTGTCTTTTGGTAAGGAAGCCAAGTTAACAAAATGCTGGAATGGCATTATAGTGTTTTGACACATATTTCTTCTTCACTCCATCTTAGAAATGGGGACACTTCGCAAGGATTTAGAAAGAGAACATCAAATGTTACCAAAATAGGCAGCTCCTTTTGACGCTGCTCTAAGTACTCTCAAAGAAGCTTACCCTTCCCAGGTAAGAAAAAGCGAAAGGAGTTCATCACCACCAAATCAGTATTACTTGGAATTTTAAAGGGACTTCTTTAAGAAGAAAGGGAAAAAATAATAAAAATAATCATAAATATGAATAATAAAAAGGCAATAACTACATATCTACCAACAATCCTTTGAGGGTAAATCAAAAGACATAGGTAACTGAATGGATAAGAAAACAAGACCCATACATATGCTGCCTATAAGAAACCCACTTCAGCTAGAAAGACATACACACAGACTGAAAGTAAAGGGATGGAAGAAGATATTTCACGTGAATGGAAATGAAAAAGAAAAACTGAAGTAGCAATACTTATATCAGACAAAATGGACTGTAAAACAAACAAGAGACAAGGAAGGACATTTCATGATAAAAGGATCAATCCAACAAGAGGATATAACCCTTGTAAGTTACACACCCAACTAGGAGCATCTAAATATATAAAGCAAATATTGATGGACATAAAGGAAGAGATCGACAGTAATACAGTAATTGTGGGGGAAGCTTTCACCCTATTGACATCGATGGCCAGATCATCCAAACAGAAAATCAAGAATGAAACAGTGGTCTTAAATGACACATTAAACCACATGGATTTAATCGATATTTTTAGCGTACTTCACCTCAAAGCAGCAGAATATACATTCTTTTCAAGCACACATAGAACATGTTCCAGGATAGAGCACTGTAGGCCACATAACAAGTATCAATAAATTTAAGAAGACTGAAACCATACCAAGCACCTCTGATCACAACCAGAAAGCAATTACAAGAAGAAAACGGAAAAACACACAAACACAAGGAGACTAAATAACATGCTACTAAACAATGAATGGGTCAACAAGGAGACCAAAGAAGAAATCAAAACATACCTTGAGACAGAAGAAAATGAAAACACATGACCCAAAATCTATGGGACACATCCAAAGCAGTTTTAAGAGGGAAATACAGGCCTACCTCAAGAAACAAGAAAAATCTCAAGTAAATAATCTAACCTTACATGTAAAGGAACTAGAAAAAGAGGAACAAATAAAGTCCAAAGTGAGTAGAAGGAAGAAATAATAAAGATCAGAGCAGAAATAAACGAAATGAAGTCTAAAAAAAAAAAAAAATACAAAAGATCAATGAAACCAAGAGCGAGTCCTTTGAAAATACAAACAAAATTGATAAACATTTAACCAGACTCATCAAGAAAAAGAGAGGACCCAAATAAATAAAATCAGAAATGAAAAAGGAGAAGTGACAACTGACACCACAGAAATATAAAAGATTGTAAGAAAATACTACAAACAAGTATGTGCTAACAAATTCAACAACCTGGAAGACGTGGATAAATTCCTATAAACATACAATCCTCCAAGGTTGAATAAAGAAGAAACAGAAAATACCTAGGGATAAATTTAACCAAGGAGGTAAAAGACCTGTACTTGGAAAATTATAAGACATTTTAAAAAAGAAATTGAGGAAGATACAAATAAATGGAAGCATATACCATGCTTATGGATGGGAAGAATTAATATCATTAAAATGTCCATACTACCCAAAGCAATCTATAGACTCAATGCAATCTTTATCAAAGCATCAATGGCATTTTTTTTTTCACAGAACTAGAACAAAAAATCTTAAAATTTATATGGAATCACAAAAGACCCTGAATAGCTACAGCAATCGAGAAAAAAGAACAAAGTTGGAGTTAACACAATATCTGATATCAAACTATACTACAAGGCTACAGTAATCAAAACTGGCATAAAAGCAGGCACATAGATCAATGGAACAGAGAGTCCTGAAATAAACCTACACCTATATGGTCCATTAATGTATGACAAAGCAGGCAAGACTATACAATGGGTTAAAGACAACCTCTTCAATAAATGCTGTTGGGAAAACTAGACAGATATATGCAAAAAAAAAAAAAAAATGAAACTCGATCACTTTCTTACACCATACACCAGGATAAACTCGAAGTGTATCAAAGACTTAAATGTAAGACCCGAAACCAAAAAACTCCTAGAAGAAAACATAGGCAGTAAACTCTTTGACATTGCTCTTAGTAATATTTGTTTTGGATATATCTCCTCAGGTAAAGGAAACAAAAGAAAAAATAAACAAATGGAACTATATCAAACTAAAATGTTTTTACACAGCAAAGGAAACCATCAACAAGATGAAAAGACAACGTACGGAATAGGAGAATATTTTCACCAATGATATAATTGACAAGGAGTTAATATACAAAATTTATAAAGAATCCATGCTACTTAACACCAAAAAACCCCAACAATCCAATTGAAAAATGGGCATAGGACCTGAATAGATATTTCTCCAAAGGGGACATACAGATGGCCAGTAGACATGAAAAAATGCTCAACATCACTAGTCCTCAGAGAAATGAAAATCAAAACCACAATGAGATATCACTTCACACCTGTCAGAATGGCTATTACCAATAAGACAGCAAACAACAAGTGCTGGCTAGGATGTGGAGAAAAGAGAACCCTCGTGCACTGTTGGTGGGATTGCAAACTGGTGCAGCCACTATGGAAAACAGTATGGAGGCTCCTCAAAAAATTAAAAATAGAACTACCTTATGACCCAGCAATTCCACTTCTGGGTATGTATCCGAATACATTCAAAACACTAATTCAAAAAGATATACGCATCCCTATGTTCACTGAAGTATTATTTACAATGACCAAGATATGGAAGCAACTCAAGTGCCCATCAACAGACGACTGGATAAAGAAGAGGTGGTACATATGTACAATAGAATATTACTCAGCCATAAAAAAGAATAAAATCTTACTATTTGTGACAACATGGGTGGACCTAGAGGATTTTACATGAAGTGAAATAAGTCAGATAGAGAAACACAAATACCACATGATTTCACTTATATATGGAATCTAAAGAATGAAATAAACAAACAAAACAGAAACAGACTCAGATACAGAGAACAAACTGATAGTCCCCAGATGGGGGTAGGGTGGGGGCTGGATAAAAAAGGTGAAGGGATTAAGAAGTATAAATTGATAACTACAAAATAGTCATGGGGATATAAAGTACAGCAGAGGGAATACAGTCAATAATATTGTAATAACTATGCGTGGTGCCAGATGGGTACTAGAATTATCAGAGGAATCACTTCATAAATTATATAAATGTTTAACCACTAAGCTGTACATCTGAAACTAATATAATATTAAATGTCAGCTGTAATTGAAAAAATAAAAATTAAAGAAAGCAGTTTACCTTATCACTGTTTACAGCTGGTTTACCGCAAATTTATTTTTTCAGTTAGTCAAGCTCTTACATTTCTACATATGGTAAATCTCAGTTGACCGAAATGCTTAGTGAACGGACTAATAATTTAATGATTCATTTGGTTAAAAAGAAAAGCCATTTTGCTTTCATTCTCAGAGTTGTATCAATCCATTTTCTGCCTCAGGAAGAAGAGTATCCTAAATATAATTTTATTGTCCTCTGATAATTGAGAAAACAACTGAGGGTCTTTCAATCTAGACCAGTGGTTCTCAAACTTTCATGTAAAAGGGAGTTGCTTACAGTGTTTGTTTTAAAAGGAGATTCTTAGATACCATCACCGGGGACTGTGATGGGTAGGGTTTAGCAAACCCACATTTTAAATAGTACAAGTGGTTCATATACTACATTTTGAGAAACTCTGATACAGACAATTATTACTTTATCATAATGCAATCATGTAAATGCTCAGAATAGATGAAATTGAAGCGAATATGCTGTTCCTCTAAAATACACCCAACACTGCACTTTGAAAAGACATCTGCTATAACCTTGACCTTTATTCCTTCAAGCTGAATAAAGTATGCCAGTTATATAAGACTTTTGCTTTGTTATAAAAGTCTTTTTATATAAGACTTTTGCTTTGTTAAATTTTGAATAATTGAGCTTTAACTATATATTCCAAAATGATATAAAACTTAACAATAACACACAATGTTGTAAATGAGTGACAAAAGCTACTGCTATGAAGGAATTTATACATTTCAAAGAATACAATGTTCTGACTCAGATACAAACATGCATTTTTTATTGCAGAAAGAGTAACCCTGCATTTGGAACAGGAAATTCCAAATGAAATAGATACACACCCCTTTAAAGTATGGGTATTAACATTTTTTCACTCTCCATTGCTCTCTAAACCATGATTGGTGGTTCTTGTGGTAAAGACCCATAATCTGGTCGTGGTTGCTGTTTTCCTCTTAAGTGTTTTATTAATAACTTATTTTGAAATACAACTTCCTTCGCCTCAACCTCTGAGTGTTTTAGATGTTTGCCACTGGCACCAATATGTGAGCCAGCAGTCTTCCGCCTGCAAATGCAGTGGAGAAGGAGAGGAAAAGGCCTTCTTCATTTTCTGTCCTTTTTTGGGAAGCATCTTCTCAGAAGCCAGTGCTCCCAAGTTTTCTTCATTTGCTTTTAATACTCTTTCCAGAATCACTTTTAAAGCCATCTTGAGCTGAGGGGGTTCAGTGCTTCCGTGTGTAGTCGACTATGCAACTGACCGCTGCTTTGACGTCTAGGTCCTTCCCTCGAGCTGTCTCCAGTCTCCACCCAGCATCAGACACACCTAGCACAAGGGTCTCCGAGACTACTGAATGAGAAGTGAACCAGTTTCTCACCTTGTAGGCAGGTACTCAGCAAATTAGTGTTCAATGGATGAAATCACAGTACAGTGTAGACTCGAGGGTCTGGGGTTGGATGTCAGAAAGTCCCATACGTGAGGTCTAGTCATTCAGTCAGCAACCATTACTGACTGTTTCCTCTGTGCTACACACTGTTTGAGACACTGACTGAGAAAGATGATTAGGGACGTCCCTGCCTTCTGGGAATTCACAGTCCTAGCGGTGTGACTCACTCGCTGATTACACAGACACATCAAGCTCTAGCTCTCAGGTGCTTTTTTGTTAAATGGGGAAAATAAAACTTCCCTATTACTTTTTCTTTTTCTGCTTTGTTAACTTTTTATTGAGATGTAATTGACATATAACATTGTGTAACTTGGAAGTTTGATACCTTTACATCGTGCATTCGATCTCCAGAAGTTATTTTTCTACTAGTTGCAAGTCTGTATTCTTAAACATCTCCCCAGTTCCCCACTCCCTCTCCCAGCACCCAGTAACCACCGTTCTCTGTTTTTACGAGTTGAGGTTTTTTTATATTCTGCATGTAAGTGATATCATACAGTATTTGTCTTTCTCTGTCTGACTTATCTCAGTATAATGCCCTAAAGGTCTATCCATTTTGTCCCAAATGGCAGCATTTCCTTGTTTCCCACAGATGAATAATATTCCTGTGTGTGTGTGTGTGTGTGTGTGTATTTCATATCTTCTTTATCCTTCATCCACTGATGGACACTTAGGTTGTTTTCATATCTTGGCTATAGTGAATAATGCTGCAGTGAACATGTGTGTGCAGATATCTCTTCAAGATAATGATTTCAACTCCTTTGGATATATACTTAGGAAAGCAATTGCTAGATTATATGGCAGTTCTGTTTTTGATATTTTGAGGAACTGCCGTACTGTTTTCCACAATGTCTGTACTGTTTTATATCCTCACCAACAGTTTATAAGGACTGCCTTTACTCCATATCGTTGCCAACATTTGTTATATCTTATCTTTTGGATAACAGCCATCTTATCAGGATAACACCTGGGAGGTGATACATACATCTCATTGTGGTTTGGATTTGTATTTCCCTGATGATTATTGACATTGAGCATCTTTTCATACACCTATGGGCCTTTTGTATGTCTTTTTTGGAAAAATATCTATTCAGGAGGTCATTTGCCCTTTTTTTTTTCCTGATTCTAAACATTTCTTTGTTTTCCTTCACCATTTATGCATTTTGAATGTAGCCACATGGTTTATACTTTCTTCCATAGTCTCTGGTAATTTTCTCATGTATACAATCTGTGTTTCTGATTATACTTTAAATCTTTGTAAAAGTATGAACTCATGTTCTACCACCTTTGCTACGATGCAATGCTCCTCACTGCATTCTCCTGGTCTTAGCAGTGTGCCTGTGCAAGATATGCCATTATTGGGTTGACTCAGGGCCAGAGAACCGAAAAAGCTACTGCATGTTTAACATTCATAAATTTATAATTTATGAACATGTATACACTTTACTACTGATTAGAAACTACTGTAAGAGATTTGGACAGAGAAGAGAGTATAAACTCATGCCTAATTTTTAAAATTGTATTTTGCTGATTTTACATGGTTTTATAAGGACTTTGTAATGCAGATTACCTATAATACAGATTATCTGGTAGATTTGTTACTCATGACTAACCTTTCAAATGCTATTTGAAAATCACTAGAGTTTGGTAGATTATGCAGCTTTCAAAACTTTATCTGCTTCAGATGATTTTGAATTTTTAAATACAAACAATGACTTATAGCTTAAAAATGAAATCAGTCTGTGGTTAAATTGGGTATCTCTGAAAATTAGAGCGGACACTTCCAGTATTCTCCACCTGGAAATTATTGTCCAATAATATTTTCTAAAATTATGGGTAGCTACTCTTGCCTATCGTGTTTTTCAAAATTGAGGTATAATTAATATATAACATTATATTAGTTTCAGGTATACAACATAATTTGATATTTGTATATATTTCAAAATGATCACCATAAATCTGGTTAACATCTGCCACTATATGTAGTGACAAAATCTTTTTTTGTATCCTTTGCCCATTTTTAATTGGATTATTTGCTTCTTTGCTAGTGAATTATATGAGTTCTTTATATATTTTGAATATTAATCTCTTATCAGATATATTATTTATAAATATTTTCTCCCATTATATAGGTTGCCTTTCAATTTATTGATTCTTTTGCTGTACAGAAGCTCTTTACTTTAATGTAGTCCCACCTGTTTCTTTTTGTTTTTGTTGACTGTGCTTTTTGTTTCTTATCCAACCTATCTACTTTTATGGGCTGTAATGAGAAGTCAGCAAAAGAATAGATATGAAGGTAAAACTGAGAAAGTAGTTTGTAAAACTGAAAAGTAGTTTATAGAAGTACCACATGATTTCTTACTTTTCCCATTCAATCAGCAAGTATTATAAAGAGGCCTGAGGAGAACAGAGAATTTAGTCTGTAAAAACTCCCTCAAATCTGTCAAAGCTGTTATCAAAATGGGTTTTTAAAAAATAGTAGTACTAGAACAAAACAAAGAATAAACCACCTCACATTTACAGCTCATGAGCATATACCACAGTTAGTTGTCTCTGATATTTTCAGCAGCTGACTTGGAAAAAAAAAAAAAAAGGAAAAAAAAAAAAAAGAAAAAAAAAAAAAGCCAGACATGGAAAACAGTTCCAAGAACAGGGTACCACCCAGTAACCAAAACATTCCATTTCTTGGTTATGTAGTTTCATGCTACACCTAAGTTTATTTTAGAATATTTTAAGCCTATGTTCTCCCTCCTTGACCTTCTGAGTTTGCTGAATGTTAAAAAGAGAGGGAATATGATTCGTTGGCATTTCAAAAAAAAAAAAAAAAAGGTCCAGTCTAAGGCTTATGTATTTTTAAAAAAGCCACAATAGGCACGCCTTCAGGCTATCCAGTGAAATGGGAACGAGCATGGGCTTCAGAGTAAGAATGCCTGGGCAGAATCCGACCCAGAGTGCACTGCCAATGTTAACGTCACCTCTCTCAGCTCTGGGTTTCTCATCAATACTGTAGGAATGATAATAGCAGTGACAATTAAATGAGATCAGGCACGTAATGGAATGCCTAGCTCAAAAGAAATCCTTAATAATTGGGAGCAATTCTCTTCTCACTACCCATTTAACAAAAATGCCCCTAATATCCTATCTAGCAGGAATTTTTGCAGATTCAGGTGACTGTTACTTAATGTTGGAGAAATGCATTTCAGGACACAGAAGATCTCTGGGGACCAGCAGCTGTGCTGGGCATACGTGTGGGAGAGCTTTCGTCAGGCCCGTCTTCTGAGTGTCTCTCACTGCCCAGGGAGTAGAGTGACTCATGGGACCCGCACCCACCATCGTACAGCAGGAGTGAGGATTGTGAAATACAGAGGAAAGTAAATTCCTGGCAGGCGACAGGCAGACGTCCACTTCCCTTGCTTTCGGCTGTCTTCTGACACCGTAGTTTAAAAGAGCTCTGAGCAAAGCTTGTCACACTGGTTGCAAATGACCACATGGTATTTATGAAATGGTAACGTCACATATAAGTTAGTGCCTGCCTGTGTGTGGCACTCTCTGGAGGACGGGCCCAGTATATGCCCTCTGATGTCATTAACAAGGGGCCTCAGGTGTCCTCAGTAGCCTCTGGCACTGTTTGATCAGGACGGTAAAAGATAAAGGTCATCTGATTAACAACAAATGAGAGAGAGGATGTGTGTACGTTTGTGTGTGTGCACACGTGTGCGTGTGTAAATGCTGTAGCTGCTTATAATTTAAGAGGAATTATAAGCAGTTTTATTTTAGGCACTTCCTTCCTTCCTCCTGGGGGGAAAATATATCACTGGTGTCAGCCAAATTAGGTGGGTCCTCTCAAGTTCTAGCCTCATCCAACAAGCTCCATAGGAAGAAATTCTCAGAAAAAAAGCATTGAGGTTTTGCATAGACTTAGCTTGGCTGTGCCTTCACGGAAAGCATTCCCTACTAAGGGTAGAAAAATCAAGGTGGTTTGGAAGCTAGATAACTCAAGCACAGTGACAGAAGCTTATAGTCTGACTAGAAATTCTTTTCAGGTAGCTATACACTATGTCCTAAAAAACCTACTGAATGAAAAGTGTCATGGTGCGGTATAGGGAAGGCCTGTAAGGAGAAAACCGAGCCGGCGACACACAAGAACAAACATTTAACCTTCCAAGAGACAAAGAAGTAGGAAACATTGGAAAAGCAGTTTTCCGTTAGATGCCCTTTGCCCAAAGTGATGGGGCTGCAGGTGGGTCCTCCCAATAAAAAGGAGCATTACCTGTGAAGCCTGGTGAGCAGACACAGCTGTAACGATTAACTCCATCCATGCAGATGCCATGGACACAAGGGTTACTTGCGCAGTCGTCAAAATTGATTTCACAATTAACACCTGCAAAGAGAAAAGCCAAGCGAGACCGTGAAATATTACCACAGAGAAACCGATGGTGTCTGCGTGTAATGCTGGGTATGAAGAGTCTAAGCGTATCCAGGCAGCCCTGGGGAGAGTAAAGCAGCAGCTCTCAAACTGCAGTCCCCAGGCCCTGCCAGGGGACCATGAGGTCAGAATGATCCTCGTCACCCTACGAAGCGATGAGGTGCCTGTTTCACTGTGTTGGCATTTGCACTGATGGTGCAAAAGCAATGGGGGTAGGACTGCGGCAACTTAGCCAGAACTAAGGCATTGGCACCAAACAGTGGCAGTGGTCACTGTATCCCTCACCTCCACACACACAGAGTAAAAACCAAACAAAAAGACAGTTTCGCTTAAGGACGATTTTGGTGAAGCGGTCGAAATGATTAACTTCATTATTTTATTGTATCTTGATCCTGGAGTCTACGAGGTTGGACAATGAAGTTCACGAACTTCATTGTCACACCTCGTAGGTCGACTGTGCCGTGTGATGAAATGGAAAATCTACATAAAGCAATTCCGTGGCATCTGAAGTACAGAGTTGTCTCCCGGAAAAGCAGCTATGTGATTGAGTTTTGAACTGAAGCAGTTGCTTTTATCACGGAGTCCAATTTTAATGGAAAGAACGACAGACAGACAAACCAGGGCTACTCAGACCCAAGGATTTAGCTCATATTAAATGAAAAAAGCAAGCCTGTCATTTCAAGGAAAACAAGTGACTGCATTGTGCTCCCAAGATAAGATTTAAGTTTTCACATGAAAATGAGAATTTTGGAACTTATACCAACCACTGTAAGCTTGAAACTGACAGTCACTATTCTGGGCTAAAATTCAGGATAAATCTTTACGAGTCTGGTCACTCCCTCCTGGAATATGCTGCCTTCCTCCTGATTTATTTCCCTGTGAACTGCAGAATTTGGCTATGTTACAAAAGGTTTAATTGAACATATGGATAAATAAATGGTAGGGATATGCTAATCACATTGTTACCATTATTTTGTAAAAATACCCATGATTTTTCATTATTTATTCAACATGAATTTAGTTGTTTTTTTTTTGTTTTTTTTTTTTTAGGTGTCATAGAAGAATACTTTCGTAGTTTAAAGAGTCTGAAAATAAAGCCTGGTAATAAGGATTATACACTAACCAACGAAACTTCCATGACAAAATCCCATAATTTTTATTCACTCACACGTTGTATTAATATTTATTACTAACACAAATTACATTAAAAATGTATTCAGTCATTATATGCAAAGTATGCTGCATCTCACTTGACGTAACTTTTCTCTCCACTTCTCCCTTAACTGCCAAATCAAGTTGTGTTACACCTGCTTTATAACAACTTGTACAATTACGGCAGCACAGCTGGGACGTGACCTTGGTCCTCTCACCACATGCTTCACCACATCATAACTGGTCACTCCATGAGTAAGGAGGTTGTATTGCTTCACTGGACACAAAGGAGGCAAGAGTTTCCATACTCCTTGTATACAAGTGCACCCCTTTAGGACATGTGTCCAGCCCTTGGCTGACAACCCCCATTTACCCACGTTCCACCAAACAGGCCCCAGAAAGCCATGGTGGTCCAGTGTGACTCCGCCCCCAAGACCATGTTTTATCTGAGCAGGAACAGCCAGCCAGCCCAAGCTGGGCCAATGAGATTTCCTCATTGGAATGTAGGACTATGACCTGTGTGACCTCTGGCCTGCAAATGGCCCGGCTTCCTGCTAATCTCCGCAAAGCCTTATTGTTCAAAACTCACTTGAAATCCGTAAGATGCTTCTTGTGCTTTCACTAAATTCTTCCTATTTCTTTTTTGTAGTTGTTGTTTGTTAATAATTCTTTAAGTTAGTCAATTTAGATTCTGTGACTTGAAACCAAAAAAGAAAACTTACTTAAAACAGTTTCCCATCACAAGACCGCAGGTGAAGAAGACACCAGAAGTGACTCTGGCTAGTACATCTCATGTTCAGGACCCAGTCAGTGAGACACCGGCTCTAATTTGCATATTGTGAAGTATCCCTTCTGTCTATACACTCACCCAAACCCCAACCTGCCAACTTAGGACCATATTATGACTGCGTTGTGAATTCTTACTCTAGAACTCGAGAGTCTGTTCATCATGATTGATCGAATGAATCCTTTCACCCAGACCCCTATGGGCCAGGTCTCAATCCACCCATTACAAGATTTCTTTGTGTCGCCTGCATCTCTTCGCTTTAATTCTCCTGACACCCACAGGAATAAATCTGGCAGTTTTCTGAGAGATTCTGGGCCTTTCTTCTCTCTGCTGCCCGCACACCACTCGTATTTACTTCTTGCCTTTCTAGTGACAGCGACTCACACCTTGCCTGCGCTGTCCTCCCCAGGGAACACACCTGATACATCCTGGCATGCTGATATCATCACAGCGCAAACAAGTGCTTGCTAACCCACCACTCACCCAGGTTTCCAGTATGCTTGTTATAATGGTCATGATAGCAGGGCCTAAAACAGCCCTGCCATTCTAAAGGCATCCATTCAATTGCTTGTAAATCTCTCAAATTTCTTTTCGGACTGCAATTTCTCATGTCTGGGGACCAGCCCGGAAGCAAATTGCTTTTGGAAGGTTTCACAAAGATCTATTCAGCCCTTTTAGTGAGTTATCTAAACGGGGGTTGGGGGAAGGCATTTTCAACTGTGCAGGCATGGGATGTTTTTCATAAGCTTGAGCAACTCAAAAAGGACTTTGTTTTCAAACTTGGCATGTACGAGGTCCTGGATGAAGACCAGGGCCTTTGACAAGTTTGAAGAAATGGATTTGGAAATAACAAAATAAAATGAGAACAGCTAACTACCTCCCCCACCTTTGCCCCCTCCCTGGGCCATTTTCCTTAAATTCAGAACGAGTTCTCAATAAATCACTCCCTGGTATGGGCAAGTTCCCTTCTAACAACGGCACACACTGGTTAATCTTCCACTAATACATTTTCCTTTGATCTGAGACATAGTGCTTCTCTGTCCATTAACCCCAGTTGTGACCATAATGACTCCTCGAATAAGTAAAACAGAATCCAGTGAGACCTGGGAAATGCTGCTGCCTGAGAAAATAATTCAACATTTCTGCAGCAAGGAGTAGCATGCCCTCACAGCTAACAACCAGTCCTGCAGCCCGGCATCAGGAAACGGCAATGAACTCAGGATGACAAGTGTCGGGCCTGCATTCTAATTGACAGTGACTGGGGTACACTGCAAAGTCTGTCCTCTCCCTCACAATCCCCCCAAATGCCCAAGCCCACCGGAGACAAACGGCAGACGCAAAGGGTTAAAGATAGTGGACTCAGAAATCGAGAGAAAAGTATTGGAAAGATGGGGGAGGGAGTGGGAGAGGAAGGCGGGGGAACCACCAACTTCATTAGTCTGAGTGCTGCGGGGGTTAAAAAAGAAAAAAGAAACCACAATGAAATCAAGCCACAAAAGCAAGAGGGTTTTCAACTTTAAATCATAATTGCAATATTTTTGAAGTGGCGTGACTCCTTTTAAAGACAACACATACACAAAACCAGCAGCTTCCTAAAGCTACTGTCTCTAATTTCTTCCCTGGCTAGCGCCACCTCCCTCCAAGATGTTTCTGGCCATGGCTTTGGCTGTGCTTCCCAGAAAAAAAAGGAGGATTTTTTTTTTTAGGTATCTAAGCATATACCAAGAAGGTCTGAGACATCTGTGTAAACGGATTTTGAGAAGCGGTGAAACCTCCAAAGGGGACGTAAAGAGAGCGGGCTTACCTGACGTGCCCGGCTGGCAGTTGCACTGGTAGCCGTTTACCAGGTCGATACAGCGACCCTCATTTAAGCAAGGACTGCTGTAGCACTCGTCTATCTGGTCACTGCAGATGGCACCCATGTAGCCGGGGTTGCAGATGCAGGTGTAGGAGTCAATCCCGTCTTGACACTGGCCGTGGTGGCAGGGGTCGGGGTCACAGTTGTCAATGTTCTCCTCACATAGCACGCCAGTGAATCCTTGGAAGGAATTTTACCGGGGAGGCGTAAGAACCAAGGCTGATACTCGGCCCCTGGACCAAAGGGGAGCCACGCCCACTCATCCTACCTGTCCCACGGCTGCCATTCATCCTGCAGCCAGTGAGCGGATGAGTTAAACTACTTGCACTGATTTAAAAGGCAGGTCTAGGGAGTTGTGCTTAAAATAAAGGTTTTCAAATCAAATTTGTAGAATTCAAACACCTTCTCCTAAACAATCTATGGTTTCGTTGTAGAGATGCTTTAACTGCCTCTTTCGGCCATACTGGGCTTCAGGGGGAAGAGCTCTCGATATTTGTCCTCTTTACATTTATATTCCTTCCCTCCCACACCCACTATACAGGTGCTGTATTAATGGTTTCATGGACCTTATCTTCTTAGAAGTCAGAGAGCTTTTCTTTATTCCTCTCAACCCCTCCCAGAGTCCTTTGCATATACAGTGAGTTTTCAACAAATACTTGTTGAATAAAACCAATGAACAAGTTATGAGCATTTAAAAGAAAAAGGGACACATAAAACTTCTTCATTCAACATTACGTCTCTTTTAAAAATCTTCAGTCAGGCTCTCCTCCCTTTTAAACACGAGTTCAAGGTTCTTCAACCCTCCCCCGTAAAGGTTATTCTCCGGGAGCCAGAGGATGACAAAATCTAGTCACCAACCGGAGACAACAGTTTGTGAAAAGAGGAGGAAGTTAGCAGTTCATCTGACAGGCTTTATAAGTAGGCTTTATAAGTGGTGATGTTCTGATACTACGGAAATATTAATTCTCTGAGTTTATTTTTGTGACTTGGTTTGCTTCTCTGTGATCAGAGAGAAATCATGCGCGTGATGTTTAAAATCCTTTAAGAACCCATTTTCCAAAACAAGAAAAATGTCTTGAATTATATTCATGACTCCTTTCTCTCTTACGCAGGGGGAGAAAAAGGAAATTGGCAAATCACCTTTTCTAATGGTTTTTAGTCCTTCTCTATAATACTGGTCTGTGCAGAAGCAAATGTGTCACAGGGGGTGTTTGGCACATTCAGATCATTTCCAAATGAGAAAAGCGGCCACACGTTTGTAAACAGACGCGTTTTGACTTCAGTAGCGGGAGTCAGGGACGACGCCCCAAACTGTCCCCGACAGGGCGCTCTCTCTCCTGTTCAGATACACACCTGACTCTCACTGCCTGAGTCGTTCAGATACACACCTGCCGCTCACTGCATGAGTCATCTTTCGTGCAGTAAACCTCTGCCTTTGCACACAACTGCCCTTAGATTTCTGGGCCTTTGTTCAATCACTTGCCTCAAGAAACTCAGAGACAGGCCTCCTGCTGAGAAGCCCCAATGAAAAATAGCTTTCAACTGGAATTGTTCCCTTTCCCAAAGGACAAGTCAAGCCAGCTGGAAACTCAGCGCTGCCAAAATCTGGACACCAAGTGTCCAGGCCAGGCCACTATTGTGCTGGAGAAGGAGGCAGGTGTTGTAGGAGGAAACAGTGCAGAACATACGCAGGAAGAAGATGGCTCTAAACACAGAAGCCCCTGTTCTGGGACTGGCCTGGTAGGGCAGTGAGAGGAGGACAGACTCCTATTTGTTCAGGTAGGCCTCCCAGGGGAATAAAAGGTGAGGAAAGCCTTACCTGTGGCACACTGGCATTCATAGCCGTTCGGGTGATCGATACACTTGGCCCCATTGAGACAGGGAGTACTGGAACAGTCGTCAATATCAATCTGGCAGACTGGCCCAGTGAAACCTTGAAAGGGCACAGTGATAGCACAAGTCAGAGGATTATCCTGTGTCTTCCGTTACGATGAGAAGGATGCCAAAGAAACTTTGGGTGAAGTTACCGGCAGGGCTTACACCAATGGGTCAGCGAAAGTAAAATTATTCTCCCCCAACAGGTAACTGGGAGAATTGGGAGAAGCTCAGGCCATCGGAGGCAGGCACCTGCGTGTGTCTCCACCTCTGTGTCTTCCCCACACAGATTCCCTTCTAGTTAAAATAGGGACTGAATGGTTATAGGTGGCGCCCTCAAACGAGTGGGTCAGAAGACCTGGGACCTTCTCTGAAAAAAAACAGCAAGAAAGGCTACAGTCTGTTGCAGAGCGTTTGCCATGTCTCCAACAGTAGCTTTGGGGAGTGAAAGGCGAGGCAGAGCTTTCTCTGGAAACACTGACTTGTGTTGTCCGTTTCTGGACCCAGGGCTGAAATGTCTAAACAGAATAATCTCCCAAAGGGGTTTCAAGAATATGACCCACGGGGGAAAAACATAAAATCCCAACTAGCCTAATACTAAGGCTTCTATGAGGTACGAACTTTGTGAAATACACACACAGACAGCGAGGTCATGGGACATTCAGAACAGACTTGGACTTCTGGCCACAAAGGCTTTGAAAGACACACTCGCTGACCAAATTCCCCATTTCTGTGCACACACACTCCCATCCTGAAGGGCTCCCTGTGATGGCTTCCTCACGCCCAGCCCACACACGTTCTCTCCCTCCTCCCTTCCCTGTGGTCAGTCCATTTTGCGCTTTCAAAGAAAACAGGGGCAGGTGGTGGGCACTTACCAGGCGGACACAGACACTGGAAGCGATTGACTTTATCCACACACTGCCCATTGTTCACACAAGGGTTGCTCTGACATTCGTTTATCTCCAGCTCACAATGCACACCTTTGAAACCTGAACAAAACGGACCACACAAGTGGCTCAGAAAGAGCGAAAGGCGCATTCCAGCCAAGAAAGCACAAATGTGCAAACATGACTACATCCGCGACGAGCAGAACATTTCTGCAGAGGGCAAAGGGGGCTCTGCCAGGACGGGAAATAGTGACCGTTAGATCGGACGGGAACGCGCAGGGATATCAGGTCACTGTGGAGAGGGGGAAGCGGCGACCTCCAAAGACACTGGCAGGGCCCAGCATGCCATCAGAGGCTGCCCGCACTCCCTGAGCAGCCCAGGCTTTGCTTTCAGCAGTGCCGGGGCCATGGGCTCCCCACTCCGTGTTGTTGAAGACCAGCAGCGTTCGGAGGTAAGTCAAGGGCAGGAGGGCCTCCCGAGGCCAGAGCGGCTCGCTAGCATCCTTCATGAGGCAAAGCAGCCACTGTCGGCCTTCGCTGTAAGGTGGATTGAGCAGTGCTCTCTGAGGATTCGAGAAATGGTCTCTGCAGAAGAGTTCCACAGTGCAACCAATGAACCTGTGTACGTCACTGTGGATAAATGGCAAGTTCCTATATAATTATGGGTAAAATGGATTTCTATAATTGGGATGGCATGGTTCTTTGTAAAATATAAGGGAATCAGGAACGCTTGCTAGTGACAGGATTCTTATGGTAAATTCTTTATTACATTAAAGAACATTTGCATAAAACCAATCCCTTCTGAACTTTTCCCTTACATGCAACTCATGTTGACAGAGGGGCTTATTTAATTTGGTCTCCACAGCTCTAAGAATTCTAACGCTGCCTCTCTCCTTAAGGGTCCTCTTGGCTGGAACCCCTGTTTCCTTGGGAATTAAATGCTGACGGAGCTCACGGAACTGCCGCTGTATATGGAGTGCCCCACCTGAGAGAGGTGCAGTTTGGTGCCTCCAGCCCAGACCCCACACACCGACGGGCCCAAGTACCTGGCATGCACAGACAGGTGAAGCCTCCAATCTTATCCAGACAGGTGGCATCATTCTGGCAGGGGTCAGAATGGCACTCGTTGATGTCCATCTCGCAACGAGGCCCTGCATAGCCCTTCAGACACTCGCAGTGGAAAGCACCATCTGTGTTCACACATTTTCCTGCGTGCTCACAAGGGTTGCTATTGGCTGGAAGAGACAAGCACCAATTACCGGGACCAAAGCACTCGATGGCGTTTCCATACAAGTGGACTGCAGAAGCAGGTCTGCTTGTGACAGCATTAAAAGGCCAGGCACTAAAAGTCTGCGTCTCAATGTCCTATTTTCTTATTCACACATTGATTAAATAATAAGACTAGGGTGATCTCAACTCGTGTGCGTTTCTACTGCTCTTTTGACGAAACTGTCACTAAGGTAGGGCTTTATATTAAGGTTCAAGCATAGACCTTCCATATAGCACAACTCCCAGAAGAAAATACATGGCTACACTGAAAGGTTAGTTGTAAACAGTGGGTACCTAACAGGGGAGATCTGATGTTGGGTGAAATGTGCTCCTAGAGGAATATGCGCTTCGGTTTAAATGCTTGCTGAGCTCGACAGACAACATGGGGAAGAGGAAAGATTCTGTGAACTCACCCATGGTGCACTCATCCACGTCTTCAGTACAGTCGGCCCCTTTGTAGCCTTGGGGGCAGGTGCAAATGTACTGCCCGTTCAGAGGGTTGGTGTCACACAGTGCTCCCTTGTGGCAAGGATTGCTGATGCATGCATCATCCAGATGACATAAGAGACCTGTCACAGGTTGGGGCAAGAACAAAGAGAAAATGTCCCTATACTTGGGGAAGAGCTGTCTCTTTCATGAAGGAGGGAAAACCTTATATTGGCTCATGAAATCCCATCGGGAGATGGCGGCCACTTCTCCTCTGCCTGATCCTACCTCAGGGACATGCTGCAGCCAGCAGCCAAGCAAAGAGCTTCTGCAGACAACCTTGGTTGTCTGGTGCTCTCACTAATCCTCAGTCAGACCTTTCCTAAAGGGTAGAGTCATAGCTGCAGCCATAAAGGGAAATGGTTAGATGACAGAGATAGGAAAATGGGAATATCCTTCCCACAGTGCTAACAGACTTAGCAAATAAAAATAGAGGATGCCTCGTTCAACAGGAATTTCAGGTAAACACCAAATAATGTTTTACTCTATGTCCCAAATATTGCATACATCCTCTATTACTATATTTGGCAACCTGCTTTCCCCAAATCACGCTACCTGCTGATCACAGGGCCGCCAGCATTTCACTAGCCTCAGAAAGAAAAAACAGCCGACCGTCATCAGCCTGTACTAGGTCAGCCTTTTGACAGTGTCAGCATTCTTGGCTCAAGTGCCCTCAGCACTCTGAAGATACTATTAAGCCCCATGTTCTGCGCGGTTCACATGGGAACTGGATTTTCCAGTCTGCAATTAGCTTAAGAACAGGTAACTAAGGCTTCTTCTACAAAGCTGGAGGCGGGGCTCTTGGAAAGGCACAGCTATGAGAACATTTCAGAATAGCTGGGCCCAGAGTTCTTTCACCCAAGCTATCTCCTTCCATCGCATTCCGCCCTTCATCGCTCAGGACTTCTAGAACTAGAAGCTGTTACACTGGGAGGCTAGAGCAACGTTAACTTTGCCGTCAGTAAAATCCTCCCTGACAGGACTATTGCGACAGACACTGAGAGCCGAAAGGCACTTGACTGTGTCTGTCCTGCTCACTCCTTCTGAATAAAGAGATTATTTCTTCTTCAAAGTCCCGAAGTCCATTAGTCATTTTGTCTCAATTAGTCCTTTGTCTCAACTTCCGAGACATTAATCTTAATTTCTGAGGTGCTTTTCAGCCTCAGACCTGAAGGTCAACAGATGCTCCCAAGGGAAGAGTAACTAACTTTCATTTTTCGTAGGATGAAGAGCTAAGGGACACAGAGTTGAGATGAGAGCGAAACGTCCTAAGGAAGAAGACTAACTTCATAACACTTTGGCTAACGATGATGTTTCAAGAACAATCCTGAGTGATCCGTTCTTACAGACGGTAGTTAAAAGGACACAGCTATGGGGATGAAAGAGAAGGAGGCAGAAAGCCCGAAAGCTCACTGGCCCCTCTGTCCTTCTGCTGGCCTTACCTGCCTTTCCTTCTGGGCACATGCAAGAGAAGGAGGCCACCCGGTCAATGCAGGTGGATCCCACGGTGCAGGAGGCGAAGGCACAGTCATCGATATTCTCACTGCAGTCGTCTCCACTCCAGCCATTAACACACACACAGCCATAACCTCCATTGCGGTTGGTGCAGGTGCCACCATTCTGACAGGCATTGGGTTGCAGCAGGCACTCGTCCACGTCCTCGGTGCAGAATTGTCCTTTGGGGGGAAACGTGCCTTGGATTAGGGCTCTTACGTCTCAAAGGGTTCATCCTATACCAGCCCCCACACATTCTTCACCCTCGTGCGACCTGCCTGACATCAAGGCAAGCAGCACTCACTGCAGATGAGGGCCTCACGTAAATTGTAAAGCCACCTTGAGCCCTCCACGTGACATTTGCTCTAGGCAAACCATGTACAGGAGTTGCTATCCCTAGGAACTCTGACAACACAAGGATTTAGCCAACCTATCAAAGAGAAGATGTCTTTGAGGATCCTGACTCAGTTAAATTCCTGGGACAATGAATATATAACTGAGAAGAGCGAGGAGAGAAGAGCCTAAAAGATGCGTAAGGAAAAGAATGATGAGAAGGAATCGAAAAGTCAAAATGTTAGGGCAATTGTTCTGTATCTTGACTATCAATATCAATATCCTGGTTATGATACCGCACAGTAGTTTTGCAAGAGGGAAGCTTGGGAGAGGGTACAGGGTATCTCTCTATATTAATACTTATCATTGCATGTGAAATTTACAATGACCTCAAAATAAAAAGTTTAATTAAACATGAAAGCAAGAGCAAGCAAAGGTAGAGAGGAGAGACTTGAGGGCCATAAAAGCCATGGTGCAATATGGATGTGAAAAGCACAGCTAAGATAACGAGCCTGGAGCAAATGGTGCCCAGCCTGAGGCAACCAAGCTTTAAGGACGCGCGGATCTGCAGATTAAGACGCAAAAAGTCACCCCAATGCAAGAGAAGATGGAACAAGGATCAGTTTGCTCTGCCTGAAAAAGAGCAAGGCGGAGAATGCGAAACAGGCGAGCACGTATGGACGTCCTGCAGGTCGCTAAAGGGTGGGGGCTGTGACAAAGGCTCTCGGGCCCCATGACAAGGAACAAGAGCACGTCAGCAACTGACAAGGAGTTTGTGATAAGCAAGCAGGTTAGTGCCAGGCCCGTTGATCTGTTGATGAATTGGTTGAATACTCTTGACTATGTCGATAAATTGGTCTTATGGGAGGTTTTCTAATACCGGTTTAGAGAGCTATCAAAGGGAAGTCATATTCAGGTCACCTGAAGTCTCTAAAATACAACCCAACAAGTGGCTGAAACTCAAAAACACCTCGAGGTTTTTCTTTCTTTGTAAAAGAACTCAATGAATAATTCAGAAAGGCATTCTGATGAAGAGACCGCTTAATAAAAAAGCGCATGACGCTTATACTCAGAAAACGCCAAGGCTATCCCTGGTCCCCAGAATACCTGACGAGAATTCAACCGGCTCAAGTAGTTTCAGAAAGCCTGAAGTGTGCTCGGCTGTGTAGCCATCACTGTTAGCAGGAGCTAATTTGCCTGATTTCATCTAACGGACCACCTATTCTTTACTTCCATTACTACACCATTCTTTACACCCATATTACAGAGACAACACCACTCTACTGCACTTATTTAATTGTACATCTCTCATCACTTGGCTGCAAGCAAACTGAGTTCCTCAGCTATACATGAGATACTTTTTGTTAAAGTTCAAGCACAATCCGTGGTTCATAGTCGGCAATCGATGGCTTTGGTTTCCTTTCCCAAGAGTGCTCTAAGAGGTAAACTGACTTGCCTAGTGTGAGGTGCCCTGCACTCCAGGAGCTGGGATTTGAACTAGACCTGCTCGCCTCTAACATTCTTAACCGTGACGTGTGAACCTGACCGTATCACCGCCACCTCTGTGGGTCTCTTTCCCAAGCACACAAAGGCATGGGGAAGTGGAGAGGATGAAGAAGACGACGAGGATGAAAATCATGACCCACACAGTCGGATGGCTGGAAAAACTCCTGATTGCAAACTACTATCCAAAACTCAAATGTACGTTGGGGTAGAGTTCACTAGTTTTTGAATGAGACGGCTATGTGAAGGTGAGATAGCTGCACTGGACACCCTACGACTGTCTGTCTGTTAGATAGTTTGTTAGGAAATCACCTTGATCACACGGGCGTACACGTAATTTTCTATAGAATGGATCATTTTTCTCTCTGTTTCAGGCACATTTCTCCAGAACAGCATTCCTTCCCAGGTTCATTTCTGTCAGAATTTTCTTCTCCTCCTCATTCCAGTTCTATCAACTAGTTTTTAAGTGCAGAAAGTAGAAGACAGTAACCCAGGCGGCCACTACAACTGTTTGTTCTAAAGTTCCCAGTAGCACGTCTGTTACCTAGGAGACGGCACTGCCTGCCCGTCATCACCCTCTTGGCCCAGGAGGAAACCAATGCCGAAGCCTAAAACTCAGAAATGGGAGGCTCACAAAGGTGAGGTAACCTTCCCGAGGTCATAAACCAGCGAGTGGGAATGCTGGCATTCCAACCCAGCTCAGGCTGACTCTAAATCTTTTTCCACCGCAGCCACTGTATCCAGCCCTGCATTTGATCAACAAGATTTGCAGGCTAGGTCCCTGATCCTTGGGTCTTTTTTTTTTTTTTTGTACTGGTAAGTATTTTATTTTTTTATTAGTTTCAGGTATACAAAACAACATAATAATTAGACATTTATACCCCTCACAAAGTGATAACCCCACCACGTCTACAACCCATCTGCCATTGTACGCAGCCATTACAATATCATTGACTATGTTCCCTATGCTGTACTTTACGTCCCGTGACTATATATAACGGGGGTGCCAAAAAATGTATACAAGGGGACACTTTGGTTAACATTGCTCAAGCAGGAGTTTGCCATAATCAGAAGTGTCTGGACGCTGATGGTAACCACTTTGAGCACCTCTTGTAATTGCAGAAGTCAAACGTGACTTGTATTCATCTTTTGTTATTGGTATATAGTGAGTATTACAATTTTAATACAGATTTCCTTTCTTAAAATGTGTGTACATTTTTTTTGGCACTCTCTATAATGATATACGTACATATATATATATATATATATATGAGGTATATATATATATATATATATATATAATATGTATAGTTGACTTTCTAGTTGACTCATTATAGTTGACAATATTATTTTATATTAGTTTCAGGTGTACAGCACAATGGTCAGGCATCTACACAGTCTATGACTTGATCCCCCCAATAAGTCCCAAACCCATCTGGCACCCTATATAGTCACGGGGATCCTAGGCTCTTAAAGCACACTGAGAAGGCCCAGAAGCATGAAACAGTCAAAGGACACCCTTGGTAGAAATGAATAATGGCAAAAGGTCACTAAATATTGAAATAGGAAAATTTCTTGGTGATCACCTAGCGGGGGTGGATGCATTTAGGTCACCCAGCTTTTTCCACTATAGCCTGGGCTGGAGGGAGGTGCTCGGTGATAATGGTAAGGTTAGATCTTGAAGATATCACAATGATTGACGTGTGTAGTCTTTGTCTGGGGTTTATGAAGAGAAAGGTTGGAGGTTGTAAGAAGCTTGAGCTCGACTATGAATTCTGAACTTTATACGACAAGCAAAGGGCAGTTGCTGTAGGTTCATGGGTGGGGGAAAGACATGATCAAAACTGCCTTTGAAGATCAGTCTGCCAGGAGAATAGAGGAGGGACTTAAAGCAAATGACTTTCTGTTCACAGGGAGAGAGGGAGCGATCACTAAGTTATGAGCTACCTAGCACATAAAAGCCTCTGGTGAAAAGGGAGCGCTGCGTTGTCCGTGTCCCGCCAAGCTACTAAATCTTCAGTCCCAACAAGTCTCAGCATGTGCCATCACCTGTCTCAACACACACACTTGGCTGGTCCACTCCAAAAATACCCTGTACGAAGCTCAGTTAGGCACTTTTTTGAGGGCATCAATTATCCCTCTTAGTAATCTCACCTCGCAGGTGCTGCCATCTAACATTGGCGCTAAGGCAGTGGGCTGTTAAGCCCTTCTCATTGTCTGTGTGCGAAAGAAAGAGCAGTAACTTGTTTTGAGAAACTACCTTTTCTCCTGCCCCCGTGAGTCTAGACTACCTTGGTAGGAAATGTCACACTACCAAATCCTTCGCTGGTACCTCAATTGCTCAGCGCCTCCTGTAGCTACTGAGAATTCTCTGGCTGACAGTTCTGCCTCATAAATCTATGTCAAATACATATCTTCCCTTCACATATTTTACTCCCGCCATGATGGCTAACTGTTGGTTCCTTGAACATGAACTTCTTTCCAATCTCAGAGCCTCTGTATATCCTGTTCTCTTCACCCCAAAGATGCTTCCCCCTCTTCTTTATATGGCTCCTTCTTTTTCATCCTGTGACTTCTTTTATAAGTTAGGTAGATCTCCAAATTCCCATCTCCCATTTTTCTCCATCATTGCATCTATTCCATCCAATCGTTTATCTAAAGTTGTAATTTTACATTTATTTACTCTTTATAGTCTCTGCCCGTTAGACTGTCGTCTCCACGAGGGCAGGGAACTGTGCCTGCCATTCCCCTCAGGTTACGTGTCCGGCACTGTAGTAGGCATTTGGGATTGTAGTAGGCATTTGGGATTGTAGTAGGCATTTGGGTGGTAACCTAAACCCTAGACCTTAGATCTCATCTGAAGTGCTCATTTTACAGATGAGGAAATGAGGACCAGAGAGGCAGAGTGACTTGTCCACGTTTGCACAGATAGCTGGAAGAAGAATTAGAAACAGATAAAATTCAAAACGGAAATCGTGAAGTGCTGAAATGGCTATTGGGGTTGTGAGATCACGGCCTATCACGTTAGCCTTCAACATGGGGAAGGGGACTCTGAGCTGACTGCTGGGGGACAGGGCAGGATTGGGACACACGGGGGAACAGTGAGACACCTCAGCAGTTCTACTAAGGAAAATGACACTGTTAAATCACCATGAGAAAAATAAGCATGGTGAATTGGTTTTCCGGGAGCAGGGTAACTTTCACGCTGGTCTTTTCCTGTTGCCCCATCCTACTGTCTGAAAACCATAGGTTGGTTAACGTTCTGGGTACAGCTGTGGCAGTAACTGTGACAGCGTGAACCCAAGAGGATCGGACTGAAATGGAAGCCATGAGCTGGGTGTCATTAACATCAGGTTCTAGCTCAGTGAGCCACTGAGCATGAAACAGACACCATTTGTGAGCTACAATATACCGGACACAAACAGCCCCCGGTGGCTCTCTCAAGATACCATAAACAAACCATCAATCTGACTTGGAGTTACAAGGGGCTGGGAAGTAAGAGGAGGAGGGGGAAAATGGAAAAGAAATGATCACTGAGCCTTAGCACTTTGGGAAGAAGAAGTCCTCACGCTCCCTAGTCATCTCTCAACTGTGAAGTGTGTGGGAAAAACTTTTATCACATCAATGGCCCTGTTAAGGGTCAACTCTCATTGCGACAACAATCACCGCCTGAGAACGTATATAAAAAGAGCGTGGCTGGCCCTTGCCCTGACCCTGCTACCTCCTCTTCTAGGGTTAAAGCAAGAGAATTTGGTCTCCAATGCAGCCGTCCAACCGGCAGTTACCCAAGCTCCTGAGATGCGGAATTTCATCTTTCCACATCATAGCAGACCTCTGTCCTATAAAACCTTCTCCTCCAAACACTGGGGATTTTCCACTCCGCTGCTGAAGTGAACGAACAGAGGAGAAGCCTGACTCTACTGCCTGCTGGGACTAAAGCGGGTTGAAACATTCTGTGTAAATACTGGTCTAATGAGAGAATGTGTGCGTGCACACATACGCTAGCACACGATTGCGTAGACGAGGCCTGGGGAATGCAGTGGTTAAGGGGATCATGGAGGGGTGGGGGATACACGTTCGGAGAAACGCAAGCATCTCACGGAATCGTCCCACTAATGCCAGAGGGCCATCATCTTTTTCCGGACGCCTCCAAAGCCTGGTTCCCCTGCATCCTGGTCAATATATTTTCTAAAGAGTCACTCCCGGAGTAGTGTGGCTTGTGCCATTTGCCTGTTCAAACCCTTTGATGACTTCCATTACACTTAGGATAAAAATTCTAAATCCTAGCCATGTTTTCTGCCTACCTCCCTTGGTTCACCTTTTGAAACGCCACTAGCTCTAGTCAGTCTGGCTTTTTTTTTCTTTTCTTTTTTCATTTCTGAATATGATCACAATCTTTCTTCCCATTGGGATCTTTGCACGTGCTGTTCCCTGTGCCTGGAACATTTTTACCCCCACCTTTCCCTAATTCTTACTCACTGTCCACAGATGAAACATTACCTTCTCAATGACACCTTGCACGCCTACCCCAAACTCAATTATTTTTGCCTGTTACTATGCTCTCCTAATAACCTTTACTTTTGCCGAAGGCATTTATTACAGTTCAAAATTTTACTCATAATCATATGATTTCTGTCTGTGTTCCTGACTAAACTGTATGTTCCACGAAGAAACGGGTGGTAGCTCTTTACTTCTGCAGTGGGTCCCCAGCACTTTAGCAGTGTCCAGCTGATAGTATTTCTTCAGAAGTAGTCAAAAATATTGGTTAAACAATGGTTTATCTGCTCCTGTGTTCTCTTGGGGTTGGAGTCCTCCTAACCCCCTTAATCATCCCTCAATTCATCGCCCTCATTCCTCAGGGTGTCTCTGTTCTATTCAGACTCCCAACATTTCCATCGCCCCCTTATCTACATCCAGCCGTCAAGACACAAAACTTTTCATTCCGCCCCCCTCAGCTGCTGAACTCCATCTCATTTGTACCACAAATTCATCCTGCCTTTTGACCCTAATCCTTCAACTATGTCTCAAGGGTGACTCTCCATTGTGATGGATGCCTTCCTTCTTCCACTGAAACCTAAGATTTCCCGAAAGACCATATTCCAGTTCAACCCTCTTCAACAGAAGACCTCCTCTTCCAATCGCCTCCATCTGCATGAAGGTAAATAGGCAGAGAATCCATTTTTTCTTTACTCCCTAGTGTTGCTACTGTCTTTAAACAGTACAATTCATTTGTTAAGCTATTTCTAGGTACCAGACCCCGTGATAAGTGTTTACACTGATTACCAAATCCTCCCATACAATTGGTGTCGTTTTCCAGATGCAGCACAGACCTGGTCCACACTGAGGAAAGACACTGAAATATCTCAGGCAGGTAAGAAGAAAAGAACCCAACAACACCCCTAAATTTGGAGGGTTGAAGGTGGGAAATATAATAATCCAACTCATTCATTCATTCACTTGTTTAACAAACACGTATATTCTATGTGTCAGGCCCCAACCGAGACACCGGGATGACAGTGGTAAACAAAACAGTTGTGGCTTCTACGCTGCAGAACTTATAGACAAATATGGGTTTTAGAACCAAGCAAACAAATTATAATAGAGGGTGTTAAGTGCTCTAACAGAAATATCTTGCTTTGGGAGCACAGAGTAGGAGAACAGAGAAGAACTATGTCCTTCAGGTCCAATTGAGGATGGTGTGTTTCGTTGCAAGCCACAATTATGGGACCCAGTGACATCCCGTACCAAAGCAGTGTGACAATTCAATTTCTTGTGACAATTCATTTTCCTACACACTACCCCTTCAAACCACCTAAGTCTGCATTAACAATCATTGATCGTTCAAACATTAATAGTAATGGCAGCATTTGGCTCCATATTCTAAGATCACAGGGGTCTCCTGCTTTAACTATTTCTCAAGTTCTTTTTTCCACTGCTATGCAATCCAAACTCAGATGAGCCCCTAGTGCCAGAGATTGCATGGATCTGTAAAACAGAGATAAGTATAACAAAATACCTCGGGAACAGACTCAGAAGTATACCATGCCATGCTTAAAGTCAGAATAACCTGCACGATAGCTGAATGAACTTGAAATTACTGTTAGAGAGACTTTATATGCTAACCAGGTTGTGTAGAGTGAATATGTGAGAAAGTGTGTGTAGGGAAGGGGGAGTGGGAGGTACTTCAGGCAGAAGGAAGCGTCTGCATATAGATTTGAATAGAAGAGAGAACATAGCTCATTTGAGGCAATGAAAAAAAAAATCAGGGTGGTTATACAAGGTGTGTGTTGGGAGATATGGCCGGAGAGGAAGTTAGACGCAGGGCCAGAGACAGGGAGGATCCATGGAAGCGTTTTAAGTGAAGAACCAGCCCGATCCAATCCGTGTCTCAGAAAGCCCACTCTGCTGCCGTGGGGAGAACGGACTGAACTCCATCTCACCCTTCCAGGTCAACAGCAACTTAAAGCACTGGGAAGTCCGTCCCAGGGCTCCTGTGGTTGCCATAGCGACGAGAAAGTCTACAGTGCATCTGGGGCAAATTCCGGATGCAGCAGCATCAAAGCACATCCAGGCTCAGCCACTATGGAGAGTAATGGATGCTGTGCCAATGCTGGACGTTCAGAAAGCTGACCCCTGGCACGGAGGCTTCTCCACACAGAGAAAAAAATGGTGCCAAGCTTCAGTCCCCCTGCTGGGAGGCCCACACTCTGGTTCTTTCCTCACCTCCGTGGGTTGCTGGGCTGTTAAACCAGTTTACATAAAGAGTCCCTCATCTCACTGGGAGAAAAACTCTGCAGCAGGGGTTTCATACAGAATTAACTTACTCTACTTATGGGCAAGCAGTTGCTATGAGCAGAATAAGCAAAATGGGGGATAAAATGGCACCTATTAAAACATCCTGCAATATAAAAGATGGGGAACAGACCACTGAAGATGCAGACAAAGAGCATACTTGTGAAAATAGTCACTTTCAGAAACTAAAACATTTTAGAAAGAACTGGTTGTGTACTCTCAAGAAATTTAGATGCATGTAGGTTCTAAAAAGAAAAAGGAAAGAATATAGGACATCAGACTGAAGAAAGGAGGCAGGAGGAGAGACAGGCAGAAATAGAGACGACATAGATACAATGAGTAAATATTATAATGATATAAAATGTAGTTCAAATAAAAACCAGAATTGGAAGTTATAAAGAACAAAACTGACAATGAAGGAAAACAAATCAGTGTTATGAAGGAAAAGCTCAAGAAGCTCTCATAAAATGCAAGGGAGAAAACAGGCAAATTAAAATAGTGAGGAGAGAAAGTTGGAGCTCGGAAAGAATGAAGACCGAATGAAAAGGTAACAGGTGTTCCCAAAACCACAAAAACAAAATATTTTCTTTGGTGAGAACAGACCTAAGTGTGCAGATCCAAAGGGCTCAAAAAGTACTGGGATGAAAAAACAATAGGAAATATACCTTTACCAACATTGGTTAAAGATTTGATTTGAGAGAGAAGAGACAGAGATAGAGCCGGACTTGCCTGACATTGAACTTCCCTAAAATACTCACAACAAAAAGCAAAGGAACAATATCTAGAAACTTGATAAGATTAATTTGTGACCCAATAATTCAATATCTAGGCAAGATACCATTTGTGTATAAAGGCAACCAAATCAAAAGATATTTTTCAAATATCCAAGAGGTCTGAAGATAGGCCAACATGTAACTTTTCTGGGAAAAAAAATACGCAAAGGTGTACTCATTTGACTGAAAAACTAAATGAAAATTAAGAATTCAGGAATGAAACGGTTGTGATATAAATGTACTGGTAGTTAACACAAAACAAGTTACGCATAGAACTTTAGTCTATAGAACTAAAATACTATAAATTGGATTATAAAACAGTGTAAATATTAAGCATAAATTCAAAAGAACATGCATAAAACCTTTAAATTTAATAATAATGCAATAATATGAATTTTTAGATCCCAGATCATACAAACTGAAGAGTGAAGAGAAGATATAAGAGAAGTAAAAGCATGCTTATTTCTCATCTTACAGAAAAGACAATTAGTACGTGCAGTTTCATTTTTGACACTTTTTAAAAAATACATAGAGGGATTCAAATCCAAATTTTGCTAAACATGTATACCTTGAAAAGAACTAAATACTATAATTGAAATCATTTCACCTCTATCTATTGTCCTCATGGATCAATTTCCACTTCCTTGGATGACTTAAGCACATGGCTTATGTTCTCATTCTTTCCTTTCCCATCTCCCATCAACTAAACATCTGGATTGAGGACCAAGAAGGTCATCTGAGCCAAGAGCTCTTACTTTTCTCGACTCAACAGACCTCCACACCCACAAACACACTCACACTCTGGATCTCATTATGAGCCATTCAGCGTTCCAATTCCAAGATCTCAAACTTGGTATTTCCATTTTCTGACTATAATTTCCCATCTCCCTCCTTTCCCGTCCCCAACAATCATTTCACCTAATTTATCCCTCACTGAAACTTGTAAAAGTAGACCTCTCCTAAATCACCCAGTTCATTAACCAACCCCCTTCTAACTGCTTTAACTCTGACTCCAGGCCGAGGTTCTATGGTCAGTCACATGAATGACATTTCTGTTCCCCATGGATCTCCCCCTCTCCCCTTTTTAGCAGTTCCCCTTGCAATCTGGCCGTCTTCTCTCCTTTCTATTGAAACTACATTTTAGCAGACTTTCAATGACCTCAAAAATTCTGATTAATTCTTTGCAGTTATCATTCTTATTTGAGTCTCCTGGTTGTCATCCATTCAATAACCACCATTTGTTAAAATCAGTCCTGGGAATGTCAAAATAAGTAAGACCAGTTCCCAGTCCTCCAGAGACTGAGAATCTACCAGGCAAGGCAAGCATATAAACCTGGAAGAGCGGTAAGATGCTACAGGGGCTACAACAGAGGCATGCAGTCTTGAGTTAAGCGTACAATCTTAAGATGTACCCCCTGACTCAGTGATGCTATCTATAATGGCAGAGCTTCTTTCCAATTCTCACACATCCCCTTTTCTCACCTTCCTTCTTTGGATCCCTTTCCTCATCCATTTTCTTAAGTGTGGACATTTCTCACAACTCTGTTCTTCTTACTACATACACTTACCCTTACAGACTTGATACACACCCAAGGCAACCAAAATCAAGACTGAAATTCTGAGTCTCTAGCCCCTACCTGTATTCTGACCTCCTGGGTCTTACTGCCGAATGTTTTCATTTGGAAAACTCACCTCAAAATCACCATCAACTCTAGCCCATTTCTCTGTCTGTCAATAGCTCCCACATTCCCACATACTCAGATTGAAAACAGAAGTTATCTCTTCTCAATCTCCCCTCTCACCCAGCCAAATACTCGGATGGTCCCCCATCCCTATCCATCCTTCTTTTAAACTCACGTGCATTTATACTTTCTACCTCCTATTGTCGTTATGTGCAATTTTTTAATTTCTGCCTAATGAGTTTGATTATTCTTTAAAGATAGGAATTTATATATGAGGTATGATTAAAAAATATGGTGAATGTTTACATTAAAAAAATTATCATAGTGAAAGACACATTGCTATTAATTCCCCTCAAAATGCTCCCCCTCGCCTCAAACACATTTATCCCATCGCTCTTGCCACTTTCTGAAGCAGTTCTGGAAGTCCTCTTTCGTGAGTGTCTTTAGTTGCGCTGTCGTGGCTGCCTCGATGTCCTGAATAGATTCAAAACATTTCCCTTTCATGGTCCTTTTGACTTTGAGGAAGAACCAGAAGTCACACGGTGCCAGATCTGGTGAATAAGGTGGATGAGGACACACCGTAATGTTTTTATTTGACAGAAATCGCCGTACCAGAAGTGACGTGTGACACGGAACATTGTCATGATGGAGGATGAAACCGTTTGCCCGTTTCCTGCTAATGCGTTGTTCATGATCCATGATTTACGGCACACTTTAAAACACACCTTCTCTCAACTGTAGCGCACACCCGACTGCCTGCACCGAACAAGTTGAAAGTTGTCACACACTGTTCCTAAGGTTCCACGTGCCTCTTCCACTTCCCATACTGAAGATCCCTGCCATTCTGCTGGATGGCACTCAGCAGCAGCATCCGCTGTATTTCTTGATCACACCTTGGTATTTCGCCTTTGTGTCTCTTATAGCCGCCAGCATGGTATACTGAATATAACATTTATGCAACAAATGCCTATGATTGACGCTACCTTACACCTCTTCTGTGGGGGCTTGAAAAGCCATGAGTGAACCTGGATCGTGCCTGGAATGTAGCTAAAGCCAGCCACAGAATCATGGGCCACCAGGCGGGAAAGACCCCTCAGCCTCAGCTCCTGCATTTGGTGGAGGGCTACACTAACCACTCACTCCTGTCCCCACCCACACCACCACTAATCGGTTCTGAGACCTCTGGGATGATGGCGCTGCAGGTTAGCACTCTGACAGTCTGCCCAACTGAGAGCAAAGTGAAATCGGGGTGGGGGAGCAGAATTCCAGAAAGCAGGCTTATGATCAAGCCCTCATAACCGAGTTGACAGCAGAGAAACTGAAATGGGAGATGCATTTTCCCATTCCTCCATGCAGAATGCAAATGAGAACACTTCTGCAGTCCTGGATGTAATTAAATAGTTTCCACTCTCAACCAAAAAGCTCCATTCCTATAGGATTAAACAAAAAAAAACACGCAGAAAAGTGGTTGTGAGAAAAGCCTCATCCTAGAGAATAGCTGATAACCAACTAGAGGCTAGATTGAAATGGGGCATTTAGTTCAAAATCCAAATACCACCATGAAAGGACTCCATTCCCAGGCAAAAGGAGTTCATGCACCATCTCTGGCAGGATGTACTTGGTGATTCATGCCAAAAACTTTTACTGAATTTGGAGCAACGAACAGCAAAGGGAATCTTAAGCCACTCTTTAGGCTCATCAAGTTATAAGGGAGAGCTGAGAGAAAATGTGGTTGGTTTTATTTGACTCATGTCCACCTAACTTCCATTGTTCACTTCTGCTTAGTGTCCCAAAACACTATTCCAAGCCCAAGCTGAAATTACATTTCTGGGTTAAGAAAAAGCACAGGAAAATAAATCACGTCTGCCCTAGGAGTGAACCCAAAACCAAAAGCTGCCAGAGAGGAATTTGTGAGTTGAGCTTAGAGAGGCAATTTTAATTCTGAAGGAAATGAACCTTTAAAAAGAAAATTCAAATAACAGTCTACATAGACAAAACATTAATCTATACTGCTTTAATTAATTTGGGGGCCTTTTATAACTTTTTGTTGTTGTTTCTTAAGTGGGTATCTGCCAGAGCAGAACTCCTCTCCTAAGATGGCTTGGGGCCAAACACAGTAATAGTAAAAACATTTGTGCTCAGGCGTCCTCCAATGCTTAGGTATACTTCCATTTTGTAAAGGAACTTCTCTCTATAACACGATCCCAATAAAAAAGGAAAGCATTCGTCTGACCCCAGCACCCTTTCTATCTTCCACCTGGGCATCCACTCATCCAGAAAAGTGGTAGGGGCTGAAGGCACAAACGAATACTGTTCTAGATAGCCATGTCAGGTAAAGAGGCTCTGTGTTGGACTGGAAAATAGCTCTGTCCACACCAGAACAAGACCACCATGCTTTCCTCTAGTGAGGCCAACACGAGACCCCCTGGAGAGCTACAAGTCCACCCTTGCCTCCCAACCCCAGGGTCAGAGAGGAGGCGCCCACACAATAGCAGCAATACCTATCGATCATCTTTGCATCTAAAGGACTGTCGCCCGATAGAAATGTCATAGGAGACACAGGTACAGCACTTAAAAATGGGAAAAAGTAATTGGTAAAATTAACTTGAATATTGTGTTTTATTTAACTCAGTGTATCTAAAACATCCTTTTAGCATCTAATATTTAAAACATGACTGACACATTTTGCTTCTTTTTTTTTTTTTTCATACTACTTCTTCAAAATCAGGCATTTTACAGCTGTGGCACATCTCAGTTCAGACCAGTCACATTTCAGGTGCTTCATAGCAAGACGTGCCTACTTGCTACCCTAGCAAAAAGCATGGTCTAGAATCTGCTACATGACAATTGTTTGCTGAGTAAATGAAACACTCTAAAAGCTCTTTATTGCGGCATTTATTCGCCCAATACCCCAATAAAGTAACTAAGAGATATTAGTCCCATGAAAGGCAAATAAAGCCTTTCAAAAAAAGGACGCTGACTCATTTACCTCAAATCAGACCATAAATAGACTGGAAAAAAATTCTGGCCATCCTGAAGTCCAGAACTCGCTAAAAAAGACCAAGCCATAAAATAACACGGTATCTATCAGGCTCTTCTCATTAAAAATGTGCCAAATTGCCACATCTCCATTTATTACAAATTGATACCTAGTTTTTCCAGCTATAGACCCTCACCCATTTTTTTCAGCTACCTGGCAACTTCATTTCCTCTCCTAGTAGCCAACTCTAACACTTCCTTTTCTATTTTGTCAAAAGCCAGATCAAGCAGTTCATGCTTCCACTCTACATCTGGAAGCTGGAAGCAGAATTCAAACAAAGTTGGAATAAGGCTCTTAGGTATAGTGAAAAAAAACACCAGACTGAATATAAAACAGTCACTTAATAGTAACTTCTTATCTCAAAGTAACCAGGTAAATTTTTACAAAGGAAAAAAACCCAAAGGGTAAATCACCATATTCTAGAATAATATAACTATAAATTAAAATTTCAATCAATTAAAAAGTTCAATCACTCAAAATCCTTAAAAAAAAAAATATTTAAAAAGACAACCGATTTTACAGGAAAAAGACCATCGACTCAGAGTTCAATAAGGCCCGATTCAAATGCTAACCGAACTACCACGTGCCTTGAGTAAACTGTTTAACCCTTCTGAATATCTATCATCATCTGTAAAAAGAATATTTAATAAACTCTACCCCAGTACAGTTATTACAAAGATCACACAAAATAAAACACTGTAATTAGCACCATATTTGGGTGTCATAAACATTAGTTAACTCCCAGCCTCCAGCCCCATTCATTTCTTTAATTTGTATAAAGCAGAAAATACTAATCGGAATTTACAGCTCTACTATCAGTAGAAACAGGATCCCTGCGACCCCAAGTTTTCTTTCTATTCCTCTCAGAGCGGGATCGGGGCTGGGATGGTAAATAGCTCAGCTACATGCTACTGAGAACAAAAGTGTGCAAAGAGCTCTCGTAACCAGTGTCATCAACTGTTCAACTACCCCACAACTCGGTACTTCTCTCACCCCCCCAAGCATATAATAATGCCAGTATTCATAGGGTGAGCATTACCTCAGAGGAATGTATGGGATAATAAGTGAGCCCAGAGGAGAACACTTAGCTCGGCCTGCAGAGAGGTTATGGAAGGCTTCCTGGAGGAGGTAACCACTTCATTGGAGCCAGGCAGGCAAAAATGGTGAGGACAATAGGGAGAGGAGTGGAGAAGGGAAATCTAGAGAAAAGGGATGGTGTGAATGGAGACACAGGCTGAACTGGGAACTGTTCTTATTGCTGGAATATGAAGTGCTATTGGGTGCGTGAGAAGAAGAGCAGACAGGGCTGAGGCCAGGAAGGACTTCATTTATATGCAGTGGAAGAAGCTTGGACGTTCCCCTGTTGGTGATGGGGATAATAAAAGATAAGGTTGTCACTGCAAATCAAAGAATTGGCGCGAGTGAAACAGAGGAAGGAAACCTGTGGTGGGAAACCAAAGACCAAGGGCTACTTTGAATGACAGCAGAACAAAAGAAATAAATATCGCCACACTGAACTTATCCATCAATTTTCTGCCATCCTTGCTAGAAAACACAAGATTACATGGAGAACGAAACATCCTAGAAGCACTTTCACAGAAAACAGGTATTTACTAAACATCCTCAGGGAAGAAATTTTGGTAAACTATCATTTCACTGGGAAAGTGTCGCCCAAGATCGAGCCTTCGTGATTAATATCAAAGCAGGAAATTGACTGTGGCATCAAAGAAAAATCAGCAATGAAATCATAATATCATTTCACCTTGACTGCCATCAGAAGCTTTAGCGCCTCACAGAGCCACTCTCCCGCAGGGCAAGGGAGAGATTAGAATGGAGCCAAGTTCCTAACAGGTTTCTCATCCCACTCAACACCACGGTGAGGATCATTAAAAAGAGAAAACTTCAAATCTTCCCAGTTATTATTTGTCATGAAGTAACGACACAGTCATTTTTAAGTTGGGGGGAAAAAAAGCCTCTGGAAAAGCTAGCAGAGAAATGGCAAATGATAAAGAGAGAACATGACAGAAAGAGCAGAGGGCTGGGAGTGAGGTCCGAGGATCCAGAGACCCAGAAGAAATTCTAGGGGAAGTCCAATTCTAGGGAAACCCGGTGGGAAAGTATGAAAAAGGACAGTTTGGGGATTAAAAGGCAGAAATGTGCGCCCTTCTAGGAAATCAGGTTATTGAACCTTTAAACCCTTTTAATCTTTTTTATTCACTGTCTACAACTCTAAAGAGCACTCTAAATAATTAGCTGCTGCCCACGAGGGAAAGCAACCCAGAGATACGAAAGTACCCCAGTAGGACTGGTAACCATCCAATATCTAGGCTTCTCAGCTGGGCAAAACCCATCACTGGTACTGCAGTTTCTTCCTCGTAACATAACTAATTCTTGGCTTTCCACATTAAATCAATCAAGTCCTCTCAAAAAGGCTCATTTCTTAATCACTTAACCAGTTCTTAATTGTCTCCACTTTCAGCTGGATAAATAAACAGAAATTGGAACCAAGCGTCTGCATAAAATCACTTCACTTTCAAACAGAAGTGGAAAATCTGCCTAAGACAACATCAGAAACTTCCAAGAGGTTGTAAAATGAAGCAAGGCTAGTCTTCTAATGTCAGAGGCAGAAAAATCTATTTGTGTCCTATGTGCAAAAAAGGGACACAGAAAAGGCAAAAAATGGAAATGGAGATGGGTATCATAAAAATAATGTCCTCAGGAGTACCTGCCCAGGCCTTTGCATCATTATGGGACACGACAATAAGATGAGAGAGAGTTCTGTCTGAACAAACAACAAGCTCTGAACTCTTGCAGTCTCTATAACTTATTTATTTTTCCAGCTGGGGAAGAAAGAGGACTATTCTAATAGTCTTTTCATCTAATGATGAGTATTCTTTGATACTACACCAAAACTTGATAAGTTCTTGCTGCTTCTTTTCCCCCAGCTTGACTGAGATATATTTGACATACAACACTGTGTAAGTTTAAGGTACACAACGTGATTGGAGACATGTATATATGGCAAAATAATCACCACAATAAGTTTAGGTAACACATTCTTTCCCTCACCTAGTTACCATTCGTGTGTGTGTGTGTGTGTGTGTGTGGTGAGAACATTTGTATTTGCGCATTTAAGTATGCTCCTTTCCTCTCAAATATTTATTAAGCATCTACTATGGTCCAGGGAATGTTCTAGCTGCTTTGCCCAGATAACTGCAGTCTGTCTATAACTCTCGTCTCTCACATCTGCCACACGGTGCCGAGTTCAGAGCAGCTGCCCCAGTGCACACAGGAGAACATACAGGGTTGGCACGACCCGCTGTGACAAAGCACAGAGACCCTCGCAGATGGTGCACACTTCAGGAACAGCCTGCCTCTGGGGACCAATCCATGCCCCGCTCTGGTTGCTGCCCGCACTGTGCTTACCTGTCCACTGAGGGGGGCAGCGGCAGTTGTAGGTATTGACCCCATCCACACAAACGCCTCCATTCTGACACCTGTGGTTGGGGCAGTCATCGATATTCCGCTCACAGGTGCTTCCTTCAAAACCTGGTAAGAGGAGAGCAAGAGGGAACGGTGAATTCTCACACAGATGCAATGCTCTTCTCCCACAGGGCACGATCCTCAGAACAGACCTGCTTCATTACTTCAGTTCAATGGCCAGCAGCTGGTCACCCCAATGAAAAAAAATCCCCCCCGTCTTCTGTCTTCTCTGGCTGCCAGCATAGCTAGGCAGTTAAAGGAACACCTTCGGCCCATGGCACGCTTTCACAGTTACCTCACAAGTATTTATTTCAAAGTGTTTCATGGAATAAAATCCCAGTGAAGATAAATCTCTGCTTCTCTACTTAGGACACCTCGTCCCTGGTTCCAGGAAAAACTGGGAGGGGGGTGAGGGGCATTAGATTTACCCCAGCTCCATGCTAAATGAATAAGAAGAACAGATAAAAGATTGTCTAATTAAGTTTACATTCCTTTTTTTCCCCCTTGGGATGACTGTTTGGGGAATCTAGGTGGAGGTAGAGGGCGTAAGAAAACTATTAAACTTAAAGTCTGAAGATATAAGTCAAGTTCCAACCTCACTAGTTAGTACCTGTAAGCTATTTAACAGATGGTAAATTCCAGACTCTGAATCAGCTTCCTCGTCTGTAAAATGAGGCTGATTCTCTCTGTCCAGCCCACCTTTCTAGGTTGTTGTAAATGCCACACCATGAGTAAAGCGCACTAGAAATCTAAAAAGCTATCTGAAAACAGGGTGGCATTATTACTAATTAAACTTACCAACCCTTCCATTTCTTCATCCTTCTCTCTACAGCATTGCTTCCTTCCTCTTGATTTTCCCCTTTTATGAAAAATGAAACTAGCACATCAGACTTCACCCCAACTGCCCTCAGTGTGTTCCTGTGTAATTTATATACCGGGCTTTTTCCTTTCTCTGTCCTTGTTACCAAATGCCTTAGCTATTAAAATAGAAGCCGACCAGCTTTAAAACAAGAGAATGTCACGGAACATTCTCCTATGCGAAGTAGAGTATGACTAAGTACTTGGCCTCTTCAAAATGTCCCTTAAGACTCCTCTCTCTCACTCAAAACACTTCCTGGGTCTTACACGAGGCACTGGGCTATAGCAGTGAGTAAAAGAGACACAGAGTTCCTGCTCTCAAGGCCTCTTCAGCCTGGGGGTCGGGAAAGAAATCCATCCACCTTCCTGTGTTCCTTCCTTACCACAAGCTACTGTGGCATTCTACATCTGCTCTGTTACACTGGAACATGGCAGGTTTCTTTTAACATAGTGGCAGTCATGCAAATAAGCACAAACCAAGTGGTCAAAAAAATTACCCAGAGACCAAAGAAAAATCACTTCATAGGAGGGGGTGGGATAGGGTGGTAGTTGAAAGCTTGACTGAAGAGAATTCTGTTTCTCCTGGTATTTGGTACTTAGTCCATTCAAGCAGATGAATCACTAAGTAAACTTGAGAAAGAGTATGAAAAATTTTTACAGACTCAGATTTTCAAAACATGATCCTATTATTCACACATCTGTTTAATCCTATGAACCTCTCACAGACGGACTAATGAGTCAGAGACTGGTGAATTGGTTAAGCCCACCACAAAGACTGATGAGGGCAAAACTACCTAGAATCACCGAGTAGGGGCCCCTGAACAAGAACTGCGGTCTGCATTCCTAGTCTAGTACTCTTCGCAGAAACATTCTTTAGAAAAGTTAAAGGTAGCGCTTTAGAGTGTGGGAGGGAAATGGGGCTCCTGCCCCACCCCCACTGTAGAAGCTGTGTGGTCTGGTGGTGATGATCTAGAACTGGTAATGGTTCTCCCCCACTAACTTGATCTCTCTGGTGATCAAGACTAAATATTACTCACTAGGGTGGCAGGGAAGTGAGGAAGGCCCTGGAGCCAAACTATGAGGATTTGAAACTGTGACCCTGAATTTCTATTAGCCAATGCTACAACTAATTGAATTCACCAACCACAGGCAAATGAAGACAACAGAAGTGTTTGAGCATAATCACAATCTATAAGAGATGAAATATCTTCTTTTTAGGACTGACTGACTATTTCTGAGGTAGTTCTTCTCTGCCAATAGGGAGAGAGGTAAGAAGGCGGGTAGGTGAAAGATTAATTCATGGTGAAAGCATGGCCTCTGAGGCCAAACTGCTTTCTTAGGTTCAGCTCTCAGCCTTGCCAGTCAATACCTGAGTGAACATGGGCAACAGACTTATACCTTTCCTCTCTGGGGGAACTAAGACCTAGCTCAAAGGGCTGTTGTAAAGATGAAATGATTTAGATATAAAAAGCACTTCATTCAATACATGGTACTGGGACAACTGAATATCGACATGTAAAAGAATAAAGCGGGACCCCCTTCCTCACACCATATACAAACATTAACTCAAAATGTAAGAGTTAAAATTAAAAAACTCGTAGAAGAAAACACAGGAGTAAACCTCTGTGACTTGGGCTAGACAAAGCTTTCTTAAATATGACCAAAAGCATAAGCAACAAAAGAAAAAATAAAATAGGTGGACTTCATCAAACTTAAAAACATTTGGGTGCCACAGGACACCATCAAGAATGTAAAAAGACAGTCCACAGAATGGGAGAAAATATTTACACATCATACTCTGATAAGAGACTTGTATCTAGGATATATAAAGAACTCTTACAACAACAATAAAAACACAATATACATAATAATAAAAAGGCAAATAACCCAATTTTACAAAATGGGTAAAGGATCGGAATAGACATTTCTCCAAAGAAGACACACAAATGGCCAATAAGCCCATGAAAAGATGTTCAACATCATTAGTCCTCAGGGAAATGCAAATCCAAAGCACACTGAGATATTACTTTGCACCCACGAGGATGACTATCATCAAAAAGACAGATAAGAGCAAGTGTTGGTGAGGATGTGGAGAAATTGGGAACCCTCATAGACTTCAGGTTGGAAGGGAAAATAGTGTAGCCTCTTTGGAACACCACCTGGCAGTTCCTGAGGTTAAACAGAGTTGCCATATCACCCAGTAATTCCCCTCCTAAGCACCCTGTTTCCCCAAAAATAAGACCTAGCTGGACCATCAGCTCTAATGCGTCTTTTGGAGCAAAAATTAATATTTTTGCTTATTTTACTATAAGACTGGGTCTTATATTATAGTAAAATAAGACCGGGTCTTATGTCAATTTTTGCTCCAAAAGACACATTGAGCTGATGGTCCGGCTAGGTCTTATTTTCGGGGAAACACAGCATATAATCAAAAGAAATGAAAACATATGTCCACAGAAGAACTTGTACAAGAATGTTCACAGCAGTATTATTCATAATAGCCAAGAAAGTAGAAGCAACCCACATGTCAATTAATGGATGACTGAATAAATAAAACGTGGTAAATCCAGATAATGGAAGATCATTCAGCCATGAAAAGGAATGAAGGATTGATACAACACCACGGATGAACTTCGAAAACATTAAGTGAAAGAAGCAAATCACAAATGACCACATATCGTGTGTTTCCACTGATATGAATTGTCCAGAATAGGCAAATCTATAGAGACGGAATTTAGATTGGTCGTTGCCTAGTGCTTGGAGGGATTCGGGAAGGATGGAGAGTGAATGCTACAGGGTGCAGGGCTTCTTTTGTAGTGACTAAATGTTCTAAAATTGATCATGGTGATGGTTACACATATCTGCGAATATACTAAATACCCATGAATTCTACACTTTAAAAGAACAAATTATACGGTATGCAAGTTATCTCAATAAAGCTCTTACATCAGGAGGAGAAGCATGGAACAGTACCTGATGCATAGTAAGTTGTCTACACATATTAGCTAATACTGTTACATATCAACGGGATCAAAGCCTTCTTTAGAGATGATCTAACCGTTGTAAGTTACAGGTGAAGAAGCGGAGGGCCCACGTGGCTGACTTATCCAAGTTTACACAGCTCATAGGTAGGAGTCAGTACTGAACTAGAAACTTTACCCAGTTTCATTCAGTGCGCTCTGGGACCTCCGAGTTCTCTTTCAATAATCTGAAAGACTGACCTTCGGTCAAAAGTTCCCATGTCTGAGAAAAACTCAGGCCAAATCAGTTCTCCTCCGAAGTTAAGACAGGATTTATGCTTTAAAAATAGAGAGACAGAACTCTTTTTGGAAATGGCTGGTAAATAAATTCTTGCAAGAAAGTCTATCCAAGGGGGCAGGGGTAAGGCTTATATGAATAGGTTACAGAGCAACCACTTCTTAAAAATATATTTAAAGGTTTTAGGGAAAAGGGAAACAGACAAGTCTCCAGACCTGTGGGTGGGACGTGTGTCGCCGAGTTACAGAGAGGCTCACGTGACCACACTAAAAGGAATCCACCGCTTTGAGCCAATTCCCGGCCTTAAAAGGCCAAAAGGAGAGAAATTAAACTTAGAAGGAACATTTTAAGACAGGGCTGTTATAAAACTGTGGGCCACGTAACTGATAAATGATGACAGTGAAGGTGGGGGGCAGAAGAGTCTGGAGCGTGCCATCCCACACACAGAAGAGCATCTCTCAAGAGAGCATCCATATCGTTCCATTTCCAGACCCTGGGAGGTGCGAGAGTGGAAAGGCTTGGTGGGGAGGCACAAAGAAGAGAGCAGAAAGGGGAAGATGAGCTGACACACCAGGATTCTCTCAGGCCAGGCTGAAAGCCCTTAGGAAAATCTTCCGTGCCCCCGGATGAAAGAGTGAGGAAAGAACCAAGGATACCTGAAATGGGACAAAGGTAAAAGCAGACGCTACAAGGCTACTTTCTCCCCCCACCTCCTGGGAGAAGCCTATCACAGAGGCAAACTGGTCCCATCTCTGTCCAACTGACTTTCTTGGCACACATCCTCTGAATCAGCCCAGATGAGCTCACTGACCCCCATGACGGACCCATGTACCCGCCGCCCCCCCTCCGCGCCACCCCCCACCCAGGCTGCTACTCCCACTGCTTCCCTTAATATCTCCCTAATGCTCTCTACTTTCCTTTCTAACTTTATCACCAAAGAAGTCACAGAAATGAACACGGGGATTCAAAAGAAATAAATTCGGTACATTTAAACAAAATTATATAATATAGGAATTCTCTATCACATTCAGTATCATTCATCTGTTAAACGTTCATGCAGTCTCAGTTTTGTGCCAGGCATGAAGTTGGGTGCTGGGGGGTGAAAGTGAAAACAAGAGTGTCTACTGAGAAAGATGAACAAATAAACTATCAGTTTGGTAAGTGTTCAGCTCGAGGAGCGCAGATTGCTAAAAGACCTTAAAGGATCTGTAATCCCCAAAGGGGGTAGGGAGTAGAGAAGGCATTTAGGTGAAAAAGGTGCCTTTGCGCGTGGGCCAATCTACCGAGCGTGGGAGAACAGGAAACACTTCCAGGAATACTGAGGAAAACTGGACTTGGTGCCCAAGTCAAAGGAGCTGAAATAATGCACCCTGGAAAGTGGTACGATCGTTTCTGCATCTGTTCCAGAAAAACCTGCCAAGATATGATTAGTATAATATCCAAGAGAACATCACATGCCCCTGTGTGTAAGAATGCAAGAAGGAATTATTTCTACCAGCTTTTAAGCTCAGCAACAACAGAGCAGACACAAAAGCCACAAAATGTGCTTAAGCTTTATTTCAATGACATGGGGATATCACACATAATCAGCCTGTGAAGGAGAGGGGTGGGTTACAAAGGATAAACCTTCGCTGTTTGGAGAAGACAGATCAGACAGCTTTTATGGAGTTTAAAAAAAAAAATCACAGAGGAATAAAAAGGTGTGGGAGAGAAAGAAGAAGGGAAAGTACACTGAGGATTGTCCAGTCCAACCGTGAATTCCCAAGGCACCAGCCAGGAGGTTCAAACAACCCACTGCTTCCTGAGTACCTGTTCCACTTTTCAAAATAGCCACAAACATAAAACCAGCCTCGATCACTCTCTGCCTACTAGTCGGCCCTAACCCCCAAATACTGGGAATCAATGATTCAATAATTTATTTTCTATTTTGCTCTCAGATTAAAAGTATTCTGGTTGAGTGCCCCCCTTCAGGGCTTCTGCTAAAGACTTTCCTTAATGGCTCCTCATGAAGGGCTGGATTATTGCTGACCTAAGGAGAAGATGAAATATGGTTCCTTGGTTTAATTCTATTAGTTCCCTCTTGAATGGATTCTTTTTTTTCCTTCCCTCTATGGAGAGATATTTCTTTTTTTGTCACCCACGATGAGTCATTTGGGCACTTTTGATTCCCTCCCCATGAGTCTTACAATACTACTAAAATCAACTCTCAGTAACTTGAGTGCCCTTTGCAGGAAAAGAACTAACTTAACGATTCAAACATAATCACTAACTTATGTAGGGCTCACTGACATTCAGAGTGGAAAAGCACTCTAAAATGCTTCCTCCAGTGTTAGCGAACGTAAAAACAACAGGAGAAGCCAAACGAAGTGTAGGATGCATGATGCCAGAAAGAAAACGAGAAGACCCAAGTGACAGCCTCGATAATGTGACGATCTACTAAACTCGGTCAGTCAGTCAATATTTGTGCTCCTATTATGTACCTGGCACTTTTTAAGTGTTTGTGACATGTTACTAAACAAAAACAAAGGTTCCAGCTTTCACTGTGGAGAGAGGAAGAAGGGGCAGAATTTGCAAAAGACAGACAATAAACAATAGACATTTGGAGTAAATTATACAGTGCAAATTATATAGTAAGAAGATAAGTGTTATAGAAAAAGGGAAGGAACAGTAAACAAGGGCAAGTAATTAAGGGGGTTTAGGGGACCATTACAATTTGAAATGGGGTGATCAGAGTAGGCCTCAATTCAAAATGCAGAGACTTGAAATGTGGAGGGAAGCAGCCATTTAGGAGTTGCAGAATACTTAACAAGCCACTTGGCCTCCTGCTGACTTGGTTTCCCCATTTTCTAAAATTTTTTTTATTATCGTTTTTTTATTAGCTTCAGGTGCACAAAACAAAGTAATACTTAGACGTTTATCATTTGTATCCCTCACACTGTGTCAACCCCCCTGCCCCCATCCACTATCCCTCTGACATCGCACACAGCCATTACATTTCCACTGTCTCTATTCCTAATGCTGTACTCCGCTTCTCGTAACTATATACATATATATATATGTATATATACACACATATATAAACTTGTAGTTGACATTCATTATTGTCCAGCTTCAGCTTCAGGTGTACAGTGCAGTGATCAGGCATCTACATCATCCCTGAGGTGGTCTCCCTAATGGGACAAGTGTCCATCGGATACCCTACAAAATCTTTACAACATTATTGATTACATTTTTAGAACTAAAATAATGATTCTCTTCAAATAAGGGTGTTATGGACACTGAGATGGTGATTATTATTATTATTTTTTTTTAACTAAAGTTTATTGGGGTGACAATTGTTAGCAAAGTTACATAGATTTCAGGTGTACAATTCTATATTATATCATCTATAAATCACATTGCGTGCTGTGATTATTATTTTAAATAACATTTTAGTCATTTAATCATGTAGAATAGTGCGAAGGCAATGGGGGGGGCAAAGAGAATGGGGTTGCATTATGAAGAGGACTTTCTAAAAGAAAATCATATCCAGGCTCTATTTTCCTATGTAGACATAAAGTTAATATTTTCCAAACTCTACCCGGGACCTAAAAACAATGAGCACAAAATCTTACAAACTGGGTAAATGCGTATTTATTCAGTGTTACTACATCATCTATTGTTTTAAATTATTTTTTAATTTTCTTCTATATATCGTCTAAGCAGATGCCATCTGTTTTATAGATCGTGGGATCCCAAAAGGCAAGGACTAGACTACTTAACTATTTTTAAATGTTTGCACGATGTCATACAGAGGCTGATATATAACAAATACTATTCAGTCATAATTAGAAGTATCTTTTTTTTTTTTTTTTTTACAACACGAACCTATTAGTTTTAACCCAAACATCTCAAAGCATTTAACAAAAAGTTGCACAGATTTTTCAAAGCACCTTCAGGGGTAGACAGGCAATGCAGGGCGATGTAAAAGCACAGGCCTTGGAAACAACCAGCCTGGGTTTCAGGAATCAGCCTGATCACATGTCAGCTGTGCAACTCTGGCTACATCACTTAACATCTCCCAACTTGAGTTACTTCACCTGGGAAAACTGGAAAAATAATACTTATCCCCAAGGTTTTGTGTAAATGAGCTAATAGACGCAGAAGTACCTGGCATCGTGCCTGACTCATAAAAGGAATTAAATAAATGTTAGTTTTCTCTTCGCCAAATCTTCTCTCTACCCCTTTCATCCCAATCCCCAAAACACACACACACACACACACACTCACACACACACACACTCACACACACACACACTCACACACACACTCTCACACACACACACACTCACACACACACACACACACTCACACACACACATTCACACACACACACTCACACACACACACTCACACACACACTCACACACACACACACTCACACACACACTCACACTCACACACACACACACACTCACACACACACACTCTCACACACACACTCACATACCACCAGTGAGTAAATAAAGGGCTTGCTTTAGACTACAAGCAGAGGGTAAGAGAGAGCCACAGTCTCCTTAGTCCATCCCACTAGCCCTGGCAGCCTCTCAGCTGTGGAATCCCTGGTTATTTCCTTTCTCAAGGAGGAGACGCTATTCTGGTTTGACAGATCCTTTCCTGGACACACTCTCAGAATTCCCTAAGGTTCTTATCGTGGCTGATGGAGAACAATGCAGAGACTGAATAATCACTCTCCCCTAGCTAAAAACTTCCTTTATTGACTTCTCGAACTTCCCGTAAGTATTTTGCTGCCAAATCAACCTCTTGGTCTACGCAACTATTAAAAGTAACTCTCTTGAAACTGCAAAACACATTAGGCCCTCACTAATAAATCACACTGACTGCAATTACTAGCCACTTAGACTAGTAGACTATTAGACCATTAGAATATTTGTAAAATTAAATTGTGTACATTTCTATTTCCTTCCTTAACCCTTAAAATGAAAACAGTGGTGAAGAAAGATATCTGTCAGTTATTCTTTCTACAAGAGAATGTGGACGATAGCAATAGTATGTCAGTAAAATTTTAGTGAGTGTCTAAATGATAGTACTATCTGTTCATTGAAAGAGAAACTGAAAGCAATATAATAATAACTTCTTCTTGTGGCTCACAGTTAAATAGTCTAAGTTTGCTATTATGTGGCCGTGACTTGGATGCTGTATCCCAAGCCCAAAGCACCATGCTTAGGACGTAGCTGGCAGTCGATACATTTTTACTGAATGAAATGCATACATCACGATTTGGTTTTACACCCAGGACCAGCATATGACCTTTAATCCCCCAAAGATAGAACACACCATCCCCGTTATATGTGAACCATACGCACAGCACCAGAATCTGAGATCCCCGTTCCGAAAGAGCAGCTACAACTGCTTTCTGAGGCGATTCTGCTTACTTAGCACATTATTGCACATTATTCCCCCCTACAGTTTTCCTTCTTTTGTTTTTGTACTAAGGATATTTGTATAAAAACAGAATCTTTGTTGCTTAGTAATTCATCGGCTCCAGCTGCTTGTGTTTTGTTCCCAATCAAAATTCTGGGTCTTCGGCCGCCTCGTCATTTCCAAAAGGAGTTGAGTGAAGTGGCCGGGCCCGCTTCTTTCTCCATCTCTACGGCACGCTGGGCCCCAAGCTCCCATACAACGCTCCTCTTTTTGCTTTTTGCTTCTATCTTGGGGTTATGTATGATGGTGCCATACGTAATCTATCAGCACTCATCCAAAAGTGCTCACTGAGTAACAGAGGGCCACCCTTACCCCAGTTCCAGAATTCTCTTAGCTTCACGTCAGGGCAGGGTTACCCCAAAGTCAGAGAGGGTGCTTGGAGAGGGTTTGGAGGGCCAGAAGACCAGGGGAAAACCACAAAAGGGTAGGTGGGTACATTTAGGTAGATAGGAAAACACAGAGGGTGCCCAAAAAATGTATACACATTTTAAGAATGGAAAAAACTGCATTAAAATTACGCTGATGGTAACCACTTTGACCACCTCTTGTAACTGCAAAAGTCAAGCGTGACTTGCATTCACCTTTTGTTACCAGTATATATTGAGTATTACAATTTTAATACAGGTTTTTCCTTTCTTAAAATGTGTATACATTTGTTTTGGCGCCCTCTGTATTATTCCGTCAGAGGTGAAAGCATAGAGGAAAGCTGATTCCCAACTATGACTGTTAATTCAGTTTGAAGGACTTTATTTATCACATATGCATGATTTCCAATGTCTAATTCTCACTGTGTTCCTTTCCATTCCATAGACTGGCGTATCAGTTTCCCACAGCGGTTTCTCTTACTTCGTACTGTTTCTCCAGAAAGCACAATAAACAATTTCCTCGCCACTCATCATCATAAACCCTGACATGTCCCATTATCCTCTGCTCAGTTTATGCACCACATGGGGCCCATAAAACCTCTCCCTCACCAGCAACCCACCTCACCCCAAATTCTCACTTCTCCTTTTCCCTGCCGGGAACGGTACTTCCTAAAGGAGCCGCTGAGCCACACCCACCACCTTCCTTCTGTGCAGGACCTGTGTGTCCCCGTCACAGGACACTAGGGCGACTCCTTACCTGGAAGGCAGTTGCACTCAAAAGTGAAGTCACTGGTCTGCCGGCAGGTGCCTCCATTGACACAGGGGGAGGGTGCACAGGGCACGTAGGGTCTGTCACAGTGCTGGCCTGTAAAGCCTTGAGGGCACTGGCACTGGTAGGAACCTGGTAGGTTGATGCAGGTGCCACCATGCTGGCACTGTCCTGGAATGTCACACTCATTGACATCAGTCTCACATTTCTGTCCGGTGAATCCTGCGAGGCATTTGCAGGAGAACTGGTTGGCCACAGTGGTACAGGTACTTCCGTTTGCACAGGGATGAGACAGGCAGGCATCCGCCCACTGGCACAGCTTACCTGAAGGAAGGATAACAGGCCTCAGTATTGCCCACGGAAATGGGAGTCAGCCCGTCCTCAGCACCCCACATCTCCCACCCAGGGAGTTCTTGCACGGAGAATCCCTGAGCTCTCTGAATTTTACAGGGAGCCCCAATCAGAGCCCCCTCAAGACCATGGGATACAGGCATTCTTCCCCACCCCCAGCCACTTGGCATAGATACAAAGACTCAATGGAGCACATGGAGGGGACCGTGGGCTAGTTACAGGAAGCACAGCTCTGCAGGATTCCATCAGCCTCTGTGGCACAGAAGGGTCTGGATCCATCTACTGTTTCACACCTCCTTTGTCTTTGCATAAGCTGCTTCTCAGTTTGGGTGCCAGCTTCCTTTTTGTTTACCTAGATAACCCCACTCATAAGTCAGCACAGCTAGAAGTTACATCTCTCTATCCATCTATCTATCTATCTGCCTACATATCATCTCTCTCTCTCTCTCACACACACACACGCCAAGTTTTCTGTCTCCTTTTATTATATCACCTGCCACAAAGCCAGAGGCCGTACCCCTGTGGTAGGCTCTCACATCATGTCTTTTGAATGAATAAAATGTATTGATATTTTTTCCACACTATAGAGTTACTAAATAGACCTCTTTGAAGATAGAAATAAGTCAATACTACTTCTCTTTCCTTTAAATACAATACACATGCATATATATTTTGGAAAACATTTTATAAATTGTGCTTTTGCTATAAACATTGCTTGCTGTGTTTGAGGAATTTGAAGAATCTTTAACTCCTGGTATGTGAAAACTAGACAAAACTAGAAGCTGTCATGAGACTAAAGGTCTAGAAAGGTAAATCTAGTCGACTCTTTCAGGTAGGAAAGTACCAGAAGAAGCAGGAAGACTCTGAAATGCTTGATACTAAAGGCATAACTCCAAGGAAGAAAAGCAGGTTCTCTGAGGTAGAACGAGAGGGGAAAAAAAAACCCAAAAACCTCCCACGCTATTAATAAATTTGGTATTCGTGTGACTTTTTGTTGTCATTAGCTTAAGCTTTTTTTTTAAACGAAAAATGTGATTACTCCTCCAATCTGTTATTACTCCAATTGGTTGTCAAAGTAAACATACAAATCTGTGCTCCCATGGAAAAGCAAATGAGAGCTTTGCTAAAAGAGAAAAAGAGGTGACATGAACACACAGACATGCTCTCTGCCCATCAAGGAATGTCAAATCAAAGGGGAAAGGTGCAATCAAAAACTGGGCACAGCACATATATCTCAGGGTGCTAAGCAGAGGGAAGATTAAGAAATGGCTATTTTCCTTCCCATTTTTGTCTTCATTCCACGGAGAGGTGGTTACCTACAGTGGAGGAGAGACTAAAATGGTTACTTCAGGCAACCATGTGTATCAGCGTGTTCGCCTATAACTGAAACAGAAAGGTCCTTGAACTTGGCTTCCCATAAATGTGACGTCATGTAGGCACTAACTTCCTGCCACTGTTTCTTCATCTGAGAGTGGAGATTAGCTAATAAGGTCTGACTAAGAGGCTGTCACAAAACCAAGGGTGAACTTGACCTGTGGTGATTCCTGAAGTGACAGACGAAAGTGACAGATGTGGCAAGGTGATCAGAAGCCCACAGAACACCAGGAAGAAATCCTCTGAACAGCAAAGGAAGAAGTTTTACCTTGGGGAGTATTTCAGAGTAACATTTTAATTATGAAGAAGGCCTGAGGGCCATTTCCACTGGTTAGGATTAAAGTGTTTTAAACGGACATGCCCTCCCTTTGCTTTGCTTTGTGGAACAAAACAGCTCAAAACCGACCATCAGGAAAAAATGATTTTTTAACCACCCAGTCTCTTCAGTGACTCATAGCACCATTGCTGCCACAGTCATGACGGAGAGAATGGATCACCCGCACTCTCCTCGACCCCTACCCACACCTTTTAATAAAAAAAAATCCACAGAGCAGGTATTCCAAACGAACTGATCCAGTCTAGCTTTCAGAGTACGTTGTTCATTTTTTGCTTCTTCGATTTATAGAACTACTGGTGGGGTGGGGGGAAAATGGTGACTGGTTCTCCTGTCCTTATCTAACTTCATAAACACTTAGGGTTCACAGGGACTGACTGACTGCCTATGGGAACTAGGAAAGGACCCCTAAGACAGAGCTTTAAATAACATTGGGCAATCACCAACTATAGAAAAGGAAAGTCCCAGCAAAGGGTGTGTAATAGCATGGAGGCAACAGGAAGTATGACATTTTCAGGAAATGATGGGGACGACGGCATGACAAGAGCTCGATGCTTGTGGGGAGGTGAGGCTATATAATGATGTCAGGTCTAGTCTGTGATGGGCTACAGAAGCCAGGTAGAAGAGTTTGCAGTTACCTTGCGGAGGATGGAAAGCCATTCGGCATTGCATGCAAGGGAGTGTGTGAGAAGATTTGCATTTCTCATGGAAGATATGGCAATGTGACAGGTGAACAGCGTGGGGAGATCATAAAGGCAAGGAAACCAGTTAGGAAATAACGGCAGGAGTCCAGGTGAGAGATGACAGGGACCTCAGCTGCAGGGTAGGAGCGCAGATGGAGAGGAGGAAGACAGGTGAGAGGGAATTCAGAGGGTGCGTTGGGTGACTGGGTCCTCGGGGCTTAAGGATGAAAGGTAAGGAGTTGGGAGTCCTTAGAGCAGGGGTGTCCAAACTGCGGCCCGCGGGCCAACTGCGGCCCGCAATCCATTGTTAATTGGCCCGCAGCAAATTCCAAAAATATATTTAGTTTACTTAAATAAACCAGGTGAGGCAATACGTACCTCACCTCGAGTGAGCGGCCCGGCTGTTTGTGTATTTTACCGCATATGGTCCTTGGTAAAAACGTGGAAAAAAGTTTGGTTGCATCCTCCTGCCTTAGAGGGTGCAACCTATCCACACCACTTGTTGAGTTTGAGGTACCTGATAAATTTCCGAGGATAATAAACAATAGATAGTCAGAAATATGAGCCCAAATGTCAGGGTGGGGTGGAGCGAAAAGGATGACTAGGAGAGTTTCAGCAACTGATGAAGATGAGGGCAGCTGTGCAATCGAAGACAGTGAGATTCCCCATGGAGAGCTGTGATCCGGCTCAAACGGGGTCTCAAAACAGAGCTCCAGGGACACAGAAATGCAATGGCAGAAGCAAAAGGAACCATCAGAGTTCCGGAAGCCAGAAAAGCCAATGACCTGCGTGTCTAGAGAGCGGGGATTGCAGGAAGCAAGTAATCAATACATAGCACGTACGGCTTTCCTTCTGTGAACGCTGAAGGGATTCTGATGCCCAATCCTGACATGTAGACCTTAGGCAGTCAAATACTTCTGAGTATTGGACCGTTTTTCTCTTTCTCCCGTCTTAAAACTCTCAGAAGGAAGGTAAAGAGAGTTGTCTGAAACATTCGCATTTCTTACCACAGCGGTAAGAAATGTACACCAGAGTTGGGAGACCCTTAAGAGCCAGATGTCAAGATTTAAAAGATGGTAAACAAAGGCGCCTGCGGAGAATAGGAAGGGCCCGCGTCCCCTTTGATACCTGTAAAACCGACTTGGCAGGTGCACTCATAGTCATCCTGACTGAGCACATGACAAGTGCCTCCATTCAGACAGGACGGAGACGCATAGCAGGGGTGAGTGGTCGAGTATTGGCAGTCCTCGCCTGTGAACCCCAGGGCACACTGGCACGTGGCTTTCCCCAACATGGCCTGGGCCACACACGTCCCACCATTCTGGCAGCGGTTCTTCTCACAGGGGTCTCGATGTTGACAATATTCTCCCAAGAAGCCCTCTGGACATCTGTGTGGAAAAGAGCAGAGTCCATGAAAACACTTTGACTTCCTGCAAAGTCCAAAAACTTACAAGATCATGCAGTCCGTGCAAGAAAACATCAGACTGTGAATTGAGAGACCTGAAGGTACAACCTAGAAAACTGCCTCGCTCTAAGAGCAGAAAGAAGTGTTTAGCGAACTTCACCACACACTGCCCATGTCCCTTTGAGTCTAGGCTGGTGACAGAATACAGGGTGGTGACCCAGCATTAACTGCTATGGCCGGCTAGCATCACCTTTCTTCAAAGGCAAAAGACAACTGCAGCATTTTTCATGTATGGACAAGGCTGGTATGGTGGAACAGCACCTTTCCGTGCAGTATCGTTGATACTTGTCTATTTAGATTCATTAACTTTCTCATTTTGACTAAGCCACTGACAGGATTAAGACACTCACATGACAATGCATGGCCTGACCCTTTCATCCTCTCCAATTTGGATTCTATAAAATACCACGTGTCTTCTCACAATTAAGCATTAAGAAATAGCAAGTTTTTCTTTCCGTTTCCCACTGAGACATCAGTTGGTGTATACCTAGATTTCTGGGTTATGTTCAGGGGTTTGAGACTGGGATAAAGAAAGAATGAGGTACAGGAATGGGGAAGGATTGAAAGGGGCTTTTTTTTTTTTTTTTTTTTTACTTAAATCTGTTAATATATGAGCAGCAGGCAGCTTTTTTTTTTTTAACCAAATAAAAAAAGCACACAGTATAACTAAAATGACGTGAAAATATCTAAGGTACTATATAGACACCAAAGTAAAGAAGAAAAAAAACGATTCAGGAATAGCATTCCATGACATTCTCCACATGGCGTGTTGAGGAATCTTTTTATGTGCCACCCATTGAATCAAACCATACACAACCATTCCAAATTGTCTGCAGTTTTTATGACAATTCTCTCTAAACAGCATAAAAATGGCATGGGAACTCTCTATTTTCAGAACGAAGAGGTTGTTTAAATGGGTTCTCTAAGAAGCAGCTAAAAGGAACCCAACGACTTGGATTCTGACTCTGAAGTTTACCATTTGGCTGTTGCCCTAGATATTTGGCTCAAGTGATTTCCCCATTTTACTTTTTAGAGGATAGAAAACTAAATTTACAATGCTGTTCCACTGTTGCCTCAAAGACAACACACTGAAACTGTAAATCTTCTACCTCAAAACCAGCTCCTATCACAGCTTCCTGTGCCCAGACTGTGCCCTGACCCTCCCAACACCCAGATGCAAAGCACCGAGCTCATGTTTCCTCCTTCCTGTCTTGGCCAATCGTATCCAAGATGTTTAGTGAGCCATTGGTTGGCAAGAGGAGGTCTTTGGAGGTCACAGCTATTGAGAAAGAAGGAGGACCAGATATTAGGGAACTAAGACTGAATATGCCAGAAGAATTACGCAGTAGCTAAAATGGCTGGAGGAGGAAACGGAGCTGGTAAATAGGGATGTCACTGGCTGCAGGCCCTTCCCCAGCCCCAGAGCTGGTACAGTCAGTGTGGCAGACCCAGGAGCAGTTAGGGCTCTGAGCAGCTTCCCGCAGCTGAGGTTAGAGATGGAGAGGCAGTGCAGAGAAGGCACAGCCCTGAAACCAAAGACTGGCTCAGGTTTCCAGAGGGGAGGCGGCCCCTCGTGTGGTCAGAAGGCCTCTTTGGAGTCCTGGTACTGTGACCTTGGACAACTTTCTTAACTTCACTGACTATTATTAGTTCTCTCAGATTTTATATCGTTTGTAAGGCTCCTTACATCAAGGGGCTATTGTCAGAATCAAATATGTGAATAAACTTCCACTAAAAAGTTTTGCAAATGAAGAGCATATTTTCTCTCTTTGCACTTATTGAGGAATGTAGGATGCATTATTTAAATCACAGCTTGATTTGATAATAGAATAGGTTATTTTCTGATTTTTGCTTTAAGTAGGGGAGTAAAAACTGCCAATGTAGCATAGCTAAAATTAACCCTGAGCTATATTATTAAAAGCATTTGCAACTTATTCAAGAACTCTGTTATGGATAATGTTAAAAACTGTCACACAATTCTCATTCACAGTGACACTTGCTGATGACACTTGCTTCTCCCACACAGGAATTACTCACCTTGTAAATAATGACAAACTTTTAAATGTGGGTAGGCTGTGCCCAGTTTTTACACTATTACACTGGACTTTTACACGACAACCACCTCCCCAATAATACCATGTGGTATCTGCTTAGAGAATGCAAACTCATTGAAATACTGGCCTCATAAGCACATAATGAAAACAGAAGGTTCCCAGGAAAACAAAAATGAAAAACTGTGAAAGAGTCTGAAGCCAAACAAAAGTATTGCTTTCTTATCCGTTACTAGGATGTAATCTACATAGTTGCTCCTTGTATGGAAAAGTATGTTTCAATTACGATATGTTTAAGAAACCAGTAAAAGTAGAGCTTGGCGAAGTACAGCTGGCGGGTCTACTCTGGCCCATTGCCTGTTTTTGTATGGCCTGTGAGTGGAGGATGGTTTTGACATTATTAAATGGTCGGGGGAAAATCAAAAGAAGGCTATTTCGTGACATTTGAGAAGTATGTAAAATTCATATTTCAGTGTCCATGAATAGTCTTATTGGCACGCGGGCACACTCATCCATTTACGGATTGCCTATGGCTACTTTTGCATTATAACAGGGTTGCACAGTTGCAGTAAGACTACGTGGCCCACAGAAATATATACTCTCTGGGGCTTTACAGAAAGTTTGTCAACTCCTGAGTGAGAGAATATATGAAGCCGAATTCTATAAATAGCATCTAACATGCTCATTAAGAACAATGTTCGTGGTAACGGAAAAGAATGTCCTCACATCAGTTTCCACAAGACTATCGCACTCATTGATTCATGCAACACATGTTTAGTAAGTGCCTGTTCTGTGCCAGGCATTGTTCCAGTGCTGGGAAAAATCCTGGAACTTGTGGAGTTTCAATTCAAATAGGAGAAGACAAAAAAATTAGTAAGTAAACCACACAATTTGTTAGGTGGAATCAGTGCTAAAAAAAAATAAAACAGGAAAGGGGGATAAGAAGAGACGGAATTAGGGATTGTATTTGGTTTTTAAATAGGAAAACCAGAGAAGGCCTTGCTGAGAAGGCAGATTTGAGTCACACCTGAATGAGGTGAGAGAAATAACCATGCAGGCATCTAGGGGAAACGTGTTCAGGGCCGAGGGAATAGCAAAGGCAAAAGCCCGAAAATAAGGAACGGCCCTGGCATGTTTGAGGACTAGTAAGGAGACTTCTGTGGCTCTACAAAAGGGATTTAAGAAAAAGAGTAGCAGAAAACAGATGAGACCTATACCGGAAGGTGGACCATGGGGGCCCTTTAGGCCACTGTAAAGAAGGTTTTAGGGTTTTACTCTAGTGAGGCAATATTTAGATATGATATATGAGTACAACTGACTTATTCTCCTAGGGCCCAAGTATAGAACCACATCTTATTTTTATGTGAAACTAGACCTATTGTTGGCATAATAATAAAGACTTAATTTCTTACTTAAGATGTTCTAGAGGGCCAGACATCAGCCTGATTCTTTACCTTAAGCCACGTACAAGTCTCTTTTAACGTACATTTTCACTAAGCTCCATTCCCCTTTGCAAATTCTTCTTCCTTCACAGCCAAACTTCTACACCTGTAGCCTTGTTTCACAGGTATTTTCCCTGTCTCTTCCATCTACTTCTTACTTGTGCCTTTGCAACAAAACTTTCCTTCTAATTATTGCCCAGAAGTCATTGCTATATTGTGAGAGCAATGACTTTCCCCTTGTCAAGTTCAGTGGTCTCATCTGAGATTTCATCATAAGGAAATTCTCCCTCCTCTAGGAGGTATTGCTGCTATCATTTGAATCTTTCTATGTTTGGTTTCTCTGACTCCCTCTGTCTATCTCGGTACATGTTTAGTCTTGATTGTTTATTCCCCTTCTTTTTCCTCATCAATTATGGCCCCCTTAAAGCTAAGTCTGGGCTGCCCTGTCCTTTTCTCTCATGTGCATTTGTTATTGTTGTTGTTCATTTGGTTTTAGACAACTACCATCATGTATCTGACTCCCAAATATACAGCTCCAGTTCCAGATGTTCAGTTTACTAAGTCATCTCCTTACCCTAATAGACCCTGCCAATACTTGAAACTAAACACTTAAAAAGTGGCATCATTTTCTCAGGAGACTTGACTCCATTTTTCTAAGGCGTCCATTCGTAATCTGACAAATCACTTTGGGTTAATCCTTTTAAGTTATATATCATTTATTACCACGTTCTTACAACGCCTGTCAACTGAATTCCTACAATACTTATCATGTATGTTCATAGTGTCCTCTTTTGATATAAATTCTGGTCATCTTAAATGCTTCAGGGCAGACATCTCATTGCTGGCTTTTTCCTCACTTCCACCCTTGGAATAATAGAACCTTGGGATTCAAGACACCTTAAGGTAATTTCTACCCAGTGAGATATTTTTTTCTAAAATACCCCTAAAAGATGATTACCAGCCTCTACTTAAATACAAGCAGTTAAGCATGGTACCTGAGAAACAGTTAGAATTTAACAAATGTTTGAAATTATTATTGTTCCTGCTATTAAGAATACAGATGCTAGAACCAAACCACCCGGATTTCAACCCTAGCCACCCATTTACTCGATGAGTGACCTTGAGCAAGTGACTAAACCTCCTTGTTGAAAATGAATTTAATAATGTCTACCTCATAGGGCTTTTAAATAATTGTAAAGCACTTAGAATGACATCTAGCACATAGTAAACACCATGCATTTGTTAAGGAAAATAGAATTACTGGCTCACTATTTTAACAAGTCTTCAGAGTGGTTGGATCTCACTGTCAGAAAGCTCTTTCTTTCGGATGTCTTAAAATTCTGCCTCCCCTCCTAGTAGGTCTATATCCAAGATAGCTGACAGCATAAGTCTACACAAAAATTTGTAAAGAATGTTCATAGCAGGATTATTCATAATAGCAAAAAGTGGCAACAACCCAAATGTCCGTAAGCTGATGAGTGGATAATAAAATGTGGTGTATCTGTACAAGGACATTAATTGGCCATAAAAAGGAATGAATATCCATGCTATGATCTGGATGAACCTTGAAAACATCACGCAAAGTGAAATAAGTTCGACGCAAAAGGCCACAAAATCATATATATTGTATGATTTCAGTTTTACGAAGTGTCCAGAATAGGCAAATCCATAGAGATAGAAAATATATTAGTTTGCCCAGGGGTTGGGAAGGGGGAAATGGAGAGACTGCTAAGGACTAGAGAGTTTCTTTGGGGGGGTGGGGGATGGGAGGGAGAGAATGAAAATGTTTTGAAATTAGATAATGGTGACAGTTATACACATCTGTGAATGTACTAAAACCATGGATTTATACACTTTTAAAGGGTGATTTTAGTAGCATGTGAATTATACTTTATGTTTTAAAATTCTGCCTCCCTACAATTTCCACCAACTGGCCATCCCTGTTCTCTAGAACAAAAAGGAAGAGTCTCTTGCATGTCACCCTTCAAGAATTTGATGCCGGTTATGTTGACCCTTTGTTTTCTTTGTTCCGGGACTCAGTGCTTTGAACTGTTTCTCAGTACGAAATTTTTTTCAGATTTCCTCACCATTTTATTGGCTCTTCTATACTTAAAACAACCACAGTTAAAACAGTGACCAACAGTTTTGAAGCACTTCCTATGAATTACGTATTTGCTAAGCATTTTACAGTTATTATCTCTTTTATTACTCTCTCTAACAGTATATTATGATCTCTATTTTGTGTATGAGGACCTTGAGGCTTAGAAAGAGTAAGATTTCACAGCGAGTAGAGAGATGGCAGAGGCATCAAGCCCAGGTATGACTCCTGAGCCTGCGTACTTCACAACAGACTATCCTGCTCTCCCAACCAGACGATTCTAGCTCCTCAAACACCTCTTTAAAAGGCGGGGCCCCAAATGGAAGAAAACACAGCACATAGGTTCTTCCCAGAGCAGGACAGAGCTAGGCCATCACCTCCGGTGATCTGGACACTACATTTCTCCTACTGCAGCCTAAAGCCGTCTTCACATTTTTCAGAAGCCACAAAATACTATTACGTGCCACTGAACACACGGTCCATTGAAAAGTCCAGATGTTTCTCTTCTTTTCACATGAACTACTTTCATGCCATATTTCTCTCATCCTCTACTTGTAGAACATGTTTTTTGAACCCGTAATGGGACCCATCAGTTGTTCCTTTTAAATTCGCCATGCTGAATCTTTACCCCATGTTTCCGATTGGGACGCCCTGTAGACTTGAGCCATAGAAATCACAGTATTGCAGCAGTGCACCATACTTCCGAAGTCAGTGTTCTGAACCACTATTGCACTGATAAGGACACCAAAGCTAAGTGACCCGAAGTTTGTTGTCCGAATCTAGCAATTTCTCCCAGTTGTGCATCACTTACAACTGTATCTCCGTCTTTGCCTAGATCTTTCATCAAAGCCTAAAAGAGCACTTCACCGAAAGTGTCCTGCTAGGTCTTACTCCAAGACTGGCACCTATTCAGTCAGCCTCATTCTCGTCACGGCACCAGCGTCATATTCACACCTCTCCGTACAGATAGCCAGGACAAGCACACGACTTAAAGAATACGCCTCCTCAAGCATCATTTGGATCAGGTCACTTCTCTGCCCAGAAGTGAGCATGAAGACCCAGCCCTTCAAATCCAAGTGCCTTAGAATCTAGAATGTGCTTGACGGCACCACTCCTACCATCTCACTGTCTCCCTCCGTAGTCATCCATAACTCAGACACTCCAGATTATTTCCACTCTCCTGGTGCCTTGTGTGTAAATCTTTCTAATTTCCACCGAGAAATAGCACGCTTCCCCATCTATTACGTCTCTAATGTATGTTCCTTTCTTCCATTCTTGCTTCAAAGATCTGCGCAAAACCTGTGTCGCCCGGACCTGCTCGCCCATCTCTGATCCCCCCCCAACAGTAGAGGGGGTGCCATGTCACACGTACATTATCCCAACCAGTCGGGCTCTTCTGCCTCTGAGCCATTGTCATGTCTTTCCTGTGCCTCTCTCAGACTCCCCTGTGACACTTTCTTTGTGGGGAAGGGCATGTCTTGAGACCCTGGTGCAGGTGTTTTGAATACCACGAACACCTATGTACCACTGAGCAACTAACTGGTTCCGATGCCGGTTAAATCTCCTGTGATGGGTAGTCAGCCTCTCAGCCCAAATCTGCCACACAGCCCCCCGCTTCCAACCCCACACTGTGCGCTGCCTAGTAGAACACAGGCCAGACCATCCCTAAGAAGCATCCTGAGGTACAAGATTATCCTTCGATCTCTAGGAGGCTAAGCGGAATTACGGACAAGGGGAGAAATGGGTAAGTGAGACAGCGAGAAATAAAGGACCCCTGTTTCCTAAGGCAGGAGGCCTTTCATCTTCGCAAATCCCTGTTCAGCTCTAATACAAACACACCACAAACCCTGTGAATCTGAGTGGAATTAAGACTGTCTGAAAACAAGAGCTTATGTAGCTCTCTTCTTGAGGTAGCTTGAGCTGAGTTTGGTGACAGGCTGGCAACATGGCTAATCATCCAAGTTCCCTCATAAATCCATAGTTCTGTTAAGTTACCCCAACACACTTTCTGGAAAATAGCCTACATCTTGAATAAAGGTCTATGTAAAAAAAATTTCTAAAAAAATAACTGAATAAATCTAACAGCCGTCTTTCGTTCCCCAAACTATATGAATGCCTCCTTCTTGCAGGGGACCTATCACCTACTTTAGTAGCTCCCCCAGTGACTTCCTCTCTTCGATCTTCTCTACTTCACAGAGGAGGCTCTGAATACAGGGAAAGTTGGGGGACCGGGGAGGAGGGCTCTTTCCCTATAAAATAACTCCATAAACTCCTCTGAATACTTCTCAGCTCCATACAGAAATACGCATCCCTTTTTCGGAAACAATCTGCCATTGCTGACATGAAGAGGTCCCTTCTTCCATTGTTATTATTCAAACACACACATGGGAAATGAGGTGAAGGGGAGGGAAGGAAAGAGAGAAGAAAACAAGGGATTCCTCCTAATGGAACCAGAATGGAAGCCCAGAGAGCCCCCCTCAATAAAACAGATGAAAACCAGACCCCAACTCTCACATGCCACTGGCAGCCTGGGTTCGTTTACATATAGCCACTTTACAGATTTCAACGAAGCTGGGATTTGAATACCAATTCCGATCTATCTGGCAATGGCTGCAGTTCAGGGTCAGTCTCCCTAGTAATACAGGACAGAAAAATTTGTTCTTTCAAGTTTCCTAAGTGAATGGCCACTCGTGGAGAGAAAAGCTTAAAACACTGTAACAGCTTGTGTCAGCTCCAAGAGGACTGAAGTCCGAGCAGGAAATAAGCCCCTTTCCCAAATAAAAGCCAGTGTTCTCTCGCCTTGTTTTCTCCACCGAATGTTCTGTATCAGCAGGGTGAGCCCAAATTGCATCCAGGACTTTGCTGCAGCTCTGCCTTTAGCTTTCTTTGAGTGAGGATTTGGTTATTAAAAATAAAATAAAACAACAAAGCAAAACCCCACCGCATACAAGAAGAAGAAAAAGAGAGGCGGGCTTTACAAAACAGCTATTTCAAAATCATGATTTTTTTTTTTAAAAAAAAACTATACAGAATGTGGAACGGAGGGGAAAAAAATGTCTCATGTGGGTTGCGCGGGCCCTGCAGCTGCTTCTCATTAAAGCTTCTCTTTACTCGCTCTGGGCTAGTTTCCAGCAGAAAATTCTTTAAACAGAACTCTGCTTTCAACCCACTTTCTTCTTGCTCTGGGCCCCTTGGCCCCCCAATCTGCCGTGGCAGCCTGCCCTAGCAGAGCTCTAGACGGGGGAGCTGTCGTTAAGGTAAATGAGGTAAGGGCAGGGGGAAAAAAAAATAACAAAACCCAGAAACCAAATTAAGCATTGCTCAGTAACAAAGGTCTGCACTTTGAAAGGGCCCCAAATCAGTCTTGTCCTTTCCCGGGACCGTAATGCCAGCTGAGTTTCCTGCCCCCTCTCCTGCTCCCCCTGTGCAAGTAGATAAAAATAATTGCTAACAGCCAAAGCTAACTGTAACCAGTGAAAGCTCCAACATAACATTTCATTCCCAAAGCTCTGACTACAAAGTTCTAGATGCCCTGGAGCCCACAGAATCGAGTCTAAACTCTTTGGTTGGCATTCAAGAGGCCCCACCTTCCAGTCTAAACCCCTCAGTCCCCTCCTCCCACTGTCCCTCCAGTTTGATAGCTCATCAGATGGTCAATTCGTTAATTCCGAAACCCTGTGTGAAAGTAAGTAACTGGTTATGCTAATTACTGACATTGTTACCAAAAAAAAGAAAGAAAAAGAAACATCGGCATGAAGACTTCCAGTCAACTTCCTGGTAAAGAGGGGAAGAAAAGGGAAGAAACTCGGTCATGTTGACTTCTTGCCATTCCCACTCCCACTCTACCTCCCCCCCCCCGCCCCCCACCCCCGCCCCAACACAAACACTACAGCTTACTCAGCAAGAAGGAAAAACAAAAAGAACTAAAAAAAGTATTCGTGTATAGAGTTAGGGCCCAATACTGGGTTGGTTTGTGGTAAAACACACTTTCGAGGGCTTTGCTGGTTTGATGTAAAGGAAACAAAGACAAATATACAATCAATCCACCTCTCTCTCTCTCTCTCTCTCTCTCTCTCTCTTACACACACACACACACACACACACACACACACACAACTTTTTACCACCACTAATAAACAAAGACTACCAAATACTGCAGGACAGCCCATTTTGCTACTATGTAAATTCAGCTTCCGGAACAGAACATTTCTGCTTTTCTTGTAGAGGTATTTCAGAAAATGTTAATCTTGGTTCCCACATTAGGCTGAATGCTTCCAAATTAAAAGTTTCCCACAGGAAAAGAGTTTCACGGGGAACTGTGAGGCTGGGAACCATTTTCTGAAACTCCACCTCACTTGGTTTCCATGTGTTCAGGTTTTTCACCCCCACACCTCCCACCCCCATTCTGAGGAAAGCAATAAACACACACTCATTTTAATCCATCCAAACCAGAAAGAAGCTGCAGTGGGACAAGCTTTCGAGCTGTTAATTCATGGCATCATTCACCTTCATCAGGGACTATGAAAGCGGTAACCACCGCAAAGGGGAACCAGACTTGACTTACATAAGAATTTGCAAATGCCCTTATCTGCCAGCTTACAGCCTGAGCTCATTTATCAGAACTCAGAAGCTGCACTGAGCTCCTAATCTCTTCAGTCATCACTCAAAAGACTGGACAAGAAGGGCACACAAACCGCGCTGAAAGACTCGTGTTGCTGCCGTAACAGAAGGTGGTCTTTCTTTCCTGTCTTCTGGCACACAATCAGTACTTTACCTTATTTCACCGCACTGGGCCCTGAGAAAATGTCTAATGTCTATTGGTGATTAAAACATGGCAGACATACTCTAAACACAGGAGTTCACAACAAGCAGCCGTCACAGTAACAGGCAAAAATGAAGGAGTCAGGCCAGTTGTTCCCCAGCTATGCACTCACTGGACCCTGATGGCCAGGAGTCTAGAAAGTGCTTTAGAAGCACGGTCCTGTCCGTATTTAAATGGGCGGTCGATGCTATTATGACCTTTGAAATATAAAGGTGTTATAAAATGGTTATTGACTTCTTAGTCGATTTTGACATTAGGTATTGTATGCAAACAAGAGACTGAGAAATGGCTTCATCTCAAGAGCATCGCTCCTTCACGTGCCCTCCTTGCTCGGCTCAACTTCTTCCAGCTCCCAGAAAGTGCTACAGTGCGTGCTTCTCACCTGCAGACCTCTGCACATGCTGTTCACTCGGCCCAAAACACTTTCCCCACTCTCTTCTCAGAGCTAAGCCCTAAAATTCCTTCAGGCTTCCGCTTAAATGTAATTTCCTCAGAGAAGCAGGCTTGCTACCACCGCTGTATATTCCCGTAGCTCTAACGTAGCTTTTCACTCATTATCCTGTGTTCTGATTATTCGTCTCCACCAGCAGGTTAAGAGGTGTTCACACTCCTGCTGCCTAATACAGTAACTGGCAAATGGAAGGCGTTCAACTATTCAGTGCTCATACTCCTAACAGAAGCCAAAAGGCAAAACGCAAGAGTCCAGGGAATCTTTACACCTTAAAACAACTCTGTAATTATACTCCAAGTTTGGGAACTATGAGGCTGAGATAATTACCCAAAGGATTATCAAAACTAATTAAGATTCCTGATGTTTAGAGGGTTTCTTAACCCTCACGCACCCTTAAATCATTCAAAGCGAGCCAGCCAACCCCATATGGAGCAGACTTTTAAAAATTACATTTTCCCCCAAAGTATGAAGTTAACTCACACACACGCACACACTCTCACACACGTACACACACATGTGCATACACACGCACACACACCCATACGCGTGCACATACATGCGCACACACACATGCACGCACACTCTCACACATGCACACACACACATGTGTACACACACTCGAGCACGCACCCTCCCCCGCACACAGTCTCCCCCGCTCCTGCATATACATATGTAAATAAAACACTCACCCACATCAGTTCCTTGAGGGTTGGTACAAAGCATGAAAAGAGATATTGCTGAACCTTGAGATCACCAAATGAGGTTGGAGAAACAACTTTTAGTCCCAGTCTCCACTCTAATTAGTTACAGAACACGGGGTACGTCACTTGACCATGGCAAGCCTTGGGCTCCTCGCATGTGAAACAGGATAAGTAGAAAAGGTTAAGTTCGCCAGAGTCCCCTGGACCTGGAAGCAGGATGACTCGGCACTCAGCAGAGCTGGCTTTCGAATTCCCTCAGCCATGCCGCCCAAGGGTGTACCCATGCCTGCTGATGCCGGTGCTTCGGGGTCAGTGGTGGTACATGTCCTGGCCATCGACCCACTCTAAGCCAGGGCTCCCTGGGGCAAGAAGTGTGCCTGTGTCTCCTCTTTTATACCCTTCACGCTGCCGACCTATCATCCTTCTAAGTGCAGACAGTTCAATACACGCTTGTGTACATGAACTGTTGTACAACTTACATGGAACAACTTCCTCACAGGAAGCACAAGGAAGCAAAGAATAAGCAAAGGAGAAAGAACAATATATTTACTTCAATTTTTAATAAACATTAGATATTAAATGGGGGGGGAAGAGCAATACAGAGGATGTCAAAAAAAACACATATGCACATTTGAAGACAACAACGCTTAAAATGGGTATACTTTTTTTTTTTGGGCATCCCCGGTATACTTAAACAAAATATGAAGAATAAAAAGGACTCCTGAACCTACAAGGGAAGGAATGGTCTTACCATCTTCCCCAACACAATGGCCAACATGAGAACCCGTTTTCTGCACCATAGATTGGTGGTAGACACGGCAGACTCTTGATGGAAGCTGATCTGCTGGTAAATTCCGTAAGGCTGAAAATGACCGATGTGTTTGTGTGAAACATGCACCAAATTTAACTTGTAGGGAATCAACCACTTACGATCACGTAGGACCATTTTCCAGATACCATGTTTATATATGTCCTTTCAACACTTAAGGGCCTGTCTTACTCACTCCCCAAGCTCCTGGTGCTCTCGTTAATTCTTATAAAATTTAGGGAAGAATAGGTGCTATCCCATAATTAGAGTGTTTGCGTCTGTGGGGACTAATTACGAACTCTGCGCGTCAAAGTCAGCCTTTGCCTGGAAGGAAATGACTCAACTTCTCATTAGTAATCAGGTTCTGTCCATGTTCTAAGAGTTGACCCAGAAATTCAAGGCCATGAGTTGTAACAATATGAGACAGAGAATCAGACACCACAATCACGATATACAAACAGGACTAAGACAAAAAAAAAAAAAAAAGAAAGAAAGAAAGTCAACGAGGTTCCTGAGGTACATTTCAGGATGACTGAGGTTTCAGAAGGGGCAAGTTGCCCAGGAAAATAATTCCTCAAGGAGAAGCGTCCAGCTTACACAACAAGAACCAGCATTTCAAAATCTTAAAGGGGCAGGTGGTTAAATGGCGAAGGCTCTACGACAGTCAAGGCAAGAGAATCACAACCACCGTCAAATGTTTTCCACACAGAAGAGGCAGCTTGGATTTATTCGGGATAATTCAGGGTTTGGGTATATACTCTATAATCAGAGGAAACAAGCAGGAAAGGACATAAGCTAATTTGGGGTAACCAAAGATTTGGCTAACAGATGCTTGCTCACTCGGGACCCCTGCAACGAGCTGGATCAGGCCGGGGATATGCTGGACAGAAGAGCTTTGAGGTTGGGACTCCTGAACGTTCAGCTGAGACGCTGTACCAGGCCGTGTATGACAGCGGAGCCTGTTCTCCGGGTCTCTGCTTTTCCATCCTGCCTCCTACCCAAACCCATTCTTTTTCTTGCCTAAGAGATACCTGGGTTCAGACTTTCTTTGTAAACGGTGCCCACCAGCCTCCCTGGCTGCTCTGTTCTGGAAGCAGTACAAGAATCGACCGTCAAAGCCAAAAAGGTCTAGGGGTCGGGGGTGGGGGAAGGTGACTGCTCCCCGCTGCCCTCTCCTGCTGTTCCCCAGTCTTCCCCCCTTACTCGAGACATTCTATCTTCGAGCAGTAGCCAACATGTGCTAAAGGAATTATTCTTTTTTTAAAGAGGTGATTTCTGAAATCACTTGTCCATTGCCGTGAAACCAGGTGAATGCACATACCGGTTGAAGACACCCTCACACAAACTGAAGTACAGACAGAAGAGAGCGACCAACAGGTAGACAAGTTTGGAAAGTATGCCAGTAAGGAAAAAAGTGAGGAAGATATTGGTAATGATGGTTCCAGGACACACTAGCCTTTCTACCTGTCCGTCTCCTAAGACACCACCAATATTTGGAGACCTAGAAGCTAAGTGACCACTAAAAATCATCTGTTTCTAGTCTTCAGTCCCACAGTAGTTGCTCCCTTGTCTGAATCTCCACAGCTCCTAACACCCATGCCACTACACTGGGCAATTATAGACTGCACACACACACGCCCCGGGAATGCCAAAAAAAATGTGTACAAGTGGACACTTTGGTCAACGTTGCTCAAGCAGTAGTTGGCCGTCATCAGAAGTGTCTGGACACTGATGGGAACCCCTTTGGGCACCTGTTGCCACTGCAGAAGTCACACGCGACTTGTATTCATCTGCTGTTATCGGTATATATTAATACAGGTTTTTCCTTTCTTACAATGTGTACACATTTTTTTGGTACCCCTGGTCTACGTATGCCTCATGTCCCCAACAAGATGGCGAGGTGTCAGAGGACTGCTACCATGTCATATGGCAGAAAAGCCATCCGACACCCTTGAGGCGTGAGTACTTGTGACAAGGAAATCAGAGAGCACAGCCTCCTGGGCTTTCCTGTCGCTTCACGATTCCCACCACAGAGCTCGAGCACAGTGGCTGGCTCTACTCAATCAATGTCAGTGTGGGGAAAAGAAAACTTTCCTGTGAAGAGTGCTAGAGACTAAATGTGTCTCCCCCGCATCCACATGCTGGAACCCCACTGTGACGGCATGTGGAGGGGGACCTTTTAGGAGGTGATGAGGTAGATGCAGCCGTGAGCGTGGGGTGCTCACTGCGGGATTAGTGCCCTTGTAAGTACATGAAGGGACCAGAGCTTTCCCTTCCCTCCACGCGAGAAGGCAGCCATCTGCAAACCAGGAAGGAGGTCCCACAGGGAACCGAGTCGGCTGGCACCTTCAGCTCCGAGTTCCCAGCCTCCAGAGTTGTGAGAGAGAAAGAAACGCCTGCTGTTTGAGCCACCAGATTGTGGTAGTTTGTTGTAGCAGCCTGAGCTGACTAAGACGAAACGTGAGGCTCCTACAGTGCTTCAGAGTCTGTGTGACTTTCCACGTTCAAGATGCAGCATTACAGGTATAGGAACTGCAAGCAAGTGGCCGGACTCTACACAGGTTCAGTTCCCTAAGTGCTACTATTCTGCAGAAGTGCTGACCAGGTTATTTTCTCAGTAACACCTACCTTCTCCACCTAAGGCCTTTATTAGTCTTTGCTTTCACTTTTATTTCATAAAGGCCTTTTCATAAAGATCCAAGTAGGACACCGTTTAGGAGAGAAACATTTTAAACCGAAGGTAACGGCATTAATAAGGGAATAAGGGAAGGCTGATGGCAACAACATAAGAATCAGTAATACATTTTTAGACACAGGATGACGTGCTAATAAAGATTACTGGCAATGGACAAACAGGATGGATAGAGAACTTTGGGAAGCCCCAGAGAAACTGCAGTGTACCTTACATTGAGATGTAAAGACACATATGAAAACAAAACACTCACATCTCACACCACACACACACACACACACACACACACACACACACACACACACACACACACACGGTGGGAGTAAAGGAGACACTAAACTTCATTCCTAGCTTCCAAATCCCGACATATAGGATGCTGAGAAGAGGGCTTAAGGAAAACCTCCATCCCGCCCACACATTTATGCTAGCGTAACAAAGAAAAATGTTCTTAGACATTTCTAGATAATTCCATTTTTATCACAGTCCCCCACCCCTTTGTGTTCAATCTCGCCAAAGACGGACAGCCAACATTTAAAACGAAGGATTTAATTAAGCTAGTCCAGATCCTGAAAGAGAAGTATTTCTCATCCTGCTTAGTCACAAGAGAAAAAAAGGGGGAAAAAAGAATCCCTATAGACAATTAATGGTGCTGACATGCCACTGTGGAACAATGAGAAAGGAACTTTACATAGGATTGTGGTTAACCTGGGGACTGTGTTGAAAGAAACCGAGCTAAACTCACATCTACTCATGCCAGGTGCGCAGGCCAAAATTTAACTTACTGGCAGGTACCCAAGACAGGAAAACGGATCTCGGCAGAGCCTACGAACCACTTTGTCCTATTTCTCCGAACCTAACACTGAAGTTTATGAAGGTTCCAACCTAAAGGATAAAGATGAATTGAGAAGAGTACGGGAATTCTGTTGTTGTGTAGTGAGAAGGAGCTGATAATTGGGACTTCCCTTATGCAAAATTCCTCAGGGACACTTACTCACCTGTTCAAGGCTGTTTCAAAGATGTAAGTCTTAAGAAGAAGACTCACTCTGGAAGGACGCTGTTAGAGGTCCAGAGCTCAAGTTGTAGAGAAGGAAAGCCCCACATCTATAATCACTATGCAAACGTAGTAAGGCGCCGTGGTTAACAACTTGTGACTTCTGTGCTGGCAGCAACATTTATCAGAAGTCGTTCACTCCGACCTGTCTCAATTTCACAGCTGCGTAAAATCGGTCTGGACTTGCTCATCTTCCATTAGGAAGAAGAAGGGAGACGTTTCTAGTTTTTCAATTTAGTTCTCGCCACTAAAGAGCATTTTAACTGGCAATGTCCTCTATCCCCCTCCCCCTTCATTGCCTCTTCTTCTATTTCACTTGCAGTAATTGCATTCAGAGTTCAAGTCAAAAAACACTTCTCGGAAACGCAGCCATGTGGTCCATGTACACTCGTATAGCTACCAGAAAGTTCAGGACTCTGGTATTCTGTGAGTTGCCCGGGCCTACCTAATGCTACCATTTCTATTTTAAAATCAGGAACTATACAGAGTTCTAATCTTATTGCTTATCTGAAGGGCCATCTTTCATATACTTTCAAATGTTCCACACTTCCTTTTCAGAAGGTCCTGTTTGAACTACCAGTTTAAAATAGGTAATTTTGTCCCATTTTACTGAGAGGCAAATTGAGACGCAGAGTGATAGCACATTTTCCAAGATTACAACTCGGGTCAGCTACCTAAGATTTACGTGATCTTGGGCAAATTATTTAACCTTTCTGAGTTTCCACATACTCAGGGATATTAAGACTAACTCTCTTCTATGAGGACTAAAATGCAGTAAAGAGCTGAACTGAGTGGAGAGCCTGGCACCTAAAAAGTACTCAAATGTTAGCGAGCATAGTATTCTTTAACTTGTGGAAGATCCAGTTGCTAACGGGAATAATGGCTCCAACTCAAGTCTATGTGGTATAAAAACCTATGTCGTCCTCTCCGTGTCACCAGGCAGGGCTCTTCCAGATGACTTTATCCACTCACCAGTGCCAGACTGAACCAGACTGGAGCCTGAGGCAAAAGAAAAAGCTCAATAATACGGATCTCTTTTTTTAAAATTTGGATATGTTTTATCATAGTTATTTTGCATTCGTTTTTATTTTTTGAACTATTGCATAACAATATTTTATTTATCCTGATTACTGAGCTTTCGGGCACCCTCTTAAATTTTATGCCTGCGATGAATGCCTCACTCACCTCGCCCTGGTCCCAGCCCCACTCACGGGTGGTTCCTGCACCGAAAGACCATATTACAGTCAGTCGTTTCCCACCTGACTTTACAATACTCTAGTAAGACTCTCATTCTGAACCTCTTTAAGAAGTCCAGGTTAGTGCTTTGATAATTATTTGATGAGTTCCCAAAGACGTGTGAAATAATGTGATACCAATATCCATTACTTGTAACCGCCACTACAGATTGAGCTATCTGTTACTATATGTGGTATAGTTACATAGCACGCACTGAGTAATTCCTGAATTAATCGCTCCTTAAGCATCACATTGTAAAAACGTGAAAAGTATGCAGTGAGCCAAAAGACAGCCTTCTTCATTTTATGGTGAAGATAAAAGGCCTTGTCCATAGTCAGGCTTCTGTTGGCATCTGCCAGCAAAACGGTTTATGTGATCCTCTGCTTCAGGAGGGCGCCCCTCCTGAAGGAATCTTGCTGGCAGAACCAGTTTCAGCAGAGGAGAAAGAGAAAGTCGTTTCACAGCGGACTTCTTTCCCTGCTGTATTTCTCTGATCTGACACTGCCCCCAAACACGTACGGAATACACTAACAAGGCGAGTGAAAGGGGAAAATGGTCAGCCTTGACATTTGAAAATGACTTTCCCCACAGTGCAAACACTGATCATGCAACCTCTGCTGTCAGCCAGGCTTGGGAAGATTCTGAGTGCCTGCGTCTCTCCTAACTGTACAGAAACGTAACAAAAGGACAAAAGCGATGCCTCCAGTTTTTAAAATGGCTTTAGGAGACCTGGACCACCAACACAATTACTCCCTAATCCTGGCAAGGAAAATCATCAGTCATTAATGTGTAATGTGTCTTACAGCTAGTAGACACATTTTAGGTGAAATGAGACACAGAGTTGTATTTTATAACACTTTATATTTATAATGATTTACTTTAAAATGTAAATTCTAGTTAGATGCTTTGGCAGAAAATAGAGATTCTTGGGCGGCCGGATGGCTCAGTAGGTTAGAGCGCGAGCTCTGAACAACAGGCTTGCCACCGGTTTGATTCCCCCATGGGCCAGTGAGCTGCGCCCTCCACAACTAGACTGAAGACAACGAGCTGCCACTGAGCTCCCAGAGGGGCAGCTGGATGGCTCAGTTGGTTAGAGCGGGAGCTCTCAACAGGGTTGTCAGTTCATTTCCCATGTGGGATGTTGGGCTGCGCCCCCTGCAACTAAGATTGAAAACAGTGACTGGACTTGGAGCTGAGCTGCGCCCTCCACAACTAGATTGAAGTACAACGACTTGGAGTTGATGGGCCCTGGAGAAACACACTGTTCCGCAATATTTGCCAATTAAAAATTAAAAAAAAAAAAAAGATTCTCAAAAGCAATCACCCATCCACAGGAACCTATGTAGCTCATGGTGACTTTCCATTCTTTAACAAACATTGTATTAGTTACCTCCTAAGTGGTATACAGAAAATTTTGAAGGACTCCTTTATAACTATAATTTTTACCACTATAAATAATGGCAGAGTAACTTATATCAGACCAACTCTCTTACTTACAATTATAGACTCTGGACAAAATATGAAAGGTACATGAGAGCCACCAAAAGCATTCAGAAACTGGAAGGGATATGAGCCTTGAAAAAAGAAAAGCGAACTATATGAAACATACATTTATATAGCTTTTTCTCCCTGAACGTATTCCCCAGTCCAGATAACACAAGAGGAATAGAATGTAAGCAGAAAATGGAAGTCTCCTTGGGCCGAACAGTCAAAGGTGTCTGGGATTGTCAAAGCAGCTGGAATTAGAAGACAAATCCTAGAAAAAGGGGCCGCGTTAAAATATGCACACCAACTCCATTCAGATCCTTAAATCATTCCTGACTGTGCGTGAACACGGTGATACTTAGGGACCTAAGAGAAGGCAAGAGCTGGACAGCTGAAAGGCTGAGCACACATGGTTCTGGGGAGTCAGAGGTTTAAATTCAAGTCCTACCAAACTACAGGGGCTTGGGAAACAGTTTGAGCTTTCCACTGAACCCCCCGCCCCAAAGGTCATACCTTGGGAGTAAGGACCATATCCCAAGACTCAGACTTACACTGTCAGCCTAAGGGTAAAACAGACCCACCAGAGTAAAGCCTATAACCACGTCTTCAGAGGATCAAGGTGACCTTGCAGAAATGTGGCTGCCTGCTAGGACAAGATTCAACATTCTTTAGTGGAGGCTAAACTTTAACATGCATCACCCACAACATCCAGTCAATAACAAAAACTACCATAGATGTGAAGTCAAGGAAAAAGTGTTGTACCCAGAGTCAAGAGAGTGTTGTTGATGGAAACACACCCAAAGACAAACCAGACAGGAGGAACTGGCACACGAGGACTTTAAATAATTACTATAAACGTGTCTTAAAAATGCACATTTTGTAAATTTTACAAATGATAGCCTTACCCACCCCAAACCTACTCGCCAGCTTGAGTTGCCCATGATTTTTAATAAAATTGGGATTTGGAATGGTTTGTATTGGAATGCCTGAGACAAACAACTTGAAAGTGATTAATGACAGCCAAACTTAATTATATATTTACACCTCCCAGTAGGACAAGGGAGAGAATAAAATGTCTTACCTCGCTGTAGTGAGAGGGCTTTATTAAAATCTGACAACGACTATTTAGGAGCAATAATTGAGTTTTATGCAAGATTACACAGACTCTGCTTGTCTGGCATCGCAGCCTAACCACAGATGGATAGAGTACTTATGCTGCTAACAGGGAGAAAAAACAGTTGAACTGTGTACAAAACTAACCTTTAAAAGTACTTATCCTCATCTGTCAATGTGATCTTATCAAGGATTTCTATAAACAACCATTATATTTTAGCTGAATCAGTAGCATTATGCGCTTTAAACAGATAGTCAGATACCTTCTACTTTAAAACATTTGCCATTAATTTCTACTCCCCCCGCCCACCAGAAAAGGAATTTGGCTTCAACTGTCTTTTCTTAATCCACTAAGCAATCTCGTGAATAAAAAGATAATCACATGCCCTGCATGTCTGATGTAATTTTTATAAACCTTCTAAGTGTTCTAATATTTATTTACCATTTTGTGAAAATAGTATTTACTGAACAAGTTGGATTACCTTCTTTCCCCAGGGAAAATGCAACGTTGGGGAAGATACACTGAAAGGTCAGCTAAGTAGATGTTCTTTTTGCATTAAATTTTGCTTCACTTCGATGGAGGTTGGCATGGGACTGGGGGATGATTGACGTGGCCTCCTTGATATTGTTCGTGCTTTTCCTGTGCCCGTCCAGAAGATGCTACTACTCCTTTTACTGAGGTGGAGAAACACTCTTTTTTCCCCACATTCTGTTGTTCATATTCGTCTCCCAAAAGAATGACCTCGCCCATTTTTTCCTTACTCTGCCTTTCTCGGGGAGTTGGTTTCCCTCACGACAGGGTGGGAGAACATCTGAGGGACTCGCCCAGAACTGTATCCACAAACAACCCATCCACAATGAGCAAGTATCCAGGGACAGAATTCAGGCGGCTCCATTTTTTCTCATTCACAGAGTAAGTTCGTCCCCTGTTCCCTCACAGTGCTTCTTCCAAGATCGGAGGGTAACCTGGTCTCTCTCTCCTTGGTTGGAGAGTTGGACACAAACAGCCCATAGAGCTGTTTTCTCCCGAAAGGGACCCTTAGTGTCCCCTCCTGGTAAGTGCTCCAAAATTGGTCTCCTCTACAGAGCCTCTCTCTCCAGGTCAGACTACAAATATGTTGGCCAACACTCAGAACCTACGTGAAACTCCCCCTCCATAAGTCACCACGATGAATTAACTGTAAAGAATTTGAAGATAAACTAAATTGCCTCTCTGCATACTTCTATCATTCTAGATGCTACGTGAAACAAATAAAATTCTCAGTGGAAAGACCAGTTTCTTCTTATTTCAGACAAACACATTTTTTTAAAATGTGAATGTTGATATCTACTGAGCACTTTTTGGTTCAAGAAACACATGGTTGAGCACCAACTACCTCCAGGCATTAACTATACAAAAATGTGTAAGACCAGGACCCCACCATCTAGCAGGAGAGACCTATCAACAAACGATCATAACATAATGGGTTAACTACCACAAGAGAGCTGAGTAATGGAATAAAGCAAGTAACTAAGACACCAGATGCCAAAAAGGGACTAAACAAGATTTCAGGGGCTGATTCTAAGGTATTACGTTCCTTTCCCTTTTGTCTCCAGTTGTGTTTCCATTCTTAAGAGGAGAATACATCACATGTTTTGGGGCTGTTTTTTTTCCAGCTACAAAAACGAAGTGAGCAGTCCATCACCGGTTACATAAAAACTTCATTTCCAGTGTTATTTTTATTCCAATCCAGACAACCTATTGTTCAGCCTTAATATCATCACAGCTTACAATATTTTCACTTTGGTGAAGAAAATGTTTTCTGACTTGGAAAAGTTCTTGTTCAGGACATTAAAGAACCTAGCTCCTGGTCAGAATGGACTTGATGGGCACAACTGTCATCTTTATAATTACGGTGTTCAATTAAATCTCCAGGGGAGACACGAAAACGTGTTGGATAAACTCACTTAAAACGCTTACCAAGCAAATACCTGCACCAAAGCAAAGAATAAACACGCCCCATAGACGTGCTCAAGAAAATACATTTCATAATATCAAATCTTATTTTCCATGACATACACAGAATGGATGCGTGTTCCTATTAAACTTTTTCAATTGCGACAGAAGGCAAAAAAGGTCCTAAGAAACGTAGAGAAGCTCCTTAGAGATTATCTCTCAGAACTTCCTCAAACAAAAAGTACGGCCAGATTAGATGGTTAGAGAACAAGATAAGACACACTCTTGAGAACGGGCCTATACTGCCTGCCTCGTCTAGTTCCTCTAGCCTTCCGCTCCTGAACCCCCGAGAAGGACACTCACCCACACCCTCTGCTTCCCACCCCATCCCTACAGGTCTGTATGTGCATTTTCCTCTGGTACAGTCTCTCTTCCAGAATTTTTACACTAGGAAAAAAACAGTTCCATGTGGTTATGAGACTCATGTATGTCAGGCAGAATTAAAGTTACTGTTGGTTTAGTTGAACTTAAAAACAAGATCGTAGCTAACATGCTGAGGAGCGATTCTAAGGGTTTGCCTTCAACTGAAACAAGTAAGAGAACGTCCTCAACATACATTAACTCACTTAGTTAATTCAAAACTAGCTTAATGATTAAAAAGACTCATTGAAAAGTCTTTTTCACAATGGAAAAGATAACAATAAGCTCTTAGTAGCCATTTATCTGACATCCATCCACATCCATCTTTCCTCATCCCTCACAAGGACCACATCAGAACAGTGAGAGACACAAACAACAGTTCACAGAAGTATTCAAAATAGAATAGAACGGAATCTTGTCCAGTGTCCTACTGAAGACGAAAATCACACGAAGAAGAAAAAAACACAGAGAAAAACTTACTTGCAGTATCCTGTGCCATTGTTGAAGGTAACACACGTTCCTTCATTGACACAGGGCTCATGGCCGTCCCGACATTGCAGTGCTAGAAATAAAAACAAACTCACATTAGAAATAAATCACTAATCATACCCCTCAGACAGCAAAGCAATGTTATCCCATCCGGGTCAACATTCACTCCCATATCCAACCTGATCTGGGTTTCTCTGTCGAGTTTGAATCAGTTTGTTTTCTTTTGGCTTCCGGGGTCATAGAAGCAAGGAAACTCATCCCAATTCTCTTCCCACAATAACTGTCTGGTGGTCTTGAATGATGCTTTTACTTCTCTGTGCCTCGGTCTCCCCAGCTGCCACAACCCTCTCTCCCAATGACGCTGGGGAAACCCAAGCTGTAATAGCCATGATATGCCATGAGCATTTTGGGATTAGGGTGCGTCAGATAAGTGATGCCAGAATTCATTGATGCATCGTCAGGGAGACCTGGGGAGATACCAGGTTGCCAGGATACTAACACATGACTTAAGTCCTCAAGTGAAGCTTCAGAACAGGCCACTTGAACAAACATCAATCATACTCATTCCACGAACTGGAGGTGAGAGCCTAGTATGTACCAGGCGTTATATTAGGACCCTGAGGCAAAGGGAGAAATGAAATACATCGAGAAATAAATAAAACCTAATCTCTCACTGTAAGGGGCTCACACAAAGGTGGGGAGTAGACCGTGAACAGAGACTGCAGACGACGGGGATCAAAGTAAAGAAAATGAAAAGTCCATTTTATACATCCAGATAAAGTAATAGTTCTCAAATTCTTGAACCCCAGTTCCTTTACGAGACAACGAAAGGGACTTCACCGCCCTAATCCCTCCCCCAAATAGACCACTCAGAAATAAACGGCAGTAGTAGAAAGTTTCATTGATTTCAGCCAAAAGAGGAGGAAAGCTACCCAAAATCTGCCACTCACTTGCTGTACAATTACAATACCTTGATTGTTTCGCTTTTAGAGTTGGAATTTTCATTACAAAAATGCTTATCATAATTCTAATAACAACTGGAAAGCCACGGCAGAAAGAAACCTAGTCAAATAATAAAAATCAAAAGTGAAGTTCATGAACCTTTTCTGGGAGATTATTAAGCTGTCCATCTCCTAGGATGGCTCATGTATAAATACCTGAAACTCTGAGAACGGAGAAGTCTCTCCACTTTAAGGTTCCTCTAGCCACACCACTCTAGGAAAAAACTATGCAATATCAGAGGCTCTCGGCCTGCCCTTCCTGGGCACCAAAACCAGCTTCTTTTCACAGCAGGGCCCAGGAACAAGCGGATGTTAGAACAGCTTCTCCACTAACGATTACTGCGTAAAAGCCCTGTATTTGCCTGTTATCAAGTGATGAACTATTCGAGAACATGTTTACAGAAATCTCCTCGCTTAAAATAGTAATATATAAAAAACAGTAATACCAATAGCTGCTAACATGTAGCATTTACTAAATACCAGCTACTTTTCTAAGCACTTTACATAGACTAATTCCATCTTCCCAACAACCCTATAAAGTAGTTCGTTGCTTTGTACCCATTCCACAGAAAGACTAAGTGACCTGCCTATTGTCACACCGGTGAGTTGAGGAGCCATTGAACCTAGCAAGTCTGGATCCCACGAGAATCTGTGCTCTTCACTACAGTGAAACACGGGTTCCCACTAGCCGACATTTTTCTTCTCAGGACGGGCAGAGGCATTATTATACCCATTCACGAGAAAGGAAGACCAAAGAGGTTAAGTGGCCTCCTCATGGGGCGTCACACCTCTGGGACCTGGGACCCAGGTCTCTCACTGTACCCAGCCCCGTTTCCATGACCGCTGTTGGGGTGACACAAGCAGTTACCAGGCTGCAGCCCGAACAGACGGATTCAGGAAGAGGGTCATCTCGTCCACATCCCACTTCCCTGTAGGGCTCAAATGCTCCTTCTTCCCACACTGATAAGCCCCATGCACAACTATAATTAAAACAGTTAATGTCAGGTTATTTCCTCCATACCAAAGTTCTCAAACTGGTTTTTTCATTCTCTTTGGACACTTTTATTAGTTACAATGAGCACTTCCTGACTTTTTTCTTTCTTTTTTTTTAAAAAAAAAATAAAACAAGAAAACCTCTCAGCAGGAAAGAAGTGTCCCATAGGCACAAACAGCAGCTGGGTCCTCCCCCTGGAGGAGTCCTAGTGCAGTGGAGGGCGTCAGGGGACCCGAAATCCTGCCTCTACCCCTCACTAGCTGTGCTACTACCAGCAAAGCACAACCTCATGGGGACTCATTTCCCTACCTGTAAACCAAACTGGGGTGAACTAAATGCTCCTGTAGGTCCCATGTGATCCAACCCTGACACCTCCTTCATGAAAAGTATATGAATAGCATGCCTGAGACCAGGAGACATCTATCCAGAGGGCATAAGGACCCAGCTGCCCATGACTCAGAAAGCCAGGGTGCAAAAAAAAAAAAAAAAAAAAAAAATCACAGTCTGTTTCTATTAAGAGTCCTGGCAAATCATTACAGTGACAGGTTCAGAGAAATACAAACAACCCAAAGTCAATATGTGGCAATCAAGCTAGCAAATAACTTTACAGCCTAGCCTTAGTGAACCAATCAAAGCCAGTGACCAAAAAGGAGGTGGGCTTACGGGGCTAATAATTAATGCCACTTGGCTGATCCGTGGGGTCACGCTGCCTTGAACCTTTAACATTTACTAAGCCACGGCTCTCAAACGTCAGTGTGCATGAGAATCATCTGGAGAGTTTGGGGGGGCCCCACCCCCACAGGTCCTGGATCAGGAGACCTAGGGGGCCTGGGAATCTGCATTCCTGACAAGTTCCCAGGTGGTGCTGATGCTACCGTCCTGTGGAACACACTGAGCTCAGCCGTCCTAAGACCCGTGTGTCCACTCTGCGGGAGCCCCTAAGGCTGTAGAAACTACTAGAGGTGTTGGATGACCCAGACGATTACACATCGCTTGAATCAACTAAAGAAAAATAAAATTTGAGACTCATGACTTTGGTCAGGGACTATTTCTAAACGAAGGCTGTCATTACTTGCTGTACACGGAGAAGTTAGAACCTGGATAACTCCAAGCCATGGCGGTAACTGGAAAAGACCTCATTTCAAAATTCAACTTCCGTTTTTCCCCAATGGACTCCGTATCGATTTAGCAATGAAGTGGAAAGCAGCTTTATATTGACAGAGTAAAAAACAAAATGCTCGATCATACCACAGTTGAAGAACCCAGGTTTAAATTGATGTTCGAACAGACTCACAGAAACCAGTCACTCAAAAAGAATGACTTTTCCCCAAGTTTTCATCTTAAGCCACAGTGGCAGTCACTCAGTAAATATTGGCTCACTGAACTCAACCTCTTACACTGTGTGTGTGTGTGTGTGTGTACACCCTCCCCCAAAAGAGGGCAAAAACAAAGAGAAGCAGTGGACTTCAATTTCATCGCTCCATCACATGGCAATGTGACATAACATCTAGAAGCCGATTTCTAATTTTCACCCATTTTCTGTGCAGCGTATTTAGGGACTAGTCATCTCATATTCAGCACACACAGAGCATCACTGTATGTAGTGTAGGACCTGACGTCACGGACACCATGGCTGATAGGAAAGACAGATAATAAACGAATACATAAACAAAAGCATTTCAGACAGTGGGAAGCAATGGATTCTGTTGGAAACAGAACCCAGTTATGAGGCATCACAAAGGCTGGAGGTATAGGGACCTACTTTAGAAAGGGCAACCAGGAACAGCCTCTCTCCGGGGGTATCTTTGAGCTAAGGTTTAAATGGACAAGAATCGTGAAGATGTGGGGGAAGCAGAATTCCAGGCAGAAGCAGCGGTACATGTGCTGTCCTGAGATGGGAATGAGTCTGGCATTCCGGGTTCCAAGGGCTACAGCTTATGAAGCAAGGGGAGAGTAACAGGAGCCCAGCCAGGGAGGCAGGCAGGGGTGAGATGACGGCTTCTGCTCTAAGGTGTGGGGAGCTCCTGGGCTGCTTTACGCAAGGAAAACACAATCAGATTTATGTTTGAAAAAAGTCACGACTATACAACGTTCCAGCGAGCAACGTTCTTTTCCGTTCCTATGTAAGCTGATTCCAGTCATCCCTTTTTAGACGAGGCTTGAAGACATCCACTTTCTCAGCTCCTCCAAAATGGTAAAGATTGTATTCTAATCACATGTAACCTCCCAGAAGCGCCACTTGCAACATGCCACTCTGCCACGCTGTAGTCTGCAATGGCTTTCAGTTCTTGCTCAATTCTCAGAATTTACTCTCAGTTTGGCTTCTGAAGCAGCAGTAGAGAGGTCTACGCAGAACCTTCGCACAGCACCAAGCTTGGCACCTTTTCTTCCTCCTTCCAGTCTAAACCCTCATGCCCGCCTTCAAGATGGCAGCCTACCCTACCTGCTCCGGATTACCTCCCACCACTTTGAATGCAGTCTCTTGCCTGAACAGATCACCACTGAACTCAGTTCCATGCCTCCACTTGTATCTCAGCTTCCTCAGATTGCTACTTCCCCTTTATATCTAAATTCTACTCATTCCTCGGAGGCCCAGCTCACCGCCTGCCTCGCCCACAAAGATTCTCCCTTGATGGTTCGGTCCTCACAGGCCAACCCAACTCTTGTTAACACTCATAACTCACACGTGAGCCCTTCATTCCATGCTGTCTTCTAACTCTCTCTGCTTTCCACTTCTAAGGTCCTAGAGGATAGAAAACATTTCTCCTTTTCTACAGATTTGAGGCAAGATCGTTTTGTGCTTGAAAGCCGAGGTTGCTGAAATCAGGATCTGGGTTTGGATTCTCGCTCCATCATTTACTATGTATCTCTGTATCCTCTTTGTGCTGTGGTTTCTTCACCTGTAAAATAATCTCTCGGAGCCGAGGCACGAGTTGACTGAATTAATACATTACAGAGCCTAGAACGAGGCCTGATATGTAGTCAGAGCTCAAAAAAACTAGCTCACAAAGTGGGCACTTCCATGCTTGGTAACTGATTGCATGGCAAAGGAGACCTTCAGGGAAACTTGTTACATCAATCGAACCCCAGTTGAAACCAGCGGAGAAATCTGGAAAAAGAGAGGAGCCCTAGGCAATTTAGGATGTAATATCAATAAATGGAAGCAATTCTTCCCAGTTGCCATTAGTAACATCGAATAAAAGACATACTGAAATACTGTTACAAAAAACTGGAGGTCACAGGTCACTGGTCCTTTAAAAAAAAAAATGTGTGTAGCACCGCAGGCCCAAGAAGTGATTCAGAAAAGGTAAAATAAACACTACATATGAGCAAAAATGTCATTCAGTTTTAATACGGTGCTATTAATATTTGTGGAACAGCTCCTGTAAGCACGGCCCTCCACGACGCATTGCAGGGAAATAAAACAGGGATAAAACAATTCCTATCCTCAGGGTCTATACAGTCTAATGGAGGGAGGTTAGGGGTAGAGCCAGAGGGGATGCGACCAAATGACTCTTAATATGAACGAAATAAAAATCGCTTTCATTATATACCTCTAGCAGACCCTCTTCATATCCATCTCAGAATCACTCCAAAAAGAGCCTGTAAGACATACATTAACCCTTGTGGTTGAGGTGTCACTCAGTCCAGACAAGGTTCTAGTGTGTATACAAGTTCATCAGCCTCATGTGTATATACAGGCAAGACCCTCCACCAGCAAAAAGATTACGACTCACTTAATTGCAGTGGTCTGGAACCGAACCCGCCGTATCTCCCCGTTTGCCTGTAAACACGGCTGCAAACAGCAGAACAAGCTGTCGCGGATGTTAACCAGTTCCAACGCCTCAAGAAACTTTCCCATTTAGGGACGGGCCCAAGGTATCCAAACTTGATGGAATCTTCCTTAAATTTACCTTTAGGCATTTACCTAGGTTTTCCAGGGCTTTGCAGCATCATGCCAGCTACTGGTTTAAAAGCCTCCCTTTGTTTTAGGAATCTCTAACATGAGTAATTAAGTCTATACCCCAGCAGGTGTAATCAGAGCAGCCCTCCAAGTATTTCACTTGTTGCATTCACATGTAATCGTTTTAAATTGGCATTACTTGTTGCTTTGCAGCCTCTTCAAAAAAGCCTCTGTTGTCTACCTCACATGATTTTTTTCATCCCCTGCTTCCTCTGTCTGCAGTGTGGTATCTGTGTGTGCTTATACCCACTGCTCGCTCAAAAGACATGTCAGTGCTTTGAATAGTCGGGGTTCCTCCGTAAAATATATCAAGAGGAGGTATACAGGGTCCTTTTATTAGGTTGGTGCAAAAGTACCTGCGGTTTAAAAGGTTAAAAATAATTGCAAAAACCACGATTACTTTTGTGCCAAGCTAATAATTTTCTCTTCAACGTTTATGCAAATTTCAAGCAGCAGCGTTTGAGAAAGATGAAGTCTGAATTTTTGCCCTAGGACTTTCGCTGTGGCTGGCTGCTGCTGTTTCAGGCACATGGTGTCTGGTCGAGGCTCAGGAAAATGAACAAAGCACAGTTTTCTGAAATGACTGCTTGCATTATTACCCAAAATAGGAGAATTGAGGGCAGACAGGAAGACATCAGGGATTTGCAATAATTCTTGTAGCACCCTGCAATTTCAAACAACAAAGCTTTCATCAAATATTTTTTATTCCATTTTTTGGGATCAAGCCACGAAAAGAAAAAAAAATCCAAACAAACAAAAGTACAGAAGCTTCAAGTCCCAAGTGGTACACTGAAATAAAAACAAAGTGGAGAAACATCTGTCTTCCTCCTTGAAATTCGTCTTGATTAAAAAGGCAAGGAAATGCAACAAGGGAGATGACGATTTTATTTTTCTGATAATGTTCTGAGGACTTCTATGCCCATTTATAGATATTATCTAACAGAAAATGTGTTTTCTACTTAAGAGATGCTGATACCAGACCCACAAATGACGAAGGCTTAGGCTATTGGGTTCATGGCAAAATGTTACTACTTTTCAAAAACAGGTATGCCTTGATTTAATAAGATATAACCAACAAAAACGGAAGTTATAAATAAGATAGGGGTATTTTTGACATTACTAATAGAATTTTTTTGTTTTATAAAGATAGTGATCCCAGTAAGTTTGCGACTATGATCGGCTCATCTTGGATACCTGAAATCCAGCCCAGTGCCTGGAGCACAGCAGGTATACTCAATACTCATTAGATATTCAATGAACTAACTCCCTGTAACTAAGGCAAAACCTGTAAACAAACTCAACAATCAGTCTGTGTGTTTAGAATGTTCTAAGGCTCCCATTTTAATAAACACAGGGCCGCCCAAGTGTAACTGTGCCTGTTAATTCTGATTTCATTTTGTGTAAAGGGGTAGAAAAGGAAAATGAGAAGGAAAATATAGTGCAAATTGCCTGGCCTGCAACAGGGATACAAAGTTCAGAAAGTGGAACTGTACTTGTCTAATCGTCACAAAACTAAAACATTTTTGGAAGTTCCTGCCTTAACATTTGCATGAATGAAGACACACCCTCCCCCACCCTTCCCCATGAATCTTAAACCATGTGTAAGTATGGTAAGAATTGATTTAAATGGGTTGCCAAGAAGCCAAAATAATTCACATCTACATGGAAAATGCGGAAAACATAGTGACAAAAATTCCAAGTGAACGGTAAGCTCAGGTAGTGTGCTTTCGTTGTTCAGTACCATTTTCCCCGTGAGTACTTCACTGGTCTACGTCCACAGAACAAGAGGCACCGATCTGATCCAAACCAGCCCCAGTGTACTGCTTCGCTCGAAGTATCTAACCCCTTGTAAAATGACACTGACCAAAATAATTACAGGGTTTACATATACAAAAGGTTCAGGATCTTGGTGTAATCAAACCCAACAGAGGGGAAGAAGTTATATCATATGGAGAAGTTAAAATTATTCTCTACGCAAAAGGCCATTTATTTGTGTACTGCTTATGTGGTCATAAAAGGCCAACCCGAAGTGTTAGTCCATTGTCTTCTCTTAGATCTTCTATTATCTGTTCTGTTCTATGAGCTGTGTCTGTTCTGTTATCAGAGATAAATTCCGCCTGTCATCAATTTCCTGTGCGTTTAGTAAATGCTCCCTTTTTAAAGACTATTTTGTTAAGTATAGCTTCATTTTTTTTTAAAGCCCTTAATTTTAAATACATGCTTTTAAGTACCCTTGCTGGAAAAGAATTTTATAAATATATATAATCTTGTTGCTACCCACCTACCAGAAACAAAGTGTTCTTTTAGATTGAATTGTTTAGAACGCTTTTTAAATGGAGTAGAGAATTTCTATTATCTGTTAGAGTAGATCCCCCCCCCAAAAAAAGAATAAGTTACAAAATTATTGTTAAAAATGAAAATGGAAAAACCTAAGATGGTTATATGTTATTATATAAAATCATGGAGACTTCCCAAAACCAAATGGGGGAAATCCAGAGAACAGACTCAGATTTCCCACAGGCATCCTACCCCCCACAGCCTTTTAAAGAAACCCTGGGTTGGTAACAATGAAAACTACTCACAAGAACCGAGTCACACAACATCGTAATCCATGTACTGTGCTAATGTCGGGCCGAGTCCCAACATACGGTCCCACTCGTGTAGAACTAACCGTTCTGAAGTCAGGGCTTGCAGAAGCGAAGGTCCTCACATTTGGGTTATTTCTATATTATTATCTGGGTCACGGAGGTTTTATACCTTCAGCTAAACAAAACCTTATTCACCTGTGGGCAATATTCAAATTCCTACACACATCACTGAGAACTGTCTAAACCCAAGATCTCAAAAGGTCCTAAACCCTGGGCTCATACCCAGAATACTCCAGATAAGCATAGAAACCAGCCTTGCAAAGAAAATATCTGAATCTGGAAATGGCCAATGCATATTGTCCCCATTTCCAGAGGACACGGCTGGGGCAACAACCTTGGAACAGAAGAAGGAAGATGGAAGAAAAACATCAAATCTTTATTAAACACCAAGGGGAGAAGAAAATATAAAACTTAGCCCCAAACTTCAAATTTTATTGAGTCTTGTTTTCAATTACTCCTGTCTTTTCATTTCTTTCTTCAAACACAAATCAATGCCAACTCACACCAACATAACTTGGGCCCAATGGTCAACATAAAAATAATAATGTATACTTAAAGATAATAGATCAAGAGCTGATCATTTCAATGTTCAATTGATTCCTTGTAAAAACCCAGGTCTCCAACCCCATAAATCTTTCAACTACTCATATTCTACTGTGAGTATAAGCAAGAATTTATCTCTATGACTATTTAGATTTCTGTGAAGTCGTAACAGTCATTTTAATAAAAACCACCCAACTCACTAATAGACAGTCAACGATCTGGTTTGCAAATGTTCACGTCCATTCTTGCTCATCCAGTTGTTTTTGGATGAGCAAAGAAAAGCAGCAAAGACAGAAAATTTGAAGACACCAATAAATGACCATTATCAAAACTTAAACTTTCCATGCTTGTGTCTTCAAGCACCAGAGAAGATCTAGGTTTCCCCATTTGCATCAACATCTGATTGGGCAAACCCAAAAGTTACATTGCCTTTGACAGGTTTTTTGGGGTCTAGAAGAGGCCCAAAGACTTCTCTTGTTTCATCTTCAGCCCAGAGTTCTCAGAAAGAACAACGGAAATGACCTATAAGTTCCAATATAGTAAATTAAAATGGGGGACGAGGGAGGAGGGTAAACCCTGCAAGAGGAGTTGATTTTTCTGAAGCCCAGTACTTTAAAAAAAAGGAGGTGCCCTGGCCCACTACCCATTTCGTCTGCTTCGCTGCCACTCCTTCTGCCCAGCAGCCCAAGAGAGTTCCAGCAAAAGGCAGACTGTGGACTCGGCAACCCCTACACAAGGTCTTCTCCACCTGGCTGCAACCCACTGGGCTGCCAGGCACATGGTAAATGCTTGGAAAACGTGTGCCAAGCCCAACTGTGGAAGGAGCAGGCCCATAGTTTTCCAACTCCCTCCAAGAGAACGTAAACAACTCCTTAATTTCCCACAAAAGAAGACAGAAATAAAATCTGCAAAATGATAGTTTATTCGAGCTTTTTAAGGTCACAATGACCTGGCCGAGGAGATATTTTAATCTCTCCTGTTTATCACTCTTAAAATACTCTCCTCAATACAAATTCATTTCATGCTGGTGACCGGGGAGTGACACATAGGTTAAACAAGAGGGACTTACAAAGGGAGTTCTACCAGTTACACCACTCCAGGCCCGGTGGGAACGGTGGGAACGTCCTTCCCACCGTCACCTCATCCCTTTAACAGGATTAAGTCCTTTGGAAAACCACTATTAAAGCGAGTAACCCTCCGTTTGAGCAAAGAGACAAAGGATTTAGTGAATGTGGTTGTTAGCGTAATGCGAGTGATTAAACAATAGTTCTTCTCCTCCCTCCAAAGCACACATGACCTCATCGAAAATATTGAAACCGAGGCTTCGTAATCACTTTGGCTATAGGCCTAAATATGTTACCATAGGACGTTTCAAATGCTCTAAGTGTTATATTTAAAATATCAAGGGAATCAAGGACCCTCTCCTTCGTGTAATCGGGCTTTAGAATGTCAAGTAGAACAATTTATAAATTTGAGCGAAGCGAGTTTCTGTCTGTACCCTTCCCCCGCCACAGAAAACAACCCCTATCACCATCCTTCCACAGACACAAAGAATAACTGGAGTAATGTGAATTTCAGTAATTAGCCCGTCACATCCTAAATTAGTTGGCTGTCATTGTCCCTCCAGTAAAATAAGAGTCACAAGCACCTCCCCTACCTAAAGATGGAACTGGTGTTGAGGTGGCAACAAGTATGGAGGATTAGCACCCCAGCTTCCAATGGACAGGGATTTTCAGCTGATTTCCCTCTATGTCCCCACCCAAACCTTTCGAAGGCCAAACAGAACACTGTGGCCGAACAAATCAGAAAGTCCGTTCACAACTTTCAATTTGTCAGCCCTGAGGACACAGACTACCCAGGTCAACTGGCCAAAGACCATATATCCTAAAAGTGCCTTCATAATTTATGAACAGTTTTATACAATGATCTCATTTGATCCCCATAACAACCCCGGAAGGCAAGCAAATTGGCATCAGCACCATCTTACAGAAGAGGAAACTGCAACCCCAAGAAATAAGGGACTTGTCCAAGGTCACTCCAGTCAAGATGGCCAAACGCGGACTAGAAACAGGTCTTTCCCCCACTAGTCCGGCATCCTTTCATTCATTACATCCGTTGAGATGTGATCAGAAAAACCTGATACCCACCCAGACGTTCAAATCTCCATAATACACATTTGTGACTGTAACTTTCTCGTGTAGATAAGCACCCATGTACCAGCTATGTACATGAAAAACATTTATGCCAAGATCAGCTAGTGACCAAACGCTTGTCAAAAACAAAACCAAGACTGAGTTCCCAGGACAAGAGGGGCCACGAGGACTGCATATCAGAACCACGCTTCACAAACATGCCCTAATAAAGACTGACATCCATTCTTTCGTATCACTCCTACCTCCACAACAAAAGAACCCCACTTTTGATAACTTGCCAACTCTAGAATTCAATCTACTGCTATGTGTTATTTCTCAGGAAAAACACAAAAACAAACGACCCTGTGAGGTAAAAGAATGGGTGAAATTTTATAGAGTTCTTCCTTTGTAAAACTGTAATGAGACACCATTTCTTCTCAGTCATAGAGTAGCATCACAGATGCAAAAGGACATCATGGAACCAGATCTTAAGAATGATCACGACTTATGTTGACAAGATTTTACTCTAAAGAATGGTGACCCTATTAAAAGTGAGCCACCCACACCATTTGATCAAGCAATTTAATTGATCAGAAATAAATCCTTCAAAAGAACACATCTGCAGTTCAGTTGGCGAAAACTGAACCACTAAACAGGAAAAGTGTGGCCTGCTATTCAGAGAAGGCGGGTAATAACTAACGTGGTAAACCAAGAATGCCATTAAGAGATAGACAATTTTCTTCATCTGGTCTGCTTTTCTCCACTTAATCAACTGAGAGGAAAAAAAGACAAAAACTCACCTTCCCAAACCAAGAAATAAACTATCCAGACACATACCCTGAATGATACTGGACTCCACTTAAGCAAACCTCAGACAGCTCACAGCTCTGTTTTTCCACAAAGCGGAGAATACCATACTCTTGCTTAACTTCCAAAGCCAAAAGGATAAATTTCATCACTACAGTTTGATATACTTTTCCATAAAACACCACCTTCCCTCACGTCCATGCCATTTAAGTACTGTAGAAAATGATGACATGTTAAAATAGATGATTTTTCTGTGTCTTTATGACATTTTTAAAAGGATATCTGACACCATATACCAACTCTGGTCATGAACTGGTGGATGAATTCAAAATAAAAGTTTCGAACTACCATCGGTCTATCATAAATAATATACTCTCTAATTCAGGAAATCTGATGATAGAAATCTATGGAGAAAAATGGATTTTGAAACGTCGCAGGCTAAAAAGAAAACTAAACGGCTATAACTGAGAAAGAAAGGAAATGGGCGACTTCTTTTTTTCCATCTAAGCCCCACTTCTGAAACAACAGCTGTCTTTGCTCAGCTGGAGGAAAACCACAGGACTTGGAATAACTCACTGAATGTACTGTCCCCTCCTTATGTTAAAATGACACTGTTGAGTCACCCTCAGTAGGACATGTGCTTGGTTTAACTCGTTTTTCCAGTAATAATAATGAACTAAGCTGCTCTACTATGGAAATGATTTGCATTCTCACAACTGAAAAAAAAAAATCCATGCAGGTATTTGGAAATACCTCCAGATAATGGAATATGTGTTCCTGAGTTTGCCTGGCGGTGCTGTGGAGCCAGAGTGAGTTTTAGCCCTCTCCGTAATTTACTCTGCAGCCTCTCCACCAATGATGACCCGTGTTAATCCTTTTTGTTTCAACACAAGAACGCAATTTCTTCTAATTACCAAAATAATCTTGCACTGCCATTTACTCTGGTGTATCTTTGTCTTCGCTAATCCTCATAATCCTGGGCTTCCCGACTCTGAAATGAAATGAACTACTTTATTTTCTTTCCTCCTGAGGACAGGCCTTGCTCAACTCCGGGTGACACTGCCAACAGTCTACAACAAATCAACAACGCTTGCAAGCTACCGGTATCCTTCGACAGCATTCCATGGGAAAGTGGGACCTTCTCCATTCTCTTGCTCTGTCATTTCTAGCTTGCTCTCTAGTTCAGGCCAAAAGAATGATTTAAAAATCAGCAAACACTTATCACACCCTAAAATGGATTATGAAGCGGGGTGATAAGCGAGATAATGGCGGGGAGGAAAGGCTTAATGACATCAAACTAGCATTTTGCACCAACGTAGGCCATGAAAAGGAAACTCGACTGTTCTCCTCAGATCAAAAGCAGCATTCTTTCTCAAGGAGAGTTAATGTAATTCACATACATCCACCATTCTCATTTCTTCTACTCCGGAAAGAGAGCGTTTGCACTCAAAATTTCAATTCAAAAACTATGTTGCGAGAGGGACGCTGGAAATATTGGGAGTAAAAAAATTATCTAATGAAAGAGCCAATTGCTTTGACATTACACTCTTCAGTTCCTTCTGGACCAGTGGTCTGCAAAATGAGATGTGTGTATCGCTGAGGTGGAGGGATGCAAGCCCATCCCCTGGGGGTACCAGACAAACTTTTAAAACATCTGCATATTTACAGTCTAACAAACAGTTCTTGCACTGCACTGAGAGTTAACATGTGCATGTATGGTTTCATCTTGGACATGTATATCATTTATAAATATTTATTTACTTACTTGGAGGAGAGGATCCTCCTCAAGGAAGGAAAACGTTTTCCTTGGGGCATACGTTTGTTTTTTAAGTTTGGAGGTTCCTGCTTCATCCCTGCATTACACAAACTAGGACACACACAGCCCTAGGGGTACACAGCAGTTGCGCGGAGGATACAGACACTGGATAAACCTGGTACAAAGTCCTAGTGTTTTTATGTCATTCACTGTAAGGTAAGTGACAACCACTGTTTTCTGCAATCAGATGCTTTGGAAGACAACTCCGGGAACATGTCTTCGAGTGGTGGGGACCACAGAAGGACGACCAAGGTTCTATGCCTGGCTATCATCTAGCCATCCAATCCAAGGCCAATCACTTCAGTCTTCGGGCCTTTCAGGTTCCTTCTCACTCGAATTTTATGATTCGCGGGTTTAGATTTTCATCCCACCTTTACTTGCGTCTACATGTCACTCTTCTAACTAGAAAGTATCAGCCTTTCCTCCCCACCAATCACATGCCTTGCCTCCCTCCCTGATGAGGCCCTGCCTTTGCCTTCCCTCCACTCCCGTGGACGGTTTGTATGATGTAAAGGGTTTGTAAACGTCCTCAAGTTATTTCCAAGGGCCCCGCAGTACTCCTGGACGGACTATGAGCTCCTCGGTGTCCAGTGTCGGGGCAGCATTCTGCCCGGGGCACCAACATACGTCATCACCTGATCGAGCTCCTGATGCAAATCAGCAAAACCCCTAATTTAAGGGGGAAAGTAATAGGAACCTAAATCACCCACCTAATGAAGGCATACGGTCTGGCACAAGAAAATGAAGTTGAGACCATGCCTAGGTATGGCAGGCTATGAGGAAAATCGCTCTGAACTCAGCAGAAACAAAATGAGGAAGTGGGGAGCAGCATAGAGAAGTGTTAACTCATGCTGGTAGGATGCCCCCTCTCTCTCAGAGCAGCCAAGTTCACGTCCCAGCCATTGCCACCCCGTCAAAACAAGTATTAATTAAATGAGTTAATACGTGAACCGTGCTTGCAGCCTGGCACTGTTAGTAAATATTCTTACCCTCATTTTATCAAGCACACCAGAACCCACAGGAGGAATGTTACCTCTTTCTCTGCAGACTCTGGGGGCTCCATGGCAGGATTTTCACCTACCCAGAGCTCACTGAGATTCAACTTCCCTTTTCAGGTTTTGTCAACATCTCTAAAGGTTGCATGGCACATTTCCCACCATGTGGAAAGAGAAGGCTCAATTCCCAGGCAATAGAGCACACTTTTTTTTTTTTTTAATTTTATTGGGGAACATCGGGGAACAGTGTGCTTCTCCAGGGCCCATCAGCTCCAAGTTATTGTCCTTCAAGCTAGTCGTGGAGGGCGCAGCTCAGCTCCAAGTCCAGTCCCCGTTTTCAATCTTTAGTTGCGGGGGGCGCAGCCCACCATCCCATGCGGGAATTGAACTGGCAACCTTGTTGTTCAGAACTCGCACTGAGCCCTCCGGTTGCCCCTAGAGTGCACTTTTAAGGAAGCAGCCTCATGTGAGAGATAAAGCAGTGGACCAAGGGCCACAAGTCAGGCACCTTGTCTTCGAACCACCACGGACTGTTTTTGTGCTCTTGAAAATGTACTTGCTTTTCCAGGGCCTAAATTTTCTGATCTGTTTTTTAAAAACAAAACGATTAGATGACCTACAGTCCCATAGCCAACGAGGTAGTAGCTTATAAAATTTTTTTTTTACTGTGATCCACAATAAGAAATGTATTTTAAGTCAGAACTCAATATTCACATACATATGCACGTAGCAAAACACAAAACTTTCAAGAAACAATGCTCAGCCTTACTATGTATAATTTCCTATTCTATTCCATTCCCCCCCCCACCCCCCAAAAAAAAGTACTGTGCGAGACCTACCACATTGGCTTCATGACTCACCAGTGGTCACACTCTGCAGTTTAAACAAAGCAGGACTCACGCATGGTAGGCAAGAGCGTGGCCTTGCAGACAGACAGACCCAGGGCCACCACTAACTAGCGGCATAATCTTGGGTAAATCACCAACCCTTTCAAAGTGGGTCTAGTAGCTCAAAGATGGAAACACCGGGGCTGTTCTAAAAATTAAGCAGGTAATGAATGGAAAACACTTGGCTGCCCTGTGTCTGACCAAGAGCAAGCACTGGATGAAAAGTTACGGTGATGATTAGTCACGGCAATGTCATTATAACTAAATTCAAAGACTCCAAAAGACAGCAAAATAAGTGGACAGGAGCAGGGAAAAGGAACAGGCTCACCATCCGCAAGCATGGATAACCAGCGAGACAGAGGTCGGGTTCGCCCTGGTCTGTGCTCGTGGAAGGGATTTTCACGTGCTTTCTTCACAGCAGCCCCTCACAACTATACCAGTGCCCGGCACGTAGTGGACACTCACGTCTGTGTTGAAGGAATGGATAAACACATCTGAAGCCTACCTCTAAGCACTGGAAGAGCTGTGGGAAGATCCCAGCCAAGCTTGCATAGCTCCCTGTGCCCTAACGCTCAAACACCTGAGACTGCTCCAAGTCCGAGGTTCTGAAATTGTCATTCCCAAAACAGCAGCAGAATCCCCTGTGAACTTGCCAGAACTGCAAATTTCCAGGTCCCACTCCAGACTTACAGAATCACAACCTCTGGGACGGGGGGAGGCACCCCAGCAATCTGTGTTCTAACAAACCCCCGAAACCTGATGCACGCTCAACTTTGAAAACCACTGTTCCAAACCCTGAAGACTTGGAACCCTGTATCAATCCGGGGGAACTATATGTACAGCCAAAGGGACTTCTGGAAAGTTCATTAGTCCTAGAAACTAGTTACTCATCTAGTTCAATCAGTTAAAATTAGTTTGTCATGGGTTGATCAATCAAAGAATACATTTATTAATACATCACTAGATTGAGTCTACTCCTTCAGAAAGCCATGGAAAAGCTTGCTAATTTCTATAAAACCCTAATTTTCCAAAAGGCACCTGAGTTTGAAGCCCTGCAGTCCCATCAGACTCTAGTTCGAAACAAGAATTAGAGAAAACACAACGATTTTTATCAAAAGGTAGGAAAACGTTAACTATCTTCTTTCCACTCTGGAAAGAATTGCTAACATGCCCCAGTACCTTCCAAGGGCAAAAGGATGCCTTTTAAAAACTGAAAGATTCCCCATTTCTGCCAATAAAATAATAATCCAGTTACATACCAAGGGACAGAGAGAAGACCCAGCTTTGGTTCTCCATCCAGCCCTGGAGAACCAGTAGTGTGACTTTGGGTGAGGCTTCATCGGGTCTCTGCATCAGTCTCCACAAATGAACGCACGGCCTTGTAGAGGCTACAACACTCATGAAAGTGCTCTGCCAGCTATTAGATATCATCTCTTCAACATGCAAATTTATTCCTGAGAACCCATTCCTTCCCTCTCACTCACAGTGACCAAAATGATTTATTTTAGAAAGTGGTCCTAAGTGGTTAGGCAGCAGTCGTAACAAAAATGTAAACTAGCAAAGATACTGAAGACTTTCGTACACATAAAGAAGCAGGAAGCCACAGACATGAAGGCTCTCAAATGACAAAGAAATATGTGAGAAAAATGGCCCGGAGTCCATTGGCTCTTTCTAGTTTGGACTGGCAAAAAAATGGAGCTGGAAAGACATGGTGTTTAAGCAGGAAAATTAATGGCAAACAATAAATAAAGTGCATTACTTCAAAGCCTCACCAAAGAGTATGTTTAAAGGCAAGTTTGGGAAGCAGGGTTTAGGGAGGGCTGTGTTTTTGTCAGGTCTGACTTACCCTTCACTATGGGCACACTGTGTTTTCAGGTGGCCCCAAAGAAAAAGTGGGGCCACTGTCATTGTCACTAATGCTGACCAGATGCTGATGAGATGATTGCACACCAACAGTTCTCAGACTTGGGTCTTGTGTCATTGGGTGTGTCCATCTATGTCACTCCACAGATGGTGATTAAACTAGTTACAACTTCCCTAAATCTTCTCACTAGGCTGGAGCAACTGAGAACAGGCACCATTATAAGATAATGTTTTAAAAACAGTTCCAAGGTCCCTTCCTCTTCCCAACACACACACACTTAAAGCAGAGGGATGTTTGTTTCATTCAAACACCTAAATCATCAAATTTCAAATTTAAAACTTGACCAAAACCATCAATATCCCTTTACTGCAGTGGACATAACAAGTCTATTCATTTCAATCTGTCACGAATGAAAAAAAATATCATCAATTCCCAATTTTCTACGAACAAATTATATGTATTTTGGATAATCTGTGTGTCACGGGAGCGGCCCTGCTGTCAAAGCTCTCCTCGGGATGATGGAGAATGGGGAATCCCAGCTCTACGGGACACGACTGCCAGAGTTCTTCCTGCTGCCAGAGGTGCATGCCCCTGACGTGGCCAGATGGCAGTGGCCTTCAAAGGAGGCTCTCTGCTGACCACAGGGCACGGCCAAAGCACGGCTGCATTGCCAGAGGCATCAAAATGGTCCACTTGGCACTTAGCCGAAACTGAGACATCACACCGTCCACTAGTTGGCCATTCCTGCGGTAAATGTCCTTCACTGTACACCTGAGAGAATGTCTGTCGAGACGGCACCCTTGGAGGAAAAGCTCAGCTTGTGAAATGTGCTCTGTGGGAAGGCAAGCACGCTTCCACAAAATAACAGCTGTACACAAGGCAGAGAGCAGGATGAGTACACTACACTGAAATGCCATGTGTGAGCTCGACCGTTGTTTTTTCTTTCCCCATGAACATGCGGCAGAGTTCAACTTGTAGGCATCATGCATCTTCTTCCGTGAAATGTGTAGGTTCCAGTTCTCACAGAGACTAGCTGTGCATTTCCTTGTGGGTGGATGTGTAAAACTACCATAACAAAACATTTTCTATTTCCTCATTTTGATTAGAAGGATAGAAAAAAATGCTGAAGTGCACTTATATGGGTGACAGTGCGGTCCTGACATGCCTGTCTGGATACACAATTTAGATGCTTTTGAAATGTAAGGTTGTGGTGATTCCAGAGAGGAATGCCAAGAGCTAGCGTGTTTCCCTGGAAATAAGACCTAGCTGGACAATCAGCTCTAACGCATCTTGTAGAGCAAACATTAATATAAGACCCGGTCTTATTATTATATTATATTGTATTGTTATGTTGTCTTATTTTACTATAAGACTAGGTCTTATATAACAATATAATATAATACTGGGGCTTATAGTAATCATTGCTCCAAAAGACGCATTAGAGCTGATTGTCTGGCTAGGTCTTATTTTTGGGGAAACGGTACGAAATAAAATTACATGAAGGACTAGCCCATGCTGTGTGCTCTAGAGAGAACTTAGGGAAATTTTCAGGAACAGCAAAGTCACTTCAGGCCATTCAGGAAGAACTAAGGCAGGAGGCATGAACAACAGCTGAGGAAAACGACTCAGAAATAGACAGCAGAGCACATAAAAGATGTTTAAATGAACAAGACATGGGGACGGCCAGTTGGCTCAGTTGGTTAGAGCACAGTGCTCATAGCACGAAGGTTGCCGGTTCGATTCCCACATGGGCCAGTGAGCTGTGCCCTCCACAACTAAACTGAAAACAATGACTTGACCTGGAGCTGATGGGTCCTGGAAAAACACACTGTTCCCTAATATTCCCCAATAAAAAATTTAAAGACAAGACAAAAAACCACAACATTATGGACCCAGTGGCAGAACGTAGGGAAACTGGGGTCAGGCTGAGTCAGCCACACACTCCTGACTGTCTCACTTTGGACCAACATCCTGTGTAGGGAACAGGGAAAATCGGTTACAGGATCGTGTTAAGAAAAGCTAACTGACCCATCTGGGGAAAGAGTCTTCATTCAGCTTGTGCTTCAGTGCTGTCATACTCTCCCTGACACAGCTAATCAAGCAGAAAAGAAGGCTTTTCTATCATGCGGAACAGAATTCAGATTTCGGGATATTATGGAGGAAGTAGTGTGGTATCATGAAATAAGAGCTGCCCTAGAAATCAGGCCCTGGGGTCTTACCCTGGCTTCGCCCTGCTGTATACTCACCGTGTGATCTACAGGAATTCCCTTAAGCTATTTGAGACTTATTATTCATCTGTAAAATAATATTCCCCGGTCCTCCTTCCTTAGCAGCGTTTGTGTGTGGCTCAAATAAAATCATGTTTAGAAAAGTGATTATAAACCGGAAAGCTATAACCTCCAAATATGATTTTATGTAAAATTCCCAATCCCAAATTCCGTAAAACGAAAAGTCCTCACCATCTAGCCCACAAAATGATAAACTATCACATGATTCAAATTAGGTCACATACACCTCTGAGACCAGCCCAAATGGGGGTAGAAGATGTGTGCGTATTGAGCTACTGTAACCAACCTTAATAACTTTTTTTTTTTTAATTTCCCCATCGCTCTCCTCGTGTCTCAACAATGCTCAGGAATTAAAAGCAAGAGTGATAATCTCTTCAACCTCCCTCGCTGTCTCTGGCACAGAAATCCGACATCGGCCACTTCACATGCCTGATTCGATAAGCTTTCCCAATGCTGAAAACCAACTGCTTCTACCATGTCAAACCTGATTTCCATGAAGACTCAGGGGTGAAAGATGGAAACAAACAGATCCTCCTTTTTTTGCAAGAGTTCTCCAGCTTTGATTCAAAACACTAAACAATTTTTTTTCTATGCATAAATTGCTTCTGAGGTGAGAGGTGCAAGAGGCTGCAAACATCTTGCAGACAAAGGGGTTTTAATTCATACCCAGTTAGACTACAAACTTGAAAATGCTAGACAATAGTGCTTTAGTTTGTTTTTTTGGGTGACCCATAATCTTGCCTTGGCAACGAAGCAGAGTCCAAAGGGAATCATTAAAAGAAACTGAAACAAGGAGGTCCAGAAACAAGGACTCCCAGCCTTTCTCTTCCAAAGGGGGAATTACCAGGAGGCCAATGAAGTTCAAACTTTGGGCCCCCCGCCTCGCACTTGAATGTCCAGAACCATGCAATGAAATATGTTGTTTCCAATATTTACAAATAATCCTGCAAATTAGGTACTACTGTTATTCCCGTTATATAAATAAGGGAACCGAGACTTGGAGAAGTTAAGTGGCTTGCCCAATATTCTTAGCTAAGAATCAGAGCCAGGTCTACCAGCTGGCTCCAAAACTCACCAGCTATGCAAAAGTAAAAATCAAAATGTAGTGCGGAAGGGGACCTATAAGTCACTCCAAGAGATCATTAAAAACAAACAATTTCAACCTTCACTGTCATTTATCTCTTTTATTATCCTTAATATCCCTGGACATTCGCTCCTTCACCATTCAACTGGCAGCTAACACAACGAAACCTTAAAGAGAAAGTGCAGTATGTTTGAAAGGACCCACATGTCTGAGTATGCATGTAGAGGCCTGTGTTTTGAAACAGAAGAGATTATCTGTTGGTGTCAAACATACTTCTCTCATCTACTAGTACAGCTGACCATCAATTTTCAGTAGGAAAGGAGGTAATAATAAGGAAAACGTTCGCCGAAAAGAAGAAAAACCAAGGTTATCCTCATGCATGTTCTAGAACAATACGTGTAGAAATGCTGCACACAGTTAATTCCAAAGTTCCCAGGCCAAGCTAGGTGAGTACTGGGTTGTTTTAGTAATTGGCTGTGTCCGTTGTTTATATGCTGAGGCATGGCAATCATTTCACACGGTTGCTTACATCCCTTCCAGAATGATACAATGAGAATACAAGTGCACCGTCAAGAAAAAGCTACCTGTAACTAAAAAGGCTGGCACAAGTATGACTCTGCAGTGTCATTTTCAATCTTTCAAAACATTTTTTTTATTAAAAAGGACAAAAGTTACACATTCATTCCTGTTCTGAATCTCCTAAAGAGTTTCTTTTAGGGTCAAGACGTTAACAGGGCAAGAAACGCTCAACAACTTTCCTTCGACCACGACAAACATAAATCCATTCTTCCCATTTTTCAGAAAGACTTAGAAAGAACTGCAACTATCCAAAATGGCATTTCGAAGTGTAAAGCATTTCCATGTTATGCAAATGTTCGTTCAGAGGTAAGAGGTTAAGAAGAGTAGAACTTACATCAGTTGAGTACACAAAATATTATTAAATCCAAAGTTATTATCTGTGGGACACGATTCCACCAAATAGACAGCAGCATTATTTACAGTGGGTAAGTGTGGGAGCTTTGGAGTCGGGCAAGACGGGTTCCAGATGCCACTCGATACCAGTGATTAGCTGGGTGACCTGCATGGCCTTCCCTTAACCTTTCAGTAACACGGACAGTGAAGACTACAGGAAACAGGTAAAGGCCTTCTCCCCCAAGCATCTCTCACAGAGCAGGCCCTCGGTATGTGGAAACTATTGTTGCTTCTTATAAGCTCCAGGAGGACAGAGAAGTTCATCTGTTTTGTTCACTCTGTTAATAAGGAGGCATGCCTCAGTCAGCTTTCATGCAAATAGTCCAGTTCCTCCAAAGTGACAGTCACAGTTACCTATACTAATTACAAATTCATTATCAATCTTTCAAATGCTGCTATCCTCAGTGTGTCTCTCCTACCTTTTACTGTCAGTGGCTTCAGATGCTATTTTGGAAAGATTTAAATCGTTGGAAAATATTTTAAGTGTTTTAAGGATATTTGAGTTAACATATGCACCACTTACATTTTCTGTAAAGAGTGTGCTTACCTATAATTATAAATATCTCCGACTATAAAAGACAACCTTTCATAGTACTCCCACAACTGAAAAACCAAGTCTTAGAAATAATTATAGAGGGCGGCGAAGGGAGTGGTAGGTAGAAGATAGTTTACCAAATCGGCACAATAAAATTTGGAGTTTTGTCTTAAAACAAAGCAAAACAAAAAAAAAACACTTGACAACCATTTGCTCAAGCCTGCCAAGACTTGGACATAAGCAAACTGTCATGGGAAACAAATGTTAGAATATGAAAACCCTTTCCTGAGAAAGTCACTCCACCAGTGCTGGCTAATCCAATGCTGAACCACTACAAAGAAGTCCAAAGGGACAGGCAGGGGCTCATAGGCAAATATCTTTTCTACTGTCACCGATGCTTAATGTAGATACACCTCTCCCGCCCCTACCCGCCACTCCTTCACGGTTCCCTTTTCAGATCTTTAAAAACAGAGGGTGGACGTACTGATACGTCATTTGAGTCCTGAGTGTAGAGGAAAGATCCCTGGACTCCAGAGCTTGGATTTCGGCCTCCACCTTGACTTAGCTCTGGGCCCTGTGGCCAGTCATTTTACTGCTTGGGCTCTGGTTTCCTCATCAGTAAAACAAGGATGGTTCCCAGTCTGAGATCTCAAAATCTCCAGAAGTCCTTGAAGTTGTAAAAACAGACCATGGGATATTTTTATTACTTCAAAATGTCTAAGAGAGAGAGTCCACGAAGTGCTAGAAGGCTAATTAAAACATCAGATATTTTGGCTTTACAGGCCAATATAGTCCACATGGTGACAGGAGGATGTTTGTCACATCAAAGGAAATTAGGGAACAAGAGTGTTGGACGTGATATTGTCCTCAAAGCTACAACTCAGAAAAATCAGTTTCTGTACTAAACATAACATCCAACCACAAACGTCTGGTTAATAAATAATAGGGAAGCGATTTTAACATCTATCAATGCAATTTGTATAATTGACAACATTTCTTTAAAGTGGAAGTCACCCCAATAAGGGAACAGAGGCAAATACAATACCCCTAAGGATTTCTAGGGTCACCAGCAACCAGTGAACAATCATCTACAAGCTGCAAAAGGTGAAGCCCCCTATTTCTCACCAAGAGTCCAAATCACTCACCCACTTTTGAAAATCACTCACCCACTAAAGAAAAGTGAAAGCAAAAGCCTGTCCATACTGCAACATAAAATGCCACCACCAACAGTGACGACAACTGACCGTGCCCTCACTATGTGCCAGGCACTGCACTGCTGTGAATTTAACATCTAACTTATTTAAGCCTCACGACAGCCCTAACCATTCCCGGCTGCTGTTACCTTCATTTCCTAAATAAGGAAACGGAGGCACAGGGTGTTGAAGAGACGTGCCCAAGGACACGGGGCTAGTGCGTTTACAGCCAGACTCGTAAGTGTCCTCAGGCTCTCTCCGCATTCGCTGATGACTCCCTCTCAAAGAGAGGTGTCCAGAAACACAGACAGGAATGTCCCCAAGCAGAGTCCTCAAGAGTCAGGCCACTGCTCCTGAGAGCAGCCCCCTGAAGGGCCCACAGTGGTGGCCCATTGAGCTTCACTACCCAATTCAATTTGCTAGTCCTGGTGATAGAAATCAACAGCGAGAAGGCAAGAGCCGGTCAAACACGCCCACCCACTTCTTTTTTCAGAAGACACAACTGATTCCTAATAGCTGGTCCCTACATTCAAACCAAGGACAGTCTTACAAACTGATTTTTCATTCTACATACTATCATGAAAACATTCATCTTTGGTGTGCTGGAATGAGGAAGGGTTATGGAGACAGAGACCTAACAGTAACTCCCAACGCTGCCACATATGAACTGCATTACCCTGAGTATGTTGGAGGCCTCGGTTTCCCCATTTAGCCACTCGCCAACTCTTAGGATTGTTGTGAGGTGCAACCGTATGAATGCAGAGACCCTGGCTGGCACCTGACAGAGGTTTGAATCCTGGCTCCATCCCTCACTAACCACAAGATTCACCCCGACACCCAAAGCTACAAATCTAACCTCCAATTTCCTTACCTGTGATATAGGTAAGTACCGTCTATCCCCAAGGACAGCCATGTGAATTAAAACGGGAAATATATGTAAAGCTCCTAGCAGAATGACAGACACATAGTAAGAATTCAACAAATGTTTGAAAAAAAAAAAAAAAAAAGCTGAGGTTTAAAAAGTCAAACCACACATTTAAGTCCCAGCTCTGTCACTTATTATTATCTAGGGCTAAACAATGGCATAGGAGCCAACCAACCCCTCTGCGGTTCAGTTTCCACCAAGCTTCTGTGAAGAGTCAAGGAGGCAATTGGGTAAGAAAGCTCTGTAAACGCTACATTGTTATGTAAATGTTGGCGTTGTTTTACTTTATAAAAATAAGTTTTGTGTTAATAGTACTGACTGGGGCTTCCCCATACCACCTTCATCTTTAAAATGGAAAAACTGAGGCAGAGAAATTTTAAGCCATAGAGGGAAGGCCGATGGTTCCAAATTAGAATGGAGCAAAGGCCTGGGCCAAAATAAATTCAGACCATGACAAAGCAGAAAACTAATAACCCTCCCAGAAGAAAGATGAGAATAAACACCCATCCACCTCTGTTTTCAATCAGCTGTACCACTTGCTGATTAAGCCTCTCCCTGAATAATCTAGGCATAAGAATTCTCTAATTTCCTTCCAGAAACAGTATTAGACTTCAGGGTGGGAAAGAGCTTTGCTGTCAAATCTCTCTTGCCATCCATGAAGTAATTTTGTGGATGGGGCACAGAGACAAAGGCCAGTGGACACCAACTAGAATGTCACTCTAGTCTAACTGGCATTCTCTTAACTACACCTTTAAAAAAAAAAAAATCTCAGTCTTTCAGAGAGGTTTCCTTCTTTGGTTGGTCAAAACTGTCCTTGTGCCCCAGGTCTCCTCATGCTAAATATGGTAACAGCTGGCAAACAACCAGCCCAGTAAATTCCAATAATTCTTAAGAAAGCATTCATATTGCCCGAAATGACTCTGAATCAAACACTTCAGACCTGCAGGGCTTCTGCACAGAACATTCAGCTGGAGCTTTTAATGTCGAAAGCAGCAGGGTGCCTCAAGAACTGACAAACTTAAAAAAAAAAAAAAAAGCCGTCTACCCTTCTTTATTACAACATTCCTCAGCAACAACACTCATCTCCTACCCACTGTGCACCCAGCACTGCACTGACGCCGTGGGAGGCTGGCAGGAGAAATGGAAGAAACAGGTGGTGTCCCCGGGGTGCCAAAACAACAGGTTGATTCAGTCCGTTCTGTCGCACAACTAATCAATTTGGTGAAGGCGGAGGAAAGGGAATCTTAGTCATCCTGTTTTCTGACCAAGTGGGCTGGCTAGACCACTGTACCATGATCAATGACCGTGTTTCCCCGAAAATAAGACCTAGCCAGACAATCAGCTCCAAGGCGTCTTTTGGAGCAAACATTAATATAAGACCCGGTCTTATTTTATATTATATAATATTATATAAGACCCGGTCTTATATCATAGTAAAATAAGACCGGGTCTTATATAATGTCATACAATATAACAGAAGACCGGGTCTTACATTAATGTTTGCTCCAAAAGACGCCTTCGAGCTGATTGTCTGGCTAGGTCTTATTTTCGGGGAAACACGGTCAGAATGTTAGATTTGGTAGTGGGTTGTTACACACTTCCCAAATCTTGGATATCTAGGAAGACAGAACAGGAGTTGATTCCCCTACACCCACCCCAAAATCACATATTTGGCCCCAGAATATACTGTTTAATACTTTTTATAAAGTAAATGTAATGTCGGAAAGTAAACGTGCATTTCCTGGGCAAGCACAACTGACAGTTTGTACATTTACGATACAGTCTGATTAGAATTTTGAAGTAGCTACAGAAAATACCAGCTAACAAATACCTAGAAAACTGACAGAGCTCATTCGAAATCAAAGGATAAAAAAGGAACCTATCAAATAAATACTTTTTATATTACTATTGTTAGCAACTTGGTATGATATAGTTTAACCTGTCCATATGTGTTGCACCCTATTTAGGATAGACAAAAGACTAATGTACTAAATAAAGAACTTTTTCAAACCTGTAACCAAAACATAAACACCTTGATGAGTAAAAGAAACAATTTTCCAAAACAAATACATAAAAAGGTAATAGAAACAACCACTGAACATATGAAAAACTGTAATCAGGGAGACAAATTAAGATGAGGTAGCACTTACCACTTATCAAATTGGTAAAGATTTTTAAAAATAAAAACTAGGGTTGACAATGGTTGGGACCACTGATAATCTATATTCTGCTGATGGAAGTATAATTGAGCAGACTATGTAGAAGGGAATTTGGCTGTGTGTATCAAAAGCCACAGAAAAGTCCACACTCTTTGATACAATAATTGGACTTCTGGCAGTTTATGCTAAGGAAATAAATATTCCTACCAAGATTTATATACAAGAATGTTCACCAGAGCATTATTTATAATGATAAAAATTGGAAACCGAGAATAGATTTCAATTTAAAAAATTCTTAAGATAGAACAGTATGCAGCCTTTAAACCATGTTCTTAAACAATATCTAGATATGTGAGAAAATGTTCACAATATTTTAAGTGGTGCAGAGGCAGATGATAAAACTATATGTATGCTAGAATCCTAATTATAATAATAACCAAAAAAAAAAAAACTGTCCGGAATGTATCAAAATAGTAACCATGAGTTTTGGTTGGAGGTAATAGGATTATTGAAGACTTTAATTTTCTCTTATGTTTTCCTATTGTTTTTTTCATCCTGTTTCCCGATTTTTTAAAATCACTCTCTTTGACATATAATTTCTCTGCTGGAAATTAACAATGGAAAAATCCTATGGAGGGAAATTTCTTTCTGTATGAATATGATCAGTATCATATATATATACACAAATATATGTATATATATATACACATATATGTATATATATACACATATATATACATATATACGTATATATGTATATATACACATATATGTATATATATACATATATGATGGAACCAACCAAATATGCAACCAAATCAAAGGAGACCAATCAAAACATAGTAAACCCATTAATTAGAATACTATTTAACCATTAAAATTCAATTCATTAAAAAATTTTGAAAATATGAAAAATACAGCTACCAGAGAAAGGCAGAACAGAAAACTGTATATGTATTATGATGAATCAACAACTTTTTAAAACTAAGACTAAGTGTAAAAAAAAAAGACCAAAAGATGTACACCAAAATATTAACAGTGGTATGACTGTGGGTATTTTTCTTATACTTCTCTTGATTTTCCAAATGTTTCTAACCACTTTTAAATGTAATTACTTTTAAAATAACCACCCCAGAAAATCTTGTAAAGGTGCCAGAGAAAAATGAACAAAGTATAAATATGAGTTAATTATGTGTAAACATAAGAAATAATTCTGTTGCTATGTAAACCTACCTTAAAGTGTTACAATGTTTGTTTTTAGTTACAACTATTTTCCTTAAATCTTTTAGAAAGTATGTGTCACAGGAGCCATGATATATTGTTACATAGTTTAAATAGCAACATAATGCCAAAGACTCAAACAATTCACAGGGTACTTTTTTTCCTCTAATAATCCTCATAAAGATTTGAAAAGTGCTTTTAAATGTTGTAAGAAAGTAAATGTCCTCGGTGTTTCCAATTAAAGAAGATCTAGCAAATCAATAAAGGCATGCTCACAGCAAAGAAAAGCATAATCAAAAGAAAAAGCAAAATACACACATCCTCAAACTTCAGTGAGTCTTGACACTTTGTGAAAGCAGAGAATTAAGCAAAAGTTTCTTTGCAGCTTACCACATTTACCATTTAGAGAAGTTAACACATGAGCACTATCTAGTTTTCTATTCACAGCCAACAACTCAACAGACTATATTAGTGAGTAAACAGTATTCAATTATTCCTCCTCAAATGTGGGGTAAGTCTGGCAACAGGGTAATCTCTCCCTGTTAGGTACTGGTTTAAATACGTGGCTGTTTCATCTTTGAGGCGTAAAAGCCTTCCAGAATCTCCTCACAAAAGAGGCATGAGTATAAAAAGGGATGAAAAAGAAGCAAACAACGATTTAAAAATGCACCTGCCTCTGAATAAGACAGCATACTGTGGAATGGAACCACAGCCTCCTGAGTGCTTGATTCAGCAAGCAAAACTGTATTTTAAAGGGATGCTATTTGTTAAAAGACAACGTATTATTAAGGAGACAATATCTGTCTCCAATCAAAATAGTATCATCATGTTTTCCTTACCTCACAAAATACACACATGCTTTCTTCACATGAATAAATAGATGTGAAGGTGGGAGAGCTACTCTTCACCGAGAAACAGGTTCTGCAACACCCATGGATCCACCCTGTCTTTGGGAGACAATGAATGTCTTGGCACGACGTTTGGCTGATGTAGTCAAAGACCCAGAGTGACTGCCCAGCTGCCAATATCCTGCCAAAGGAACAAAGCTGAAGACCAGAAACTGCCCCAGGCAGACCTGTGGGGAAGGTGCTTCAGTCCAATGGCGAGAGAGACCCAGGCCCCTCACTGCCTGGCCAGAAGACCAAGATCACCAGAGCTGGACCAAGGGAACTGGCCTGCCACTCAACAGTGGGAAGGGACAGCAAAACGGCCCCCCCCCCCCCCCCCACCAAGAGTTTGCTCGGTCAGAGCTAGTAAAGCCCCACCTTTGAGGAGCTGGTAGAACAGGGTTTTGCCAAGACAAGCACTCTGAAGAGGGTGAGGGAGATGCTAGTGTGATTAATCAATGCCACCGAAGGCAGCACCTTTGGGCGCGACCAGAGGCATCGCCGGGCTATGACGAGAAGTTCCTTCGGCTCCTGCCCCTGAGAACCAGATCCTCCAAAGATGATTCTTCTACCTTAGCGTGGCCTAGATCAGGCTCGGCATCCAGGCCTGAGAACACAGCCCTCTCTCTGGCCACAAAGCCACTAATAGACATAATAGACACCACAACGTGTGCCCGATTTATATTTACACCCTCCTCAGACAAAGGGGTCTTTGTTTGTTCCCCGAGTCAAGTTTTGATACTTCTAAATTATAGCAGAGAAACAGGAGAACATCAGCCAAGCCCAGCAGGGGTGAAGTGGGGGTAGCTGTTTCCCGGGGGACCCAGCGTCCCCTCCCCCACACCCCAGAGCTCTCAGTCACCCTGACTGCAGGAAACCGCTTTCAGGGAGCACAGAGAAGTGACCAAACGACTGGATTTCGTATTCCTCATTGTGTGCTCATCTGTCTTGTTTCCGTGATGACGTCAGCTCCTGGGGGGCAGGACTGTACTATCTCCTACTTGGCCAGGGATTCCCACACTTCTAGAAGAGCAGCATACCCTACGCTCCCTGCCACGTGATGCTAAGGGAAACACACACATTAAGGAGGAAAACACCCCACCGTCCTCCCCAACACACCACCGAGAGCGCCAAGCTCCAAAGATAACTCTTAGAGCCGACAGCGAGTGCTCCTCCCACGGTATTATACAGAAACATCTATTTACGTGTATAAATACGTCAATAAAATAACTACTTTGCTTTTCTCACTCCAACCTATGGCCTGTCGCATCCCCTCTTCTTGGCTTTCCTCTTCTGCTTAAGGCCATGATATGTCTCCCCTCTAAAGCGAGGAGAGAAAGAACCGATCTCCAACAAACCGTCCCCCTCTCCCAATAACCATCACAGTTCGTTCCAGCCAGAGGCCATGAGCAAATCCTGGCAGATCTGAAGCCACTTCCTTCTTCCCGTCAAGGACAATCCCATCAAGTGTCTTTGTCAGAGGAGCCTGTCTGGGCCCCTTCGTGCAGACTGCTCTGTTTGCCTCAAGAGGTCCTTGATTTCTCCTCTATTCTCCTGTTTTGATTCCGTTTGCTACAGCAACCCAGACATCCCAGAAGCAGGACTGCCTGCAACGGGCGACCCTGATATCTTTTTACATGAACACATCCAAGGGAAACCTCTGACATTAGATACGTCTTCACGGGTTAACAAGGCAGACATCCCCAAGGCAGCAGCATTCAGGAGGGCTGAGGACAGAATTCCGTAATGGACCCAAACGGGTGTGGAACACCTGTGTATTCTGGCACTTCAGGTAACATTCTGATGGAGGGTTAAGGAGGCTTCCACCAAAGTCACGCATGACACACGCAGCAGTCCTAAGACTTGGGATAGTTGGCAGAGTCTTTTTATTAAGACAAAACGAACTTTACCAGCCGTATGGAGAGGCTCAAGCAGCTGCCTTCTCCCTAGCGAGCTAGGCTTTCAGCAAGAAGCAGGCACGTTCGAGGAGAGAAAAACGACCACAGAACCCAGTCAAAGCAACCCACTTCTCTAGCACTGTCAAAGAACAAACAAACAAAAACTAAACAACAACAAAAAACCCTTAGCGTCCCCAGATTCACTCTGCAGTGATCCCCAAACTTCCCTAATATAAAAATTACTGGCTCATTTCTGAAATATACACATTCTCCGACACTGTTCCAGAACCACTGACTCAGAATCTCCAGGAGAACACTCCACACTGGATCGTCCTCATGCTCCTTGGTGGGTTAAGCTCCTTTAATGGAGGGGTAGGTGTCAATCAGCAAAGGGTCCCGCTTTGGGATTCTGTCACCCACCCGGGGTCAGGACTTTCTGAGGCAAATTCCTGAGAACACACCAGGGATGGGGGCAAGTCAGTCATAAGAAGACAGAGTACAGCTGAACAGAAGATCCTTCTAAGAATTTGAGCTGTCTCCGCATGGACTACCTGCCCCCAAAGGCAGAGAGCTGTCTATCGTAAGAGGTGTTCAAGCTGAGAGAAGGCAGGCTACCTCTTGACCAGGATGTCGTAAGAGGGTCACATCCACCATGGGATGGGTAGAAAGAGCAGATGGATTTTAAAGTGCCAGCCAATACACAAATCCACAAAGAGGAAAAGTCCAGCTACCCATTAATTAAGAAAAAGAGATAGCATAAGTCTGTAGGTGGGGTCAGCTTTCAAATGATCTTTTCAAAGGAGAAAGGAGCATAAAGACACACCTCTGACTCACCATCAGCCTCTCCTCCAGCATGTCCGAAAGGCGGAAAGGACAGAGCAGGAGTCACAGGTGCTGAGACCAAGACCTGCCACTCTGCCAGACGAGTGTCGCTGGCCAGAGAAGACATATGTGTGACACAGTCCCTGCCCTCCAGGAGTGAATCGTGTTGCACACACTACCCGGCTCACTCAGACATGTATTTATCAAGTCTCATCTTTGGAGCTTTTGTTGGTGGTAGTGGTTTTCAGGGAACTTTCTTGGTGGTGGGGGGGGGAAACCAAAACAAATTTTACCAAATGTGCATGTTCTCTCAGTCTGGTATAAGTTGGCAATACCCAGCTCACAATGAAAAACATCTCAAAAAAGTTACCTAAATGAACATAAACTTAGTTAACGCTAACTTCAAAACTTTAACAATACTATTCCAACAGTTCAGAAAATAACCAAACTACACTCAGGAATGGCAACTCTGGGCAAAATAATAGAAATGGCTGGTCTGGTAATAGGGGACACTGTAGCAGCAACTGAAGTGAGATGCAAGAGGTGAGTGCCAGTGCCTGTGGGGCAAAATTCCAAAGTCAAAGTGACCTTTATGAATTGCAGAAGTTATCAGAAAAAGAGAGAAGAAACTACAGGGGAGAGAGAGAAGTTCAAAATAGCAAGTTTAAATAAAACATCTAGGGAAGGGAAAAATTGGGTTTTTCCCCCAATGTAAGGTAAGCACCGACTCTTGCAAATACTCCTTTGAAAATTGTCTTGGAGTGCCACAGCAGCTCCAAATAGGACAATAACTAAAAGCACTTGTTCAATTGAACAAACAGTTATTGACAGCCTACTAGATTCCAAGGTACCATGCTAGGTACTAGTGTGGAGACACAATTCTTTCCCTCAAGCACAGATCCACGATAAGCACTGGAGAATGTTCTAAGTGTTTTGTGTACCTGAGCTCATTTGTACAAGAGATGGATGTGGTGTGGACAGGGGATGAGGCTTGGGACTGACGACCCAAAGAGAGATTCTCGCATCAACTCTGTCAATTGGCTCAGGGAGTCTGAAGAGGACCAAAACAGGACAGTATCCTTCCCACAAAGTCACAAGACTAATTAATAAGAGATCTGGAGGGGAATTCTGCTCTTCTAGCTCCTACTCTTTCCAAAATATTATGCAGGCGGCGGACTGATAGAGCAAAGCAGAAGGAAAAAACAAAAACCTTTTGATGTCATGTCATTTGCAGCGAAAGGGAAGAAGAGAGGAGGAGAATCTGGAAAGGATGGGAGAAAAATGAAATGTTCAAGTTGTGACATCAGATAGACATGTCAAGGAAAGAAGCACTTAAATAAAGAGCATAAACACAATATATGAATAATGTAAAATCTCTTCTTATATGCTCATCCAAATTGTGGCTTAGAATTTTTTGCTCTAAAACCATTAAGGATATAGATATAGATATAGATACAGATGTAGATATAGATATATACCGGGGGTGCCAAAAAAATGTATACACATGACTTGTATTCATCTCTTGGTATCGGTATATATCGAGTATTACAATTTTAATACGAAAAAGAGATAACAGAGAAGCAAAAGGGGTGGAGGATTTATAATCGTATTATTCAACTACATGAAGTCTTTCTAAAGAGACAATGGGGATCTATTGTGCCCAGGTGAATGAAAAGAAACGGCATTATACTCCATGGCTTTTATGTTCAACAGAGGGTTCCACCCTGGAATGGCTGACTAACAAGTTAGGTTCATTCTGGAAATTATTAAAATTAAGAAGGAAAGGCCCCGTACTCATACCTGAAGGCAGAGTCATGAACTGTCAGTAGGTTCCAACCAAGTTACTGTATCAGAATCACTTGTAAACCCTGAAAAATATAGATGCTCAAACCGACAGCATCAGAATCCCTGGGTGTTGGGTCCCAGAATCACCCCAGCTGGTTTGGAGGCAGCCAGGACGTGCAGCTCTGTTCTCTCACAGTGGACAGGGCAAGAAGGGGGACCACTGAATGGTATCAGAGAGTGGGAACTAGATCAATGCAAATTTTGTGGGCAAAATAGAATTTCTGTGGGTATGATATTTTTAAAATGTATTGTAATGCTGCTCTGAAGCACCCAAGCATATCCCACTGAATTTAAACATTTTTCTAAAGGTCCCGAAGTCAGCAACTACAGTTCAGGTGAACCAGAAGTTACTCCTCCATGCCACAAGAATCCTACAGAAGAGGCAGTAGAGAGGGAATGGGGCTGACAGATGCCAAGGAGATGTGAGTAGATATTTTTAAAAATCAAACCATCAGGAAACAGAAAAGAGAGACTAGAAATAATCCCTCTCTTTCCTATCCTTCTCTCCCCACCCCCAAAACGAATAATACTATAGAAAGAACAAGAAAGATAAAGGAAAATAGTTTTGGGATGAATTTCATCTCCATCTGGAAAAAAAAAAAACGCACACACAACAACAGTTACTCTTTGTGATTTTTTTTTTTTTTTTAAGCAAGGGAAGAATGTGGCTGAGAAATTATCTAGCAGGCTGTAAAACCAGGGAGTCACTTCACATTGCACAGCAAAAGAAAACAAGGAGAAAAGGGTGGTCTTGGATAGCTGTTTAGACAATCAGACAGATGGGTTGACAGCTCTTTGCTTTAGGAACTCAGTGATGTTTAAATTAACAATTGGCCACAAGCCAAACGCAGGAACACTCAAAAGTTGGGAAGGGTGTGTTACAATTGGTACCTTGGCAAAACACAAATGATAGTAGAAGATTAAGAAGACTGAAGAAGGCTTCACTGCCAGACTCTGAAAAAGGTTTAAGATTTGTACTAAGAAACAAGTTTCTAATCTCTTCTATTGCAGTTTAGCACCAGAAGAACACCTGCCTAAAAATCAAAATATTTAAATCTTGTCCTTTGAACTAATTGACTAACACTCAATTTGTCCACCTAAAAGTTAGTCATAGCAATACCTCATCAGTGCAGAAGTATAAAAAAGGATGTCTTTCTATATACTGAGGTTCTAGAATGAGAGAAGGCTGACATCCGTCTTATCATTTCACACTTAATTTTGCAAATCTCTGCAATCATATTTCTTATTCCCTCCAACTGTCTGAAATAGGTTGCTTCTGTATTTCTATTCCATAGGTGAGGAGCCTACAAATCATGAAGGTTGAGTTCTTTACTAAAACAAGTTAGTGGTAGACCAAGGATTGTAACTCTCAAACTAACCCGTTGTTTATACTCCTCTCTATCCTAAATCTAGACTTATACTAAAGCTTTCCACTCAAAGAAAAAGGAAAGGCAAAAACACCATTTACGTGCTTTGTTAAATGCTTCTGAAACAACAGTTTCGATCATCATCACATCAGCCCCTGGCCCACTTCTTAAATTCTTAGGGACCTAGAGTTGTATGGAATATGAACTTCCCAAGGACCTACTGTGTTTCCTGGAAAATAAGACCTAGCCGGACAATCAGCTCTAATGTGTCTTTTGGAGCAAAAATTAATATAAGACCCAGTCTTATATTATGTTAGATAAGACCGGGTCTTATAGTAAAATAAGACCGGGTCTTATATTAATTGTTGCTCCAAAAGACGCATTAGAGCTGATTAACCGGCTAGGTTTTATTTTCAGGGAAACACAGTCGTTGGTGCTGAACAGCCCAGCACGGTGATAAATAACCTTGTTCTCTTTCCAACATCGATGATGGACAGGTCCCCCGCCTGTTGCAAGTGAACAAAGAGCAAATTTTTCTGAAGCTCATCATCTTCTTAACCTTTTCTTTGTAAAGAGACATAGCTCATGTACCAGTTTTTTGGTCAAGGTAAAATACTCCTTCATATTAGGCTAGGAAAAGCAGGGGCCGCTTGCGGCTTCACAAACAGACACAAGCTATCATCCCACTGGAAGCAGAGATTCAGAGAAAACCAAAACCCAGCCCTGCCCTTTCGGAACACCTTTTGACTGCCATGGGTTTAATACACCATTCTCTTGAGGAATCCTATTAGCTGGGTAATTTCATTCCCATTTTATTGGGGGCGTTCATAGAGCGGAGCTGGATTTGAACCCAGGATTATTTATGAAGCTCCAAAACCCAAGCGCCTTCCACTACCCGGTCGGAGGAAACTTGGAATCTGAAATTGTGGGTGGGATGGGTAAGGAATGACTGCATTTCCTTTCCTTGGTCCAACCGCGTTCAGAAATTGTCGCACATATCCAACCCGAAAGAGGCCTGCGAAGGCAGCACTTTGAATGACCCTCTCCACTGTTCCTCACCCACCCATGCCCCACCCCCAACCTGCCAAAAGAGCAGCAAATCCGGCTGCCAGGTTAGAGGAGTTGGTGATCGTCACACCACATTCCTGGGGCTGGACACAGACCGCAATAGCGCCTGAGCTGCGCGCCTCGGAAAGAATAACAGCAGTTGAGATTTTTAAATCCTGTGGCCCAGCGTGCAGCCCCACCAGTTCTCCTACTGTTCCTGCCTCCACCTTTCAAAGGCCCCGTGCAACACATCGGATTCGTCCCGCCCGTGGATTCGGAGTGTCAGACTCGGGCGCCCCGCGAAACCCTGGCCCCATCCAAACCGACCCCACCCACCCGGACTGCGTGCCTCCCCTTTGGCACAGCTACTGGTGGCCGTGAAGGTGCAAGCCGTTGGGCTGGGAGGCCCTGCCCTCGCCGACCCCCCCACGCCAGAACCTGGCATTCCTCCGCTCAGCCCCTTTGCGGTCGGCGGCCAGCGGGGGTTTGTCGCAGGCAGCCCGCCCTCGGTTCCCCTTCAACCCCAGGAAACGCGGAACCAAAAGGGCAAGACTGCCCAACTCCTAGAACTCCAGCGCCCACGAAGGGGAGTTTCTGAGCCTCGCTGCCCGGCCTCCCTCCGGCCAAGGAGGCGTGTGTGGGGCCACCGGCCGCAGGGAACAGGCGGCGGCGGGGAGCGCGGGGGCAGGGGCGCGCTCAGGGGGCCCCCACGATGCCCCAACTTTCTGGAACCCAGTGGCCTCAATCCGCGCCGGCGGCAGAGCCCGGCCTTCTCGCACGGAGGGGACCAAAGGGGGGGACCGGGCGCCCCAGATGGCCGGGCGGGGGCGGCGGTGCGCGACCAGGGCGCGGGGACAGCACCCCCGGGCCCGATACTCACCACGCGCAGGGGCCGCGCGGCACAGCCAGAGCGCCAGCAGCGCCCACAGCCGCGCGGGGTGCAGGGCGGGCATCTTCTCGGTCGCCTCCTCCGCCGCCGCCGCCGCCTGGGCAGATCCACATGGAGAGGGGGTCCCAACAGAGGAGCCCCCACTTTCTGCGCTCCTCCTCCCGCCCCGGTGGCGCCCGGCCTCGCGCTGGCCCCGAAGCTCAGGCTAGACGCCTCCACTCCCCGCACCCCGAGTCAGCCGTGCCCGGGACGCCGCCTCAGCCGCCGCCCGAAGTTCGGCTCTAACTTTCTCGAGTGTGCAGTCTCGTGTGTCCTTCCGCCTCGGCCGCCTCCTCCCACCGCAAACCCCGCCCCCTGCCGCCCAGGCCGGCGGCCGCCTGCGGCGCCCAGGGGTTTCCCGCAGGAAGAAGCGCCGGCCGAGCCGCGCGCGGAGGGATCTACTACGAGTCCTCAGCCTCGGCCGCCGGCCCGGCCCGCGTCGAGTCCCGACGCGCCTTAACGCCTTCAGCGCTGGAGCGCCTCGCTGGGCCCGGCCTCTGCCAACAGGGGTGGGTGTTAGGACGCTGAACTTCAGACGCTAGGGGCACTGAGATCGTGAACTTGCCCGGAGAGCCGGCCCTCATCCAGGGAGCCAGGGATCGCCCGTGTCACACACACACACACATCCACACACCCCGGGGTGGCCGGAGGAATGCGGCGGACGGCCTGTGCTGTCACAGAAGGAAATGGGGGCCAGGGCGCCAAAGCCCATTTAAAATGAACAGAGCCATCAGCTGGGTTGTGCTGCCTCATTCATTCATTCATTCATTCATTCATTCATTCTTCACGCATTCATTCACTCGTTTAGCAAATGTTTCTTAAGCGCCTTACTTTGCTGGGCACCGTAGGAATGGTACTAAAGTCTCATGATGCTCAAGCTACTTTTGAGGATTTAGACGTTGCTGCAGTGGGTAGGCTTTCATGGAAGAACTGGGATGAGAGCAGGATTTTGAAAGGTTAGGAAAATTTGTAAGGACGAGGAGAGCAGCTACGGATATTCATTGTAACATTGTTGGCAATACCAAACATGGGGAACAGCCTCAATGCCCACCCATAGAGGAAAGGATGGATAATGTATCGTATATTTAGAAAATAAAATACACAGCAATTGAAAGAGCATGTTCATATACGCCAATAGAAATACATTTCAAAAATAAAATGGTAGTGAAAAAACCAATTGCACAAGGAGATATAAAGTATACCATGTATATCTATTTATATTTCAAAACAATGCCATAGATTATTTATGAATGCACACCACACAGTATATAGTAAAAGAATATAACCAGCATAGCGGTTACTTCCAGCGCAGGAGAATGAGGGATGGAATCAGGCATGCGTACAAGTGGGCTTGGTTTTTGTAAGAAAAGAGTTGAAATAAATCCAAGAAAAAGTTGGTGTGGCCGTAACATTCTCCTCTGGGAGAGCCCCCATAAAAGGGTACAGATAAGGGAAGAAGTAGATGAGTTCTGGCACTATTCGCAGTGACAGGAGTCAAGGAGGGAAAGGGGGTCGGGACCAGGACCCTGAACGACAAGCTGAAAAAGAGGGAGGGGTGGGTAGGAAGGGGGGATAGTTATCTCTCAGGTCATAGAAAAACCATTGAAGGTCTTCGCACAGGAGTGAGACTTGATGGAAAGGAAGGTTGCTCTGATAATCCTGCGCAAAATTGTCAGGCGCAAAAGGTGAACGAACGGGAGTCCGAGGGCTAGTGAGGAGTTTGTGAAACAGTCCAGGCGGGCATGGCTGATGAAGGCCTGCACTACTGAGGTAGATGTCAAAATAGAAAGGGAGGGATGGACTGGGGACAATCTCGAAGAAAAAGAAAAAGGAAAAGACGCGGGTGGGGCAACCCAATGTGACTAATTGGATGTGGAGGTTTACGATCCTGTCGGGAAGGGAAATCCTACCCACAGAGCCTCTCCCGGGCTCCTAGAGGACAAAGTCCAAACTTCTAAAAATGGTCAATACAAGGCCTTCCCTTCCCTGGGCCCCCTCGCTTGTCCCCTCTGCCCCATTGTGAACTTTACACAATAACAGTATTGCATGAGTTGAGATTCCCCCCCAAACATATCTCCTTCCTTCAGTCTCTGTACCTTCTGTTCCCTTGACGCGGAATGACTTGTAGTCCCCTCCCCTCCTCCTCTTGAACTTCTAATCATTTATCCTTCAGCCCTGAGAAGGCTTTGCCGACCTTGTAACCAATTCCTACCTCGGACAGACAGTCCCTCCACTGTCCTGCTTCTTTATCTGACACTCATCTCTATTTTTCACACAGGACTGTCTGTATTTCTATCTTTTCCTCTAGATCAGGAGGTCCCGACGGGTAAGGCCCACGGCCTCATTCGTTCCCAGAGCCCAGCCCATAATAGATGTTGAACTAGAAGGTAAAATGGCACTGAACAAGCACAAAGCAGTATGATCAGCGGCCTCTGAAGTTCCCAACCGGATTTTCATAAGCACTTTATAATAGATAAGCAAGTGTTATGAGTGAAACTAGTCACCTTGGGATGCTAGAAACTCTTTGCAAAAACAACACAGTCCAATTGTTTTGGAATTTCCCTTGTGCAAATATGTTCAGAGAAAGATAATAACAGGACGGTTTAGCTGCTGACTGATAGTTACCAGCTTGATCGTTCTCTTTCCTCACTAAATATAGTTCGTAGTGACTTGGCTGTATACAAATTTTAAAAACCACCTACAAAGATTAAATTTGTCCCTATTGAGATATATTCAGAAGGATGTAAATGTCATCATCCCCAAAGAGCAGGTCTGGAAACGACTGGCTGTGACATCACTATGACAATAGGTGCGGAATTTCTCAAGGTGACTCTTTGAAAGAAAGCGATCATTATGTTACATGTGTAATAACTTGTGTGGGATTTGTTATAACGTTAGACTTATTGCATACATTCCCCATAAGGACAAGGAGAGTAAAGAGTAAAATGTTATGAAGGGAAGTAGGAGAAGGGTATGATGGAGGAGATGTTTTTAAAAATATGTTTTGAAGGAAGCTATGGATATAAATTGGTAAAAAAGAAAACAAAAAAAGGGGGAGCTGAAAATCAAGGGAAGAAACTGGAATTGACAAAGACTGAGAGTTGAGAACCAGTAAGTCAACTGGCATTTGGATGAGTATTTACTGTGGGCCAGTTCTGGTATGAGCAGTCCAGGGATAAAGCCAGAAAGATGAGTAATCAACAATTAAGACCCAGTGTGACAGCTGAGGGACTGTGACCTGTCTCCGCCCAGGGGCAATCAGGGAAGGCTTCCGGGAAGATCTCAACAGCTGGTCTAAGAAGTAGAGGACCAAACGATTAATCAGGTAAAGAGGAAGAGGAGACTTCTCCTGTTCAGTGGCCTAAACTCTTCCAGGCAGATTCTGGGGTCCATATCAAGCTTAGGTTGAGCTACACCACGCATCTCAGCACATAACCCAGGGATGTGTGATGAAGTGTTTGCCGAAGCAGGAATTAAAAGAGAGCTTTCTTTGCAACAAGTACGGAGGCTGGTGAACAATAGAGACCAGAGCCTGTTCCCTAAAGTGGGAAGGCAAGGACTTAGGCAGGGGCCGTGGGAATGCAGAAAAGCCGGGCTTTGGCTCCTAAAGTTAGTACCCACTTAGATGAGAGAGGAAAGGTGGATGGGCCATCAGCAATGACTTCCATATCCTGAGGCTTGGTGAGCTACTCCCGGATATAGAAAACACAGGAGAAGGAAAAGGAGGTTTGGTAGATTAAATAAGCAGGCAAGATAAGAAATCGATGGAGCTGGAAGAGGGAAACTGCGTTCTCCAGAAGCAGCAGTGGCTGTTGACTGCTTTTGCGAGAGCTGGAGGAGCCTGACTGATTTAAAGGATGGAACCGCGTTGAAATAGGCTTCCTACTACTGAGCTCTCCCGCAAGCTAAGCCTAAATTCCACTATGTGCGTTTAGGTGACTGGTTCCCCGATCCCTAGCAGAAATCAGGGGGTCTTGTGGTGCTGTCTCAAAACAGGAGTAGCAGCTGAGGCCATGAAATGTCAGGATGTGCCTGGAGATTTCAGGCCCAAACGTGCTCTGCAGTTTTAACGGCTCAACTGGAGTGCGGAATGGTTTTCCCCATAGACACTGCTTTGAGTCAAAGCAAGTTCTACTTTATAGGAGAAATTGGCAGGAAAACTACCAGGTGATCCTATAACTAATCACAGTGATTGCTCTTCAAGTTCCATAGCTTCACTGATCTGGAAAAAAATTTTTTTTTCTCAATCTCCAAGCTCACATTAAAATCTACAGACTATTAATAATAGAAAACATGAATAAGGGCCACCCCTAGTTTTCGTTGTAGTTGAAACTGAAAATATGCATGTATGTCTTTATTAATTAAAATTCACATGTAAAGTTGTCTCCCCAAGACAAATGCAGAATTGGCACTTACTTTGTTCTCATGTCTGTTCTCTCAGACCCAGGAGGCTGTAAAACCCCTCAAGGGCAGAGAGACTGTGTTATTTGTCTATTTTGCCTCAGTTCCTAGCACGGTCGTTCGTGCACAGACGTGCACAACAATGTGAGTTTTAAATAAACGTGGAATGAGGGGCGTGTATAGCCGTGTGAATTGGAGAGCGTGACAGAATGTCCAGGGGTTCTGGAGCATTCCAGGATGCATCAGGTAAACACTATAGATGTTGCAGAACAGATTCTGGGGTCCACATCAAGCCTAGGTTGAGCTACTCCACACGTCTCAGCACATAACCCAGGAACCCAGCGGTGTGTGATGAAGTGTCCAGGGACACAGGAATGAAAAGAAAGGTTTCTTTGCAAAACAATGCCTTCCATTTGTGCAGTGCTTTAGGCTTTCTAAAAAACACTTTTAAGTTATTATCTCATTTGATTCTCAAAGCGATCGTGGGAAATAGCCAAGCCAGTCATTATTATCCCCATTTCCCAGATGAGGAAACTGAGAGTTTAGGTGTCTTGCCTGAGGTTGAATAAGTAGTTAGTGACAGAGCTGAGACAAACCCCCCTACGTCTGACTTCTGATTCAGTCTCAGTCCACGGTTTCTTTCTGCAACAGAGTGACGCTCGTCCAAGACAATTTTTAGTGTAGGAACCTCTGGGCAAAGGTCCACCAGCTTCTTATCACTGCCATATTGGTACAGAACAAGCTGACCCACTGTCATTAGAAATGCATTCTTTGATTTAATGGAATTGTGAGGGAGTCTACCCTCTGCAAAGCACACCCTTGACTGTGGCAATACAGACATGAACCAGCTGCAGCTCCTATTCTCAGGAGATCACAGTGCACAGTGGAGGGTGGGGGTCAACAGATAAACAATATAACTACAACAGAGACAACGCACAGAGCCATGGGACAGTGGACAGCACTGTGGTTAATTCTAAGGCCACTTTCATTTTGTCCTGTCCCCAGCCTGCAAGATCTGAATGGACCGAGGTGGCCTGCGGGGTCTCTGGTCCCGCTCCCCACGTAAGAACGCAGGACATGGTGAGGCCAAAAAGAACACCCACGGAGCCATAGATGGGGGAGTCATACCACTATAGTCTCGCTGGCGGCTGGGCTGGAGACACAGGAAACAGGAGCCACACGATCTGCAACCCACCGTCCACTTCGCTCTGACAACCAACCCCACTTGCTAGCTGCAATCCGCGCTTGCTAGCTCAGCCACCGTCTTCTTGCTAGCCCCCCTTTTCCTGCTAGTATAGCCACAGCAGTTATATTAGTGGCCAATGGCTCACTGGTTACAGCTGACGGCCAACTAGCCACAGCTGATGGCCATCCAATCACAGTTGATGGCCATTTACTACCTGAGCCAGCACCTTTCCACATGAGGCCGAGAGCCTGGAAACTGCACTCCTGGCTCTGTCCCCACACCCCTGGACTATAAACAGTGTGACCACAGGAACTCTCTCTTACTCGTGGTTGTAAACCCCACCCACCATAGCTGGTTCTTCGCCTCACATAGAGCCCAGAGGGAATGCATATGTTGAGGTCTACCAGGTGCAGCCAACCAGAGGACGAGTTCCAGAAGGCACGAGTCAATCTCCAGATTCAAACTGGCTCTTAGAATTAGGAACCAGTCGGGCCCTGTCAAGGGGGCAGAGACATAGTTGTCTCTGCTCTGATTAAGGGTACAAGCAATATAAGAAATTGTCACGGGGACTTCTTGACATACTGTTGCTCTTTTAGGAATGTGATTATCACCATTTGATGGATGTCAAGGGGAGGAAAATTGAAGATTGTCCTTGTATAATGAACTCCTCTCATGTGCATGTACTGTATGATGAGTGGTCCCTGTAAAACTGAAGTAGGAATCCAAAACTCTCTGCTATCCATGAGCAGGAAACAGTATAAGAATGCTCACTTTAGTACAGCCTGACTCAAACATTTCAGTATTTTATGCTGGGAGGTATTACTCTTCAATGCCTAAATGTGTGTATACGTGTCACACATATGATGTGAAAAAGGACTGAGCTGGGTAAACCAGGTCAGGTTTACCTCCCCAATTCAAGAGCAGCAGAAATCCACAACTCTGTAATTATCAAACCACCCGATTATTGAATGAGCTGCAGGGCTTCAGTCACTAAAATGGTTATGCAACTCTGGATATTTCTGAAATGTTAAGGTGTTTGTTCTCAGAGACTATTCAATTGTTTCTACCCAATGTTCTTCTAGTCTCCCCTCACAATGAGCCAAGACATTCTTGAGCAGTGACATCCAGGCAGACAAAAAGCTTCCACCTTAAAGTATGAAAAAAATTCTTCGTACTGTCTGAGTGCAAATCACACCCAAATCCCCTGGAGCCGAAGAAAAGGGAACATTTCTTTATTATGTGAAATTCCAAATGAAATCCCAATTTTTAAAAGCGAGCGTTAAACACACACACACACACACACACACACACACACACAAACCCTCCTTCTAAAGTAATTCATCAGGAGATAATTAATGGCTGGCAACTGGTATTTATAATAGAAGCACACATGCCCTTAACGATAGGGTTTGCTTCTGAAAACATTCTAATTAAAAAGGGAAAGAGTAATTTCATAGGAAATTACAAATCAGTGTTGTGTATATGTGCTAATGTGTGCAGGGACGGAGGTGGTAATTGCTGGGCTCAGAGCAGGTATCTGCTGCTGAAGATAATGACCTTGGGTACATGTACAAATAGGGTTTCCAGCAAAGCTGAAAGGACATCGTTATTACTCGTCACTGTGGAATGGACTGTGAAATTGGAACTCAGCAGTGGAGTACTGCAGGTTGTGCCTGATCTGGATACCAACTTGTTTTTGTTTTCAATCATTCTGATTCCTGTTAAGAATCAGGTACTATAACTACGCTGTTATTCTCTTGTTCAGACCACGGGGCAAATCATTTTTCGGTCACACCTTTGACTCCTTCCCTCTTCTCACAATTACTAAAAGTCTCAGCAAGACGAGAAGAACAGACGCTGGCAAGACAGAGAATGTTTCCCACATTAATATCTATAATTAATATCTATATCTGAGTCCAGGAAAGTACACCTCACTGCTGGGAAGAGGTTTGTGGACAGTTCACACCCCTGTTGGTTTCTTTTGCAAGATACAGATACCTCAAAATAGCCTTCCTTAATGGATCTCTTATGGTCCAGAATCCTTGTCTGTCTACTGATGAGTGTCCTTTAAAAGTATTTACTCAAGGCAATGGTAGGGGGGGAAAGTTATTTTTTAAGGAAGGAAAGGAAGGAATGGACACAGCCTGATTTATGTAAACTCCTGGCTTTAGGAGACAACCTCCAAGTTTCAAAAAGGCAAACTTGGAACACGCAAAGGGAGTACAAGAGTTCCTTACTCATCCACCACTGGGGGTTTGGAGGAGAAAAAGGAAGTAAGAAGAATTGAAGAGAAGAAAACCAGAAGAGTGGGAGGAAGGTGGTAGGGTGCCCGGAGGGACATGCACCTGTTTAGAAGTGGGAAGTAGCAAAAGAAGAAGCAGTGTGGAGTTCCTGCTTGTACATCTCCCTCTTCCCCCCGAAGACCTGGGGTGAACCCACAGCAGTGAGAGGGCTCAGCCCTCAGTGGCCTCAGACCCCTCCCAGCAGGCTCTCTGAAGAATTCAGAGTCCTCCCGTCTCTGTGAGTTGCCTCCATCATCAATATGTGTGGATAACAATACCAATCATCCCACTCATAATTATCATGGCCGTGAACGGGCTGCGTACTGTGTGTCAGGTACGGGATTAAGCACTGTCCCGACTTCATTATTTGTCATGCTCCAACCAGGTTATGAGCAGGTATTATTATCCCCACTTCACAGACAAACTGAAACCCGAGAAGCTGCCCCAAAGCACACAGCTGTAAGCAGGGGCACGGCCCAGGTCCACCTGACTGCTTCCAGGGGTACACAGCTGACCTCAGCATGGTACGCAGGCCTCCCCACAGGTCTCTCTGCCTCAGGGAGTCAATCCCGCCCATTTCTTAGACTACCCACGCGAGCACGGAATGAGCCGTCCTCTGATAATATTTTCCAGCCAGCCTGGTCTTCAACTTTGTTGAGACGAACACTTGTTCACATACCTCCTTTGTGCTCCTATAGCACGATGTCCAACCTCTCGCTCGTCAGCCTCCAACCCTGGGGTATCTCAAGGACTCCATTCCCTACTTCTGTCCCCCAGGTGAGAGAAGGTCAGACGACTCAGCAGATGGTTCCACACTACACCTTTTTACTGTGACATACTCTCTTTTAAGTGTACCTAATAAAAGACAAAGAAAGTGGGGGAAAGAACCATTTCTATTTATGGCCATATCTTTGTTGCAATTATAAACAAAAAATATACATGTTTAAAAATGAAAGGAAAATCACCTACAATACCACCACTGATGCCATTTGGATGTATTTTATTTAGTTGTGCCTTCCTGTGCACCTTTCAAATGGTTATCACCAAGACATGGGTCCAGTTTCTATCTCGCTTTCTCAGCAAATCCAGATATCATAAATCTTTTCCTTTGTGGCTACATAGTTGTCATATGTAGCATTGTTAGTTTCTGCGTTCCATACTTGTATTGGGGTCTGTGTCCAGAGTTGACCGTCTTATTGCTGAGACAGCCCGTGCAGACAATCCTCCCGTACTGCTTCCATTGCCAAAGCCAGTGGGTGAATGGGTGGGCCCTTCAGCAGCGGAAACGGGTCAGCCCAAAAGAATCCCCGGCCCCGGTGCTCTAAACTTACTACCATCCCCCACCACTACCTCCACGGCAAGTGCAAGACTTTTTACCATTCTCCTCAGGCCCTCTTTCCCTCTTTCTGTTCCGTTTCCTTCCCAGCAAAAGGCCTCACTTCCCACTTCACTAAAGACATCTCCTAGCTCAAACGTCACCTCCCCTGTAAACCCTTCATGAGCCCTCCCCTTTCCACACTGGCAGGCCATCTAAGAAGTCCCCCAACGCCTCTCCCTCAGCCTCACCACTGATCTCTCATGCACCCACCTTTTCTTCCTGCCCGTGTCTCTCAGAGAAGTCTTGCCTTTATCCCCATGCACACCCGTCTGCCCTGACTGTTGATTTCATCTCTTCTGCCTTTTCCAAGACCATTTTGCCATTCATCATCCATCTGCCCCCATTGGCGTGGTCATTCATCTCTCCCTCTCTACTGGTTTAATCCCCTCAGCCAACGATTTTCTTCCAGCTTTATTGCATGTGCGTGCACACACATATGTACTTTCTATTATTGGCTCAGACAAACTTCTCTGTCCTTCCACTCTGAAACCTCTTAAAAGGGCAGTTTATCCCTTCCTGTTCTTATTCTTCAACCCATTATAATTTCCTCTCCCAGCGTTTATCGAACATCTACTATGTGAAAACAATGAGGAAATAGGTAGTAACAGGGCTGTCCCTGCTCCTGAGGAGCTTCTAGCTAGTGGGGGGACAAGCAATACCCCAAACAATACAACACAATAAAATAAGTGCCACAATAGAAATACGTGCAAAAATGTCCACAAAAGGGCTCTCTGGGCAAATCGGAAAGACTTGCTTGGGGGGTGACACAATTTAAGCCTTGAACAATGAATGCAGTGTTGCCAGGTAGAGACTATATATATCTCCTGAGTCGGGGCAAGCATATGACTGACAGAGGAAACAACGTATGTAGAGGTCTGAGAAACCGTAATATTAATGATTATTTAGGGAATACCAGACAGCTCAGCTATTGGAAGAGTTGAGTTCCTAAGTAAGGAATGTTTCAAGAAGAGATGGAGAACCATTTGTTTAGGCAAATGGCTCTCAAACTTTAGCACGCATCAGAATGACCCAGAGGGCATTTGAAAACACAAATTTCTGGACTCCACTCCAAGAGCTTTGGGGTAGGATCTGGGCTGAGGCCAGGTAATGTGCATTTCTAGCAAGTTCCCTGCTGCTGTTGGTTGGAAGACCACACTTAGAGGACCGCTGGCTTAATAACCTGGCTTCTGCTCGAATTGTTCTAGTGAAGTTCCTTTTGGATGTCACCAAAGATCTTCAACGGCCAAGTCCAGTCATCTCCTTCTCCCTCCTTATCCTCCTGGACCCGTTTGCAGCATTTCACACAACTGACCGTTTTTAAACTGGTCTCCCAGCTGCCGGTCTCACCTTCTTTCAGTCCACCGACTATACTGAAGACGACGATACTGTCCAAAATACAAATACAATCCTGTCCCTTTCTACTTAACACCCACCAGGGGCTCCTTCGTCCCTGTGGTGAGAGCCCAAATTCCATGGGCTGGGACAAAATAACATTGCTGGCATTCTGGCCACTTTTCCCTCCTCTCCTGCTGCCGCCCTGTGTTGTGCGGCCTACGGTCCAGGCACATCAGCCTACCAGCCAATCCCAGGTCTGCCGGGGGCTCACGTCCTCCTCACCTCTGCATATATGCTCTCTTTTGCCTGGCATGCCCTCACTCCCCCGTCTCCTCCACCTCCTCTTGCCCTTTACCTGTACAATCCTCGCTCAAGTCCTAGATCAAATGTCACCTCCTCTGTGAAGCCTTGCTCCGTGCTGTGCCTTTCCCTGAACCCCTCTGCAGTTGGTTTTCACATATTATTTACACCAATTCACAGTTAGTTGAACCTGTAACTACTGTATGAGGACCTACTTGACTGCAAGTCTGAGTCTTATTTTTTTTAAAACTATAGCTGACATGCAATATTATATTAGTATCAGAAGGACAACACAGTGATTGGACTTTTATATACTTTACGAAGTGATCACCGTGATAAGTCTAGTACCCATCTGGCACCATCCATAGTTATTACAATATTACCGACTCTACTCCCTGTGCTGTACTTTACGTCTCACCTATCTCATTATTTTTGTTGTTCTCGTAGAAGACGTTGAATGTAGATGTGTTGAATGAATGCTGGGTACACATGCAATAAATAATTAATGATTTGGGTAGGCATGTGCTGCCTACCCAGAGGAACCCAGCAGTGGGAAGGCAGGCAGAGAGGAGGGAGAGACCATGAAGAGAAACTCTGTTAATGAGCACAAGTGAAACGTGCCACTTCACAACCACCTGACTCCCTGACGGAGAGCGATGAACCACAGGCTTTTATTTCCCATGACTCTCTCTTTCGCTGATGACACACCAGTTTGACGACTCCATGAACCGGGCAGTTATGCAGCTGCCTTTCTTGCGTTTGACAAAATACTCACCAGGGGACTCACCCAGAACTAAGGAGCAACATCTGCCTGGCTGGGTGAGCACATGGCCAGCAGGCAGCCGTTTACCTCTCATTCTTTCCTACTGCTGAAGGAAAGCTGGACAGACTCTCCCTTTAAAGAGAGCAAATCCTTTCCATTCTCCTTATTCTCAATCTCCCTCTCTCTCTCTCTTCCTCCCTCCCTCCCTCCCTCCCTCTCTCCCTCCCTCCCTCCCTCTCTCTCTCTCTCTCTGTCCCCTGCACATTCTGATTGCAGAAATAAAACAGGCCTGGATTTCGATGTGGCCAGGCTGCATACTCCTCATTCTCTAATGATATCGTAAGGTTAAGAAAGCATCTGGCTGCTAATGAGCTCAGGATGCCATGCCTTTTGTCACCTAGCCTTTTCCCATCTCTGTACAGATGTTCCTAAGAGAGCAGCCACTTATTTAGTGACTCGGAGGTGCTGGGTGTTTCGCACGTGATCTCATTAGATCCTCATAACATTCCTGCAAAGTAGGCCTCTTTATCTCCATTTAACAAATAAAGATACTGAGACTCAAAGAAGTCAAATAGCTTATCCCAGGTCAACGAGCTAATCAGTGGTAGAGGTAGGATTTGAACCCATGTTGTCATAATTCCAAACCCTGTATGGTTTCCATTAGTCATGCCATCTTGGAGAACTGAAAGTTACAGAGTCAATGGCATTACACACCAGGGATTAAATTCAAGGCATCCCAATTTCCGGGGCAGCCTAGGAAGATCCACTATATGGAAAGAATCGCTTGAATGGGTAAGTTTGATGGTGCAAGAACTTACATAAGTTAAAAAGTATATTGAGAGTACAATGTGAAAGCGATCCAGAACTGGAAACGTGGCCTAATTACCCACTAGTGTCTCTTGTCTTTTTTCTCTTGTGCTCAATGATCCCTCTCAGCTGTGTGCACCTAAGCAGAGAGACTTCCACATCCCCCAAGGTCACATGTTTACCTGTGGTTCAGACTCCCACTCGAACCCGTGTTTTAAAACTCTTGCCTTCATTTCTTCTGTTCCCTCCGGAGTGCCAAGTATGACCAGGAAGCAAGCACAAGACTGTGACGACACCCACAACCAGTTTAACTAAACATAAATGATTATTTCCAAAACAACGCCAAACTTGATAAAACAACGATGTTTCTTTTTTTCTGGTCAACTTAAAGAGTAGGTTTCCCTGAATATTTATTTCCCTGTTCAACTGGTGCTCTTGGCATCGTGAATAAACACAGCTAATGATAACATCCATCAGAGAGTTAAGCACACAGAGTGGGTGATAAAGTCAACAAAAAGCTGAGAACAAGATTTACCACGGATAAGCTGCCAAGAGTTGGCTAGAGATTCAAAGTGGACATGGTGGCTCATCCATCTTCCCCCCTCAGCTTCCCACCCCAACAGTGTCACCGCTGCTAGAGCGCTCGAGACGAGGTAGGAAAGTGGGAGAGAAGGAAAACTCAGGAGTCAAGTACAGGAGATGAATACGCAGCATAGACCATCTGACTAGGAAAAATGCAAAGACTTCCTGGAAGATTCTTCCTGAATTCTATGAGAGAACAAAGAAGAGCATTTTAAAAGTCAAAACAAAGAGCCAAACAAAGGTCATACTCCCGAAGAAGCATCTACACACGAATGATTGTGGCGCTTCCATTGAGAAGCCTTTGCTTTGTCCTAGGCTTTCTCAAGGTCAGGGAAGGAGGTTCTAGAGTCTGTCTATTGTTCAAAGACTTAAATTGTTTTTCCTTGGATTATCACCACTCCTGTATTTTCCTTGCCTCGTTTTTCAAAAGTAGGTTATGGAGATTCAGGTTTCCCCGGAGAATCTTAATGAGTTAGTCATGATTACAACTGCTTCTTTTAAATTGCTCAACCGGTTGAAAGCCTGCCATGAAAGGAGCGTCCGCAAACACAAGCTGGGCTGTGTTTTTCATTTTCTTATGTTGCAAAATGTGAATGAGGAGTTGCCTCCAAGTGATAATTAGCATAAAAACTGCTGAAGCAGAGAGGAGACATGTGGGCTACTATCTCAATGGAAAACGTCGCTGTTGACCCTGCAAGGGACGTGTACATGGAGACTAAAATAAGAAGCTTTCTGCTCACAAATATGAAAGCGTTTCACGCAGCTCGCAACACATAACAATTGCTCAAAGTGTGTTTGCTACTTTGACTTCTTCTCCATCATCTATTTCTCAGCCAAGTAACCAACCATGGCTACCTCCTCTCCCTACCATCCACTCTTCTACGGTTCCCCTTGTAACTTGGCTTTCAGTCTCATTACCTATCACAGTGTTTCTCAGCCTTTTCGCCCTATTATTGCGCTCCTAAGGCACCTTTTTAGATATTTTTCATGGCTCCCCTGTGATATTTTAATACTGTGTTGTATCAGTTTGTGTACTGTACGTATATGTGCACTTTCTACATTAAACTCTTCAGTTGTTTTCCATCCCCCAAGAACCATTCTCCCTCCTATTGAGAATGTGTATCTCACTAGACCCGAGCAGACTGACCTAGGACATGACAGAAGCAGCTCACAGACCTAGATGCTGGGTGAAATCAATTTGGGAAAAAATCCAGGCAGGTGGCAGGCATGGGAGTTTGTCTAGATGAGGCTTGGTATGGGTCAAGGCAGACAGCTGGCCATACAGGTTAGCCAAGCAGGACATAGGTTAGAGAATGCAGCTGAAGGCAGGTTGGGTGGAAGACAGGAGAGCAAGGTTCAAGGCAGGCAGAGGCGTGGAGAATATCGGTCCACTGGGTCGGGCAGAGAATGCCTCATACAAAGAAATCCCAATATCCAGAAAAGTTCCGTGGAAGAGAAATTCTCTCAGGTCTGAAGCCAGACTAGCCATCTCACTTTTGATCCTAAGGGTCCCTAAGACTTCCAGGCTGACTGTGCCCCATTGATGGAACAGCTGGTCATTCATTATAGGGGGACACACGAAGGTGGTCCCTGTGTTCCCTGGGAACGACTCCCATCTCCCTGTACTTTGAACCCTCGGTAACAGATGAGAGAACCAAGCCTTCCAACCTGACTGGGAGCTTTGTCTGGTGCTCGTGTCCTCGGGCTTTCACACAGATTGATCAGATAAAAAATCTGGTTTTCCTCTTCCTCAAGTCATTTATCTTCTGGAAGTCCTTCCTCTCCTGACCTGAAAACAGGAGTGGACCCAGGGTCCTGACCGAACACACTCCAAGTTGTGCTTCCTAAAACCATTAGGATCTCTCACAGGTCAGATCCAATGGCCTTTCTCATTGATTTCCCAGGTGAGCCTCTCAGGGTCATTTGGGGCTGCTTCTCACGTTCTCCTTTTTAATTGGAGATCAGTCGTTCTAACTCTGGTCTTCACCACACTCCGCTTCCTCGAGTCTCCTGACACTCTCTGAAGGTGTCATCTCTGTCTCCTCCGTCCTTCTTACCTTTTCTCAAGGGCACCCTTTCTCTTTGCTTTTCCTATTGCCCTCCAGACTCATGCACGCCTATGTTCAGTTGAATTTAATAAACATGGTTGAGCACTTGTTATATGCCTAACACTATTATAAACAAGATACGATCCTTGCACACTCTTGTGGGGGAACAGATATGACGATAGCCAAGCAAAACACAATGTGCGATATGTAATACAGATGTGTACAAAATAGCGTAGCAACCCAAATGAGGACGTGATTCATTCTGTCTTAAGGAGATGATAAAAGGCATGGTAAAGGCAACGTTTTTGATTTGTGCCCTGAGGAATGAATGGAGACTCATCAAACGGAAAAGTTGGAACAAGAGCAGTCCAGATGGAGAGACGAAGATGGGAAAGGCAGGGCATGATCAAGAAGGGCTAGAAAGTTCATGAGACTCGAGGGGTAGTGTGTAGGTGTGACAGTGGGGCAGGAGGAGTGGGGGTGGGAGGGGAAGGAGATGACCCAGGAGAGTCCAGGACACACGGTAGCTTTAGTCGCCATTTAAATCTACATCTCTAGGTCACAGGGAAATGGGTCATTGCAGTGCCTGGCACATTAATTTTTAAAAAATAAATTTAGCTCCTATTTACTCTATGTCATGTATTGTACGAGGTGCTGGCAAGGCAAAGATAAACAAGCTTCCCCCTCAAGAGCTCAAAGTGTAGTAGAGAGATAGACATGTTTAAAAATTAGTATGTGCAATACAGGCTAATCCATGTCGTCATGGTAGCATGTATATGACACAAAATAGAGAGTGACTGGCTCTGAGTGCAAGGATTAACAGAGGACGCTTTAGAGAAAGAGAGGAATCTGAGCTGAGCTTTACGAGATCAATGGGAGTTGGACGGGCTGAATAATGATGGCTCCCCAAAGACGCCCACGTCCTAAACATGGGCATATGTTACCTTACCCAGCAATGGGCACTATGCAGGTTTGCTTCAATCCGGGGAATCCACCAAAAACCACGGAAAACCAAAGGCAAAGAACAGATTCTCCCCTAGAGCCTCCAGAAGGCATGCACCTCGGCTAACAACTTGGTTCGAGCCCCATAAGACTCAATTCAGGGGGCAGAGGGGTGGTAGATGAGGGTAAAAGAGATCCAATATATGGCGATGGAAAGAGAACTAACGCTGGGTGGTGAATACACAAGGTGATATACAGATGATGTATTATAGAATTGTACACCTGAAATCTATGTCACTTTACTAATCCTTGTCACCCCAAGAAACTTTAATTAAAAAAAACAAAAGACTCATTTCAGACTTCGGAGTCCCAAAAAAGGAAGATGATAAATTTGCATCATTTGTAAGCGACTAAGTCTGTGGTCATTCACTGCGGCAGCAAAAGGAAACTAATAGATGGAGCTATAGATGGCTGTGGGGTGGAGAGCTTTTCAGGCCAAAAGAGTAGCATATGCACAGGGAGGGGCACACACACTAGCATCGCACACCCTTGGGGCAGGGCTTACAAGCAGTTTAGTGTTGCTGAGGTTTGAGGATCGCCAGGTAAGGAGCCAGAGAAAAGGCTGGCATGTGAGGCTTGGGGCTTTGGAAGGTGCCGTGCTGCCGTGGAGCTGAGGTATTGCTTACACTTAGGAGGTTAATTGGGAGCCATTTAGTGGTTTGAAAACAACCAAGTCAAAATGTCAGGTTTTCAATTTTGCAAGGAAGGTTGATGGGGCAAAGCCTGGGGCAAGGGGTCTGTTTAGGGAGCTATTTTGGAAGTCCTGGGCAGAGGCGCTGCAGCTTGAACTAAAGCAGTGTGAGCAGGAGAAAGAGAAATCAGAAGGAAGAGATACTTAGGACTCAGAGTGACAGAATAGTGGGGGCGAAGACCAAGGGCAGAATCAAGGGTGACCCCAGATTTCTGAATTGAACCTTAATGGGTAGCCCTCCTGCCTACTCAGATGGGGACCACTGGAGATTTCTCTCCAATACTTTTTTGATCTATATTGTCTTTATTTTAGTATCCACCAGGCTGATGAGTCTCTTAGCCTGTCTTTAAATTCTCCTAGCTGCTTTTTCTAGTGGTAGCCTTTCCCGTCCTCCACCTATTCTCTATATTGTAGTTAGAACAACTAATTCAATATTCAACAGATACTTGCTTAGTGCCTACCATGTGCCAAGTACTGCATGGGGGCGGGGGAAGAGATATTGTAATGAACAGAAGAAACTAGCCCACCTTTAATCCAGACCGCCTTTTTAGAAGATAATTTTCTACAGTTCCATCACCAATTCACGTCTTCTCCAATTTCCTCTCACTTTATGTCTCATGTTTTTGATGTGTGCTCAAGCTCTCTGCCAACTGCCTTGTCCTAAACTAACTATAAGTTTTAACTTACACATGCGTTGTGATCTGAAGCAGTGCTTCTCAAACAATTCTATGGGTTTGTTGTGGTGGTGGTTGTGTCGTTTTGTTTTTTTTAAATTTCCAAACTATTGTGGTTCGATACCTGGTCCTCTCACACATGACGAGCGCACAGCTCATGCCCCCTGTGACTCACTGTGCAAATTTCACAACACCCAACCTCGTCCATACCCTGCTCAAGGACAAGTCCACTGATTACGTGCTTGCATGTTGCAGCATTCTTAATTTGCTCGGACAACTTTTAAGTGCTTCCTCTCAGTTTCAACACTGTCCACTGACTACGCTTTGAATCCCCACACTTACTAAGTTCCTTAGTAAAACCATTTTTTTGATGAATTAGGAACAAATGATATGGCGATACCATTGTTTTGCTAGCCCTCTGAAGCCTATATCGACCACGCTAGCTTATACTTTTCCTATAAATGGACCATAGACTATGTGGGATTCTGCATAGAAAGGAGAATAAAGGGCTGTAGAACTGCTGTTTGGCACATCACCTTTTTAAAGAGGAAACACTTCTTATTTTCCTTTCATTTTCATGTTTTTCTTTTACTTCTTTAGTCAGTTATCTTCTTAACCCAATCCCAACGCATACAAACGAAGAAGAAAATTAATGTGAAAACCCTCAATTCTCAATCGAGTTCTTGCCAGAGATAGTCGGTCCAACCATCTCAATTTCACTAGCCCAAAATAGATGAAGGCATTTAGCATAAATCATAATTTAATTCGACCTCAGGCTTGGAGCTGGATGGGACTAGGACACAGAAGGAGCCTTTTGTCTTTGAGTCACTGGCTCCGCGCTGAGGCTGGCTTATGCTGGACTTCCTCCAGCCCCCAATGAATATGTTTACAGCCTTATATTACGGCTCTTTCAGGACGTTTTCTTCAGTCCTTACCGTCCTTACCCTTTCTTTGGTTTTACCACCATTAACTCTTTCTACCCTGTGAATGCGCTCTCTTTTTCTGTGGCCTCCATGAGCCCACCTTGGATTTGTCACTACTTCTTGGTCTACTCCAATTTAGTATTTGTTGTCACGTTCTCCCCTGTCTCCTCCCTTCCTCGGGACCTCATGCCAGTCCTTCTCTCATTCTCACATGATCTCCAGCTGCTCTCATTGTCTTCTATGGACTCAGTCATCATCTCGATATATTCATCACCTATGCTCTTTCCTGAGTAGGAGACACATAATGCCGAGGGCTTTCTCAATACGCTCCTGTAAATATCTGACAAGTATTACAAATTCAACTTAATGCTATTTTCCAAAAACCTCTTCTTCCTGTATTCCACACCAAAACACTGCCATCTATTTCAGCAGTCAGGATAAATGCTTACCTCATTTTTTCCTCCTCTCTTGCCCTCATTTCTCATCTCCAACCAGTCTCCACTCATCGTTCCCCTATCGCTATGTTTCTCCCATCATGCGCTTTTTCTCCACCTCTGCTGTCTTGCGTCTGGCTCCTCTCACTTCTCAGCAGGACCGTTCTCAGTTCTCTGGACCCTCAGACCAGCAGTGTCCTCGTAGCTGCCCGTCCCAACCCTGTCTAGAGCAGCTCTGCTCAGTTGCTGCATTGTCCTTTCTCTCGACAGGCACATCCAATCATTCATACTCTTGAACAGTGACCTTCACAACTCTTTTTCTATAGCTCCTTATCATCCAATCAAAACTCCTTTCTTAGCATGGATTACTGAGACTTCCACACACAGGCCTTGATTGGCTTCTGTAGACTCTTCTAGTTTAACAACAACAAAATGACCTTATCGCTTAGTCCATTTATCAGCCATATCACCATGGCCACCATTTCTCAGGCCTCGGCACCTTCGTGCGTTCTGTTCTTGCCACCAGATATGAACCAACCCCGCCCTCTACCTTGAGGGGCTACTGATCTTTTAAGACTGGGTGCACGTACTTTATCTTCTGGGGCAGCAACTCCAAGAGCAGGTCCCTGCTGTCCCATTGCGTTGCCGCAGCGCTGCATAAGAGCCTCCACGGGCAGTTCACTCAATGGAGTTTTTATGAGCCAGGTGCTGAGTTGCGTTCTAGGGCATCAAGAAGATGGTCCTGCCATCAAGGTGATGACCTTCAATTAGAGAAAGATATACGTGTAAGTTACAAATACATTTATTTATTTTTTTTAAAAAATCAATGTTACAAAGCATACTAGGTGCTATAGGAGAAGTATGGGCAGGACCCAATGGACAAGAAACAAAGGAGGGTACGGTTAATTCTACCGGTGAAACTGGAGGTTGGAGGAGAGAAACCTAAGGAAGTGTGTTACAAAGGAGCTATCCCTTCTGGAGGTTGATGAGGAGGGGACATTCCAGGCAGCAGACAGCACGAGCGAAGTGCTGGTAGGGTGGGACAGCATGTCACGTTTAGGGAAAAGCGATTGGTCTATGGCTGGTTTTAGGCACTAACACAGATGAGTTAGCCAAAAGGTCGGAGAATAAGAAGGGTTTACCTGACGAGCAATGAGGAGCCACTGCAGGGTTTTAAACGGGGACAGACAACATGTTCAAATTTGTATTGTTAGAAAAATCATTCTAGTAACAGAGGACAGTGTCATGCTTTTTTGAGGGGTGGGGTGGTCTATATATTTATTATTTTCTATTAGATTTTGACCTCCTTGATGTCAGGTACTATGTCTCTTTCAATTTTAGCTACTCAGGGCCTAACACACTCATTCACCAAGCAGTGAGACAGAGGCTGCATGATGTGCTGGAGCTTGGATCTGGGAGCCGAGCGCTGGGCCAGCCTGTGCCCCCACTTGGTGACACATCAAGTCACTCTTCAATGCTTCAGTTTCTTTGTCTATAAAATGGTGGCTTATTCAAGATCACCTTTCAGTTCTCTTTTGCTCTAACATTCTGTAATCCTATAAGGGAGGTTCCTTTTTTTTTTTTTTTGAAAGTTTGCAGTCAATATTTGGTAAAACAAATAACAAATCTGTCTCCAGTTTATAGAGGTGAGTGTCAAGAGCTTAGAGTACCATGAAGCACAAGTTGACCCAAAGGTTATATAAACCATTCTCTGAATAGCGAGCAATGATGCTGGTTAAATTATTCACATGGTAAAAGGACGGATTCTTCCTACTAAAGGGGTACAGAATTGTCTCCTCAAATATTTATTCCTTTTGTGAGGGAGATAAACAGAATTTAGGTTATTATTACTATAAGCCTTTAAGTGAGCAGAAAAATATGTTTTAAAAACATTAGGAGCTTGAGAGAAACCCGAGTTTTATCTTCCTTAAATTAGTTCTCTATTTATTAGCTCAGCAGGATACACCAAACTCTATCAAGTTCTCTATGTCCTTTTCATAATTTTTGTATATCTTTGACAGTAGAATATACGCTCACATTTCTCTTTCATCAGTGTAATACTGGCATGATTATGACAATTTAAAATTCAGGATCTCTAGAAACACAACCAATTTCTACTGACCAAAAAAAAAGCCAGGTTTTCTCTTACCTTCATACTATTTGATCTTTATCTTGCTGCGACAATAGCCTTCAACTAACTCTTTTATAAAACATCTTTTTTTGCTGATGCTGTGATTTTATCCAGATGGTTTTCTTTTTTTAAGTTTAATTTTAATTTTTATTAAAGTAACTCATAAACATAATTTTAGAAATCGAACAGTAATTCCCATTCTTCCTAAGTTGTATCATAATTTTTGAGTAAATCAACATTTAAGAATTTATGTTATTACAACTATGCAAATTTTTGTGGCTGAGCTAAGTAGAATAGCATAATTATTCTCTTTCTTATTCAAATTTTAAAAATATTCCTGGAGTTATTAATAGGCTCTTTAATTTTTTCTTAATTTATACAATAATTAATTCTAAATATACCAAGAATTCTATAATATGCCTCTTGAGTCTATTTTCCTCACAATTAAGTACATTAGTTTTGTTTTTTTATCAAGAATTTCTAGAGCCTCCTCCTCTCATATTGCAATGGATCGGTTGCTTTCTAGGCCTCTTGTTTTTCTTAATTAAAAAGCATCAAATTTGATGGTTAAAAATTAAAAGTTTCCTCAATGTACTTCTCTAACTTCGTCTTTCTCCACTGATATTAGAAAATAATTACGTAATTTTAACTTATTAAAGAGTTTGTTTTTAAACTTTAAAGCTTAATATCATATTAGCCTTTTCCTAAGGAATAACATTCTCTAGTATTGAGCTCAAATATATAAATCATCTAATTTCTTAATATACTACCTATTCACAAAACAAAAGCATATGCTCACTTTGACCTTATTCTCTTACTAAAGAACGTCCCTGGCTTCCTTTTCACTGTAAAACATAGCTGATAAATTTGTACCAGGGCATAACTTCACAGAGTGGTTTGTAAACCAGCCACAGTAATTTGGAGGTGATTCAACCCAGGCGAGCCTCCTTAAAAACAAGACTTTAGAAGAGGAAAAGAGGCCTGTGTAGTAGTTTGGTGGACACTAAGAGAAGGACAGTGGTGATACCAGCCTTCCTTTATTCATTCTCTCTCTCTCTCTCTCTCTCTCTCTCTCTCTCTCTCTCTCTCTCTCTCTCTCTCTCTCTCACGCTCATCCTCCAGGTGGGCAGTGAAGCCTGCAATGCTAGTAACCGCTTGGGTTTTGACCTAGCTGAGCGTGGACTGTTTTCAGTTGCTTGGCTTGTTCTTAGAGGATGAGCTAACAGGGTAGATTTGGGCCTCGGAATGTCATCTAAACAAACAAGACAGAGTAGTGTAGCAGTTCCGCCTCCAGAGAGGGGCGTGGCCTCCTTACAGTTCTCCTTTCTCCCCCACTGCCTCCTTGTACTTGAAAAGAGGCGGGATACCCCCTGACTGGTCCATCGCCCTGAGGCTGTGATTCTTTTACTTGGTTTTTCATTTTTAACTTTTTACTGAAATATCACATGATGTAGAAAACATATAAACTCATAAGTACCGCTTACAAGTGAACTGCTCAATCGTATTTCACAAACTGAACACTCCTTTGTACCCAAGCGTCTGGATGAAGAACAGAATATTCCAACATTCTAGAAAAGAAAAGGAATATGTTGACAAGACGGAAACATTTTCATAAAAGAAACCTAAATATATTCATCAAAATCAGGGTGAGGGAGGTAGTCACTCTCCCATTCATTTGCATGTTCCCACTCTGTAATACACCATTTCTAAAAATGGCTTCATGGAAGCCTTTCTAAGAGGTACTTGTATTAATGTTAAAAAGCTTTTGTGGTAATAATTTGGGGACATACTGAATTAAGGCTAGTGAAACAGGTTTATCATTTAAGGAGATTTTCACAAATTCAGACTTTGGGGCCTGCGGCCTCAGCATTCTCAAATCAGGAGAGGAATGAGGAAACAATTCCTTGTCCATTCTAGATATATTTCTAAAAATGGCAAATTTACCCTTTGACCCACTAAAAGCATCTCATTTTCATTTGTTGAACTGCATCTGGAATCTATTTCAATAGTCCTTAGGAATCAAAAATGTCTGGCCAGATCACTGTGACACAATAGAAAGTTCTGAACTTCACAGCAAATTTTGAACAAAAATGCACTATCTGAAACTCAAGCAGGATATAATCTCAGCTTCTCTTTTATCTCATGAAAAAAGTCCAAATTCCCAATGAAAAGGCTGTACTTCTTGTTCCTTTCTTTATCTCCAAAGTGAGATGGTTACAAAAAAGTTAAATATTCTATGCAAGAAATAATAATGGGAAGGAGAAATGTCAGTCCAGATGAATTTCTCTTCCCCATCTCAGACCTAGCAGAACCTGGAGAAAATAACATGACAAGAGTTACTGAAATACTAGAATATCACAAATTAATTACATAATAAGTCTGAATGCTTTCCCATCCACTTCTTTTTCCTGTTGTGTTTTGTTTTTTCCTCTAAGGGTATCAAATGTGAAAAGGGTAGCCTTATATTAAACCTGGGAGAAATGAGAGGGAATTGTGTGCTAACTTTGGAAAAACGGCCAATTAAAAAAATGAAACCTTTTGTTACCTAGGAAGCTTTTAATGCATATAAATAAACAAATTTTATGATCTTATTGAATATTAACTTCATTGGTATGTTAGTTGCCTTTGCATACTGGCAACTGATACCTGTTGAAAACAGGTTCTGGAATGCTGGCCCAGCTTATGTAAGAATGGGCCTACATCATTTGTCCTCACAAAAGTAACTCTATACTCATTTTGTTTCTTAAAAGGTGACTATCTGAACAACTACCTCTTGTGAAAAAGAGGGCAGACAAAGGTGATTTTAAAAACTGTGCTTTAATAAATGTGAATACTGAATTACACTGATTGATTATGCTTTAAAATTGTTTGTAGAGATGAATAGCCTAAATTTTTAATGGGGCATAGGACTGAGACTGAAATTATAGAGACCCCAGATCTAGAAACTTTTAAAAGTGGATCCTAAAATCTTCTTTCTCCTAGAATCCTCGATGACATTAGCGATTGAAACCTTTTCAGCTAGAACCTATACCTCTCATCATAGAGCCAAAATTAAATATAAAATATGTATACATATTTTATAATTAAATTAAATATAAATATGAAATAAAAGTGAACTTTTACTGTGGCTCCTCTCTTGCTCATTTTCCTATTCTTTCCCCTTTTTCTACCGATGGAATATTTTTTTCAATTAATATAATTAATAGTAATAGTGAAATCATTGGGCTACATTATAGTAAAGTCATTGTGCTACATTTTATATAGGCATTATATATATATATATATATGTATATATATATTTCAGAGTTAAGTAGACTATAATAGAAATCTTACAACACTGTGACTAGGAAAAAACATTCCACAACGACAAATAATTGAGTATTCATTTCCTTTCTATTTAATAAGTCCAGGGCCTAGGCTTATTGATTACACCACCTCTGTTTCTTCAATTGCCTTTGAGTAGTTATACTCTTGCCTGGGAGAACAGGGCTTATCTTGCAGGCCTCCTCGCAGGCTGAGTGAAATGGAACACAAACCCTAACTTGGGAAGTCCCTTGCCAGGTTGCCCTTATGAGGTAAGTGGTTACCAAATGTTGTGTCTCAAAGGGTTATGGGTGGGCTCATCTCTGTGCACTGACCTCTACTTTTGCAGTGATTGAACATTTTTACACCCTTCTGGGGCTTCCCCCACTGTGATTCATAGTTTGGCCATGTAATAAAAGGGTAATAGATCACGCCCTCTCCCCTGCTTCTGCTGCTGCTTCTACGGAGTGATTTGAAGTACTACAGTTGCTTTAGATGATAGTCAAACCAAGCAATCTGCTGTAAGACTGACAATCAAAAGCCCTGCCTCCTTCACATATCATAACTGCATATCTAGAAATTACTTACAAGAAAACAAAGAGTTGTTCATTTGCTTATCAAATTAAAACAACACCACCACCACCACCAAGTTGAGCATAGAAAATAAACCCAAATTCTGGGTACACTATAAGTGTCGTATCGGCCAGGCTATGATGTCCCCAACCTGACCCCTCCGCCCAAGATGATGTCTGCCTCTTGCAGACACAGCCCTGCCCAGTCCTGTGCCAATGAGAGCCAGATGTCATTCCAGTTCTTTCTCCAGAAGAGAGGGGAGAAATCAGGAAATAGTCTATTCGTAGCTCGATTCCCAGCACTTAGCCCAATGCCTGGCACAATGCCTGGCATATAAAGAACACAGTAAATATTGATTGATTGAACAAATAGGCTGCCACCCCCATGGCCAGGATCCAGTGTGACTTGGGATGGGTTTAGCCTCCTGGGGCTTCTTGCATGCACTAATCTTCAGTTGCCCTACCCACCTTTCAGACCTTGGGACAGTTCCTTTTCCCTAAGCCAAGGCCTGTTTCCAGGGTTTCTCACGTTGCCCTGAAACTCGTGATTACCAACCAACCCCTAGTCCTCATGTTGAGAAGCTCCTCTCTCCAAAGATTTGCACTGCTTCCTGCCTCATTTCTTGGACACTACTGTCAGAATCTTCTCCACGTGATGACTCAATTTTGACTCTTTTTGCCATGAGGTACTTTACTCTCATCTGTTTTGCAGTTAAAAATCCAGGTATGAAATCCACATTGATGTATTTACCATAGATTTGCTCAAAGCTCCAAAGACTTGAATCTATTTGGTCTGTTTCTTTCCTGGTTTTTGACTAGACAATCTTCCTCTCTTTCTGAAAGAAGCGGAAGTTACCTCCCTCTTAGAAGAAATGCTCCTTTCCCTTATTTGATTTTTTATGGGCTACTTCTAGTAGAGTGCTGAATCTTACCTCCCATATTTCTAGTCAATCTCCACAGTTTCTTTCCATGCCATTTCTTTTCTCCTGTTCCCATTTCTACCATATCAATTAAGGGTTTCATTAGCGCTTGCCTCAGCTATAGCAACACCTCCTACATGGTCTTCTTACTTATTATACCAGTTTATGCTGGCTCTGGCCCTTATTATCTCTGCAGCCTGGGGCAAGTTGCTTTCGCTCTAATCCCCAGTTTCTTCATCTAATAGGCATATTATGGTACACGCCTTATGGGGTTATTATAAATGTAAGCAAATGTCTTAGCTTCCCCCAGGCTATAAATCCAGCAGCTAATTAAAAATCTTAAGAGTTCTCATTCTGTCCCAAATATGTTGGGAAACCCACAAAATGAATGAACTCGGTGAATATGGAATACTCGGTGCCAGTCACTGCTCTAGGCTCTGGTGGCAGTGAGCTGGACACTGCGTCCAAGGAGTTTACATTCTAGAGAAGGAAAAGAGACACTTGTTTTTTAAAAAAAAGAAGAAGAAGAAATAAGAAAAATGACAGGACATAAAATGGTGGGAAGTGCTAGAGGGAGAAGGTTAGGGCAGGTGGTACTAGGGGATGGGGTGGTGGGAGGTGTGCAATTTTATACAGGGTGGTCTCCTTGAGAGGGTGTTGTTTGTGCAAAGATACGGAGTGCGCCATTAGCGGGCTCATCTCACCTGTGTTCTTGAATCAGTAGTGTCATCATTGTTACAATGAGCTTAGCTGACACCATGCTAACATGGTGCTCTGACAGCGCCACGGTGAGCAAGAAACCCACACCAGTGCCTCATTCACCACTCTGCGCCGTTCCCCTAGTCAACAACGCTTTTGAAAAACAGGAAGTAAGAGAGTCCATTTTTTCAGCATTAATGCTGAAGGTAAGGTGTTGCTGAACTAACTGAAGTCAGCGACCGTTACCTTGCTGCAAGTTAAGACCAAAACGTTTTCTTGCCACCACAGCTAGCCCCGTGGTGCTAGTTTTGCGGGGAAATTTAGGGCTGAATAGCCCCTGTGATGCCTGCCTGCATCCTCTTTCAAAGTGTGAAAGGAAAAGCTCTCTTCCTGGGTGCTACACTCAGTTACCTACCGGGCAACAGGCCCTAGGGCCTTACAGAGTTTCATAAAATGGTTCTTTCTAGTACATAGAGGCCCTTCTTTGTTTGCTTGTGGGAAACACACAGGGAAGCTGAGTTAGGCCCTGCCCCGTGACAGCCAGGCTAGTTGTGGCCTTTCAGGTCTAACGCCCATCGTTACCCTTGCAGACTCCTTCGTCAACAAGCTGTACTCTCCCTGAGGGCCCCACTACACCTGCCAGCAGTCTGCCTACCTGTGGAACTCCTCCCCAATTGGCTACACATGACCAAAACCCTACTGAAGCCAGGATTTGAGTTTTTCCCCCAACAAACTTCTCAGCCCTCTTGTAAATCAATGGATTCTAATCATTGCATAAAGGGAAGAGCTATTGTCTTGCTCTGCATCACAGACATTTCTGTCTTAATTCTGGCTCAGCTGGGACTTTGTATTACACAGTAACTACAAACACTATTTGTAAAGCAACTGCCATACATCTTCTATTGAGCAGATGCTCAAAAGTTAGGAACTATCATAATTATGTAGGCAGTTGAATTATGGGAACTTATACATTTACTGCTTATCATGTTTATTTTTCAAAATGCTTTACAAAATTATGCATCAATCAGAAGCAAATTCTCAAAAAAAAAAAAAGAACAACAACAACTCTTCACATATAGCTGTTTTCTTCCCTTCCTTTTCATCTAAACTTCTTAGAAGAGTAGTCTTATACTTACTCTTTCCACTTCCTCAACTTGCTTCTGTCTGGTTTCTGCCCCAACCATCCCTCTAAAATTGCTCTCACTGAAGCCACCAACTATGTCTTAATGTCATTCCATTAGGAATATGTTGGTGCGCTGGGAAGGGAAAGACACCCTCAGGGAAATGATAACTCGGGAGCAGAGAGAACTTGAGTAGAAGGGAGAGGGCAAGGGAGCAAGAGGTGAGGCCATTTTATCCAAGCTAAAAGCATGATCCAGGACCAAAGCTAAATCCAAACACTCACCTTGTCCAAGAGTCAAGCAGTCTACTCAGAAGCCAACTCACCTAAGTACAAGAGGGAGTCCAGAAACAAGCCAACTTCAAACAGGTGATAAGCTGACAAACCAAGGTAGTCCCAGAAGGAAGAGTGCAAGGAGATGGCAGCCCAAGAGGAATTCCAGACTCAGCAAAGTCACCAGCTGCATTTGGCTAGGCTCCCCTGGGTGTGCCTCATGAAAAGTCCTCACCTACAAAATCCCTTTTCAGAGATGAGAGATGGGCTCCCAGGAGCACCCCTATACTGGATATGTCAACAAAGTGCCTGCCACACCCAACTTCCTCTTCGAGATGAAACTGCCCCACCCACAGCCCCCTGCTCTGAGAAGCAGAGGTAGGTTGTTCTTTACCCAGGGATGGCTCCTGATTGGACCAGGGATTGGCCCCTGACATTAGGGCTGCCCCTCCAAAAACCAGGGCGTGAATGGAAAAGATGAGTTGGATCAATCAGATTCTCTCCTTCTGGGAATTGAACTGGGAAACAGGGAGATAAGGAGGGACTTAGCCATGGAAACTGAAGTTGAAAGGATGCCATGCCATGGAATAGGGGCCGTGGACAGTTAGGGTTATAAAAACCAAAGCTCTGAGGAAGCAGCGCAGAATAAGAAAGCAGAATATATGAATAAGCAGAAATTAGGTAGAGGAGAAAACACATGAAGAATAAACAGAATTTGTTAGTTGGAATAGGATAGAAAAAAGGAAACCTGCGAGGAATAGCTGAGAAATGGTGCGCTGCTGCATGAAGACCCTGTTATCTGGATCTACTAAAAGCCACTTTCCTGCCATTCAGATTTACTAAGGCACCTGTGTCTTCATTAGGCCAACCCCAACTTCCTGGGCTCCCTTGCTAATGTTTGTTGGGCACCTACTATGAGCTAGGCATGATTGTAGGTATTTGGGATCCAACACTGAACAAAACAGGAAAGCAGTTACAGCAAACATCACATTACTTCAGGGAGGGTCTCTGTTTCAAAGGGCCAAATTAAAACAATCCCCTGTAGTCACTCTTTCCTGTGATCCCTTTGGTGGGGTCAGCCATCGTGTCATAATGAGTCTGTTCCCTCTTGGGTACACACGTGATTAATGTTTATCTCCGCCCTCATCACTGGAGTGGCGGCTAGAGAATTAAAAGAATGTAAGCTGGGAGACTGGACGTGGAGGTAGACAGCTGATGTGTGACAATGGCGGCAGAATGGCGGGACACTCAGGCTTTCAATTCACTGGGGTTCAAAATTTGGCCCCATTACTTACTCTTTATTGATCTTTGGCGAGTCAGTTTTCTCAGCTGTACCTTGGAGGTAAAATAGTATCCTACTCATTGCACTGCTGTGAGGATTAAATGAGAAAATATATGCAAAGCATTTAGCACAGTACCTGGCCCAGAGTATGTGCTCCGTAAATGATAGCTGTTGTTGCTCTGGTGTTATTATTATCCACAATCCTCTAGCTTTCACATTTGAAATGTGCTAGGGGGAGACTTAGATGGCATCCTATACTCAAACCTTCTCTTTGTACCAGACCTTGGTACACTCATCAAAGTTCCTTTGTGTTGGTGCATAGCTTCCCAAGTACCATCTAGCCACAGAAGTATCAATAGTGCCAGGCAGAAGTGGGGTAAGAAAATGGGAAGGATGAAAACCACTGTTGCACCTGAAAGCAGTTCTGGAAGGAGGGAAACAATAAATTCTGAAAGCAAAGTCTATGGCAGCAGCGGCACGAGCTAGAGTAGCCAGTTGTCGGGGAGACATAGAAGACTGCAGGTATTCCTTAACCGTTATCCTTGTCACCCGACCAGGGATGGCGGGCAGGTGGATGTGGACTGATGGGTCCAAAGGCTCAGGCTGGAAAGCAGTGCTTTGACATGGAAGTGGGGACTCTCTTTTAACCCATCAGGGTACAAGTGACTGGAGAGGATGTTGGAGCAATGCAGGGAGGGAAGTGTGCCATCTTTATGAAACTGTCACTGCCAGAACAGAGTCATGACTGGGCAAGAGGGCAGAACAGAGATAAAAGCCCCGTAGATGGAGTCCTGAGGGTGCTTGGGGATCAGATGGAGTCACAGCTGCTCTGCAGGAAACCTGGGTTATCTTTGCTGGAGGTCCACGTGTTGTTGTGACAGTGAACCAGAACGCATGTGTTGGAGAGGACCACAGGTTGTGTTTTGGCAACAGAAGAGATAGGTGGCTGAACTGAGGCTGCATTCAGGCCTTCCTGGTGAGATGTTCACCACCCTCGTCACATAGAGGCCTTCCTCGTGTTTTCCGTCCCTCTGAGTTGCTCCCAATTAGGATCTAGATGAGGCCGACATGTTAATGTCTGAAAGACAGTTTGGGCCAATGACTATAACACTCAAGACAGAGTCTTCCAGGGCTGCATCCTTCTGCTGCCCCTTCTATCCAGGACTACATCATGGGCCATTGCTCTGTGGTTCTGCTGCTGGGTGTGTAGCCGATGGAGCACCCAAGGCACATGTGGTAAGGCAAGCCACCTGCATAGCATGAGCTGAGCTTTCAGGTTTATTTGGGCTGCGTTAGGCCACTGCAGACTGAGATTACTATCATGCCTTATGTCCTCTAGGCCTTGAAGACATCTTAAGAGCAAACAATTCTCCTCCACAAATGGGGATAATGGAGGACAGAATAGGGCTCCTCCTTGGTCAGGATGGCCCTCCACTGTGTTGCCAGCACTGGTCCCAACAGTGTAAGGTTGGACCAAGCTGGGTGCAGCCTGCCTTGAGTTAGCACACAGGTTAAAAGGAAAGACGCTGGAGCTGACTGCCCACATTCAAATGTCAGCTTTTACTTTTTAGCAACTTTTTTTACCTGTATGACCTTAGAGGAATTACACTATCTCTCTGTCTCAGTTTCCTCATCTGTAAAACAGCAACAACAGCAGCACGTACCTCATAGGATTATCAGGAGCAATAAATTTGTTCATATAGGCAAAGTCCTTAAAAGAGTGCCTGAAACAGCACCAGAGCTCTGCTACAGTGAACCCTGCTCTATAGGAACAGCTCCTGCACCACTGCTCCTCCACTGTAGTCAGAGCCAGTCCTCACAACCAATCAGCCTGAGGGTCAATCCATCCATTGACATGCAAACAGCAACCAAGGCTCAACTACAACAGGAAAGCACACACAACCCACACAAGGGACACACCTGCAGCACCCAGCTCAGGTGACCATGGAGACTGAGCTACTGGGTCCCACAGGACACCTACTACATAAGGCCAACACCACTAAGACATGTCCCAAATAAAAGAACAGAACAAAGCTCCAGAAAAAGTACTAAACAAAATGGAGACAAGCCATCTAGCAGATACAGCATTCAAAACACGGGTTATAAAGATGCTCATGATCTCAGTGAAAACTTCCAAAAAGATGTAGGAAACAAAAATGGAGATAGAAAACATCAAAAAGAACCAATCAGAAATGAAGAATACAATAACTGAAATGAAGACTACATTAGAGAGAATCAACAGTAGATGAGATGAAGCAGAGGACTGAATCAGTGATTTAGAAGATAAGGTAGCAGAAAACACCCAATCAAAATAGCAAAAAGAAAAGAGAATCCAAAAAAACGAGGATAGTTTAAGGGGCCTCTGGGACAACATCAAGTGTACCCACGTTCACATCATAGGGGTACCAGAATGAGAAAAGAGAGAGCAAAGAATTAAAAACCTATTTGAAGAAATAATGATGGAAAACTTCCCTAATCTGGTGAAGGAAATGGACATACAAGCCCAAGAAGCACAAAGAGTCCCAAACAAAATGAACCCAAAGAGGCTCCCACCAAAACACATCATAATTAATATGTCAAAGGTAAAAGACAAGAGAGAATCTTAAAAGCAGCAAGAGAAAAGCAGTTAGTTACCTACAAGGAAGCCCCCATAAGACTGTCAGCTGATTTCTCCACAGAAACTTTGCAGGTCAAAAGGGATCGGCACAAAATTTATTCAAAGTGATGAAAAGCAAAGACCTACAACCAAGATTACTCTACCCAGCAAGGCTATCATTTAGAATCAAAGCACAGATAAAGAGCTTCCCATACAAGGAAAAGCTAAAGGAGTTCATCGCCACCAAACCAGTATTACAAGAAATGTTAAAGGGACTTGAAGAAGACGAAGGAGAAGGAGAAGAAGAAAAAAGATTAAAAACATGAATAATAAAATGGCAATAACTACATATCTATCAATAATTACTTTAAATGTAAGTGGATTAAATGCTCCAATCAAAAACATAGGGGGCGCGGCCCGGTGGCTCAGGTGGTTGGAGCACTGTGCTCCTAATGCCAAGGTCACCGGTTCGATGCCCACATGGACCAATGAGCTGCGCCCTCTACAGCTAAGATTGTGAACAATGGCTCGACCTGGAGCTGGACTGCTGTGAGCACCGAAGGACGTGTGAGCTGCCGTGGGCTATTGTGTGATGGTTGCCACATGGGAGGAGGGTTGGGGTGGGGTGAGAAAGAGGAAGGAATTAAGAAGTGAAAATTGGTAGTTACAAAATAGTCACAGGGATGTAAAGTACAGCATAGGGAATATAGTCAATAATATTGTAATAATTATGTATGGTGTCAGATGGGTGCTAGATTTATCAAGGTGAGCACTTTGTAAGTTATATAAATGTCTAATCACTATGTTGTATACCTGAAACTAATATAATACTGTATGTCAACTGTAATTGAAAAATTTAAAAAAAATTTTAAAAATTTAAAAAGTAAATGCACAAAAATTATTTAAAAATTAAAAATAAATGTAAAGAAAGAAGAAGAGGGCCTGGCACACAGTAAGTTCCTGCTGGTGCTATAATGGAGCAGAGGTGAAGGGAGTCTTGAGTTGCCTGAAAAATAGTGTCAACCTCAGCACTCAGGCCAACTTCCTTCTCTTTTTTAGGAGGTCATACCTAGGTCAGTTGCACAGAAAATAACAAAATGCTATTAAGCATATCCTAGAATGTCTAGGTGTCCTCAAGTGACGAGGGGGTCTCTCACTCCAGAATCAGACACCCGATGACAATGAACTTGGTCCAGAAATGCCACAGGTTTCTGGAGACTGTGTTGGAGGTGCTGACACTCCACGTAACACATCACTGCTGGACCAGAGGATGACAGGAGGCACACTTGGTATGTGTGTAGGTATTCAAGGGTATATTAGGACATGGTCAGAGAAGTGCAAAAACCATCTGCTAGGAAGTCATGCAGGACACAGATCATTTGGTGCCGCCACGGTCAAGGGGCAACATGGTCTCTACAAACTGTCTAAACACTTCTAGAAGCAACCTTTCACTCTTTGTCTTGACAATGCAGCTAATGGAAGGCAAACAAAGTTATAGGAACCGAGAAAGTCTAATTTCATGGATCTGCAGAACTGGCCCAGGAGGAACATCCGGGGACCAGAGAGAATCAGGACCTCAGGAGCCCTAGCAGAGGCCCAGTTCTCTGATTTGCTTCTTTATAGTGTACCCCAGTGCCTTCTTGGGAGAAGTGAGGTCTAGCAGATCCCAAGACCCGTGAATTCCTTCTGAGTCTCAGGTTATGGGATTTGCCAGATAAAATATAGGATACCTAGTTGAATTTGAATTTCAGATAAACAATATTTTTTTTTAGTACAAGCATATCCCAAATGTTGTGTGGCACATACTCACACTAAAAAAAGTTTGTCGTTTTCCTGAAATTCAAATTTAACTGGGTGTCCTGCATTTTTATTTAATAAATCTGGTAACTCTCACTAGGGAGTGTGGTCATGGAAAGGTGATGGACACATGCACCCTCCAACTGAAAGCAAACAGAAGAGATGCTAAAGGATTCTGGTGCCCTCGCCTCAGAGGGACCCCAAAATACCAGCTCATTCAGTTCAAGTCACTGGCAGTGAGGCAGGTCTGGGTACTTGCTCACTCCATGGGCATCAAGGGCTCTTGCCAGCCCCTGTGATGCCCACCGTGTGGCCTTCCAGGCTATAGATGGACAGCGGTACAGCATCCTGGTTTTCCAGCAGACACAAGAAGCCCCACTGACCTAAGTGCCCTCCTGTCTCCAAATAAAAATCCTGTATTTCCATACACTGCTGGAGCTGGATTAAGAAGCCTGGCAACCACGAGGGTTCATCTGAAGACAGAGAGACTGCTCTGACAACAGGCATTGCAAGGTCTGCCCAGCAACCTGTGCTCTCAAAGCCCCATTGCCAGTAATTTGCCACATTTACAGAGAAGAGGCAGCAGCCACCCTTGGAGACCACAACTCCTCACACCCCTTCTGGAAGCTGAATTGCAGAGAATTAGCAGGAGACACAGCCTGATGGCTGGAGGGACCGTGTCTGACCGCACTGCCTCAAGTGGGAGTAGGTTGTCACCCAGAGTAGGGATGTGGTAGAAGACTGGGTTTCTTAAGCGGACAGAACCGTCCAGAACCTCTGTCCAGACATGCACACACAGGCAGAGACTCCAAAGGCCAGGTCACAAAGACTTCCCTAAATAGGTCAGAAAGTCAAAGCAGTCTCTGGAGACGGAGTTCAAAGAGAGTGAACCATTAACAGGTCACTGTTTTCAAAGTTAACACATGACAAGTCAGCACGTGACTAGCCACCTGTGGTTCATTTTTTTACTCCTAGGGTGCTGGTTGGTTACAGATGCTTCTGTGAGGTTAGAGATATTGTTAGAGATATGGATATGTCTGCCCTGCTCTTTGAGTACTCTGCAGTCTCTGATTCTCTTAGACACTCTCTTTTTGTTGTCATTCTCTACACACTTGGCTTCTGAAACTTTGCACGCTTCTGCTTTCCTCCTATCTGCTCTTCCTCTGTCTTCTTCAAGGGCTCTTCTTCGTGATTCTTAAATATCTATATTCCTCAGGTCCTGCCCTTGACGCCCTGCTCTTCTCTTTCTTTCAATGGTGTCTGGATGTTCTCATTTGCTATCATGGTTCCACCTAAGAGCACAATTGGTTGAAATGTGGGTTGTGGAGACAAAGCATTTGGGTCCTTTTTGCAACTTTCAGTGAGACCTGGGTGAAGTTTTTTGTTTTGTTTTGTTTTGTTTTTAAGTTTCTTTAAGCTTTTCATCCTTATCTACATGATAAGGATAAATACCACCAAGCAGCTTGTAGGGCTGTTGTGAGCATTGCATTTAAAAAGTATGTAAATTGCTTTGCACAGGGCCTGACATACAGTTATCATAAGTGCAATCAATAAATAATAACGATTATTTATTACGACTTATATGATGTTGAATCTCAGATCTTTGTTTCTAGCTCAGTACTCACTCAGGAACCATATTCATTTCTCCATCTGTCTACTATATAGTTCTACATGGATGGGCCAAAGACACCTCAGGTTCATTGGGTCAAAAATTAAACTGGTCCTTACTCTTTCTCAGTCTCCTCCCCTTCCCTATTCTCTACCTCAACTGTTGGCAGTTTTCATTCATCAGTCACCCAAGCTGGAATCCTGGAAGTCATCCTTCAATCCTGTCTTTTCCTTGACACTTGCCACCTACCTCAGCTCCTTATCAAATCAGTCATTAGAATCCGACAATTTTGCCTCTTCAACTCTTTCATTTTATTTTCTCCCCCCATTTCTTGAAAAAATCCTCTTGGCAAGGTAGTGATTCAAGGCCAAGGCCCTGGCTCTGAGGAAGTTTATGACTTTGGTGGCAAAGACAAACTCCTATGGTAGGTAATATTATTGTTCAGAATATTCTCTGGCCCTGCCGAAGGGGCCTATATACATCTTGGCCCCACTGACACCTGGCTTGGCTCTCAACTTTTATTGGCCAATGGAATGTGAACACTTGTGACATGTGCCAATTGTGATCAGTTCCAAGCAATTCTGAGCAGAAGCTGTAAGCATGTCATTCCACCCTTGCCCTTTTCCTCTGCTATGACACCACTATGTCCCAAACAGGGCCTGTTCCTTCAGCGTAAACCACAAAACAAGATGAAACAGGGCAAGAGCCAATACATGATATGTACACACAATATGAACATGAAATGAACCTCTTTTGTTGTCAGACACTTGGGAGCATTTGTTACTGCATCATCACCCGGACTAAACTGACGGATACAACTCCTTCCCTTCAGGATTATTCATGGAGTATTGGAAGCTAATGCACAAGGATACGGAAATCAGGCAGTGTTTCTAACAAAACAGGAAAGCTAGAGTGCTACAAAGCATCACAGATACTTCACATAGGAAAATTCTTCTTCTGCTCAGTTTCCTTTTGGCAAAGTAAGTTTTTACCATTTTGAAGATGTCTATAGGAGTTTCCAAAAGGGGCCAACAAAATCAGACTAAAAAAATAGCCTCTTGTGTGTATACGTAATGGGAAGGGGGACAAAACAAGAGCTGACTGAACTGAGACCTATCAGGGATTCAGAATTGCGTGCTGAAAGGAAATAGCCTTGCTGTGAGTTTATTTATGACCTATTTCAACATATTGGAAGAAATGTCAGCAATCTGAGGGTAGGTAGCATGTTTTGACAGAAAAACAGCTTTAATTTTCTAATTCTACCACAAGACCCAAACCAGCCGGACCATTTCTAGGGCATTCATCTGTACTTGGTGACAACATAACAGTACCACCAGGTAATAACAAATGATCACATATGTTTAACTGTGTTAACATTTCAATAGATGTTAAACAGAACATTACTCTGCCAGTTCATGTGACACATGTGTGTATTAACAGGACTCTTCAAGAGCCTAAAACAGTCTTGACTCAATACTCAATATTAAAGCAGTTTCTAAGCCTCAGCATATTGACACGTAAGGCCAGATAATTCTTTGTTGTGGGGACTGTCTGTGCATTTGTTGGATCGTTTGCAGCATCTCTGGCCTTCCCTATTAGATGCCAGTAGCACCCCCACAGTTGTGACAACTGAAAATACCTCCAGACATTGCCAAATGTTCCCGAGTTGTCTTCCTGCTCTAAAGGAATGGCGTTAGTGGTGGGAAATGAGAAACCGTGGCGTACAAAGCTGGATACCTTTTGGGTTATCTAATTAGTTCAGGTAATGAGCTCTTCACTTTGCTTATACATCAACCCAACCTTGCGCCCTTTCCTAGCAAAAGCTGTTGACTGAGTACCTACCATAGATGGTAAACATCATTTGCATCGTCATTATTGCAGGGACATTCAGCACTTGGCTTTGGTGTCAGACAGCTTGGGTTAGAATCCTGGCTCTGCTACTGTATTTCCCTGAAAATAAGACCTAACTGGAAAATAAGCCCTAGTATGATTTTTCAGGATGGCATCCCCTGAACATAAGCCCTAATGCATCTTTTGGAGCAAAACTTAATATAAGACCCAGTCTTATTTTCGGGGAAACACGGTATTTGTTTGCTGTGTGACCTGGGGTAAGTTGCTTTACCTCTCTGCCATTGTTTCCTCATCTATAAAATGAAATAACATACTGTAGAGGAAATAACAATGGGTTGTTGGGAAAACTCAGTCAATGCTCATAAGGAATTTAGAACTGAGCCTAGGGTACAGAAAACAGTCAGTAGATGTCTAGTGATATTCTTAGCTCTTACAACAACCCTGCAACTTAGGCAATATTATCTCTATTTTACACACGTGGAAGAGAATATTCACGGAAATTAAGTCCCAAATCCCACAGCTGCTAAGTTACTTGGCCGGTAAGAAAAGGAATCATGATTCAAACTCCAGAACTGAAGTGTTTCTCACTTGGGTGAAGTGAGGGTGAAGACAGGTTATGTTAAACCTGGGAGGAAGGGTTTTCTTTCAGGCATAAAACTTGGGATGCGCCCACTTGGCTTGTTGTGTTTGTATGGAGTAATGGAAAGACCCACTGAACAAGAGGTGGTAAAATGCCCTTTACCACTGACTAGTTGTGAGAATGTGGGCAAGTCTCTCGAACATCCTGAGGCTGTTTACTCATCTGCAAAATGGACACAAAAACACCTGCTCTGCCTTCTTCACGGGTGATGGTCAGAGTGATGTGGGAAAAACCCTGCAGCTGAGCGCTGTCAAACTACATGTGCTCGACAAATGTAAGAGTGCAGGGTAACGCTCTGGGCAGCTTTGTGCTGTCAGGTAGGCATTTCTCAGACCTCTTCTTCCCTTGGTGGTGTCATTGGGTCTCGGCTGCAGCAGGCAGCCCTGCAGGCCCCATGTGCACGCAGCGGGCAGAGGCTGGCCCTTCTCCCCCCTGGTTCCAGCATGGGCAATCTGGGAGGTGACCCCAACATGGAGGCAGCAGCTGCTGCTTATCTGTAGTTAGTCAGCCACCCAGACAGATGAGGTGTCCGTGGCGACCTTCCTGCCTCAGTGAGTGTGGGAACTCGGGGCTTCCCAAAGCCAGGGGGTGGGAACATAAACAAAATGGCCCCGTTGAAGGTCCCGCCTCGCCTCCTCCCTCCAGCTGCCCTGACCTAGGAGGAGGCCTGACAGATCATCCAGGCACCACTCGCCGAGGGTGCAGAGGGCAAAAACTTGGGGCTCTGGGGTGCCAAGGTTGCTCTACCTCCTGGCACGATTCTGATGTCCCCCTCCCCCCCCAGTTGGACGCTTCCTGTCAAAAGTCCCATCACGGCCATCCTTTGCTGTCAACACGGCAGAGTCAGAAATATATCAACCTGGTGGAAACTCCTCTCCCTCGTCCCTCGGCAGGTTTATCACTGTGTTCCGCGGAGTGAGTGCTTCCTGGTTAGCCATCCGTAGAGAGCAGGAGTCCCAATCTCTTTCTAGCAAAAGGCAGCAAGCAAGAGGCACTTTGGGAACAGTGGCTCATGCTCCGCCCCCTTTCATTTGCCCGCAGGAGGCGTGGCCTCGCCTTGGGCTCCTCAGAATGAACACCTGTGCTAACTCTTTACCTTGCTTTACGTCTCCATGCTTTTCCTGCGTGTTGGAGTCTTTCTTCTCAATCCCTTTCAGTTGCCCAGCTCTACGTTTCCTCACTCCTCCAATAGCAACACTCAGAGTGATTCTGTCGCAAAATGATGAAGCATTTTAAGTCCATGTTCCTACCTTTCTACTTTTTTCTTAGTCTCGTACCTCTCCATCCTTCTATGGGCCAGCACCTGCTCTGCTCTTAACAAATGTGCCAGACATCATCAAGGTGCTGGGGACACATCAGCCAGCAAGCGAGATAAAGTGATGATGTCCTGTTGCCTACATTCTAGCTGGGAAGACAGAGCATGCGGAGAACTCAACGTGAATAGTTCAGCGGCTTGTGGTGCAAGGTCTGGGCCGGGCCTTCCACCTCCAGCAGCGAGTGCTTCGCTTCTCAACAGCTCTGCCTCCTCACCCACCATGAAACCTGTCATATGTGCTCTTCCTCTGGGGCTCTGCGTTTTCCTTCTGTGACTGCAGTCTCGACTGGTAATTTCGTAAAATGGGCTTGGAGTCCGGAGATGTAGATTCGTAATGGAATTCTACCACTTAACTGTACCACCTGAGCAAGTGACTCAGCTTCTCTGAGCTGTGCTTCCTCCTGAGTAATACAGGCTAGTGAGATGCTAGTTGGGACCCTGGATAATGTTTACTCTTTGCCAGACCCAATGCCAGGTGCCTTTTGTAGATTATTGCATTTAATTCTCACACACATTATGAGGCAGGTAGTATTTATATCCTTCTCTATCCTTCTCAAAGGATTCTTGGGAAGTGTGAGTGTGACAAAACGGTGCTTCGTCACCATGAAGGGTTAATGCAAACCTGCAAGAATATGACCACGGTGTCCAGCAAGTGCATATGCGATGACTAAATTTATTTGTTCGATGCCACAGCGATTCTGGGCTGTACGTAATTAAATGAGGTTCACTTTTTTGTGTCTGCCTCCCAAACTTTTGTGTCTGCCTCCCAAGCAAACCAAGCAAAAAGCAGTAGCAAGAATGAGAAATGTTGTCATCACCACGGAGCTAATTGCACGAAGTGCCAAACCACCGAAGGGAGAATCCCACAGATGTGACCCCGAACCTCAGAAATTTACAGTCGGATGACTACCCTTCACCACTGCCTGGAACACATGTGAAGACAACACAGTAAAAGTTCCAAATCAGTTCGTGAAGACACACTGCGGGTGTATCAAACTTACTGCCCACCAGGGGTAGAGGTCTTTCAGGAGGCTGAGTGAGCTGGGAGAAATTCATAACCTTCTAGCAGAATCCAAGGTTGGGGCTGAAGCCAGAGTGTCTAAGGCTCTTGGTATTTTCCTTAGGACATGTCTCTCCACTTTCTGTCACTTTATCACAGCATTTCTGTCCCTCTAAACCCCGATTCTGGGAAGTTAGTTGTACGTGATAGATGCACGATCATAATAATGACAGAATGTTAAATTCTCAGTTTCTGAAAACACGGCTATGTCTAAGAGCCTAATATGAATATGTGTGTGTGCATGTGTGTGTGTTGATGTGTGTGGGTATTTGTGCGAGTGCTATGAGAGGGTGCGAGTCGCTTCCTACATTTAACACTCCCCCACTTGGCAAGAAGTGGCGCTGGCCCCTTTAAAAGCTGCCGATGTGGGAGACCGGACTAAAAACAAAAGAGGTGAAAGAGGATAACTGAGGATGCTTACAGCTTACAGGTCAGATGATAAGCGACGACGAACAAGAAAGTCAATGAGCTGAAAATGACTCAGATCCAGATACCTCCTCTGGATAATACTCCCTGTAAACGATTGTTGTAAACATCTGTTTAAACGCCTTTGAAATGCTTTGAGCTTTCATATCCATTTCCCCTCACAGGAGAAGTGGTCTATCTTAGGAGTTAGAGCACATTCTGGGTTCAAATCCTGCCACTTACTAGCTGAATGATATTGGGCAAGTCGTAGTATCTTCGCCTCTATTTCTTCACCGCTAATATGGGAAAAGTACTATCTACCTCACGGAGTTCTTATACAGAGAAAGGAAAATAAAATGTGGCAAATGTTTTGCATTCAATATTTAGCAAATGACCACTTGATAATATTTTATAAGGGACAACACAGACGCCCAGAAAGGTTAACTTCCTCTCCTGGATCCCCCCAGCTGTTTAGTCGCAGGGCCAGGGGGAGCAGTCAGGCATCCCATCTCTAGCCCAGGGTTCTTTCTTCTCAACCACGTGGAGCACCCATCCCACACTGAAATAATTCTCCAGGTTACAAGTGATTTTTCATGCGTAACCTCTTTAATTTGCACTTCTCTGCCACATCCACGCATTAGCAAGCGCAGAACTCAGAAGCAAAGGTTTGTGTAGGAACTTCTGGGAAATTAAGCTAGAGCTGGGGTGGACCGAGGAGACCCCAAAGAGCTGGGAAATAGAGAGAGAGAGAAAGAGAGAAAAAGACACCCTGTCCCACACCCTTCAATTGTGGACATGTGGATTATTTACTTTGGGGATTGATGTGACACAATCTTTAATTCCAGTTGGCTACACTCTGCCACTTCCCTCCACCATTAGTGGGTGTGTGTTCAAGCAATGTAAACTCCGGAAAGTAACACAAAACCGGGAAAGTAAATCTGCTTCTTTCACCTCTCACCCCACATCAGCCTCCTCCCCTCTTTTTATTTCACTCCCCTCAAGTTTTAGAAAACCAGAGATAAAGGAGTTCTCAATGATCTTTGCTCAACTCCCATTATGAAAATAATAGAAAGACAGCTGGGCAAGGAGTCAGGAAACCAGGGGCTGTCGTCCAGGTAGGGCATTGGTTCACTGTGGGCACTTAGACAAGTTAAATCAGTTCTTCAGGCTTTGCTTCCTTATCTGTACTATGAAAAGAGCATTTACTGAGCATCTACTTTGTGCCAATTGCCTCCAGTTACCTCACTTTATTTAGTCCTTTAAAATAACCCTACTCCATAGGAATTTGTATCTGTATTATGCAAATGGGAAAATAAAGGGGCGGGGAAGCTAAGTAAATTGCCTCAGGCCCAGGTGGCAGAGAGGAACCTGAGCTGAAATTTGAACCTATGGCCATCTGAATCCAAATTTTATCTTGTCCTAGTAATCCACTACAATCTCTAATGCTCCTTCCTGTTCTAATATTACGCTGTTCTGTGAACACAGTCAGTCAATGGCTGGCTGAGTTTGTTCCGGTGAGTCATCCCTCCGTGGCTTGGGGTCTTATGCTGAGTAGGCAGAGGCGGTGAGGGGATTTACTACCGTCTCTTCCTCATTTGGTCAGCTATTATGTCAACTGTCCACCCTCATATCAGAAGTAGTTTCATCACCATCAATGGAAATTTGATACTTGCCTTTATCTTAAATGCACCTGGCAAGAAGAAAAACATTTCCCTGGAAGCCCTTCCCTTATCTTCCCTTGGAAGCTTAATATTTATATAACTGACTTCACCTTCCATTGTTGGAGACTGTTCATTAATAAACCAAAGGTATTTCACACCTCTGTATTTAAGAGATTATAACCCATACAGAGTCAGGGAGTAGTGTGAAAGGTGTTTGATTCCTGGGAAGAGGATGGATGAGAATATTGGACATGAAAATACAGGACGTGGAGTAACCAGCTAATCACCATCGTAACAGAGATTTGCCCTTCTCCCTCCTATTGTCCGGTGCCTCTGAATTTGGACTCAAATAAGAACTCAACATGTCTCAGCTGTAACTTCACCGCACAGCAGCCGAAAGAGGGAAGTTCAGTGGAGGGCACCCTACTCTGTGGGAGGAGAGACAGAAATACTAAGTGCTACCTATACCTTCGGTGGTCAACCAGGTATATCATCGAACCTAGTTCCTTCACACTGTAGCTATGATCTCTAAAGGTAAGGATGACGTTTGTTTTATTTTGTTGTGGTATCCTAAGGCTAGGCCAGTGCCTAGCACATAGTAGGTGCTCAATAAATATGTGTTAAATAATGAACAAGATAAGGCAAGCCAACAGGGAAGATAATTAGGGGAACCTAGGCCATCACTGGGTTACATGTAAGTCAGCAATTTAAATCTACCTAAGTCATGTGACATCAGCTCCTTGAGAGCAGTGAGCGTATTTTATTCATCTTTGTGTTCCCTAGAATGTAGCCTGGTATAATAGGGGCTCAACCATTTCTATGGAATTGAATCATCTTTAGGGACTCCTATGACTGTGTAGTTAAAACATCCTAGAAGGTGGTATGGTGGGGGGATGAAAGAGAGGGTAAGCGATTTGAAGGTGACAATGGAAGGACGATCCCAATGACCGTATAATCAAGGTTGGTATTAATGGAAGCCAAGGTCCCAGCGAGGAGTGACGCGCTTGCTGGTGAAGCTGCAACAAACGTTGTCCAGGGAAGGGTTGTGACAACCAAGTCCTCACGTCGCGGCTCCATGAGTGCCAAGTGAGTCCATTCACATCGGCAATTTCCAGAAAGTGATTTCCCCAACAGCCCACTCGGTTTTGCCTCCATCATCTCCTAGAAGTCCAAAACACCACAAGGCTTACTCATCAGGTTCCTTTCTCTTTTTTCCTCTTCTCATATACAGCCACTTCCGGAGTTCATGAGTCTGAGGAGGAATGCCAGCGTCTGCCCTCCTGAACCCCCGTACCACATCCCTCTTCCTCTCCAATTACAACTTCTCACCAAAGCGTTGGGGGAGGGAGTCTTCACTTACCCATGACTCCTCTCCTTGCCCTGGTCTCCTAAAGATGACCACGCTTAGGGATTCCAAGGTCATTTCCTCTTCTACACTGTCATTGCCATGACAGACACCTTGTACGAAAGAGGAGACAAACATCCTTTTCAATCGTTAGTGGGACACCTCCTCTGGCTAAGAAGGCATCTCATTGTGCAAGAAGCCCAGCAGCAGGAGGGAAGAAGACTCGGTAATGCTTCATAGATTTCGGTTTGTGAGGTCAACTTAGAGAGGGACTCCAACTTGGCCTGAATAGAAACAAATTAATGGCTTTGGTGTGGGTGAGTGGGGCTCGTTTAAGGTCTGGAGGGAGCCATGTCCTACATCGCTGAATAAGACAGACAGGAAATATTCTTGAATGGAGCAAGAATGTGAGAAACATTTGGATGAGACAAAACAAAAAACAGAGAGCTTTAAAGTCCACATGGAAGGTTTTGGAAGATAAGAATAATTAACCTTATCCACTCAGCACTCTTCTAGGTTCTATACCTGTGTTACTCTATTTAGTCTTCACAGCAAGTCTATGAGGTAGATATTAGTATTAGCCCCATTTTACAGATGAGGAAACCAAGGCACAAAGTTATACAGTAACTTACCCAAGGTCACCTACAACTAAGTGGTCAAGAAAGCTGGAATTTGAGGCTTAAGCTCTACACTCTACTAACATTTATTCAGCACTAACTGTGTAGTAGGTAGTATGCTTTAGTCCAGATCTGGGGTGACCCCAGGAGACCCAAAGAGCTGTGGGTGACAGGAAAAACAAAAAACAAAAAAATTCCTGTCACATCCCCTTGAATTGTCAACATGCGGATTATTTACTTTGTGAATTGATTTACTTTGCGATTTGGGTGACACGATCTTTAAGCCCTTGTTTTTTTATACACATCCTTCCCACAAAATATTTGTATCTACACACTGGAAGTGTGTATATGTTGTGGTATTTATATACTCAAATATAATTTACCATTTGTCTTCAAGATCATGCCTCATTCTTACCTCTAGTATTTAGCATGGTTTCCATTAGCTCTTCCTGAGAGGCAAGGAGCCAATCCTTCCATTTTTCAGACTGTGAAAGTGGTTTGGAGGAGGTCAATGACTTGAGCAAGGTCAAAGGTCAAGTTAGCGGCATTTGGCTTAAATCAGGATCAATAACCTCTGTCCCTCCAGCCTGATCCTTAAAGGGGCTGCCTGTCCCGGGGCCTGGGCCACATTCCAAATTGGGTAATCTGGTGCATACTGCCTGTTTGAAATTCCCCTTGTGGTTTTGCTCACATCTGGTGTTTTTCACTTCTCTTTCTAAACACGTGCTTTGATCCTACTGCTGCTACAGCAGAAAGATGCCCATGGTTCCAAGGAGCACAGTTAACTTAGTGAGAGGTGAAAGATACTCCTCTCAAGGGGACTTCTAAAAATAAACAGTACCAGAGCCTCACCATGTCATGCTTGAAGCACTTCCCGGAAACCCCCAGATGTAGAGCCGGCTACAGAGTCTCTCTACAGCCCCCAAACCTCTAATGTTCCTGGACTCCTCGTCCGCCCACCCCACCCCAGCTCCGCTCAAATGTCCAACAGCTTTGAAGTCTTATTGTTCTTCTTATTGGTCATTCTCAGAGTAGACAAGGATGATAAACGTCTTCCATAAGAGTTCTGTGGTCATATTTCTCTCACACATGCTGAGCTGAGAGCCATGTATATTTACTTCCAGAGAAACCTTATCTACAGCTCACTTTCCTGTTGTATTTATGTTATCAAACTCAGTTACTCATTCTGCTCCTTACCCTATCTTAGTAAGGTCTGTTTCTTAATTAGAAACGTATTTTTCCATTATAATGAAAAATCTTAGGGAAATAGAGAATAAGAAAAAAAAATCCACAACCCTTGTATTCTCACATAAATGTTATGAATTCCATGGTGTGTTTTCTTCCAGGCTTATTTTCCTTGTATGTGTATTTTTTGTTGTTGTTTACTTCTTTTTACACAGCCAGAATCATAAGTAACATGCAATTTTGGTGTTCTCTTCTTTTCACTATTTAATATTATATTATGTTTTCTCATGTTACTACAGATGTTGCAGATACAAAATGAAAGAGGAAATGTAGGTTTTAGCAAGGGGAGTGGGCAAAAGCGATCAAAGATCTCAACATAAAGGAATGGATTGTTACTATCATTTGTGGGGACCCAATTCTTACCTCAATTGCTGAGATGGGAATAGAGAAGGCATAGCTGAGTACAAAGAAGCAAAACAGTCCCGAAATTTTGAAAACCGAAGATTAATTTGACGTCACAAAGGACTAAATTCAAGACTCAAGACAAATAACCCTCCTTGCTGAGCTAAGTCAGAGGCACGGCTAAATGTTTTGGTAGCATCTACCTAAACAGTATCCAGCAAAGAACACCTTCTCATAGATACGGCCAGAAAGAGGGATGTTTGGGAAGCACCACTCCTGGGGAAAGAACATCTTCCCATGGGCTGTGGAAAGTTAGAAGCAAGTTACATTGCCCACTCCTTTCCCGGAGGGTTTCTAGAGAAGAGATGCAGAGGGAGGGCATCCTTCATGTCAGAGGGGATTTTTAGCTTCCTGACTGTGTGTTCTACTTTATCTTGGTCCCTCTTTCCTTTTCAGTTGTGCCATCAGACACCCACCCTGAACTAAGAAATACTACCCCACACGGATTAAGTTGTCCTCATTGAACCAACCTTCCTCTCCAGTCAACCTTTCAGGCCAACCTCTCTTGCTTTTCTTTGCTGACCCTCCCAAACGCAAGGCGTCCAGCCAGCTCCCTCGTGCCATGTCACCGTCCACCTTCGCCCTCACCACACACAGAAGCCCGGGCTGAGCAGCCATGGCGGAGCCTTCTTTTAAGAACTGAGCCCCCCCCCCCCCAAGGATGAGTGCTGGGCTTTATTCTTTGGAGCTGCTGTCCTGTCTCTAGGGACACCAACTGACCTACTATGTGTCAGGCCCTTTAATCCTTACAACAATGCTGGAAGAGTGATATGGCTCTTCTCAAATAACAGCTGAGGAAACTGGAACCCAGGATTTGTCTATATAATAATATGTAACATTGTAGAGATGGAAGAGAATTGAGAAAATACCCAAAAGTGCAGAAAAAAATACAAAGCAAAATTACCCATCATCCACCCTCCCAAAAGAAACACTGTTAATGTGTGTGTGTGTGTGTGTGTGTGTGTGAGAGAGAGAGAGAGAGAGAGAGAGAGAGAGAGAGAGAGAGAGAGAGAGAGAGAGAGAGAGAAGGATAATCCATAGCATTGATGACACAGGTTTTGGATTATACTATTTCTTTTAGTTTACAAGGGCTGCCACAACAATGTACCACAAACGGAGTGGCTTAAACAACAGAAATTTGTTGTCTCACGGTTTTGGAGGCTGGAAGTCTGAGATGAAGGTGAGTAGGGCTGGATCCTTCTGAGGGTTGTCAGGAGGGAGAATCTGTCCTCCAGGCCTTTCCCCTCGCTGCTGGCGGTTTGCTGGCAATCTTTGTTTTCCCTTGGCTTCTGCTGCAAACTCTGTCTTCATCTTCACATGTTCTCCCTGTGTGCTCGGCCGCCTCTCCACATGGCATTCTTTTTACAAAAACAACAGTCGTATTGGATTAGGGACCCACCCTACTCCAGGATGACTTCATCTTAATTGAATAATTACATTTACGATAACCCTATTTCCAAATAAAGGCGAATTATGAGGTAACCGAGGTTAGGACTTCAAGGTATGAATTGGGGTGGGTGGGGGCGACAGTGCAACCCGTAGCAACTATTTATATAGTATTTCATTTTTCCCTCCCCCGACACCCCTCATTTACCATTCTGTCATGACCGTTTTCTGGGACAGGTACATTTTTGTCTGGGAAAGGTTCTGGAATGTGCTGAGGGCATATGTTGGCAGGGAGAAGAAAGCCTGAGTGGGGTACCACCTTGGGGAGCAGCCCAAAGCCATGGGGGGCCGGCAGGAAATGAGAAGGAAGGGCAGGAGAGCTGTCAGAACACTGGCTATCATCATGGTCGTCTACCTCACAGGTTTTCTGAGGGCTTCTCAGAAACATGTGTGAGGAAAGCAAAGCTGCCAGGACCGCCCAGTCTCCTCCGTGAGTCCCCCACCCACATACCATTATTTAGGTTGGAAGAAATCCTGGAAGGAAGACGCAAGAGAAACCATAGAAACAGTCAAGAGGGGATAAATGTAAGGGAAGTTTTGGAAGGCGAATGTAGAAGATTTGTCAACTGGGAAGCACTATAATATAATTAAGAAGTCCTACATAGAGTCAGAGGAAAGTATTTTCAAATTCTCGCTTTCACACTCATTTTACTGCAAGATCTTGGGCATTACTTCTGAGTCTGTCTCTAAGCTTCAAATTCCTCCCCTGAGAATAGTGCTTATTCACAGTGTTGTTGTGAGAATAAAAATGAGGTGATATATGTGAAGTACTTACTGTAGTGCCTGGCGTGAAGGAAGCGCTTCATTCATTCATTCACTCATTCATTCAACAAATACTTGGTGTGTATACTTCCAGGGACTGTGTTGAATGCCAAATATACGGTGGCAAACAAAACTGACATGGTTCCTGTCCTCATGGAACTTGCACTTTGGAAATAAAGGCACGTATTAAACAAACATACAACTAAACTCGATAATTATAAACTGTAAAAATAATTGGAAGAAAACAACTGATTTCTAAGATGGAAAAGTGGGAAAATGTAGTTTCGTGGAGGTGGGGACGGGAGGGGAGCATGCTGAGGAAGTGACAGTAAGCTGAGACCTGAAAGTCAAGTTGGAAATAGCCAGCTGGAGGGGTGGGGTGGGGAAGAGGGTAGCAGGTAGAAGGAACAGGGCCTAAGGCAATAAGAGCTGGGTGCGTTAGAGGAACTGAAAGAAACATCAGTGCGACTGGAGTGTGTCTTGGGGGGAGGTGGGGGGAATTCAGAGACACAGCGAGGAGAGGCTTTAAAAATCAAAGGCTTCGCTTCTTGTAGGTGTATACATATATATATATATATACACACACACACACATATATATACATATATACATATATATATATAAACTTGTAGTTGACATTCATTATTGTTCAGGTTCAGCTTACAGGTGTACAGTGCAGTGATAAACATCTAACTATTACTTTGTTTTGTGCACCTAAAACTAATAATAATAAAAAAATAAATGGTGCTGGGAAAATTGGAAAGCCACGTGCAAAAGAATAAAGTAGACTGCAATCTGTCAAACAAAAAAAAAATCAAAGGCTTAGAGAGGTTGAGGAGGAGGAAGACTGCACAGGACCAAGGGGTTTAGAAAGTAAGAAGTCCTCTGAGACCTGGGAGGTAGCGGGTTCAGGGCCATGGTCAGCGTGGAAGACAGCGTGTGGTGAGGAAGTAAGGAAGTTAGCATAGGTTCTTTTGAGAAGTATTATGACGAAGGAAAAGAGAGTTGGAGGTGATAGCAAAAGGCAGAATTTCTTCTTTGTTCATTTCTATTTTAGATGGGGGAGTTTTTGAGCATTTTTCCAGGCTGAAGAGAAGGATTCAGCAGAGAGATTGAAGACAGGAAGAGCAAGTCTGCTTTCAGGCCGCTGCATTCCCATGGGTATTTTGTCTGCAATTAGAAAGTGGTAGACTGGTGTCTTGACAGGGCCACAGACCTAACCAATGTGATTTCAATCATAGATATGGTTAATGAAAGCTCTGTAAAGGTAAAAGGGTTTAAGAAGTACAAATTGCCAGTTAGAAAAATAGTCAAGGGGATGTCAAAGTACAGCATAGGGAATATAGTCAGTAATATTGTAATAAACACGTATGGTGTCAGACGGTTACTAGACTTAACGAGGTGATCACTTCGTAAGGTATATAAATGTCTAATCACTGTGTTGTGTACCTGAAACTAATATAATATTATATGTCAACTGTAATTGAAAAACAAATTTAAAAAAAAACCTCTGTACAAAACATTTTTATGTTTTTTTAAAATTAAAACTATGTCAAAATAGTCACATTTTTAAATTCCGGATTTTAAGGCAACAAGCATTTAAAGTAAAATTTAAAGAAATTCGTATCCAGACACAATTAAGAATTTATTCCACTGACACTGCAGGGCCATTGATAGCTCCCTTTAATGAAATCCAGGTTTCAGTTTTGAATTTGATCTAATCCTTTCTTGGCACTTACCTTGGAACATTTCCTTGGATCCAAACCCTTCTAGGGCAGTCCCAGATTTCAGGGCAGTTTGGCATCAACAGCAATTTTAAAGATTGTTAAAGTCTGAATTTCCCAGCTGCTCCTATGTTTTTTTTTCCCTTCCTCACTAGGAGATGAAAAGCCAAAAGCCCTGCTGGGCTGATGGACTCAAGGAACAAGAAAGTTTCCCTTGAGCTACCCAGCTCCCTTCTCAGCTGGGAGTGATGCGATTTCCACCTCACCTCCTCCCTTTTTCATGCAGCAGAAGAAAAAAGATAAATTACTGTTTTTTATTTAGTTATTGATATCAAAATGAAATATGCACATAGTGTACAGAATCGAATAGTTCTTCATTACAGTGCTCCCCTTCTTCACTTAGTCCCATTACTCACTCCTCAGAGGAAATCACTACTAGTACTTGAATCCTTTTTTTTTTTTAGGACTCTCCCTATCTCTAAGTAGCTACTTCCTAATTTTATTTATTGACTTCCCCCTGTGGAAAATGGATATTTAGCTTTCAGCCGTTCCCACACCACACACACATATTTTTCTCGGGCTTATATATACCTATGACATTATTAGATTGATATTCAGTGTTTATATTATTTTAACCAAAGAAATCCTATTTACAGTTGTGTTGTATAATAAATTATGATCACTTTCCTGAAAAATATTTTGCTTTCTCTGGAGTCAATAACTGTCCCGTACAATATTTTACTTTTGCCTAGATTTTCCTCTGCATATGTCACTAATTTAATCCCTACTCTCCCCCACTTGTTTAAGTCTCCTCTCAAAATGTTCAGACAAATTTGGTATTCAATGAATTTTTCTTAAAGAAAGTTTTTCCAGAGCCTTCTGATCTGCTTCTAGCTGGGCTGATTGATCTCTAGGCTTGTCGTTATGGCTGTCACCTTGGGATCTCCCTTCACCTGTTATGTTGAAAACCCTGGTTCTTGGATTCCGCCTCTTCCTCTTTCTCGATTCACTCCATTGTTTTGGTGGAGTGCATCCTCCAGTATTTCCTCACAAAGAGTGGAGGGAAGATATAAGATGCCATGGGTGGCCTGCCCAAACTCTCTGGGCACCTACCACATCCATGCATTCTAATTTACCAGCACAAATGTCTCTTCGAAAAAAGTCCTGGAGGTACACACTGTTCCCCAAGAAAGTCCTGTTCCCCTTCCCCAATAAAATCTTAAACAGACAAACAAACAAACAAACAAACACAAATGTCTCTTCCCCTGAAAGCTTTTCCTGGCCACTGCAGGTTTGCTCAGGAAGTCGTGAGGAATTAACCCCTTCCTCCCTGGAAGCAGCCCTTAACCAATGGCTGATGAGAGTTAGTAAATAAGTACCCCAGTTTCCTCAGCCCTGAGTGGGGATAACTTTGAGGCTTGATTTCTCTACTGGTCTCCAGGGTTCCCTGGAGGAATTAAGTACCAATTGTTCACAGTAAGTTGCTGGATATATCGGCTCCTTGTTTCACATCCTCCCTGCCTTACAGGTATTTCTGGGGATCACCTCCTGAATAAACTACTTTTGCTCTTACATCTTCTATTTTTCCACCTCTTCTCCTTTTGCTTTACTTTCTACTTTGCAAATCTGCTACTGAGTTGTTTCTAAATTTCTGCAATCATATTTAAATTTCTAAGATCTCTTTTTTGTTCTTAAATGTTCCTTTAAAAAAATAACATTTGGTTTTTGTTTCATGCGTGCACTATTCCCTCTTATCTCTCTGAGGATATTAATATTTCTTGTTTTCTTTTTCTCTCAGAAATACCGCTGTTTTCAAATGATCTTTAGGGTATTTCTCGCCCGGGTGTCAGGTTCCCAGAGGAAGGTTTCTTAATCTCTTGGCTGGATATCAGAGTCCATGACCTATGTGAGAGAAGAAGGCAGGGGGTCTCTAGGTAATCTTTTTTTTCCAGTATGTTGTCCTTTCGCACAACTATGCCTGGTCCTCCCTCTTTTTCACTCTCCCACCACAAGAAAAACCTCCATTCTTTGGTCATTGTGTGGAGGGGGCAGCCCAGACACAGAAGCAAGGAGACGTGGGGTTCTGGGGACCTCGATGCTTCTTGAACTAACTTTCAACTTATCCCACTGTTTTTAGCCACAGCTTTACTAGCAAAGTACTCACAAATGTACTTGGTGCCACCAACTGCTGAGCACATGGAGGATTCTCAAACGCAAAGCAAGTTGCTTTAGCTTTCTCTTTTGGCTTAGAATTCAGCTTTCTCAGATCTGTTGATTCACTTACCACTCATTCATCTACATTCCAGCTTTTAAAATTATCCTGCTACCGTTTCTTTCAGATTCTCTTTGTCCTTGTAGCTGTATTCTAGAAAAAACTTTATTTACCTAAATTCTTACTTGCTTACACATGCATCAAGAAACTCTAGAAACACACCTGAGAAACTAGTAACAGTGCTTAGTAACGGATAGGAAGAAGGTGGGACCTGGGCCCGTGGGGCACGTGGATGAGGGAAACGTTTTGTGTCTTTTTACTTTTCTTTTTGGTTTTGGTATTACTTCATCACACATTCACATTTGGTTGAATTCCAGGAGGGAGTGGAGTACAATGTATGTGTTTAATCTGCTGTCTTTAACCAGAAATCTCAAGTGTTATTTTTCTAAATTAGCAGCTTCAATGTTGAAACCATGAGACGCTTCCCAATCCAAAGCCATTCTAAGCGAATTCAGAAGTCCAAAACAAAAATATGAACAAATTTGACCCTGTGAAAATGAAAGATTTCTGTGAGGCAAAAGAAAAAGAAAGAGAAAAGAAAGAAGAAAAGAAAAGAAAATCAAATAAAGTAAACAAAGTCAGAACACTAAAAATGAATTGGGAAAAAGTATTTGCAACAAATACTAAAAAGGGCTAAAAATATGGAGTTCTCACAAAAGAATTAAAAACAGATCAAAATCAAAAAGAAAACAATCGCAAAGGACACAGATAGAATATATTGATAAATCAATACAAATGGCTTTTAAATATAAGAAAAATACTCAGTCTCACTCTTGGTTTTAAAAGTGAGAATTGAAACAACGAGAAACCATTTGTTACCTACCAGAATGGCAACATTATAAAAATCTGACAATACAATATTGCTGAGGTAAGGATAAGGGAAGATAGGACGTCTAAAACATTTTTAGTAAGGTTAAAAATTGGTGCAGTCTCTTTGTACTATGGTTTGGTAGTATCTGTCAAAATTTAAAAAGCTACACAGTTTGACCCAGAAATTTATCCTATAAATATGCTTGCACTGGGCATTAAGACATATTTAAGACATATTTGCAAGGATACTCATCATGGCCTTATTTGTAGTCATACAAACTGTAAGCAACCCAACTGTTCACAGTAGGAGACTAACTACATACACAGATTGTAGTATATTCATTCAATACACTGCATGGAATACAAAGCAGCCATTAAAAAGAATGACGCCTTTATATTTATGGAATAATCTCCAATGTGTATTGTGACGTTTCAAAGCAAGATATGGAACAGACATGTATGGAATAACTTCATTTCTGTGTTTGGTGGTTTTTCAAGTCTTTTTTCTTAGATATATAGATATGCTTACATACACACAGACTGTCTCTGGAGGAATACATAAGAAACTAGCGATTATAGCTACCTATAGAAAGGGGAACTGGAAGAGGTCAAGAAAGGGAAGGAAACTTGCTTTTTTTTTTTTGTTAATACATTTTTTTTAACCTTTTCTTTTTTTAACCAAGTACATGTTTAAAAAAAATAATGGATGCGTTAGTCAGGGGTTTGGGTTGCAAGCAACAGAAACAAAGTCTTGTTAATTTATGCAGAAAATGAATCTATGAAAGGATATTGGACAGTTCACAGGTTCTCCAGGAGGACTGGAGACTCAGGTTGAGAGGTCACATATCCAGAAACAACTTCTAGAATCAGGCTGCAGAACAATCCTGTGAAGACACCAATGCCTCCATTGCATGGGCAGCAGTGCTGGGATAGCAGACACCCCAAGTCTGGATGCTGATCCTTGTTTTAGAACCACTACTACTGAAGCATCTGGAAACGGAATGTGGTTATTACAACTAATGCCCCTCTCTGCAGAACAGACTCAGCTGTCCCTGCTATCTGAGGTCATGAGTTCCTGAGTCAAAGTCCAGTGCAGATCCTTATACCTGTGCATAGCTGCAAGGGAGGCTGGAAAATACATATCTGATATTTTCAGCTTTTATAGTGGGAGGTTACCTCTGTATCCCATCAGGGACCATAAAACAGGGAATGTCCCAAATATAGAAAGTTTAGATAACTGGGATAGCAAGGGAGAGAGAGGTGGGAAGGAAGAGGAAATGTCCCCATCAGTTTGCACTTTGCTTTGGAGGAAAGTAAGAAATTCTCTACTGTCTCCCGTTAGACAAACTCACTTTCCTAGCTGGGCTTTTGCATGCACGATATTCAGAATCATAGGTCTTCAGAATAGAAAAGTCCCCATAGGTCATTTGGTTTGGCTGTCTTGTTTCATCATGGAAAAATCCAAACACAAGTGAAGTTTGGGCAAACCCAAGTTGCCCAAGATTACCCAATGAGAGTTTATGATGTGATTAGGGCCTCCCAGTTGGGGTCCCTACCCTCCGTAAAACCTTTGTGTATAATCAGTACTTCAGCAAAGGGTCTAATGAAATATCAAGATACTGATTTGTTTCTGGGAGAGCCTCTTCTTGAACAGCTGATGCCATTTATTATAAATATTATTGAAACATTTACATAGGACTTTTAAGGTTTACTTTAAAAACAGTTTAATTTTAATGACTAAAATAGTTTATTAATAAAAACAAGCAAACCCTATAGAAGAATTCAAGGTAAATGATAAAATCTCTATGCTCATTTCCACTTTTCCACTTCCTAAGGATAATCAATGTTAAAAGTATGGTGGGTATCTCTCAGCTCTTCTTTTGTGTGTATACACACATATTTATATTTAAGATACATGTAACATGTATATCATCTTTTATAACTTGCTGTTTCTCTCTACGCGCATAATGGACATAATTGAGACTTGAAGGGGCTGCGAGCCAGTAAGTTCCTGGTAGGTTGCTAAGCCACGCATGAAGACACAGTGTCAAGGAGAGCATGACATGCACCATAGAAGGCTTGATAATAAGGTGATATTTTTGGTCCAGGGGACCTCATGGTTCCCCTCGAAGGGCAAATCATGTTATGTAGAAAACTACCAACTTCGTCTATATTCAGGACTGCTTCAGAGCATGAAGGGATCTCCAGAATCGAGTCCAACCTCATTTGTAGATAAAGAACTCTTTTCCTGGGAGGAGGGGAGGAGAAGGTGGTTAGGAGCCTTGCCCAAGACCACCCAGCCAGGGAGAATGACACAGTTGGGACTTCTTTCTCCGAGATGCTTGCTCATTGGGTTGTACTGCATTGATGTCTGCTACTTTAAAAGGGCATGGGAGGGCAGTGCACAATTTGAAAACATTCAGATGCTCAGGCCACATGATTTCTCAGAGGGCAGTGCCAGTGCTCTGTGCCTGACTTTGTGCCCTGAGGTCATCCATGACTGTTTCCTCTTGTCTGCTGCATTAACTGCCAGTAACTCTTTTCTTTGGAACTACCAGTCTTGTACTTTTCAGTCTTCTATAGCACTTGGCCCTCTTTACTTCTCAAACACAGCTTGATTATTTGCTCAGGTCTTGACAGGACATTGAACAAGACAATATTGTATCAGATGGATGACAAAAGGTGGGGGAAGACAACCAAGTTCATATACGAGGTATGATAAAAAAATATGGTGAATGTTTAAATTAAAAAAAATTATTACAGTAAAAGACACATTGCCATTAATTTCCCTCAAAATACTTCCCCTCACTTTGAACACACTCATCCCATAGTTCCTGGCACTTTCTGAAGCAGTCCTGGAAGTTCTCTTTCATGAGTGTCTTTAGTTATGCTGTCATGGCTGCCTCAATGTTCTGAATCATTTTGACTTTGGGGAAGAGCCAGAAGTCGCATGGTGCCAGATCTGGTGAATAAGGTGGATGAGGACACACCGTAATGTTTTCATTTGACAGAAATGGCCATATACCAGAAGCGATGTGTGACACGGAGCATTGTCATGATGGAGGATGAAGTAAAGACACTCACAAACGAGGACTTCCTGAACTGCTTCAGAAAGTGCCGAGAACGATGGGATCAGTGTGTTCAAAGTGAGGGGAAGTGTTTTGAAGGGGATTAATGGCAGTGTGCCTTTTACTGCGATACTTTTTTATTTATTTAAACATTCACTGTACTTTGTGATCACACCTCATAGGTGCCAAATTCATTTATCTGAGGGAATTGTCATTTAGTGCTAAATAATGAGGAAGGGGATGGGATACAAATCAGAACAAGACATATCTTTTGTCCTTTAGGAACTTGCTGTCTAAAACAGTTACCTCCAAACTCTTTTCATCATGCCATTCCATCAAAAAAAAAAATTAGCATGCACGCCTAATAATTGCATATTTATTATAAATCATATGTGCTCTACTACACAAATCTTTAAATGTTAGTTAAGCTTAATTTCTTTACTATTTTAGTATAAAGAAGAAATGGAAACAGGTGTTCACGTATTTCCTTCCCATACCTCAGTGTGCCATCTTGGGCACCCCACTTTGGAGCCCACTGTTCCAATGGGGGAATCACATGGATCCCCCAAAATACTGTAACATGAGAGAATGTGGAGAAAGCACTGATTCAGGGTTAGCATAGTATCCTTAGAGCATCAAGGACAGAAAAGTTGAGAATATATGAGGACTTCTGACCTAGCTCAGGGCGAGGGATTGGTGCCAGGCTTCATTTCTTGGGCTGGTGTCTGTGCGAAGACAGTTTGATAAAAAGACTGCACGTGAGGTAGGCACCTCACCCCTGAAGCATCCGTTGGCCAGGACCTCGAGCACGTGAAGGCTTCATAAATACCATGTCATTTCATGACGCTCGGGATGGACACTTCCGACCCCTGGGCCAGGGTTCCCTTCAGCTGCCTAACTCCACAGCAGAGCCACAAGGGCCTTGAGACTTACTTTTCTCATCTGTAGAAGGGGAACAATAATCGCCTTCCAGGACGACGAGCAATTCCTAACATCTCGTTGTGCTAAGTGGGTTACAGGCAGCATCTCGTGAAATCTTCATGACAATAGGACGAAGGTGATGCTGTGATTGCTGCCATTTTGCAGGCGTGGAAACAACGTAGTAGGCCATTGACTTTGGAGAATTTGTTTCTACGAGTCCATACAGCCAGAATGTGTGGAGCCAGAATTACGAGCTTGCTGGACTCTGCAGCCGGTGTTCCGTGCGGCTGTCCTCCCCACGAGGCCTGGAGGGGCCCCGGCAACACAACATGGGGGTCCGGACGAGGTGCTGTGACCCACACTGTAAGATGCAGTCCTCGTCCTCAAGGCTGACAGTGAAATACGCTTTTCTCCACGGCCCTGAAGCTCCGCAAAGCAGGATTAGGTTAAAAAGGAAGGTGGACAAAGAGAACTTCAAAGGTAACGTCTCAATGTCCAGTCCCAAAGAGCAGCGTGTGATCATCTGAGAGGAGCAGTCGGATAGGAATAAGGAGACCAGTTCTGCCCCACACTTACTCTCGGACTTTGGGCCCGTCGTGTAAGCTGAGTTTACCCATCTGTTAGGGGTCCTGATAAAGGAGCTGGACAGGGTCTTCTTGTCTGATTCTCCCCAAACTCCATTCTCCAAACACTCTGCAGTCTGGACCTGCCCTGCTTTCTGGGAGAGCCCTAGACAAAGGCCTGAGTCCAGAGGGGCGCTGCCTCTCAGACTAGGCCATAGGGGCAGCGGGGAGGGCGGATGGGGACTGCAGCCAGAGCTCCGGTGGCCGGCCGGTAATTACAAGGAAACATTGCAGAGAACGTTTCTGTTGTGGTTGTTCCCTCTGTTTACTTTGGGCAGTTCTGTCATTTTTTAACTGACCCTTCCCAGATGAGATCGTCCGTTTTCGGCTGGGTAAAGTCAGAGCCTTGCAACTGAGGGGGTGTTGGAGGGAGGCCAGGGCAGCTGACCCCCCTTCAGGGAAGTGAAGCCAGGGCTGCAAACTTGCTGACAGTGGCCGGCGGCCTGCAAACCCAAACACCCTCCTCTTACCCGCCTCAGCCTGGGTGTAGCAATGCGAAGAAAACAAAGCCACGAGCTTTTCAGAGCAGAAGGCTCCAACCACTCCCTTCCAGCCCTTCCCTCCTCCCTTCGGCTCACAGCCACGCGGGTACAAGGTTATAGTTACAGTGGAGAACTGCTGACGTCTACTTTTTGGTTGTTGCTTAAAACAAAACAAAACAAAACACACCAAAAAACCACACACACAGACACACAGACACACACACACACACACACACACACACACACACACTTTCCTTCATGGCTTAAAGCGTCACACAGCTGATTCAAACGCAAAGGTGCACATTTGCTTTGCTTTTCATGTTTTCTTAAGTTTGAACAGAAGCAAAGCTCATTGGCTCAGTACTTTTCCTGTTTCTTTCGGTCTCTGAAAAACCAAGGAATAGAGTCGTTTACGCCTAAGATTAGAAACATCTGGCCATCACATTGGAGTAAGGCGGGGCCGACGTGGGGCAGAGCCAGGTGGAATGGCCTGCCTACTTGAGTTACGGAATTCGAAGCATTGATGGGACCAAAAGTTACCAAATCCAACCTCTTCTCTTCACAGATAAGGAAACAAGCCCAGAGAGGTTAGGACTTGCCTAATGTCACACATCTTGTAAATGTCAGAGGTGAAGCCAGAATCCATGGGATCAGTGGGAGAATCTCACTCTGGGTCTATCAATCTTTACATGTACCCGCACACAGGGAGGACCTGATGGGATAAAAAAATGAAATGTTTATAAATATCCTTAATGCCTCTATGTGACACACCTAACGGTTTCCACTTTTGCACACTTCTACCCAATGCTTACCCACCGGGTACATATTCTTCCTCAGGAAAAGAGAGGGATGTGATATTTATAAAGCCCCTACTATGCGCCCTGTCTTCTCGTCCATTTTCTCATTGAATTTGCACAATGATACTATCAGGAAGGCACTATTATTCCTGTTTCACAGAGGATGAAACCCAGAGGTCAGACACACTTGCCCAAGGTCACACAACTAGGAAGTGGTGGAGTCAGGCTTCGAATCCACATCTCTCTGACTCTGCAGCTCCCAGACGCCACTACACCCTATTGCCATCGTGACAGCTCCCCTGTATGTCACAGCTTATACCCTTACATTTCCCCACTTTCAAAATCACGACCTCGTTATCATCGTTACTTTCCTGGATGTATTCATTCAGTCACTATTTGTTAAACAGCTACTCTGGACCAGGCACAGTCAAGACACTTAGGATAGAGGCGTGAGCAATCTATGGGAATCCCTGTTCTCACAAATCACGGCTTCTACAGGGAGAATCAGACACTAACCCCAGCACATAGTCAGATAAGGTGAAAAGTGCCACGGGGAGGAGTCAAGCAAGGAAGGGGAACAGGAAATGCTGGGAGCTCAGAGTGGGGGAGACAGCAATTTTCAATCGGATGGCCAGGGAAAGAAGGTTCACTGGGGACCTGTAAGCAGAGAGCTGAAGGTGGTGAGGGAACAAGACAAACGGATATCGGGGAGGAGAGGGGACAGTGAGTTCAAAGTCATGGAGGCAGGAGAACATCCGGTGTGTTCAAGAAACGGGAGGTCTGTATGGCCAGAGTGTGCGAGAGAAAAAGTAGTACCAGACGAGGTCAGAGGGGAATAGGGGCCCGATGAGGTGGGGCCCGAGACCCAGAAAAGAATCTGCTTTTATACTAAATGAGAGGGGGGCCATGGAAGCTTTTGAATAGAGGATTGACGCGTTCAAATTTTCTAAATAGGGTTCCTATGACGGTTGTGTTGAGAGTAGGTGAGGGGGCGGGAAAGCAGAAGGGTGAAAGCAGAAAGACCAGTAGGGAGGCCATTGCCGTTGCGATAATTCAGGTGAGAGATGAGGTGACTTGGCCCCGGGGTACTACAGAATGCAGTGAAAAGTGATGCAACTCGGTAGATTTTGACAGGGGCGCCAGTATGATAATCTATCCTCTTTACATGTATGCCATGATGTCATGAAACATTTATTTTAGAGATATAGGTTGTTCCAGCTGGTGCTATTACAGATAACATTGTCATTCACATTGCCACTCACGCTTTTGGTATATCTTATTTCCTTTGGATAATCTATCAGGATTGGAAGCCTTGATCCATGAATGTCATCACACTTAGGCCTCTTGCCACATACTGCCATATCCATAGCAGGCTCTAAGCAATAGCACCTTTACAGATCTTTCGTTTTAAATGCTCCAGAATCCCTCTCCTACCCTCAGCCCCTCCAACCCTCTCTCTCACTACGGTTTTCTTCTTTTTCTCCCTCTCCTCCCTCTCCTTTTGGGGAACTGATAAAGGGGCAGAGTAACAAAGATGAACAAAGGTTAGGGCTGGCCACAGAACGAGGTAAGAAAAGACAGGCAGGAATTTCTTCATTTTTTTCCCCCTGCTCTTACAGCCCTGAGAAAGGGCCAGCTGCTTCCCTTAGTCAGATGAAAATCTTCTGTAAGAAATAACAAACTAACAATACTGCTTACTTAGAGACCTTTTTTTCTTCTGGGGAGATCAATGGACTTGACAATTTCAATTATCTTTCACAATATCCCCCAGCGCTTCATCAAACTGCCTGCTCTGAACAAACATTCCTCTCACCAGGGTGGGAAGATCACCAAACTCTCTGGCTTCTTTATTCCCCTCCTCCAGCAGTTTGGGCCCTCTTGCCACAGACCCCCCTGCTTTTCACAACTCCAAATTCTACTTGCTCCGAACGCCTCCAATGTCATCCTTAGTATGGAAGAAAAACTGTTACGCATTTATTGAAAGTGGGGGCTTCCTTATGAATTTTAGGATCAGTTTGTCAATTTCTGCTAATCCTAAAAATCCATATGGAAATGCAAGGAACTCAGACTAGCCAGATGATTTTGAAAAAGAACAAAGGTGGTGGACTCATGCTTCCGAATTTCAAAGCTTACTGAAAAACCACAGTCATCAAGACAGTGTGGTACTGGCATCAGACCAGACAGACAGATCGATGGAACAGAATTAAGAATCCACAAATAAACCCTCACAGTTACAGTCGATTGATTTTTGACAAAGAGACCAAGACCTTTCAATAGGGGATTGTCTTTTTAACAAATGGTGCCAGGATAACTGAATATCCACATGCAGAAAAATTCATTTGGATCTCCACCAGATAGAATACACAAAAATTAACTCAAAATGGCCCACAGACCTAAGTGTAGGAATTCAAGCTGTAAAACTTTTAGAAGAAAACATGGCAGTAAGTCTTTGTGACCTTGGGTTAGGCCATGATTTCTTAGATACAACACCAAATGCACAAGTGATAAAAGAGATTAATAAATTGAACATCAAAATTAAAAAGCTTTGTGTTTCAGAGGACACCATGAAGAAAGTGAAAGGACAACCCATAGAATGGGAGAAATTATTTGCAAATCGTAAATCTGATAAGGGACCTACTTGTATGTAGAATATTAAAAACTCTTACAATAATAAAAAGACAAATAACCCAGTTTAAAAATGGGCAATTACAATAGACATTTTTTCCAAAGAAAACAAACAAATAGCTAATAAGCACATAGAAAGTTATCAGGGAAATGCAAATCAAAAACACAATGAGATACCACTTCTTACCTCCTTGGATGGCTCAAATAACAAAAAAAATAAAAATAAAAAATAAGAATTGTTGGTAAGGATGTGGAGAAACTGGAACCCTCAGACATTGCTGATGGAAAAGTAAAATGATGCAGCTACTTTGGGAGGCAGTTTGGTAGCCCTTCTAAATGCTAAAAATACAGTTCCCATATAAGTCAGGAATTTCAATTCTAGGTATCTACCCAAGAGAAATGTCAACATGTGTCCACACAAAACTTTGTACGTGAATGTTCATAGCAGCTTTATTTGTACACACAAAATGGAAAGAAACAAAATATCGACCAACTGATGAATGGCTAAACAATATAAACAATATGCTATAGCCATACAATGAAATATTATTTGGCAACGAAAAGGAATGAAGTACAGATACACGCTACTATACGGCTGAACCTGAAAAACACTATGCTTGGTGAAAGAAGCCAGTTACAAAAGACCACCTATCATGTGATCTCATTTATATAAAATGTTCAGAATAGGCAAATTCATAGAAACAGAGAGTAGATTCGTGGTTGCCTAGAATTAGGGAGAGCAAAACAGTGGGGTGGGGGCGTGGAAATGGTGAATGACTGATTACAGTACAAGGTTTCTTTTGGGGATAATGAAAGTGTTCTAGAATTAATTAAGGTGACGGATGCACAACTCTCTCTATACTAAAACCACGGAATTGTACACTTTAAACATGTGAACTTTATGGTATATAAATTACACCTTGATTTTTTAAAAGTGGCTTCTTGTTCACTGTAGGAAAAAGACACCAAACTGTTCCATTCGGTGCCCTCAAAAGATGTGTCCACGTAATGCATGAAGGAGCATCCTATGAGACTGAGCGAAGGGTGACTAGTAATAAAAGCTGGAGGCGGAGAGAGGCCGGGGGAAGAGGAGGATGGAGTGAGGAATAGAGGAGGGACGATAAAGAATAGGCGAAGAGATGCACCCAAACATGGAGACATAAATCAGTTCAAGGCTGGACAGCCAGATGGGAAAGCGAGAGGAAACGTGGGAGTGACATTTGCAGGATATCTTTACTGCACACTGTGTAGGAAGGAGGGTGGGAAAGCTCAAAGCAAAGCTGCAAAGCCAATAATTAAGAGGAGGAAGACTTCACTGATTCACGGAGTTTATCATGCTGCATGGAGCTGAGGGGAATTATTTAAAAGTACCTGAGCACGGCAGCCACTCAGAAAAAGCCCTCCTGACTGTTGGTGCCAAACGCGTAGCTGAGCAAAACGATAATGCGATTCTGCAAGGAGCGTGCAAAAATAAAAGGCTAACCCTTCCTACACACAAAGCTGTGGGTTGACATTAGGTAACTTCTAGGAAACTGCTCCTGTAAGCAGCAATCCATGTGTACAATCTTATTTGTGCAGCCCCTGGCATCTCAAGAAGGGTATTTTTAATTTCTGAAAAGTTTTCCCTAAGTTAGAGCTTTTTAGAGAGCAGTTGGATCTGAAATGTGCCCATTTTTTAAATAAGAATTTTAAAATAAGAATGCAGGGCAAGTTAAATAACACAACGGTAACTCCTTTTTGTCTAGGAAGATACACGCAGGCACACACACTACCATCCCCCAAAGGTTTAAAGCAAGATGCAAATGACGCCACTATTAGCATCTGCCTCGGCAGGGTGTGGGCCCTGCCTACCCCAGGGCCCACCTCGTCCTCACAGCTCTGTCACAGAGGGCAGAAGAGAGAGACAGAACAGCTGTGACCAGGGCTTACTCATCTGTACAGTCGGGAGATGCTGAAGGTTATAATTATTAACATGTGTGAACGGCTTTGCAGTGTACAAGCCATCACCAAGCATTTGCTTTTCATTTAATTTTCACGTTCATAGAAATGTCTCCTTCCTCCACCGCCCCCCTCCCCCCGCCCCCGCCCCCAGATGAGACAATCAAAGCTTAGGAATGAAGTGACTTGCTTAAGATCTCTTACTACTTTCTCAAGTGTGTACACGTACCTAAACCTTTCTCAATTTAAAAAACTAAAATCCATTGTGTATTCCACGTACTCTCCAGCCAACCTCTCTTCTCTCATAAGCAAATTTTTTCAGAAGACTAGCTGGCACTTCCGGTCTCCCCCTCATTGCCCTCACGTTGTTCACGCTCCTTGTCTAAGGAACGAAATGTACCAAGGCAGGTCACAAGCTGAAGGATCGCACTTGGGGAGCCCGGCCCCCCAGCTCCTGCAGCTTGGAGCCCGCACAATGATTCAACACAACTCGAGGTTTAAGGAGAGGAAAGCCCTTGGCCACTGAAGAAAGTGGGCAAACTCTAGGCAGGCATGAGGCTTGGGGAGCTTGTAGCATTCCCCAGAGCTCCATGGAGCTTCCCATTCCATGGCTACTTTCCCTTCAGAGAAGGGAAGGAGGGAAGAAAGGAGAGGGAGGGAGGGAGTGAGAACCGGAGGGTGTTTCCAAACAAAATCCTCTGACTGAAACCTCCATCCCCTCTTTCCTTCATTAGAGTCCCTTCCAACTCACTGCTGTTGGGGCTGCTAAAACAGAGGCCCCGTTTGTAGGACTTGTAGCTCTGGCCTTGCAGAAGTAGGTCCCTCGACTCCAGAATTGTTTCTCTCACCTCCTATCAAAGTGCCTACAAATCCATGTAACTTCATTAATGATCAAGATCTTGGCAGATTGTCTGGGTTGTAGAGTCTAAAGAAGCTGAACCTGACAGGAGAGGGTGAGACTGCTGCAAGAGACGGGGTACACCTGCGGCAGGGTCACCCAATCTCCCCCAGAGTCAGTCCCGGTCATTTACGGGACAGAAAAGCATGAGGCAAAGAAGCCAAAGAGTAACGTCACGTTCTTGGGTACAGGGTTAGTTCTGCCTCCCCTCCCAGCTGCACTAAACCGTATTTCCTGTTCTGGTATCTGAAGTGCGACTCTGGCATTGAAGACACAAATGCCCACTTCCAGCCAAGCAAAGCAGCCTTTCCTCCAGACGGAGGTGGGCGCCTCTATGCTCACTGCTCTGCATCTCCAGCTGCAAAAGCAGGGCCCAGAGCTCACCTCCCCAGACTCCGAGGTAATGAGCCACAATGAGACGAATTCCAAGGAGTTCTCAGCCTGACCAGTATTTAAGATCTAGATTTGGGTACAACACACTTCCCTACATTGTTCATCCCTTCTCTATAATTCAAGCTGTGAAGAATTAGTTTCTCCTTTGATGGCAAAGGGGACAAACATAGGTAGTCGTGGCAAAATCGTAAAGTAGGTAAATGTATCTTTGATGCTCCCATGTCCTTCCTTTCTCTTTCTTCCTCTACTGAACTCAGGAAACAATCTGAAAATACTCATTTGTAACTTCATGTGCATTTAAAATTCTCTTGCATCTCACAGGGATTTTACCTGCAGTTATAGAATAAAAAAGTTTGGGCACCTACTAGAAGCAGACTTTCAGGCTGGTAGCAAAGGTATTTTTAGGGAATGTGGGCGTCTTTGTCTGGGGCTCACCCCAGGTAGAAAGCTCTAGAAACACTTATGTATCCAGGATCTTCCTGCTTGTGGAAGTGGACCATATGAGGAGTTTGAGAAGAATGGTCCCCAGCCACTTGTTTCAGGGACTTTCCCCCAGCCTGTACCTCTCTGGTGGCTTTTCTGTCCTCACCCACCGTCTAAGGCCAGTACATGGAGACACTTGTGGTGACCCAGGAAGGCGGGCTCAGGGGAGTGGAGCACAGGCTGTGCTGATGATTTATTAAGGCCCGTGGCTTCTGACTCCTCCACAAGACTCCTCATCAGAGGGTGCGGCCTGGGTCACGCTGGGCACTCAGCAGCTTTGTGGTGGGTATCGGTTTGAGCTTCCTCCTTTCAGCTTTCGATTCAGTGCTTTCCTGTTGCAGTCTGAGCAGTCCTATCTAACCGCAGCCCCACAGCAGCTACCACTGCATGCAAACTGGGTCCATCGAGGGGTAAGCGTAGGGCAACCAGAAGGGAGGGGTTGAGAGGTAAGAAGGGAGAGTGAAGCCAGCTGGAAAGGGGGGAAAAATTCCAAAGATAGACTGTCATGACGAATAACGATCAAGAAAGCACTCCAGTCATTTAAAAAATATGGTTCACTTTCAGCTGCGGTAAGAGTCAGTCCTGATCTGAGTTAATTCGTTCAGATACATTTTCATTAGAACATCCCCTTGCATGTAGTTTTCAAAGGAATAAGACTCATGCAGGATGAGAAAAGATTAATTCAAGGATTAATTAAATTCAACGGGGCTGGGGGAAAGACAAAGAGGGTCCAATACATGGTGAGGGAAGGAGACTAGGCTTCAGGTGGTAACACAGAGTACACAGATATGGTATCAGGAAGTGATACACCTGCAATGTGTACAGTGTTATTAACCAATGTTACCTCCATAAATGGAATTAAAAAATATGTTTACCGACTTGAAAAGAATTAGTTAAAAATTAAGTATCCAAATTCAGTTTTAATTCAGGAAAAAGATAACTGACAATTTGGGAGTGGAATTTAGATTAGGTACGTTGGAGATCCTATCATAGACTGTCACAGGTACAGGAAAGAGTGTTTGTGGAGACCTCGAAGCAGGAAGAAGCAGGGTGTGTTTGAAACACTAGAGTCCAGCATGAGAGGCAGGCAGGCAGGCTGCTGGTCAGGAAGGGCTTACAAGCCATGCTACAAAGTTTGAACTCTAGCCTAAGGAGAGTGAGAGGCAATGAACTGATTTTAAACAGAGGAAGTAAATTGATCAGAACTGCATTCATAAAAAAAACCTTTCCGGTGGCTGGAGGAAAATGACCCAAGGGGAGCAAAACGGAGGCTGGAAACTAGCAAAGATAGACAAAACTCCAGAGGTGATCCCTTAGGCCAGGTGAGGATGAGGGTTAAGTGGGTAGATTCCAGGAAGGAGATTTTACTGATTTGGTTACTGACTGAATATGGAGGGTGAGGAAGAGTTAGTTATCAAGGATGAATCCTAGGTTTCTGGCCAGCGCAACTGGGTAGATGTGGTGACATATATTTGGATAAGGAACATTAGAAGAGGACTGGTTTGCAGGAGTGAATTAATATCGTTTCAGGAATTTCCTGTTGGAGAGATTTTAGGAGGCAATTGGAGATATAAGTTCAGGGGAGGTAGAGAATTGGAAGTCAGTGGTATATGGATCTCAACCAGGGCCATAGAAGGGGACGAGATTTCTCCGAGAATGTGTAAAAGGAAGAGAAGCTGATAAAGGGCCGGGTCCGGAGCAACACCAATGCTTAGGGAGTTCAGAGAGAAGGAGGAGCTTGCAAAGGCATGCCGAAGATCCGTGACTAAGGCAGGAACACAGTAACTGTGTGGAAACCAAAGAGACCATGGGTCTTTCCAGGAGGTCAATAGCATCGGACGCTGCTGAGTCAAGTAAACCAAAGACTGATGCGTCCGTAGTAATAGGAGGGGCAGGACGGTCCTTAGCACAAGCCCCGCCCACCACAGCGGGAGCCAATGGCATATTAGACTGGGTGGAAAAGAGAGTGCGAAGTGAAGAATTAGAAACAGCAAGGGGACACAGCCCCTTTCCCTCTCCATCACATGCCCGCCACACCGTTCCTCCTTGGGAAAAGCTTGCCCATTTCAGCATTGGGCTGAAGTCAAGGGGATTTATAAACAAACAAACAAAAATCCAAGGAATGAATACATATATATATGTGTGTATATATATGCATTCATTCCAAAAGAAAAAAAATATATTTTATGTTTATAAAATATATATTTATATATATATATATACATAAAATATATTTATATGTATGTATATATATATATATATATATATATATATATATATATATCCCCCCAGAGGCAAATTCAGCCAGGGCTGGAAGTCAGGAAGTGACTTATTCCGTACTCAGCAGACAAGAACTTTCAACTAAGAACGGAGGCCTGTATGCATCCTGGTGCCAATGAGGGGGTGTTGGTCTATATTGCGCCAAGGATATGATGCAATCCTTAAGGGCAGGAAGAGGTTTCGCTGGAATGGAATAAGGCCTCTGACTGGGGGGTGGCGGTAGACGGACGGACGGGGTGGAGTGGGAAACAGAATTTTTTTTTTTTTTTCAAAAGAGCAGAGCCAGAAATGAACTGACAAAAGCGGAAGGAATTGAAAAACTGTAACTGAACGCCTTTCTACCCCATCTCTATAGTAAAACAGACAGAAAAAGCATCCGATTTGGAATTGTTATCATTTATTAAGAGAGAGAAGATATCCACCCCTCGAGACTCTCTTGACGTATGGGCATCTCCCTGCACCTTTCTCTTCAAGCAAAGAGCAGCTATTCTGATTACCGATGGAAAAATGTACCTGGAAGCTGAGGACTGTGGTTATTAACCTCACATGAAAACATGTATGAGAGCATCTCGTATGCTATGAGGAACAGTTCAAATGTTAGCTGCTGATGTTCTTACAAGGTATAAACGCACAAGGATATTTTTAAACAAATTTGAATAATGCAAGAATAAGAAAGATTATACAGAAATGACATTAACTCCGAATGATACAAACCCACTCTGTGACAGATCTATTTAGACACTGTTGGGAATCATTCTTTGGACTTCGCTAGGCGTCTTAAATGGAAAGAATCAGGCCTGAACAACTTACTTTCCTTTTATTAAAAAAGTTATTTAAAAACTGGTGCTCTGTGAGATCTAAAAACCTGGGGTTAAATGGAAAAACATGGCTAGGGGTTTCTGGTTACACAGATCAAATCATTATTACAATGAGATTAAAAGGAACAGGCAAATTATTTTCTTCAGAGGATACAGCAAAGTCAAAATATTACTTTAAAGGAGTGAACGTCTGTGACAGTATTTATAACAATATAATTTGCCTCGTCTGTCACTTAAAGACCATCACTTTTTTAAAGGCGGTTCTCTGTACAGTATAGTTGTTTTCCTCTCATGAAAACTAGTTACACCACTTTGAGGAAGAGGCAGGGAGACTTTGGATTGGTGTTTTGCTGCCCTCTTCAGGGAACATTAAGTCATGGCCTGAGGAATGGATGGTGCTAACGGATCCTAAACACTGCGCCTGTGTATTACTAACCAGACCAGGGTACCGCCCATCAAGAGCAAAACAATTAGGGAACTGGGTTGTTAGTTTACAAAATGGGCTGGACTGCACTGGTCACAGATGTTTCCCTTGAACAGTCAGAACAGTGGTAACAGTGATACTGTATGGTACTTAGAGGTCACTTCACAGTTCATAAAATCCTCACAGTCATTACTGCATTTTTACCTCCTTTTATTCTCCAGGGACTCACTGAAGTAGGCAGTTACCGTTCCCATTTTCAACCATGGGAAACTGAAGCATGGTACCTAAATAACGTACCTGAAGTCCTACACTTGCAGGGTGGTGAGCTGGGTCTACAAGCCAAGTCTCCTGACTCCCGTTCCATGTTTTCTTCCCTTTTACCTCCACAGACCACCGTTGCATGTGATGTCAGTAATCTGTCTCTGTTGCAATTTCATATAAATCTCCATCCTTCTTCTGCAATGTCCGTTTTATACGCTAGTGTTCACCTAATTGATGAAACTAAATACGCTGCTTTGCATGATTTCAGCAAGGCTACTCTGTTAATGTGCACAAACAAGAAAAACAAATATATCTAAATAAATCCCACAAGCAAATGGATGGGCTATAGCAGAACTCCTTAAACTTTTCCTTGGAGGTTCTTTAGTGTCTTTTTTTAAAAAAAAAATCTTCAAGCTGAGTTTTGGAAGGCAAACCTTCCAAATGCTAACCCTGTACCACCAATACGCCAGCTAGCAAGCAGAGTTTTGTAATAGATAAGTCCCAACTCTTATGCTGGGGAAAATCGAGTTTGAGAAAGATGGAAGAAAAAGTAGCATGTAAAGATGGAAAACAAAAATCAAGAAAAACCAATTTGAAAGTCAAGGTACTTTAAAGTTAAAAGTGTGTAAATAAACTTCATACAAACGGACAAACAAAAGGCATACACACTGATATGCTCTTCAGTCTTTACTTTCATAGATCTTACCACCTGCCCCTGTGGGCCCAGCCCAGCAAACTGCATTGTCTGCCTGTATTACTTACCAGGAAAGCACCGGGAGAAGTTTGGCAGAAGCAAACTGCCTTCAGTTGGTCAAAACTAACCCTTTCACCAGTTTAACTTCAGCATGGTAAAATATATCTTACTGCACATGACATGTTGGCCACGGTGTTTATCCATGACCTGGAGTCACTTCTTCTGATGACAGATTGGTAAGGAGTAACACGGAAACCTCATTTACGATTATCCACACAACAAAAAAGCAACCATAGATAGGCATGTGGTCAACTGGAAACGTTTCCAGACAGACCTGCCAGGCTATCTGACTGGGTTTTCCCTTCAAGTCTAATTTGTCTCCATGCTGAATTTCGTCCCTCTTCACCCTCTTACCTTTCCATTGTGTCTGCGCTAATGAATTGATTTTATTTGCTCTATTATCTTCCTCTTATCCAATGTGGTCGCTATATAAACAGATAGGACCGAATCCTCCTGTTGGTCCTCTTTTCTCCTTCTTTTTAATGTTTCTGGGAACACTAAGTCTCTTTCCTTTCCCATTCTCCTACTAGGCCTATGCCATGTTACCCCACTTTTTCTTTCGTTCAAATTATACGTGTATATCCATGGCTTACACAACAGGTCAGTGCCAGAAAAGTTGTGCATGAATGTTTGTAAGTCAGTGTACTCATTCTGCAAATATTTGCTGAGTACTCCCACACTGGACTGAGTACCAAGGACTCAGACACATAAATAAAATTGGTCTCTACCTCAGGGACCTCACACCGTACTATAGCCAAAGAGTCAAATGGGTACACACCGACGGCTATTTTATACCAGTAGGTTCCATGCTAGAATTACGAACAAGCTGCGATGGTAGGAAGAAACCTTAACGTCTCCCAGGTTGGTGAGGAGGATGTGAGAACATTAGCAAAGCTTTCCGAAGGGAACAGTAGAGCTTTCTTTGAAAGATGAGCAGAACTTTAAGAGGTTGCAAGTGAAAAGGATAGGGGTAAGGTACACAAACAAGACGTTTTGGAGAGAAAGCACCCATGAGCAAGGTAAAGTACATGACTGGTGAGAGACAGCTAATAATTTCGTGTGGCTGAAACCAGGTGATGGAGAGTGGCGAGGGCGTCTGAAATGGTACGAAGGGGTCAGATTGTGGAAGGTACATTGGCACACGTGACCTTTTACTAGAGAAAACGGGGTGTGATTAGCTCTTTACGACACCGTATGGTATTAACATGGTAGTACTGGGTTGAAAAGGGACCCGTATAAGGAAAGCAGTAAGGAGGCTATTGCAAGAGTCCACGTTAAAGTTAATGAGCTTGAATCTAAGGCCAAAGGGAAAGCACGTGAAGGATAAGAAACATTTTTGGTGGTTGTTAGGAACAGATTTTGGTGAACAGTTGAGAGGTGGAAGGAGAAAACATGGAAGTCAAATGCAGTTCATGCCTTGTAGCTCAGGTAAAGGGATGGCAAGGTGATGCCTAACGACTGAAATACAGTAGGAAGCATGGGTTAGATCTTACCTTTGAGAGTAATGGAATGGAGGCAATAAGATGTTTTAGAGGCACTTAAGTATTTGTGGAATAGTCAAACAGATATCCAATAAGCAGCAAAAAGTTGAGGTCTGGACCTCAAGTTTGAGGATAGACAGGTATACTCCGGAGTTATCAATAATACAAGTGATAGCTGAAGCCCTAAATATAGAAGACAAACTAAAGGAGCTTGTTCTTGGGGAATTCTTGCCATGTCTGAGTCCTTATAAAGCATTCCTTAAAACAGGGGCATAGCTGCATTGATTAATAAGAGAACGCTGTATTACAAAATCAGTAAAAGTCAAGATAAATTAAGGTAAAAAAGAAAGAGTAAATATAAGTTGATGTTGAAGCTCTTGCTTAAAGAAGCAAACTTAAAGCATTGCATTAAGTCCCCAATAAAAACAGCATCTAGGGAAATGAAGTAAAATGGAAAGGGATAAATGAAGCGAGGGATAAAAAGTGGAGGAAAAAGAGAATGGGGAAAAGGATTAGGAAAGGGAGTCTATTTTAAAAATCGCTCCGCTAAACCTTAAGTGAATTAGATGTAGAAAAAAAATATTGAATTAACATTGAGATTAAATGAAAAATTCAAACCAAAGGGCAAACAAGAACTCAAGAGCAAAAAAACATTAAAACACAGGGAGAACCAACAACAAAAAAGTAATAAATACGTTTCCAAAAAAAAAAAGGAAGCAGCAAACTAGTAACTTGACAGCACAAAGCAAAGTGGCAGTGCTTAATTAGACACTTGTTTACATGATGCACGAGTAAACACCATGGTATCCTGGGTAGGTATCCAGTAGTCCTGGATTTGAACCTAAGTACTTCAACTTGCTATGTGGCCTTGAGCAAGCTGGGAAAATGGTTATGAGGACCGTAACAATCCATGGAAAATGCCTAGAACATAGCGCTCAACAAATGAAGGTTATGGGAGGAAGAAATACTGGACGTCTTGATAGCATTTGGAGTCAAGTTTCCAAGTTTTTCTAATCTAACACATTCAGTTACAGCACTTGAAATAAACCTTATTAGAATTGAGTGATTAAATTGCTTGCGAGTTTTATACTATTGGGTCCAGCTTCTCTGTAATGAATAATAGGATGTGACTGTTTGCCTTTTCTGTCTCAAACGATGTCACACATGCTACAAGCTCTTTGGTCCAATCAGTTAATGGGCAATTATAGTATAATAGTAACATCTACCGTGTTTCCCCGAAAATAAGCCCTAGTTAAGATCATCAGCCACAGGGACGCATTTAATGCATTACGACGATGTTCCAGAAGATGACATGACTGTATTTGAATAAATGTAGATTGTTGTACATGAAAAAGAGATATCCCCTGAAACTACGCCCTAATGCGTCTTTTGGAGCAAAACTTAATATAAGACCCGGTTTTATTTTTGGGGAAATACGGCATACATCACTGCTCACCTTTTTGCTGCGCTGTCTGCCAAAACCACCAGGTGGCACAGTCAGTCCTGCTACTAACACCAAACAAAAAGCTTTAACTGTGGCCACCAATATTCAAGCTCTCAGTCATGAAAACTCTCAATCACTAAGATGGGAATTTGAATTATGAGATGTTTTCTTTTACTTGTATTATTAAACACTGTGTGCGCAGAAATAATCACCCATTTGACTTAACTTCCTTTTGCAAGACTTCCTATTGATAAAAGTAGAAAATGTAAAATTTAAGATCCTTAAATGTGATTTTGAAGAACTGAGACCAAAAAATTTTTTTTCTGTACAACCAGATCCCTAAATGTACTACAGAAAAATATGATAGAATTTTTTTTTTTTTTGTACACAATCTTTCAAGAATACGTCTCATGTACAAAGTTAATTCAAACTAGAATTCTTCCAATTCACCAGAGCTGGACATTTTTCAAAGTTTCTGGGTTCTTACCTTTGAGTTCTGCATTCTACATATCTGGGGATCTTAACTGGGGATCATGGACCACTTAGGTCATGAGCAGGCTTTGTGGAGTTCTTGAATTCCCTGACATAGGCTGCGATTCTTGATAAGCATGTAGCCATGAATGTTTTTCTGCGGTAAACCTCAGATTTTCAAAGATTTTCCAAAAAGCTTTAAGAACCACTGTTAGACATTTCAATGAACATATTTGCTAAATATTGCTATTTTAACATTTGTGAGATTTCTTAATTAAGGCATGTTAGGAAATTCAGTGTTCTAACCACCAGAAAAGCTTCTTGTTAGGGGTTCTACATTCTTACTTCATACAATGCTCAACCTATTGAGATCTGTCGTCTGTCCCCACTTCTCTGGAATGACCTCTGCCTACGTGATTAAGTTCCTAATTGCTAAATTGAAAACACACTTTTTGGTACTCATTTTATTTGACCTCTTCCTGGTACAGTATGGTGGAGAAAAGCAGACTCTGGAGCCAAACTACCCCTAGGTTCGAATCTTAGCTCCATCACTTTCAAGCTCTGCGCCTTTGGATAAATAACTTAACTCTTTTGTGCCTCAGAGCGGTACCCCTTGTAAAGTTTCTCCATTCAGGTCATGTGAATATTCCTTACTTTAAAACGTCAATGTGAGAATGAAATAAGTTCCTAACAAAGAAATTACAATGTAAATATGTTATTTGGTACCTGGGGTAACTCCTTTTTTGAAACCTGTCTTCTATGTCTCATTCTACCTTTGACAGCTCCTCAGTTTCCTCTTTCTACTTCTAGGCTTATCCCTCTCTATCTTTTACACTAGGGCCAGACTGACCACTTGAAACTAGTACACATCTGATGCCATCTCTTGCCACTGACATTAGTGTAGTCTGTGCCCCTGAGCATGGTAGACAAGTCCCTTTATGACACCAGTCTAGCTCTTCTTCCTCAAGTCTCAAATGCCTACATTTACCCTGCAAGTTATGATGACCCAAGCTAATCACAATCCCCCAAACATGCCTCACTCTAACTCCTGACTTTGCACAAGCCATTGACAGTCTAGAGTACCCCGTTCTCCTGTGCTTACCACGCTCCTTCCCGTATTAGGTGTCCTTTCTAAATGTGCCCCCAATAGCCCTGTACATACTTACCCCGTTCTAGTTTAGATGTCTGTTTGGTTGCTGATACATTTCATTTAGTCAGATCTTCCCTTCCCTCTACCTCTAATAAAGAACAGAAGTAGGAGCTGTATTATGAGTCTTTTCTCTCATTTTCCTACCATTGTAATCTTAAACCACTTTCTTAGTCCTTTGTTCATCATCCCATACCCCATGCTTCTCGTTTTATAATTAACCCATGAGGTTAGGTAGAAGTGTACCTAGGATACGTGTACATAAATAAACTAGATAACAAAACTCCACACTGAAGGGAACATTCTAGAAGTATTTATTTCACTGCTGACCACATGGTTACAGCATGCAACTCTCAACAACGAGCTGCCACTCCCCACGCCTATAGAAGCACCAAATGCTATGGTGCCACTAGTTAGGTTTTCAGCCTTTCAAAGCCTTCTATTATCAACATCATTACTCAGGGACCAGTCTTTTAGGGACTTAAAAGCACTTATTCTCTATACAAAGTCACTTCATATTGCATGCACAAAATGCCAATTAGCAGATTTGGGTTCAAAATGAAAAGAAAAAAAATTTATTCTAGTTTTGTAAATCATCAGGAATAGAATAAGCATTTCTCCTTGCCTTGTTATAAGGAAATAGAATTTTTCCCCCTCTATCAGCAATCAGAATGGTAGTTTTGATGACCCCACAGAGATATAAAATCGCTCACTGGTTAACTGGCTTTCCAAAGATGTTAAGAAGTAAGAAGTTGGCTCATTTTCCTGTACAATTTAAAGAAATATTTGCAGTATATATAGGAGTTATAGGTTATATTGCAGACCCTTGTGACAATTTTTAAAAGGCCTATTCTCCCATTTAAAAAATTCTATCTCAGAAGGTAAAAGGAAATCCCCATTATCCCTGAGCAAAAAAGGGAAAAATCATAGGTACTTTTATTTGTTAACAGAAGCCACTGTAAATGAGTCCTCTATCTTTAGAACATTCTCAGAGAATTTATATAAACAGAAGCAGGTGTGAGGTGCTCTCAGAGACTTTCTCAGATAAATGTATTTAGTAGTTTGAATAGTCACACTTCAAACACCTAAATTTAATTAACTACACAGCTGAACAGTCTCCGTTTTGAAATTTGAGACTATCGTGAGAGGATGCTTATGGGACATGAAACTACTGGGCACAGAAGAATTTAAAAAAATGTTAGCAAACTGTGGCAGGAGGAAGAGACAGTGGGGACAACTGTAGTGTAGAAAGTGAGAAAGGGGCAGGACAAAGCTATACTTACAAGCTGAGTCTTTCTTCTCCTAAGTCAGGGGCCTCTGGCTAACCGTATGCTATACTCACTCTTTAGTTAATATAAACCAGATGCTGAAAAATAAAATTCAGAATGTCCCAAAGTAATTTATGTCTTTTAAGGAATAAGTAACAGAAAACATTTTAGCTTCTTAATCAAGGAGTGCTATAATAGAATTTCAAGGCATCTTAATACAATTCATTTAACCCTAAAGCAATTGTGCAATAAGCAAAATATAAAAGGAAAACGACAAAGGTTAACTTCCTGTAGGGGCCAACAGACACGATCTTTGCAGCACAGCAAAGAACCTTCACATATTGGAGTCTTGTTTCACAGGCCATCAAAAACTCAGGTTACTGAAAATCACAAATGTCACCGACAAAAGGAATGTTGATTATATAGAGTCAAACACACTTCCCAAAGGGCTGCCTTCTCTGAAGGAATTTCAAACTGTTGCTTCTACAGGTTGTTTAACCCAAATCTCACTGATGGCTCCGTTAGAGAATGAGAATGCCCCAGTCAGTGCTGTTTTGAAAATGTAAAACACTGGGAGGGAAAAAACAAAATAAAACAATCTACTGTTCCCTAACATACATGGCTTAGCACCCTGAGAAAGCCTCTGCCCCCAAAAAGAGGCTTTCTACATAGGGTTAAGCTTTATTAAATGAGGTGTAACCTTTCATTTTCAGGATATGTCTTTTCTTGCAAGGTCTTAAGAGGCAGAAATGCCACTTGGATTCTAATACATGTCTCTGTGAGCTCAGTTTCCTGAAAACATACACCTGCCGGGTTCTAGGTTCTCCTTTGCCAGTGACTGCATTCACTATTTCACAGCCACCAGAATCGCACGTACACTATTAACATGATGAAAAATACAGCCACGGCTGCAAGTTTGGCGTAAGTGGAACGCATGTTCAAGTACTTGGCATCCTGGCGGTATTTCTTAGACAGACTGGACAAATTGTTAGCCTTCGAATCCAATGCTGTCAAAGAGGAAAAACAGAAAACATTCATTAGTCCCCTGGAAGTATTTTATCAGATGTAGTAAGCATATAAATAACCCAAATGAGTGGCACTATACCAAACAATCATGAAGCCTAAATTATCATTTTTATTTTAAGGGTAAGGTTGCATGTACTGAATAATTCATGATCCTGAAGTGCTGTATAATCTAAAATGCATTTAAAAATGATCACACCAAATTATGTTCCAGTTCTTGAGGCTCTGTAGTGAGGTGGTTAGGAGTGCAGGCTCTGGCCTCAGAGTCTTTGGTTCAAAGCTCAGGGGCACCAGCCCTGAGACGGTGGTCAACTCAGCCTCTCTAAAGTGCCAGTTTCTTCATCTATAAAATGGGGATAATAACACCAACTACATCAGGGGACTACATGAGAATGCCTGTCACGTGAGCACAAGGCCAGTTATGGGAAACATTTAAGAAACATGAGCTGACATTAATCCTCTTCATAATCCTTCAATGGTCTATATCACATTCTCTCATACTTTGAAAAATAATCCATGTAAAATAAGACTCAAGTAACCAGAAAATTCAATGACCCAGACACTGAGTAGTAAGCAGTATCTCTATGGTGACTGCTGCCAAATTTCTAAGATTCTTCACACAGTAGAGGCTATTATATTATCAAGCTAAAGTTATCAGAAATTATATTTCAACAGACATAGGAAAGTTGTAACTAAAATACAATGGCAGGTGCTAGAAAACCACCAATATCTACTCAATTAAGCTTTTTAGAACCTTAGTTTTCTTTTTCTACAAGGACATCTGTAATATCATTATCTTCTAATTGTTAACTGAGCACTGAGAGAAATAGCCAGATAGATACGGGTAGGCTGGACTAAAATATATGGCCTATTTTAATAATAAAAACAAATTCTCAGTTTGACATAAATGAATTCTGATCACACTTTTTACTTCTTTCAATTTTTGAAAAACTATGTTGCAATCTGAATTTGTTTGTTCTTCCTTGGGGAATGCTTTTGGAATATTTGAAGTTGCCTAACAGTGACGGATTTGGATTGAGAAATGTGGCATTTCTTAATAAGACAGGCATGACAACAACTTCTAAATTAGCAACTTGTCCTGTGAGTGAGAAAAACACCTAGTCATGTAAAAAAACAGTTAGGGGATGAGAAATAACCATGACAATGCTGGGAGGAATCTTTCTAGCCAGTCTACTAGAGCATATAATCCACTGGACAGAGGTTTTCAACTACTGGTTATTGTTATATCTCCAGTGCCCAGCTCAGGGTCTGGCATATAGTCAAGTGCTCAATCAACAAATATTTGCTAACTGAATCTAAATCTGCTTAGAATAATTGGGCAGGGGAACATGTATTAGGTCCTATGAAATAAGTAATAGTTAATTGAATTCCTTTCTATAGGAACATTTAGAAACACAGGATATCATAACGACAAAGCTACTGCTTGGAGAAGTCATTTAGCATATACTTATGTTATAGGCACTGTATAGGATAGAGGACAAAATGATGGTCAAAATGTACATGATCCCTGCATTTGTGAAATTTACAGTCTAGTACAGTGACACTTTTGAATTAAAAGACAAATCCCGTGGCTTAAAAGAAACAGATATATTTAGGCCATATAAAATTTGATCTTGCTGAAAGAACTCATACCAACTACTCTTGGGTCTTAAATACAAAGTAGATTAGCTATCACACTTTAAAAATTAGAAAGAAAAGAAGCCATAAAAGATGGATTCTTTTTCTGAAGCAGCTTAAAGAGGAAGAACACATTTTTTGAAGTAGGCTAATCTTTTCACTGTCCTTCAAATATACTCTGTTCAGATAGGCTTTTTCTTCTTAAAATCCCACTCTTCACTCCTTCCTATCAAATTTCAAGAAATTGTTCCTGTTCATTTCACATTTATCTATTTCCTGTAACATTTTTATAGCTCTCAATGTCTAGATATCGATTTAAAACTATCATACACTAAAATGGACAAAGACTCCATGGGCTAACAATTCTGCCAGGCACTAGCAGTGTGACTTTATTTAGTAAGCGACTTAACTTTTGTGATCTCTGCTTTTCTGTAAAACTGGTTTGGTATCACCCACTTCCCAGGGATTACTCTAAAGAGTAAGATGTATATAAACTCCCCCTACCACATTGCGCAGCACAAAGAAAGCGTTCAATTGATATTTGTTCCCTTATACCATCTATAAATTATTCTGTAACAATGGGTCTTATCTTCCCAATCAGATAAAGTTACTTGAGGGTAGAAATGTACTTTTTTTCAATCAGTATATCAGCTTTGTAGTAACCAACAAAGCGTTAGGAGAATTTACACAGTTGATAGACTGACCAATATATAAATTTTGGATTTAAAAAAATTCCTGTGCTGGTCTACTTTATCCCAGGTAGAAACTGTAAGTCTGTTATGATGGAAATTTACGCAGTCACTCACCCCAAATTTGATGTTGAAAGACTGTGAAGCTATATGCTGGGACAACTACTGACTACTTATAGGTTAAAATGTGCAGTATATTATAAAGGCAAACCTATTTATTCATGAATATGTAGCAAGACTGAATTTGAGAAATATTCATTAAGGCTTCTACTTGTGATCATTACTGCGACAGAAATAAAAGAAGTGTAACAAAAAGACATGAAACATTAATCACTACCTTTAAAGAATATATGCCACATTAAACACTTAGGTAACATTAGGTAATAACATATATTTTGGAGTAAATTAGGTAAATAAGCACACACACACATATTTACACAGGCACCCCCGTTATGTGCTAAAAACCACATGGAGCTAAGTGGTTTACGAGTTTAAAGGACACAAGAGATTAATGTGATGTGGGCTGTAAGGATCAGAGTGACAGATTTTATCTAGATTTTCAAGAACAGGTCCAAGACGGTGAGAAGTGGCCCTAACTGAGCCAGAATATTTGAACTAGGGAGAATGAGAGCCATTTGTAATCTCCTTATCTTCCATTATAGAAAACACAATGCCTGGCGTGTTACAAGTACTCACTAATAATGACTGAATAGACCAGACCAGATCTTATCTTGCAGTCAGAGGTTTTAAAAGTTTTTCAGCAGAGGAATTTGTGCTGAAAGTGGCATTTTATAACATTTGCAAGTGGCTACTCAGGAAACCACTACAATTGATGATTTCCTCTCATTCTTCTTTTCATTTCCCTTAACTTTTGTGTTTCTGTAAATATGTACTTACTTAATTTTGTAGTAATCTTGGAAACAGTAATTGCTTCTGATATGGAACGAGATACACTGTGCCAACTCAACAAAAACTAATCATGCGAGGAAAACACACATAGAAGGTGTAATCAACAAATAGGGGAATGTTTAAATTTTTAAAAAAATGTATTACAGTAAAAGACACATTGCCATTAATCCCCCCCAAAATACTATTCCTCGCTTTGAAAACACTTATCCCATCGGTTCTTGCCACTTTCTGAAGCAGTTCTAGAAGTCCTCTTTCGTGAGTGTCTTTAGTTGTGCTGTCATGGCTGCCTTGATGTCCTGAATAGATTCAAAACGTTTACCTTTCATGGTCATTTTGACTTTGGGGAAGAGCCAGAAATCACACGGTGCCAGATCTGGTAAATATAGCAGATGAGGACACACGTAATGTTTTTATTTGACAGAAACTGCCGTACCAGAAACAATGTGGGACACAGAGCCTTCCTATTGCGATCACAAAATATGGTGAATGCTGCTGCTGGGTGCCATCCAACGGAAAGGCAGGGATCTTCAATACAGGAAGCGGCGTGTCGAACCTTACCATGTTTCCCTGAAAAGAAGACCTAGCCAGACCATCAGCTCTAATGCGTCTTTTGGAGCAAATATTAATGTAAGATCCGGTCTTATATTAAAATAAGACCCGGTCTATATTATCTTATATTATATTATTAATTAGATTAGATTAGATTAGATTAGACTGGGTCTTCTATTATATTAAAGTAAGACTGGGTCTTATGTTAATTTTTGCTCCAAAAGATGCATTAGAGCTGATGGTCCGGCTAGGTCTTATTTTCGGGGAAACACAGTAGTAAGAGTGTGTGACAAGTTTCAACTTGTTCGGTGCAGTCAGTCGGGTGTGAGGTACGGTTGAGTGAAGGTGTGTTTTAAAGTGTGCCGTAAATCATCCTCCATCATGACAATGCTCCGTGTCACACATCACTTCTAGTATACGGCAATTTCTGTCAAATAAAAACATTACAGTGGGTCCTCATTTACCTTATTCACCAGATCTGGTACCATGCGATTTCTGGCTCTTCCCCAAAGTCAAAATGATTCAGGACATTGAGGCAGCTATGACAGCACAACTAAAGACACTCACAAAAGAGGACTTCCAGAACTGCTTCAGAAAGTGGCAAGAACAATGGGATAAGTGTGTTTGAAGTGAGGGGTAGTATTTTGAGGGGGATTAATGGCAATGTGTCCTTTACTATAATAAATTTTTAAAAATTTACACATTCACTGTATTGTTTGATCACACCTCATGTTGGAAGCTTTGTAATGTAATCTGTTTCTGAGAGGTGAATTCTTAACAGTGATTGATAGAACCTGATGACATAGAAGGTACCCCCAAAGAAGCTATCCTTGCTTATGAAACGAGACCCCTTCTTCCTAAGGCTTGCGTTGCATTTAGATACCTGAGAGCGCTTCCCCTCGTTGTAACACCTCTTCAATGTTGGCCACCATGATCCTCTGGACGTCTTGCAACTCAGTGTTGATGGAGCCTAGGTTTCTCCGAGCACGACTGTCGATGTAGAGCTTCTTGGTTTTCTGGATGTAGGTATCTAAAAGGATGAAGAAAACGATCATTAACTTGTTTCATGTCCATCAAAGTACTGAAGTAGGGAACAGGAAGTTCTGAGTTTGGTCCTGGATCACAACTATCCATGGTTAGCTACACTGCTGAAGGAGTGTAGTATCAAGATTTGAGTTTTGATTTCTTCACTTGTAAAATGTAAAGATATAATTAGATGATCATTCAGGAGAAATGCGCTTTGCACACCTTCAATTTAGAAGTAACTGCTATCAGGATCCCTAGAGAAATTAAGACCCACTACATCAAGCCTTTCCTGAAAGCAGAAATTTTCAAACTGTAGTCCTTGGACCCTTAGGGTTTCATTAACTCTACTCATTCCCTGAAAAGGATGCTGACAACAACCTAGCATTTCTGTAGCCTCATATGGCAAAAGAGTCACTCTATCATAATAAGTTGAAAAAATTGTCTTCAAGTATTTTCTTTAACATATAATACATTCCCAATTTCACTGTGTTCATAAATTTCAGGTAAAGCAAACATGTGATACAAAATTTCCCCAAATACCACTATAAAACTGCACTCTCCTTCATGTTTAGTCCATGTCTATATTTCTCAGAACTGTAAGAAGAATGACTTATTATTAAAAATCACATTCTTAACGTTTGGCAAAAAATCTTAAGTTACCTGTGCTGGATACCCTTCATTTGCCTCTTTAGGTCTCCTCTCCATCCTTCTGCACCCTGTTTTTGCCCTGGGAAGCTGACCTGAAGGGATTCCATTAGTGGGCTCCTTGCCCTCTAGCTTCCAGTTAGTTTCTGTCAATGGGGGAGCCCCCAGAGTAGGGAAGAAGAGAGAACAGCGACATCAGGGTATTTGTTCCCCTAACTTCTCCCTGAGAAGTCTCTTTGGGCTGGCAGTATCCCTCCCTAAAAGTTACTGCTCAAGTTGGCCTTCTCTGTAAATTTTCTCCTTCCCCGTTCCAGAAACTGCTCCTTTCTCTCATCTCTTCAGGCCCAGGGATGGTAACAATTACCGTGTTACGGTCTCGGTACCTGTGGTTCACCTATAACCTGTTCATATCTTTGTATATAATCCTTTAAGCTAACTTGAGTGTACCAACTATTTCGTGTATGACCTTGACAATAGTCTTATTTTTTTTTTCTTGGGTTTACTGGACCACTATTGTCTGCAAAAGTAAAAATTGAAAAACAGGGCATTAAAAAAAAATTAGCACTTGGAGAGTTTACACTTATGAAACACTGGCGTGTTTTGCTAATTTTTCTTTATTTCTAAAAAGCGAGACGACCTACTTATCTGGCAAACTTTAAACACTTCAGAAACTCAGAGATCGTGAAAACCAATTTCTTCTTTTAACTAAAAATGTCAGTGATGTAGTCTGATCATAGTTGTTTTTACTTCCTCTACTTACTGTACTGAGGACATTTCCTTTGATCTATTGCCATTAGATACTTCAACAGGTCTGACCATTGAGGCGTCTTTCTATAAATCTTGTACAAATCTGGACACCATAGTCTTCATGTAGTAAATGTCACCCCCCCCCAAGACCACATATCTTTTAGTACTTTTAAAAAAAATATTATTTTCCTAAAAGAAACTAAACACCATTCTTTCTCATTTCCAAATAATGAGGCTTACTGTGAATATGTGGTGTGGTATGTGTGTGTTGGGGAAAAGAAAAACTCAGTTATTACATGTCAATCAAGCAGACCTTTAGACACAGTTTTTGACCCTAATGAAGAATTAAAACAAATAACAGAAAAGGGCAAAGGGCAAGAAGTTCTATGGGGAAAAGATCAAAGGACCAGAGAAGGAAGCCTCATTCATTCAAAAGGACAAAAAGAGATGGAAGAGGCAGAATCCCAAACTTCAGTAAGTAAACATCAGTGAAATTGTGTCAAAATTTTATCAGTGTAACAAACAGCTTCTCCGTATTTTGTGATTGAGAGGTGAAGAGCAAAAACTTACCAAACTCAATAAAGGAATAGGGTCTAGACACAGTGGGCACCTTCTTCCCATGCTGTTCATCAAACTCTGAGTGTAAATCTTCTAGGTAGGCAAAAGCCAACTTCTTAGGGAAGGCGGCTTCACACAAAACCAAGTAACACACCCCTTGCTCAATAATGTAGCTGGAGAGACAAAAAAGCAAGAAATGGTTGTAGAGTAACAATACCTCCAACAATGTGAAGCAGCTTCTCTCGGTGGCATACAAACTTGAAAACATTCCAACCTAAGCCGTTTGAGGCTAACTGAATCAGAAAGCCAATTTCAAACCACAAATTCTTGGAGTCAGAAAGCAAATACCTTCCCATTATTAGGAGTCCATTTCCAAAGGAGTATTTAGACATGTTTATTAAAATTGTTTATTTATTACATAATTCTTCAACTAAAGTATCTTAACACCTAAGACTTTTTCTGGAAAATTCCACCCATCCTTTGATTATGTATGACAAACTAGTTAGTATACACATATTTAAACTCCTTCCAGCTGTAAGAAAAACAGCGAAACTGAAAATTTTTTTCAGTTTCACATGTTTTGTGGACACCCAACAGTTGAAAGTTAATGCCACAATATTTACTGGGCACAGAAAAGAATGACCTCAGGACTAGTAACACCCCCTAATTTCTAGGGTAGAACAACTCCGTATCAACTGGAAACTATCCAGTCACAGAACCGACTTCCTCTTGTGAGAGTGAGCTCCTGGGTATTCTGGAAGGGGCTACATGATTCCACATCTGAAATATTCTTGGAAAGAGGTTAGGTTACACAGTGGTTTTCAAATGTCTTTGTAGCCACAGTACTCTATTTCAGCAAAAATTACATTCAGAACAATCAATATAAATAGCAAATAAAATCAGAAGTTCACTCGTTTAAGTAGGAGTTCAAGGGCCCAAAGCGTTACACATACCCCCGGCCCTGCCCTTTCTCCATGCCTCCTAAGGCATCCTAGAAATCCATAGTGTGTATAGTCTATTATAGGGTCTCTCAGGCCCTTTAAAATAATGATGATGATGACGATGGTGGTAATACTGTTGCCCTATCTCCTCCTTGCGCACCCGAATTAACTGGTCTCCTTGCCTTCAGTCTAGACCATCTTCTAAACCACCAGTTTTATTCCTAAAGTGTAAATACAACCATATTATTCTGCTTAAAAATTCTAGCGGTTCCCTAATACCTAGAAAACAAAATCACATCCCTTGGTACAGCATTTGCAGCCCTCCAAGACAAGTGTAGCCTCATTCCATCATATATCCTAACACACCAATGACATGCTGTTCTCCCACAAGCTAGGTTCCTTCATGTCCTCGTGGACTTCTACTTAGATTGTATTTTCTAATTGTCATATTCTTTGATGTAACTGGAGAAACCTTGTTAATTTTCACATGCTCAATTCTACTATAATTTTTTTCTGTGAAATTTCTCTGTATTCTCCCTCCCTCTCTCCCCTTTCTTCAAACTGATTCCCTACAGTAGGGAATTTATTGCTTCCTTCTTTCTGTCCCCAAAGTATCTCAGTTATATCCCAATGATGGCATTTCTTGCCCTACGGTTTTCTAGTATAGTTGTTTGCATATGTGTCTCTCTGCTAATGAAAGTATGAGCTCATTAAAAGCTATGGACATAGAAGACAGGACTTAATACATGGTCTGGCAAAGAATAAATCTTTCAGAAATTAACTCCTGGATGGAAATAAAGGATGAGATAAGATTATAAAGGTCCTAAAGGAACCAAGCAAAAGAAAATCTCTTTTCAATTCCATGAGAACTTTCCTAGGTCTTTTGTTCCTAACCCATGGCAGAGAGAAAGATACTATATAATTAAGTGCCTATCATGTTTTTTGATGTTAAAAATTAAATTTATAAAAAATGTTTAATATACTGTGCAAATTACTACCTTAGGAAACTTAATATCCACTACCTTCTTAACCAACTGGCCAAGGTTTTTGTTTTGGTTTTGTACACTTGTTTGCTTGTTTTTGATGGGTGGAGGGTTTTGTTTTTTTCCCCTTTTAAGTTAAACACAGCAGGTTGCTCCCAGGTCTGTATTATCTCAGTATCTGAGTTCTAGAATAGCAAGGTTATTCAACTAATCCTTTTTTAATTTCCCTCTGATCTTCTTGTCCTTTCTCTTTTTTTTTATCACCTTCAAGCTTGACATGTATTAAACATTAATACCAATTATTTGTGGATAATTTGAAGTCCATTAAGTCCTTTTGATCCCTCTCTCAGCTGGATGCATTATCTATAACTACTGATTGAGCTGCTCTTCAATTATCTTTTACAAGTTCCTTTTTTTCTAAATAATAACTAACACTTATTGATTCTTCTGTATGTGCCAGGCAAGATGTTAAGAGATACACATGGATTCCCTCATTATCCTCACAAAATTATGATTATTGTCCCTATTTTGTAAAGGAAACTGAGGCCTGGAGAGGTATATGTGAGTTCTTCAAGGTTACGTTGTTAGTAAATGTTTGAGCAAATGTATTAACCTACAAGTGTCTGACTCCAAGAAGCTCCTAAAGCAAAAAGTTATGTCATTGCGTGACGGGTACAGCATTTACTAGACACAGGGTAACAGGTTACATTATTGTATGCAAGTTGAATAAACAAACCAAGATTTTCATTTTGCAGAATTAGAGCCAGAGAAGTTGTTTCCCTTAAAGTCACCTTTACTTTTAAAAAACTGTTACCATTCTCATCAAGTGTTACTTACATTTACTATATGTCATACTTAGATGATCACAAAGAAATCAGCATTATACTCACTGAAAACTCATGGCACCAGCTTCCAAGGTACATCTGGTTGGGGACTGTTCATTCAACTTTCGGAAGAGCTGCTTAGCCTGACTCTGGTACTGCTGCAGGTCTCGGCCAGACTGAAAGAAGACACCTTCCTTTTAGGAATTTTGCACGAAAATAACACTGCGTGAATTAGTGAGAAGCATCCGATTATGAGGACACTATGTGAATAAGGTCCTTCACTTACAAGTTAGTAAGATTCATTTTAACAAACAAACAAAGGCCTACTTTTAGAACAAAAAGAAAGAAGAAACTCTTAGTTCTTTTAAGAGAATCACACTAGTTATCTGCAAAGAAGCAAAAGTATATTTTTCAACCATATTTAAGGCACTCTTAACTTTCAACCCAAGGTGCTTCCTGTTAGGTCAGTGCCTCCTCCTAACCCATTTCACTGGCACAGAACTACACGTGTTCTATACTCAGGAGAAAATCCCGGAAACAAGTGATGAATCTCATTGTTACGCTGGAATATCAAGCAAATTCTTCCACAAAGTATCACAGTATTGAGCATTTCGGCAAAACTAAATGTGTTCACCCATGACTGCAAATTATTACGATCACTGTACCTGCAAGTAGGTAGAAACAAACAAGAATAAGGACAAAGATTGGGAAATCAAGATAGCCTCTACTGAATAAATCTACTTGGTTCCCAAGTTTGGACAGCAAAAGTCTAGGTAGCAAAGGATATGTGCATACCAAAATGAAAATAATATTCAGATACTAGAATTACAGGTAATATTTCCCTGAACAATTTATAAATGATTCTACAATTTTGTTTTTTTAAAAAAGGAAAAACGTGTACTGGGGGGAAATAACAGTGTTATCAAAAGGAGAAAAATCACACCTCACTAATGTACTAGACCCAGGAGGGAAAAGCAGTACGTGAAGAATGGGAAGTAAATATACATTATTTATTCACCTACATACTGGGAGAAAAATAATTTGCCATGGGATGGGAAGGAATTATTTTATTTTTGGATTATTTATTTTGGTTTGAATGACAGAATATAGTTTCCCCTTGATAGATGTCTAATAAGTACATGTTTAAATAGAAAAGTGTTCATATAAGGTTCGCCCAGGGACTGGATCTGAGATCTAACTTTGAGAACATGCAAAGTGAAATCTTAAAATTCTAGATAGTGAACCGCTGAGCTAAGACTAAAGACAAGGAAGCAGTAATAAAACTGTGTAAGTGGCAGATAAGCAATGTACAAGTATAGGTTTCTAAGCTATATTTAAAACGGTGAACTGGAAGGGCAAACCAAATCCACAATGAGATATCACCTCACACCAGTTAGAATGGCTATTATCAAAAAGACAAGAAATAACAAGTGTTGGCGAGGATGAGGAGAAAAGGGAACCCTTTTTTCCCCCTATTGTTGGTAGGAATGGAAATTGGTGCAGCCATTATGGAAAACAGTATGGAGGTTCCTCAAAAAATTAAAAATAGAACTACCATATGATCCATCAATTCCACTTCTGTGTATTTATCCGAAGAAAACAAAAACAGTAATTTGAAAAGATATATGCACCCCTATAGTCACTGCAGCATTATTTACAATAGCAAAGATATGGGAACAATCTAAGTGTCCATCAATGGACGAATGGATAAAGATGTGGTATATATACACAGCTATTAAAAAAATGGAATCTTACCATTTGCGACATCGTGGATGGACCTTGGGGGCATTACACTAAGTGAAATAAGTCAGAGAGACAAATACCATGTGACCTCACTTACATATGAAATCTAAAAAACAAAACAAATAAAAACAAAACAAAAAAACAAGCTCATAGATGCAGTGAACAGATTGGTGGTTGCCAGAGGGAAGGGGATTGCGGGGGTGAAATGGGTGAATGTGGTCAAAAGGTACACGCTTCCGGTTATAAAATAAATGTCATAGGGATATAAATGTACAGCCTGGTGACTATAGTTAATAATACTGTATTGCATATTTGGAGATTGCTAAGAGAGTAAATGTTAAATGTTGTCAATACAAGAAAAAAATAGAAAACAACTTGTAATTATGTGTGGTGAAAGATGGTTAACTAGACTTATTGAAGTGACCATTTCACAGTGTACACAAATACTGAACCATTATGTTGTACACCTAAAGCTAATGTACTGTTATATGTCAATGTCACCTCAATAAAAAAACTCAAATAAAAATAAAATGCTAAACTGAAAATTTAAATATGAATAATGAAGTAAATAAGTGTGAAGTGAAGCAGGGGAGTTAGAGACCATTAGAAGTGTTGGTTTGTATACTTATTCAGTGCTGTCCTTACGGCAATGATTTATTATAATGCTGTTCACTTGAGAAATATTTCTATAACAATACATATATATATACACACACATTTGTGTGTGTGTATATATGTATATATAGTTTTATATGTTAATAATACTTTAAAATAATTAACATTATATTACCATTATCATATTAAACAATATTGCTTATAGATGTATTGTTTTCCATCACTGGTCAGCCAGTAAAGGAGAGTGAATACTATCACATGCTTAGAACTAGTGAACAATATCCTACGTTCCTAAATTTGAACAGTACTTGCCATTATGTGTCATTTGGAAGAGTTCTGATCCTACAACAACCGATAAAAGGAATGTAAGTAAAGTTTGAAATGCGACTAAAGTGCCAAGAAATAATATCAACATAAGATTAATGATTTTCAACCTTGGCTTCACACTAGAATCATCTGGAGATCTTTAAAAAAAAAAAAAAAGAAACTACTCATGTCCAATCTCCACCCTTAAACCAATTAAATCATAGAACTCATACGTTGCCATTTTAAACATAACCACAGCCTCCGATGTTAAGCATAAGTTTTCTGACAGCTCCAGGCAGGTGAGCATCTTAAAGTTTACTTTATAATTGAGAGGTCCACTTGCCCAAGGAGGTGGAGCCATCAAGAAAAGCAGCTAGGATTTGAACCCAAGCAGTCTGGCCCTGGAGCTCTGCTCCTAAGCATGCTGTACCGGCTCTACAAGAAAACTGCTTCAGTGCTAGCAGGTCCACCTTCGGGGTGTCTTACCATTGGACATTAAATCTAATGCATAGGAAATACTCCCAAAGCCACGTGGCCCTCTGATCTAGATCTCACAAAACAACATAATCACTGCTTTACAGATAAACCCTCAGTGTGCTGCCACGATTAAAGTCACAAAGGATCTGCCAGTCTACTTAAAAATAGTTAGAGAAGATGTCCTAATTGTTTCCTACTTCATCCAGAACAGGCTTGAACCTTGTATACACTGGAACAGAAAGATACCCGCTAGTAAATCAATAATGAGGAGGATGGGACTGTCTGGACAAATTAATGTAATGAATTGAAATGAATTTGCAGTCACCCAGTAGCGTATTTAGGATTTGGTTCTGTATATAATATAGTAAGTACAGGGTAGTCATTTGCCACGCAACCACAATTTTTATTGCTGTCACCTAGGACTGCTGAACTACCGTGTTTCCCTGAAAATAAGACCTACCCCGAAAATAAGCCCCAGTTAAGATTGTCAGCCAGCCAGACACATTTAGTACGTTATGATGATGTTCCAGAAGAAGATGACATGACTATATTTGAATAAATGTAGATTGTTGTACATGAAAAAAATAAGACATCCCCTGAAAATACACCATAATGCGTCTTTTGGAGCAAAAATTAATATAAGACCCGGTCTTATTTTCAGGGAAACACGGTAGTTATATTAAATGCTGTGCCATCTTTAGCCTTTACAAGAATGTTTAGCTAAACTCTTATCATTTTTAAACCCCTATTGAACTCAGCTGGTCAAAGGCCAGCAGTAAGGCCTTTTCCTCTAAAAGCAATTACAGTAAGGTGATTAATCAGACCTCAATGGTGGGGGAAGTTTCACTGTAAATAGCCTATCTGCATTTGTGGAGTTCCCTGCTGTCAGCTAGGTTAGCTCTGTGTCCTCAAGTCCACAGAGCTGGGGCAAAATTAAAGAGAAGAGAATATGGTTCGTTTTGAGGTAGAACAGAAAGGTAGATGAAGAAATTGCAAACATCTGAAAAGAGGAAACAGCAGAAAGGAAGAAAAAAATAGATTATTAGTAAGAGCATCTAGGTTTGAAGAGGTAAGTTCATCTCTACCTGCCCTAGGCCTACCTACCTTCCTAGTTAAGCAGGGAGGAAACAGTGCATATGATACTCTGCCTATATCATTTTTTTATTTGACTTTCTATTGTATTATCTGAATAACCAATCATCTCCAGTTACAAGGCAGCTCGTACACGAACTAGCACAGTAACTACCTAAAATACGATATCTATTATCAGTATAAACAACTGAAAAAGTACATTGAATTATTTGGCCTGAACAATGAAGGCACTTAACTATAAAACTATTTGGTCGTGATATCCAGTAGTGCTACTGACATAACAGTACCTATTAGTATGAAAATTGAATGAAATCACGTACTTCAGAGGATTAGCACAATACAGTGCTCGATATGTAGCAGGCACTCTAGAAATGTTCTATATACTATTGCAATAGTAACAATAAGCCTAGAATTGATATTTTTGTAACTTTTAAAGGTTTAGGACTTTATCATTCAAAGTCAACATTTCTAAAGGAAATCACCATGGAATTACAATCACAAACATATTTTTGTGTCAAGTTCCTTTCCTTGGCAATTAAATAAAGCAATCCATCTTGGTAGACCAATACCTAATTTGGAATTAAATTAAGAAACACACAATAATATGTCAATTAATTTTTCAACAAAGTAGCAAGTCAGAGAATAAGGGCTTACTAATATTAAGTAGACAACAAATCTACTTTGTATTCTTTGCCCACATTGGAATTCAACGCAATTAGGAAATTGACCAGATTTCTCCGCCCTTTAGGAAAACTATTTCTCAGTCAAATGACACACCCTGAAGGAAAATTTCCCCATACCATCTCCCTTCTTCAAATCATGCTCCTGCATTCATTTTAACACTTTTACTCCTTCTGCAGAGTGGTTCTAGAAAATTCTTCACAAATTGGAAGAGAGAAAAGCATTTCACAATTGAAAATTCAAGGCATGCTGTTTTTTCATTTTATATCACTGTTTAAACTTTTATTGAATGAATAAAAAACATTTCACTTGTCATGACCGGCAACTTCATAATCTGTGTCACTGTTCTTCCAAAACTGAAAGTAAACATATTTCCATATCAAACCTAAAAAGGCATATAACCAAAGAATTTTCACTATTTCTAGATGCAACTGTGAGTTTAGATGTCATTTCTTCTTAGAAGACTTTCCTGACCTCCGAAAATCAACTTAGATACCTTTTCCATGTTCAACCACAGACACTTCTTCCTCTTCCATAGCAGTTACACTACATTATAACTGATTGTTACTTATCTGGCTTTTCCACTAAACTGTAAACTCCATGAAAGTAGGAACTGTATCCTCTAATTCCCTGTATTAGCACCATGCTTGGCATATTAGATGTGCGTAATAAGCTTATTTTCATGAATATCTGAATGAAAAGTCCAAGAAAAATATATGCAAAATCATTTTTCTACAACTCATCGTTTTTTCAGGCCTTGAGTTATTTTTTTGTTTTGTTTTTGTTTTTAACTAGTTAGGTTGTATGAGAAAGTAAAATAAACATGATTAAGTTATAAAAATTTCATTCTCATCCTCTCTTCTTCAGGGACCTCCCCACCTTGCTCCAGAAACTTGTCTCACATCAGAAATTTCCCTTGTGGTTCTAAGGCACAAAGCAGCTCCCTTTCAAGATATCTGGAGTTGTTTTTTTAATAATCAATTTAATACATTTTTGGGCACCTACAAGCATAGAGCTGCTCTTGTAAAAGCTACGGGAAACACAAAGATGAACTAAGATCTGTCGTTTGCCTGCTAGGAAACTGTATTAAAAGACAAAGGCAAATAGTAAGATAAAGGTACAAAGCGTTAACAGGAATATAACACAGGGGTTATAATTCCAACAGCAGGAATTTATTGAAGGAGGTGGGAATTAGGGATAACCTTGAAAGAAGGTACTGCACTGAACTTCAAACAGATACCTATATGTGGCAATATTACCTCACCCACTTTCAAAAGATGCCAGCGAGCTAGGTCAAGGATCAGGTGCAAGAGTTGAAGGAGCTGATTTAACCCAGGAGCCGTCTGTCAACTTGATCAGCAACAAAAACGAGAAATCCTGAATTTTACCGAAGTCCCTAAAGAGTTGCAGGACACTGGGTGATCGCAACCAGCCGGACCTAGTCCGTCTCCAGACTTTTCTTTTGTTTTAGAAGAAACAGGTAACACCCAACTCTACCTCCGCTTTCAGGGCAGATTCCTTCTAACAGGTAATCTCTCCACTGTCAAAAGATCAACGAGCACTGCAGAGGGGTCGGGAGTCCTGGGAAGTCGCAAGGCTCTCCCGCGTCCCAAGAAGAAATCCGGTGTTGAGAGCACTCGGGCAGGGATTTGGGGTCGCGAGAACCTGATAGCTCACCTGTTCGTCCTCCTGCATCGAGGCGGCCAGCGGGAGCCCGTCCGCCACTCGGGCGATCATCGTGAGCAAGACCATCTTCACAGGCTACAGGGACCCAACACTGGCCCTCACCGCCGTCGGCGTCGTCCTGACTTCCTCCGCGGCTACAACAGTTACACCTCTCTTAGTTCCCCAAGGGCCAACTAGCTGCCTGCGTCTCTGCTTCCCGCTGAGGTGGCCGGAAACGAGCTTCAGAGCTTCCCACTACCGGTCCCCAGAATTGGCGTCCCACCGAGAATCGCAACTACCGAAACATCGGTTCCGCAGTCTTTCTTTCCACATTCAGAAACTTCCAAGGCCTCGGCTCGCTTTTCTGGATTTCGAGCTTCGAATAAACCTTGACCCTTGAGGGAGTGTGACATACAAACTGAAACAGAATTTTCTAGTTCCTGATACTTTTAAGTTTGGGGAGAGGGCTGGGAAGGATGGTGGGAGTTAATGGGTACTTAATTGAAGGGTATGTAAAAAACCTGTAAATCAGGCTACATATTTTCACAGTTTTCTATTTTCTATATTACATATTCTATACATAATATTTCTAGGCTGAGATTTTTGTCTGTTTTTTGTTTGCTTGCTTATTTGTTTTTGCTTGTTTGTTTATGCTGTATCCTGGGATCCTTAAACAGTTTCTGGTTAAATAATTTATGTATTTAATTTGTGAATAAATGACCAACTACAGGACCTCAGAAATCACCTAGGTCAGTCTCCCTTCCAAAAGCTGAGATCTCTGCTACATCTATCATGATAGGTAGGAGGATAACCTTGCTAGAACTTCCAGTAACTGGGCATTTCACTCCCTATTGAGCAACCTCTAGACAATTCCACCTGAGGAAGTATTACCATCTCTCCTTTGTTTGGTGTCCCCATCTCTAAAAAGGGAATATTATCTGCCTCTCATTTAAGCATAAGTTAAAGAGCTCATGGCTTTTGTTACCCTTTCTACAGCTCTACTGCTATTAGAAAACTAGTATTTCTGGCGAGGATTTTGGGAGGAATACCCAGTAAGACCTAATGATTGAGTTCACACAAAAGATGAAGGACTGGGATACAGATATGACAAACCGATGGCACATTTAACAGACAGTGATAAAGTGAAATAGAAGGCAATCCTTATGTATATGGGAGCCTAAATTGGTAAAATCATAATATCCTACATCTAGAATAGCCCACAGATATGACATGATCTAATTTCCCATCTTCCCACTCAACAAGGACATGCCTTCCACCATAGTCCCAAATGTTAATCATTCAGCTTCTGTTGGGACAATTCCAGTAATGAAGTATTACTAACACAAATATTTTAACTAAGTGTGCTGCTATGTGGATCAGAGAAGCAGAGAGAAAAGAATGTACCAGGAGCAGATTTGGAGCAAGAGTACCAGCTTCTTTCTAGTTCTTGGCTCTAGACTTGTCCCAAGGCCCATAAACATTCCTGCCCATGGATTCTATGAACCATCATTGTTTCCTTATAATAAATTCCCCATTTCTTTGCGTAGTTTCTGTTACTCACAAAAACAAACAAAAAAAATTAAGTAACAGAGGAATGCAGTTACCCTGGAGCAACACTTTTTTGAAACAAAAGCATTCATACTTGGACTCCTTACTTTTTTCTTCTTAGACACACTAGATGATTCTGACACCCTTTAGACCATAATTATTATTGCAGGGAAAGGACAGTGGTCTGCTTAGGTCACACAGCAGCCATCGGAAGGCCAGAGTTGTCTCTGTCTGAAACTGCCCAACACTTAGACCTCTGGATCTCTGGAATCTGAGTTGCTTTTGCTTTTGACTTGATCAGCACCATCACATTCACACCCAGGAGGTGCCTTTGAGCTCCTGCCCTTTGGTCCTTTGGGCAATACAGGACTGGGCAATAATGGCAAACACTGTGATCAAAATCTGGAAGGTACTCAACTTTTACGTTGAATGAAAAAGGGTATCAACAAACATTTTTTCAGAACTCTAGAATCTATAAAGCTTATGTATATCATTTGTCTGCCTGAAACCAGACAACAACACTGAAATGGCTCAAATCCAAGAATCTTGGAGCTTGTAAACATTGTACTAGAAAACCAAAAAAGGTAAACAGAAGCTTTGAATACCAGGGCTGCCAGCAAATTCTGAAAACTAATAAAAAACAAAACAAAAAAACGAGTAAAGCATTTATCTAAATCAACCTAAATGAAGCTGCTAAAACAGGATGAGACTTTCCATTAAAGCAGAGATTTTACAAGTGAGATCAAATAAATACTTAGAGGCTTGTGTCCACTTACTCTTAAATAATTCTTGAGTGCCTAATTATATTGCAGATACTGAGCTAGGTAATGAAAATGAATAAATAACAGTTCTAGCAACTTGTGGCCTGAATCGACCCCAAGACCAAACACTGTCGCCTAGGGGAAGAGATCGGCAAGTATAATAAACAGCAGCACCTGCTTGAATTACATGATTGCATAAACGGAAAAAGCTTTCTCAAAAGTAGATGATGCTCTTGGCAGACAAAAATAGACAGTCACTATATTTGGACTGATATCCAGCCATATGCACTAGTATGGCCGAAGCGGTTATTTAAAAATTGAAATGCTTTCTTTCGGATTAGTAAACAGCTGCTGCCCAGAGTAAACCTTCTTCAATCAACAGCTCCTAATCCCACGCAACGAGAAGTCTTCTGTTGTTGGCTACGCAGTTCATCTCGGTTTGGTTCTGATTGGTTACTTTCCTTGCCAGTCGGCTTCCAAAGCTCCTCCTCCCAGGTGGTCATTGGCTACTCCCTAGGACGGTCCCGCCCTCACGTTGGCGCCTGCCCGTCGGCTACGCTTCCAGTCGGCTGCGGGGGTCTAAACCCTGGCTGGGCTAAGAAGCAGCTCCCTGAGTACACGTGGTGACACGGTCTGTGCTGGTGGTTATTTTGAATTCTCATCCCTGACTAAACCTTCTTACAGTGTGAGCCCCGTGAAGGCAGGAGTTTATCTTGTTCGTTCTTGAATTCGCTCACAGACCTTACCTGTGTCTATCCACACAGTCGGTCCAGACATTGAAGTGAAAGTAAAGATTTGGGGAAGGAAGGAGGAGAAAAGAACAAGGTGCGCATTGTAAGTAATATGAAAGCCCCTATTTAAAATATTTACTGCTTTAGATAGCCTGCTTGAAATATCGAGCCTTAGCAAAGCTACTCCCTGCCTTCTAGAAGCTCCGTCATGTCTGTCCGGTTTCATTACTTTGTCCGGAAAGCCAGGCAGAGAGCAGCAGGCTCAGCTTGGAGTTTGGGATAGTGGGGGATGGGGATGACAAGATAGTTGGGGTAGTTTGGTAGCATCTAAATACTAACTTCTATCAGATTTCTTTCTTCCCCTACTAGCCTCTAAATCCTTTCAGAGCAGAAAAAGACAGTTATTCTCCAGTCTAAAATCCAGTACCTGGAACCTAACTAATTCTCAGTGCTTGTTGAATGAATGATGGAATGCATGGCGTGCTCATGGATTGAGACAATACTTCACTGGTTGTATACAGAACAGCTCACAGTGGTACAGTACTAAGTGAAGGCATATGCGTATCCGTCACCATTCCCTTTATCCAGTTAGGTATTCAAGGACTGTGGGCTAAGAAGAGCAGGTATTGGGTTATACAAAGGTGAACAAAAGAAAAATGTTTGCTGGTGGAGGTTATATTCTACCTGACTCTGTCTCTCTGCCATGATCCCTCAACCCATCTCTACCTCCATTGCTGTCCCACCCCTCAGTCTGAAATAACAAAAAGCCTTGAGTAGTGATTTTTTTTTTTCCTTTTAACCCTTAGTGTTTACCTAGTTTGTCCCTCAGACCTGCAGCCCTACTTCCTTTCTGTGGAGTCCAGGTGGATTGAGTTGTTCCGCAGCTCTTACAATTTCCTGATTTTTAGCTGCTGCTGTCTGAACAATCTCCACTGTCAGTTGGCTTCTTCCTCTCGTAGTCCTTCAGCTCCTGCTGCTTTATTGGACCCTCTCTCTTCTACCCATACTGGTATTTCAGAAATTAGTGAACGATTTTCTGTTTGAGTGATTTTCTTTACAATATTAAAGGTCAGCTCAGTCAGTTATCATTAGTCTTTGTTATCCTTCCTCATTGAAAACCAAGCGGACTTACCCAGCTTTACCTGCCAGAAAACTGAATCCAATATGACATTAAATGTGACAAAATAGCGCATGACCTACCTTGCTGCTAATGCTTTCTTGTGTCAAATTCTCTATCTTCCAAAGACAGTTTTTGTTCATCAGCTGCATGTGGTCACCCTTTGCCCTCTCCCTAACCAACCTTCTTCCATCACTGATATGGTACCTTTTTGTCCCTATTTTGTTAGGTAGTATGAGCCTCTGGTTCTGGAAATCTGACAGTCAGACCCAAAGTTTTATGCGCCATTTCTCTAAGGTGGCCTACCTCAGAGCACTTAGGCGGATGATAACCAATATCCCAGAAACAATTCCCTTTTTAAATCTGCGGTTTATTTATGCAGCCTGATATTTCTTGAGAATATTACAATGGCAGTTTTGAGTCGGGGTTTTAGGGGCTCAAGACGATCCTTTCTTCCTCTTCTACTTAGAAGAAATTGGGAAATAGATATAGGAACCAAACAAAGAAATAGTAATACTACTTTTATTATTGATCAAACTAAGTGGGAATGTGGATTTAGATCTTTGATGACCTAAAAGTCTTGCTAACATTTTACCCCAGAATTGGGCCGACTTACCCATCTGTCTGAGAAACAGGCTTTACCCAAAGAGGCAGGCAGGCTCCATACCACACAACAGAGAGCAAAGCAGAATGTACCTACACTGAGGCCAGCATCTTCTCAAAAATACTCACCTATTACTGGGTACAGCCCTACACAGAGGAGGGCTTAAGCCCTACCAGGGGGCAAAAGTGGTCTTTAGTACCTTTGAACTCCAGTTCAGTGGCTGTGGTGATCTCCTAGACTTCCAGCGGTTCTCTCTCTGCCAGCCTTTAGCTGGGAAGAGATTGTATCACAGTATCCTTTTTGTGCTGGATTTGACTTTTGTAACTTTTGTATGATATAATGCCTTTTTTATTAGTCTCCTCATTCTGTGTGTTGTACCCCAGTTTATGAGAAAGTTCTTGCTACAAAAGTAAAACTATTAGTTTTTTATATTACTTTGGGGATAGGATGTGTGTTTTATTGGTGTCCATTATTTTTGTCACCACAAATGGCAAAACCTCAGCTTAAATACTGCAATTGAGTTTAGGTTTTTAGCAATTTTGTATTGCTGCCTGAGTTTTTTCAGTATGCTTTATGAAAAAAGTTGGGAAATGCTGAAAAAAACCTGAAAATACCAATAGGACAGAAGCTCTAATTGAACCCCTAAAATACTTTAAGATTCTGGGAAACATGTTATGTATGATGGATGACATTTGAGGGATGTCATAAGCTCTTATAAAATTTGTATAATTTTAAACCACTTTTTTTGAAGAGTGAAGGAAAAAGCTCAAGAGGTAGTTTATGTCCAGATTAATCTGGATACAAATACCATTTAACATAAATTAGACCAGAGGTGTGTGTGTGTGTGTGTGTGTGTGTGTGTTAAGTTGGTCTTTGTAACATTGTAACTATTGAAATTTTTCTCATAGAATTTTCTGGAGGTTTTGTTTTAGGGGAGGAGATGTTGGTGGGGACACAGACTTTTCTTTAAAACACATGGGTAAATTATACATCATGACCAAGTGGGATTTACCCTAGGAATACAAGGTCAGTTTAGCTTATGAAAATCAATAAATGTAATGCACCATATTAATAGAATAAAGGACAAAACGCACATGGTCATCTCAGTAAATGCAGAAAAAGCATTTGAGAAAATCTAATACCTTTTCCTGTTAAAAACAATCAACAAACTAGGAAAGAGAACTTTCTTAACCTGATAAATGGTATCTATGAAAAACCCACAACTGACATCATACTTAAAAGTAAAAGACTGAAAGCTTTTCCTTTAGTTTGGGAACAAGACAAAGATGTCCAGTGCTACTCAACATTATACTTGAAATTCCAGCTAGGACAGTTAGGCAAGGAAAAAATAAAGGTATTAAAATTGGAAAGGAACAAGTGACATGAAATTTATTTGCACAAAACTTGATCTTTTATATAGAAAATTATAAGGAACCATAAAAAATTTAGAATTACTAAGTGATTTCAACAAAGTTGTAGGATACAAGATCAAAATGCAAAAATCAATTGTATTTTTATAAATTAGAAATTAACAATCCAAAAGTAAAATTAAGGATACAGTTCCATTTACAATAGCATAAAAATAAATGAAATATTTAGGTGGTTTTATCAAAAGAAGTGTAAGATTTATACACTGAAAACTAAAAAACATTGTTGAAAGAAATTAAAGAAAACCTAAATAAATGGAACAACATCTCATGTTAATGGGTCAAAAGATTTAAAAAAGGTTAAGATGACAATAATCCTTAAACTGACCTACATATTCATTGCACTCACTATCAAAATTCCAGTTGGCTTTTTTTGTTTGTTTGTTTGTTTGTTTTTTGGCAGAAATTATGAACTCATCCTAGAATTCACATAGAAATGCAAAAGACCCAGAATATTGAAAACAGTCTTGAAAAATAATAGCAAAGTTGAAGGACTCACACTTCACAATTTCAAAACTTACAACAAGCAACATTAATTAAGACAGTGTCATCTTGGAATAAAGATAAACAGACAGATCAATGGAATAGAATTGAGAGTCCAAAATAAAACCATACTTCTCTGGTCAAGGTTTTTAACAAGGTTGCTAAGATAATTCAGTGAAGGAAAAAAAATCTCAACCAATGGTGTTGGTACAACTGGATATTCACATGTACAAAAATAAAAATGGAGGGGCAGCTGGATGGCTCAGTTGATTAGAAGGTGAGCTCTGAACAACAGGGTTGCCGGTTCGATTCCCACATGGGCCAGTGGTTGCGCCCTCCACAACTAGATTGAAGACAACGAGCTGCCACTGAGCTTCCAGAGGGGCAGCCAGATGGCTCAGTTGGTTAGAGCGTGAGCTCTCAACAAGAAGATTGCCGGTTCAATGCCCACATGGGATGGTGGGCTGCACCCCCTGCAACTAAATGAAAATGGCGATTGGACTTGGAGCTGAGCTGCACCCTCCACAAGTAGATTAAAGGACAACAACTTGTAGCTGATGGGCCCTGGAGAAAAACACTGTTCCCCAATATTCCCCAATTAAAAAAAAAAAAAAAAAAGATGGACCCCCCCCCCCACCTCACACCATGTATCAAAATTGTCTCAAAATGGATCATCAACCTAAATGTATGACCTAAAACTACATATCTCTTGGAATAAAATATAGGAATGAATCCTTATGACCTTGGACTCAGGAATAGTTCCTTAAATATGACACCAAAAGCACAGCAGAAAAATAGAGAAAACATAAATTGGACTTCATCAAAAGTAAAAACTTTTTTGTTCAAAGGACCTAATTGAGAAAGTGAAAAGACAAATCACAAAATGGGAGAAAATATTTGTGAATCATAATCAGGTAAAGGAATTGAATACAACACACACACACACACACACACACACACACACACACACACACAGATTTAAAACTCAACAACAAAAGAACAAACAACCCAATTGAAAAATGGGCAGTATATTTGACATTACTCCAAAAATATATATAAAAAGTTAACAAACACGAAAAGATGTTCACCCATCATTAGTCATTAGGGAAATGCAAATCAAAGCCATAATGAAATATCACTTCATATCCACTAGGATGACTATAATGAAAGAGTTAATATATAACTCATAATAACAAGTGGTGAGAATGTGGAGGAACTGGAACTCTCATGCACTGCTGGTGGGAATATAAAATCATGCAGCTAAAAAACAGTAGGTCAGTTCCTAAAAATGTGAAACATAGAGTTACCAAATGACCCAGCAATGCCACTCCTAGGTATCTACCAAAAAGAATTGAAAACATGTCCTCTCAAAAATATGTGCCTGAGTGTTCATAGCAGCATTACTCACAATAGCCAAAAATGCAAGCAATCCAAATATCTATCAACTGATCAATGGATAAACAAAATGTGGTATTTTCATACAAGGTGACATTTTCAGCAATAAAAATGAATGGAATACTGGCACGTGCTACAAAGAAAATGAACCTTGAAAACATTATATTAAGTTAAAAAAAGCCAGACACAAAGACTACATATTGTATGATTCCATTTACATGTAATGTCCAGAATAAGCAAATCTGTAAAGACAGAAAGTAGATTAGTGGTCGCCAAGGGCTGGGAGGAGAGAGAGCAGATGATAGGGATGGAAATGGTTAGTGACTGATGATGGCTATGGGTTTCTTTTTTGGGGTGGAAAATGTTCTGAAATTAGATAGTAGTGATGGTTGTACAATCCTGGGAATATACTAAAAAACTGATGCAAGAAAGCAAAGAACTATATACATGGAGAGATATTCCATGATCGTGGATAGGAAGACTCAATATTGTCAAGATGTCATTTCTTCCCAACTTGATCTATAGATTCAATGCACCCTAATCAAAATGCCAGCAAGTTATTTTATGGATATCAGTAAACTGATTCTGAAGTTTATATGCAGGGGCAAAAGACCCAGAATAGCCAACACAGTATTGAAGGAAAAGAACAAAATCAGAGACCTGACACTCCCTGAGTAATCAAGACAGTGTGACCTTGGTGAAAGAATAGACAAATAGATCAATGGAACAGAATAGAGAGCCCCAAAATAGATCAACAGAATATAATCAACTGATTTTTGACAAAGGAACAAAGGCAAATCAATGGATAAAGTGTAGTCTTTTCAACAAATAGTGCTGGAACAACTGAACATCCACATGCAAAAAAATGAATTTTTGACAAAGGAACAAAGGCAAATCAATAGGCCTAAATGTAAACACAAAACCATAAAACTCCTAGAAGATAACATGGGAGAAAATCTAGATGGCCTTGGCTTTAGTGATGATTTTTAGATACCATTACAACACAGATAATGAGCCATGAAAGAAAGAACTGAAAAATTGAACTGCATTTTAATTAAAAACTTTTGTTCTGCAAAAGACACTGTCGAGAATGAGAAGACAAACTGCTCTTTTTTTTTTTCTTTTCTCTATCCTTCAGTTTGGAACTGTCTACTGACCTATCTTCCACATCACTAATCCTGACTTCTGCATCATTCAGACTGCTGTTAAATATACCCAATGGGTTCTTATTTCCAGTTATTGTAATTTTTATGTTTGGAATGTCCATGTGATTGTTTTTATAGATTTCAGTTCAATATTGAACTAAATTGTCCATCTTTTCATCTTTGCCCATCTTTTCCTCTTTTCTTAAACTTACTAGTCATAGTTATTTAAAGTCCTGTCAATCTGGCTCTGTTTCTGTTAACTTTTAATGTTTAGGCATTTGGATTTGATTTTTAGCATGCCTCATAATTTCATATTGGATGCTAGACATTGTGGATAAAAATAATTGTAGAGGCTTTGGGAAATATTATCTACTTCCAAAAAGTTAAGTTTTGTTCTAGTAGGCAGAAAGAATGCTGGCAGATCGCTTTGATGCTGTAAAGACTTGGTTTTAAGCTTTGTGAGATCTATTTTAGTATTGCCTTTACTCTAAGGATGTGGCCTTTTTTTGGATCTCTACTGAGTGTTGAGCCCTGGGTGTCTCTCTACCTTGGAAAGGCTTGAAGTCCAATGGAATGTTGGATGCTGAAATCTCTGCTTAGCTCATTAGCCTCCAAACTGCTGTTTTCTGGCCTCTTGCTTTGTGCATGCTGGGCTTAGGAACTGGCCCCTAACCTGACGTAGGTTATTGAGCTACTTCTCTGCCATTCTCTTCTCTCTGGGAGTTATCCCTCAAATCAGCCACTTCGGCAGCCCTCAGTGTTGTCCTTTGACTCTTTAGCCCGGTCCTCTTTTACGTGACCTTTATTCCCTAGCCCCTGACTTGGGAAGTTCCCTCAGGAGAAGAATCCCAGGGTGAATATGGAGCTCACCTCACGTGCTTCTCTTCTCTCAAGGTTGGGAGATTCAAGTCCTGCCTGCTTTGGTTACTCTTCGGTGTCTTCAAAGAGTTGTTTTTATATTTTTTTCTGTATTTATATACATATGTTATTTATGTATTTATAAATATATCCTATTCTATCCCACTCCCCCGACCCAGGGAGCAAGACGTAGTCTGATGTATGCTACTCCATCTTGGCTGGAACTAGAAGCTTTTGCATGTCTTAGCTTTTGGGTTTGCAGTAATTCCACTGAGCTGTTCATTTGCCTCAGCTAGTAAAGATGGCATATTCTCTTTAAGGAACCTCATTCCTCCTCATTGGTGTATTAGATAAAATCTATCACTCATCTGTGGGCAGAGCCAAAGCCTGAGTCCCCTAGAACAACAGCTTCAGCTAATTAATAGAATTAGAAGCCCCATTGCAGAGAATTGGGTGGTAAAGAATGAATGGAAGTCAGGAAGCATAGACACTGAATGAACCCAGTGTATTTATTTAAGCAAATTGGTTATAAAGGAAAGTGAGAGAGATGGTGGTTAGAGGGGAAAGGACTTTGTTTTAGGGATGAGAAGACCTGAGTATGTTTCTAGGCCGGAGCTGATGGAGGCCAAAGCTATAAAGACAAGAAAAGAGAATTAATAATTTCTTAGGAGTGATGAAAGCGGTAGGATAAATTGCCCAGGTAAGATAGATATGGGGGCGGGGGAAGAGAGGTAAATGTATAGATTAAGTTGTTAGGAGATTTGAAAGAAAGAATGAGATAACCTGATAGTGCCATTTTCTGGAGGCAGTTGGAATTATGATGGCAGGGACCACTTAAATTAAATAGTGAAGTAGAATTAAAGATGGGAGGAGGTGGATGAGTGAGAGGGATAAGTCTCTGAAGACTCCCAGGCTTGGGCTTGGGCAGCTGAGTACATGATCGTGTTGGGGATGAAAAACAAAGAAACAAAACACAACCTGAGGACTGAACAGCAGATTGGGGAGGAAAAATGAGTTGAGGATGAGTTCAGCTTTGTTCACACTGAGTAAATACATCAACAATAATGACAATTGCTTGCAAACCTTGGGATCCATATTATCCACTACAAAGATAAACCTCCCTAGCAGGCTTGTGCTGTGTAGAATAGTGGATGGAGTAGAAGCATTCTACTTTGCCGGAGACCTACTGTCTTCTACCGTGTTTCCCTGAAAGGAAGACCTAGCCGGACCATCAGCTCTAATGCGTCTTTGGGAGCAAAAGTTAATATAAGACCCCGTCTTATTTTATAATTAATATAAATTAATTTATAAATTAATATAAGACCTAGTCTTAATTTATATAAGACTGGGTCTAATATAATATAATACCAGGTCTTATGTTAATTTTTGCTCCAAAAGACGCATTAGAGCTGGTGGTCCGGCTAGGTCTTATTTTCGGGGGAAGGGTATATTACCCAGAGGACATTGTGTAATATAAGAAAAGGGTTTTCAGAACATTTATTGGAGGATCTATTTGACTGTTGAACTTTTTTTAACCATGAAAACATTCCCTTGATTTAATGGTGGATACCAAGCTATATATACTTTCCTATGTATGACTTCTTCATGAAAAATGGCAATCAGAACGTCTCAACTGAAAGGAACACTGAGGTTGTTTAGGAGAAAGCTTTTTACAATAAAGGGAAAATTGAAAGGAGATGTAGCTTTTAAAAGAGGGAATGAGGGAGAAAAGGAGCTAGCCAGCAACCTGGAGAAGTGATTCTCGGGAGAAAATAAGAGGATGACCGGTTTGAAGGGAGGAGAAGGACAAAAACCGGGAAAATACGGAGAGAGGATGAGACAAGGAAAAACCTTTTGAGGTTGGAAATGGAGGACGGTGACGATGGAGCAGACAGGACGAAGAAAAGAATGAGGTCTGGGAATGGAACGATCTCCAGGTTGTGGTAGTGGGTGGAGGGCGAACGGGAGGAGATAGAGGGTGCGGAGGCGGCGGTGGGTGTCTGTGGGAGAGGGACCCAGCAATCTGGGCGGAGCAGGTGGCAGAGGCAGCGAGCAGGAGGGCTCGTCCTTCCAGGTGTCCTCCACCACAGTGGCAACGGGAGTGCATGGCCATCCAGATCCAGAGGATGCGCCCTGGTGGTGCGGGAAGACCAAGCAGGGACGGCAGCTAGGACTGGGGTGTCCAGGCCCGGGAAATCCATGAAGAGGACCGATAGCGGGTCTTCCTGCCGCCGCCGCCGCTGCGCCTGCAGCTGCCCCGGCCGCGCGTCCTGCAGGGCGCACCACGCGCCTCACTGGTCCGGAGACGCGGCGCGAGCCCCCCAGTCCTCGCGGCAGGCTCCCGGCCTGGAAAGACGGCATCCGGAGCCGGCCGGGAGCTGGGCAGCGGCGGCCGAGGAGGAAGAGGCAGCCGCGGCGGCTGCACCCTGGATGAGGTGAGAGCACCGCGGGGTCCCGGGGCTGCAGATGGTACTGCGCGCTGGGCAGGAGAACCGCTCCTGGGGCTGCAGACCCGGGCGCCTGGGAGAGCTTGGTGCGGAGTGACATTAGGTTGGAGAAGGTTGGCGGGCACAGGAGTGTGGGGAGGGGAATGATGGAGGGGGAGCGCCAGTGGGGAGTCCTGTAGAAGTAAAGGTGTGGCGCCGATTGTACCAGACTAAAGCTTGGGAAACCCGGTCTCCGTCCCAGGGTGTTTGCTTACTGTATACACACTCGCCTTGTGGGCGGAAACGAGGTTGAAGGCCCTGCCTGCTGGGTTGTCAAAGGAGAGAGGAAGGAGCACAGGTTTCAGGAGGCGATGCCAGGATGGAAGCGTTAGTAATAGTAAAAGAAGACGAAGGATCAGGAAGTGTAGCTACTCTTCCACCCTCTTTTCTTTTTCTTTTTTGTTTTTTAAATTAGATACAGACAGCAGGGGATAGGATAGTGATGGTTCTTTTTTCCTAGGCCACCTCTCCTCCTGCAGAGCTGGAGCCCTACCTATTGGCCGGATGAGGCCGCACAGCACAGACCCTTCCGTGGCTCTGGCTTGGAAGACCTGACATATTAGCCCCCAATTTTCTTCCTGTAGCAGCTGCAGGATGAAAATCTGCCGTACACGATTTTTTTTTGAAGAAGTGACAGAGTGTGCTGCTGCCTGTTTTGAAATAAACATTTCCTTGTCATAGCATCTTTGGCTTATTCTTTAATGGGAGGCTAGCTCTCATCAAGGAGACAGTGATTTCAGTCTCTAAGCTGCCATGAACTGATTGGGATCTGAGAAACGATGCTTCATTTCTCTAGGCCTGTTTCCTATGCATAAAATCAGGATTTGGATCTTTGGAGAATTAATTACGGGTCTAAATATTAGTGGGCTCTGTATTCTGTGTTTGAGACTATGCTTCATTTATGAACTAGGCAACTTAGTTTATTCACAGGCACTTAATGGTATTTATTCAACACACTATCCACTGTTAATTTGAGAAAACTGAGTCAGATATTCCCTCAACAACGTTTAAAGGAATCACATTTCTATTAAGAAACCCATAATCAATTACTGCTTGTAAGAAGGAATAAAGCAAGAAGTAGTCATTATTTGATTTTTTTTATAAAGTAGAATTTTAGCCCAAACATAATTACTTTTTTTCCAACATGTGTTATCTATGGGGCGTTGAATATTTTTCACAGACTATTTTGGAATTTTTTTTTAAAGCCTGAAACAAAATGATTTAGCTTGATGTATATTTATAATTTAAAGTCTTCTTAATTACTTTATATACACTGCGTTAAACACTTTTCATCAAAAGAAGCATTACTATTGCCAAATTTTAAATGGATCATAACTCCTTGTCATAAAAGTGTGATTTTTCTTACTGTCTTTGGTAACAAAAAGTGGGTAGGGTTAGAATTCAGTACTCTAAATTGTAGTTTATTTCTTAAAATACATAGCACCCTTTCATTTTTTCCTTAACAGTTACTCATCTGACAAACCTCTGCATTCATCTTAGTGATGTAATGACGAACCTTGAAATGCTTTTAGACATTTCAGGAATTCCCAAATGAAACCGTGTCAGGAACTTCACCAAAGTCGGTGCTACTTTGATCCTCATTTGAAAATTAGTTCTCCAGGAAATGTGTGACATACTTTTAAAAACATATCTGTCTCAGCTATAGTAGTAGAGGTTTATGGGTATTAGAGGCTTGTATTTGGATATGTTTTTGGTATCCAGTTTTCTAACTGACAAGCAAGTGAAAAATGGAAGAAAGCAGCACGTTATCCAGATTCAATTTAATTCAGTGTTAATTATTGAGCAACGATGGTGGAGGCCAGTATACAAAGCTGGAAGCAAAACTACCGTCAGGTAACTCAGAATCTTAGAGTTCTAAACTTTGCTCATCTAACTATAATATGGAGTGAGTACTATAACAGAAAGATGAACTGTGAACATAAAAAAATATATAAAAGGATCTCTCTGGGGAAAGCTGACTGTCCCAAAAGGCCGCACAAGTGGCATTGTCTTGGAAAATATGTCAGAATCTGGTCTTTAGCTTGTTGAGTTTATTTCTCAGGCCAATATTAAACAAATCTGCAAGACTACTATAAAAACCCAGAATGGCAAATTATTAGTTTGTAATGAGGATTCTAACAACTAGACCCTCTTTGTTGTTTCAGTGAGGTCTCTTGGCATACTTGCCACTTTTGGGAGCCAAATAGAACAAGAGAAATTAATCAGTGAATTCTACGTTTAAAATGTTTTTAATAGCTTCAAACAGAGTATCAGGGGCTATAAATGCATTCTTTCTTCCCCGGATGGTAAGTGTCATTAATAACCAACCTCTCTCCTCATCTGCACATTCTTTTTTCTATCCCTGACGTGCTAATATATTCAACCAGGTAGTAGGAATCCTTGCGTCTGTTTCAAGTGTCTGAACATCTGTGAACCAGTTTGTCTGCGTTGTCAACTTTAAATTCCAAATGTCAAGCTTACTTTCCTTAGGCAAAATTCATGATGGGGGTAGAAAAGTGGGATTGGGGGACCTTGTTATTGCCCCTACAAGCTGGCAATGTGAACCACTGATCTGTCTGTCACTAGATGTTAGTTTGCATTTTCTAGAATTTTATATAAATGGGATCATACAGTACCTACTCTTTGTTTTTCCTGCCTTCTTTCACTCAGCCTAGCTATCTTGAGATTTAGTCATGCTGTTGTGGGTATTAATAATTCATTTTCCTTCATTGCTGAATAGTATTCCATTGTATGGATGTGCCACATTTGTTTATTAATTCACCAGCTGTTGGGTTGTTTCCAGTTTTTTGTTTGTTTGTTTTTTTTTGAGGGGGGTGCTATTACAAATAAAACTGCTGTGAACATTCTTGAACAAAGCTTTGTGTGTACATGTGCTTTCATTTCTCTTGGGTTAATTTCGAGGAGTAGAACAGTAGGCATATGTTTAACTTTTTAAGAAATTGCCAAACTCTTTGTCAAAGGGATTGTTCCTTTTTCATTCCCACTAGCAATGGATGAAAGTTCCCATTTCTCCACATTCTTGCCAACGTTTGTTACTGTCTTTTTCATTATAGCCATTCTTGTGGGTGTGAAATCATTTCTTATGGTTTTGATTTGCATTTCCCTATTGACTACTGATGTTGAACATTTTTTCATGTGCTTAATTACTATCTGTGTGTTTTTGGTGAAGTGTCTGTTGAAATCTTTGGCCCATTTTTTTTTATTGAGTTGTTTGCTTTTTTATTGTTAAATTTAGTTCTTTATATATTCCAAATACAAGCCTTTTTTATGTATGTACTTTGCAAATATTTTCTCTTACTCAATAGCTTGTCTTTTCATTTTGGTAACAGTGTCTTTTGAAGACCAGGGGTTTTTAAATTTTGCTGAAGTCCAGACTATCAAATTTTTCTTTTCTGGATTTTACTTTAGTGTAATATCTAAGGAACCCTTGCTTAACCCAAGGCCACAAAAGTATTCTCTTAAGTTTTCTTCTAGAAGTTTTATGTTTTACATTTTGGTCTATGATCCATTTTGAGTTGACTTTTGTGAAAGTGCAGAGTATTGATCAAGGTTTACTTTTTACACAGAGATATCCAATTGAGCCAGCACTATTTGTTGAGAAATCTATCATTTCTGCATTAATTGCCTTGACACTTTTATCGAACTCATTTGACCATATATCTGTATCTGAATATTCTATTCTGTTCCATTAATATATTTGTCTATCTTTAGACCAATACTCTACTGTCTTGATTAATGTAGCTTTATAAGTCTTGATATCATGTAGTATAAGTCCTCCAACTTTGTTTTTCTTATTCAAAATTGTTTGGGCTATTCTAGGTCCTTTGCATTCCCGTATATATTTTGGAACCCAATTGTCAATGTAGACGAAAAGCCTGCTGGGAATTTGAATGGGAGTCTATAGATTAATTTGGAGAGAATCAATATTTTAACAATATTGAGTCTTCTGATCCATAAGCATGGTATATCTGTCCATTTATTTAGGTCAGTGGTTCTCAGCTGGGCACAATTGGGTTTCACAAAGGACATCTGGACACATTGTTGATTATCATAACTCACGGCAAGGGTGGTAATGTCATCGAGTAGACAGAGGTCAGAAATGCTGGTAAACGTGCTATTCACACAATAGTACTGACAATGAAGAATTATCCAACCCGACACATCAATAGTGTTGAGGCTGAAAAACTCTCATTTAGCTCAACTTTAATTTCTCTCATTAGTGTTCCATGTTTTTAGTGTACAGGATTTACATTTCTGTGGTATACCCCTCAATTCTGTATATTTTTAATTCTATTATAAATGATAATGTCCTTAAAATTTCAATTTCTGATTGTTCATTGCTAGTTTATGCTGATTTTTGTATATTGATCCTATATCCTATAGCTTTGCTAAATTCACTATTTAGTTTTCGTAGTCATTTTGTAGATTCCATAGAATATCCGACATGATGATTATGACATCTACAGAGAAAGAGAGAGAGAGAGAGAGAAATACAATTTACTTTCTTTCCAATCTCCATATCATTTATTTATTTTGCCTTATTGCACTAGCTAGCACATTTAGTACAAAGTCGAATTGAAATAGTGAGAGCAAACATCTATGTCTTGTTCCTGATTTTAGGAGGAAGGCATTCAGGTGTTACCTGTAGGTTTTTCATAGGTGCCTTTTGTCACGTTGAGGGAGCTCCCTTTTATTCATAATTTTCTGAGAGTTTTCCATTAGCAATGGCTGTTTAATTTTACAAGTGAAAACTGCAAACCACTACCCCTCCTGAACATAGATACAAAAATTCTTAACAAAATTTTAGCAGATCTAATCCAACAACATAGAAAGGATAGTTTATCATGACTGAGTGGGTTTTATCCCTGAAGCAAAATCAATTTTAACATTCTTGAATCAATAAGTGCAATTCACCAATTAACGGAATAAAAAAGAAAAACGATATAGGCATCTTAATAGATACAAAATTAAACATCCATTCCTTTTTTAAAAAATGAATAAATCCTTCCCCCTTTCCCCCCCCACCCCATAACCTCAGGAATGAGTGCAGAGATGGGCACTTGATTCTAGTTAGTCCAAAGAGGATTTTTCAGAAGCCTCCTGAAGGAGGCGGCTTTTCTGCTAATGGATGTGAACCTGAGGGAGAGTGGAAGCCCGGGCCTGCTGGCAGATAACTCGCTACCTGGCAGGCGCTGAACATACAACCGGCACAGACAATAATTGAGAGAAAGAGAATTCTATTGTTGAAGGCCCTGTATGAAGCTATATTTGAAACCTCTGATTGAGGTGTTTTGCTTAACCCTAGTTGAAGTTTTATCCCTACTCAGTATGTGGGTTGTGGCGGGTGATGGGAAGTTTTATCCCCACTCAGTATGTGGTGAGGTGATGGGACAAGGGGATGAAGGTCCCTGCAATGGAGAAAACCCTGGATAATATTTAAAGTGTCTTCCCAGAGGGCTGCATTTACTAGCCAGATGGTGGTAGTGTTCATGGTGGGAAGGCGATGGCAGGCAGGGAGATATTTGCCTCAGGACACTCGAGCTTCTGCTTCAGTTACTATTCTCTCAGTCTTCTTTGCCAGGGTTCCAAACAGAATTCTGTAATTTAGATTTTGATCACTGACATCCACAGCAACTGTGTTACCACTGTTATCATTATTACATATATAATTTGCGTTGTTAATATTCTTTATTAAGCACTTGCTGCATGCCAGGCCATATCCTAGGCAATTAATAAGCATCAGCTCATTTAATTCTCACCACAACTCTGTGAGCAAGATGCTATTATTATCCCTGCTTTTATGGAAATGTTGAATAATTTGAGAAGATCTCACAGGTATGAAGCGGTCGAGGTGGTGTCTAATTGGCAGGTGCTGAAGTTTTGTTTCATGTGCATTAGAGGAATGATTTTTGTCCATCTTTCATGCTTAAAGTTTTTTTCCCTTTCAGTGACCCTAGATTTGCTTTTCCTTAAAAAAACAAGGCAAACAAAAAGCCTTTGCTAGAGTTTTGACAAAGATGGTCTGGTCTCCAAATTAGCATATCAAGTGTGCAAGATCATCTATTTTAAAATTACAAGCTGCGTTAGGAAAAATATGACTTTGTGGGGATTTGCTTTCAATTCATACGGCAACCCAGAATGAATGATCTGTTTAAAACAAAAGGAAGTGGGCCTGGGCATGACCAAGAATCTATCAAAAAACCATCAGATAGCTCAATATTCAGGTTAATAAAAATGAGCGAGTTGCACATTTCAAAGGAAAATCTGGGATACCATCAACTAACAAAGACTTAAAGCAAGCTGGGCTCACGGCCCAGAAGGACAAGCACGTGTTCCCAGAATGGGGGGGCTTTCGTCCACTGTATGTGTGTTCATGCGTACCCACATTTAACCTCACAATGCTAGCTCAGAGAAAGTGGACGAGTAAAAGAAATGTTAACACGTAAAGTGACCTTGGTGTACAAACAGAAACAATACCCTATTTTAGCATCCTTTTAGTCGCCATCATATATATCCCACTCTATGACATCTTTTTGCCCCATTGCTCTATAAACCTTAACTTTGGAATCTCCAACTATTAGGTTGGTGCAAAAGTAATTGCAGTTTAAAAGGTTAAAAATAATTGCAGAACCGCAATTACTTTTGCACCAACCTAGTAAATCTTGCAACTAAAATGTACAGCTTCACTATAATCTCAACAGGAAAGGTTTTCATGGATTTTACCTGTTTTCTAAAAGAAAAGAAGTGTTCTTGGTAGTAATTAAAAGCATATTTTGGTGAGAGCGCACTTAGGCAGTTATCCTACAGAATGGTCTTGCAACGGTACTGCTTACCATTCCCTTAATTTTCACCATAAATCTAGATTTCCTGTTGTGCAGCCTTACCTTAAATAAGTGTTCTGAATTCTTTGTCTTTCTTTACTGTAAAGAGACTAATAGCTCCTTTGTGAATGGGAGCACTGGGTCTCTAACTCTACAGCATCCCCTTGGATTGTGGGAAGGTTTAGGAGTCTGTGTATCAGTTATCTATTGCTGCGTAACAAATTACCCCAAACCCTGGTGGCTGTGCTGGTTATTTCTATGTGTCAACCTGACTGGATCGCAATGTGCCCAGATATTTAGCTAAACATTATTTCTTGCTGAGTCAGTGAGAGTGTTTCCAGATAAAAGTAGCATTTGAAATCAGTAGATTGAGTAAAGCACATTGCCCTCCCCAATGTGGGTGGGCGCCATCCAATACGTTGAGGGCCTAAATAGAACAAAAAGATGGAGGAGGGGAGAATTTGCTCCCTCGGCTGACGGCTTGAGCTGGAACATTAGCTCTTTGACCTTGGACTGGGACTTACACCATGGACCCACTGGGTCTCAGGACTATACCATCGGCTTTCCTGGGTTTCCCACTTCCATACAGCAGACCGTGGAATTTCTCAGCCTGCATAATTGCATCAGCCAATCTATTATAAGAAATCTCTTTCCAATACCAAGAGAGTGATTGCCAGGGATCATTGGGGGCCATCTTAGCGATCACAGTCTGCATCCATTACATGTACTCCTGGAAATTAGATGAACGATGGGACTTACTGCTTTCCTTCCTTCCTTCTGGAGCAATAGTACAAGTCAAGCACAAAAAGCAAGGAGGAGTGTACCTTCTTTTTACTCTTCTAGTTTGACACGGGCTAGTTTTTCTCAGCCATCATCTTCAGCTCTTCAGTGTCTACACCATGTTTTTCTTTTTCACGCTTCAGTGAGACCTTAAAAGACTTTCATGTCCTTTAGCTTCCCTCCTGTCTCAGCCGGCCCTCGGGACTTCCCTTTCTCCCTCCTCGCAGGACAGTTCCCACCTGGTCTGTCCTGGTCTCACAGGCAGAAGTTGGATGTCAAGATGGACCAGAAGCAGGACCCTTCCCACAATCCAAAGCTGCAGAAACTGAGCTGAGGAGTGAGGTCCCTGCCTTCAATTGGACTGGACCCTGAGTTACGCTTTAATCAAAGAAAACCGGTGAAGGGGCTGTCAAGAACCTGGCAAATGGTTCAGCTCTCTAGGTAGGTTCAGAGCTGTGCCTCCACTGTCCCGCCCAGAGGGTAGGTTAAAAAACAATGGCTCAAGGGACCCAAGACTAGGGAGGCAGTATGGCCCTGGGAGGCAGATGTAGGTAGAGGAGGCAGAAGGCAGGCTGTGGTTGCCCCACCACTAGGGACCGGGCTGGCCATCTGAAGGAAAACACAAATGCCTGCTGCCTACAGGTGGCCTGGTAGGTAACCGAAATTATGAAGCAAGTGGATAAAACCATAGCGGGTAGTGTTGGTAACTGTGATTACCTGCAGTGTTCATGTCCCATGGCAGGGCCAAACAAGATACATGGTGAGGCGTCGCTGTAGGATAGGTCCTGCCAGCAGGGGGCGTCTGTAGATGGTGTGCAGTGTCACAAGACCAGGTTTGGTCCTTGTGGAGCATCAGCTCTTGTCAAAGGTGAGACTCCAGTCTGATAGAGTTTCTTAAGCAACTTGAATTCACTAGAGCCTGCATAGAAGATGTAGCGCGGCTACTCTGACTTCCAGCCCCTGCGACGGGAAGACTGAAGGTGAAGCAGATTTGGTTTTTGAGAGAGTTGGGGCTCCTCAGGGTTTTCTTAAAACAACAGGCTCCTTGGGTTTGAGTTTCATTAGCAGTAACTCAGGAGGTGACCTGTTCTTGTTTCCCTTCTCCCACCATCTCCCCTTCCCATCTGTTCTGCCGCCTCCTGGTGCTCTATACATCACGGAACCTGCCCTTGAGCCTTGAAACTATTTGGGAAGGAGGTTGGAAGAGCTAGCCTTGGCTTGCACACTCAGTTTTGCCTTGTGTTGCCTGAAAGGTGCCACCTGACATTGGCAGTTCATAATGCACAGAGAGGTGCTGCCAACAAGGTCAACGGAATGTAGCTCTTGAGAATACCAGTGGAGATGCATCTAAAGGTTTCGCTCTTATCACACCCTCTGAGGTGAATAACCAGGGCCTCCGACCAGAGTGCCGCAAGTAAGGCAGTCACTTCCGGGATCGGGCAGACGCAGAGGCAGATCCTGCTCGTATTTAAAATATGGAAACTTGGTTCATCATGGAGCTTTGCATTAATCTTTGGTTATTCACATATTGCATTAAAATATCATTTATCTGGTGTACTGAGTTTTTGGCATCCCTTACATTTTGCACCGTAGGCGAGCGCTTCACTTCTTTCACACTAGGTCCAGCCCTGAACACCTTCACAGCTGAATTAAAAGCTTGAACCAGTTGAACCAGTCCATCAGCACCAGGACCTTCTGGCCTTGACCTTCTGGCCTTGTTTTTTCCCCTTCTTCTTCCTCCTGAGAATCCACCCAAAGCCAAGACATAGAGGATGCAATCATCCTTTTCTGTATCTCACAACTTCTGATTTAGCATCAGCCAGTGTTTCTGGGCCTGTTGTGCTATCACAGACCCAGCCGAAAAAGTGGGATACGTTTGTCTAATTTAAATATTATTTTAGTTGAATCATAGTGGTTAACGTTGGGTTTGTTTGTTCTTTGACTGAACGGATGTGTTCTAGAATGGGGTTATGTCTGGCAGCCCCTGTACTAACTTGAACTTTGCAAGGAAAAAAGACCGTCGAGGTATCCTCCTTTTTTTTTTTTTTTTGTCTAGGATTGCCAGGTGTTTGACCCTGAACTCCACAGCTCAGTATCTTGGATTCCTTTATGCTAAGATGAAAATTAAAAGTGAATACACAAATGTGGAATTTTTCTCATTCAAATTTTTCCTTGATTGTGTGAGGCTTTCTGAGGCTGTATCTCAATATTTCTGAACCCTTGCCAGATGGAAGAAAGGACACACAGCTGTTTGAAACTGCCAAGAAATTGACTTCCAGTAGTTCTAAGTGTAAAAGAGGAAATGTGTCTTTGTTGTACGTTTCGCCTTTGTTCTGGGAGTGATTATCTTGATGAGCTGGCTTGGCTGTCAGATTTGAGCCAAATATCTCCCAGGGTTAGCTGCTGATTCAATGCAGTAGGTAAGTAATTCAAAGCAAACGCTTCAGATTCTGCTTAATAGTGACAAAAGCTGACGGGGAGAGGTGGTATATTCTTTTACATAATCACAGTAATTAATGATTTTAATTATTCTTAGGAGATACATCCTGAAATATTTAGGGGTGAAGAGTCTGCATCTTACTTTCAAATGGTTTAGCAGTAATTGTGTGTGGGGTAGGGTGGGAAGAGAGAAAAATGTGACGAAACGTGAATGATTGGTGAATCAAGTGAAGGATTTACAGGACTTCATTGTATTATTTTTGCAACTTATCTATGTGTTTAAATTTTTTTAATTTTTGTGAAAATGGAAAGTTTTAAAAACTGATTTATATTACACACACACACACACACACACACACACACACACACATCTCCATAAGGTCCAATCTGTAGAGACAGAGCATCAGGATTTCTCAGTGTCTGCCAGAATTTTAAATCCAGAGAAATCCATCTTGATAGATCAGGGAACTAGTCTAGTAGATAACATGATACAAGAAACAAAGGCAAGGACCATAGCTGTGTAGCTGTCTTGTCCTTAGTGATATGTTTTCTAATTCAGAATCCAATCTGAGCCCTAAACTGGGCTCATGCCCTACACTTAGTTGTCATTTCTAAGGGTTTTTGAAGCTGCCTAGATTGCCTGATACATGGCCTTTGGCCTTGGACTGGAACTGCTTGTCCCGTCCTGGACAAGTCTCACATTTTAGTGATGGTGCAATTGTCATGAATGCCTTGAAAGCTGTTTATGAATTTATCCCAGTATTATTTCTGGCTCCAGAAATTTATTTATTGACCCACACAGCACTCCCTTCCATTTTTAAGGCCCAATATCCGTGTTCAAAGCAAGGAGAATTATCCAGGTAATTGACACAAGCCTTTCTTCACTGTTCTAACCCCCTGCCTAGAAATTTACGTACCACATTTCTTGCATGAATCCCCTCCTCCAACATCGGATACACATACGTAGTGGGCGTTGAAAGGATGAGGGGGATTATATGAGTAAATTATCACCAGCTGTCTGAAGGCTTGGTCATAAATTTCTTGAGGTTTTTGTTATAGCTGACAGATAAGGTTAGCCAGTGAAGGAGGCAGGTCAGAATAAACACACACACACACACACTCTTCAAGATGGGGAGGTTGGGAGATAAAGGGAGTAGTACAAGATAGAGGAAATTGTCACTAGAACTCCAGCCAGGAAGTGAGGGAACCAGTTTATTCAGCTTCCTTGCTAGTGCCTTGGTGTCCTATGGTAAATCAGAGACCTGAGAAATGGAAAATCAGGGACACTGGCCTAGCCCTAGAGATCAGTTTGAGGCAAAACTGAAATGAAAATTCATGTCTTCTATACAGGGGTGGAATCCTTCCTGGTATGTAAATATTAATTAAAAGATAGCTATGATTTATGAAATGCTTAACATGTGCTAGGCAATAAATTAAACACTTTTCATATATTATCTCATTTTGTTCTCACAACTACCCTATTAGGTGGTTATTATCATGAACCTTATTTAGTTAAGGAAGCTAAAGCACAGAGGTTACATAACCTCAGAAATCAGGGCTGGCAATTGAGAAGGGGGTGGTTTGTAAGTCTCCCTAACTCTACAGCTAGTAATTGTACCCACTCTGTTGAAATGCCCGGCAGAGACGTCAGCTGTGCTGCATGGCCCTTCCAGACGAACGGGACCCTGGGAAGTCACTCAGAGGAGACTGGGGGCATTTCTCCTTCAACCAGTGACAATTCCAATGTTTTAAACAAAAGCACTGTCTTTTTCCTAATATCTGATAAAATTTTGTATTACTAACATTTTTCAGATGACACCTTCTTCACGAAACCTCCAAATATAACGAATCACTCTCTCTTTTATGTTCCTCTTTGGACCTTTGTTGTAGCACTGACAGTCTGATTTGTAGTAGGGTTTGATGAATGCCTGCCGGACTTTCCACACTGGCTTTTAAACATGTAACGCAATGCCTAGAAAATCCTATCTACGAGGGACCACTAGGCCCTGCAGTCACCATGCTTGGGCCTACGTGTTGTCCAGTAACTGACCTCGACTGACAGCCTAGTAAGTGCTGGCCGGCTTCGCCAAGCGCAGGAATCTCTTTGACCGTACAGGTGACACGGTCACAGAGTCGCCACTTAGAAATCCATGCAGGACGGCCAGTTGTAGCCTCGGAAGGTGATTTAACTTTTACTGCATCAGGAAGAAGTGATTTTAAGCCTGATTTTAATAAAAGTATATTAACTTTCACTGTGTTTCCTATCTAGATAAATCTGAAGCCAAAGTCACAGCAGCCCGAGATGAACTTATTCCAGGCACAAAACCAAAGACCCTAGGGCACAATGGGACATGCACACACGTCACTGACCCTTAATCTCAAATCAAACCTGAATAAGCATTTCATCTGTAGCTGCTACTCCTTCCCCTCTTAAAACACACAAAATTTTACCCTCAATCCCGAAATCTACTTCATGACCAATGTCTTTTCATCTTCTCTGGTCTTCAGAATCATCTTAAGAAATCAAGGAAGAATCCCACAAGAGTTACTGCGAAGGGCTAGGCTTCCTGCAGGGCGGGCAGCCTGGCGCAGGCTGTGCACAGTACACTCCTTCCTAGTGACAACCACGGGAGACATACATGAGGAGGAAGATGTGTGACTTTCTGTTATACACAATGAGCCATGGGGACCTACAGTCTTCTCTCTGCCTCAGTCTCAAAATGAATTTAAAAATTAAAATAAATAGTGTGTCAGGATAGACCAGTAACCAGTAATCCCCAGATGTCAGTAACTTAGTACAACAGAAACGTATCAGAGTAACTCAGAAACGCAGGTTGATGAAAGCTTTGTCTTAACACATATTGTTGCCCCTTGTGTACTGGCTCTTAATAACTTCCATGTTCTACCTAGAAATGACCACATGAAATTTCTTCTCAGATTTCAAAGACCAAAGCAAACTACATTCCATTGGCCAAAAGCCACATCTAACTTTACATGGGGTGGAGAAGGGTAAAGTTACCACGTATCCACAAGGAGAAAAGCTTAACGAAAAGCCAGAAAGTACGACACAGAATAACTGGTAGGTTGTATTATTGTTCCACAAATACCCCTCCTGCATTCTGTGGGCAGAGTATACTTTTCTGCCCCTTTTCTGATTTTGGACTTGGCCATGTGACTTACTTTGGGGAATGGAACATGGCAGAAGGGACAGTTGTGAGCAGAGACTTTAAGAGACATCACAGCCTCTGTCAGTTCTCTTACACTCTTGTACTCCACCATGAAAAGAATATTCCCCAGGTAGCAGCTGCTTCTTCAGTGTGGGTCCTGGAATGAGAGAGAACATGGATCTGACCTGAACCTATGCCCAACTAACTCATACCTGAACCACAGATGCTTGAGTGGAAGTGAATGTTTGCTGCACAATACTGAGTTTTGGGAGTTATTTGTTAAGCAGCATTGTTTCAGCAAAAAGATGACTAATGTAAAATACATAACATAATATACACCGTATATAACATATGTTATAACGTATATAATATATAATACAGTGGCTCAACACAGCAGGATTTCATGATGACTACCTACTACAGACAATGGTTGGCAAGTAAGCAATACAATAAGAACTTACTAGTTAGTGGGGCGGCCAGTTAGCTCAGTTGGCTAGAGCGCGATGCTCCTAACACCAGGGTTGCTGGTTCGATCCCCGCATGGGCCACTGTGAGCTGTGCCCTCCACAGCTAGGTTGAAACAACAACTTACTTGACTTGGAACTGATGGGTTCTGGAAAAACACACTTAAAAGAAATAAAAGTTAAAAAAAACCCACAAGACTAGTAGTCTGAGAAATATAAAGTAAAATGAGATGATATTAAATTACTTGATATATTGTATACAATATAGATATATACCTACAGTATCTTATAACTATTAAATTGTTTCTTATCTATTAAATGAGAAAAAAAAATGATAAATCCTAGTGTTGTTGAGGCTGTGCAAGATGATAAAATTAGAAAGTCCTTTTACCCTAAAATTCCTATGCCTTAAGAAATTATCCTAGGGAAATAATTTAAAAAAACTAAATAATGAAGACAAGAAAACTTCATTAAGGCATTGTTTATAAGAGTCTACTATTAAAAGCAGTGTAACCATGCAGTAATATAATATTAAGTATACTGGTTATATTGATATTATATAATATATAATCATTAGAATAATAAATATGGACATTCGCTAACAATATGGACAAAATTTAATAAGTGAAAAAAGGAGGATATAAACTTATGTCTAAGTTGTAATTATAACTCTACAAATAGATATATGTGAAAAACAACTAGAGGGAGTATCCAGAAATTTAAAAAGTTGTGCTGGAGGAATGGATATATGGATTTTCTTTCACAATTTAGCACAAAAAGTTTGTTCTTTTTGTCAATAAATGTAATTTGTAAAGCAACAAAGAAATGTCTCAAGAATATACTGTCAGATGTGTAAGAGAGAGTCTTTGGGTTAGAAGATACATTTTTTAAAAACTGGAAAGAAATTAAACAAATTTTAATATTGATTACCTAGGGATTATAGGTAATTTACTTTCTACCTTTTTTGTACATATTTTCTGCATTTTTCAAATGTTTCAGGACGAATGTGTTACGAACTTTGTAAAAAAATAATTTTAAAAACAAATGAGCATATTTTCTAGCCTCACTTCTGAGGCCCTACAATTTATCTAGTCATTGCTGTCATTTCTTGAATGCAGACAGAGTTCCTCTTCAAACTCAGTAGCCCATAATTTGATTTGAGACAAAACTAAATATAGCACCAACTTTGGGGTCGAGGATGAAAATCTGACTTTCTCTGCCCCCTTTTCACAATTTATTTATTTATTTACTTTTGCTTGAGAGGCAGCAGGAGAGTCTTTTCAAGACAGGCGGCCTGTGAGCTTTGTCTCAGGTCAAACTGGGTCTTAAGGTCCCGTCTGAAATGTTTTCAAATGTTTCCTGGAAACAGTCTAAGCTCGAGAGCACTCTATAGATTAAGCATACGCTAAACGTTGAGGTTGGGGGCAGTTTAGACTAATGGCCTTTTAGATGGTTCCTCTGAATTCTCAGATGTTTTAATATTATCCTGCTCTCCCAGTCCCTTTGTGTACTGACCATTAGAAGAACTAATCCAAGAGATGGGAGGCAAAATGGCAGTTTGCCCCAAGGATACAGGTGCCCTGCAGTGTCCCCCGTACGCAGGCATGCTAGGATACCTGTGAGAAACACTTCATTCTGGAGAAGCCTGGTTGGTCTTCAGAGAACATGTCTCTGGGGCCACATGGAGCAGAAGGCGACCTGTAGCGGAGTCTCAGCAGAGACTTGGAGGCTTTTGGGGTCTCAAAGTTACCATCTGTGAAGCAAATATAACTAAATCAGCATTGCCACATGTGGGCACTGTAAAGCTTTCTGCAAAGTAAAAAAAGGTCAGTGGTAATGCTAATAATAACAATGATTATGTCACTTAATAAAAGGGTTTTATTTTAGAGCTGAAAAGGAACTTCAGGGCTGTAAGCACTGTAATTATAGCATGTGTGACTTGTTTAAACTTTGTTACGTAAATACATGGTGCCAGGGTCTCAGGCGGTGCCATCTCCAAAGGACCGTTTTCCATGATCTTAGAACAGTCAGTTATAGGGGAGATTCTAGGTCCTGATGGCCACTGTCTTGAAGTTTTTCTAGTGTTCTGGGAAGTTCAGGAACCCTCTGCCCTCTTGCAGCCAGTGGTAGGGCCCAGTTGCCTCAGTGCTTGGGGAATGGAAACCCACGGAGACAGAATACCCTAAAACCAGGGGACGTCTGTGATGCAGGCAGCTAAGAAGGCTGCAAGGTTTTGTTAGGATGCTTCCTTTTCTGAGGAAGGTTCTGTCCCCAAATGAATGGTGAGACTGACATGTCAGATCTCTAGGGCAATAACATGTCCTTTGACCATCTAGTGTGTATCTTCGTTCATTCACGATTGCACCTAAAACCTTGCTAGACTCCAGCTCTGGCTGCGGCGTGACCTGTGGGTTGGGTGACCGCCTCTCCATATTCTCCCGACGGTTGGTTTTTTTCCCAAAGCTCCTCCATGGGATGGGCGAGGGATCCAGGGCTTGGTACCTCGTCCTCTAAGCGCTCTACCCTTCTGCCAACATCAGCAAGGCAGGGAGGGTGTGTGCAGGCGGCGGTAACCCGGGCGGGCCCTGCCCCTGCACGCTGGCTGGCGGAGCCCCGCCTCCCCTCGCGGTTGACAGCTCAGCTGGTGCCGAGCCACTCGTGCCAGCCAGTCGTGTCTCAGCCTGCGCTGCCTCTGGCCCCAGCTCCCAAAACAGCTCTGGGCGCCGCTCCGCTCCACGTCCAGCTTCCTAGGGAGAACAGTCCCTCCCTTGTGCCGGTCGCCCCGTTAGCTGGAGCTTCGGCCACGTCAAAGCGGTTTTCTGAAAAAGCGGGGCGCTGAGCTCTCTCAGCGCAGACACGGAGGGAGCGAGGGCGCTGGGGAGGAAGAGGCTCCTGCTCTTTGCGCTGGACATCCGTGGGCAAGGCTTTTCATTTCCCCAGGCTGCTTCCCCTCCCGGGTGAGCAGCGCTCAGAAAGCAAGGGCAGCGCCTGGAAAATGGAGCGGACGTGGACGAGGTAGGTGAGCGGCCGCGCTCTCCCCGGAGTCCGGCTTCCCTGCGCCGTTCCCGGCAGGTCGCCCCTCACCACCAGGGAGGGGCCTTGGACACCTTCTCTCTGACATCGTCTCTCCCTCCCTAATTCCCAGCCCACTTCTCTTGGTTTGCCTCCTGTTCTGTTCTGGTGTTTGCCGTGCTAAATGAATCTGCCTGCCACCTACTCTTGATGTTAAAAATAACCAGGGAGGCTGCCTGGGAGTTTCTATAGAAATGTTTCTCTGCCTTTTCCTCGTTCCACAGATGAGAAGGGTTCCTGCAGGTCTTTCTTTAGAGGCACTTTTCATTTCAGATACCTTGAAAAAAATTAGCAGATTTCCTTCTGTCTCACGCTGCCTGCCACGTTTCCACGGGTGAGGGCTGAGTGAGCAGAGCCCATCCACGCGCATTTCCAGAGTCTCCAGTGGGAGCTGACTTTGGGAGAGGGAAGGGGAAAGCAAGAGATCAGGGTGCCGCTTATTGCCCGGGCTTCGTCCAGGCCAGGGTGACAGCCTGCTCTTAGGTCAGATTTTGGAGATGCCCCGTGGAATTGTGTTTTCTCTACACCCCACTCCTCCCCCCAAATATACTTTAAAATGGAGCTCACTGAAGCCTAAGAGATGACCTCTTGAGACAAAGGCTTCCTTCATTTTTGGTTTTCAGTGGGAGGGCGGGTGGAGAGACTGTATTCAGAGGTGTTTCCATAACAGATACTTCTCCACCTCCAAGACTTCACTTTGGAGAACTGGAATGGGGCCAGAGAGTGTTCTGAGTCCTAAGAGAGGGCAGACTGGGCAAACACAGAAGGTAAATGTGGGCTTAACGGTGCTTGTGAAAACGACCTGGGGGATTTTAGCCGATCCTTCAACAGGAGTGAACTGCATAATGTGAATTTCAGAGAAAGAGCAAATCGAAGCGTAGGGTGTGTTGATCAGAAGTACACTATCTAGATTTGCAAGTGAGGAGTCTACTTTTTGCTCTTTTCTGCTCTTCTCAGGCCTCCCCTAGGGGACTGTGCTGTGTTTCGAGCATCACTAGGGAAAAGGAGTATAATTGAGACGTGAGGGGGCTGAAAACCACACCTTGCGGGGTGACCAAAGGATCCTGGGGCTCTTTAGTCTGGAGAAGTGGCAACTTGGCAGCCGGAGGCTTGGGGAGGGTGGATATGGTAGCTCCCTTCAAATATTTGAAGACCAGTTGGCGGTACAGGGAGGAGATCGATTTGGAATCTGTTAGGAGGACAGAACAACCAATTGGAGTAAGTGGTGGGGAGGCAAGTTATGACTGAGTGTAAGGGAAAAGCTTTCTAACAAGGGACCTACCTGGGCAGTAAATCGATTCCTGACCCTGGAGTTATTCAAGCAAAGGCTAGATGACCACTTGACAGTAATGAGAGTGAGTGTTTCAGGGATTCTTGCTTTCTGTGTGTTTTTCACACTTAAAGTATTATTAGCTTTTTTTTTAACTTTCGATGTAACAACTTCAGACTAATTCAGAAAAAATTCATAGAAATCACAAATCAGATGCTTATGTAGTTCAATTAATTTCACAAACTGAGGTATTTCACAATACCTATGGAATGGGCACTCAGATCAAGAAAGAGAATATGACCAGCGCCCCTGAAACCCTGGTGACCCCAAGGATAACCATTATCCTAACTTTTAACACCATAGATTAGTTTGGCCTGTTTTTGACTTTTATGTAAGTGAAATCGTCCACTGTGTACTCTATTGTGTCTGGCTTCTTTCACTCCATCTTATGCTTATGGGATTCTTTCACATTGTTGTGTGTAGTTGTAGTTCATTCATTTTTGCTTCTATATAGGATTCTGGTGTGTGTAAATCTATCACATTTATGTATCCATTGTATCGTTGATGAGCATTTGGACAAATTTCTAGTTTGGGGCTATTATGCGTAGTGTTGGTGTGAACATTCTTGTACGTGTCTTTGCTAAACACATTTCTTTTGGGTAAATACATTGAAATAGAATTGCTGGGTAATAGGAAATGCATGTTCAACTTTAGTAGATACTGCCAAGTACTTTTCTAAAGTGGTTATAAAGGATTTCCAGAAGGGGAGATGGTGAAAATGTGCTCCATGTCACAATCATCAGGGAAATGCAAGTTAAAACCGCAATGCCAGACCACTATTGCACATCAGAATGGCTAAAATGAAAAACAAAAAACAAAAACAAAACAGAAAATACCAGATGTTGGTGAGGTGAAATAGTCAGAATGCTCACACTTTTTTTTTTTACCCTTACCCACAATAGAAATATATTTATCTTGCAACCAAGTACAGTGCCATATGTAACTGAAATAAAGTTTTCCTGTAACAATAGTTAACCTTACTATGTGTTTTATACACTGATCTTTTCTATCCCATTCCTTTTTCTTTTAAAAAACAAATGCCGATGTGACTCACTAGATTTATTTCACCACCTAATGGGTCACACATGGAAAAATCCTATAATCGTAGATCATAACTGATGTCCCAGATGCTTTCTAACTCACAGCTAAGATCAGTTCATAAACATTTATTTAAAACATGAGAGCCCAGTGCAGACCAGGCCCTGTGCTAAGTGCTAAGGGTAAAACAATGAATGGTACGGGGTTTCTGCCTTCCCATTGTTTGTACTTCTAACAGAGAGCGGCTGAGGCAGACGTGTGCATCGGTTGCTCCAGGAACACCGTGGAGAAGCCCAACTTGGGGGATTCAAAGAATAAAAATTAACTGTAAAGCCTCCATTTATTAAGCTTGCGTTCATTAGCTTGTGTGTTAATCCCTTTGCATACTTTATTTCACTTAATCCACATGCCCTATGAGGTTTGAGGTACATGTTATTATGCTCCTTTTTAAGACAAGAAAATGGAACTTGAGAGATACTAAGTAACTTTCCCAGTTAATGCACCCCGTTGAGGAAGAAATATAGCCTGGAACTCTCTAATTGCAAAGACTAAGCGCTTCATTGCTTCCTTCAAATTGGGTCTTGTAGGTGACTGTTTCTGAGTTGGTTCTGAAGCCGGCTGCTTATCCTGACTACTCTTAAGCTTCTGAATAAGTTTAAGACTGCGATTCTATTCCCACGTTTAATTCTTGGCAGCTCTGGAAAGCCCCCTCTACGAGGGGTTTTTCACCTGAGCCCCCATTCCCTTTATCTTGCTCAGTCTTCCCACAAGGGACAGGGTGCTGAGTATTTGAGCCCTCAAAGTTAAATACCCACTACTCCCAGCTGTACACATCTGCCCTGCTACAGGTCAGTGAGAGTGTTTTTGTTCTGGGGGTGTTGCCTGGCTGTTACCAGACTCTGGTTAAGTCATCTGGGGAGACCATGGTTGTTTCTGGAATACCAAATTGCCTGTGAGTACACGGGTCTTACAGAAAGCTGGTTTGGTCACTGATCAACTGATATCCATGAACAGGTAAAGAACTGTCAAAGGTATACGCTCATGGAGATAACGAGGGTGGGTTTGCTCACCCCGTAAATCACGTATCTATTGGGCAAACAGCTTCTACTCCTCTAAATTTTTAGTGTTCCCCTATCTAGACTAGCAACTTTGGCTGCTCTAACAAATTATCACAAACTTAGTGGCTTAAAACAATACAAATTTATTATTTTGCAGTTCTGGAGGTCAGAAGTCCAAAAATTGGTCTTCTAGGCTAAAATCAAATTGTCAGCAGGACTGTGTTCCGCCTGGAAGCTCCAGGGAAGAAGCCTTTCCTTGCCTTTTCCAACTTCTGGAGGCTGCCCACATTCCTTGGTTCATGGCCCCTTCCCGGAAATGGCATCACTCCAGCCTCTGTGTCTTCATCTCATGTCCTCCTCTCATTCTCTCACGTCACGTGTGGAATATATCTTTTACAAGGACCCCTGTGATTACATTGGGCCCAACTGGATAATCCAGATAATCTCCCCATCTCAAAATCCTTAATCACATCTGAAAGTCCCTTTTGCCATGCAAAGTAGCATATTTATAGTTTCCAGAGACTTCTTTAGAGGGCCACTCTTCAGCCGACCACATTGTTAAATGCCGGAAAAGGCATTACTAATTCTCCTCCCCCTTTTAGTGGAAATGTTCTTATTTCTAATACATGGGAAAGTTGAATAAAAGTCAGGGGAATCATATATGAACTTTATACAATTTCCCTGAACAAATAACTCAAGAAAAAGTGAACTTGAACTATTTGAGAGCTACCTATAAGACCGAAGGTTCGGAAAGGAAGACAAATTCGTCAGTCTTGTTTTGTTTTATGTTAGCCTGTAATTGGATTTAATAAAATGCAAGCATGAATTGCATTTGCCTGCTGTGGCTGTAAAAATTGGGAGGAGGGAAGTAACATCCAAGAAAAACAGTGGTTTGGTCTCCAAATTCAAGAATTTTGATTTTGTTTCTCCTTTCGCACATAGCTGAAGTGCAACCCTCAAGTAAGACAAGATGCCCCTTTAATTACAGTTAAATTGTACTTGAAAGACATTGATAACTTATTTGCATTTTTTGCTGCTGGATACTAACTCTTAGACTAGAAGAAGCAAGGACATTTACTTCTCTTTGAATTCACGGCGAGTGAGCAGAGTCCTGTTTACGAATGCATAGTGACAACCAGAGGTGGCATTTCTCCCCCATTTTGTAGATGTGGCCACTGAGGTTAGGGAAGCGAAATAAAGCACTGAAGCCTGAAGGCCTGGTTGATTCTGATAGCTTTCCTTAGTGGTACTGCTGGTTCACATATAACACTTCTTATTAGGAAAATGCTCCTTTTCATAATTCTATATTATTGAGAAGTCTTTGGACATTGAATTTCCTATTGAACATTCAGCACTTCTAGCAATTAATTTTCCACCTTTGGGGGAGGAACATCTCTGCCTCCACAACTCTGATCTACTTTTAAGTTGTTCCATACTTGCGTTTGAGGAATTTATCTCAACTTGTGCTTTCACGCCCAGTTATTTCCCACATACTAGATCAGAGTAGCCCTTCACACCCCACCCCACCGCTTCCTCTTCTTTCCGCGTACGTATTAAGGCTGGATTTAAAATACCAGCAGATGGGAAGTGGTTGTTTTTGTCTCTGAAAGAATAAGGTGGCCGATGCTCCCCATCACAGTGCCCTCTCCATTCTGGGGGGCTTGGGGAGAGGGCGCTGTGATGGAGAGTGTCAGCCACCCTAGGCGCTGTGCAGCATCCATTCATTCGGTGGACCCCCTGGGACACGACTGCTATTAAAACTGACCCAACGAGCATATTTTATAAATAAAACTCCAAACTGGGCTCAGAACATTCCACAAGTTGTCTCTGGCAAAAATTCAAATAGCATTTAAAATTAGAAGAAAGTCCAGAATATAAAAGAGATGTCATGGTGACCCAAGGTGGCTCTATGCAATTCTACTTTAAAAACATTCAAACACACTGAATTCTTGTTTTCCTCTGTTTCAGAACATCTTCCGAGTTCTGTGGTCGGCAAGACGAGCATGATCTGAATTTCCTTTTTTTTTTCCCTCATGGCTGAAGCACTTCATCAGTCATAGACTATTTATAATAATAATGAATAATAATAAAAACTTGTATTTTCATAGTGTTTTAATAGTTCCTAATGCATCTTCCTTTAATCAATCTCATTATTTCCAGTCCTTTCCTATTTGTTCCACTCTACAGAAACTGCTTTCTCCCTTGGCCTCTCCAAGGCCAACTACGGGAAGAGGTAACCTGCAACTGGTGTCTTCTCAGCAGGGTCAAGGCAGAAGGGCTGTAATAAAGCACTAACTGTTGATCCATAGAAAACACTGAATGACAAAGAAAACTGGATACTTTGTAGCATTTCACACAATTGAAATAAATTTCCCATTTCATAATGTGGACTATTATTGTTCTAAATGTGGAATTAGTGTGTCAAGTGGAACGATAATACTTTACTTAATAGTTCCCCTATAATAAGGCCTTCGGGTTTCCAACTTTTTTAACTATTACAGATAATACTTGGTAAACATCGAGCTGCATAAAGCATCTTCTTCCATAGAATTATTTATTTATTTATTTTTAATTGGGGAATATTGGGGAACAGTGTGTTTCTCCAGGGCCCATCAGCTCGGTCATTGTCCTTCAATCTAGTTGTGGAGGGTACAGCTCAGCTCCAAGCCCAGTTGCCGTTTTCAATCTTAGTTGAAGGGGGAACAGCCCACCATTCCATGCGGGAATCGAACCGCCAACCTTGTTGAGAGCTCGGGCTCTAACCAACTGAGTCACTGGCCGCCCCTCCATAGAATTATTTTTGGATGATAAATGTTCAGAAGTAGAATATTTCGAACGCATCTGGTTCTCTTGAAAATACATGGCAAGTTGCTCAAGGTTTAGAATCGCATAACTCGTATTATTATGGAGGATATTATGTTCAATTTAAATATCTTTTTGGAGACCCGAGTTCCTCTATTGCAGAAGAGGAAAGGGAAGCACATGCACTGACGTAAAGCGGCGTGTACTAGGGTATCCTAAGCGAGCCAGTAGCTACACCCCCAAGTTTTACCCTTCTCTAGGGTAAAATGCTTCATTGCTGCTACTAATCTCTGTTACCATCTTGAAGTGTTTCCTGAAATGATAATAAACAGAAAATCTTAATAGAAGAAAGTAAAAGTAGATGTAAATTACATCAGAATGATGCATACATATTAGGATGTCTGTTGCAAGGAGAGGGGAAAAGAAAGGAAATAGATGCCGTATTAGGTTATAGGATTACGCCTTTAAAACTAAGTCAGTATTTTCTAGCAGGAAGAAATTCACATTTCTGTCTACCAAGTGACAACGTGTAAAGTTTGGAACTGAGTTGGTTTTAGTAAGAGTCTTCCATTCATTACGTTGGAGTTTCCAAGTCACTGGCACCTCGGGAGAGCATTATTGCCAGCAGGACTGGAGAGCTGGCTGCATTGTCACTTCTCTCACCCTGAGCTAAAATTATTAGGAGTGGGCCTCACTGGACCAGTTGCTCCCACCTACACATGAAGCCTTGCCTCTAGGATAACGGTTTATCCTTCCGAGGTTAGTGCCCGCATTACCTCCTTCTGGAATTCTCTTTGGAACCTGGTTCTAGACAGTTTCTGTTGCCAGAGCACGCTCTGCCTTTCTCTGTTGTAGCATGCAGCTAGTTGGTCTCCGTGGTGTTTTCCATACCATAATTTTATTGGAAGAAAGGACTATCTTTTGTCTCTCAATCTTCCGCTGCTAGTACTCATCAGACCTTCAGTTGAGAACTGTTCAGAGAGCATAACTTGTGGCTCATGTGAATATCTGTTTGGGAGGTGTCTCGTTATGGAATGGATTCAGCCAGTTATCAGAGCCTCATGCCATTTATACATTCAAGCTGTATTTATTTGTCTAAGGAATATGCATCAAGTTCCTGTTATGATCTAGACTTCCTAAATGCTGGGTGCATGATAGTGGATGATATAAAAATCCTGCTCTCCAGGTGCTGACCTTTTAGAGGGGTCGCCAGGCATGGGTGTCTGTCACTGTTGCCCCCTAACTTCACAATTCCTCAATTCGAATTCACGTCAGTACGCTGTAAGCACAGCCGCTCTTTGTAGCTCATCTTCACTCCAACCCCCAAATCCCTATGACCTTTAACTCTAAAATTATATTTCCACAAGGTCAAGTTCAGATAGCTGATCTCAGGGTGAGCTATCTGAACTGTTCTCAGCCCTGCTTTAGAATCTCTTACTGCCTTATCAGTCCCCAACCTTGGTAAATCTCAGTCAATTTTATTATCCTCTAGGATTCTATCGGCTTTGTTTTAGTTGTTATAAAACCACACCGAGAAGGAAGGCACTAGACTCATTCTTTCTGATCTCAGGCACAGTCTGTAATGTTACGAAGACATTCCTCCTTCTCTCACTTGCCTCCTCCCTTGACTCTTCCTCTTTCCCTAAAAATTCCTTCCTTTGATTTCAATAATATACATAAAATCAAGATACAAAATTGTATGTTCAGTGTCTGTATGTTCTATGCCACAGAATTCACACAGGCATATGACCTGAAGAACAACTGAAGTAAACACACGAAAATCTTTATCAAAGTTGCATTTACATGGTGGCATTATTTTTTTTTATTATTCTTATCTTTCTCTATGCACTCTTCTCCTTTTCCAAATGTCTAGACAAAGCCCGTCATTCTTTAAAAATCATTTAAAAAATGGACACAATGAAGAAAGGAAACAGTAAAAGAAAAGGTGGGTGGAAACAGGGAAAGAAAAGATCTAGCTCGTGGTGTCTGGTCTCGGGCTCTGAGACAGACTGAGCCAGCTGCCTCGGCCCTGCCCAGTGCCTTGTGAGTCATGGTTGTTAATGAAAACCCAGGAATACAGAACGCATTGCCGGGACCGAAAGTCCAAAGCACAAGCTAACTTTTAGAAGTGGGTGGACAGCCCATATACCATCCCCGGGTGACGTGACTGAAGCTGAAGCAGGTTATTTTCACATCTTTTTTGAAAGAACGGTATCAATCTTGACTAGCTCAGGGGACGGGGAGGAGAATTTATTAGATATTTGCAAGTCTGATGACCTCCTAGGGCAAAGTGAGGAAAAGAATTACTTGAACTTCCTTTATATTTTTTAAGTACTAAGTGACATCTCTGGACCGTGATGGCTCACGACAAGAAAAATAATGTTAGTGCCTCTTAGGATGGAGCTTAGTGCAGGAGCGAAACAGGTCACAGGACTCCAAGTTGTCACTGATGGCCTGTGACGCTCCCTGTAACTACTGAGGACTTAGCACTCCAGAAAACTACCTCCCAGGGATCCATTTGGCTAAGATCGAGGTCAGTGAATAGATTCTGTCGAGGGAAGGGTGTAATTGTAGCCTGTACGGGAGAAGAGTGGATGTGACTATGTCCGTGCCAAGTCAGCCCACACTTAGAGTGCTGAGGAAACCCCACGAGTGGTGCGCTCCCTTTACTGAGGGGCTTTGCCAATTAAGCATCATCCTAGCTTGCAATTTTATAACGATCGGTCTTGAGATGAGAAAAAATTATAGTCTTGCTGTATTTATTATATTATAGCCTCGCGCTCTGCATCTGTGACTTCTACCCTATTTGCATTTGAATGTATGCTGTTGCAATATTGGTGCCAAGTTAGGGGGGATGGAATGGTATCTGGCAATATCTGGAACATAGATGATGTACTCAGTATCTCTCTTGGCAAGAGAAACAAAGATCTGTGGAGAAGTCTCGGAGCTTATTCACCAATGGCCTTTCCCATTTTTATTGTGTCTATTTCCATCACCTCTCCTGTCTGTGAGTTTATTCCCTTTGTCTGTTGGGGACGATACCAACTGTTATCACAGAAGGGGTTCAGAGAATGTGTGAATATTTGGGGAAATTTGAGTAGAGATAGGGAAGTATAAAATAATGGGTGGCTCACTTTTGAGGGTAGGAGCTATATAAAAAGTCATACTTGCCACTTCCCTTTCAGGATTTTAATCATTTGTCACATGGCATCTATTACACCAGTATTCACATACTCAAGTGTGAGCCGTGTCCACTAGGGATGAGTTGGTGTCCCAAGAAACAAATATGCATCAGGATTTGATTCTAAATCCCATCTCCTTCCCATAGCAGCACTGCTCACCCTTCCTTTCACTTCACTTTCTCAGGGTTCGTTTCCCTGGAGTCAAGCAGGTACAATGGAGGCTCATGTACCCAATAAATATGTTGGTGCAAGTGGGGTGTAGAGGACAGAGTAAAGGTTTGGAGTCAGACAGATACAGTTTTCAAGTTTCCGCACGAACTAGCCAATAAGCTGTATGATCTCGGGCAAATTAACTTGATCCTTCTAGACCTCTTGTTTCCTCATCTAGAAAATTGGGGTTACAGTACCTATTTTATAGGATTGAATGAGATAATGCCTGGAAAGTATTGGGCCCTCAATGAATTGTGGTGGCAGCGTTGGTCGTGGGTGGTGATGGTTGTCCAGATAATGACGATGGTCATTTATAGCAAGATTAGTGTTGAGGAAACTTCAAGTGTAAGAAAACATGTTGAACTGGAAAATTATGCACAGGCAGGTCCAGAGATTGTTTCTAAGTTGGCACTTTCTGTGAAACCCGATCCTTTAAAAATTCTCAGAGCCGGAACTCCACATGTTAAAGAAAGTAGGCCGCCGTTCTCCTTCGTCAGGCCCTTTTCTATCTGCAAGGGCTGAGTATGGATATAAATTAAAAGTATGAAAAATAGATCTTCGACCATTAGAAAGATTTCTTTCATTGGAACTAGACTCTAGGAATGCATGTCAAATGAGCGTTAAGAACATGGGAGTTGGGATGTGTGTTTGGTTCGGTGTCTAATACTGGGGGGACCCTCATAAACGGCAAAACTGAGCAATCTTCCTGTCATTCCCCATATTCCCCCACTGTTTGAGGAGGCCACTCTGAACCTAATCTCTTATATATTTCATCGTTTATTGAGGGCATTCATTAGAAGAGGAATGTAAATCATATCAAAATATATCCCCTAATTTTTTAAAAATAAGACTCAATCTTTTAGTTAAAAAAAAGAAAAAGGAAGATATTCACTTCTATTTTCTACCATTCTAAATACCCAGCCTTTTCACTTCTCCAGATTCTCTGCTGGTCTGTATCTGTAGGCATTTTTACTATAGTGCAAATTAGTCCTGATCTTTTATTGCTACCGTTATTTTAAATCACCTTTGGGCTACATAGTTAGATAAAGCTACAGTGTTTGAGGTGGGAAGGGCAAAGGAAGACATAGTTTCTCCCTTGACTCCCCTTAATACGCCTTCCTGAGGGTTAGAGTTTGGGGGAGGAAGGCTTGGGGAGAGTGACAGGTAAAAAGGATGTTGGAAAGGGTCGTGTTGAGCAGGCTCTGCTCCACTCAGGTGGGAGGGGACGAAATGAAAGCGCTGAACACACCCTCCTTCTCCCGTTTTTTGGGGCCTTTGTCATGTTTTCTTACTTATTCACACCCATCCTTCAAGGCCCAGATTCAATGTCCTCTGTTTTCTGTAGGTTTCCTAGACACCCCTATCCCCAATCAGGACAAAATTAATTGCTATCTCATTTATGTTCTGAAAGCTCTGTTTTAAATCTCATTGTTCTAATAATTATCTCTTTGAATCCTTTCTGCCCCCCCCCCAGTGGACTCTGAGCACCTTGATGACCGAATATATTTTGTTTTCACCTTTATATTTCCAGTGCTTGCCATGTAAGCAACTTCTCAAAAAGGTTTGTGAAATGGAATGAAAAACCCTAAAAACAGCAATCAGAGGCCCAGGGTTTTAGCTTTAAGTTCTGCTATAGCAGATTGTTTTTCCTCCTTCTGAATTTTTGTTTATGATAAGAAAACCATATAAACAGAATTTCGAAAGACAGAAAATGCCTCTGGGAGATGGTCTTTATCCCCCAGGTTTAGATATGTGAAGCAAGCGTGGGGGGGCGGGTGTCAGACTGTGTGGTCCTCCAACAACCTAAGTGCATGTGATTTCTCTGGGGAGGGGCCTGAAAAAAATAACACCCCTTTGGGAGTTTGGACACTCACGTAGGAAGAAATAGCCCTAGGTTAATGATCTAAATAGGTGCGATTGAGAAGGAAAAGGTAATGGGGCCTAGACAGACAGCAGCACCTTAGAAATAGTTTGGGAGTGGCCTTGGTCCTCGGATGTCTCGCACTGTTCATAGGCTTGATGCGCAGCCTGCTTTGTCGTGGTGAAGGTGTGTGACTGCCATCTTGCCATTGCTCATGAATAATATGGTCCATTCACAAGACCCACGGCTCTTCTTAGTCCACAAATCCAACAGGCCAAAACAAGGCCTTAACGCCAAATATGCAGTTTGCAAAGGATGGCCTATGGCGGCCTTACAGAAACTATCTCTCTGCAGGCTCCATCGTGCTGTCACCCTTTGCTGAGGAAGAAAGGCCGAAGTTTCTACCCCTCCCCACGATGTTATGAGAGACTAGACTAGTGGGACAAGCAAGCTGCTCACATCTGGGAAAGGAACTACATTGTGGCCATTTTCGAGCAAAGCAAAATCGAGTGCCATGGTTATTCCTGACATAAGTGAAGCTACTATCCTTAGAAAAATTATTGGGAGAAATTATCATAGCACAGTTTGACAGTATCAGAGTATCAGAGTGCAGCAGATGGCTTTGAGAGAAGCCATTCTTTTCTGAGCATTCTCAACTTAATCACCCTGGAAAACAGTAGGAAAAGCTAGTCAGGTGGAATACGGAATGTGGATGGATTGTTGGAATCTTCAGTGGCTACCTTCATGGCTACTGGTGAGCACATCAAGAAAGTGCGGGTAATAGACCACGCAGAAACTAGGTGGGTGGGTCGTACCTGGAAGATGCTTGGTTCCTCAAATTAAGCAGGAGAGTGTCTTGGTAAAACTAAATAAAAGTAATTTGAGTGGAATTGGAATTCGTATTGACCGATGGATGAGGTAGGGAGAAAAGCATAAGGCTCACGGGGATACGAAAGTCAATTTGGGGAATATAATCAATAATGTTGTCAAGATTTTGTGGGGTATCCAATGGACACTTGTCTCATTAGGGAGACCACCTCAGGGAAGATGTAGATGCCTGACCACTGCACTGTACACCTGGAGCTGAAGCTGAACAATAATGAATGTCAACTATAATTATATATATTCACGAGAAGCAGAGTGCAGCATAAGGAATAGAGACAGTAGAAATGTAATGGCTGTGTGCGATCTCAGAGGGGTAGTAGATTGGGGGAAGGAGGTTATCACTTTGTGAGGGGTATACATGATAAATGTCTAACAATTACAGTGTTTCGTAAACATGAAACTAATAAAAAAAACAATTTAAAAAAATAGGATAAGTCTGGTTGAGGGAACGTATGGTTAATTTATACAGGAAAACAACATTTAAGGTAAAAGCGCCTTGTGGGAAATATTGTATACGCTCATATGTACATCTGTGCAGGAGCACTGTAAGTGCCCCAGTGACCACTCACGAGCTGAGCATGAGTCATTCATGGTCTCATGTTTAAAAAAAGAAATCTAGAAGCACTTGAATTTGAGAAACTAGGACAAAGGATGTACAAGTTTTTTTCCAGACTTGGGTAATACGGAAGAATTTACCAACAAATATTACTGCTTTGGGTGTATGATTGTGTGTGTGTGTGGGGGGGCAAGCTTGGTGTCTGTCTGTAGCATACTCCAATTCTCTTTGTAGTTTGGTTTATCAGATGTCACAAATTGCAGTCCCCTCGTCATCTACCCTGTGTTTCTTCCTGAAGAGCCCCTTCCCTGGGGGAGCATCAAATTCCTCACCAACCTTTTGGAGCAGCTGAGTGAGCCCCACTCGCTGGCAATCAGAGGGAACTTGAGCTGTTAATAGAGTCAAAGTGATTTTTTAAAAAATCTCCTGAGACTACAATAAGCCCATTAACTCAGTACCCATCCAAAGTGACCTCTCTCTATCCTTTCAGTGATTGATTCATCCCAGGCAGGCAGCTAGCTCAGGGTGGCTGTGGGCAGGGTGGAGAAAGTGGGGTGTCTCATGGGACCAATATTCGTGGCCTGGTTGTAACTTGCTCCTGATCTAGAAGGGGGAATCTTTGGAGCCAGGAGGATTGAATGAGATCATGTCTGGCCAGTGCCTCGGATTCTTGGAAAGTATTAAAATGGGTTTTTATAGTGAAGCATCTATCAGAATAGAATTGCATTAATTACTGCAAGAACCCTTAGAAATCCATGCACTTCTACAAATATTTGTGGAAACGGAAGCCCAGAGAGGTAAAAGTGACTTACAAGCCAGTTAGCGGCTTCTGGTCACAAATGAATGAATCATGTACGAAGCCAATAAATGACTCGAGACTGTGTCTTAAGGCGGGAATGAAACTCTGTCTGCACTTGATCTACACCAGGGGGAAGAGCCTCTGAGACCTAAAAGGAGTGAAGCAAGTATCATAAATGAGTGAGTGAGCTGGGACGAGGACCGGGCGTGACAAGGAGAGTGCCAAGCTGGAGAACACATATCTGTTCGGTTTAGAGGCAGCAGGTTATCTCCTGGTGTTTGAAGGCAGGCCGAGCATGGCTAGACCCATTCATTTCCCAAGAGTAGTTAGAAATGGGTCAACTTTGTGTTGACCAAATAAAACATGTCGGATGGGCTGAATTTGGCCCGAGGATGACCCTGCTCCTCGTGGCAGGTGCAGTTACCTAGGGCTGAACGTAACAGAGTCCATCCAATGTGTGACTAGCCGCAGCACCGTAGAAATGTTTTTCCCACAAATTTTTTAGGATATTGTTCTGGCTGATACTTTCAACATCCTTCCCCTGCTGTATCTCAACAGAGGGGAATCCATAAGTAGTATATTCAATTCATCTCTTCCATTGTTCACTGTTAGCAAACGTTTTTAATGAGAAATGGAAAGAGAAAGAGGCAGAGGGCCTGGAAGAACCACAAGCTGGTGATCTGCCTTTGCATAATGAAGAATTGCCAGGTGGTGTGTGGAGACCAATATGCCCTGTCTGGTCCTTTTATGTCTCTCTGGAACTTAACCAAGTGAAGATTTATGCCAAGACCCAGCCCTGAGACAGAGAAGAAAGAACACCACCAGTTTCTAAACAAATGCCAGGCTCTCCCTATGAATGTCTGCTGGCTTTTAAAAAGAGAAACTCTCTAAATCTCCGTCTACAGAATTATTTTTGGAACAACTAACTGGGAGTACCCAGGGTTTAAGGAATAAGCTAAATGTTGAAAGCTTTTCTTTGTAGGATCATGGCAGTCGCTTCTCTGTTTCTCCTTCCCCACACAGCTAGTCTGTTGTCAAAACCGTACCAGCCCTTTGAAAACATTTGTCACTCAGTCCTTCTCTCTTGTGGACTCACAAGACCCCAGTGGCTAAATGCCTCTCAATGTCCCGAAAGGTTTAATACAATCTGCCCTCCTGTCCATTACTCCCCGACCGCACTTCCTACCAGTTACCCCGCGCTCACTCTGCCCAGACACGCTGGCCTCCCTGTGGTTCCCCAAATGCTCTGGCATGTTCCTTCCTAAGAGCCTTTGCACTTGACATCCTCTGCTTAGATTTCCCCCCACATACCACCCTGGCTACGCTTAGTACTTTTCAGAGAAAGCTTGCCTGTTGAAAATTGCCATCCCCTCCTCTTCCCCATACCCCCAGTGCTCCCTATCCCCATTCCCACTTGGGTTTTTTACAGTACTTGTCCCCAGGTGTGACTATCCCTTTTACTTATTTGTTTTCCCTTACTGTAAGTTCCACGGGTGCAGGCATCTTTGTCAGTTTGGTTCGCTGCTACATTCGCAGAGCTTAAAACAGTGCCTTTAGGGTTGGATGGGTGGTTCAGCTGGTTAGAGCGTGAGCTCTGGGCAACGGGGCTGCCGGTTCGATTCCCACATGGGCCAGCAAGCTGCGCCCTCCACAACTAGAATGAAGTCAAAGCTGCCACTCAGCTGCCAGGTGGCCAGATGGCTCAGTTGGTTGGAGAGCGGGCTCTCAACCACAAGGTTGCCGGTTCGACTCCTTGACTCCCGCAAGGGATGGTGGGCTGCGCCCCCTGCAACAAAAGTCCCAGAAGTACACACTGTTCCCCAATAAAGTCCTGTTCCCCTTCCCCAATAAAGTCTTAAAAAAAAAAAAGATGATGCCTTTAAAACATAGTAGGTGCTCAACAGATATTTGTTAGTACATTTTGAGATTTTTTTTGTCCCCCTGATGTGCTAGAGATGGTAGTCTCACTACCCTGGATACACACACGATTCTTGCTACTGAATTGTGGTGTTTTTAACATTTCCATTAAGAGACTTGATCTGTTCTCCATGTCAGTTCTACTTCCTGAACATATCTTGAAATCATTTCCTTCTCTCCATCTCCCGTCTTTGCCTTTATTTAAAACCATCACGACTTCTTGCTTTCCCCATCCACTTCTGCTCCCTCCATGCAGTCTCTCTCAGAGCTGCCAGAATGATCGATCTAAAATCTGCATCTGGTCATTTACCCTTTATTCCCTCATGTGAAATCCATCAGTGGTTTCCCATCACCCTTCACATAAAAGTCAATATCCGTACCCCATCCCACAAGGTAGTGCGTGGTCAGGTGGCGATATTGACTTTTTCTGTGCCTCTTACAGGCCAAGTTCCTTCTCAACTCCGGGTCTTCGCTGTTCCCTTGTGATGGCGTGCTCTCCGGTTTCTGTTTTTCATTTGGTTGACATTCTCTTCATCTCAGCTTAAAGTACCCTTTCTCTGAGTTTCTCTGAGTCTCTCTAGGAATTCAGTGAGTCCACATTTTCCTGCGTAGCATCCACCACATGGTAATTGAATACCTTTGGAAATGTTTACTCAATGGCCATGTCTACGTGGACTTATGAGGATGGGAACTCTTCCTGGGCGGGGTTGTCTTTGGCTCTCCAGCACTTAACACCGATACCAACACATAGTAAGAGCGGAATGAATTCTTGTGGAGAAAAAAATGAAAACAGAATGTAGGTATCTTGACACCCCAGGGACTGGGGACCACGCAGGGTGGTTACCTCATTGACTATGTGTTTCTCTCCACAGAGATTATTTTGCAGAAGATGACGGGGAGATGGTACCCAGCACAAGTCACGCAGCTGGTAAGGAGGCCGTGCGTCTTGCCTTGCTTTATTTTTGTTTTCCTGCTGATCATAAATCCCCTGAATCATGGATCTTCTAAATTCATCATTGCAATGTCCTCAGACTTTTTGTGAATTTCCAGATATGCACATACCGTTGTAGCTTATCATTCTCCACTTTTCCAGCGCAGTGCGGTGAATTAGACCCGAAATACTGAGGTGAACTCTTCATACTTTTAACAATTCTGTACTTGCAAAATTAAGGTCTCTTGTAAAATGGTTAAAGTAGATTCTGCCACTACAATGAAATCTCTGCTGTACTACACCACGAAAATAGGTCTCACGATCGTGTCAAACCCACAAGTGAACTTAAGTGCGAAGAGCTCTCAGTACAGAGCTCATGAAGGAATAAGTACCCGGTAAAGATAATTGCTATTATTAGGGCTTTCATAATAATATCATACCATTACTGCCCTACCATTGGCGAGGGATCTACCTAAACTACAAAACCAAAGTGAAGACAGCTCTCTTCTGGGGATGATTTTTAACAAAAAACGTTTAATCACTTAAGGGTTTTACTTATGTCGCTAAGTGATTTGCCTTGAAGCACACAGATGGTTCATATTCACAGTCTGGAAAAAAGTTTATGATTTGAATTTGTTAAGGACTTCAGATTGTAACTGTGTATGTTAAATCTACAAGTTCCGGGGATCTACCATCCTCCTTTTAGCACCAAGAGCCTCCATTATGAGGTAAAAACGGAAGGACCGGGGCCAAAATGGAAGTGGGATAGAAAAAATGTCCAGTACAGACAAGATAATAGGATGGGTATTTTTATTTGCTATTTCATTTAATCCATAGGAAAGCTCTGTGAGTTAAGTATTATTATGTCCATTTTTAGGGAGACAACAAAGCTCAGCAAAATTGAGAGATTTGCCTGAATTCCCACAATTAGCAAGTGGTCAGGATTTATATCCAAGCTTCAAAAGGTCTTTTCATCCCACTAACCTAACTGTAATGTATTGTTGTTCTGTTTTATCAAATTTTCTTCCTTTTAATAGCCTATTTAATTTCACCTAAATCTGGAAGAAATAATTTTTTTCTAATTTCCTTTCATTGAAATATTTACGTTTTCCTTAGAAATAATCAGAATATTGACAAAAGAGGTGCAATGTTATTATTACTATTATTACTGTTAACCTGTGATCACAGACTGGTATACAATTAACAGAATAACAATTATTTTGTACAAACTGAATCGAAGACAATAGAAAAAATACGACCTCTATCTATAATATGTGCTGGGCACCAATAAAATCAGCTTTAAATTTCTATGCTAATTTAAACTCCTAGACTCTACCAGGTAAGGTTAGTGGTTATTGAAAATACCTTACTATCTAAAAACATACTATCTAAACATACCATCTAAAAACATGCTAATTTTACAAAAATGGAAAGACGCTGTACAGTGCCCAGTTTAAAATCAAATTATATGGCCTTCCATTTCATTTTTTTCCTTTAAAACCAGTGGTATCATGGGGAGTTTAATATAATACTTTTAGACAAGAAAACACTGTACTGGAACCACGCTATTTATCATCATTATTTTCTTCTTCATCTTCATCTTTCTCTTCACCACCATCTCTTCCTGATCCTTTTTTGTCTTCCTCTTCTTCCTTTTCCTGCTTGTTCCTTTTTTCTTTCAGCAGAAAATGCCCTCTTCTGAGCATTTAAAAAAATTCTGACAAGTTGATTGAAGTTATCTGGGGACTTTTTCTTGTGCTCCTTCTGGCAAGTTTGCAGAAAGGAAAAGAAAAAGGGAGGGAGGGAGGGAAGGGAAGGATATTTTCTCCCATCCTGTAGGTTGCCTTTCTGTTCTGTTGACAGGTTTCTGTGCTGAGCAGAAGCTTTTTAGTTTGATGTAGTCCCACTTATATATTTTTGTTTTTGTTGCTGTTTCATTTGGTGCTCATGCATATATGGTTGATTGATTTTTGGCAAAAGAGACCAGAATATACAAGGAAGGAAGGGAGGGAAGGAGGGAGGGAGGAAATGAGGGAGGGACGAAAGGAGGGAAGAAGGGAGGGAGGAAGGAAATTTTAAAAAGGAAAAGAAGCAAAGGAAAGGGGATAACAAAAAGCATGTAATGACATTTTGCCTCTTAGCTCCTTAGGATCTCCTCTACCTAATTAACTTTTCCTCAGTGAAGCATGTCCAGGGCCCATTTTGCTCTCACTTGCACTGACTGTCTGTGGAGCTCGGTGTATTGTGACGGCTATCATTTTTTCTGATTTAGAAAAAAAATTACCCAGTAATAAAGGCTCATTGCTTCCTCCTGTCATCCAAGAAAAGATGTATTTTTCTGTGTCTTCCACTTGAGTCTGCAACCCCCAGTTCACTTCAATCTGAGATCCTCTGTGTGCTATGCTTGAGGGAAGCCCTGGATTTCTTGTTCTTTCAGTGGTTTTCCTCAAAGGCAGGCCTAGGGTTTGTAGCAGTTTAGCTTTCATTGGCTTCTCCCAGGGCAAGGCTTCCTTTGATGACATCTCTGCTTCTTTGCCTGGTTTTTCATAACTCTTTGGCCTATGGCAGCCCCGTCAGTGTTAAAATAACACAGTGTTAGCTTACCGTTAGGAAGGTTGAGTGGAGAGAACATGGTTCTTCCAGGGTTTAGAAATGGAATCTTGGTCAAGCAAACTCTCTGAACCTTCATTTACTCATCTATAAAATGGATTTCATAATCACGCCAATCTCATTCACCGGTTGCAGTAACTTTATAAATGAAATAATTCATGTGAAACTGTTTTGTAACCTGCAATGCCAGTTAAAGATGCTGGTTGTTATAACTGTTATTATTCCTAAATGATAACCTGAAAGATTCTCCACAGAGAGATTTGTAAATATTTCTTATCTAATAGTTTGACGTAAAAAAAAATAAAAAAAAAAAAAAGAATATCTGTTATCTTTGGTCCTGTGCTGAGCCACCCTAAAACTTAGTGGCTTAAAACAGGGGTCAGCCAATTTTTGTAAATAAAGTTTTATGGCAACATACTCATGTCCATTCATTTGCATACTGTCTGTGCCTGCTTTGAGTGACAGAGGCAGAGCTGAGTAGTTGTGACAGAGATGGTATGGGCCGCGAGCCTGCAATATTTATGTCTGGCCCTTTAAGAAAAAGTTTGCCCACCTGAGGCTTAAACCAATGATTTATTATTTCTCACAATCCTGTGTGTTGGCAAACTAGGCATTTCTTCTGCTGGTGTCAGTTGGGATTACTCAAAAAGCTGCAATCTTCTGACAGCTTGCAGGGGCCAAGCGTCCAAGAGGCTTCACCTAAGTGTCTGGCAGTTGGTTACTGGCTGTCAGTTGAGACATCTCCACTCCTCCTATACGTGGCCTTTCTTCCTCCGGGAGGGCGGATTGGGCTACTTCACAGCATGGCGGTCTTGGGATTCTAAGAAGGCCAGAACAGAAACGCAAAGCTTCTCGAGGCCTGGTCTCTGGATCTCATACAGTGGCATTTTCCTCGTAGTCTCATGTTCAGAGCAAGTCACTAGGCCAATCTAAATTCAAGGGGTGGAGAAATAAACACTTCTTGATGGAGAAGCAGGTACATCAAATCACAATGGGGCATGGGCGTAAACGAGTGTGTTTCACTGGAGACCACCGTTAGTATGATTTACCATAGGTTGCTGTATATGAACTGCTTCTATGTGGCCTAGAATTGGTTGGTGTTTTGCAAAAACCAAATTCTGTTGGCTTATGTAGGTGAGAATGATCGTAACGCCGCCATTATATAAAAGTTTTTGTTGTTCTATTTCCCCGGCAGCTTTTCTTAGTGACACTAAAGACCGAGGCCCTCCAGCACAGTCACAGATCTGGAGAAGTGGCGAGAAGGTCCCCTTTGGGCAGACACATTACCTGAGAGCATTTGAAAAGCCCCCTCAGGTGCACACCCAGGCTCTTCGAGACTTTGAGAAGGTAAGTCCCATGGGTGGATAATTGTTTTCCCAAGTAGAAGGAGTACCATGGGGTAGTGAGGTCTCAGGAAAATACGACTGATGGCTTAGTCTGGATTGTGGGCATTCTTATCAGAATGCTCTCTTTTAAGAGCATATGTCCCCAAAAGCATCTGTAGTGCAAGCTGTGTGCTGAGTGCTGTGGTTTGTGGGCAGAGATTCTGCCTTACCATTTCCACCCCTGGTTTACTTCTCAGATCAATTCAGGAAGGTTACATGGCACCCTGAGACTCTATAGCTGGACAGCAGTGAGCCCAGGGGACCTAGTCCAGTCGGCTGGCGTTATATTCTCCGTAGCTGGCTTGGACCACTCTACCTGTCTGGATACTGTTGGCAGCAGGAGATGCCTCAGCCACAACCATTTGCTTCTCAACAAGAATCTGTCATCATTGCTCAAAACTGATTCAACTCTTTTGTTGTTGTTTTTTGGGGATGTCCTTCACAGCTTTATTTGTAATAGTCAAAAATTAGAAAAAAACCCAGATGTCTATCAACGGGAGAAGGGGTAACCTTTAGTGTATTCATATAGTTGGAAACTACTTAGCAATAAGAGGAAAGAGCTACTGGTTCATACAACAACATGGATGACTGTCACAGGCAAGAGAAGCCAGACACGAAGAGTACGTCCTGTGTGATACCACAGGTGGACATACAGGTGTGCGCACAAAGTGTGGAAACGTTTGCGTTAGATGTTAATGCTCACCAGAAAGTATCCATTACAGAAAAGATGCTACACAATCAACTAGTCAAAATAACTCAAACGTTAGCCCCCTGTGGCAACGAATGCAATAGACACACAAATGCGGAGATGGAGGTGAAGCCTGGGCCCAACCAAGACCCTTAAAGCTGCTGCCACTTTAGAGGTCCATCCCGTCAGCCAGAGGCCATTGCTCTGTCGACAGGGCACTGTTCCTCAAGGAAATCCACCAGCTCCTTGGTAGCAAGTTGACTACACTGGGTGCTTCCAAGAACAGTCAGTGCTTCCTTCTCACAAGATTAGACACCTATTCAGGGGATGACTTGCCTGCCCACAGAGCTTCAGGTAGCACCACTGTCTGGGGGCTTAGCGAGTACCCGTTCCACTAGCATGGAATTCCACGCAACACAGCATACCATCAGGGAATCCACTTCGCAGCTAAGGAGGTTCAGGAGTGGGCCCGTGGCCGTGGCATACACTGGTCATATTGCACACTGCACCATGCAGGGGCAGCTGGGCAGGCTGAGTACTGGAAGGGCCTGTGGAAGGTGCAGTTGAAATGTCAGCTTAGAGGCAGTGTTCTGTGAGGGTGGAGTGCCATCCTCCAGGCTGCAGCGCATGCACTGAATCTGAAACCTTTATATGATGCTGTGTTTCCAATAGGAGGATGAATACCTGGAGCTCAGGAACCAAGGAACTCCTGCACTCGACACCATTCCCTTATCCTTGGATTTGGCCAAGAGCCAAATGACTGATAATATAATCCAGGTCCCCAGTTCCCTGTGATCTGGACTGATCCCAGGAAGGCTATATGATAGAACCCATCTCCTGGCATTTATATAGCCTGGAAAGAGCACCCAAGATTTCATAAACAACCCCCCCCCCTACCCTGCCCCCCCCCCCCCCCCCCCCCCCCCGCTAAAAAAGGAAACAGCTCTCTGGTGCCCCCTGGGGGTTACCCAGGGGTGGGGCCACACAGGAGTACAGTGTAAACATGCCCTGAGATATGTGGGGTTCTTTCATTATTGAATTGATAGTTTTTGACATAAAATAATAAAATTCCATTTTCAAGAAAGGGGTAATAAAGCAGGATTGACATGGGTTTCCCCTGTCTTCCCTCAGTTTGTGAATAGAAATGTTTCCCTAAGACCTAATGCGTATCCTACCAGATTTTCCTGTGGACCCAGAAGATGCTCCATGTCACGTGTGCCTGAGAATTAAACAGCCTGTTATTGCTTTGGTTTTGTTAGTGCCCACAGTTGTCATGGATACTGGTTTGTGTGGTTTTTTTTAAAGACAGCGAGTTTGCAGGAATATTAAGTGGCTAATTGACGACTAAACCTCTGAACAGCTGTGTAGTGCTGATAGTGGGAGTGGGGGTGGTAACACCCCAACCCCTTCCTCTTTTTGCACCTTTTGATTCTGCTTCAGTGGGTGCCCTCTGAAAGGCAGTCTGCCTGCATGTTCCTTTCGGTTGAGAGGTGATTTGGAACGTACCGTGTTTCCCCAAAAATAAGACTGGGTCTTATATTCATTTGTGCTCCAAAAGACGCATTAGGGCTTATGTTCAGGGGATGCCATCCTGAAAAATCATGCTAGGGCTGATTTTCCGGTTAGGTCTTATTTTCGGGGAAACACGGTAGATGTGAGGGGTGTCTCCTCCGCTGAGGGACTGAATGGCCGGAGGCTGTGAGGAGAGGGGAAATGAACTGGGTGACAAACAGAGGCGACCTCACTTTCCAGTGTGGAGTTCCAAGGCTTTTCTCTTAGCATCCTGGTCTCATATCCTGATTAGTCCTTACTTCTCCATGCTGAGAACCACTGACAGAGACGGAGCTAGGACACAGAGAAAAGACCAATTGAGATTATTTTAAATCTCTCCCCTATGTGTCAAGTAATAAATACCAATGAGGCAATGATACACTTTTTTGTCAGAAAGGTCATTGCCAGGGCTCAGAAGTTGTGACTTTTTCAGGGTCATAGAGTTTATGGACCATGATCATAAATCCTGACAGGTTATTGGGTTGGAAAGATTTTTACATAGAAATGGTGTTGAGGAAAACTTCTTATACGCTTTCTCACTTAATCACAGTACCCACGCCACGCCCAGCACATGTGGGCTGAGTGAGACTAGAGCAGATAATACTAGCTCGCATGTCCTGATACTTTCTTTGTGTCAGGTACTATTTTAAGTATGTGCAGTATTATCTCATCTAATGTGTATGACAACCCTGTGAAGAAAGCATGATTATTACCCCAGTTTACAAGTGAGGCAATAAAGGCAAAACAAGTAACAAAGGAACCAACCCAATGTCTCATAATGTGGGCCTGAAACTACTTGTCAATTTTGTGACGGAAAATAGTACTTTCTAGATCAGGGAGCTCAGCTAGAGAAAGCTTGGTGGTAATGGGAGTGGACTATTAGCTCCTACTTAGGTGGCCACAGCGTGCAATTCTGTCTTCTCTACGTAAATTGGAAATCTCCTTTGATCTCCCAGTACTCTCCATCACATGGTTGTTTTTTTTTTGGTGTTTTTTTTCAAATTGGCTTTTTTCCACATGGTTTTTATTCCATTAATTCTGAACTGCTTGCAATTCACCGCGGTGTCATACTTACCAGTCTTTGTTCTGCCTGGAATACCTTTTCTCTCCTATTCTTTACCTGGTTAAAGCCTACTCATCCTTCAAGTTTCAGCGCAGGTGCCATTTCCTTTCTTTTTCTTTCTTCTTTTTGTTTTTTTAGGATACCTTCCCTGACTCTCCAATCTCAAAATATATACCCTGGCTCTAAGCTCTTCAAGGGTCAAAAATACCTCTTGCTCATCCTTTTCTACTCTCTAGAATCTAGCACAATGCCAGTACATAGTATGTGCTCAGTAAACATATATCAACTAAACCAAACTTGTTGGATTTGGAGTTTCCTGGCCTATTTTCTTCCAGTCAGTTCGACTGAATTTGTGTTCCCCTAGCCTCTAATCAGAATTCACTGCATGTATTCATAGTTGAGTGGTTCTAAGGAGGATATTGGTGTACTCATTGATTGGTTAGGTAGGAAACTGGGAAGTCAAGAGAAGTACATTTGTTTTATAGCAATAAGTTTAAAGGAAGACCATTTTCCATCTCAATTGGGATGATAAAATTATACACAGAAAATAAGAGAAAGAAGCAGAGACCTTCTGAAATACTTGACAGGACTTACGAAGAAGATCATAATAGTAGCTAATAATAATAAATATTTATTGAGTGTTCATTAGACACTAGGGACTCTTCTAGATATTTAATATATTTTATTTTAGCTATTTTTCAGTTTGTTTTCCTAACTTATGAGATAGATATTACTACACTTATTAGACCAGTAAAGAGACCAAGGCTCAAATAACTTACCTAAAGCTATACAGGTTTAAAGTGGCAGACTCAAGATAACTCCAGTGATTTCCAAGGTTCTTAGAGAAATGAGAGGACCATGAAGAGAAAGAGACTGCATGGGTGGAGTGTGTGCACGTGGTTTTATACATAGACTCAAAATGGCAGATGCTATGGAAAAGCTATGGCGGGGTGGGGGTCTGTGGCCATAAGGTCTAGAGGGGACCTCTGCCGCTCTCTCCTGTTTACACATTTTCTAATAATGTTGTCTTCAACATGAAAATGCCACCATAACCAACTGCAATGCTTGCCTAATTATAGCCTGAAGCCAGCTTTCCCTGGTAGTCTGAATCCAGCCACAGTGAGTCAGGCTGATGAGGCCCCACCCATTCCAGCAAATTCTTCCACTTGGATTTGAAGTGTGTGTGTGTGTGTGTGTGTGTGTGAGTGAGAGAGAGAGAGAGAGAGAGAGAGAGAGAGAGAGAGAGAGAGAGAGAGAGAGAGAGAGATGGCGGGGGGGACAAGTTCTAAAAGGGACTTTTCTACCTTTATAGAGATCTGAGTTATCAGAGTCTGGATTTCCTGTTCTAGTTTAGGTGAATCTGAATCGTGTCACTGCTGCTCTTAGGTCAGCAATTTCAGTGCTTCTGGAGTGTTTCTCTGTAATTACAGCCTTGGAAAATGAATACTGTCGGTGAAACACGTTTTCATTTTCTTTCTTAAATAGCATTTATGCTCCCAAAACCACAGTGCCCCAAGCCTACTGGTTTTGTTTTCACCAGTGTTTTGAGACATTTAAGAAGTTATTAGATGAGAAGGGAAGTAGGGGGAAATCCTAAACTTTCAGCAACTGTAAGCACAGAATTTTCTTCTTTTTAAACATGACTTTTCAGAGTCATTCCACACAGTCATTCCACAGAACTTCAGCTACGTTTTCATTCCTAAGTGGTATAGCCAAAGGTATCTATCAACTCAATCATCTTTTAAGAGCTGTAAATAAAAGAAATCATTCTGAGTGCTGTGGAGGATACAGAAATTACAAGTTACCATTTCAAAGAGTTTACAATCTGATTAGGGGCAAACGACATTTAAAGTATACAAGATTTAATTTAAATAACATCTAAGGCAACAGTGGCAGAGATATCACAAGACTAGAGTAATTGCCAAACGAATGTATGTCTTTAAAACCTAAACGTTAGCAAAACATTTTTTAAATTTGTATTCATATATACATATGTATATATATTTCTCTTTTTCACTGTATGAAGAAAAGTTCTGTCTTTCTTCCTATGGACCTGGAAGAATTTTATTCCAACAATAATCTCCATTCTAAAAATAAAGTTTTGAAATAGCAACAAAAATAATGATACCAATTAATATTTATTGAGTGCTTATAGTGTGCAGTCTTCTGAGGTTGGTATAACCATTATTTTTATTGGTTCAGAGAGGGACACTGAACCTGGAAAAAGACTAGTGGTTACTAGGAAGCGCTAGAGCTGGGATTTGAACAAAAGTGTACTGATTCCAGAACTGAACTTTTAGCCACACTTTTATTATGCCTCTTGAGGGACAACAGATCCCTTATTCATTTGTTTCTTTATCCACTCATCCCCAGAGTAGTGGATCCTGTGTGCTAGGCTCTATTCTAGCTGTTAAATGCACAATGATCACGTACGAATGTATAAAAAAAAACTGTATGTTCAAGGATGACTGTTTATTTCAGTATTTTTATACTAATAAAATATTAGAAATAATCTAACGATCCATCAAAGAGAGGGGCGATTGTTTCAAGTATGGTATATACATACACTAGAACATCATAGAACATTGCCCTGGCTTGGAAGGGTATCCGTAATAATAGATTTAAGATTAAACAGCAAAACAACAACAAGTTGACTGAGTATTTCATAAAAGAAGATCTCATTTTTGAGAGACAGAAAAATAGAAATGTCTGGCAGGATAGACACCAAAAGGTTAATGGTGATTATGTCTGGATGATGGGATTAGCCATATTTTTTGCCTTCTTTATTAACTTTCTGTCATATCGGAAGTTTTAATCACATGTTCATTTCATTTATCTAGTTATGGAACAGATGTTTCTAAAGCGTTTACTATGTAGTACACAGCATAATGTCTTAAGTACTGCAAATGTAAATAATGAGTAGGCAAACATGGCTCCTGCCTTCATAGAGTTTACAAACCAGCCAATTACAACAGAAGGTAATCATTATGCTAAAAGTAAAGACTGTTACACAATCTATAGCTGGGTAACCTAACTCAGCTCCCTAACTATAGCTCCCAACCTAACTCAGTCCGAAGGGGTGGGAGAATTCAGGGAGAGTTTCCTAGGAGAAACTACATCTAACTGGGGACCAGAAGGAAGAGTAAGAAATAGCCACTAATATGGACTCTGGGAGTGGGAGAATTTCCTTGCAGAGGAAACAGCACGAATCAAGACTCAGATGAAAGAAAGAACTATAATAAGTTACTATGTCTTAGGGTGTGGGTGCTGGAAATGTGGAGAAGAGTTGAGACTGGAGGAAAAGGGAGAGAGCGAAGCCGATATGCAGCCTTGCAAGTTATGTGAAGGCTTTTAAATTTTATTGGAGCTCAATGGGGAGGCTTGGAAAGCTTTTAAACATGGAGGTGACATTTTAGAAATGTCCCCTTGGCTTCTGTTCTGGACTCTGGATTGGAGGAGTCAAGTCAAAGGCAGAGAGAGCAGTTAGGAGGCTGTAGGCAAAGGTGGGTAGTAAGACAGTATAGGACTTATGGACACGGACGGATGAAAGAGACATTTCAGAAGCAGAAGTGACAGGACTACGTGATTGATTGGATATACGACCAATGATGGGAAAGAAGCCCAAATACGACCAACTGCCAGTTCATCTCTGCATTTTCATTCCAGGTTGTCACCTGTTGTACACTCCCAGAAAAGTGGTACACTTTTCCCTTAATAACATGATTTATTTATTCAAAATCTTTCTTTTCTGTTAGAATCTCAGCTCCATGATCCCAGAGACAGGGTTTGTGTCGTTCAGTACTAGATATAATCATTAGCATAGAGCCTAGTTATAGTAGACGTGCCTTTTCTTTTTTCGTTGTCTTTCGGATGAATGAATGATGTCACTCTTTCTTGCTCGGGCAACTACTAGGTGATGCCACCCATTGAGAAAGGGAACAACTGGAGCGGGCACATGTAGTTCTTTCATAATCACTAAAACCATAGTAGCAAAGACCAAAGCCAGTAAAGTGATTTTCATGTTTGGAAGAAAATTAAGGAGATGCTCCCCGTTCTTAAGGAACGCAAAATCTAATTGGGGAGACAGTCAGACAGATACTGGTAATAATGATGCTAACAGAAGTACTTGGAGGTGCCCTAACCCAGGCTTTAGGATCAGATAGGCTTTCCTTGAGTAGGTACTGTCTCAGCCAAGTCCTTAAGGGTGAATTGGAGGTAGTCCAGTCAGCGCTGAGTGGGAGGTGAAGAGCCGTGCTGACATTCCAGGCGAACACTGATACCCGTGGAAAGTCCTGGAGGCAGCGGAGAGCCTAGTGAGTTCAGAAACAGGACGCTTTTTGTCATGGCTGGAGCTCTAGCGTGTTGACTGAGGTTCAAGTTGGCAGTGTCTCCTCCGTACTCCTGGTCAAAGCCTTGTTGTTGCAGCCAGGGTCGTTCATGTTATACTGTGAACGCTTAGCTCTTATGCCTAGCGAAGGTCTTCATTGGGCATTTGAAATCGCCTTCTTTCCTAGAGAAGGATGGAGAAAAGATTATTGCAAAGCTAGAAAAAGTGGGGACGCCATCCCTGCCTATGTTCCCCTTGACTCTTGGAAGCTCAGCCAATAATCTTCCTGGGTTGAACCAGTTGTGAGGCAACAGCACCAAATCCTGCTGGTGTCGATCGAGCCAAACTGATGGAGAACCTTCTTTGGAGCCTGGGGAGTCCTTGGGAGCTGCCAGCTTCAGGGCCGCTCAACTGTCATCGCTGTCGTGGAGCTTCTTGAACGGTCTCTGACAGCCCGATTTCTGGCGGGGCCATTTATTTTTGGTGGTCAGGGAGTTATTTGTTTTGGTTTGGTTTTATATAGTTCATAGGGATCCGATGAGATGGTGACTACCATCACCTTGTTATTCCAGAGTTGGGGGTGGTGCGGGTGTGGGGGAAGGCAGCGGGAGAATCATCTGAACCCCTGTCCGTTATCCGCCTAAGATGGGGTTGTTTATCCACCTCATGTAACAGCGCTGCTGTTCGCTCCCATTATCAGGCCAGTTATTTCAAAAAAAGGCCGTGTTGACGAGGGGAATCCGTGTGCTTCTGAGTTTTAGGAGAGAAAATGGGATGCTATCATTAATATTGTAGTACTTAAAAGACTCTGGACCTTCAGGGATGATGCTGAAATTTCAGGAACAGCGTTTCAGAAGACACGTTTGTGTATGGTGCCATCCAAAAGAAAGAAACCCAGGTCTTTGTAGAATCGGCAGTCTGCTCTCCAAGGCAGGCATCCACGGTTGGTTTCTGGAACACAGGGCTGAAATCCTGGGTGGAAGTAAAGGGTCGATGAGTGGAAGACCAAATTCACTGACTTGGGTTGACATTTTCCTCGTTAGAATGGTCTGCAAAAGTTACATGTATTCTTCAGGTCGGCCTAATGAGTATGTTGTTTCTGTGTCAAAATACAGTGGGTCATGTTTTCTTTCTGTTTTATCAGAGGATTGTAACAAAACTTTAACTTGATAAAAATAGTAACTGTGAATTTTCAATATTGAGTACTACTTAGAGGATACATCACCTAACCTTTATGTCAGGACCCCATAATCCAAGCAGGATTCATATACAGAACATTTCAAAATGATCAGTTCTAAGCCATTTGCTTTTAACTGCATTGAATTGAGTTTGAACTGTATCATTATCATAAAACAAATCCTTTGTCAATAGCAAAGGACCGGGCAAGTTACTTCTCCCAGCTTGGGTTTCTTTCTTCTTCTTTTTTAAAATAGCAGCTATATGGAAATATAATTTACATTCTATAAAATTCACCTCTTTAAAGTGTGTGATTCCATGATTTTAGTATATTCACTGAGTTGTGCAAACAGTGACCGCTGTCTAGTTACAGAACATTTTCATCACTCCCAAAAAACCTCATACCCACTAGCAGTCATTCCTTCTTCCCCGTCCTTCCAGCTGCTGGAAACCACTCATCTACATTTTCTCTCTATGGATTTGCCTTTTCTGAATGTTTCCTATAAACGGAATCATGCAACCTGTAACTTTTTGTGCCTGGCTTCTCTCACATTAGTACATGTAGTGTTTTCAAGGTTTATCCCAGGTGTCGCGTGTATCAGTATTTCATTACTTTCTATAGGTGACTAATATTCCATTTTATGTACTAAATCCACTAATGGAATCCATTAGTGGACTAATATCCACCTTATATACTAAAGTTTGTATATCTATTCATCAGTTGGTGGAGATTTGGGATACTTCTACTTTTGTGGCTATCGTGAATAATGCTTCTGTGAACACTCCTGTGCAGACAGTAATTATATCCAGTTAATTTTGTAAGACAAGTGCAACTCATTCAAAACAGCCAGGAATTAAACTTTTAAATTCCTGCAACTCAGATTTTATTAAAAAAAAAAAAAAAAGCATAGGGACTCCCAGACACGTCGATGTATTGTAAATAAAATAGTTTTTTTAATTACATTTATTGGGGTGACAATGGTTAGTAAAATTATATAGGTTTCCAGCGTGTATTTCTATAACACATCTGTGAAACATACCATCCTCTACCTTCTCCCTGCCCCATCCCTTCCTGTCTACTTTTGTCTTTCAATCCAGGACAAGTTGGGTTCCTGGGTTTGATTCCACTGGAGGCTAAAGAACAGTGATAATATTTATTACCTATTTGTAAACGAGTAGTACAGTGTCAAAGGCTACTTAAAACACTGCGGTTCCTCTGTTTACCACGTGAAGCCTATTTTTATTACCACAAAATGGAAAGACATGAATTATCACGGATACCAAATTAGTAGAGTTTAAGTTGCAGAAGTTTTATTATATTTGAAAAGAAAGTGTGAGTTACAATGACCAATCATGTTTAGTGGAGTGGAACTTTATTTTTAGGGGGCGGGGGGAATGGGTAAGAGGTGAATATGTTTTCAAGCATTTCCATTCTAAGTGCTCTCTGGGGGGGTCTGAATATGATTAGGCAAATGCGAAACTAGGTTTTTTTTAAAAGGCTGACTCGACCGGTTATTTATGTTAATGGAGCATGACATACAACAGCTGGGTTGTAATCCTTCTCTTGTTGGCATCGATTGAGTCCTTATTAAAGTCTTATTTCCAGCCTGGGCTAATACCTTAAGAAGCAGGGGGAAGAAGAAATTAAGGAAAGAGCACGGGAGAGCCCTCAATGTCTGGAAAAAATATTTTGAGAGTGAAGATTTTCGATGTAGTGTATAAAAAAGGAAGGAAAAAGAAAGAAGCCCTGTCTCTTAATCAAGAGCCCGCACTGCTTATTTCCTAAGTGATGCAGCGCTTATCCACATGTAGGAGTTCTGCCCACGAGAGGTGCTGCCTGAGCAGTTGGTCTTGTGTGCAGTCCAGGTATGTGCATTGTTGGTTGTTAGCGCTACAGAAAGTAAACAAACATAAGCAATAAGCAAAACAATCTTCCCCATGAGCGGTTCCTGGCCCTCTTCCACCCACTGCGGTTCTCCTCACCCTTTGTCCAAACTGAGAGCCAGGATCTGCCTTAGAGGGACAATCTCAGGCTGCTCACCTTGACTGTCAAAGTCTCCCTAAAACGGTTCTTCTCTTTCCATCCTCCCTGTGCCCCCATTACAGGACAGGACAGTGTGTGCCGTTTGTTTCCGTCCAGCTGGCCCCCCGTACCTTTGCTTATGTTCCACCTGCCCTGATTGCCTTATATTCTCACCCCAGCGGAGCCAAACTTGATTCGTCCTTTAAGGAGAGCTAACACGCCAGTTCTCTGTGGAACCTTCTGCCAGTTCTGTCCTCATTTCTGTAGTTTTTACCATGTGGACAGTTCATATTGGCCTCTATTTGTAATTTGTCATCTTATTCCCAGTTTGTTCAGAGCTCTTATACAAAGTTCCGATTCTGCATTGTGTGTTAAAATTAGTCTTTTATTCTAGAATAATTTATTTTACATATAAGATAACCTCTTATTAAGAGGAATGCCTTTTGATATGCTCTGCATCCTGAAACATCTGCATTATTTTGTATGCAGATTGAGTTCTCTTGGAATTAAATCGGGTGAGGTCAAAGTCAGTAGGTTAATTATTCATCCAGCAAGTATTTATTGAGCAACTACTATGTACCAGGCACCATTCTTGGTACTGGTGGTACAGGAGTGAACAAAACAGGCAAAATTCCTGGCTTTCTCATGGAGTGGACATTCTAGTAGGCAGAGACAGACAAGAAACAAAATTAATAAGTATAACATTTTAGACGATGAGAGTTCTGCGGAATAAATAAAAACAATGAAGAGAGATATGAAGTGCTGGGGTGAGTCATAGACTGAGTTACAGTGTTAAGAGTCTAGAGAAAGAGTGTGCCGTGCAGAAGGATCACCAAGCTCAGAGGCCCCGAGGAGGGAGGGTGCTTACTGGTTTTGAGAAATGGAAAAGAGAAACAGTGTGACTGGAGCAGAATGTGTAGGGGGAGAGTTGTAGGAAAAAGTAAAAGACGGGGAGGAAAGAGGCGCAAGATTATTTAGGGCTTTGAGACTTAGGCACCAGTGAGATGGCCGAGCCTTTCACTCTCAATTAAATTGCGAACCCGAGGGGGTTTCCAGCAGAGGAGCAATTGGACACATTTTGAAAGGGTCACGGTGGCTGCTGGGCTAGGAATGGACTATCACGAGTCAAAGGTGGGAACAGGGAGACGGGTTAAGGGGGGCTATTCAAGCAATTTAGGGGAGAGATCGTCCTATCTTGGTCCAGAGTGGTAGAGGTGCCAGTGGCAGTGGTGGTGGACGGGTTGTATATATAAATGTACATATATATCGAGAGCAGAAGTAATAAGATTTACAGACAGAGGAGGTGCTGTGTATGAGAAAAAAGAGACAAGAATAACTCAGAGGTTTTCGTCCAAACAACTGCAAGTATTGAGTTGTTACAAATTGAAGTGGTGTCTGGGGAGGAAGGAGCATATGCAGAGGGAAAGATGAGGAGTTCGGTTTTAGATGTCATAAGTAGGAGACGTCTCTATTCAAGTGGAGACGTCCACTAGGAAGTTAGATATAGACTAGAGTTCAGCGAAAAGGTCAAGATGGGCAAATGAAGTTAGGTGAACAAATCATCGTTTTCTACAGTAACCATTCCAGCAAATGTAGTTTCTTTACAAGTATTGGAAGGAACCTTTCTATATCATTGACAAGTTGTGAGAACACTCTAAGCAAGCTAGCCTATATTTCACAAATCAACAAAGAAACGAAATATATGTGGAATCCTTATCGACTCATTCATTCAACAAATATTCAGGGAGTGCTTCCTAAATGCTATGCAATGAAAACACAAAGGCACAAAATCCGCCTTGCCAGCCCTCAAAACACTCTCGTCTGGCTGAGATGATTAAACAAGCTGTGACTGCTCGGTGGCATGAATGTGACTGAAGAGGTTTTCTTGGTTGTTGTGGGACCGGAAGGAGTATAGCAAGACATCTAAATCCTTCACCCTTTCCTTGGCAGTTTACAGACTAGTTGGAGAGACATAAACACACGACAAGTTAAATAGCCCTAAAAGGTGTAAAAAAAAAAAAAACCCTTCAAGACAGCAGAAAAGCAATAGCACGAGGCAGCATCTGAACACTTACAAAATGCTAATATTTGCCTTAGGAGTTCAAAAGAGGAAACACTCTGTCCAGGCTGGCGTAGGAGGGGACGCTTTGTTTGGGTGGGATTCAAACTACGTAGGACTTGAAAAAAGAGGCAGGGTGTCTTGAGGGGATGGGATGGGGTTTTCCTTTGTTTCTAAGAGTGATGAGATGCCTGTGAAGAGTTTTAGGGAGGAGACACGACAGGGTAAGATATGAGTTTTGAAAACATTATTGTAGCTATAATATGGAGAACAGGTGGCTGGACGGAATTCTGGCAGGCGTGACAGACTGTTGCAAAAGTTTTTGCTATGGTGTTTGTTGTGACAATGGGACACCGAAGTTGAACTCTCTAGTAGAGAGTTGGATATTGTAGGGCTAGATCTTGGGTAAGGACTAGGTTGGAGATTTGGGGGTTGTTTGCGAGGCAAAACATGATAGCCCTAAACATGGATAAAATCTCAAAAGGAGAGAGTACGAAGAGGGAAAAAAAGGCTGAGGACTAACCATCATTTAAATACTCATTTTAAGGAGCAGAAACAATACAGAAAAGGGGTCAGAGGGATAGAAGAACAAGGACTCACCAAGCTTAAGAGGAAATGGACGTTAATGTGCAGACGGAAATGTCTGGGTTGGATAAGGACACCCCGCAATCTTATCCAATTTGACTTTTCATAAAACTTTCATTAAATTATCTCACTTGATAAAAGAATCCAAGTAGACATAAAAAGCATTAGCAAACACTAATCTTGAAGCTGGGATCCTGGTTCCCTCTGTGCAAAACGGAGGTGATAATAACCAGGTTATTCCTCTAGGAGCTTAGACCAGGAAAAGGGCCTTAAAAATCACCTAGTTTCCACTTTTTAAAAATGAGGGCAGTTAGGCCTCTGGAGAAGTGTACTACCAAGGTCATACAGCTATTTAGTAACAGAGCTGGGTCCAGAAGAGGATCTTCTTGGGTTTTAATTTAGTCTTTTCTCTTCCTCACGCTAAGCCTAAATGACATCCATTTATTCTAAGAGCACAGATTTCGCGGATATGAATTTTAAATATCTACATTTTTTTTAATGAGAATATTTTGTCATAACTTGTCAACGGTCTGTGGTAAGAAATGTGTTGACTACTTACAATTCAAATCTATTCGAGAGAACGCGCAGTTCTAATTATGCCTTTGCAGGGCCGCTTTATTCATCCAGACTTTTTCTGTCTGTCAAAGCAAAGTGCATAGTCCAAGGCCTAGGAAGTTTTCTCTCGTCGTCCCAGTAAGAATGAATCACGGCAGTCTTCCGGGTTCCCATGGAGTCAATGTTTTTCAAACATTAGGATGAAATCAATTCAGTGGGTCACTCTCAGAGAAAGTAAGCGAATAGATCACATCAGAATGCCTCAGACAGAGTGATGGCACCATTACTTTGTGAAACTTTTTATTTCATTTGTGTGTGTGCACTGGATGGCAGTATGAAACGTAAGAAGCATGACTAACAAAGGATTATCACGTAATACACATACCTATATGTATGTAGGTACCCAGCTCTTTGAGGGTTGAGACTGTTTTATCTGTGTGTACCTAACTACCATTAGGTAGTACACCTAACGTACTACCTGGTGGAGACTCAGGTGATGGAATTATTATGAAGAGTGAAGAAAGAGAAGAATGAAGAGCAGGCAGGTTGGGGAGGAAGTGAGTACTATAAACTTTTCAGTTGTCTGTACTTGGGATGTTAATATTGATTATTTTTTTCCTCAAGCTAATATTACTGCAACCAAGAACCTGTGTTTGGTATCTGTGTGGCACCCAGTCACCTTCAATGTCCCGTGTGATGTGGTATAAATAACACTTCCTGCTAATGTTGCAGCTGTCACTCAAGGATCTTAAATTGCTTCACGAGCAGGATCTGGTGATGAGTGCCTGGCCCCACTTGGCAGGTGCCTGAGTTAAGAACCAGTGACCGGCTGAAATCTCTGGGCTCCAGGCTGACGCCTCCCCCCCTTGCCGCCCACCCTCTCGTTCCCTCATCCCTGGTGGGGAGGAGCCTTTGACCCTGCCTTTTTGCGAGCTGGTGTAACTGGTAAACAGAGTTTGCAAAATTTCCACTGAACTGGAAGATTCCTTCTTTCGTGGGGGTGGCTCTGGTGTCTATGGAGGGAGGTTCACCGGTAATAAAAGCTATTTATTTAAAGCGCCTCAGTGACCTAAAAGTCTAGGGAGGAAAACTGGGAAGGAACTGATTAGAAGCGAGCTTCTGGATCCTCAAAGGAAATTAGGGACCCCTCTGGTTTAGCAGGTCTTTAAGACTCGCAACTGGCCGAAAGGGGCTGTTTGGCCTGGGGTCACTATCTTGTGGGCACGTGCTCTTCTCCGTAGCAACCTTGTTTCTTGCTTCTGGCCACACTCCTTTGGGTTTTATTGTGCAAATCAGCCACCAGGAGGTTAAATACCCACTCACACCCCACGCCCCTTCATTTCCTTCTCTTTTTTGTAACCCCACCATCACATGGAATTACTCCCATTCCCCATTTCCTGGAAGCTTCGTGGGGTCCCTCCCCCCTCTTTTCCGAGAAGTGGTTAACTGCCTGCTGTTGGGCCCGGGAGGCTCTGGGAGGGTGACAGCCTGGAGTCCTGGCTGGGAGTCAGGTTACACCACTTGTGTCTGAGTTCGCGCAGCGTGTTCGCCTGTCAGGGATTCCACAAATATCTCCTGGAGGTAAAAAAGGAAAGTGCGCTGGGCTCGGGCACCCAGAGCCGTGAGCCTAGTCCCAAGTCCCCGAGAGCGCGCCAGCCACCAGGGCCATGTCGCCGTAGCCTTTATGCCGCGGTGCAGGGGTACCGCATTCTCGGGGTGAAGGGGTGACTGGGCATGCTCCTCCCCATGGGTTGCCCACCATGTCTAATGGATACCGCACTCTGTCCCAGCACCTCAATGACCTGAAGAAGGAGAACTTCAGCCTCAAGCTGCGCATCTACTTCCTGGAGGAGCGCATGCAGGAGAAGTATGAGGCCAGCCGGGAGGACGTCTACAAGCGGGTGAGTGCGGGGCCGGGGCCGGGGCCGGGGCCGGGCCGGGGCGGGGGGCGGGGGGCGGCCCCGCCGCAGGCCTGGCTCCTCCCAGCTCGCGCCGCGTGGAGGAGCCAGGCAGGGGGGCTCCCGGCCGGGCCGCCCCCTCACCCTCGGTGGGACCTCAGACAAGCGGGTCCACCTCTCTTCTGCCTGTTCTCTACCTCCCTTCTCTGTAACTCCGGGGGGGAACTGCGGAATCGCCGTGGGAGCTGGTTTCAAATGTGGATTCTGCCCCCCTCTTTACCCGCCCCCCCCACAGCGATTCTGATTTAGTGACGGGACGGTGAGCTTGGACATTTGCATTTTAAAACAAGCGTCAGAGGTGACTCTGGAGCAGGTAGTTTCCCAGGTCCCGCATTCCGAGGAGAAGGGCCCCTTGGATCTCTGGCTCAATGGGGGCACCAAACGATACAGTGGAGAAAAGGCTGAGGGTATTTCTGTTCCCTGAGAAAGTCATGTTTGTTTGCGAAGATGATTTTGCAAACGAGCTTTCAAGACAAGGATCGTAGGCGTTTTCAATCTTAGGAATAGTCACCGTAGAACGAAAAGGGTACTGATGGAGGAGCGGCTGGAGGAGGAGGGAAACGGTGGCTTCCCTGCAAGGGAGGGCTGTTCTGATTGAGGGCTGAGCGGTTGGGATGGGGAAGAAAGATTGAGGGAACTGGCTGAGAAGAGGGTGAGATGAGACAGCATCTTGGTGAGAGGACAGCGGGCGATGGGTTCCACGGATTGAGCGTCCTAACTGGTTACCACAGTATTGGTTTCCTCCGTCCTCTTAGTGTCTGGGCAAGCACTGAAGTGACCTGAGTGACCTGCAGCTGGTCACCTCTGACTTTATCAGAGAGTAAATCTCCAGCTGTTTACACCAAGACCAGGCAGATGTTGCCATTCTCTATGTGCGCTCTGCCCTGTGGAGAAGAAGGCCGGGAAGCAGGACAGACTGCTGGATCAGAGGAGTAACGGGTGTCTGTGAAACCCGGATGATTATTTGGTAAATTCAACTAATGTGGACAGCTAACTTTGGGGGGTTTAGCCCTATTTTCCGTCTTTCCTGGATTTCCATGTTTTAACCAGAATTTTCCTGAAACTGGTCCAGACCCACCTTTCATCTTTTATGTGACTAAATAGTGATGTGCCTCAATGGGGCTGCCAGGGGTCAAGGAGGACATTGCCAAGGGAGGGTTGGTAACCATGAGGCGGTTGGTGGGGGGAGGGGTTGAGTGGCTGTATTTACCTCAGGGTAGAAATAGTGGATGAATTTGTTCACTGAGCAGAGGCAGGGTCTTTTCCCATTCACTGTCCCCAAAGAAAGACAAAAGGTAGGGGCAGTTAGATAATTTGAGGAAAAGGATTTTTTTTTTTAGCTTGAATCATTGGTCTCACGGTCTGCTCTGCAGTGGCTAAAGAGATAGTCTTCAGGGAACATTTTAGGCATGGTATGAGAGGGCACCACTTCCAGAAGAAGTGTGGTTAAGGTTATAGGAGCTACGTGAAGGCGGGGAAGAGTGGCCACAGGACACTGTCATGTACAGAGGCGACAACCTTTTTGTTAGACCAATATTGTCATTAGTCCCATAGAGGAAGTAGACATGGCCCTATATCTTCCTACTGTTAAATGCAGGACAATCAGGCAGCTACTGGCACCATATGACTTGAGGGATCTCAAACCACTGAGTCCCTTCCTTTCCCTTCTCTCCAAGTCTTTGTTCAATCCACCTGTCACATTACGCATCCCATTTGGCTATGATTTGGGAAACACTAAAGGCGTCAGTTCAAATGCTCTTATTTTGAGGAGCAGAACACATACATCCGTTATTAATCATTCACATCGTAGTTGAAAATAATTTATCACACCATGTAGTGATGAGGGACTGATAGAAATCAGGGCAGTTTTGTTTTGATAGAAGGACACTGGGTTATAAAACCACCACATCGGAGCCGTGGACAACCAGGCCACCTAGGGAACTACATTACCCTCTCTGAGCTTGTTCCAGCCTCTAGAGAACAGGCATCAAGACTAATACATACACCATCGGCACTGAAAATCATTTGTTGAGGGCTATGAATACATAGCAGCCCTAAAGATTAAATAAGAAGACTTACAGCAAAGCACTTTGCTAAATTTCATAGTTTCGTACATATATGAGGGGGTAGGAGTTATATGCCTACTAGTAGTAGTAGTTACTATGATATTTAAAAATGAGGGTGAGGTTTGGCTCTTTTAATCTCATCCTCAGGTATTTCCATGAATGTGTTGTCAGGGAGGGAAAGAGTCCCCACCCCGCCCTGCTTCTTTGGTGCTTATGGCGAGACGAATAATAACATAATGAAGTTGACACAAGACTAGATGAATAGGAGAAGAACCAATTTAATACACGTGTGTGCGAGAATCACAATATGACGGTCGGGTCATAAGGAGGCTCAAAGAAATGCTCGAACCAGACAGACACCTTTTCATACTTTTTAGACAAACAATACATTTGTGAGAAATTGACAGGACAAAGAAAGTGGGCGCCCATTAGAAAGGAATCTAAGCAAGGTTCGGGTATTCATCAATGAGGAATTTAAACAAAGTAGTACCTTAGAAAAGAGGCAACAAGATTTGTTCATACAGACTTTTTCAGCTTTGAGTTGTTGAACTCGATCGATCAGGGGTTGTCTCCCAGGCGTGGGGAGGGCACCTTTCACAGGGGAGGTTTATTTCCTGCACTCAGTGAGACAAAGGAGGGTTTTAAGGTGCCCTTTTGGCACTGGCTGCTTGTTAAGGAACTTTAATTCAAAGTAATCGATGTGCCATCATGGGATATTTGGGGCCCCGACGATGTCTCACGTTCATCCTTGTTACATCATGATTCCCCAAGATTGGGACAATTAAACAACAGCCATGTTGGTGAAGAGACGTCAAGGGTGACACGTGATGCATCACATGGGGGTCAAGTGAGTCAGATGGGAATTTAGAGCCCCGTCCTGTGACCAGACTCAGCTCATGTCTCTTTAGCATGGGAAGGAGACTTCTTTAAATATAGTAAAAGCATTAAATCACACCCAACAGAGTTACAATCTGCAATGATTGGGGTGCTGTATGCATGATTCTCTTAAATAAAACCAGCGTTTGTGAAACATACGTAATGTAAGTCTGTCGTGAATAGTAATTATTTGATCGTTTTACGTATGTTTTGCTACTGCAGATTTTGTTGAGATATTTGAACTTAGGAGTGAAAAATTACTGTCGTAAGGAGAGACAGGGAAGGGAAACATGGGAAATTTTAGGAGAAAAGGACTGGAGAGAGGGTTCTGTCTTTCCAAGTGGCAAGTCCTCCTGTATGTAGTTCATTGAGGGAGGGACTAAAATAGATACAATCCTTAATTATAAAGGAAGCTAACAGGATTTTAATTATTTGTAAGAGAAACTGTAAGAGTTAGAGTTATATAAAAACTTAGAAGTATCAACCTCAAAGCAAGTACATAAAAAGAGAGTTAAAAGTTTCTCTCTTTCAAGCTGTTCAGAGAACTCAGAAATAATCCTAAGACTCATGCTAGCCATGGACTAATAAAACAATATTAAATTATTAAATTATTAAATATTAAAACATAAAAATTGGTTGTGTAAGACTGGCTACTTTTCTGTTGAGCATTTAAACTATCCTTTAAGCGTCAATTCCTGTAAACAGTTAAACACACACACACACACACACACACACAAACACACACACACACAGGCTGCTTTCCCGCAACAAAGAAAAACACATACCATAGTCTATGTCACACCATATTATACTGACGCCTGGGGCATATACCTACCTGATTAGGTACCACTGCCCCCTCTTGGTAGCAAATATTAATTGTAGGTTCAGTTTTTGGGAAAGACAATTTTGAACTTAGAAAGCAAGGAAAGGAGAAACCATTGCAGTACAGACAGCTAGCTCCTGATTCTGGAGCAAAGTGAGGAAATACTGTGAGTGGTCCACAGCTGAGTATGGCCCACTCCTAGGGAGAGTGGCTTGTTCTCATTTCTGGACGGCAGCTGCTCTGGTAAATAATTTCTGGGTGGCAACTTGGCTGATTTCCTTGTTGCTGTTGATTATCTAATCCTGCGTCTTCTCAGTATAGCTGAGTGTGCCACCACTAGGAATATGTCCAACCCTGGAATTTATGAAATCTGCTGCTGTGTGGTAAACACCCAGTCCCCAAACAGGACACCATCCCCTGTGGTTTTGCCTTATGATGACGGCTTACTTGTTAAACTTGTGTGAATTTGTCATTAACCAGGGCCAGATCCAATAATACAGGCATCGGGAGAAACTGGACATTGTCATCCTGGACCCGATACAGTCCGTGCTTAAATATGACATAATCGATGTTGGAAGGTTAAAGTGGATTTGACTGTCGATAGGACTTGTGCTCTGTTGTTTTTTGATCCTTAAATTGCCTGACTTCTCTGAGCTGTGGTTTCTCATCTTCCGGATTGAATGATATTTTTCCTGAGCAGACTTTGAAGTTTATGCGTAGCATGTTTATGCAGCTAAGGGTTTTGTTTGTTTGTTTGGCAGCTGGGTTTTTAAAACCATAATAAACAGCCTACTGACTTGACTTGCCTACCAAATTTTCATCATTTCTGCTACTCAGCTATCACAGAGCCTAGTAACTAAGAGTCATGAACCGGACAAACCCGATACGGAATCTTGGTTTTCCCACTTGCTACCTGTGTTAACTTGGACACTTCTCTGAGCTGAAGTGGATATTGTAAAAATTATTATTATGACTGTGGTTGGTTATAGTTTAAAATTTTTTTATCATCTTGATTTAATTCTTTGCGATGTCCTTGGTCTGGCTCTAAATTCAGTTTATTGTATTCGTTTGTTTTTTAAGACCTATCTCTTGTGTTAATGGAGGTGTAATTGACATAACGTTATGTTAGTTTCTGGTGTACAATATGATAATTTGATACATGTGTATATTGAGCAATGGTTACTACCGCCGTCCGTAGTCAGGTTAACATCCATCACCACATGTAGTCACACAAAAAAATTTTTTTTCTTGTGATGAGAACTTTTAAGATCTACTCTCTTTGCTAAATTTCTTTTAGGCTCACTGACTGATTTTCTTTCGTCCTAGCCTGATTTCTTTAGGTGTCGGGCAATATGATGGCTAACGGCGTCCATGCAACCATCTGGGGCCAAACACCCAAAAGTTCAGTGACGTCCCAAGGAACTCCACCAGGCTATATGATTTAGGGACCTGACCTGAACCAATGGAAGGCTCTTACAGAAAGATGAGTATCTTAGAGGGATATCAAAATGCAAGGACATACGTTTTGGGCTCGATAGGAAAACCTGAATTCTGAATCCACCTTTTCCTAGCTACACTTTTCCTAGCTACAAATTATGGCCTTGTCCATAATTTCCTTGAACCTTAGTTTCCTCAAATGGAAGCATGAATTCCTGTCCGGTCCTTCTTCCCATATGTAAACATGTTTCAATGTGTTAGATGTTAAATAAATGCAAAGGATTATTAGTATCCCGCATACCTGGAGACGCATACTAGAAAATATACGCTTCTCAGATTGTGGTCCAAAGTGATGGTTGCTGTTGCTGTTGCAGGGTGAATGGTTTTCTTGTTATATTAAACAGAGTTGACTTTGTTTTCCTTTTACACTTGGATACCTTGTTTAGTTAGCTGCTAAGGTTTTTGTCCCCCTATGTTTTAGTTACATGAACTTTATAATGTACATAATCAGGGAGGGAGAAATATAAAGAGAGAGAAATAAAAACGACTTCGGCCAAACTATTTTGAAACAATTCCCTGGAAGCTTGGTGTGCACATAGTCGGTGTGCCCAAGTCTGTGCACTGTTATGCTGACTCCTCATTCTGAGCTTTCTGAGGTCAGTGAAGACATGCTTGTCCATTGCCTCTCTTTCTGGGAGTGGAAGTAGAAAGTAAGTAGAGAAACTCCATTCATTAAATTGTTGTAACCACTCTTTTTGTTCTCGTTAAAAAAAAGTTGAAACTTCATAGCTACAAGGATGGCCCTTATAAAAACAAAACAAAACAAAACAAACAAACAAAGAAGAAAATAATATGTGTTGAGCAGGATGTGGAGAAACTGGAAACACTGTGTGTTGCTAATTGGGAACATAAACTGGTGTAGCCACGGTGAAAATGGCATGATGATTCCTCAAAAAATTAAACATAGAATTATTATTTTATGATCCAGCAATTCCACTTCTGGGTATATACCCAAAAGAACTAAAAACAGGAACTGGAACAGATATTTGTATACTTATGTCCATAACAGCATCATTCACAGTAACCAAGGGTAGAAGCAACCTAAGTGTCCATTGATAGAGGAATGGATAAATAAGATATGGTGTACACATATAATGGAATATTATTCAGCCTTAGAAAGGAAGGAAATTTTGACACATGTTACAACATGGATGAACTTTGAGGACATTATGCTAAGTGAAATGAACCAGTCATAAAAGGACAAATATTATATAGTTCCAATTATATGAGGTACCTAGAGGGGTCAAATTCATAGAGATAAAGATTGGAATGGTTGTTGCCAGGGCTCTAGAGTTGCGGGGGTAGGAAGGACGGTGGGCAGGATGGGACACTATTACTTAATGGATATGGTCAGTTGGGGAAAAACTTCTGGCGATGGATAGCACATCAATATGGATTTACTTAATGCCACTGAACTGCATAGTTAAAAATGATTAAAATGGTAAATTTTATGTTATATATATATATATATATATATATATATATATAGTACCACAATAAAAAATATTTAAAGCAACTTTCCTATATCTGTCATAGTTATTTTTTAAAAAATTGTGGAACCTTTGACCAAAACAACTGTGTTTTTTGTTTTTGCTTAATGTAACTTTTCTCTTTTTAAAAGAGCTTTTAATTAAAAGTCATAGTACTTGCCTGTTGGAAAGAAGAAAATTTTTCCTTTGAGTAGTCACTAGGAAACAAATCTAAAACTAAATGCTGGAGCCTGACTTAATTCTAATTCACTTTCAATTATACCCTTAACTATGTCTACATAATTTATGCTTTTGCATGAACTGATTACAAAGCCACTTCTTCCTGTGATATAGTTGAAAGACTAGGCATTGTTGATTCCTTTCTCAAATATTGTCTTTTTTGCATTATCACCTTGGCCTTTTGTGTACTCACGTTTGCACACATGCATTCATGAATTCAGACAACTATTAACTACCTACTATATGACAGCTACTATGCGAGATTCTGGTGGAGAAAGATATCAACAAATAAATAAAAGTGCCATAATAAGGGCTCCCATCGAGGTATGTACAGATTGCTCTATAGTATGAAGAAGAATGATAAAAATCCACCAGGAAATTCCTTGCCACGTGTGTGAAGTATCTTAAAAGATACCCCCCACAACAAGGAATGGGGAAAACCACATCAGACAGAGGAAATAGCATATACAATGGCCCAGAGGCCAAAAAGAAAAGGGCTGTGTGCTTTGCACGCTTCACGTTGTTCAGTGTGACTAGAGCATGTGGTATTGAGGGCTTGTGATCGCTGGTGGTAAGATGAGACTGAAAAGGTAAGCAGGGAGCAGATGATGGAGAGCTTTGAATTAACCCATTTATTCATTCACAGACACGAATTCGGTACCTGCTATATTCCAAGTACTACGCTAGGTGTTGGGCCTTCAAAGCTGGGTAAAACACAAGTGATAGAGTGTGGTGAAAAGCAGAAGCAGAGACGTGTACAAGGTGTAAGGGAACCCGGATGAGGCCTCTCTAACCCAACTGAAGAGAATAGATGGAAGACAATTCTACAGAGGATTCTCTGAGGAGAGGACCCCTGAGTTTTGTCTGCCAAGGGGAGTTAGTCAGTGGATGGTGGGGTGGAAAAAAAGGGCTGTCGCCAGAAACAAAAGCCTAGAGGCAAGAAACCACATGGTTCCTGTGCAGAATTAGATTATTTCTGTGATGATACCTTAAGTAGTAGGCGTATAGGATGAGGTTTAGAGTATGCAGGACATAATCCTTTGTGCCATTTTAAAGAGTGTAGACTTCATCCCAAGGACGAAAAGGAGCCATTTAAACAGCAGGGAACATCTAGATCCTTCTGGGAGGTGCGGAAGACAGACTGGGGGACAGACAGACTGGAGACAGTAAAAAGATCAGTAGTGGCCAGGGGTTGGCGGGGAGGGAGGGAGGAATAGGCAGAGCACACAAAAATTTTAGGGCTGTGAAACTATTCTGTACGATACTGGAATGGTAGATACCTGTCATTATACACGTGTCCAAACCTGTAGCATGTACAACACCTAGCATGGACCCTAATGTCAACTGTGGACTGTGGGTGACAATCCTGTGTCCAGCAGGTTCATCGATGGCCGCTCGGTGTCACTCGTGGGGATGTTGACATGGGGAAAGCTGTGTGTGTGTGAGGACCGGGGAAGTGGGAGCTCCCTGTACTTCTGTGAGCCTAAAACCGCTCTACAAAATAAAGTCTATTTTTAAAAAGCTAAAAAGTAAAATAAAATTTTAAAGAGATGACGAGGGTCTGAATGACGGCCCGTGGCAATAGGAAGAGAGGGGAGGGAAGCGATCTGTGAAATATTTAGGAAGGGAAATATGTGTAGGGCGTGGTGATGGTTGGGAAGATGGAGGGAAAGGAATCAAGAAGACTGCCAGGTTCCTGGCTAAGCCAAGTCACTTTTTCTGGGCCTCTGGTTCTTTATGTATAAAATGAGTGGGCTGGACCGGATGGCCACTCATTTCCGTCCCGGCTCTGAAATCCTGTGGTTCTGAACAGCGTCTGGATACTGTCACCCTAGCGCAGGTAGTTGCTTTCTTTCTCCCCGTCTCCCTGCTCCGCTGATACCTTCTCATAGGGGAGGTGCCCGCAGAGCTGAGATGGCGTTAAAACCGCCAGCCAATGTCAGGGAACCCTAGTCCTGTGACCTGGTAGCTGACGTTGCTAGGGGGAAACTGAGATTCTGGGAGCAGGGACTGCCAGAAGCAGCCTTTCCTTACCTGATGAATTGACTCGTTGGCAGGAACAGAGAGGGTATGGACGGGGTGTAGTTAACGGGTTTTGGGAGACTTCAGTCATTGCCTAAGGTCTAGGATATGCTAAAAACAGAAAATAGGTTTCTGCTGGGGCCAATCAACGTCTTGTATGTGGTAGGAGGAGTGGGCAAAAGTCTGCTTTGATACGTATTTAGACAACTGGAAAGGGAGATAAATAAGAACGTAGAATCACAGTGTAGAGGTAGAGAGGATCTCAGAGTTAATCTATAGAACCTCTTCACTTTTTAAGAAAACGTTTTATGTTAAAATAATGTTAGACTTAACAGAAAAGTTGCAAAAATAATCTAGAGAGTTCCTGTAGACCATTCACTCAACTTTTCCTCATGAAGAAACCCTTTATTTTAAAGATAAAGAAACAGAGACCCAGAATAGTACAGTAACTTGCCTAAGGTCACATAGGAGATTAAAGGTCAAGTTGGGACTAGAATCCAGGGGCCCTTGTTCCCTGTCCAGGCACTTGCAACGACTTCCTTGGTTTTCAACAATATCAAGGGATTTACATGCTTATCAGAAGTTTCGACTTTCTTCTCCTTTGCGCTACTGGGCTGGAATAGACTATACACAGCAGGAACTAGAGTCATTCATAGAAAAACGATTCCGTACCCTGTGCCTGCCGCCAAAAGAAGATGTGTAGTTCCTCAGCCTCGAGACGCCTTCCCCGGGAGTTTCGTTTATGTTTCCAAAAGCCCCTGTGAACATTTTTTTTTTCTCTGCTTCCTACTCTGGCCTTTGCCCTCTCATCCAAGCAAGTTCAACTTCACAAAGCTCACAGCAAAATGAGGCTCCGTTGTACGTGGAGAGGCATAGAGTGGGGGCTGGTGCAAACTGGAAAGGAGCCCACCCTATCGTGTTGAATAGCAGCTAATCCACCCACACACCAAAAGAGGAGTACGAAACTTGGTACATGCTGTTCCGAGCAGAGCTAGTAGTCAGATGGCGTTTTGCCAAGCAACTTTAGGACGGACTTTGGGCCACAGTGGGCAGTTACCATCCCAGTTATTTGGAAACTTGGCTTGAAGAGGTTGGGAGTAAATAAAAGGCACCGGCTGCTTGTAATGCCAGCTTTTCATCTCCCATCATGCAAAGTACCGCTGCCATGAAGGGTGGAAGGCCACTGCTTTACACACACAGGGCCTCCTCTGAGCCCCCTGGGTAAGTGGAGGGAGGCTGCCAGCAGGAAAGCCATGACCTGGAGCTGCTAAAGGACCGTCTTGGCACTGGAAGTCCCTCCAGGTCACTTTTTCTTGACAGGTCTCAGCATTTCTCTCTGAGGCCACACGGGTGGCTGCCCCCCTCGTGGGTACTCCATCAGACCTCCCTACTCAGATTCTCTCTAGTCAAGCTGAGTATGTGCTCCGTGCTTACATAAGCCTTGTCCTGTCCACCTGGCACAGCTCAATGGGTGACAGGGTGTGTTGTCATCACTCTGCTCCAAAGTCAGAAACTCCTGAGTCCAGAGCTGGACCCTAGGGTCTTTCCTGGCACAGAAATCAAATGGAGGGCATGGACGCCGGGGCTCGGAGAAGCAGATCCCTCAGAGATGGGGGGGCAGCCCCTATTCTGCGTCTTCGTCCTCTTTGATCCCTTCTAGGCTGTGGGACTGTGGAGAAGCCCAACTCGCTGCCAAGCCATCTGGAGGCTCAGAGGACTCAGATAGAGTCAGGATGGTGGCAACTGGCCCCTGGCAGCCTCGACACAGGGCTCCCTTCAGCGGTAGAAAGCTTGGTCATGTAGGAACCGCATACGGGGGCTTGCCTGAATTGCTACCGGTAGAGGTGGTGATGTCAACAAGGCCTGAAGTGCCACCTCGGACTTGGCCTTCAGCGCCCAGCTTCCTAATTTCTCTCTCCTCTTTCCTCTCCTGTTTCCCCTACTTCGTCAAGGTGTCAGGGTATGTCACCAGTGCCCCAGGGTCTCGATATAAGATGGAGAAAAATGGTCAGGAGGAAAACAGTTACAGAATCCTCTATCCCTTCCAAGCTATTTCTCTCCAGAAGTTTCTAGACCCAGGTCTTGTCCCACCTTCTGGTATTAATTAGTCTTCTCCTCAGCCTGAAGCTCTTTCTGTCCTTTTTGGTCCCATATCCTCTCTCCCTCCTCTTTGTTCACACATACACATGGAAAATAAATGCTGAATGCTTCCCATTTAAACTCTGTGGAGGAGGAAACCCATTTAGCGTTGCTGCATGCCAGGCACTGCGTTTGCATTTTATACATATTGAACTCAAGCACGTACTGGTCCTATGCAGTTGGTGCCTTGTCCCCATTTTCACGGAGCCACCTTGGCCACTCATAGTCTCAGGGAGTGCACTGGTCTCCCAGTAGCTACATGGCCTGGTTCTCCGGTTAATAAGCAAGGCCTTGGAACATTCTTTAGAATTTAAAGTTGGTCCCTCTTTCAAATGCAAATGATGGGTTTGTTTGGGTGTTTTTTTGTAGTGAATAAATCTGCCTTGTACTAAGGTCTGACTAAAGAGAAAAGAAAGAGCTCTGGTAAAACGGTATCTATTTTCATAGCAGCTTTCACCAAGGTTGTGGCAGGAAGAGGTGGCATTGTCTCACTGATGTATCTGCAGTAAAAGGTGGCACTGACCTCGTTTTTCACTTGTGAAACAGGTGGAGGTGGCCATGTGGGTGGAAACCAGGCTAATCGTATCCACGTACACTGCCCTGTCAAACTTGTGCTGAGTCTGGTGTGGAACTCTAGAAATACAGAGGGAATTGGGACATATTCAAACCAAAATAAAAATGAGAAAATGAGGCTTATGAGCAAAGGGCAATAGAATTGGGATTTTAATTTGAAGAAGAACAAACTCAGAGGTGACCTAGTAGTAGATTTGAGGTACATGAAGTCTCAGTATGTGACAGATAGTGATTAGCTGTGCTCTGTCTCTGCTGAGAATAAGAATAGTTTGATCCTACTTTAGACATGAATTAGGCCTCATTCATTTATAGATGTTTTTTGAGCACCTACAACTTTCCAGGTGCTATTGGAAGTGGTTGGAATAAATATCAATGAACAAAACAGATAAGCATTCCTGTCTTCAGGGAATTTATATTCTAGCATGAGAAGACAGATATTGAACACTAAACATTATAAATAATTATGTCCAATATGTAGAATATTTGACAGTGACATGTCCTCTGGGGAATAAAAAGAAAATCATAGACCAGGGTAAGCGGGTCAGAAAGTTTTAAGAGTAGAGGACAGATTGCAGTATTAAATAGGGGTCAGAGGAGGCCACATTGAGAAAGTGATTTTAAAATATATAGTTTATGGGCCGGTCCCGTGGCTCAGGCGGTTGGAGCTCCGTGCTCCTAACTCCGAAGGCTGCCGGTTCGATTCCCACATGGGCCAGTGGGCTCTCAACCACAAGGTTGTCAGTTCAATTCCTGGAGTCCCGCAAGGGATGGTGGGCTCCGCCCCCTGCAACTAAGATTGAACACGGCACCTTGAGCTGAGCTGCTTCCCGGATGGCTCAGTTGGTTGGAGCACGTCCTCTCAACCACAAGGTTGCCCGTTCAACTCCCATAAGGGATGGTGGGCTGCGCCCCCTGCAACTAGCAACAGCAATTGGACCTGGAGCTGAGCTGCGCCCTCCACAACTAAGACTGAAAGGACAACAACTTGAAGCTGAATGGCACATTGAAAGGACAACAACTTGACTTGGAAAAAAGTCCTGGAAGTACACACTGTTCCCCAATAAAGTCCTGTTCCCCTTCCCCAATAAAATCTTTAAAAAAATATATATATATAGTTTATGTGGGCCCTCAGTTCAGGCACAGTGCAGCTGAGTTTCCTGCTTGGGTCTCATTTGGCCTGGCTGACTTGGCTGGGGAAGAATCTTCTGAGCTCACTCGAGCTGTTGGCAGAATTTATTTCCCTGTGGTGGTAGGACTAAGGGTCCCAACTTCTTGCTAGATGTTGGCTAGAGGCTGCCCACAGTTCCTTGAGGACACCTACTGTTCCTTGCCACGTGGCTTTCCCACATGGCCACTGCCTTTATCAAGTCAGCGAGGTGAGGTTCTAGAGCAAGTGTGCTAGCAAGACAGTCTTAAAATGTAACACGGTGATGGGAGTTCTGTCACCTTTGTTATATTCTATTGGGTGGAAGCAAGTTACACATCCTGCCCCTACTCAAGGGGAGGGAATTACCTGAAGGCTTGAACACCGTGAGCCACCTGCAAGTCTGTCTACCTCATGACTTCCCTACTTTTTTACAGAGGTGGCATGGAATGGGAAGTAAATAAACATGAGCGTGAACAATGGCGGGAGATTCATTCCTAAGTGTTTCCTTCACAGCGTTCATAGCCCTGAAGTATCCCAGGTTGGTCTCTAGGCCCTGCGCCTTCCCCTCTGGACTTGTTGTTTGCATTGCCACTTCTTTTTTTCATTTCTGTTTTTCTTTTCATTTTTTTATTCAAATCAACATTATTAAGAATACAGTTTGATGAATTTGAGTGTGAACTTACTCAAAGTTCGCAAACTTAATTATCCAACCGTCATGTGTGTGTACGCGCGCGTGCGCATATAAAACAACCACCATATAAGTGATGTATAAAACATTTCCATCACCCCCGAAAGTTGCCATATGTCCCATTGGTAATCTTCTCACACTTCTGGCTGCAGAAAACCTTTGATGTGCTTTCTGTCTATTGCTTAGTTTAGACTTTCATACAAATGGAGTATAGATTTTGGAGTCTGGCTCCTTTCACTTAGCATAATGATTCTGAGGTTTATCCATGTTTTTCGTGTCAGTCGTTCATTCCTTTTTATTGCTGAGTAGTATTCCGGCATCTGAATATAATGCAATTTGTTTATCCATTCACCTGTTAATAAATATATGGGTTATGTCCAGTGATTGGCTATTATGAATAAAACTGCTATGAATAGTCATGTACAGGTCTTTGTTTTATTTCTCTTGGGTGAATACCCAGTAGTGGAATTGTTAGGTCATATATAAGCACATATTTTAATTTATGAGATACTGCCAAACTGTTTTCCAAAGTGACTATGCCATAGACAGTGCTTTTTAATCAACGCCTTGAAGGAAATGAGGAAGTTAGCTACACATATAACTGGGAGAAGAACGTTTCAAGCAGAGAAAAAAGCAGGAAAGCCACGGAGGCTGAAGCAGCGTGAGAAAAGGTGAGAATTCTGGGAGATGAGTCCCCGGGGGTGATGGGTCTGGTGCAGACCAGATCGGCCCTTCTAGATCATTTTACGGACTCTGGCTTTTACTCTGATGGACAAGGGAAGCCATTGAAGGGTGGCGAGCAGAAGAGAGATCTAACAAATGACAGCCCTATCTGACTTTTGAAAAGATCACCGTGGTTACGGTGTTGAGAATAGGATGTAGAAGGGCGAGGGCAGAAGCCAGAGGGGCTGTTAGGCAGCTCTTGCAGTAATCCACATAAGACATGATAGTGAGCAGACACGCACAGGTCGTAGCAGGTGATGTGGGAAGAAGGGGTGAAGGTAGCGCCAACAGGCTTTGCTGATGGATTGGATGTGGAATGTGAGAGAAAGAAAGAAATCAAGGAAGACTCCAGGTTTTTGGTCTAAGCACCTGAAAGGATCGAGTTACCCTAATTGAAATAGGGAAGGCCGCGTATACAGCAGGTTTGAGGGTGGAAAGTGGGCATTCAATTTTGGATATTTTGTGTTTGAGATATTTGTTGGACCCTTCCCGTAGTAATACCAAGTCAGAAGTTAAGTCTATAAGCCCGAAGTTTTGGATAAAGGGTTGGGCTGGAGATATAAATTTGGGAGTTGTCAGAATATACATGGTATTTAAAGCCATGAGACTATAAGATCACCGAGGGAGTTAGACCTACCAAGGGTGAAGAGAAAAGGGCCAAAGACTTAGCTCTGGGTCACTCTAATGTAAGTCGTTTGGGGAAAGGAGGACGAACCCGCAAAGGAAACAGAAAAAATGCAACTGGTGAAGTGGAAGGAAAGCCAAGCGTCTGGAGTCATGGAAGCCAAGTAAACAAAGTGTATCATGGAAAAGGGAGGGATCAACCTTTTGAAATGCTGCTAATAGCTCAAGTAATGTGATGACTAAGAACTGACCTTTAGATTTACCAACATGTCATTTGTGATCTTGATTAATTTTAGTGGACAGATGGCGTCGAAAGCCTGATTGCAGTAGTTTTAACCAAAAAAATGAGTGGAGAAGAATTGAAGTCAATGAGTATGACAGAGTGTGTTAAAGGGGTCATGTTGCAAAGGAGAATGAAAAAAAAATGGGACAGTGATTAGTCAGGGGCTTATTCTCCTACTACCTGTGTATTTTCAAACATGTTCCTGGAGTGAGTCACTGTCCCTCACATGTGCTAATTACCTGTTGACACATCCTTGTTCACACCTGGAATACCTGTATCCTTTTTCTCTGCTTATCCAAACCCTCCTCAAGTTTCTGAGTCCAACTCAGATCCCAGCTGCTCAGACGGGCCTTTTCTCATCGTAGCTGCCTGAAGAGCACTCTCTGTGCTCTTCCAGCAATTACACTTCAGATACATTCTTTGACACATGCTATTGAATCCCTGGCTGACAACTGTCTTTCCGTTGTATACATTTCTTATCCCTCCTTTAAAATTATAAACACTTCGTGGGGTGGATTTGCTCTCAAACTTCCTCTGTAGCTTTCAGCATAATCTTCAACATTGTTGAGCCTCTAATAGAAACTCAGAAAGTTTGTGTTGATTGGTTGCAAACACCCGAAAAGTTGCAAGTAAGGCTCATCTGTACGCAAAAGGTGGAAGAGAAAACCACCTTTCCATCCTTTGCTATCTCTTCCACCCGAGAGGCCCACAAGCTGTGCCTTGGAGCACTCCAGGTGACTCTCCATCTCTTCCTGGAATTGGACCATGTCTCCAAGAAGGGTTGGCAGAAGTAGGAAGCAAACAGATGGAGAAAAGAAACAGTGTAAGTAGAGGACATTCTTGACAGTGAGAATTAAGAATGCGCTGTTTTTATTTAGAACGACATCCGTTCATTTGATATAATCATCTTCTGTGTATGGACACTGTGCCTTCCAGGGGGATACAGTGGTGAGAAAATAAAGGGGGGTCCCTGCCCTCTTGACACTTACAGGTTAGTGTTTGAACACAGTCTGCGCTGGCCTGTGGTCCAATTCCCTAAATAGTTTTGCTTCACTTATGAGCTGGAGTCACTTCTGTTTTTTTGTGGGTTGATGAATGCCATGACCCCATAAAACTCTGACACGGCAGGATAAACGGTGATGCAGGTCAGAGCATGTCTTCATGACATGTAATACACTTAGAGCCAGAACATTTTTTTCCTAACATCTTAGAGAGCAGCGCTGTTCAACAGAAATATCATGGGAGCCACAGATGAGATTTCAAAATGTCTCGCGGCCACATTGAAAGAAAAGTAAGAAGAATTATATGAAGTGAATGTGCATAATATATTTAAAATATTATTTCACCATGAAATCGATATTTACAAAGGGAGATTTTGCGTTCTTTTGTTGTGGTTGGCCTTGGCAATCAGCATGTTCGAATTCTTTGAAATCCCTATAGCAGATCTCAGTTTGGACTAGTCACATCTCAGGGGTTCGATCGCTACGTGTGTCTCGCGGCCATCATCCTGGACTGCGTAGGTGTAGAGTCTACAGTCCAAGGGTTGTCCCTGGTCCCAGCTTCAGAAGAGTGGCCTGTTCACAAGACCTGGCTTCAAGGCACAGCTAGGCTCCCAAGGGAGTGGTGACTTCGCAGGACTCTGTAGGGCGCCAATCAGGGGCTGTATCCCTTATGGAGACGAGATCAAAGCCAGTGAGCTGAATTTGGGGATAAATGTCAGAGCATGTTAGATGATACAGATAATTTAAAAATCTTGAGTGGGCCATACGTTTCCTGTGCACCAATTTATCTGTAGAAGAATTCATATAGTTTTCATACTTTTAAAAAAAATTTTTTATTGGGGAACAGTGTGTTTCTCCAGGGCCCATCAGCTCCAAGTCAAGTCGTTGTCCTTCAATCTACTTGCGAAGGGCGCAGCTCAGCTCCAAGTCCAGTTGCCGTTTTCTTTAATTGCAGGGGGCGCAGCCCACCATCCCATGCGGGAATCGGATCGGCAACCTTGTTGAGAGCTCACACTCCAACCAACTGAGCCATCCGGCTGCCCCTGGTTTTTATACTTTATAACTCCAAAGTAAATTTTTACTCCCTTTGCAGTTCTATACCTGCGGCCCAAAGAGAAGTCAAGGAAAGTGCAGGATGCCCCCCGCCCTCCCTTCCTAAATAGCTGAGGGAAACAAATCATTCTGAGCATCCTTTCAGCCCCTTCAGGGGGGCTGGGCCCCTGTCTCCTCAAAGGTAGCCTGGGGATTGCAGGGGCTCCGGCCTCATCCTGGCGTTTACAGGAGGCCTGCTCTTTGCTAAATTAAGCCCAGCCAGGTCTATTTGTGGACCCAGAGGCTCCAGCCAAGTGAGAGAGATTGGTCCTACTAAGGAATGTGCTGGGGGGCGGGGGGGGGGGGGGGGAGTGGGGGTGGGTAGGGAGAGAAGCACTGAGGTCACTGGTATTTACGTATATGGTTTCTCACTTGCCAGCTCACTTGGGCCAGATCAACAGAGGCTTCTGGGACTCGACCACATTTTAACAGAGAGACCACAGGGGCTGAACAGCTCGAGACACACTGAGAATTGTTAAGTCAGAGAGCAGTGTGATCCCCAAGGCCGTGTGTATATGGGGCCTCTGAGCTCAGACTCTAAGTAAAACAAGCCCAAGGTACCACATTTTCCCCCATATTTTTAACAGACCTTATTTTTTAGAGTAGTTTTAGGTTCACAGCAAAACTGAGCAAAAGGTACAGAGATTTCCCGTATACCTCCTGGGCGCCCCCTCAGCCCCCCCAAACCACACATACACACACATGCACAGCCTTTCCCACATCAAAATCCAAAGATACTTCATTGTAATCTCTTTTCTTGTGTTCCTCAACTCAGTGTTGACCAGAAATAGCTCTTTCTTCTTCTTACGCCTCTTTCTACCTTTGGGGAAACTGACGTTTATTGAACACCTACTCTGTCAGATATTTTCATTACACCTTCTCACTTCATTTTTGCAATATCCCGGAAAGGTAGGTATTAACACTTGATGGAAGTAAAACTGAGGTAGAGTGATTTACCTCTAGTACAGAAGGCAAACTATGCAAAACTGAAAAATGGTTGAATATCGGTACTTTCCTGTGATTCAACCTAATAGCATGTGAGAGAGCTACATAGTGTTTGAACCCTGGCCAGCTCAGTTCTAAAGTCTACACTGCGTGGTATCATACTGCTGTCCTAAGCACCAGATTCTGTATCTCCCTTTGCAGTGCAGTAGTTTCAGATTTATATCCCTCACCTCCTAAAAAACTAGAGCTGGGAGATGAGAGGTAGGACACCCCGAGGTGTGACGTACCTTGACTTGGGTCTAGGAGTGTCTCTTTGGAGGCTGGAGCTGGAGTTACAGGATAGACCTGCCTTGATTTTTGTGTCTACTGCTATTTACAGCTGCCACCTGTGTGCATGTCCATATATGATCCGATTCTGTGTCCCTTCTGCTTATCACACTCTAATGTAATCATTTTAATTGCCCATAGGCCGTAAATTCCTTGAGGACAGTGATTACATCTGCGTTGCCATTTCTAGTACCGATGGGAGTACCTTGCACATCCACAGTAGTAAGTGCTTGGTATACGTTAGATGAAAAAAGAAATGAAAAAAACAAATGTTACCCTCTCACAAGTCAGCTACCCTGTGCTCTGCCCAGTGAGTTTTCTCTCTCTCCCCCCTCCCTCCCTCTTCCCCCCTCCCTGGCTGTGTCTCTTCAAATACCTGACCTCCTTAGAACTCACCCCGGCCTCAGTGGGTGCTCAGATGTGGCTGTTTGTCCACTTAAAGTAAACCAGGCTGGGAAGGGGACAGTATTGTTTTCAGGCCCCTACTAAAGGCTCATGTGGGTTGGGCGTGAAGGAGTGACCTGAATAGAGTTTTGCCTTTTGGATGTGGCACCTTGTATTTTGTATTGTATGAACTGAAACTTTTCCACTTGGTGTTTTTCCATCTCTTTGGGGGACTGAACGCTAAAGCAGGCTCTGGCAGGGACGTGTCCTGGCCTTGTAGAGTCTTCTGGTTACAGAGGCTGTGGACACTGCCCTGCTGTCCTTTCTCTGGCAATCAAGGGCACCTGTCACCGGTTGGAGCAGCCTGTGTGTCTAATTTGGGGCTTACTTGCCCTCGTAGAAGACAGTGAAATTGGGATCTGTCGGAAGGCAGAACTTACACCTCCGAACAAAGCCGTTCCTCCACCCTAGGGTCTAAGGACTGTTAAAAAACGAAATTGCACCGGTACATATGAAGATCTAAATGGCTTTAGTAAGTGATTCATGAATCTGGCAGCATACCATCTAACAAGCTAGAAGGGTGCTGCTAGGGGTTGTACAAAATGGAAGGTTTTTATAGGAAGAAGGGTGGGGCAAGGGAGCTAGTAACAAAAGAAAAGGATTATATTTAGATCCCTGACATCTCCTTTTTTTTGGGGGGGGGGGAAGTGTTTTTCTCATGCAGATTGCCTCTTCTTTATATGGTGGATGGAGTGGGCCCCTGTGACAGACTACCTCACTGGTGTTGACCAAAATAATTCCAGACTGGTTAACTAAGATGATGTTTCTGGGAGAGGCTGAAACAGCAATTAGGTCAGGTATTAAATCATGGGCTTCAGCACAAGTGATGCCATTTGGGGCCTGTGGTTTTATCTTTAATAGGAATTAATGTTTTGCATTTGAACACCAGCTGTCTAGGCATCTCACATCAACCTACAAAATGAGCAATGAAAGTAGTATTATAATTCTTACGGGCAAGAGGGAGAGGCTCTGATTCAATTTAATTGTGTCCAAACATTAAACTTTGGGGATGACTCGTCTAAGGTCACAGTTAGTTAATGACGGAGCCAAATGGTTGACCCCCTAGGTTCTGTTTTTGCTTTAAACCTGGGTGAGTGGAAAGAAACTTCATATACAAAAAAACTCACTTGAAAGTTACTAAAAGGTATTTCTAGGGAGTGTGCCGGGAGCAGCTCCCGTTCTTTGGTCAAGCCAGATAGACCTCCTTTATGAAAATACTCGGTACTTTACCCTGTTTTGTAGCTATGGCTTTGCCTCAGTGATATCAGAGAGGCCTAGAAAAGAAATTCGCTCTGCCTACAAAAAACATTTATGAACTACACTTTTTCCTAGAAGGGATATGACTCTAAAAAGAAAGCATTCTAAAATAAAAACAATCACTAAAAGTCACTTTTCTCTGGTGAATAAGCAGGAATTATGTGAGGGTCTGCTCACAAGATTCTGAGACTCTGATGCTAAACTTTTTTTTTTTTTTTTTGAATTTCTTTATCAAATGGATTTAGAGTGGGATTTGGCCATTTATTTTTATCCCAAATAAAGACCCTTTAATGGAGGGTCTATTCCTCTCTGGTTTGTTTCCTACTGTCTTACAACAGTGCAACACCCATTTCCTTCCTTCACTGACCCTATTTCACCTCTTATCACACTGAAAACTCCTTGGGGTCAAGGACTGTGACCTTTAATCTCCAATATATACTTTCCTTGCTAACTTTATCAATGAGTGCATGCTGGTATGCTGTCAAGTTTCCTTTCTCTCTCTCTCTCTCTCTCTCTCTCTCTCTCTCTCTCTCCCTTTTCCCTTCCCTTCCTCCTCCTCCTCTTCCTTCTTCTTCTTCTTCTTCTTCTTCTTCTTCTTCTTCTTCTTCTTCTTCTCCTTCTCCTTCTCCTTCTCCTTCTCCTTCTCCTTCTCCTTCTCCTTCTCCTTCTTCTTCTTCTTCTCTCTCCTGCTCTTATCTTAGCTGCAAGCTATGAGGGATATAGAATAACAGGACATATTCCTTGTCCTGAAGGTGCTTGAAGATTAATTGAAACACACAGACGCACACAGAAATATAAAGTTAAATACCAAAGCAAAAAAGTGCATTAGCTTTAAAAAATGTTTTCTTAAAAAACACACATAAATCCTACCTCTTTGTAATAGGTAGTCTAGCAAAATAAATATATTCACATTTTTTAAAATGTAAGTGAGCAATTCAAGACACTTGATAAAGTGTTTATTCCATAAATATATGAGTACACCTAGAGCTGCTGAGGGCAAAGTACCATTCCAGACATTAAACCCTGGTGGGGGACCCAGACATTTTACATAATTAATTAAGGCAGAGTGAGGAGAGTGTAATGCGAAAGACAGACGTTGATGACCGTGAGCCCTGGTGTACTCCCAATTTTTGCTGTTGTGCTGGTATAGTTGTGATAGGACCCTTTTTCACTTTTAGAAAGGATGTTAAATTATAGTCATCCCAGCTATAAACAAAGTGCAGTGGGAGGAAAAAGCAAGGAATCACTGGTTCTGACTGGGGGGTTGGGAAAGTTTTCTGGGGGAGGGGATGTCTGAGCTGAAGTGTAATGAAGAGCAGGTTAGAAAGAGGAGAGAAGGCATGACAGGCTGAGAGCAGCGCGGGCGAAACCTAGCTGGCATCCAAAGGCCCTTAGTGATGGATTTCTCAATCAGTGCAAGCCCTTGGTTGAGAGGAGAAGAGGGTGGTGCCGCCCAAGGCTAGAGGAGTCATGCAAACTGTCTTGCCACAAACTACCATCACTCAGAATTCTGTGTTATCAGAAAACAAAACTGGCCGCTGGATAATGAGTCGTGGCACCGCGGTCCTATGTCAGAGCAGAAGGGCTCAAGCTGTCTAAGGTGAGTGGGGAGAGAGGGAGTGAGGCAATGTGAGAGCGGAAGGGACTGGAAGCTGATAAGAGATGAAGTGGGACAGCAATGCTTTTATTAGTTCGATCTGCACAAGTAACCAACGTGCAGAGTCCTCTCTTTAACAGAATCCTGTCTAATGTATTCCTGCCTTTCTCCTTTCCCTCCTTATGACTGTGACCCAGTTGTATTCTGAGACCACCAAGCTGAAGAGGTGCTTCGAGGCAGGTTTATTTTCTTTATCCCTCCATATTGGGACATGAACTCAGCACCCCTGTTTTATGTCAAATCCGGTGGCTGAAGAGAGCTGCTATGGAGAACCAGATGTTCTTTCCTATCTGTGACCTTAGTTAGATCTTTCCAGAAGTAAAAATGAAAAAAAGAAGAAGAAAAAGAATGTGGACGTTTACCTTTCCATGCTGAAAATGTCCCTTTTAACATTTCATTATGAAAATCTTCAAATATACACAAAGGAAAAGAGAATAGTACCTCCTACGTACCTGTCCCACATACTGGGACCCATGTACCTGTCCCCCGGTTTCAGTAATTACTGACATTCTGCTGTCTCGGTCTTCTCCCTCTGCTTCCATCCCAGAACTGTATCTGGAAAGACATCAGAATGTACCTCTGACAGATAAAGGGCATTGTTTTGAAACATAACCACATATTATTACCGTACCCAAAGAGCTTAAAAATAGTTCCTTAATGCCATCTAATACTTGGTGCATGCTCAATCTTCTCTCTAACATGTCCATTTTAAAGTCTGGAGGTCTTAATTCGTATCTGAGTCCCAGTGTAGGCGCAGGAGTACAATGCTTTGCCCTTTTGCGGGGAGGAGGAGAGGCTGGAATTCTAAGCTGTATTCAGAATTCTACTAGTGACTCAGAGTTACCCCAGGCAACTCTTTCTCCTTAGTATGCCTCAGTTTTAGCAACCTTTCATCTCAATGGGCTTATAACATACTTCCAGAGAATATTCTCAGTTTAAAACAGAGGAAGTCTTTTAAAGGCTTCAGATAAAAAGTTTGTTGCACAATCACACAGTATTATCCTGTTCCCTTCGTACTCACTCAATGAACATATTGTCATTCCATTTCTACTTGTGTCTTGGTTGGTGTTCTCCTTCAATGTGTTTCCTTCATTTAGGTGCCAAGTCCTGTAAGGGCCTCAGGTGGGTCACAACAGCTAGTTATTTGAATCAGGCACTGTACTGAGCACTTAGGTTATTTCACTTATCCCTCACTACAACCCTCAAGGTACTTTTCTTAACCCCGCTTTATAGATGAGGAATTAGGTTCTAAGAGGGTTAGTGACTGACACAAAGAAGGTCACCCAGCTAGAAAGTAGCTGGGTCTGCCTGTCCCGAAACACGTGACCCAGCATCACAGAGTTGAAAGGCAGAAGCTGATGACCAGAGCACCTGGCTGGTTCCACCATTTTCTCTGTCCCTAGGGAGTCTGTAACTTAAAAGTGTAAGCAAGACATGTGTAGAAACAAAGCGCTATTATACGGTGTATCAATATGAAGTACAAGAAAAATGGCATTATGAAAAACCAGAGGCATAAGAAATCACTTTTCATGGCGGGGAGATACAATATGGCTACATGAGGGACATGGCATTTAATGATGAAGCTGAAGGGCGAAGAGTGACATGGCCCTGAGAAAGCCCAGGACATGTGTGGGAGATCCAGGGAAGCTGATAGAGTATGACGGGATAGATCTAAAGCTGGATAGGAAGGTTGAGGTCAAATTTTGAGGAGACTTTATTGTCAGGCTCAGTTGTGTAAAATGTAATTGCTGTGCAGGTAAAAGCCATTCAAAGCTTTTGAGTAAAGGGAGTAAACTAATCAGAGCCAAATGGTGGAGAGGCTGAAGTTGGGGAGACCAGTTATGAGACTATTTACCCTGATCCCAATGAGACGGAAGGAGTATCCAATACGATCATAACCACGGGGACTGAAGAGAAGGGGCAGGATTGCAAAGAGATTCTGCAATAGCCAGTGCTAATTTCTGTTAGAGAACCTTGAGTTATCATTGAATTTTAATTGTTGTAACTTTCTAGGGCTTTGGGAAACCGTTTTGTAACCATTTAATTGAGATAAAATGTACATACCATTACAACTCACCCATTTAAAGTATATGATTCAATGTACATGTCAACGTTTTTAGTATATTCAGAGTTGTGCAAATATCAGCACAATTTTAGAACATTTTGATCACTCCAAAAGAAACTTACTAACCTTCTCCCTGGTTCCCTATCCCTCTTCAGCCCTTAGTCAACTACCAGGGTACTTTTTTTCTCCATGGGTTTACCTATTCTGGACATTTCATATCAATGGAATCATACACTGTGTGAGCCTTTTGTGACTGATCTCTTTCAGTTCGTGTCATGTTTTCAAAGTTCACCAATGTTGTCATTTCTTTTAATCCAATTCTGTGTTGAACTTTGCAATAAACACCAAAGGTGGAAATCAATTCAGGAGACTCCTGTGTTTAGACATGCATTGTCATTAAAGGCTCTGTCTGGTCAAGTGATGTTTCCAAAACAAGCTACCAATACAGAGAAAGTCGGATTCAACCCAGTTTAACTAGGCAGTGGTTTTTCTGCTGGAAGAGGTTTTGGAAGGGTTAGATTTTAACCTTTAAATTGACATGTACTTGCATTTCCATGTGGTAAGATGTTGTAGTACCTGTGAAATTAGTTTGATCCACTGGAATAACGGATTATAAGATTTCGGATCTAATCTCGTGGAGATGAAGCTATTTTAGGAATTTTGTGTGAGACTCATGAACTTTATTGTCTGTTTGATCGAATAGACATAATGGTAAAGCCATTCTATTTTCTTATCTTTCCTCTTTTTCCTTTTCTTTTCTTCCTTTTCGTTTCTTCTTTCTACTTAGTTCAGAAGGATAAAGCTAAAAGCTGAAGAATGTTCAAACTGGGTGTGTATTTTTGTGCAGGGACTCGGTAGAGCCCACCTTCAGTGTAATATTTTTCTTTCCTTTCTATGACATAACATTAGTTCCATACGTGATTATGGCTGGGAAGTTCACCTAGCCATAATCACAGAGGGTAAGTTGTTGTTGTTTTCATAGTTAATCGTAGTTACCATTTTTTTGAGTGCTTACTGCATGCTAGTCACCACGCAATGTGCTTTTGGTGCATTATTTTATTTAGTCTTCTTAACAGCCTTATAAGATGGGTGCCATTATGACCACCCCCCTTGATAGATGAAGAAGTTGAGGCTTTTAGAGAGGGCAGGTGACTTGCCAAGCCCTCTTCTCACCTTCAGAATCTATGCTCTTGACCGCTATACTCCTGCCTCCAGATATTCTTTCGAGAGGACACTTAATGTAGCATGTTTCCCAATTCTGTAATTTGTCACGTTTTGCTAAATCAGGCAAAAATTGGCAGCGTTTCCTGAGCTGGTCTCTGGCTGAAACTCTGGAGTGGAAGGCTGGATTCGGTTGTTGCTTTGATCTTAGAGGAACCCTTCTGGGGTTCAATTTCCTTGTTTTTAGAATAAGGGGCCTGGGACAGATAAATGCTACGATCTTCAAATCTGTGAAGCTTTCACCAAATTAATTCAGGTATTCATCAAACTTCATTGACTTATCTAGGTTTTAGAAAAGATAGAGCCTACATAATCACATCCTCCAGTTTTCCTCCCTTTAGATTTAAATCTTTTTCCTGGTGGGGCTGAGGTCCTCGACTGGCCTAGGAATGAAAGGGGAGGGAACGAAGGTTGGCAAGCAGCTGTGTGCACGGCAGCATTCTAGGTTTTCTAGATGTACGTTATCTCAATCCGCACAAAGTCTCCTGTGGGATAGACATTATTATCTTCATTAAAAAAGAAATCAACACTATACCAGTGAGAAAACTGAGGCTCGTGTGATGAAGACCGACCGTAACATAGTATTAATAAAATCTCCCATAGTATGTTCATCGGGGAAGGGACTCACTTGTCTCTGTGCACTCAGAGCTAAGCCTGAAGAAAGTAAATGCATGAACTAATATACATAGACTCCCCCGTAAGCCCCCCTACCAACCTGCTCTTCTTTCTGTGTTCCCTCATTTAGTTATTAGTATGCATTAACACCCACATGCTAGAAATCTCAGCCTCAGCTTTGCTCCTCCCGCTGGTCTGATGTGAATCTCTCACACATCACCAAGCCCTATGGATTCCACATCTGAAAGGTCTCTTGAGTCTTTCTCCCTCTACCTTTTTGGCCTCAGACAGTCCCTGTCCCATTCTGGTCAGTCGCCTCCTGGCTTATCCATCTTCACATCTTCCATAAATTTCTTCCTCCATATAGACCTGATCATGGCGATATTTTGTCTACAGCTCTCTGGTGAATTCTTGTTCTCTACTGATTATTGCTCAGTTATCTTAGCATGAATTTCACAAAGTGTAAACTCTTTTCTGTACTGATTTCCCACTCGTCATCACTCACCAGGCCCCTTAACCTGCCCTGAACGCGTCATGCACGACATCTCGCCAAATCTTTGTCCATACTTGACTTCACTTGGAAGGTTTTTATTTCCTTTGTCTTTTTGTCAAAATCCGACTTGTTGCTGATTCACCTCAATAAAAACGAATCGTTCTCTTCATGGATTTACCATCAGAATCCCCTCTCACCTTAAGGAAACCCAATTTATGAAGGTCCAGTTGAATGATAAGGGCCGTGTATTGTTTTCAAAAATGTTCACAACATAATTTCTTTAAATAATTAAATCCCTGGGGATGTTTAAAATACACTTCTATATACAGCAGTTTGGTTTTCAGGAACAGACCTATATTAGTAAGAAAAAAATTGTTTTAACACACACTCTGCCCTCCGGTGCTTTGGAGAGCAAGCCGGCTTGGGCAGTGGAGAATGATGGGTAAGTAGCTCCAGGGACATCCTGAAGCTGTACAGTTCATTCATTGTCGACCGGGTTACTGATCCATCTGCACCCACATTTATGTCAAGGGCCATGAAGAGGGCTGAGATGAGATGACAACTTGTGGACCAAGGCAAGACTCAAGTAGGAACCTGATTCCAGGACACAGGGTCTGTGTCCGTTAATGATGACGAATGACTGTGTGCTTTTCAGAACATCGAGCTGAAGGTTGAAGTCGAGAGCCTGAAACGAGAACTCCAGGGCAAGAAACAGCATCTGGATCAAACTTGGTGAGTTGGGCTTTGCACTAGTTGAGTTCCAGTCCCTTCCAGAGTCTGGTTCACTGTTCTGAGAGCGATAGATTTGGAGTCAAATTCCTTCCTCTTAACTCTGGCCTTTGGATGCTGCGTCCAATCAAGGGACTACAGTCATGTGCTTTCTTTCCCTTAGGCTCTCTGTTCCTACCGTGTTTCCCTGAAAATAAGACCTAACCAGAAAATAAGCCCTAGCATGTTTTTCAGGATGACATACCCTGAACATAAACCCTAATGTGTCTTTTGGAGCAAAACTTAATATAAGACCCGGTCTTATTTTCGGGGAAACATGGTAAGTCTGACAGACCTTGCCGTAGATTGGTAAATTCACCAGACTTAAGATTATGAACTTCATATTCAATAATCTACTAATAACATCCAGGGTGGACATAGATTTTGGGAAAGAAGGGCACTCTCACACACTGCTGGGGAGAGTGTGACTTGTGGCAACATTTTTGGTACGTGGCACTACCTATCAAAGTGAAAAATAGGCATTTCCTTTGAGTAAATAATCCCTAGAATGAATCTATTCTTCATAAACAAAACACAAGTACGAAAGGATAAATGTATAAGGAGGATTACTTGTAATTATTCTTTGTAATGGCAAAACACTAGAATCACTATCCACCAATAGAGCAGTGGTTGAAGGCATTTTGATATAACTGTACTGTGGAATATTATGCAATCATTAAAAAGAATGAATTAGCTTTATAGTATTATCCTGGCGGGAAGTCCCTGATAGACTAAGTACGGGGGAAAAAGGCTGACTAGTATTTATAGTATCAGCCCCTTTGGGTAAAGACAAACAGTCCTCTCTGTGTCTATGTGCTTCCTTGGTTGTACATACAAAAAACAAAAAAACTGGAGTGCTACATACCAAACCCTTTAACAGTACTGATACCAAGGTAGTGAGATTAGAATTTGTGATGGGGAGAAGACTTTATTGTTTTCTTTCTATGCTTTTGTATTGTTAAAATGGGTACTTTTATAATTTACAGTTTTCGTAATGAAAAAACTTAGTTTTTAATGGGGCGCATTATTAAAATTGTTATTAAAATAATTTTCAGATTATAGCCTGGGATCGATGTACATTCAGTCTGATCCGGCATTCTTTCTATCACTAGAGTATTTCTTGATATTTAGGATAGCAGCCCAGCAAAAGCAGAATATTCAAAACCAGACTCAATTATACACAACATGCTGGTGGTATTAAATACTTACTAAGGCATTAAGTGAACTAATTAGATTTTAGGGAAACTTACAATGACCATAGAGAAATTGATTTTGAGATTTGTGTAATGCTTTTAAAAAATTTTATGTCACCTGCACTTTTAAGGAGGTGGCATTATTCTATTTTTAGAAATGAGAAAACTAAGGTACAGAGGGTTAGAGTCTTCTAAAATGAGTGGCAGAGCCCACATCTTCTGGCATCGAGTTCAAGGCGCTTCTGACTTTACAACAGCTGTAGCCTATCAAATCAGGAATTCCTGGCTGACTGAGGTACTTAGAAAATGTATGACTTCCATTCTCAAGATATTATAGTTAGCTTTTGTCTATTGCGCTTATCTAGGAATATGGAGTCAAGGTACACGCTGATGATTCCTGAGGTCTGCCTTTTTAGGGGTGTTGGGTTATTCCCTGGACTTGTGTCCCTTGTACAACCAAGACCCTTCTACCCCCAAAAGGCTGTATAATGCTATGGGAGCTCAAGGTAAATATAGCCTCTGGGACGGTGCTGAATGGTATCTACTATTAACCAAGGAATCCTGTAATCTTTAGAGCAGCGCCATGTGGACACAACCTCTTGGGCCAAATATGAAAGCACCACAAGCTTGGATAGAGCAGCTTTGGTGTATCATGAGCCCATGAAGGTTCAGTATTGTTCTCCACCCTGAGAACAAGAAGATGGCCCCTGGTTCTCAACAAATGGCTTAAAATGGGAATAAAACCAAACCGGAATTAAGATCTTTCAGCACCTGATACTGGCCTCAAAATTTCTAATCCTCAGACATCCAAGGGCAGCTGTTGTTAGCTAAAAATAAGCTGGTGATACCTTACCCGCTTCATGCTAGTGCCTGGACATGCATTCCTATGGACATCAGAGAAACAAAGCTGGGCCAGAACCCTGAACTTCCATAGATGAAGTGTCTGCTGTCTGCATGGGACCATGGGAAAAGTGGAGGGAACTCTGGACAGGTAGCCCAGGTTCAGGGTTACTGGCTGTAAAGGCGGAGACATTTCTGTGGCTATGCAAGTGGACACTCTGTCCTAGCAGCCTAAAGGGAAGGAACACTTTAAATTCAAATCGCAAGGAAGGAAGGCAGGGAAGTAGCATTCTGGGAGGGCAGTCAGAATGGAAGGGTCCAAGGGCATGTGATGCTGAGTTCTGAACCATTTGATGACTACCCGCCTTCCCAATGGAAGATTCTCCTCTTGAAGCTACAGCAATAGAAGCATCTAGGGAGTCAAGTATATTCTGATTGACAAGCAAGAAAAACAGTTAGAGTTCCTAAAAGATTAACTGAAAAGGTCGGAAAGAGCCCTTCCACAAATAATTGCAGAGGGAAAAATGCCTCCTGTTTCTCCTTACCAGTGTGACCCTGAATTACTGAAACAACCTTAGTGGGTCCACTTGCTAAATGTTTTGAGCGGCTCTGATTAGCTAATACTCTGTGGTTTTAGGGCCGATGTGGAGAATCTCAACAGCCATAATGAGGCCGAGCTCCGGCGCCAGTTTGCGGAGAGACAGCAGGAGACCGAGCATGTGTACGAGCTCCTGGAGAATAAGATCCAGCTTCTGCAGGAGGTGAGTGGGAGTTCCGAAGGTCCACAGCCCAGGGGCCTCTTTCGCCCCTTTCCCTGCTGCTCTGCCCCTACCCCTCCAGCCCCCCATTCACCTTTCCCTCCCTGCTTTCCTTCCAAAACTCCTCAGCTGTCCCGGTGTTTTAGGGCCCCTAAGCTAGGTGGAGACTTGGCAGCCTCTGTTTGCATTCTCTTTGCAGGAATCCAGGCTAGCAAAGAATGAAGCCGCGCGGATGGCAGCTCTGGTGGAAGCCGAGAAGGAGTGTAACCTGGAGCTGTCAGAGAAGCTGAAGGAAGTGGTCAAGGAGCGGGAAGGCGTACCAGGAGAGCAGGTCCAGCCCGACCCATACGCTGCGGCCCTGGCCCAGAGAGATGAGTAGGTTCCTGTGGTGATTTATTTGTCCCTTGTCTTTTGCCAGTTGTCGAGGCTAAGAGACCCAATAGCAGCTGCCCTGTTAGGGACTTACAGTGGACCTTCTCTATTTCTAAGACTTGATGGCTCCCACAACCAGAATATTTCTTTTCAGGATCAAGTCTTCAATGGTGTTCATTACAGAACTCTTTTGTTGCCCATCAGGACCCTTAAGGAACTATAAGGAGAACAAGGAACAAATAGTGACAAGCAAGACACATGGATTCACTTATTCAATATACATTTATTGAGCACCTGCCCCATGCCAGAGGCTGGGCTAAGCGCAGAGGTTACAGAGATGGAGACCCAGTTCTCTCATCAAGAAACATGTTACACGATTTTAATAAGTTCTCTGATAGAAGTAACATGGGGTGCTGGGGACATGTAGGATTGTCCTCTGTGCCAAACTAAAAGAGCAAGTTGCCATTGAAAGACTCCTAGAAGAGTTGAAACCTCAGCTGAGTTTTGAAGAATGAATGGAAGTTAGAAGAAAGTGTAGGACGTGGGTGAGGACGAGACATGTTCTGTACAGGAGGAGAAACCGAGACATAGGGAAGGGCTTGTTTCAAGACCTGCAAACAGTTGTACATAGCTCGAGTAGAGAGTCTGGGGAAGACTAGTGAGAGGTAAGCTGTACTGAGAATAGGGGTCTGATCATGCCAGCTTTGTACTCCATGAGAAGGAACTTGGCTTTCCCCCAAGAGAAACTGAGCAGTTGTTGAGGCCATCACTGTCTCGGTTGCGGCAGCAGTGTCCTGTTTCCTTTACTTCTGGGTCTGCCCTTCTCCATTCCATCCAAGTCTAACAATTCAGAGCAATTTTGAAGTGGAGAGTTCAACAATATCAAATCAACCAATAATGTAGCCTCTTAGATGCATGATACTATGATGGTATAAAAAGCCGTAAGTCGTTTTTAATGAAATTGGGGAAAATAGGCGACGTACACCCAGTGACCAGTGTGATCTTTTTGAGACACAAATCTGATCTTGGCTTTGCAGAGCCATTTACAAAGCTCTCCACCATCGTCAGGAAATAAGCTCCATTCTCCTTAGGGTAGCCATCAAAGCCTTTTATGATCTGACCCCTGATTTCTCCCAGACTCATCCCCCACCGTGACCCCTCCGTACTTCACTGATGCCAAACTAGTCATAATTATGATGACTAAGGTTTGCGGAGCTCTTGCTCTACAGTTGAGCTGAGTACTTTACATTTTTGTTTACTTCTCCTAACAGCCACATGAGATAGGGATTCTTATACTTTATAAATGAAGAAACTAGCATTTGGAAGGTTATAGAACACGGTTGCAGGCATATCTTGGAAGCAAACGCTGAAGCCACACTGCCTCCATATAAAACAATAGTGCTACGTCAGGTTTCCAGATTTGCTCACACTCGTCCTTCTGTGGGCAACGTCTGACTTTCCCCCCTTCTGGTGAACTCCTACTCATCCTTCAAAACTCACTAAGGCATCAGTCGTTACTTCTGTGAAGGCTTTTGTGACAGCAGAATTAAACCTCTATTGTTGCTTCGTTTCATATAAACATCTATTAGTGCACAATTCCTGGTGTGCTGTTGCGTTTTCTTTCAGATCTTCCCTGCTCGATTTCCTGAGACGTCGTCTCATCTCTGTATCCCAATAAACACTCATTAAATAAACAAACAGAAACAAAAAACCATATGCACAGCAAATAAATTGAGGGAGCTCATATCAGATGGCCTCGAACGGTTTTGTAAAGTAAGAAAACAGGGCATCTGTAGAGATTGGTGGGGGGTCAAAGGGATGAATGAGGTTTGAGGCTTGAGAAAAATAGAAATGTTCCAGCACAGACACCATGGAGAATTATCAGAATTATCACTACAGTGTGCATTTGTATAATGTTTCTAAGTTTTTAAAGTTCTTTTTCATCCCCAAATTTTAGCTTATCCTCATATCCTAAATGAACTTATAATTTGCTTATGAGGTTCCTACTTGACTTTCTGGTACCCCTTACCTTTCTGCCAAACTATTTTCCTCCCAAAGTTCTATTACTGTTTTACACACTTACAAAGGACTAATCATCACTGTTGGAAACATTTCATCTAGTACCAGCACTTTCCCGAGGACAGGTATCCAGTGTTCTTAAGACTTACAAACACAGCAACAGCAAGATATGCCTTGCACGTAGGAGATGAACAACTGTTGGTTTGAAACTGTAGTTTCCATACTTCAGCACAATATGTAGTCTTTTAACTTACGCCTAGTCAATTTCCAGACTCTTCTTCAGCTATTGTCTCTTCCTTCCAGCTTTCCCGTCTCCCTTCTTCCCATGAGTCTTCCCCAAATATATTTCGAATCTCTCTGCCTTCATTCCTTTGTTTAAGCTCCTCAGTCTGAGTATAGGAAACAACCCAGTTTTCAAAATCTTTTCTCCTGAATTTCCCCCAGACACCTCCAAGTCAAATGAATGGTTTATTGATCTGTCTTCCTGTAGCTCCCCAGTGTGCCTGATCCATGGTATACACCTCTGGTGTGGTAGCACTCGTTACATTGTATTACTGTTTTTTTTTATATTGCTTGGTCTCCCAACTCCCCAAACTCTTGGCATACACAACAAGAATTTAAGTTTCTACAGAGCAGAGACTGCATCTTTCCCAACTTTATATTGCCAGGATTTGGTAGAGGACAGTGAGTATATGAGTATACATAATGGTTATCCAAGAATTGTTTATTGAGTGGAACAGTAACAGTAATAACAACCAAAAAAAAAAAAAAAAAGCACGACTTCTGGGCCCTTGTTCCGAAAATTGCATACCTATGGCCTGTAGATCCATGGATCAGCTTCAGGAGGTTCATGAACCCCGTGACAATGTACGCCAAAGGTCATTTGTGTAAATATTTGGGACTGGAGCGCACCGTAGATGGCTTTCTGAAGAAAAGTCTCAAAGAGTTCAATGACCCAAAAAAGCTCAAAACCAACTGTACCGGACCATGCTGTCTTTGGAGTGGGCTGAAAAATAAAAGTAATAATAGTATCATGACCATAATTATTGTTCTTACTTTTCCTTTGATCCAGACGAATTGAAGAACTAAGTCAGAGCCTGGCTTCCCAGGAGAAGCTCGTAGAACAGCTCTCTCAGGAGAAACAGCAACTGCTACACCTGTTGGAGGAGCCAACTAGCATGGAAGTACAGGTAAGATTTGGGCTGTACTTCCTGAGACACTTGCTTCATACTTTCACGAGCACTGCTTTTTTATATCTAAAGGTATTAGCTCTCTATTGCTGTGTAACAAATTACTACATACTTAGTGGTTTGAAACCACATACAGTTATTATCTCACAGTTTCAATGGGTCAAAAGTCCAGGAATGGCTTGGCTGGTTTCTCTGCTTGGGGTCTCACAAGTCTGAAATCAAGGTGTCAGTTGGGGTGTTTCCTCATCTGGGGAGCTTACTTTAGAAGCACTTAGAAGCAGATCAGCTTCTAAGCTCCCTCAGGTTGTTGCAATAAATTATGGAGGCTTGCTTCTTCACATCCAGCAGTGTGGGGGGCAGGGAGAAGGAGAAGGAAAGGGAGAGAGAGACTGTTGCTTTTCTCTCCTCTAGATACCTGATTAAGTCTGGCCCACCAGTATGATATTCCTTTTAATTTACTTAAAGTCAACTGAGTAGGGACCTTAATTACATCTGCAACTTCCCTTCCCATTTGCCATATAACAATAGAGTGATGTTCTATCACCTTTGTCATATTCTGTTGGTTAGAAGCAACTTACAGGTCCTGCCCACACTCAAGGGGTGGGGATTAGACAAAGGTGTGGATTCCCGGAAATGGGACTCATGGGGGTCATTAGAATTTTGCCTACCACACTGAAAGATTTATAACTCTACACACTGTATAATGTGAGAGAACCAAAGAGAGCACCCGCACTGTGGTGAAAAGAATTGCATTGATCTATATTGTTTCTTTTGGAAGCTACTTCAGAGGGAACTCTCTTCTCCATTTGACTTCTAATTTACTAAACAGATACTTTTTCAAGGAACCCTAGAATATATCTGTGCCTAAGCAACATTAACAAGTACCAGGTATCCTTAGAGGTCTTAGACCAACGATGAAACAGAATATGTGGCATTTAATTTATTGTCTTACATATGCAGAGGTTAGAATCAGGATAAAAAGAGCAGTGAGAAGAACCAACCTTTCCCGTGTCATGGCACAAATAGCAAATGATAGATAATATTTGTAAGATGTGGGGGTAAATGGGTGGAGCTTCTCACTTGAAGCCCGAGTGCTGAGGCCACAATGAGGGCAGAAGAAATCACTGTCTTGGCCATACTTGCAAACCTCTTGGATTGTGGTTCCATTTTATTTGGAAAGCTCTGGTTAATAAACTCAGGAAATAATGAATATGCATATAATATAATAGACATGAGTAAAAATGAAAGTTCCTCGGATTTTTTTGCAAGACACATATTGAAATATATGGAAAACTTCTGACCGGACTCTTGAAAAGATTCTCTAACATTTTTTTAACGAGAAAAGAACTTGGCTGGGAATGAGGAGAACTGGATTTCTAGCTGGATTCTTTCTTTATTCACTGTATGACTATTGCTACATCGCTTCTCAGCCTTCATCTGTGTGAAATGGGAAAATTAGCCCAAATAATCTCCAAGGTCTCCTGTAATTCTGACATTCTATTATAGTGAGTCCAGTATCATTGGAAAATGTGTAGCATCCCCAAGGTGAGCACTTTGAAAGACATAATACTGATGCAAATTCTGAAACAAAATCAGTCTCCCTACTAATTTTATACTGATAGATACATAAATACAGATAGATTTATATACACGTGTTTATTTTCACCAGTGTCTTTGGGAAGCACCAAAATGGGTGTATGTAATTCAGTATTTGCAGTGCTAGTGAGGGGAATTGGTTTCATGTCAGTTTTCAGAACAGACATGAAGAACAGAAAGATTATAATGTCAAAGAAACTAAATTAAATTCTCTTCTACAGAGATGCCTAGAACGAGGATAAGTATAGCATACACAAGATAATAACACTGCGTGGGCAGAGGAAAGAAATGAATCAAGTCACAGAAATTATTCTAAATTGACATGCTTCTTTAACGTTGCCTGGTCCCTGTAAAGATTTCTTGTTATTGTTATTACCCAACTCTTTGTACATTTATGAACCTGATTGTGTGGTGCTATTGATTCTGTAAGACAGTGTTTCTCAAACCTTTTCATAGAAAGTTCCTTTTCATAAGAAACGATTATAAGTCTTCGGTACTCTAAAGGAAGTGACAAGCCTGGTCATGAGGTGGAGGTGATTGCCCATGTTCACCTCTGGACCCATCCCCCACCTGACAGCCAAGGGGTTGACATCTCAGCCCAGTGGTCGGTCATTTCGAAACGTGCTGGCTGGAACACCCAAACTGGGAAGCTCTGCCATAGGGGACCTCTGACAATAGGTCCTCTCAGACGTGGAGGACAAACACCCTCCCACATTTCATTTCCTAATGTCTCACTTTGGGTCTGTGCCTTATGAAAAAGAAAAAAATTCAGCCCCAAGTACTGGCCGACGTGCATAGAATTATTTTATATTTTCATCTGTGAAACGGCCCACAGTGGCCTGGCAAGAGAGTGCAGCCTTCTAGTAAGCATCCAGATAATCCTTTGGAAATTTCATTCTTTCCTCACTGTGTGTTCAGATTCCAAAGGAAAGGAAATGGTTTTGGTCACTGTGCTTCTATCTTATATTCTATGGCCTAGACAGAAAGAAATATTGACGTGATTTATGTAATACTTGGGAACTTTTAGCCATACTCCAGCGGTACAGATTGACTTATGGAAGGGTGCAGAGTTTAGAGAAAGAATCCTGATCCTTCCATAACTGATTCTAGTATGAAGTGTCCTAGATTTTTACCTAGGGGAGCAGAGTGGTATGAAAAAATGAGCTCAGGTTTTAATATTTGAATCCCACTGTCAACGCTTCTTTCATGTATGGCCTTGGACAATTTACATAACCGCTCCGAGTACAGTTTCCTCCTCTGTAAAATAACGGTAAAAACATCTGATGTTTAGTTTCTTGATAAGGCCGTTTTGTATAACGTTTATGGTACTTGGTCAACTAGTCAGTTTTTTTAAAAAAAATAACTGAAACGAAATGAAAGAAGTTTCTGTGGCCCCTGGAACAAAAGATCAGAGACATGAGGACTGATAGGTTAAATTAAAAAACAGACAAACAAACTACCGAACAAACTAACTAACTGACGTTCAGCCATTTGTAAGGATTAGAAATAATATATATGCGGTGTCTAGCATATTGCCAAGAGCATGGTAACTACTCTTATCTTTATCTGTATTAGCAACCTGAAAGAGAGTAAGGCTATTCTTCAAATGAGTAGCAGCTATTAAGACAGTCAGTCAATGAGTCAGATATTACAAACTTCACTCACATTGTAATTATCTTTGTCCTACAAAAGACAAAATTAACAAATATTGTGGTTGTCTATTAGTGAGATTAATGGTTACAATTCTCCTTCTGGGCCTGTTAGCCGTGCACATAGAAAAACTGTTTTATAGGCAGAGACGGAACTCAAAGTTGTCCATTCTGTATTATGGCTCCCCAGGAGGACCATAACACAGTCTGAATTGTTCAGGGCAAATTGGCCCCAATGACAATTATATCCCACGTTAATCTCCTTGACAAAAAAAGAAATATTGAAGCACTTTCTATACCATCGTGCGAACATGTCATCACACTCGAATGGTTTATATTATTATAATATAAAGCCTAGTCGTGAATTTATAGGATTTCTTAAGCACATATTCCAAGTGTAATTTAAAAATAGTTATCAATGAATATTCAACAACTTTTCTGTAGTAATGACGTGAGCAAATACTGTATACCATTTTCTATGTGCCAAGTGCTACTCTAAATACCTTATATAGCAACTCAAATTAATTTAAGTCTCAAAACAACCCTGTGAGATGTATACTGACATGAGGCATAAAAAGAGAGTAATTGATAATCAAATAATGTTGATTTTCATATGTAAATTCTTGAGCACAACTATAATAAAGACATAAAAAAAAAAGTAAGCGCCTGTATCAAAAATCACTGTGAATGTCACAGCTTCAAATGCAGCGTAATGTTATAAATGATGGTATCACATGCAGGCATGTTACATTGGAATTCAAAAATGGCAGGTGGCCATGCCAAGGTGAAAAACTCTTGGTAAATTTCCAAACGAAACAAAAAGAATCCTCTCCTAATTTACATAGTAGTTCAATTCATGGAAAATTTAATGTCTATTAACATGTTTATTTAACAGGAGAATTAAGTCCTAGGCCAGATGATTATATAAACCATCTTATTACCTCCATCAGTGCCCCAGGGAATACTTGAAAGTCATTCAAATGTCACGCTAGTTATGTAGCACCCTTTGCCTCACTCATCATTGTGACAACAATAAAAACAAGAAACACCCCCCCATGAATTTGCAAAATGCACTTTAGGAGATTGTATAGTTGCTCAGTAGAACCACTGGTCTATGGAGTCCTTGCCTTCAAAGGGTTTATAGTCCAATAAGAGATTGGCATTTAAAGAATTGAAATGGAGGATGATAAATAAAGACATAGAAATATATGCGTAGTGCTAAAGGGACACACAGGTAACAGGGATTAAGTCTATCTATAGAAGTCAGAGAAAGACTCCCCTGGAAGTCGCCTGGGCCTTAAAGGCTGAGCACAGCAGGCAGAAAATAGGAGAAGTGCATTTTAGGCAGGGGGAACAATATATCTGCAGTGGTGTGGAACGTACGGTAGATAAGGAATTGGGAGTCACTGGCATTACCAAATATATGATAAGGGCTGGCGAACGAAATACATAGTTGGAAAGTCCCATAAATATCAAGGTCAGGACTTCATGTTGCAGGCAACGGAGAATTTTTAAAAATTAAGCAAGGGGAATAAAAGCATATGATTTGCATTTTAGAAGGGCAATCCTGGTGGTTGTTTAGACTGAGGATTAACTGAGCAGATAATTGGTGTCACCCCTTGAGATAATAAGTCATGGTTTGACAACGCTAGTAACTGTTTCATCTAACCCATTCTGTGAATTAGAGAGGGCTAAAGAATGTTGTGAGACCAATTCTAAAACACTTTGTCTCCCCCCTCTGTTCCAGTCATGTGTGGCAACTCTTGCTATTTGTGACGCCTGAACCCTCTGCTGTGGGCGTTATCCTTCTCTAACAGCCACTTAGTTCTCTCAGATAAGGCAGTTTTGATCCAGATTATTTGACTTCGTTGATTTTACCATCCCTCTGTTTTTCTTTTCCATTCTACCCAAACATGGGACAGCATCCATCTGAGCTGGTGTGTACTTGCGCAATACTTACGAATTTCTATTATCTAATTAACTACACAGTACAAAGAATGCCATAAACTTGACAGGCTGCTGATGGATAACACTCCGTGTTTGCTTCCAATCCTCCACATCCAGTCAGCACGTTGTTCTGATCAGAGGGCCCAGGATCCTTTCGATGTGGCTGTCATCTTCTTCACTAGGGAGTCAGGAACTGCATAAAGTGAAGTTGACCAAGCATTTTTCTCTCCCTTACTGAATGTATCTTCAGAGTTGCGGGGAAAGCTGGTACTTATTCCAGTTGTTGATATTACTCCCCTCTGCAGGGTGATGGAAACTTCATCTCAAAGAACCTTTTGAATGAAAACAGACCTGGAGGGTGTGAAGGCAGGGGAAATGATGTACATGCAAAGGAAAGTCTAGACGAATTCTTGTTTTGTTTCTTTCCTTTCTTTCTTCTCCATTTCCCCAAGTATACGATAAGCAATATTTATAAACGGGTAATTTCACTGTGGCTGGCCTAAAAAATGAAACAGGACAACAGAAGAGGGAGAGGCATACGTTAAACAATCGGGCTGGACCTTCCCACTCACACAAAGCAGCAGACACTCAAGCCATTGCATTTATGGCTCATTGGGAACCTGATGTAAATAGCACTGCTGTATTTCCTAAAACAGCAAACATTCCAGTGTTACCATGGAGACATCTGACGTGGAGGTTAAAGCAAGGAGGTTAAGACAAGAATGCGCTCATGCTGGCTCTGAGAGCTCCAGGCAGAGATGGAAAACCTTGCAGGGATTAGTAAGTAGCCCAGGCAGCTCCCACCCAATTCATATAAGGAGAATTTTTTTAGAGTAGCTTTTCTGTATCCCCTTCTTAAGCTGATAGAGGTTGTGGCTGGAGACTCACCGACAAATCCTCATTCAACATCCCTGTCTCCCAGACATAACCCTCACTGGTAACATGTCTCAGAAACAGGCCTTATCAGCTAAGGCAATCCTAGTTCTGACCCTTTAGAGCAGCCAAGAAGGGGGAAAAATAAGGGGCTTCTTCACAGCTTCACTGAAAATATTTGTTGAGCATTTACAGTGCACACAGGACTGTTATGTGAAGGAAGAGGAACACAAAAATGTAAAAGGTTTCTGCTTTGCCTTCTAGAAATTACAATCTAAATGAAAAGTAAGAAGGTCACAGATGGAAACAAAATACAAGGCAGTAGAAGAAAAAAAATCATTATAGGCTGGGGTGGGCGGCGAAGATTCTGATCTTTGAGGGATGAGTAGGATTTTAATAAGAAATCAAAAGGGAAGGCATCAATTCATTCATTCATTCAAGGATTATTTACTTAGATCTAGGAACATGCTGCTCTAAGTGCCTCAGAAGATAACAAGATTAGTAAGGTGTATGATTCCTCTTCTTAAAGGGCTTACCGGCTAATGGGAAGAAGGACACACAAATCACTATAGGTACAAAAGTGCTTTGGACATTCAAAGAACAGGAAGATGTCTTTTGAAGGGATTAAGAAGGGCAGCTCAAAGGAAATACTTGAAAGTTGGATAGGACTTTGACAGGTGGAGATGGTAGTAATAGGAGAGAACATTCCAAGTAGATGAGATGGAGAGGTAGAGAAGTTCAGGAGAAGGAAGCAGTAGTTGGAATAGAATATGTGGGAGACAGTGAATTCAGGCTAGAGAAATAGGGTGCAGCCAGAGTCAGAGGGTGTTGCGTGGCAGGTAAGAAGTTTATGATTCATTGATAAGTCATTAGGTCTCCGGGTTACCATGCAGGAAAGTGATATATCTGAGCTCTGCTTTAGAAAGCGTAATGTGGAAGGAGGATAGAAGAGAGAGGAAAGAAGTTGAGGGAACGAATTATTATGGAAGTCTATTACTTAAGATATGAGGTCATTAGAGGGTAACCAAGAATGCAAGTTTTGTGCCAAAGCAAAAGAGTGAAATAAAAGTTTAAGATATAATAAACAGTTCATTCATTCATTCATTCATTCATTCACATATTCCAGCCAATGACTATTTACTGAGTACCTACCATGGCCAGACTCTGGTGCTCTAAGGTGCGGGAAAAACAGTAAGAACAAGAAAGGCAGAACGCTTCCCTTTATGGAGCTTGCATTCTAATAAGGGAGATAGATAAATTACCAAGTAGTCAAATAAGTAATGGCAAATTGTGATAAGTACATCGAAGAAAACAAAGAGCAGGGATTAGCAAGCTTTTCCTATAAAAGACAGGTAGTAAATAATTTAGACTTTGCGGGCCGCAAGGTATCTGCCCTTGTAGCACAAAATGGATATACACAAAACATACAGGAATTGGTATGGCTGTGTTCCAATAAAGCTTCATTTACAAAAGCAGGTGGGGCTGGATTGAGCCCACAGTCTAGTCTGCTGACCCCTAATAGAGAATTAGGAGGAAGGAGCGGGCATTATAAGAAAGGGGAAGATGAGGAAGGCGTACGGTTCAGTCTTTCCTGTGGTGATTGTGAGATGTCTCTGACACCATAGGTAGTTGGCTGTTTGAGAGTTGAACTCACAGGAGAATTCTGGGGTAAAGCTATAAATGGGAAGCTACTGGTATAAAGAGAGGAAAGGATGATGTGACAGTGAAAGGGAATACAAAGAGGTGTAAAGGGTCTAGGACTGGATGCCAAAGAACAATTTACAAAAGATCCGGAGTGGGTATAATGCTTAGTTCACAAAGCCAGTTATGCAGGAGATACCACATTTCTTTACTTTCTTTAAATCACTGTAGCGTTACCCAGAGTCCCTATCGTAATCAGGCTGGTGGCGAATTCAGTGTCATCCGTTTGGTACTTTCTCCTCCCCACTCTCTGTTATGGGAAGGTGAAGGTCCCTAGGTTTTCTCAGGAGATCACTCTGACCATTGGTCCATGGCTGAAGCACCCCTGCCCCACCAAGCACGGTTCTGCCAATCCTAACAGCTTGCTATGTGATTCATGGAATCTTTTATGAAGCCAGAACCCATGGACCTGGAGTCCAGCCTCTCCAAGTCACCCCCTGCCTTCCCCCGCACCCCGCCTCCAGGTCCTGCTGCTTCCCCAGGGCACTGGTATTGAATGGAGGTGGGTCCTTGATTTTTCTTTGCCCCCCAGTCTATTCCCAATGTGGGTGAAATCTCACTTTCTCCTCTCTTGTAGACCTCAAAGACATTCTTCTCTCCTCTTCCCCACTGGGACACCTGGCTGAAACTTCTCAGTGGGTTTAGAATTTTATAAAAGTCAGGGGAATGCATTTGACTTCAGCCTCTGCTCTTCACTCTGTAAAAACTCCCGAGTGAAGGTAATGCTAAGGGCCTGACTATCAGATTAGAAGAGAGGGAGGAGGCAGGGCATACAGGTAACAGAACACATTTATATCCCAAAATCTGCCCTGTCACCATTTGGTTAGGGAAGACGTATAAGATGAAGAAGTATGAGATGAAGCTGAAGAGTAGATTTGGATCTTTTTGTAGAGATACCGAAATGCCAGGCTAAGGATTTTGGACTTCATCCTATAGGTAGGTAGTGGACAATGATGGATCTTTACTATGAATGTTCTGGAACTAGTACACAGGATGATTAGAGCGGTAAGCTTCTAAGGCTGTGTGACATGGTTAAGTTTTAGGTTTCAAGAACCTGAAATGGAAAGTGTAGTAAAAATGTGAAGCAACATTTCTAAACAAGCTAGAGATGTTCAGAAAAAGGATAGAAAACAAGTTAGTGTTTGGCTTGATAGGGAAGGATTCTAAGGAGGTAAAGTCACAAGCGTGAAGTTTCCAAGTTCACCCAGTTACAGAACATGGTCTGACCATTCTCTCCTGCTGATCTCACTTTAGCTTTTTACATCAACCAACCATCCCTCTCATTCTTGAAATTCTGTCCCCCTCTCACTTGTGCTTTGATTGCAGCAGACCTCCACTTAGTTTTCTCAGTCACCAACTCAGCATATCCCAAATCAAATTTTTCATCACCTTTTTTACAAATGGAGTCACATTTCTGCTCATTTAGACCACTTTTCTACCAGTCTTCCGGACCAAAAATCTAACCTCCATCTTTAATCATTCCTTTTCCTTCAACCTCTCTGCATATACGTTATCAAGCCGTGCCATTCATTCCTTTAAAATGATTCTCATATTTACCACGTTCTTTCTGTTTCTTCACCAGACCTTTATTACCCTACATAGGAATAAGCGCAGTGGCTTTTCAGCAGGTCTTCCTGTCACCACCTCAAAATCTCTCCCTAAAACCCCAAGCCATCCTGTTGCCTGGCTAACTTTCTTTTTTAAAAAATTTTTATTGGGGAATATCGGGGAACAGTGTGTTTTTCCAGGACCCATCAGCTCCAAGTCAAGTCGTTGTTTTCAATCTAGTGGTGGAAAGCGCAGCTCCCTGGCCCATGTGGGAATCCAACCGGCGACCGTGGTGTTATGAGCATTGCGCTCTAACCAACTGGGCCAACGGGCTGCTCCTGGCTAACTTTCTAAAATACAAGTTTTCATTCATGCCATTCTCTGCTCAACTCCATAACATTGAGTCAGAATTCTTTTGCCTTTGCCAAACACTAGCCAAATTCCCGTTGCCTGAGGCCCTCCACAGCGCCACGGCATCTTGTCTGGCTTACAGCTGGCCCTTCATACATGTTCTTTGAAGGAGCCATTAGAATAAGACAAATAGAGTAGGATGAACCTGACCATTCAAATGTCCCACAAAATGCCCACCATTTCTCTTTACCTACAGGCTTGCACTGTATTTAACCCAATTCCCAAGACATTTGATGATCCTGTTTTCTTTTTTTTGCAGTCCCTTCCTTTGTTTTGTCCATCCTAAGGCCCACCTCACGTGCCACTCTGGCCCCCTTCGGCTACAGCAGTCCATTCTATCTCAACTTTTTCTGCACTCCCATTGAATTTAAGTCAATCCCGTTTAATTTACCAATCAATTGTTCTGAGTGTAGCATGTGCATTTTCTCCCCGTCCACTAAACAGAGCTCCCTGGAGACAGAGAAAAGACCTACTGAGTTTGCATGAATTCTTGTTCACTGGTTGACTGATTTAATATACACTTTGATGTTCCCTTAAACAGCTATGGGGATTCGATAACTTAACTTGAAAGACTCTAATGTTTACTACTTTAAGAGGGATTCTGCTGATACCCATATTAATCCAATCTGTAGTTGAACTGGAAATCTCCTGGTTTTAAAACAAGTGTTTTTAAATGCTGTGATAGGAATTAATACAAAGCATGATCCTTCCTGGCATCTTAGGGCTTTGTAAGCAGCAAATCATGCTTGTGTTGTACATAAAGCCTAACTGGCATGACTTTGATATTCGTGCATTTCCTGTTTTAGCTTCTCTTCCAGAATCACTTTTTTTTTTTGGGGGGGGGGGGGGGCGTAGTTTTTAGTAATTAGAACAGCTATTTCCAATGTCATAACTAAGGCAATGAAAACCTAATAAAACTGGCTTGAGACATGGGGATTTTCCACATCTCATTCTCTTGGAAACTCCTTCCTCACCCAGAATTAGGTCTTAGAAACACTACAACACAGAGGGTACAAAAGTGGCTAAGGTTCTAAGAGAGCCTTCCCAGGGCTCCATGATCTGGAGATCAAAAGAGAGATAGTGCAAAAGATCCTGGCCATACTAATATTTAGGAAGTTTGTTCCAAATTAGTGATAATTCTCTAACGTCAACACTTTTGTAAGTAGTTCTTCGTTGATGGGTTTTCCCATTTATCTGCAGAGTGTCTAATCTTTTGACTGACATTTTACTGAATACAGTTTAGGATTGTTTTAATTCAGTGGTTTTCAAAGTGTGGCTCCCAGACAGCAGCCAACAGCAGGATTTGGGAATTTATTAGGAAAGCAAATTCTTGGGTCCCACCCCAGACCAACTGAATCAGAAACTCTAGTAAGTAGGTCCCAGCAATCTCTGTGTCTTTACAAACCCTCCCTGATTCCAACGTACGCCAAAGGTTGAAAACAACCGTTTAAATTCAACATTTGTAGATTAGGAAATTAAGGACCAGTTATTAGTGATTTCACCTAGGACATACAGCTAACAAGTGCTTGGGAGTGCACTCATCAATCCATTTTTGAGGGCAAACTGCTGATATAGCAAATGAATAATTTGTTTAATTTATAATAGTTTGTCACAATATGAAACCTGTTCTCAAATTTTCCTTTCTTATGTACCTTTGATACGTTTTAGAAATAATCATCCTATTCTAAATGATCATAAAATCCCGAAATCTCACCTTAACAACATGGCATGCTTCAATCGTAACTGTGTGGTGTGCACAGACATATAATAGTTTCCAAAGCTCATATGGATAGGAACCATAAAGTTTTGAATGTGCAATTGGGCCTTTTATAGAAAGAGTTCTAGATTCTTCTGGGTTCTAATGTATCTTCTCAATTTTCAAACCTATTCTTATGATAAAGTGGGGTTTACTTTCTACCAAAGAAATCCATCAGATAAAAGTTTATGGGTAATATATATTTTTATATTTATATACCCCTTTTTATCTTTCTATAAATTGAACTATACCAACATGTATAAAATCTACAAATCTAAGAGTTCAGTATATGAGCTTTGATGGTTGTACACATCCATGTAACCATCACCCAAATCAAGATAAAGAACAATTTCATCACCCCAGAAAATTTCTTTGTACCCCTTTACTGTCAATTCTCACCCTATCTCGTCCCCTAAAATCACTTCCTGAATTTCTCGCACTATAGATTCTTTTTTTGTTGTTGTTAGACCTAAAATAAATGGAATCTCATGGGACGTATTGATGGGTATATGACTTGTTTCATGCTTCATTCATGTGGGCATCAAAGTTCTTTCTTTTTTATTGCTGGTTAGTACTGCATTGTATGAATATATGAAAATGTGTTTTTGCTTACCTTTTTCTTAGTAATAATTTTTTTTCTTATCACGAAAGCAATACATGCTTATTATAGAAAATGATAGAATATCAAGGAGGAAAGACGAAAATAAGCATCCATAATTCCATTCTCTAGACATAATTGCTGTTTAATAACTTGTATATTCCCTTTGAACCTTTGTTTATATGTTGTGCACATATATGTAATATATATAGTTATCACGTTACAAAGATTCTCATTTTAGGTTCATGTTTTACTACTTAGACTCTGATACTCGTGTGTTAAATTGGCTCAGTTCTTAGTTTTTACTATAGAATATTCTCTAAATTTAAAAAAAATTAAAAAATAATAGACGACTACACATTCATGGCCAAAAATTCAAATGACACGTGGTATATAGAATAAAAGTAAATGTTCTTGTTGAGCCCCACCCCCTTTTGCTTGCCTTCCCATACGTAGCCAGTGTTAACTAAATACAAAATCTTGACCAAGATGACATTCGTGAGGACCGTGAAATGCTGAATTTATTATCTCTTATCTTAATTTTTAAATTTAGTATTACAGTTTTCTTCTATGTTTTATTTTTCAATTTTTGCGTTCAAGTTTTGCTGTCTACACACCAGTGATCTTTTAGTTGGGATGAAATGATTTTATAATAACAAATGATTATGTTAGGACTATTTCTAGTACTAAAGTTTACTATCCATTTTGAAATATGGTTTTTACATATTTTCTCTAGGAGTGAATAGAGTGCTAGCTTCAAATTTTCTTTGATTGAGTGATTTATTCCGATCTGTTGTTGAAAGCCTCGATATGTATAGCTCTCTCTTTTGGTATGTTGATCTGTACTTATAGCAAACAAATTCTCCAATGGTAAATCGCCTTTTCTCCATTTATACTGATTTGCACTTCTACACGAAGCTGTCTATATACTCATTCAAGTTTAGAGACGCTCGGCCAGATGCACAATTTTATTAAGGAACAGAGAATATTACAAAGTATTCTTTAGTTTGCTCCTGAAAAGCACTTTGTTTCATTAGCATTTTCACCCCCTGGGAAAACGTGGCTTGCATTCAGTCAGAGATGAGGCTTGATTAATTTGTTAGGAAATTTTTGAATTTGCACTTTTATGGAGTTTTGAGTCCTTGCTGCTGTTTAGGACAATACTTAAGACAGCGTCAGCAGGGTCGTGTCCTGTAGGCCAGAAACACCTTGCCTCTCTTTAGATCATATAGATTCCAAAGACTGTTGTTTAATTTCTTCTGACTTTAGAGTTCCTATACCTAGAGGCAGGCAAAAATGCAGCTGAAATGAGTTTTACTCTTTTTCTCGTCTTTGGTTTGAGGGCCAGAACACGCAGATTTAGGTGAAATCACATACGCAAAGTTTTGGAGCCTGTGAAGCCCCAAAGCTCTAAGGACTGACCTGTCTTCCAACGGAGCTACTAAGATTTTTGTTTTGGTGATTAAAATAAATGACAGAACAGTACAATCTTATGTGTGTAGAGCCCCATAAAGTTTTAAAATTACTTTAAAATAGTCCCTTTATTACAATATCAAAATAACAGTATTAAATATTAAATATTAAATATTAAAATTACAGTATTAGCTATTATTTAAGGAGCTAAGCATTGTTACAAAGTACTTCCCCTAAATCATCTCATTTAACCCTCGAGACATTTGGAGGCTTTTATGAGCTCTCACTGAAGGCATTTGAATGTCTCCAGGCTTAGGAATGTGGGTTCTGTCTTGCAGATGAGGTTCAGCAGTGCTTAAATACTGTTGTTTGCCTTGACCTCTCACAAGGTCAAGTTAGTGACATTTAGCATTATTGTCACTGGGAAATGTGCTCCAGGTGATTGCTGGGTCGGTTTTTCTTCCTGTTTGGTGTCTGCCTGCCTCTCAAAGCCAAGAAAATTCTTTAAAAGTACATTAACACCTGGATCCCTCCTGGTCAGAGCTCCGTGTTCCCTCCAGTGTTTGCTTGCGCCCAAATTCTACACCCAAGGTTGGGTGACTTACAACTGTATGGTGGTGAATAAGACATGGTACTAACTGAAGTCAGTGCAATTCCCAGCCCTAAGTCTGCACAGAGCAGCACGGCCTCACACGCTGGACGCTTTTGTTCCAGAGTCTGTCTACCCTCTCCACCCCTCAAATAAGGACTGTAGTCTACCTGAACCTGAAAGAGAACTGGGTGACGGTAATCTACTCTCAGGTGTCTACATTCTTGAAAAAGTCCATTTTGTCTGCTATTATCTACAAAATCTTGGTTAACCAGCTGCATTCACGTGGTATTTCCGGGACTCTTTCTCAGGTGACTGCTTTGTGCCTTCCCTTGATTTCTTTTGTTAAAAAAAGGGGGGTGGGCGCAAGTCATCAGAGTGCTAAAACCCACCACCCACACCCTCCAACACTTGTCTTCTTCTGTACATACTCCGGATAGCCGAGGGAGAGGTAGAACGGAGCCTCCTTAAATCCGCCCTACCTGCCTCCTCTGGTTTAAGAACCCTTTCTCCCCGCCGGCCTCTGCAGCCGCAGGGCCTTTTAACGCAGGCACCGGCCTGGGGAGGGAGAGGAGGTGGGGCCGCAGGCGGGAGGGGAGCGGCGCGCAGCGGTACCTAGTGGCGCGGCGCGGCCCGGCGGCTCCATCCGGAGTACGTGGCACTAGCCGTGGGGAGAGAGGGAGGGGATTCGGCTTTCTCTTCCCCACGCAGCGCCTCGGGACATCCTGCAGGGGCGACAGTGAGGATCCAGGAGGGAAGTGGTGCGCTTTTTCGGTGGAATCTCAAACGATGAAAGTGGCCTGGCGGTAGTCAGCGTCCGCCCCGCATTCCCCTGGGTACCCACTGTGAGCCAGGTCTGTGTTCCACCGCGAGGAGCGGTGACCCGATTGGGGGGTGAGGGAGACGCGGTCGCCACCCCGCATGCGCAGAGCGGGGGTGCGGCCTCCAGGACTACAGTTCCCAGAGGAACGTGCGGGTGGCCGCAGGCGCGAGCCGCTGGCGCCATCTTGAAATCTGATCCTCAATCTCCGAGCCTTTGCGTCAGCGGCCGGCGGCGGCGAGGGGACGGCGAGCCCAGCCCGCTAGAAGCGAGGACGCTGAGGACGCGGCGGCTGGCGGGAGAGACAGCTGGCGGAGACATGGCAGGTTCCGAGCGCGGCCTGCGCGGCTGTCACTCAGCATCCCCCTGAGGCGTTTCTCCGCCCGCGCCCTCCCCGAGGGGCGGGGCCGACCACTCTGGTACCCAGAGCTCGCGCGCGGGGCTCGGAAGAGGGGCGCCCCTGCACCGTGGGGACCCCCCGGGGCTGTGCCATGCCGGCGGGAGGCCACCGAGGCGGGAGACGGAGCGCAGCCAAGCGCCAGTGAGTGATCGCCGAGCAGCGGGCGCCTCAGGGAAGCGCGGCAGCCGCCGGGAGGGAAGATGAAGGAGATTTGCAGGATCTGTGCCCGGGAGCTGTGCGGGAACCAGCGGCGCTGGATCTTCCACACGACGTCCAAGCTCAACCTCCAGGTTCTGCTTTCGCACGTCCTGGGCAAGGATGTCTCCCGCGACGGCAAAGCCGAGTTCGCTTGCAGCAAGTGTGCTTTCATGCTCGATCGGATCTACAGATTCGACACCGTTATTGCCCGGATCGAAGCCCTTTCCATCGAGCGCTTGCAGAAGCTGCTGCTGGAGAAGGACCGCCTCAAATTCTGCATTGCCAGCATGTATCGCAAGAATAACGATGACCCTGGCGCGGAGCCCAAGGCGGGGAGTGGGACGGTGGACATTTCCGGCTTACCCGACGTGAGGTACTCTGCATTGCTGCAGGAAGATTTTGCCTATTCGGGGTTCGAGTGTTGGGTGGAAAACGAGGACCAGATCCAGGAGCTCCACAGCTGCCACGCTTCGGAAGGCGCTGGACACCGTCCCAGGAGATGCCGCGGTTGTGCAGCTTTGCGGGTTGCCGACTCTGACTATGAAGCCATTTGTAAAGTGCCTCGGAAGGTGGCCCGAAGTATCTCGTGCGGCCCTTCTTCCAGGTGGTCCACCAGCATTGGCACTGAAGAACCAGCACTGTCCGAGGTGGGGCCACCGGACTTACCCGGCACCAAAGGACCCCCCGATGGCGAAAGCATGGAGGAAGGGACACCGGGATCCTCAGTGGAATCTTTGGATGCAAGCGTCCAGGCTAGTCCTCCACAACAAAAGGACGAGGAGACTGAGAGAAGCGCCAAGGAACTTGTCAAGTGTGACTGTTGCTCAGATGACCCGGCTCCCCAGCCTGTGTGTAACCACAAGCTGGAGCTAGCTCTTAGCATGATTAAAGGTCTTGATTATAAACCCATCCAGAGCCCCCGAGGGAGCAAGCTTCCCATTCCGGTGAAATCCAGCCCACCTGGAGCCAGGCCTGGCCCTATCATGACAGATGGAGTTAGTTCTGCTTTCCTTAACCGGTCGTTGAAACCCTTTTACAAGACACCTGTCAGTTATCCCTTGGAGATTTCAGACCTGCAGGAGCTGTGGGATGATCTCTGTGAAGAATATTTGCCACTCCGGGTTCAGGTATACAAAATGGCTACATCGTGCTTCTTTGATCATAGTTTTCTGGCCCCCAGGCTTCACGTGATTTCTGTCTAGGTGAAGGTTAATAATAGTCTAGACTGAAGGATATTATTTCTAGAATTAAGAAAATAATCATTGCACCCATTTTTGTTGCACCTTTTGCTTGTGTCCCATTTAAATGAGACCCAGTAAATGTGTCCCAGTAAAGGAGATTCACATTCAATTTGCTTTTCATAATCCTCTTTGTAACAATATTGGCCTTCCCATTCATTATCAAAACTGCAGACCTTTCAAGACAAAAAGATAAAGATTTCTAATTCACGTTTACCCAATGAAAAGACATATAATCTTACTTCTGGCACTAGAACTCTTCCCTCCTTCCCCCTTCTCACCCCCTTTTTTGTTTTGTTTTCGTGTTTAGATTTGTAGATGTTTTCTCTCATTCTGTAAGGGAGTTAGTTCTCCCTGAAACATTAAACCTTTTATCCCCGATACGCCTCAAACAGATTAGAGCATAGGGTAAAGGTTTGGGGAAAACCTATTAATTCACCAAAATATTGTAACATGTGGACAATATTTATACAAAAGTAATAGGTCATTTGAGGACTAATGATGACTTGCTCATAAAAGAGACTTGGGAATTCAAGGGTTGTCATTTAAAATGTTAAGGCGAAAACTGTTCCCAGCCCGTTAGTCTATTGAGCTTCTTTAGGAGATGTGTAATGATATTAAGAGAGGATTCATCCATTATTGAGTGATAGGAAAGTTTCATCCATTATACTCTCTGAATTTCTTAATGACCAGGATATGGCAATTGATCTTAGTTTGAGCTGTTCATATCTGCCGAATTGATTTCGTGCCAGCCTTTTAAATTCAGCTATATACAGGGACCTGACAGATGCTGTTGTGTTTCTATAGCAACAGTAAATGCTAGGTTCAGTTAACTTTGTGAAACATCTGGTATGTTCTACTTGATACAAATTCTTTAGTGATACCTTTACAAGGGTGGACAATCTAGAAGGCATTTTTGGAAAGCCTGCTAAGGTCAACATCATCCTAGAAATTTAGAGCTAGGTAACAAATGAAATTGTAAAATTGTATCCAATAAGAACTTAAGCAGAAAATGGGAGACGTTTTTCAATTTACACAAAATTGTCAGAAACAGCGTATGTGAAAGTGTTACGAAAAAGTTTTAAAATGTATTTTCGTTTGTATAAAATGTTAAGTATCACTATGCCTGACGCTTGTGTACTTTTCTTTTGCCTCTTTTCTTTCAATGGAGCCTCACAGCTAAATTTGGGCTCTACAGTATTTGTGTGATCAGACTTAGAGGGCACAAATTAAACGTGGTATTTTCATATCAGGATCTGAAAGCAATCTGAGCAGAGTGGGTGGGAAATAAGCTTTTATTTACCCCTCTCAAATATGGCCAATATTGTGGAAAGATAAAGACTTAGAAAATTGCAGGCAAAACAAGAGGAATATTTGCTCCATATTTAATTTAAAATACTATCTATTGGTACCTGCACTCAACACATTTTGGAGTTGGGAAGGATTTTAAACCTCATCTCATGCAGGCCCTGTTTAGAGATATGGCAAGCTCACGGTTTAAATAACTTAGCTCAGGCCGAACCAAAGATCCCTAACCATTGTCAGCCAAGACCTTCCTAGTCTATATATTAAACCACATTGCCTGATATACATTGAATCAAGTAAGTACTTTTTTAAAACGAAGAGCCTTTTTTTTCTATAACCTAAGGGTTCCAGGAGGATTCTTTAGGGATTCTGTGAAGAAAATTGTCATCCTAATAAGCACATTTAAAATTTGGCAATTGTATCTTTAGGTCAAGTTCCTTCACTTCGCTAAATTTGGACATTAGAAAAATGGATGTTTAAAACAGTAGTGTATGACCTTTCTGTTGTCACCGGGCTTACATTCTTTACTGTTCGTTGGATGATAAAACATCGAGAGGAGGGAATAACATTCAGCGTGAAGAATCATGGCATTTCATTATTTTCTCTAATAATTAATAATGTGGGGGGAAATAGAAAGATACATTGGCCTCAAAGTGTCTGCAAACAAAATGTGTAGTTTGGACCCCTGATCTATTGTTTAAGTCAGGGTGACATTTAAGCTCCTTAAGGCCTGTTGTGCTTTATGGCAAAGCCAGAGCCAAGTGGGACAAAGGCAGGCTGGTTTTTGTCTCTTTCTCTGAACAAATGTGGAAAGAACAGAAATAAATGTCAATTATTTTTGGTAGTTGTCTTTTTAGCTTATAGAAAGAAAAAAACCATGAAATAAAAAAAATGTTTTCTTCAGCTAAATTGTACTACAAATATGAGGAAAACCTCTTATCCTAAAGAGCAAGACTGATTGTTCTGTAAGGTCATTTTGATTCCTTTGTTTAATCCTCTGGTTAACCCCATTCTGTGCACTATTACATATCACCATCACAATTCCTCCCAATTGCTTGTCTTCTTTTCTCTCTCTCTTTCATTCTTTCTTCCTCATATTAAAGAAAAACAAGCCACACTGTAGTTCTTCTGCTTACTAATTTTCTGATATTATGTAAGTTAATTTATTTGCCCTCCATAGAATTTATGCCTGAAGACCCAAGGTGGTTCACCTATCTAAAGAAAGGTTTGAAGCCTTATTCTAGCTGGTAATTTTCTTCATTATTGTCTGGCCCTGAACCAAAAAAGCTATGATGGGAGGGGTGTGGTCCCTTAGTAAACATCAGGTTGGCTCTGGCCCATGTGTAATTTCCTTGCAATGCCAGGGTCTGCTCCTGTGTGACTAGGGTATGTTATACCTCTTATAGTTTAGCTACGCAACTAGATCAGGCCCTTTGGAAGATGTAAGCGTTAGATGCTGGTCGAAGATTAGGCCTTTAATTTTATGCTAGTTGATGGTTCTTGTGTATCTCTTCTTATTAACAACAGGATAGAAAATTACAGCAGCTTGAGATCTATGACTTGTCATTGTGAGGACTAGAAAAGTGCCAAGAAAAATGCTATTGGCCCACAACGTCTAAATTACTGCCTGTTAGCCTGAAGGCCTTACATTATACAGCTTAGGCCTGGAAGCAATTAATTCTCTTTTCTGATATTGGAAAGCATTTGTCCTCAGTCAAAAGCAACGTAATTTAAAATGGTATTATTATTACAACATGATTTTAGTAGCTGATAGTCTGGAGAGTAACACTGATCAACCAAATCAAGTATCACTGATTAAAAGTCTTCTATAAAAATAGAAGACAGCTCTCTAAAATCTTCGTAAGAGCTGTTGGTTCATGTACTTGATCCTTCACGTGAATTCATTATGAACTGGGATCTCAGTGGGACTTTGCTAAGTGCTCTTTTGGCACACTGTTATTGGGAAGGACATTTTTCTGAGATCTAAAACAATAAAGTATTATGAAGAAAGAAGAAGCAAACATCTTCCAGCTTTTAGGTCAATACGTTACTGTGATAATTCATGCCAAGAAGGGTTCAGATGAGATCTAGATTCATACGTACTTTTCTATGGCATTGTTTGGCTTTGAAGCTGCTGTTGAAATGTCTATATTAGATTCTCTCTCTCTCTCTCTCTCTCTCTCTCTTTCTCTATCTGGTCTTATTTCTAAGAGAGCCACTGAAGGATTAGAACATTTGCCAGGCCTGTTTCTGTTTGTTTGCTTTTGTTTTTATTGTTCTTGTTCACATGTTAAAAACCTTTGCTCCCTGCAATATTCCAAGCAATGTGGTAGGTGTGGGTTTACAGGGCTGAAAGATACATCACCAACTTAAAGTGCGTTCGGTTTAATTGGATCCTTTGTTCCAATTTTCTGTGTTCCTTTGGACAAATTATTACCTTCTCTAAGTCTCCATTTTCTCAAATGGAAGATGGGATTGGACCATCTTGATGGTTAGTTAAAACGCTTTCTTCACAGTGCTAAGATTCTTTGATTTAAAGCACATGAATATGCTCCCCTTTCCTGCCACTTTAAACTTGGGGCTATTTTAATTCTGCTTGTTATAGTTTAAATTTGAAAGGTATCTTATAATAGATATTACTGGAAAGTTGTTTTATGTCGAGGAAGGAAGAAGCCAAGTTTTGCAGAGAATGTTTTATCATTAAATCAATGATAAAATTATTTATTTATCAGTTAGAATTGTACATTTCTATGCAATAGTTACCTCTCCCATGGGGTGACATAATTCACATTGATTCAAGGCAAGGCTCTCTGTTATACCGCAAACAACAAATATCTCAATTTTGTAGGAGTCATTTTCCTCGCTTCTTTTCTCTTTCTCTCTCTCCCACCATCCAGTCCTGTTGACTCTGCTTTCCAAACATACCCCAATCTATCCCGTTCTCTCCGCCACCATCACCACCACTACAATCCAAGCTTTCACATACATTGCTGCAATAGCCTCCTACCTAAGTCTCCGTGTTTCTGCTGGTGCTCGCCCCACGCTCCATTCACCACAGCAGCTTTGGGTGATCTTTTTACAATTTAAATATGATTGGACTACTTTTTTGTGAAAAACACTGCAGTCCATTCTCATTTTAATGAGAATGAAATTCAGCCTCATCAACCCTGCTGTACAGAAGCTGCATATGACTTGGCCCCGGCTTTCCTTTCCACCTCATCGTGTATGATTACTGTCTCCTTTGCCCATTAGGCTGTAGCCCTGTCCTGTCCAGCAAGGGAGCCACGAGCCTTATGTGGCTATTCAGCCCTTGAAAGGTGGCCAGACCAAATTGAATGTAAAGCATACCCCTGATTTTAAAGACTTAGTCTGAAGAGAATGTACCGCATCTTGTTAATCATTTTTGTATTGAATACATGTTTATGATAATATTTTGGATATAATACATTGGGTTAAATAAGATCTTTTATGAAAATTATGTTCACCTATTTATTTTTTCTTTAGTCAATGAAAATACTAGGAAATTTAAAATTACACATATGGCTCATATTGTATTTCTACTGGAAAGTGATACTCGAGTCACATAGGCCTCTTTCCCGGGCGCCTGTCCACCCTAGGTCTTTTCCATGAGCTGTTCCCTCAGCCTAGCTTGTTCTGTAGATCTCGGCAGGTCTGGCTCCTTGTCGTTCAGATCTCGATTCAAATGCTGCCTCATAAAGACCTTCCACCAATTTAGAGTCACTTCACCACTTTATCATGCTTTTCTGTTTCGCTGCATGGGACTTGTCACTATCTGATATTTTGTGTATTTCCTTGTTCGTTTATCATGTTAGCTCCCCGCTCCAGCCTCCACGGGGCTTTGCATACCAGGGCACCTAATAGCTGGGCTGGTTAGTATAGGGCTGCATACACGCTGAAGTAGAAAAATTGGTAAATAACGCTGAAGGAATAGAAAAGATTTTTCTTCTGAAATCTTTTTAGTTCCAGTCAGTTGCTGGCAGGAAGGGATTTAAGGTAAGCTGAAACTCTGCCTGCAAGGTGGTGATTAGAGTTTGAAAGGAAAAGTATGAAGGAAAGAAAAAATGAATAGCAGTTGCCTCTTTTATTCTCTTCCTGATGGGCTTATATTTTTTCTAATTGGAATGGGGGTGGGGCAGGGAGGGAGGAGGGGGAATTTAACGCCATAGTGAATTTCTTAGCTCCTAATGAAAATTTGGTATACTTCAATACATTTATCTTAGTCCAGTTGATCATCCCATGTATAAATAATATGTGTTTTTTTCCTTCTGAGTTGTTTTGGTGAATCGATATTCCTATAACACATGCCTCCTTCCCAGACCACTATGGATTTTAAATTTTATTTTTGATTTTTTTGCTGTTTATTTTGAAATAATTGCAAACTTTGAGAATTCATAAGAACTCCCAGATTCTCCAGATGCTAATATTTTGCCCCCTTTGCTTACTGTCTATGTAGATACATTGTTTTTTTTTTTCATTCCTGAACCATTTGACAATTAGTTGCAGCTATTATGCACCTTTACACTTCAGCATTTATTTCCTAATAAACACTTTAGAACTTATTTCCTAAAGACAGGACATCTCTTATAACTACAGTATTTAGTGTTGATAAAATACTATTATTTAATGTCTAGTCCATATTCAAAATCTGCCAGTTTTCCCAATAACGTGAACAGGCATGTTATAAGAAAGGTAGCTGGAATATAACTTCTCCTCTCTTAGGGATGGCATAAGTTTGATCAGCATACACTTTGAATTCCCTGTTAAAAAATAGGATAAACAGTTGGTCATCATAAGCATTTTCTATTTTGAATCCTCCTCTCTCTTTAAACTCTGAATTAATTGCTTTAACTGAATACGTAATATTTATGTAAGTTCGTAGGAAGAGGTAGGCTAGGGAATACAGTAAGGATTGAAGTGAATCAATTATCTTCATACGGAACGGGCCTATCTTCAGGAATTCATACTGAATTCATACAAACACCTCTGGTTTTCTAAGTCTCTGGCAAAAGATGCCAAAAATGTTTGAAGATAACACTTATTGTTCCCTTACTTGTCACTTAACTTACTTGTCGCTGCTTCCTCCTAGCCCATGACTGAAGACTTACTCAAAGAACAAAAGCTGAATTCAGATGAGACCATAATAACTCAACCGTCTGTATCTGATTCCCACTTGGCAGAACTCCAGGAGAAAATCCAGCAAACAGAGGCCACCAACAAGGTATGGCCCCCACCATGCCCCTTGGAGATCACAGGCTGTCCTGAAAATGTGACTCACTCTAGATGAGTCTGTTCATCTCTCTTTGTAGGATTTGAGAGACGGGCACTATGTATTCCTGATAATACTTGATTTAAATATTCGATTTTCAAGTGTAGTTCTTCCCTTTATTTCTCATCAGGATCTGCACTGATCAGAATTTCTGGGGCCTTCTAGGTCTGTGATTAAAACTTGAATGCAGCCTTTGACTGGATAAGGTGCCAAGTTAGGAGGTGTGTGCTTTTGACTTTAGTTTAGCTTCTCACCCTTTCGTAGCCCATGGATTTTAAAATCTTCCCAGAAGACAATTCCCACGATTCGGATGCTGAGCTTTTGGTCTGGTTAGTGTTGTCCTGTGCTAGACAGCAGAAGCTTCTTGGTCTTTGGGTGACTCGTGAGGACAAGTGTCCAGTATGGCTGCCATCAGAGAGGATGCATAGTGCATGAGAACTGCAGCAGTTGAATTGAAGAATTGAAGCATTTTATATTTCCTGCTCCTTTCTCTTGCTGATTGACTTAGGACTTTAATGGTTACTATATGTGGGGGAAAATAACAAGGTAATATTCCTTAAGAAATCCTTTAAAACTAGATTTGAGGAAGGACTTATGGTTGCATTTGAGGTTAAAAGAAATCATTGACCTAACAAACTGTTTTTCTTTTCTGAATTCAGATTCTTCAAGAGAAACTGAATGAAATGAGCTGTGAACTGAAGTCTGCTCAGGAGTCATCGCAGAAGCAAGACTGTGCCATTCAAAGCCTCAAGGAAACTCTGAAAAGCAGAGAAAGTGAGGTAAATATGTGGCAATCAAGGACCTGTGAGGAAATGATTTGTCCCCTCCAGGTAGACAGGTATTCTATATTTTGTAGAAATGGATAGTGTCAGACTTAACAAACAGTAGACTTACCAAGCCTAGAGAAACTGTACCTTAACCTAAAGTGGTATTTTGGAAATAGTCCTATTACTGAAATCCGTGCAGGTGAGATATTGAACTTCCATTTAGTTCACTAATATGTTTGGTGCTCCCTCTCGTTTTCAGACTGAGGAGTTGTACCAGGTGATCGAAGGTCAAAACGACACCATGGCAAAGCTTCGAGAAATGCTGCACCAAAGCCAGCTGGGACAACTTCATGTATGTGAGGGTCACCTCGGCGAGACTCCAGTTGACGAGGCCACTCGCCGTCAGTCTTCTCAGCTGCTCAGTGCTTGCCCTCCTTACGATTCTGATTTTCCCCTCTTTTCAGGGCTCAGAGGGAACGTCCCCAGCTCAGCAACAGGTGGCTCTGCTTGACCTTCAGAGCGCTTTATTCTGCAGCCAGCTTGAAATACAGAAGCTCCAGAGGGTGGTACGGCAAAAAGAACGCCAGCTGGCTGATGCCAAACGATGCGTGCAGTTTGTAGAGGCTGCAGCCCAGAACGGAGAACAGCAGAAAGAGGCTTCGTGGAAACATAACCAGGTAAATCATTAATCATTTTGTGGCCCTCAATGCCGACTTTGCCCTGATGATAGCTTTTTATCAGGAGAGTGTGTGTGTTGCACCCTTGAGTCATTTGCTTAATCTAAGTCAGTCAGTTCATACCATATGCCGAATACTGGGCTGTGTTCTGGAAATGGCAGGAGTAAAGATCATAGGTTCTTTCCTCTTAAGTTACTTGTAATTAAATATGAGAGACAGTCACATAAACAGAATTTCAGTGTGATAAATACTCTAGAGGAGGTATGTATGGGGCCCTACATGAATATATAGGAGGCGCTGAGGAAGGGAGTCAGGGAAAGTGTCATGCAGGAGGCCACATCTGAAGTTATTCTCGAAGGATGGGTAAACTCAGCGAGACAGAAAAGGGGCAAGAACAACCAAGGTGGAAGGAATGGCACATACAATTAGCTATATCTATATATAAAATCATGTAATTCTTAATGGTTTTCTTAAGATTTAAAAGAATGGCAGAAATATCCTATCCTTGAGCTTATTATAAAGTAAAGGATCCATAGTGGGACAGAATCTTGCTAAGTAGTTATAAAGATCTATCATTTTTAAACCAAAAAATTAGTATGGAACTATACTATCAAATTTACATCCCTTCCCCATCCACAGTTCCCACAGTTTCCCACACCCTATTTGATTCATGTATAATATTACTGTGGTGATTTTAAGAATGGCACTTTCTGCTACTTTATATTTCATTCTGCATGCCTCGGAAGTTTGAAGGCCCCATACCTAATGACCATATGAAAATTTTGGGTTGTTTAAAAATGGGAATCTGTTTAATTCAGGAATTGCGAAAAGCCTTGCAGCAGCTACAAGGAGAATTGCAGAGTAAGAGCCAACAGCTTCGTACCCTGGAGGCTGAAAAATACAATGAGATTCGAACCCAAGAGCAACACATTCAGCGCTTAAGCCACAGCCTGAGTCACAAAGAGCAGCTGCTTCAGGTGAGGCCATGGAATGGTTTCAAGCAGCACTGGCCTCAGAGCCCTGACTGTTCTTTCCTGTGACCTCAAGATACCAGTCCACCTGTGCTGAGTACCGGCTACCTGTTCAACAGTGAGGGGTGGGAATCAGGAGGGTTCAAGAGAAATAGAAAGTGCAGTCCTGAACCAAGATACTGACCACCAAGTGTAGGAAACAGTACGTACAGACCCGCAAGACTTGAGCAATAGACTCAGGAAGTCGTTATCAAGCACCTCTGGGAGTGGGATAGTATATGCTAGGTGCTGGGGAGACAGAGACGATATGGCCACTGCTTTCAGTCTGGCCGGTGAAGACATTGCTATAGAAATTTCCACAGTTTAGATGATCAAATGAAAATTTTAGAGAAAACTAGAACACGAAAGAGGAGAGTGATCAGTTCTACCTGCTTCTTCAGTCCCAGGAAATCCATTACATCTCACCGAGCGTGCAGTTTTTTCATAGCACGCATATATTGTGCATACGTTCTTTGCGCTGATGGAAATACCCCTCCCAGACACACACACCTCTTCACTTGAGAAATTCCTAGTCCTTTTAACACCCAGCAAATGTAACGTCTTTCTGAGGTCTTTAGTGACACCTGTAGGCAGAGTTAGACAGTGCAGCCTGTGTTTCCCTAGTAGCTAGCTGCGTGCCGTGTGCACACACACAATATTTATATACATGCATACATACATGCAATGCAGAATAGTTAAAAATTTGTGTTTGTCATCTCTGCTAAACTGTGTGCCCCCTTGAAAGTGATCATAATTTGTTTTCTTATCCTGAATACCTAACAAATTGCCTGGCAAGGTGTGGGTGTTCAGTTAATGTTGGACAAATGAATAAAGGAAAAATTTTTTGGTCTCATTAGGAATTTCGGGAGCTCCTGCAGCATCGAGATAACTCGGACAAAACCCTTGAAGCGAATGAAATGTTGCTTGAGAAACTGCGTCAGCGAATACAAGACAGAGACCTCGCTCTAGAGGTACGTCCCCTAATTTTGCCCACGATGCTGTGGATTATTCTGCCCACATAGCTACTGTAGAAATGTGTGCCTACTTATTTGCTGCTTTTTTGCGGTTGATTCTCCATTCCTTTATATTTGGAATCGTGCTGGAAAAGGGCGATCAGCGTAGTGAATCTTACAGTGCTTTAGCGTGCGTGCTTGCTTTTCTTGCAGCGGGCTATAGATGAGAAGTTCTCCACTCTAGAAGAAAAAGAAAAAGAGCTGCGGCAGCTTCATCTTGCTGTGAGAGAACGAGACCATGACTTAGAGAGGCTGCGCGGTATCCTCTCCTCCAATGAAGCTACCATGCAGGTAAGAGCAAAGCTGTCATGACTTGGTGTCCCTCTGCCGCTTGGAGGATTCCAAGCCGTAAGCATCAGCCCCTTCCCTCGTTTTCTGAAAACCAGGGTATTTGCTTTGTAAGAGTCAGAAAATACAAAAATGAACAAAAAGAGCAGTCATTAGTTTCATCATTATGATTAGGAAGTGGGAAGTTTTAGCACTTTTATGAACTTTGTAGGGAGAGGCAGTGAATAGGGATTTCTGTACGTAGTTCTAATTAATTTCTAGACCTGGTCAATGTCTCTATACTTTTACATAAGCGTTGATAGGGTGCAACTCTTATATTGTGGTTTTCTTGTTAGTGTTATATACACGTCCGTGTATATTTATTTCAGAGTTGATATATCTAACCATCTGCCACTTCTTAAAGCAGTCCTTCACTTCCTCTAGAGCATAGCCTGCTTCCTCCAAAATGCTTCATTTATCATGTACCTTATATTTGTCTCTCTGTAAACTAGATGAGAATGTCTAAAAGCAAAAAGCAGACCAGTATGGCACTGTTAGATTAAATACTAAGTTTCCTCTTTTTGCAAAAAAGTTGACAGATAGTTTAGGAGATAACAAAGGTGGATCGGCTTTCTTGTGTATCCTGAGGCGTGTGCAGGTGGCCCCTTGACTTACAGTGCTTTCTTTGTAACTGCAGAGTATGGAGAGTCTCCTAAGAGCCAAAGGCCTGGAAGTGGAACAGTTATCTGCTACCTGTCAGAACCTCCAGTGGTTGAAAGAAGAAATGGAAACCAAATTTAGCCATTGGCAGAAGGAACAAGAAAGTATCATTCAGCAGTTACAGACATCGCTGCATGACAGGAACAAAGAAGTTGAGGCAAGACTTTAGTTAACTTGAAAAGCAATTAGTTTAGTGATCACATAATGTCACTCTTGGATTTGGACTCTTGAAGCCTGCGAGGCCAGTGGCCCAAGTCTGATTCCGTTCTGTGCCTAGACAAGTGGCTGGACATTGGCTTTCACTGGGACGTTAGTCCCTATACGTGTAAACTCAAGGAGACAGTTATCGGTCTCAAAGAAGTTATGTGAGAACTGATGAGGTCCAAACAACATCCCCCTGCAATGTAATAGCTAAGCTTTATGAGCTATGGTGCTTATGCTGTGTCGGCACCATTTTCAGCGCTTACTGGATATTAACTCATTGAATGCTCATAAGTCTGTGAGGTACATACTTTGATCCTTCTTTTACAGATAAGAAAACAGACTTCTGAAGTGAAGTCACTTGTCCAAAGTAACATAGATAGTAAGTGTGTAACCCAGGCCGTGTGGCCCCCCAGTTCTTTTTTTTAATTAAATGTATTGGGGTGACAATGGTTAGTAAAGTCACATAGGTTTCAGGTGTACAATTCTGTAACACATCATCTATATATCACATTGTGTGCTCACCACCCAGAGTCAGTTCTCCTTCCATCACCATACATTTGACTGGCTCCCAGTTTTACTCACCACGTACCGCCTCCCAGTATAGAAACGGGAACTGCATCACCACGTTAATAAATATAGTGCTCGTTATTCTTTTTCAGTTTATCATTTTGTGTTCCACCTATAAAGTTACACTGGGGAGAAACTAAATGAAATAAATGAACTGACTATCCATTTATCCTCATTTAGTATTAATTATCATGTACCCTGAGCAAATAGAAAAAGGACTTATTTCAGAAAGCAGTCTGTGAGTTGCCATCATCAGTATTTTCTGTATGTTAGTGTTCATTCACTGAGCACGTATTTACAGCCCTGTGTGTGCCAGGCCTGTGCTAGATAAATCCAGGAAACAGAACTAAATAAAATGGGATACTTGGTCATCAGAATGTCACAGCCCCTTCTGCTATGATAGATTCTTATAAGCCCTTCGATCCGTAGTGGAGGGGATTCTTTCCTCCACCACTTACGCTGTTTCTTCTGTCTTAGGATCTCAGTGCAACACTGCTCTGCAAACTCGGACCTGGGCAGAGTGAGGTAGCCGAGGAGCTGTGCCAGCGTCTGCAGCGGAAGGAAAGGATGCTGCAGGACCTTCTCAGTGATCGAAACAAACAAGCAGTGGAGCATGAGATGGAGATCCAGAGCCTGCTCCAGTCTATGGGCGCCAGGGAGCAGGAGAGCCAGGTAAGGACTGATCCACAGGCCCGAAGAGTGTCACTTTAGTGCATTTGTAGTCTGCCTGTAGGAAGCACTGACCCTCACAATGTGTGTATGCGTTGTATTTAGGTCTTTTTACAGTCCATTCCGCTAGGCTTTCTCCCTTCAATCTATTAAATAGACGATAGCGTTACATCAGTCATCAGAGTATGAAATATAGAACACTTTTCATTTGAGAGGGCGCCTAAACCATACATGGCCCCACCCATTAACTTCATTATGGACATTTTCTTTTCCTTAACATTCTGATAACATAGTCTCTAACTCTGTACCACGGCCCTAATATTTCTTCCACATCATAGGTGGACATACAACTAACTGCACAGGGAGGCAGAAGGGGAAGAGATTCTGGAAGGCTCAGAGGCCTCTTCTAAGAAAATTGGTGAAAACTCTGTTGCTAGAAATAGAGCATAAGGATGGGGAAATCTATCTGCTTCAGGAAATGACTTCTTTGAAAGCATGTTGAGTCATAAAAGGCCCGAGTTTAAATCTTAGCTTTGGCATTTCATAGTTATATGACTATTCCCCACCTCCACGTTTTTAAAAAAAAAAAAATCAGTGTTTCAGCTTTTCATCTATAAATGGGGCCCATACCACTTACTCTGCATGGAGTTGCAAGTATTAGTACTAATTTAAGTACCCAGTACAGTGCATTGCATCTAGCGAGTGCTCAGTAAACATTATTGATCATTCCCAAATCTCTCTTGTTCCATGTTTCCACAACTAACTTCATAAAGCTGATGTCATAATTCTAAGCAGCAGTTATTTGGCACATGTATCCCAGACTAAAGAAAGACAGTGGTTATGCCAGTTCAAACCAGATTCATAGTACCTTAGAACCAATTTCAGATTATTTTATCTTGGATTTGTTACATGCAGTTTTTTCAATATTCTGCCTATGAGAGACTTTCTTTCCACTCATCGACTATGTTTTTCCCTATAAACTGAGAACAAGGAAACTATTTTTTAGGGTCCCACTGGCTTCATAAACGGTTGGCTTTTAACAAATAACATCAGAACATACATTTTTTTACTTTAGTAGAGTATCTTTCTAATGTGATGTGTGATTTCCTTACTAGGCTGCTGCAGAGAAGATGGTACAAGCCCTAATGGAAAGAAATTCAGAATTACAGGCCCTGCGCAGATATCTAGGAGGGAAAGACTCCATGGTGTCCCAAGCACTCATCTCTAACCAACCAGCTGAAGTTACCTCCCTCAGCCCCCATCTTGGAGAGCAGACTGATCAAGTAAGAGCTATAGACTTGTGTATATATTCACGCCGACTGCATTTTCTTTTTAAGGCGTAAGTTTGATCACTTTAATACGGACTTGTGTGAGAACATTCCAAGTCCTCTTTGTGACCATGGTTCCTGCATCTTCCTAAATCCCCCAACTCTTCCAATTTTTAGGGTTCCGTGCATATCCCCTCCAGAGATGATAGCAGTTCCTTGACTGCCAAAGGGGGTACCAGCATACCCAGGTCCTCGTTAGGTGAGTATCACATTCCATTTCATGAAGGAACCTCTGTCTTTCCTCCCTGTAATTCTCTAATAATAGGTTTGGCCAAGACTCTTCCCTTCCTACCTGCACGGAAAAAATAAAAGTGGGTCACCCTGAAAGGACGAAGACATGTCTGTTGTCGGAAGTCCTGCCCTTAACCTCATGTTGAATTGAGAGTATTGCTCTGGGCATGGAATTTGACCCAGAGAAACTGCATCCTGATTCTCCCTTTCAGATAGCTTTGTGGGGATTCCGAAATGCAGGTGGTAGTGTTTCCAGACGGGCACCGTGGGGCCGTGGGGCTGACACCTTCTCCTGGTATCTTTGAAGAAGGCTGAGGATACTTGCTATAACCTGACATCACCTACATTCCAGTGTCGGGAGGGGCAGGCAGTGTACAGGGAGTGATTGGCCAAGCCTGGCTCCATCCAAGAGATGGGTGTAGGCCTTGAACTCCCGAAAAAAGGAGCAAAATTCAAATGGATGCCTGGGATTAGAGTCTCTGCCTTTCACAAAGCAAAATGTTGGGATCTAGGGTAGCTTCAAGGAAGACATTTCCCACTGCGTTCCAGAAGTCGGACTCGACGTGACTGATGAAGTGCTTGGTCAAAGTCCTATGATAAGAAAGGTTGCGGATTTAGAGAGTTAACTTATGATGTTTTAATAATATTAAGAATGCAGAAACTCAGTCCCGATGTTATATTTGTAGGGTATTATGGAATTCCATAGATAAGCCATACAAGCAGTCATTTTTTTAGTAGTAAAACTTTATGCTAGTTGAAGAGTAAAGAATGCTGGATTTGTTTAATTTACTATGTATTCACCGTTTCTTTAAAAAAGTAGTTTTCCCCAATTTTTTATTTTGTAAATTTCAAACCTATGGAAGGTGGCAAAAATAGTACATTAAATATTCCTATACATTTTTATTAAGATTCATTAGTTGTTAACATTTTGCCTCGTTTGCATTATTTCTTTACATGTACACACACACAGATATAGTGTTGTTGTTTTCTTTCTGTGCCATTTAAAATTTACTTGTAGACATCATGACACTTCTTCCCTAAATATTTCATTATGTATTTCTGAGAACAAGGGCATTCTCCTACATAACTACAGTATGATTATCACATAGGAAATTTAACCTTCGTGTAGATATACTATGGTTTATTTAGTTCTCTTTTTATAGGGGTGTAGGTGGCTTGCAGTGTTTTGCTTTTACAAATAATGTTGCAAAGAACAACCTGTACATATGTGTTATTTTTTATTGTTGGAATGTGTCTTCAGAGTCAATTTCTCAGAAATGAGGCAACAGAGATCACATTATGTTCATAATGATTAAAACTAGCACTGTTTTTCATTTTTAGGAGATTTGGACACAGTGGCAGAGCTGGAAAAAGAGCTGAGTAATGCCAAAGAGGAACTTGAACTCATGGCTAAAAAAGAAAGAGAAAGTCGGGTGAGTTTTCTAGTCGAGCCTAATATCTAAATTCCTATTTTTCCTTTCAAAATAGTTTATATTTAAAAGAGTACACTTCTCCAAGTATAATATCTGGGTTCAAATTCAAGGTATGGTTTTTTTTTTTTTCTTTCTGGAGAAAAATATAAATCATGTTACCTACACGTTATCTCTCTGACACATGCTCTTGTTTTTATAAACGGGGACTGTTAAAACTTTTAAGTGCTGAAATAGCAGCTTTCTCTGCCCATTGCTAACTGGAATAAATGATTGTAAACTACCTGTAAATAAACGAAGTGCTATATCACTTCTGCTTAGAATTATGACATTATTTATGAAGTTAGTTGTGGAAACATGGAACCAGAGAGATTTGGGAATGATCAATAATGTTTACTGAGCACTCGCTAGATACAATGCACTGTACTGGGTACTTAAATTAGTACTAATACTTACAACTCCATGCAGAGTAAGTGGTATGGGCCCTATTTATAGATGAAGAAGCTGAAACATTGATTTTTTTTTTAAAACATGGAGATGGGGAATAGTCATATAACTAAGATATGCCAAAGCTAAGATTTAAACTTGGGTCTTTTGTGATTCAACATGCTGTCCAAGAAGTCATTTCCCGGGGCAGATAGATTTCCCCATCCTTATGCTCTATTTCTAGCAATAGAGTTTTCACCAATTTTCTTAGAAGAGGCCTCTGAGCCTTCCAGAATCTCTTCCCCTTCTGCCTCCCTGTGCAGTTAGTTGTATGTCCACCTATGATGTGGAAGAAATATTAGGGCCGTGGTACAGAGTTACCGTGGTACAGAGTTAGAAGACCACTCAGTGTCATGCGTTCCTAGTTTTTAAAGTTTAGCTGACTAGTCAGTGTAGTTCCTCAGTTTCATTCCACCTCTCTGCCAGAGTTAGATCTATAATGTAAAACCTGTGTTCAGATGTGTGGTGAAATCATCTTATCATACCTTTTAATTTCTCTTTTCATACCATGTACGTCCTCACTAACAGACTCATGTCACATGACTAACGCTTTGAGGGTATGAAATTGTGTGGCATTTAAAAAATACCAGTTTTAAAAATCCCCTAGTTTCCCCCCCCCTCCTCCCCCACAGCCTCTTTTTTTTCCTGCTGGTTCTACCCTAGCCGTTAACTGATTATTCATGTCAGATATTTTAGTTTCCGCACGCTGTTCCTGTTTTTCTCATATATACTCAATTGAGAGTAATGTTATGTTTTGGTTGGCCCTGTGCTCAGGATTATAAAATCCTAATGGCACTAAATGAACTCATGTTTTGAATGAATTATATTTAGCTACGTAGCTTACCTTCCTGTGTCCTTAATCAGCGACCAACTTCTCAGTTCAGAGTCATTACATTCCCTCTGATCTTTGGTATTTACCTGAAGCCATGTAGTTTCCCAAACTTTTAAACATTCTTCCTACTGTCTTGAGATAACAGTAGCAGCAGCAGCAGCAGTGATTGTAGCAGTAGCAGTAGCAGCTGTCATTCATTGACTGCCTGCTGTGTGCCAGGCACTTTAAATACATTTTCTCTATTCTCACATAGCCCTGAAAAGCAGATATTGTTCCTATTTTACACTTGAGGAATCTGAAGCTCAGTTTAAATGCCTTGTTGAGGAGATTTTGTCATGATTTAAAACCCATCTGTGTCCGACCGCAGGCCCTCATCGTGCTCCAATAATGTGTCTTCCTCACGTTTTCATTTTTCTTCAGTGGAGCAAATATCTAGATAGAGAATGATAGAGGTCTCTCAGAGGGCCTAATAAATAGCACTGCTTTTTCCATACCCAAGATCTAAACTAACTGAGAAATAAACCAAAGTAATGACAGATAATTTGATACTTTAGAGAAGATATTTCAGGCAGAGGGGAGAGTAGGTGCAAAGGCCCTGAGTCAAGAGAAAGTCTGATATTCCTAAAACAGAAAAAGCCCAGTGTGCCTGGAGAATCGTGAATCAGGAGTAAAATGTAGGTGTTGAAGTTGAAGATGGAGGCAGGAGCCAGGTCACTAGGTTTGTTAAAAGGATTAAATAGATCCAAAGCATTTATTATAGTGTGTGGGACATAGTGAGCACCCAGGAAGTGTTAACAGCTGTGGTTAGTATCGTGCGTGTTAGTGAACTTCGATATAATAGAATACTTGTCATTTTCTGGCGAGGAGAAATAGAAGCTACAACCCTGAAAGTTTAGGGCAGACAGTGCTAGTAGCATTTGTCTAGGACTTCTTCCCTGGTGCTGGTGTGTTCTTCCATCAGGAGGCACGTAATGTTTGGTGATGTCATGTGATGTTAGCAGCCTCTACCCATTAATTCACCAAGGAGTGCAAAAAGCAGATATTCTCTCATTTTTCATCTGTTAGCTGAAATACTCATGTAAAGAAAAACTCATCTCTTCTTGCATCTGCCAGGGGTGACCAACGCCTTAAGGCTCCTAAAAAATTCATTAATTAAACAAACGGGATGTGTTATCGTATTCATTGAACTGGAGGACATCACTAGCCACGCACCAGCACAGCTTCCCACAAGCCATCCTTTGGTGCCATACGGGGTGGTTTATTGTTCCGATCTCGTGCAGCACTGTCCACGTTCTAGGTTTGACTTGCTTATGGCTGCCAGTGATGATATGGTACGGAAAACATTTGCCTCGGGGTTAAATATGAATGTGCGAGGTATTGTTTCCTCTGCCCACTGACTTCAGGGTTTCTTCTGTCCGCAGATGGAGCTTTCTGCTCTCCAGTCCATGGTGGCCATGCAGGAGGAAGAGCTGCAGGTGCAGGCCGCCGACATGGAGTCCCTGACCAGGAGCGTGCAGATTAAAGAAGACCTCATAAAGGTCTTTGAAAACTTTTTAAAGACCGTTGGACATAATCACCGCTCAGAGTACCCATAGGGTGTCTACAAACAGTGTTTGGATGCCCCTAAGTCCCTGGCCAGTGCCCCCTCCTTTGATACACTGTTGGTTTTGAGTCTTTGGATGTTACCTTGTTGTCTTTGACTTGTATCAAAGAGTTGCGAAGATTTCATAAAGACCATGTCATTGCCAGCATCCCCACTTGAAAGTAGAGATTTTTAGGAACACTTTGCTCCTTTGCTGAATGGTATTTTTATTACTATTTTTACCACTATTCTTGTTTTCTGACTTCCAGGACCTGCAAATGCAACTGCTTGATCCTGAAGACATACCAGCCGTGGAACGCCTGACCCAGGAAGTCTTACTTCTTCGGGAGAAAGTTGCTTCAGTAGAATCACAGGGTCAAGAAGCTTCAGGAAACCGAAGACAACAGGTACGTTAATAGACTACAAGCCTGATTTCTACTGTGAAATAAACAATGTGGATCTCAGTTCCCTGGACGGGGTCAGTTGATGGGATTTCAGGGAGAATCTGTGCTCTGAAGTTTCCTGCCTCAGCCAGCGGCAGCCCCAGAGTCTCTGTTCTTACATTTGTGATTTTGAAAGGAAAAGCCGTTCTTTTTGGACACGCACTGTCAGTTATCCCCCACTCTCATCCAGAAGTCACCTCTCTCTCAACTGAATCCTTCTCATACACCTGCATTAACCATGTCCAAACCTCTCCCAGTTTAAAAAAAAAAGAACAAGAAGAAAGAAAAGAAAAGGAAAAACACCTCTGCCTCTGCCCCAAATTCTCATGTGGCGACTACCCCATGTCTAAGCTTTTTTCAGTGCCAGACTTTTCAGTAAGGCCTGCTGGCCTGTACTCCCTGCCGCCACTACCTTCTTTCTCACTGGCTGCCACCATCTCCCTCCGGCCTGGCTGTTAACTCTACCAATTCACATAACCAGATCTCTGCTGCTTTGCTGCTTATCCACTTGATACCTCCTCTTCTTTATGGCACTTACAGCCCACAGTGACACAGTGACGGATGTGACTGATGAATATCTTTCCCCTGACTAGATAGTAAGCTTATCCCCAGAGCAGAGCCTGGCACATAGAAGGGGCTCAATAAATACTTAGTGAATGAATGAAGAATGCTAGTAAGTCCTGTTACGTTTCCCTCTTGCCCGTCCTCTCTTCCTCTTCCACTCCTTTGTCTTAGCCTCTTTCCTGTGCTGGCTTCTTTCTCCTCTTTGTTCTACTTGCTTCCATGTTTGAGTTCTGCCTTACAGAGTTTTTTTTAATAAGATTATACATGTGACATTGATTTGAAAACTAAAATACTATGGAAATCTAAAGTAAGTAATAAGAGTGAGTTTTCTTTAGTCATAGTACATGCTAATACATTCTTTTGGTCTCTTTCTCAGGGGTAACTGACCTCATGTCTCATGTCTCCATATTGCTTTTATGTTTTCCTCAGTTGCTGTTGATGCTAGAAGGACTGGTAGACGAACGGAGTCGGCTCAATGAGGCCTTACAAGCAGAGAGGCAGCTCTATAGCAGTCTGGTGAAGTTCCACGCCCATCCTGAGAGGTAAGAGAGTGACCACTGTTTTTCCTTTAATTCCTCATTAAGTGAAGATGCTTACAATATTGAAGAGGGGAGCAAAAGAAAGCAGGGACAATTATTGGGACTCTCCAGTTTGTCATTTGTTGTGTGGATTGCTCTGAGCCCCAGTGTCTGAATCTTAAGTTAGGAATAGTGCCTATTATTGCAAAGATCCAATGAGAAGACCTGACAGGTGTCTAAAATAATGCCTTGCATTTCACAGGTACTCAGTGTGTGTTCCTTTCCTTTCTCTGCTCCATGTCCTATCGAATAGCATTAAAGAAAATATATTGTGATGGCTGACCTCACCCCAAGATCACTGACAGCCATCATGATGAATACATATTCTTGTACCTCTTGATTTTGGGTCATGTGTGTTATATTGCTCTGATTCATTTTATATTCCCTTCCCTTTTTTTTTTTGTTTTTTCCGTTTTGCTTTCCCTCCTAGCCCCTTTTTCTCTTTCCTAATTTTTATTCTTTTGCTATTCACTTTCTTCTGGTTTATTATTGGGTTAAAATTTTTTCTCTTTCTACTTCAAGAAAATGAAGGCAGGGGAAAGGTACTATAGGATCATTTGATTGTGTTACTTTTTAAAGACTCTCTGGGTCTTTAGTCTTTGCGGACGGATTCCTTTTCAGAGCACTTGTCAAGTTTGGTTAACAAATGTGAGAATAAATATCTTCAACACCAGTCCTACTTGGTTCAGTATTGCTTCAGGTTGCCTTTAGTTTTCCTGGTTTTGGTTTTTTCAGAAACTAATGCTCTTAGTCAAATAATGAAATAACTCTCGGCTAAAGGGACAAGCTTTAAAGAAAGGAGCAGGCCTTGCTACTCTCCCAGCAGTGAACACAAGCACCAGGATATGACTGCATTCATTTATTGTGTCCTGGAGAATAATTACTTTAGAAAGTCTCGTGGCGCAGAATGACACTGATGGCTCTGGAAGCATATGTGGACGCATTATAGTTGATGCCTAATCCATTTTCCTTCCGTGTGGCCTGTTTAATCAGCTCTGAGAGAGACCGAACTCTGCAGGTGGAACTGGAAGGGGCCCAGGTGTTACGCGGTCGGCTGGAAGAAGTTCTCGGAAGAAGCCTGGAGCGCTTAAGCAGGCTGGAGACCCTGGCCGCCATTGGAGGTGGGGAACTGGAAAGGGTGCGAGTTCGTCACAAGCATGCCTTCTGAGCACTGATGGTCAGACTGCAGCCCAGGATGGAAAACCTTGTTTGCACTAACCAGAGAGAGCCTTGGCTGACTTTGGCAGAATTAAACAGTGACTTACTAATGATAAAACTGGTACAACTAGCGTCAACTGCCAAGTGAGACACACTTTAGTCTACCTGTATTTCACGGTACATACGTATCTCTAAGTTGAATGGTAGAGGTTACAAACTACATTTGCACATTTTAAATCATTCCATTTTAGTTTTTCCACCCGTTTTCATTCTTTTCCCTAGCTCTTCCTTCTGATTCCCCCATTCCTTCTGTGGGCCAATAAAGTTTATTCTTCCCCCCCTTTCACAATCCACTTCATCATGTCGTAAATGCATGCGTGTGTATTATTTTTGCCATTCAGTCAACTCCTGCTCTTTGAGGGAGAACAATTTTTTACTCAAATAAAAGTTTCAAGATGAGAGAGAGAGAAAGTCTAGAAAAATAACTCTGCAAAAGTGGTATAATCCTTATCAGAAGGCAATCGAAACCAAGTCTTCCAGCAGTAGACTGCATGTCAAGTTAAAGATGGGAGGCAAGGACTCTTAAAGCATTTATAGTAAACCGTCACCTGTAACATTATTTCAGAGTTGATGTTTGGATGACAGTGAAATTAGATTTGGTGCAGACTAAATTCCATTAAAAATTTTTTCTTTAAATGCAGGGTATGTTATTTAGTCAGAACATGACTTTACGAAAGCTGCTAGGTCATCCAGAATCAGAATCCTCTATGTAAAAAGAGATAATTTCAAATGAATGTCCCCCTTTAAATTTCGTACTTCACCAAGTAAGTTATTATAGCCAGAGGAGTATACCGCTTGTATGTTTTCATTTGGTCATGGCACTAGATGGAGTCCTATATATTTCACTTCTTAGTGCTTATACATTTCTCCATATTAAAGTAAATAATAGGCTTCAGGTTTGGAAGTGTTGGAATAGTTTAGAAAGAAATGTCGCAGATCTGTGTTCATAGGTTTTGGTCATTGTCTCAATGCTTTCTTAGGGCAACATGACAGGTGTAAGGAGAGGGACCCCGGAGATTGTATTTCTGGTGTCTTCAAGGTCAAGAGTATAAAAAAGAACCAAGATTATTTTGGAGCTTTGTGGATTCAGCACCATGAGGTTTCTTATTTTGTTGGATATAAGTTTCTTAGATTAGAAGCTGAGATTTCAGTTTTTAAACCTGGAATTTGATGCGTAGAAATTGAGGCTTTCTAGTACCATAAATGGGACTGGATTCCATTGCTAACAGTGGAGCACAGTGACATTTCTGTCTGCCCTCCATTTTTTTTACATGACACTTTTATTTCTTTCATGTTCATGTGTTGACATGGCTTGCCTTACATTCTAAATGCCATCCAAGTTTCTGTAACCTTAGCCATGCCTGTAACAGAACATCAGTCGAACTAACGTGGACAGGGAAGAAAATATTCTGGAGAAACACACTAGAATTTTCTGATTAAGTATTTTGCAAAAGATTGATAGCCATCAGCTTTTCTCTTAATGGAAATGCTTTCCAGTTTTGATGGCTTGGTGGTGGGGAGAGGAGTTATTGAAGAAAGGAGATAGGAAGAATAAGCAAAACCATCCACTTTTCTTAGTCGTCTAATCTTGAGAGACCCTTTCTTGCACAGAACTTTTTGTAACTTTGTAGAAGTAAGGAGGGGGGTAATCAAGTTATATGTCAACCCACCAAAGACTAGTCTGTCATGTCATTTCAAGGCATTTATGAAGCGTCTTCCCTTCATTTTACTAATAGACCAAGGAAGCTTTCTAAGTCTCCTGAGATTCACCCTCGGTGATTCTTGGGTCTAATGGTTCACAGTGATTACAGAAATTTATGTTAATTACCACTCCTACTTCTATCAACCTTGAACGACAGTAGGAATTTCCCTTGGTATCTTGAACTGTTGCTAAGTGTTAGAAATATTAAGGTAGTTGGATGAATAATGAGAAACACAACTTCCTATCGAGAAATTATCGAAACAGATTAGGGAACAAAATGTGAGTTAATTCTGATCCTGATTTGGATCCCGAAAAGACAGACTAACTTGTTCTCTATTTACTTGTCTTCGGAAAACATTTTAGAAAACTTAGTGATTTAGCAGCAAAGGATAAGTTAAGAGTTTGATCTTGATACCGTGGATATGACTAAAATCCGGTTCTAACGTTCTGGTCTTGATAGCTGAATGAGGCTAGCCAACTGTGCTACTTGGAGGGAGCTTGATGGTCTCACAATTTTCTGTGATAATTTGACATCTTATTAGAACACAATTCTGATGAATTTTGTTCTGATGCTGTAATTGACCACATCGTTTATATAATCATATTTAGCATGATATAGTAGAATTCCATTCTCTCTTCAGGAATCCAGACCCTTTCTTTTACGGCATTAGTCTACCTCTGTCAGGCATTTTTCAGCATTACTATAATTTTAGATAAAGCATTGTGTGCTTTACTTGTAGGATCTTATACCTGAATAAAAAATCGGGAAAGAAAATGAATTAAATTCTCACCATGCTAAATTGGAAGCCTAGAAGTTAAGTTGAGAAAAATCCCTGTTAATAGACCCACATTTCCTTTTTGCGTAATAGCAAATGTGCAAAGTAATGGTTGTAAGAAGTCAGGATAGGTTAAGTCTATAGCTTTTAGAATTATAGAGTTGGACAAAACCTCCAAGAGGATTTATTTATTGAATAAAATGGAAGTCCTTTTAATAGAGATCTCCCCTAAAATGTTTACTGTTGCAGTTTTTTTTTTCTCTTTACTATTTATTTTTAATGTTGAATAGTATTTCATTCTATGGATATAGCACATGTACTTTTTTTTTTTTTTAGTCTCAGGTGTACAAAACAATGTAATAGTTAGACATTTACACCCCTCACAAAGTGATAACCCCTCTCCTCCAATCTGCTACCCCTCTGACATCATATATAGCTGTTACAATTCTATTGACTCTATTCCCTATGTTATGCTCCGCATCCCGTGACTATATATATATTAAATTATAGTTGACATTCAATATTATTCAGCTTCAGCTTCAGCTCAGGTGTACAGTGCAGTGGTCAGGCATCTACACCGTCCGTGAAGTGGTCTCCCTAATAAGACAAGCGCCCAGCTGACACCTACAACATCTTTATAGTTATTGATTACATTCCCCAAACTGTTTTTCACCCCCCCCCGTGGCAATATAGTGGCTACCAATTTGTGCTTTCAAATCCTCTCACCTTCGCCCTCATCCCCACCCCGCTCTATTGCCGTTTTAAACTGTATTATTGAAGTCTGATGATTGTTAGTGCCTAGTATAAATCAACATTTTTCTGGTGTTTTCTTTTTAGCTGCTTAGCCAAGTTATAACGTGTTTGAAACGGCATGATTGGGCTCTTCTAATATTGTCAAACTTTTGGTTCGGTGGGGTGTACTGTTGTCCTTACCCATCCCGCCCTTCTCCCGCCCACTTCTAGTTCAGTTGTGGACAGCAGCAGTATTTTGGGTACCTCTACTTCCTTACTCATATTTTTAAAATATTTGTCAATGCCATTTATTATAGTAAGAGATCTATTAAAGATCAAGAAAATCTTGACCTGTATCGGATATTAGATCCTAGGCCTCAAGTTGTTTACTTAGGAGGCTCTTTAGTATATTCTACTTGCCCAGTTTATATGTAGATGGTCTCTGTGGCAGATGAGTATACAAGACCTATCACATTTATACTTATTTATGCTTCTAATTCAGTATCTGGTCCTGAGAAATTTCACTTACAGCTTCAAAATAGTTCAAGAAAATTGATTTTTCTCTCTGTTTCAGTCTTCCAATTGGACCTAGAGTCCTCTGAAAGGAGGAGCAGCTCAGATTACCGTAAAAGCTGTCCCTTTCTTTGGGGAATAAAGGTTGACCTACCTAAAGTCATTTCCCTTTAGACCGTAAGCTTTAGAAGGAACAGTATACTTGAATACCTTTGCTTTCCTTGAGCTAGTACTAAGAAACGCCGGTTCCTGTTGTTAGGATAAAGTCAGTGTTTTCTGATTTCGTGGTTTTTATCTGAAAAAGTCACAGAATCTTCACATTTGACGTCCCTGAAAAACTCAAGTTCCCTCTTCAGCTAGGCCTCAGTAGTAATTGTACAGGTCTGCAGCCAGTTTCCTGCAGGGAAATGTGATAAACTTCCTGTAAAGCTAGGAAGAAATACTAATAAGCTACACACGGTCCATTTTCCATCTAGACTTGTAGAAGTTGTACTTAAGGCAGAATAAATGAAATTAGCTTTTTTTTTTTCAGATACTAACATTCTGTGCAGTATAAGCCTGTATTTTCTCTCATTTCTCTTTGGGTTAAAGCTCAAAGGGCTTTTCTTCTCCCTTTGGTAGTATAGAAATATTTGTACTGTAGAAAGAATAGCTAGGAGTAGGCAGCTTATCTAAGGCAACCCAATAATAAAACACAGAAGGAATGAATAAATTGGACAATAAATCAGAATGATCTCTGGCGGGTAATAGCGTCTGAGTCTTAACACATTTTGGAATTTGATTGAAGCCACCCTCTCACTAGACATTTGGAGCAATAACTTTGTTAAACCGCTTTCTTAGGATCACCAGACAAGCATGTTGCTAGTAAGTAGTCTGAGTATTGACAGAAGGTAAGTCCTCAACTTCTTTCTATATAATCACATGGGCCAGGGTGAGTTTCCCAAGTAAACAACTAGGGTTGTAACTAGCTTCCAACAAAGGACAGGAAGCGGAGGGGAAGCAAAACCATAGAGCTGGCCAAGACTAATTTTACCAGATTGCAAATAAGAATAATTAAACTTATAAAGTGATCTACTAATTCTTTTTTCATTACTTTCCCTTTTTGTTCAAAGTCGATTTCCAGAAATAATCTTTATCATACTGTTTTTCTCTTGCTAAGGCTGGATGGAAGGATGAAATAGAAAGTTCAGCAACATCAGAAAACATTAGATCTAAAATAATCTGGAGCGTAGGGGTGTTAAGTACATAAACCAAATCAGTTTCCTTGTTCCCTTCAAGGAGCTCATAATTGTCTAGCAAATGCATGTAGCTTTGCTCTTAGTATATAACATGAGTATTCAGTGCTGCTTTTGGCAGGTATCAAAATTATTACTCAAAAAGACCAACCCCAATCTGTAAGCTTTGGAGGCATGTGTATATACAAGTACATTTTACAAATCATGAATTTCTATTTCCGTGAAGTAGTATCAGTTTGATAGTAAAAGCAGCTTAACTTTTGTCACTTAAATTTTTGATCCTAGGGCTGTAAAAAAACAAACCTAAAGTGATTCATAACAATTTAAACAAAAGAGGAAGTGATGATGTTAAATGATCCAGTAACTTGGCATTAGATTATTTTCAGGACTATTTCCCCATCAAAATAATTGTATGTTTTCCTCTGGAAGGTCCTTTTTCTTCGTGGCACTGTGCTGTGTTAAACTGTGGTAACATTTGTGCTGAAATGGACAGTGTACTTTTTGACATATATAAGTGTTAGAATTTCAGCTACTTTAGTTGAGACAAAAAATTGTTTCTGATCCAATAAAAGTATCACAGGCTAAAAGAAACTATTTGGTTTTATTCTTAAAAGATTTTTGAGAAAAGAAGTAGAGAAAGCTCGTATCTTTTTTTTTCCTTATAGGAGAATCAGTCTATTGATCATTGTACTAAAATTCCCAGAGTAAGGCTCTGGAATGAATAAATGCCTTTGTATTATTTAAGTAAAAGAAGGAAGAGGAAGAAACCTCAATTTTTCTGCTCTCCAGGGAGTGAGACTAAAGAAACAGCACTATACTTCCCACAGAAACGCGAAATGGAGTCCTTTACCTTAAAAACCCTTTCTTGCTCTCTCCTTGCTGAAGGAGAGAAGTCAGGGTGAAGATTTGAGGAGCCAACTGTTACGGAGCCAATTGCTGTCCTTGTAAAATGTTCCCTGAAAGGCTTCCTACATTCTTTGAGGGGGGGGGAAAAAGACCATGAACATGAAGAATTCCTTGACATTACAGAGTTTTAAGTCACTGAAAACAGTTACTTTCTGAATAAAGAACAAGCTGGAAGGCTACATAAGAGATGTGGCGTTTTAAAGACAAAGTTACACCATAAAAATGGCTTGACCACAGACAACAGTTTTCTAGCTACTTCTGTTGTGAGATCAGAATCTGTCTAGTTACAGAATTTTATTTCTCAGCAGAGGTTATGCAGGATTATGTGAAATCTTAATAGCTTTCTTACGGCCCAGAAGGGAATGGATGCCGGTGGAACTGCAGAGTGATAGGGGATCGTCTTTCTTGGATTCTCTCATCCAGCATCATAATATTGAAGTCCACAGTAATTGCTTCACGCCGTGAACATGTGGGAGTGCCCGTAATGAGCTCATGGCACAATGCCTAAAAGGGAAAGTGAGACGGGCCCAGAGGCTCTGGCACAAGAGCCAGGCACTGAGGGAAAGCACAGTCAGGCGTGGCACCGCAAACTTGGTCATGCCGTAAAGTTTTAGCTCGTCGAATCTTTCAAAATTGTTTGAATGTGACTCCTGCTAATGTTCTGAGCAACTGGAAAACATTACTCCATTTCTGTTGGTCCCATATAAATGGCTTAAAGGGCAAACAAGAATGACGAGGAAGTGCAATTTGGGGAAAATGATCCTGTCGCAACCCAGTTTGGGCTCGTTACTGAAAACTTAAAATAACGCTTCACGACTTGCCCTGTAAAGCATGTTTGTGCACCATGGAGTTTTACGGTAGTTAACATTGAATGATGATGAATCCTGTGTGTAAAGCACCTCTTCAAACGAGTTTGTCCTACTTTACATGTGACTTTGTGTTCTTTAAACTGTCCTGTGAAGCAGGGAAAACAAAGTATTATTTCCAACCTCCTGTTGAGGGAAACAGATATTCAGAAGTGGAGAAGTGCAGACAGACGCGGTCAAGGTCATCCAGTTACTCACACTAGGTGTGAAATTATATACTCTGCTGATTATATGTAGGTTCCATGGCTGCCTTTTTCAGCCTTCAACTTGTCAGCCCATAGGGCACTTCATTTTACCACCAATAATAAAGCTGCAGTATTATTTAAGGGCATTATTTATTGAGAACAAACTATATGCCGAGCGCTGTTCTAAGCACTGCAAAAGCAGCAAACCCTTTCAAGTTCACAACTGTATGGACTAGATAGCTCTATTAACCCTAATTAATAAGTGAGGGAATGGAATTACGGAAAGGTTGTGGCTTGCCTAAAGCCACATAGCTAATGACAGAAGCAGAAATCTAACCTACACAGTCTGTGTCCAGAGGCCCTGTTAATAATTACACCATCCTCGATTTATTAAATGCCACAAAAGTGAACTTTTGCCTCAATGATAACAATATATTTGCATAACGCTTAAATTGTCACCCAAGGATTTTATAGTATTTTAGAGGCTTATTTCATAGTCAGATAGCTTGTAGGAAATAATGTTCTAAGTCTAAAAGAGGAAAGTTTTAGTACTACCTTTATTATATGTGGTTCAGAGCCTAGAATCTTGAGAGAACCACAACTTGAGAACTACCATTGATGCCTCAAATAAAAGTTTTTAATACAATTTCTAGTCTAGTGCATAAATGTTAACTTTGGAGATAAAACCTAGAGAAGCAAATTAAATTTGAATGAACAGATTCTTAGCTTTCAGAGATTTTAAAGGTGGCAGACCACTTTATTTCACATTTATCAAAAATCAATATATAGGATCTTTAATTTAAATTAGAAATTTAAAGTATTCCAAATTAGTTCTGAAGATAGTGTTTTGTTGCCTTGTAAAAGCTTCGAAAGGGGCCCAAAAGAGAAGTTCTTTTATTGTCATTTATAAAAAACAAGAAATGGTAACAACAAAGAGGGATATCTAGTGTAACTTATACATAGGACCTTGTGTGGGATAACTTAATTCATTGCAGTATTTTCTATGAAGTTTTTTAAAACTTTATTCCACCCTACAAACACACAAAAGCTCTCAGCATTTTGATTCAAATTGGATAAAGGCTGAGCAACCCTTAAAGCTGGCCGGAATGAAGTGCAGCAGACTATAAACTAGCTAAAATAAGTAAATAAATAAACAAACAAACAAATAAATAAATAAGGAGAGCAAAACCCCGTGTGGTGGAGTGTTGGGATGAAATGGGCATTCTTGCTTTGTTTCCATTTCACTCCTGATGAAGTTAATAGCATGGTACCAAGTGAGTTAAGGAGAGCACTATCTAGAAATGCAGATAGGGCCTCAGAAAGGCCATGAAGGTAAATGGAGGGCAGAAAGTTAGACCAAAGCCTCCCAGACCAGGGACAGTCACCCATTCTAATTCCCACTCGCCTTACTCCTGGAATCACGGGACTGTAGGCCCAGTGTAGCTACACAACCCACCAAGAATGGCGTGGGGGTGACGATACTGACCTCACAGAGCTGAGCTTGTTGCAGCTTCTCTAGCCCAACGCTCAGGGGGAAACAATGGGAAAAGTATGTTTTCTTCATCTGTCACTGAGCGGGGCAATTCATTTTCTTGGCAGGAAAAAAAAAGGATTCTGATCTGTACTGTTGTATAGGGAAAAGATTTTTGAAAGTAGGCATAGCATGATACGGACACCCTCCACTGAATTAGCATCCTGGGCTCGGTGAGTTTCCAAAGCAACCAAAGCTTAGGGAGAGTGTTCATTCACCTCTCCCCAAGCAGCGTCCTGAATGACATGGTTCTGGGGCTGGTTTAGGAGAGCAAGTATTAGAAATCCAGACCGGGCTCTGTCTGCCAAGCGTCTGTGAAGATGCTGAGTGGTAGGGGTGCCACCTCGTGAGTAGGGCTTTATTGAACGGGGTACAGCTGCCTTGGTCCAAAGCGAACACAGCCCTGACCGTGAAGCCCAGGCAGTGAGTCGTAAGATTCAGCTGTTAGGACAACGTGCTTACAATCTTTCAATACTTCAATGAGATTGACCTGAGCAGTTGAAAATACTCTGGCATGAACTTGCAGCTGCTGAGAGAGGGAATGTCGGTGTGCCCTGCCCCCATTCGCCTTACCTACAGATAGCAGTGAATGTTCGTTATCCACGCAGGGCCTTTCACCTGTGGGTGTCTGAACTCTGGTGTGGGTCTTCAGTCTTGGGGGAAGAAAGGTCAAGAGCTGATAGGTCACCAGAAGGAACAATGAGTTGCCTCTTCAAGTCCAGAGACTTGACTTCTTGGCACAGCTCTTGTCAGGACTAGTTGTGTAACTTTGCACAAGCGACCTCATCTCTTTGAGGCGCGGTGGTCAGAAGAGAAGTTTTCACAGGGGCAGGACTAGATCTCGTGGTTCTCTAACTTGGGCAGGTTCTGTAAGGCCCAGGGAGTGTCATCGTAGCTTTTCTTCAGCATTCAAATGCATTGACCATTATAAATTCCTACACTTTCAGAAGAAATCTGTAAGGTGGGCCACAGATCTTAATCTAAAATTGGATACGCAGTGTTTTATTCTGACAGATATGGAGAGGAAGAAATGTCCTAGGTTTGTGCTGTCCAATATGGTAGCCCCTAGCTACATGTGGCTATTTGAATTTGAATTTAAATTAAATGAAATAGAAATCTCAGTGCCTCAGTCACACCAGCTACTTTTCAAGGCCCAGTAGGCACAGGTAACGAGTGTCTAGTGCATTGGGCAGCGCAGGACTAGAATTTCAGAAAGTCTATTGGTCAGCACTGCTCTAGACTGTTGCTCAGACCACAGACTAGATGTTTGTGCCCCAGGGTGACCATGTCCATCTTTGGGGAATAAAAGAATGGATTAAATCCCATTTGGACAAGGCAGCACAAGAAACCCTTCAGGCAAAGGATGTTGGAATTGAACAAAAGTCTGAGCGAGAAGGGGAAGAGGAGAGGTTAGAGGAAGGATTAAAGAAACACCTACATTATTCTGTGCTTTGGGTCTTGACTAGACCTGAGATTTTGTAGGACACAGGGCCCCCTAGAGGAGAGTTCCTCAGAGAGATTGTCACGCCATGCACAGCTGATCCCAACAATGGGAAAGTATAAGAGGAGCTGGGGTGCCCTAATCCCCAGGAAATCAGGGGCCCTCTCAGCACTCAGTGCTGGGGAAAAGGTTAGTCATGTTACAGAAGAGAAAGTTATCACATAACCAGTCAGTGGCAAGAGAATAATTCAGGCTTCCTGGAAATAGGTGGGAGGGGTAGCCACTCAGCCACTTGGCTCCTGCGGTACAGGTCTGTGCAGTCAAGACCAGCTTATGTGTTGAGGCTTTAGTCTAGTGTTAGGAAGAAAGTAAGTGATACAGTGAGAAGGCTTTTCTACAGATTTGGCACATTGGTTCTGCCTTCTCTGTCCGCCCTCCTGGCTAGGGGGCCATGCATATGGGGAAGGGAAGAAATCAGAGGCGGATGGCAAAGAGTGTAATGTTAGCTGCTGTCTGGAAGCCATCTGTGAAGGGAGTCACCTTTCTCTTCTGGACTTACTTCCAGGTACACCTGCAGGGGATGACACAGAAGATGCGAGCACCGAATTCACGGACAGCATTGAGGAGGAGGCTGCACTCAACAGCCACCAGCAAGTAAGTCCGAGCCAGGCGCTGGGCTCCCAGGGTGGAAGGCTCACAGGCCCTTGAGGTCTGCAGGTCTCCCGAAGCCTTGTGGACCTAGAGTGAGAAGCTCTCTTGTTACGCAAACCACTTCTCAGTCTTCTTCCTGCCCTCCCTCAGCTTCCCCACCACCTTGCCAGCCTCTACCCTTTCTCCATTTTTCACTCCACTCCACCCTTTTGTTTTTCTTCCCTCTGTCTCTCACTCCTGCTCCCTGCCCCGTCCTCCCCACCTTTGCCCCTATGTCCCGTCTATAGCTATAGCTTCAGGAGAATTTTTACTTACCACAAGACCATGGACACTTACACTCTTGGGCTTTTGTAACTGAAACCCACCACCGAAGACAGGGAGTCCTCAGAGGGCTGCTTGGGGAGGTGGCAGGACCTATGAGCTGCTTCCGGAGAGTGCTCTCTAAGAAACTCCAAGAGGATCAGAATGCTGCCAAAGCAGGGATCATTCTCGGTGCAGCCTCATTATACAAAAGAGAGCTTTGTTGGGCAACCTGACACACCCGCCAGGTCTTAACACGGTAGTGACCAGCAGATGACACTTCAAGAACAAGCCCCTGTCAAACCTCAGAACTCGGTTCCCGAGGCCGAAACACTGTTCCCACCAACCATCACTGAAGGTATAACCAGCATGTTCTCAAGCCCAAGCGCGGCATGGCCGGGACCTCAGAGATTACGTCACCAGTAGTGACCCCATAGCTCTCACCGAAAGTCCTGTGTGTCTCCACGTGGCCCGGTGACATTTAACCATCGCATCTCCCAGATGGACCATGCCTACGACTGAATTGTTAAAGAGGAAGTGGATTGTGGGTGTCTGCCCTTCCACAGAAGCAACTGGGCTTTTGCAGTGATTGCTTCCTTGGGGCTATTAGGAAAACTGTAGGGGAAATAAGGCTTTCTGGGTCTGCCTCTACATCTTCTGCACGAGAAGAAGAGGAAACATCTAGTAAACCCACAAGAAGAGCCCAAGTGACAGTCCCCAAATCTCACAGGGTTTGGCACAGTCTTCGGCTCTTGAGGACATGAGCAGTTGTCTAGAATCCCTCACGTCCTCAACACAGATCCTTTACCTTCCATCAAGACCCCCTTTTTATCTCACTAGCCATACTTGACCCTCACTTCTCCCTTGAGTTTCTGCATGAACTCCACCTCTCCTTTTGCTTGAACAGCGTCTTCTGAGTCCTCCTAACCGATGCTTATAACTTTCATTATGTACAACACAGCCCTTTTGTACAGGTCCCTCTGCCTCTCACTTCCTGGTTTCCTTGAGGATCGTGGGTGAGCAAGATGGGTCTACAGGATGACCAAATGTCCGCCCTTAGAGCTAGATCGGGATGTCCACAGGTCACTTGGTTATTGCTATTGTGGGACAGGAGTAGCTTCAGAATATATGACGAGAGCTGGATTCTGATTGACATGATCTAAACTCTCCTAATAGTGTAATTCTTTCACCCTAGTTCTCAGTTGAAGGGAAACTGGTTAGTAAAGTCATTTATTCCTCAACCTTCTTTCCTATAGCCTAGCGTGGAGAAAACGACCAGAGCACATTTTGAGAAGGTCAGTTCAGCCCTGGAATAAACCTGGACATTGGGGCATTTGTATTTCCCTTGCAATGTCTGCCCTATCACTTGACATAGGAGATAATGAATTATGGGTTAAGAAAGTCTTTTGATGAGGGCTTGACCCATGATATACAACTACATACTGATTGGATGAAGACTATCTTGGGTAGGAACCATTTGGCTTTCTGTCACCTTTCCCTGAAAACCAAATCTTCAGTTTTGGGTAAGTTAATGTGAAATCATTGTAAATTTACTCTAACTTTTCTGGAGCTTGAGGGTATCACTTTTCTGCTAACAATTAAATAAAGCTTGTTTTGCCATAACTATATTGTGTCCAGATTCTCAAAAATGTGTTTGCTTGTTTCCAGGGAAATGGTCCCTTAAGAGTAGGCTCTGAGTTTCCCCTAGTTGTGTCCTTAGCAAGTTGCCTTTGTTCTTAACACAAAGTTCCCTTCCTACCTCAAGCATACGCACCCATCCTCTAACAAACACACCCCGACAACTATATGTTCCTTCCAAGGCAAGAACCACCTTTTGGCCACAGCAAATGGCTTCATCCTTATTTTTGAACTCACCTTAGGAAGTCACAGGTCTGGCCATGATGGTGATTTCCCCCAGGTATCTCCCACAACATTCTATTCTCAATCCCATGTAAGATCTATAATAAATACCTGGGAAATTCCTGTGAAAGAACTAGACTAATCATTCATTGCTTTTCTTCATTTGAACTTTTGCAATGGAGAAAAGTTAATCAAGAATCAAGATTCAAACCAATAAAGGAGAGAAAAGTCAGTAAACTTGGAGTGATGAACTTGAGAAAAGATCATTTTTAATGCCCTCATTCTGCCTGAGAACTGACTTACATTGTGAAAGATGTGAAGCAGTAGGTTAAAAAACAAAACAACTTTATTTAAACAAGAGCTCAGATCTGCATATAGACCTCTGTGGGACAAATGGAAACTGGGCACACAAAAAAGTTGAATTATCCCATGGAAGCAATTAGAACAGATGGATTAGGAAATGTGAAAAAAAAAAAAAAAGGAAAAAATAACCTATTGAGACGTAACTAACCACTGACCTAAACAATTTATACCACACATACTGGAAGCCCTGGGGTTTTATTTGGGGGAGGAAGGGAAAGGGGAAAGAAATATTTAGCTTTCCTTAGATGATAAAGAAAAACAAGGCCAGATCCTGAGTCACTTTTTACGCATTTACATTTAAATTTGAAAGACAAGTTAGCCAAAGTAAGCTACCTTTGACATGGAAATATGAAAACCCAAATTAGCCTGGGAACAAATCAGATCTCTGTTTTCTCATTTTAAAGTGGGAAATTAGACCAGATGGACCTATGGTCTTTTCCAATGTTAATATTCCATGAGTCTTATTTCTTTTCTTTCTAAAGAAAATAGATATATTTAAATCACTAGAAAAAGATAACATCCATCCAGAAGGCACTTTAAAAATAGGCGGGTATCATTAAAGTTAGACATTATTTTTAAGCAGAAAGAACTCTTAAGATTTAGAAAAGAACACGTGCCCATATTCAAAGCTGATGGCAATGTTTAGTTAAGTTAGTTGCAAACGAATTATATAGAAAGATAACCTCACACAGTTTAAATGAGGGGTGACATCATAAACTTTCAAAAGTGGTTTTATACAGTCCGCCTTCCTTTATTTTGTCCCAGATGCTTTCTGGCACTTTCAGGGATGACCACCAGTCAAAGCCTGGCAGCAGAGCCATAGAGACAGGCATCCCAGAGCCTGCCAGATCTCAGGCTCACAACCCCAGGTGGGATTGGATGCTTAGGAAGTGAGTAACTGTGAGTGCACACGTCTTCTTTGACGTGGGGTTGCTTCTCTTTGCAACCTCAACTGCTGTGCTGCTACACGCACTGCACACACATGCAATGAATCAACTTCAGCACATACCTGTAGTCTAGATTTTACTGTGCTCTGTTACAAGGTCAAAAACAAAGGTCAGTGGCTTCGTGCCAAGCCAAGACTCTATCCATTTAGACCCTGTTCTGTTCAACGTATTTGTGACCTGGATGAAGGAATAAAGCATATAATGTAATGAATTCTGCAAATTGTCCCTAATCAAGTGGCCACTACGTCATTTATGGAGAGGCGCATAAATATTTTTATTTTGATCCCTGGGATATGATTCTGTAGAGCCAGAATGAATTTATAAGTGACAAGTGCAAGGCTCAATATTTATAGAAATAAAAGACGACACACAACATGACCCAGAAATAGCTATGGGGAGAGGTGGGAAATTGGGAGGTCGAAACTGACCTGAAGTTCAGTAAAACCCCAAAATGCTACCCCTGAAGAAAAAGAAGCCAACATGACATTGGGATATAAGGTTAATATCAGTCAGACAAATCCTTGTACTAAAGTAATTATCCACTGAGTCAATGATCACACTCCGTTTTTTGGTTTCTACGCTTTTAAAAGCATGGAGACAACTGGAGAGGAGCCCAAGACAAACAAAAAGAAAGTCTACAAGTTGAAAATTCTCATTTGAGCAAAAACTGTACGATCTGCTTTAGTTCAACCACTGAGTAACTTCAAGAGTATCCTCAAAGAAAAAAGGTGTCGGGAAATTGTTTCTGCCTTGTTTTCTTCTCACATGCTTGGATTTGTCGAGTTTGGCTGGCAGCATCAACACAAGGGCCGTTCACCAACAAGTGCAACTGGCTGCGAGACAGGTGGCCTCCCCTGAATTTCTCAGTAATTGTAGGGGTGTGATTCTCCTCCCGCAATGAAATTGAGCTTGCTCTGTCTTACCTGCAGTTCTGCTCACATTCTGATTCTCTCTCTGTGACTCCTGAGCGCTCTGTGTCCTCCCTCTCACTCATCCCTTTTGGAGTCTGAGTGAAGGCACAGCCTTAGGCTTTGAGCGCTGGTTTCTCCCGCCAGGATCTTCGAAATCAAGGACTCAAGTGTTTCGGAGCTGCCGAAGCTTCTTGACTTGTGAGAAGATTGAAAAGAATCACAGCGTTCACATTCTTCAGTTTAAACCTCATTTGTTTGCTTTGGTCATTTGTTTGCTTTGGTTTTCGATGTATTATGTGCTTGTGTTTTTTTTCTCACCCACCTCTGGAATCTCCTCTTCCTGCCCAGAGCAACAATTCTCCCTGCTCCCTTTGTGTGTCCCCCCCACCCCCCCACCCAAACCTGTCTCCAGGGCCCTTATGTCTGAGGAAGCCCTTGGAGGGAGTTCATTTTGGGTTTGCCCTTTTTCATTCTCGTTAAAGGTGGCCTTTACGATCTGAGGTGCTTCTTGGATCCTCTTGAATGACCTAACTTTAAACCGTGATTTTCTTTCAGCTCATCAAGGTGGCTTTGGAGAAAAGTCTGGCAGCTGTGGAGACCCAGAATGTGTCTCTTCCTCCTCCTTCCCCGACAGGAGGGGAAAATAACAGGGGTCTTCAGGAGGAAATGCTCCACCTGAGAGCTGAGATCTACCAGCACTTAGAGGAGAAGAGGAAAGCTCAGGGGGAACTGAAAGAGCTAAAGGCTCAACTGGAGGAAGCAGGCTTCTCCTCTGTGGCCCACATCAGGTAGGACATGCCCCGCCAGAGAAAGGGAGCCTGCAACTAAGAGGCCAGCGTAGCCCAGGGACTCCCCTGGCTGCTGCCAAGACGTCGGTGCTGCCGTGGGACTTCTGGGTCCACATTCCAGCCTCCATGCATTTATGGCTGTGCGAATTTATCAGACAAAAGTGAACAATATTGCAGACTGGTGACTATCGATAATTACCCTTCCGACTACAGGTAACCCCCATATAACATAGTTTTAGGTTCCTAAAAAATGCTATTTTATGCGAATCCGTGTTATACAGAAACAAAGAACTAGTACAAAAAAGGGGTTAGTTTCCAAAGATTAAAAAATCATACTATTATATTTTTATAATTAAGATAAATATCTTTACTAAAGCAATTTTCACCAAAAGTATAACATATTAATATGTATTAAATAATGTTTTCTTCGTCATCACTATCAAGCATCATTAACCGAGGGCGTTTTCTTTTTGACAAGATATCTTCATCCTCCGAACTTCATACTCCATGAACAAAATGGATTTAAAATTCTAATAAATTTTAAACTTCTGCAGTCAAATCTGATACGACATCCATGCTTGAGTGAAACATTTCGAATGAGATCTTTTTGGTTCTTAAAAGCTCTTATTACGTTCTGTGTTATTTGGGGATTTCTCTAATTTTGAATGAGATATTTTTTGCTCTTGAAAGCTCTTATTATGTTCCGTGTTGTTCGGGGATTTCTCTAACCCTCAAACCATGTTAGAGCGAAACCGTGTTATAGAAGTGCTGTGTTATATGGAGGTTAACTGTCCTCAAACAAATCTGGTCTTAATTCAATATACTAATGCTCACAATTAGCCATCCGTAGGACAGTCGTTAAAGGTGGCCTCTTTAAAAGTGGAAATCTCCTAGTTGTATGACTGGTATTGTTTTTTTGAATTGACAAGAACATATAATGAATCTCCTGGTAGCCAAGGTGCCCCACTGCTGTAGGCAGAACCAGAACATTCCCTGAGGGAGAAGGATCTATCCAGAGGCCCCCTCCATCTCCACTCAGCTCCCTCTTGGAAGCAGGAGTCCTTGAATCGTGGAATAGCAATCTTATTAATCTCTGCTATTTTATGAATTTTGCAAAAGTGGCATAGAGCGGATTCCCTGGCTAGACTAACCATTCTGTCTTTAATGGCTTTTTTTTAATAGCTAAATAAATTTTTAATATTTCTAATTGCAGATGTACAAATGCAATGGTTTTGTTGTTGTTTTTAAGATGCTTGGGGAACATGCTGATGATGTAGGGCTGAATCATTTATTCATTCATCCCTGGAGGCCATCGTCACCACGGTCTGGTGTGGTCTGTTGTGTATACAGCTGTACAGACATACAACTGCTAATTCATTCTCTGCTGTTTCCTGGCCTATTATGTGCCACTTAAGCATCCCTGAATCATCGATGATATTAGCACTAGAGAGGACTTTGCCTTCCAGCCTAATGTCCTTGGTTCGTAGTCGAGGAAACTCTGGCCTAAAAAGTTCTAGTAACTTGGGCCAGGTTGCATACTTGTCCATGGCTTATACCCTCTGGCTCCCAATTTTTAAAATCTAAGCCTTCTCTACTACGTACTTTGTCAAACAGTTTTTGAAATGTTCTTGTGATCATTCTTAATGCTGCTGGTTCATTGACTCTGAATTGTCATGATATTTCTTAAATTCTACTTAAAGCATAACTTTTACTTAAACTTTATGTGTAAAGTTAGTTGAGCTGTCATGGGTAAGAACAGTTATATCTCTTTGATACCATGGTTGAACGTACAGTCAAACCCCATGCAGATATTTTTGTGGATTATTTTCCATTTCTTCTCCAGAGTTACTAGCCTGAAAGGCTGATAGGTTTAACTCTCCACTCAGCCTTAAGAGTCACTGGTATTGTAGAAGATAGAATTTATCTAATGCATAGGCCATCTTCCCAGAAGATTTTGTTGAGCTTTGCTTAATGTCATTACTTTGTATTGTGAAAACAGCAGGGTTTTCTCCAAAACGTAAAATTATAACATATTAAATATCCTTTTCTATATGACACATGTGCCCCTTTCTCTCCCTCTTACACTTCAGTTTAGATAAAACAAAAACAAAAACACCTGCCCCCTTTATCTTCGTTGAGAAAACTCTCTCTTAGATAGTGGATCTGATTCCCATTTTCTTCCTTGATTCACACTAGACAAGCTCAGCTCTTGGTTCCAAGACTTTGAGATTCTGAGAAACCCATCCTGGGGGGACAGCCGACTGCTGACGCTTCCGGCTGTGAATTACTCTTTTCCTCTGCCTCTTCCAGTCAGCTGTTCTCCATTTAGCGAGCTTCAGAAGCACCTGCAGAACTTAAGTAAAATGTAGATTCGTAGGCCTCAGCTCTCGTGGGATTCTGAAGTTAGTCTTCCTCAGGTCTGCAGCTAGCACAGCAGATTTCAATGACTCCATTGCATCCCCTGAGCTAACTCCATCACATAGATAATTTCATTTAAGCATCCAATAAGTCCACTAGGTAAGTGTTGTAGTCCTTATTTTATATAAAAGGAGATGGAGGCTCAAAGGTGAATTGCCTAGTTCAGTGAATTGCCTTGTTACGGCCATGTTTTTTTGTTGCTTCCACCAACCCTAGTCAAGGGTTTGGTGGGAGGAAAAGATGGGCCTAGAAGGTCTTGGTGAAAGTTATTTGTGTAGTCCATTTTATTACTTCTACGAATATGAATGTTTAATGTAGAGGCACTGGGGATCCAAGGTGGACAGGACAAACACAGTCCCTGCTGTCATGCGGACGATCTCCTGTCACCGGAGCCAGACGCCAAGCAAATAATTACTTACGTACATTTGATCATTGTTCTGATTAGTATTATATATTTCTTCTGTGTTCCTAGGTCCCAATTTCTCATCCAGTGGTTGAAAACTGACTGATGATAATTAATAGAACTGTAGAATCCATGATAATAACTTTGTCCCAAGGTCCTTATTATTTTTCTTAACAGTGTAAGTATGCTCGTTTATTCCAGAGGCCACTGAAAGTTAGGACAGGAGGCTGTGTGGCACGTAAAGACAACCGGACTGGGTGTCTTGAGTGCAGGTTTTTAGTGAGGACGCTGCCACCAAGTAGCTGTGGGAGCGTGGGCGAGTCTCTTACTCTTCCCAAGCCTTGGTTTTCTCGTCTATAAAATAAAGGAGCTGTTGAAGGTCTCTGGGGGAGCTTCATGCCCTGGGGTGTCTCTGAGTCTGTGATGGACTGAGATGTGGGTCCCAGGGATTATTAGGGGCTGAGGTCAAGGCCAGACCTGGCCCTGACGGCTTGTGTCCTGCAGGAACACCATGCTGAGCCTTTGCCTTGAGAATGCTGAGCTGAAAGAGCAGATGGGAGAAGCCATGTCTGATGGAGGGGAGATCGAGGAAGATAAGGAGAAGGGCGAGGCCATGGTGGCAGCCATGGGGGATCTGAATGAGAAGAGCCTCCGGGCGGAGCTCAGAAAGCTCCAGGACAAACTGAAGAACGCCTGCCACATCATCAGCCTCCTCAAAGAGCAGCTGGTGTTGAGCAGCAAGGAAGGGAGGAGTAAACTTAATCCAGAGCTCCTTGTGTGCCTGGCCGGAGAGACGGACGGGATGAACACAGAGCCGGCGGGTCCTCCCGGAGAGCACCGCCACCAAGGAGCCGAGGATGTGACCACGACGCCCCGCCCCAGACCCCAGAGCCTCGACCTTGGGGCTGTCCTTGCAGCGAATACCCACCAAGTAAGTGTGGGATTACGCGGGAGGCAGAGGCCTTAGAGAAGGGCTGGAGTGGCGGTGTTTACCTTAAACGGTTCTGCCTTGTGGGTCAGGAGGTTCTGAGAGAAGGGCCCCTTTATACCACAAGCAGTGGTAAGAATAGTCCTCACACATTCAGCCTTTAGAAAGGTCTTCACAACATTATCCTGTAAATATTTCTCGAGTAATTAGTTTTCCATAAATATGTCTTGAGTGCTTAGTGTTCCAGATAGCACCCTAGGGGTTGGCAGCAGACAGTAAGACTGGTCTCTGGCCCTCGGGTACTCGATACGGCAGGGAGGAATGGCACAAGAACAGGTCAATTCAGTAGATGTGATCCAGGGATGCCTGGGCTTTGAAGGCAGCCCGACAAGCGGTGTGTAATGACACCTCTTCTGTATCACTGCTGTTTGCATCACAGCTCATCACAGGTCTGTGTTCCTGGGTCTCAGGATCCTCTTAAGGGAAAGAAGGGGCTTTGCTGAGAATTCAGTAAAATGGAGAAACCAGAGGATTCTGAAACACACCAGGGAGAGACGAGTGGAGGTTTCTACCCCTTCTCTTTTCAACCATTGGACAAACATTTCCTGGGAGCTCCTCCATAGACTCACCTGGCACTGCGCTGTGTGCCGGAGATGCAGAGATGAATAAAACATTATCCCAGCTCTCAGGAGCTCCGTCTGGGAAGCAAGTCACTGCCAGATGGCATGAGCAGTGCTGTGACAGACACATGAGTAAAGTCTCCAGGTTCAGAAGGGGAAGTGGCCCTCGCTGCTGGGGGATGACCTCAGACTGCCCTGATCCCTTCACTTCCCTCTGCTGGCTCCTTTCACAGCTGGATAACCAGCCGCAGGCCCGTGAGTCAGAATTGAGCCTCCCAGGTCCCACCAAGCACCTGCGCTCCCAGCTGGCACAGTGCAGACAACGCTACCAAGATCTCCAGGAGAAGCTGCTGATATCAGAGGCCACTGTCTTTGCCCAGGCCAACCAGCTGGAGAAATACAGACTCATGTTCAGTAAGTCTGAAGTTCCCTATCACCAGAGTCTGCCTGCTCCCGGAGAGGCTCCATGCTTTGCAGACTTTCCTTCCCCAACCTCAAAACAAGCGTTAATCCTGACCGTGGTCCTAGAATTGTGGACGTGGATATTTGACTTGTGTGCACATGGCAGAGAAGAATAAAGAGAGAAGGCACATTTGCAGTGCCAGGACAGGGAGGAAATGGGCTGACATCTAGGTTTGGTGATTCCTGATAGAGTTAGCAAACGGTCTTAACTCACCCAGCATATACTGTTTCCCTTTGCTCCTGTTTGCATCACCCCAGATTCTCCAAAAATATATCGTCATCATTGGACTAGAATCGGCGCTTTCCAATAGAACCGCTCGCAGGGGGAAAAACATGCTGTATCTGAATCACATGTGCTTACCGAGCACACAACACATGGCTAGTTCAGCCTGCGCGTTTTAAGTTTTATTTCATTTCAGTTAATTTAATATAAAGTTATCACATGAGGCTAGTGCCTCCCTCATGGGACAGCTCAGATCTAGATGTCTTAGGACTAATGTCTCTAAATTAGTTCAGCTCCATCCAAATATTTACTGAGCCTCTGCAGACAAAGCACTTGCTTGTTTCACTGAGGCTTCTAGAGGTGAGAGTAGGAAATGCCTGTCTTGCAGATGTGTGGTCCCAACTCCGCCTAGGTTATCTGTAGCTGAGATTGTCTGTGGCAAACGCGGGCTCATTCTGGTGGAGGGACGGCCTGCTGCCTGGGGCGGGTGGTCTCTTCTACCACCTGAGTCCAAAGAAGCACATATCCCACCCTGGATCTGAGCTCCCTGCCCTCAAGGGCCGGCGTGTACGTACATGCCAATGGCGACGAGGGTGTAGGTGGGAAACTCCGATTCTCTGTGACACCCTCTATCTCTTCCATGCAGGTGAACCCTTGGTGAAGCAGGACAGCAAGCAAGTCCAGGTGGACCTCCAGGACCTGGGCTATGAGACTTGTGGCCGAAGTGAGAATGAGGCCGAGCGGGAGGAAAGCACCAGCCCCGGTAAGAGCGCGAGTGTTCTTACTTCTCTGCCCTCCCCGGAGCCAGTTTGCACGTCTGGGTGCTGTTCGCCAGTCCCACACCTGGTGAGGAGGAGGGACCAGGGGCTGTCATAGACCCAAGGGGACACAGCACCAGAGAGGGACAGGAAGTTTGGAGAAGAACTCTTGCCCCGAATGAGGCTCAGTGTGCGTCTGAATTTCTACAATTAGTTTTTAGCATACTGCTGTTGAAAAAAAAAATGTCTTATGCAACTGATTGTCATAGGAAAGAAACAACACTAAGGCTCACTTATTAATGAAAAGACCAGATGAGCTTTGGGGGATATGCAAAGCATACGTTAAAAAATTGTTTTTCTATCATAAAAAGACTATGAGTGTAGGGACACCCATCAAACTGAAATCGAGAAGAGGACAGAAACAGTCAGGAAAATAGAGGGTGACCACAGCTGACTTGCAGACCTGTTGGGGGAGACAAGAAATACTGTCCTTGGGCGCTAGTGCAGTGCCAAGGCAGAATAAAGTGCTGCTTCAGCTTTTGCTTTCGCGATAATTGTCCTCCTGACCAAACCTGCCTCCCCTTGAAGGGGGTGGCCACGGCTGCACGCCTAGCTTTACTCAGGAAGACATCTTTGTCTTTTTCAGAGTGTGAGGAGCATGACAGCCTCAGGGAGACCGTTCCCATGGAGGGGCTGTGCCCTGAGCAGGGGCGCCGGGGCTTGACACTGGCCGGTCCCCCTGGGAAGAAGCCCTTGGAGAGCCAACTCCGGAAGCAGGAAGAGTTCCAGGCATATGGAAAGTCGGAAGACATCTCTGTCCTCCGTAAGGACATCAAAGACCTGAAGGCGCAGCTGCAGACGGCCAACAAGATCATTCAAAACCTCAAGAGCCGGGTCCGGTCCCTCTCGGTCACAAGCGACTATTCGTCCAGTCTGGAGAGACCCCGCAAGCTGAAGGCCGTGGGCCCCCTCGAGGGGTCTTCCCCTCATAGTGTCACTGATGAGGATGAGGGCTGGCTGTCTGATGGCACTGGGGCTTTCTACCCCCCCGGGCTCCAGGCTAAAAAGGATCTGGAGAGTCTGATCCACAGAGTGTCCCAGCTGGAGGCCCAGCTCCCGAAAACCGGACTGGAAGGGAAGCTGGCCGAGGAGCTGAGATCAGCCTCGTGGCCTGGGTAAGATCCTGACCCGACCAATGTTGTTTGAGTTTGTGTTTGAAGTAGGGCAGCCAGGCAGGTGGAAGGCAGAACACGAGGGTACTTATTTCAATGGTAGACCCGGGTCTGAAGAAAGGAAAGGTGGGTGACCAGCATGGTGGCCCCGTCGGGGAGACCCCAGGTCTCCGGCATTTCCTTCCAGGAATACATTAGTAAAGTGGCAGTATGGGCGGTTATTGCAGTAAGTCTGGAGGGAGACTGCCTGCATTTGCATCCCAGCTCTGGCACTTAACTAGCTGCGCAACCTACTTCGTCTTTCTGAGCCTATTTCCTCGCCTAGTAAATGAAGGTAATAAGAGAACCTACCTCAAAGGGTGTTTATTAGGTTTAAATGAATTCATACAAGTGCCTACGAGAATGCCTTATGCCATTTGCCATAATGATAACTTATTGATAACTTATTGTTATCAATAGTTGGTGTTGAAAAACACCAGGTAACATCCATCTCAATATCCTAATTATCTATGCTGAGTGACAAACCACCCCAAAATGGAGTGGCTTCAAACAGTAATTTATGTGGATTGACGGGGCTCAGCGGAGTGGCTCTCACTTCGGGGCTGTAACGTGGCTGCCATCAGCTGGTTGATCGGGCTGGAGCGTCATCTGAAAGGTCTAGCTGGACTGGACAGTTTCTTCATTGACACGTCTGGTGCCCCGGTGTTGCTTGGCGCCTCTCTTTCTCCATGTGGCTTCTTGTCTCCCAGGGCTTCTGCGCTGCCTTGGGCTTCTCATAGGATGGTGGTCTCAGGGTAGTTTCACTCCTACATGGCAGCTGGCTTCCAAGGGACAGGAAATGGAAATTTCCAGGCTACATAAGGCTACTCCTGGCCTTGGCACAGTATCACTTCCACTGTATTATCTGGTCAAAGTGATCACAGAGCCCATTTAAGGAGGTGGAGAGTAGCCTCTTCCTGCTGCTGAGAGAGCTGCAAAGCCTCACTGCAGAAGAGCAAAGGATCGGAGCCTCTGTAATGGCCGTCTTTGCAAAATACAGTCTGCCATAATGCAGATGGTCTCAGAAAGAGAAGACAGGAAAGGTCTTTCCCAGACTTAAGGTTAAGTGATTCTACTCAATTTATTTTTAGTATTTATCGAATACCTATTCAATAAATAGAGTTAGTATTTATTATCAACTGTCTCCACTATACTGGTGCTCCAAGGGGTGTAAAACATGACACTCTCTTCCACCATAGAACTTAGGGTTCATTTTTGGACATTTGACTAACATATATAGCACAGTGGCATACATCGTTTGATGCAATAGTTTCTCAGAGCAGAATTTGCTCTTAAATACCTCCTTCGGTTTATGTGCCAGAATTCCATGTGGGGGACTTCCTTAGAGATGATCTCCCAGAAACGTCCACGGGAGCCCCAGTAACTCGCCAGTCACTCTTTTCCATTCTTCTTTCCTCCTCTTCCCTGCGTTAGGAAATACGATTCCCTGATTCAGGATCAGGCCCGAGAACTGTCCTACCTACGCCAGAAAATACGAGAAGGGAGAGGTATCTGCTATCTTCTCATGCAGCATGCCAAAGATACAGTCAAATCTTTCGAGGACCTTCTAAGGAGCAATGACATAGACTACTACCTGGGACAGAGCTTCCGGGAGCAGCTCGCCCAGGGAAGTCAGCTGACAGAGAGGCTCACCAGCAAGCTCAGCACCAGTAAGTTGGCCACAGGCTTTGGGACACTCTCAGTCACTCCCACAGCCCCTCCTGGTGGCTGCCACGCCCTCACCTCTTAACCCAGGGTCCTGCTGCCACTCCCTTCCCCGGGGCCATTGCAGGATCAGGACTGGCTGGTGGGAAGCACTGAAGAGGAGCACGTGGGGTTGGAGAGGCCGTGATGACAACTGTAGAAACGTCATCAGTCATGGAATGTGACCTTTAGGGAAAGAGGCTGCGTCCATCTGGTGCAAAAGGGGAGAAAGGGAGGTGAGATCAGTTATAGTGAACAGAACCCTGACCGGAGCATTGCAAGACCTAAGCTCGGGCCTGGAGGCTGCCGTTCACTGGCTTTGGGCAAATGCCTTATCCTCCTGGCGTCTCTGTTCCTTTGCTCATTGCCTGGTATCGTACGTGAATGTAATTCAAAGGTGGATAAAGCACTGTGCCCTTTTGAACACGGTTTAGTACAAGGGGTAGAAACGGTGGTGGTTATTGGAGCCCTTTACTTAGAGAGAATTTCCTGAGAGCACCTGAGGGAATAGAGCAGAGCCAGTCTTGGGGGCCAACCATCGCACATTGTGGTGGCAGGTGCAGAGCTGGGGCAGGGCTGTTTGTCATCTCCTCAGAGCAAGAGTGGATTCTACATAGCAGCCGTGATGGGACACAGCTGTATGGCTGCGAAGAAGTCTGCGGCAGACTTGGAGGCTGGAATATTCCAGTGGGAAGCTGGACAAGGGCCTTTTACAGTTTTTCACGTTGATTTAGGGCAGAGGAAGTCAGGATGGTGGGGAGGTCTGCCCGGTGAGCTCAGGAACGCCCGCCGGGTCTCTTCTCTAAAGACACAGCTTGAGGCCTCCTAGAAGAATGCTCCCACATATCCTGGACGTGCATAGAGTAATCGCTATGCTGCACCCAAAAAGGCTCCTGCGTTTATAATGTGTGGAGTGGGACCTGTTGAATTTCTAACTGTTTCTTTCGGAATTTCGTTTGCAGAGGATCACAAAAGTGAAAAAGATCAAGCTGGACTTGAGCCACTGGCCCTCAGGTAATTCAGCACAAGATCTGGTAAAGGGATCGGGAACAGGGCCCACGGGGTCAGGCGTGGCTGCAACTTCACAAACTAGAAAAAGGAACATGCCACTCGTAATCAGTTTGTTTATTCACAGAACACTTTACTGTTGTTGGTTTTAACCTAATTCTTTTCTCTCTCTTGATGTAATTCTATCGACTTCTATTTGCATATTTATTCTCCAGGCTTAGTAACCTACAGTCAGTCTGACTGAAAGTGAACTAACCAGGTTTCAGGAGTTCTCCGCACCGCCAAGGGTCCCCTCTGCTTTTTCCCTGTGTGTTTCCAGACCAGGGTGTACTTTTTGCCAAGTTGGCTTTCCCCGTGTTGAGTCAGTAGCGAGCTTATAGCCACCCAGTTTCCTTGGGAAGAAAGAATTATATTACAATTCCTCGGGGAAAAGGTCTAGATGTTGCAGAAACCAGTTTTCGATGAGTCACTGCAGGTAGTCCTATAATGCACAATAAAATCTGGGCTCAGAGTTTGTTGTAGCCACTAGTTTGAGCCCCTTTGTGCCATGAGTGTGTGTTTAGACCACACAGTGCTTCTCAAAATATTTGTGAAGGGCAAAGTGTTTTTGTTTTTATTTTCAACTCTAATCACAGACACGTACAGGTCTGTACCTCAACCATCCAGATGATTTCACTCACTGCTCTTGGATGTTATGGCTGTGCAATGCCAGCTTGCGGTTTCTCATGCTTTCCTTTGGTCTCTGTACTCAGCTTGTTAGAGACTAACGGTTAGTGACCAGCCGTCCTCAGACTGCTGCTGGAGTGCGGACCATTAGAGGGCTAGCTCTGTCTCCGCTAGTCCTCAGCGTATCATGTGGCCAGTGCACTGGGCAGCTATCACTTCTCCTCCCTCTCCTCCCCCATCAGAAATGGGTCATTGCAATGATTGTCTGCAGAAATGGTCCCCTTGACCTGTGTGACTTTGCCCATGGGCCCAGGCAGGCCCCACTGGTCCGGCGACCTCAGTTTCACCTGTTGCCCTCCTTCACCCCACTAGGCTCAGCAGGGAGCTGCAGGAGAAGGAGAAAGTGATCGAAGTCTTGCAGGCCAAGCTGGATGCCCAGTCCCTCACGCCGTCCAGCAGCCAGGCTTTGTCCGACTGCCACCGCTCTCCCAGCAGCTCCTCCTTCCTGTCTGATGAGCTGGAAGCCTGCTCGGACATGGACGTAGCCAGCGAGTACACACAGTATGAAGAGAAGAAAGCTTCGCCTGGTCACTCAGGTAGCCTCCACTTTCTGAGTGCTACCAGCTTTATGTAGGCTGAGAGGAGACCACCATGCCCAGGTCTTAGAGATCCGCCTTGATGGACAACAGGCTGGACGTGGTTCTGGGACCAAGTGCCACGCACGGGCCCCTGTGGGTCAGGATCTCTGCCCTGCCCCTGGGTGCCCACCGGCATGTCACGCTGTTAGACCCAAGGCGAGCTGCAGTGGGGGAGGGGGAGGGTCATGGCCGACTTTTCCTTCCCGCCACCGCATGAGCGCGGAATCTGTGTGGCTGACCTCTTTCTGTAAGATGGGACATCTTGTCCTTCCTGCAGGGATGTCGTTAGCTACAGCTCCTTAACAGTGTCCCTGAGCGTCTGTGGGTATCCTCAGATGCTGCTGGTCTCGCCTGGTATTTTTGGGGGTGCCATGTTTATGGTTTCAGGGCTCTGAGTCCCGGCATCACCTCTAAGGTGGCTGGCCTCACTAAAGGAGCTGTGTCTGCAAACAGGAAGTGATCCCTGCTGATGGTGCTTGTGCTCGGTGCTTTCCCTGAGAGCACGGCTCTGCCCTGGGACCCTTGCTTAAATGTGTGGCCAGATTTCCCTTCTCTGTCGAACATCAAACATTTTCTTTCATTCGTGGGTTTTGTAGATTCCATCCATCATTCACGTCATTCTGCTGTACTGTCTTCTAAGCCATCAGCAACCAGTGCACCTCAGGGGGTTAAGGCCGAACCCAGCAGCAACCCCAGCAGCTTGCCTGCTCCCCAGAAAACCCCCCAGGAGGCCAGCCAGGCCCATCCAGGTATGCAACAGCCAATGTCCCCAGCTGCCTCTTTGACCTTGCTTCAATGACAGATGTCTCCACTGTTAGGGGCTTATATGCATCAAATCCTAGACAAAATCAAGAGACCCTCCTAATTCGCTATTGTGTCCGACTCTTTTAGTTTTAAATATTTTAGAAAAATAAGGAATCCACAACAGACTTTTGACCAGTAGTCAGCTCATCATTTGAAAATAGACATTTTCATTTCTTTCTCTCATTTCACCCTCGGGAGCAAAGAGACAAAATGCTTCTCCCAGGATTACAATAGCCAAAGAACACAAAACTTCACATCTGCTGCTCCCCGGTACATATTACCCATTTTATCTGCGCGGCAGCCTGTACAGTGAGTGGGGCTGCTTACTTCACAGCTGAGGAGGCCTCCGTATCTTCAGACAAGATTGTGGTCCTACTACGTTATCATTCAGGATTGATGAACAGGTTGGCAGTCCTTGATGGGTACCTGGCATGTATCCTAGGGCCAGTTGGAGGGGTACATTCATTTACTTGCCTTGGCGTAGTTGCCAGGCTTGCACTGTTCAATCAAAGCTCTGCACCAGAGATGGCAGGAAGAGGCAGCCTTCTTCTCGCCTCCCACCCCCGCCATGGCTGGCTGGCTGTCTTCAGTGTGGTTTGTGGGGAGGTCGGATTTGTGTAGAGGTGCCCCCAGAAAGCACAGTGCTTTCCTTCTGTCACCCCCATCTCTCCTGAGAACAGATCACCCAAAATCTTCAAGAGGAGGATGTGTTCTCCTGAAGCCTCCTGAGCCTGGGCTCAAAGGGTCTGGACCACCATGGGCAGCCGCTGCGCCAGGAGCTCAGCGGGAAAGGCTGTTCCCCCAGCACCGTAGACATCTGCGTAAATGCTCTGGGGTCAAGCAGAGCGGAAGGCCGAGGGGTGTAACATCAGAACACCTCCCTGAGGGATGCTGGACGGTGTCTCTTGGCCATTCAGGTGTCTTTGTAGCACCGCTCTGAAACTGTGTCAGCATCCTGGGGCAAGGGACGTGTTTTAGAATATAATCATTGTCTTCCTGGGGAAACATTTTCCACAGGTCAGCCTTGGTTTTTGCTCCCTCCCTGGGCCCCTGGCCCTGTAACTTGTTTCTGGGAAAGAGGAGACAGATCGAGACGTCAGAATTTCCCAAGGTTCTTTAAGAGCTGTCTTTAGATGAGTTGCTTCATCCCCTGGGAAGGTTTGTTCAAGTGCAGATTTCTAAGCTCTGCTCCCAGACTTTATGATTCAGCAGGTCTGTGTTAGGGCCTGAAGAATCGGAGTGTATTAAGATGTTTTCCTAAGTGATTCAAATGCCCAGACAGCTTTGTAAGCCGTCGTGACTAGGTCACTTCCCTGGGGCCTCTGTTTTTCATCTGGTGATGAACATATTGATCTGAGATTCTGAAATCTGTTTCCATTGGAATCTTGAGTGGCACGCGCTGATAATGCCAGTTTCCCCACAGTGCTAGTCCACGCCTGATGCTTTCAGAAAAGGAGGTCGAGGTGTCGGCAGACTCTAGTCCCAGGAGCGGGACTGGCACATGCTGGGAGCAGCACCCCAGGGACCCTTGAGAGCATTCGGGCGCGGCTGTCCTGTAGCCACTTGTTTTCAAGATGAGCGTAGAATGTGGATGCAGGATCGCCCTGGCAGGGGGAAGGAGGAGGGGTCAGCCAGGCCAGCCTCTCGGGTAGCAGTTTTCACCCTTAGCCCTGGTAGTGATCACTCTTCGCCATCCCCGCCAGTGCCACTCCCCGAGGAGACATCTGGTCAAGGAATGGTTTCATCCTCTCAGTTCTTTCCCCATTCCTTTCTCTCCCTTTCTGTCTAATGATGTGTCTTTCTTCCTAACTTTCTGTTTCTAGGCCTTCATTTCCCCACCATACCCATGCTGGTTAGCCTCCCCCGGGCACCGTTGCCCTCAGCTCCAGCCAGCTTCCTGCCTTTCCGCTCCACTGGCCCTCCCCTCCTCGGCTGCTGTGAGACACCCGGGGTCTCCTTGGCAGAGGCTCAGCAGGAGCTTCAGATGCTGCAGAAGCAGTTGGGAGAAAGTGAGCACTTCCGGCTGCATCTGTGTGTTTGTGAATGGCAGCCCCACCTGCGTTGCTCTGCATGGCTTTGGCTTGATGGCAGAGGTTTAAAGAACAGAATAGAGTCACGTGTTACCCGCGGATGATGGAGGGAGAGCTCCGCTTGCTTTTCTGGAAGCTTATTGACTGTTATCTTTCTGGTGTGTGTGTCTCCTCTGTTAGCGGGTATACGTGCTCCCCGGCCCTAGACCTGGCACTCTCCCACTGCTGACAGTGTGGGGTGCCACCAAGTATGCTCCAAGCCTGATGTGCTGGTGACATGCTTCCTAGCAGGGCGTGGGAGAGAGCTTTTGTGCCTTGCCTATGCAGGATGAAGTGGCCGTGAAAAAGATGGCCACGTTCCATGGGACCCTTTCCATGGATGTTATATCCCCCTGCTGTGAAATGCTTTTAATCAAGTGCAGATCATGACATCATCAGGTGGGGAGCAGAAAGGTAGAGGGATTCAGGAGAAGGGGTGACAAAGCCCCTCTTCCAAGAGCTGCCCCTGGACAGGTGACACATGGGCAGCTAGAACCTGAAGCACAGGCCGTGATGCCTGATTGTGAATTCCGTCCTCGGACTTCCAGAGATAGTTGATGTTACGTAGACACAGAATTCATAGACTGGGTACACTCATCTTTTAGAAAAGGTTTTATGTATACACAAACTGGATGCCTCATCATGAAAAGGTTTCATGTGTGATCACTTATAGCTTAGAAAAGATAGGAAAAAAACACATGTGATGAATTTGCTCCCTGGTAGTGCTTAAAAAAAACAACTAGAAAGCAGTTTGAAATTACCTTAAAACCACATTCTATGCCTGTAAAGAAACTCAGGTGAACCAGAGGTTGATGGTATGTTGACCACACAAAGGGATTCCTAAGACCACAGACAAGAATTTGTCTACGTGAAGCTCCAAATGTCCGTTGGACATTTGGACCAGCTCATTTCTTTTGTCAACCCCAAAAATGGATCCACCGTCTTCTCTGCCCCCAGTTTGCTTTCCAGAACCAGGTAGACCAAGACCGTTTCTAGGAGCATTTGTACATCTTCCTTTCTGCAGGCAGTGAAGCCTAAGAGGCTGCCTCCTGCTTATCGGCTTACACAGGCACAGCATTCCAGGCTTAGAGCAACAGGAAGCTCGTCTTATCTGAGTTTCATACAACTGGCGTGATAGGGAGAATTGGAGCAGGGAACTAAGGCTGGGGGCAGTGAAGTGACTTGTTCAACGTCACTGGTAAGTGGGAGACATGGGCTTGAATCCAGGTCTCCTGCTCCCAGTGCCGTGTTTCCATTATGCCTTTTCTGCCTAGGATGGTTTTGTTGTCATCCTGCCTAGAGCCTGAGCTGAACTCAGCTGAACACATTTTGGAGGCCCCTTCCAACAAGCTTTCCTCTCTTTGGAGACCAGTAGAAGGTGCTGGTGTCTCTGACCTAGAACTTACTGCTATAGCAATTCTGGAACCAACACTGGATGCATAACAAATTTACCCCTTGCCAAATGGCAAGAGTGTTCTCCAGCATAGTTTTCTTCCCTTTCCTGTTCCACATTTGTCAATCCATCATTGTCCAAAGGGAAAGATGGAGGAAGAGCACTGCATGAAAAGGGGTCTGTTGATGTAGGTTGAAGTCCCATCTAGTCTGAGCAATTGACCAGACTTTGATGGTCCCAGCCTTGGTGAGGAAGACTGTAGCCCTTTCTTTTCTCTCCGGAAGTACGGGCCTCTCTGAGGGACCATCACTTCCCAGTGTTTCTTGTTCGCTTTGAACTAAGCTTCCATGTGGACAGTGGTGCATGCGGCTTCTCAGGTCACTGTGGGGCTAAAATCTCCTTGTGCAACAGTCTGTCCTGTGTCTTTGCATGGTGTAGGGCATGTGCTTTGTACTGTGTGGCCAGGGCAGAGTGGGACATGAGAACACTGATCACTGATATTGATACACTTGGAACCTCCTGTGACCTTGGTTAAAGAGTAAGCTGACAATCCACAACCACTGATTTCCTGCTTTGCCTTGTTTGGGGATGGGGTAGAAGAGGGCAGGAAAGCGGAAGTCACATCTTTATTGACTCCTGACTAAAATTTAGATGCTTGCGTTTTCCTCCCCCTCTTTAAATCCCAGTGAGCCTAATGCATATCTGTATTTTGCACACTGAGGAAGGAAAGAACCATGGCAATACTTCTAAAACTTTTCTGCCTATTAGAATCACCTGGGATGATTTAAAAACATCCAGTGCCCACGCTGTACCCCATACCAATTACGGCAAAATCTCTGAGGATCCAGGCATCGGTAGATGTATTTTTTACATTGTCCCAGGTGATTCCAGTATGTAATTTAAGTACCCGTTACAAATGGAGGTAAAAACTGGCAAGTGCCAATTGCGTTTTCCCCTCAGAGGAGTTTGGCTTGGTAGGAAGAAATGATGACCTCATTCCTCTTTGCTTACGTGGAGCTACCTGTTTACTCTGCCGCCCACGGTGATAACCCCTGGAAGGAAGCAGCCTTCTGACTATGATTATCCTAAACTACGGCCCTGCCCACCTCGCTGTGTCTGTCCCCCAACCTGGGCTTCTTTTTACATAGAAGCAGAGATGATGGCGCACAAGGGAAGGCCCGTGATTTCATAAGATCTATGAAAATGTCAGCCTATGAAACGAAAGGTCCTCCCTCCCTCCGTGGAAGAGTCTCCAGTGATTCCTTAGGCAGAGTGATGGCATTTTGCTCTTCCTTGAATCGTGTGGGGTGAGGTCCACATCACCACTTGCCTTACACAGAACCTCCCCCAACCTCAGCGAGTTCTTCAGTCGGGAGGACCTGGGGCCATGATGTCTAGTCGGAATGTGTCCCTGTTCTCCTCTGACAAGCCCAAAGGAGAAATGGAAAAACTGGCCGGTTGGCTTCTGGGGAAGGCGCGTACTCACAGGCAAACCCATCTTCCTGCCTGCAAACGTTCTCACTGCTATAGCCCATCGCACTCTTCACTCCGGACTTTGGGAACGACTTCTGCTTCCGGAGCTTCCCTGCACTCTCTCATGAGGAATTGTAACAGGAGCCTGGACGGGGGGCCACGGGTTTCTCCTTTGTGTACCTGGTGCTTTTCCGATACTTCATCCTCCCCCATCTCATAGTGTCTCATGCTGACAAATATATGGGGGGAAATTATAGCCGCTGTGTTACGAGTCTTCGTCTCACTGGTATCCGCAGTGGACGGGGCTCTCTGACATCCCACAAACCCCCTTAGTGTCTATTTTTAGCAATCACACACTTCCTTGCTGATCCTCCCCTTCCCGATGCTCTGTTTCTCACTCACGTTTCTTTCTGCCCAGGTATCAGCACCGTCCATCCTGCTTCCCCAGCTACGTTGCCAAGCAACCATTTAGAAGCCAAGCCTTCCCACTACCTCCACCCCGCGCAGCCCCAGTCTCCGCCGAGGGGCACGATAGAACTGGGCAGGATTCTGGAGCCTAGGTACCTGGGCAGCAGTGACCACTGGGATATCATGAGGCCTCAGAAAGGGAGCGCAGCATCTGGGGACGTATCCTCAGGCTCCTCCGTGTGCCAGCTTCACTCCAAACCCACAGGTAAAGCACAAAGCTGAGCAGGTCAGCCTGTGAAATGAAATCCCATTTAGATCTACCTCTTTCCTACCTGGGCAGGGCCTTTCCATTTCTCCTCTGGTTCCCTGGCTCACAGAGGGGATGAAATGAAAGAGCCGTGGCAGTGTTCAGTGCATCCTCCATCCTCCCTGCCCCGGGTCTTGGTGCTGGGCGGGGCATGGGAAAGACAGGGACCCCCCCTCCGCTCTCATATTCACGGGCGTCTCTCCCTGCGTCCTGAGCCCCTGACAGTCCACTCTTAGACCCTTCCAGAATGCCAGGCACCAATATTCACAGGACGTTCTTCCGTCAGTCAGGAGTTGTTACAGAAAGGGTGGCTGTTTCTACGGAGCTCCTCAGCCCAGAAGTATATCCTGTGTACAAAACCCAATTCAAACTTTCCCCCTCAGCACTAGCTCTCCTGGTCTGGGTGAAGAGACACTGCACCGAGCAGAGAGGTTAGCTATACAGGTGAATGCTGGGGTGCAGCTCAGTTCTAACGGGGAGACCGTGGTCATTTTCAGAAAAAGACCGAGCCCAAAGCAAAATGGTGCCCAGAATGCAATCTGTCCTCAGCTCTCCTCCCTCATCTCCTCTGCAGCTTCTTTTCTTTCCTCGGGGATGCTTCTTCCTCTCTGATCAGCCTTCGGTTCCCTAGATCTCCTCCCTTCCTTCCATCCTTCTTTTTTCCTTCCCTCTCTCCCTCCCTTCCTCCTTCTCTCTTTTCTTTCCTTCCTCTCTCCCTCCCTTCTTTCCTTCCTTCCTTATTTCCTTCCTCCCTCCCTCCTTTTTTTCCTCCCTTCCTCCCTTCCTTTCTTCCATATGAAAGGTGATTTGAGGGCAGCATCCAGGACCATTCATTAACCACACGGGATGAGTTTACATTCATGTACTTTTACTGGGGCCTTCTGTCTAAGGGTGGAGGGAGGGCTTTGTCCCTTGCTAAAGAATGTTCAGTCAAGTATCAGTCAGAGGAGAGGTATCAGGGTAGAGTGAAGTCTTTCCTGTCACTTAAAGTCGCCCTCAGGAGGTAGCCACACCTTTCAGATACTAGACAGGCCCCGTCCACTGCCTTCAGTTATTTCGCTAAACCATGTGGAACTCCCTTAGGCAGTTACACCGGCGACCGTACACTTGCACTAAAACGCCCTTACACTCAGCCCTGTACGGGAGGAAGCCCATGGGGCTGCTGAGTGAGCACTGGGCTGTCCTGTGTTTGAAAGCCAATTTACCCTTTAAACGAAGTGCCCTGTGTTCCTGGGTGCCCGTGGGAGAGGACACAGTTGGCAGAAGGATGGTGATGTTTGGGGATCTCGCTGAGAGGCCACGTGGGCCCCACTAGTGACCAGGATTCTCCATCCCACCTCTCTCCTGTCCCGGCGGGCTGGCTGCAGGGGCTGACCTGCTGGAAGAGCATCTTGGTGAAATCCGGAACCTGCGCCAGCGCCTGGAGGAGTCCATCTGCATCAACGACCGTCTGCGGGAGCAGCTGGAACACCGGCTCAGCTCCACTGCCCGCGGGAGCGGTAGGAGAGGCCCCGGGCTTCCTATTTCTGGTCGTGACTAGAGTGCTTTAGAAGGGAGGGACTTGGCAGAGCCTGGCAGCTTTCGCAGTGCTGGGGTGTGCTTTACTCCTCTTGCTCCTTACAAACAGCACAGCAGGGCCGGTGGGCAGGTGCTGTTATCCTCACTTGGTGGATGTACCAGAGCCCAGAGAGGAACTTTCCTCCCAGCAAGACTAATGGGGTCCGTCCCCACAGTCTCATCCCTTCCGTAATGGGCTTATATTCTGCCCGCTGACTCCTCTGTACCCGTATCCGGCGGTTGGCAAGTGGTAGAGACCGGTCTGCGGGGACCCTCCCCCAGCCACTTACCGAGGTGGCCTTTTCCACCACACTCTCCTCCCACAGCACAGGCTGCTGTCACTTGGAGGCCGTCCCTTCCACACACCCTGTCCTGCCCACAGCAGAGCGGCAGCAGTTTAGGGACTGCAGCCAGGGCACGTGACAATGTGTGCAGGAAGCCCACTGAGCAGGCACACGCAAACCACGCTGAAAGACCAGGACTTGAGTCCTGGGGGTTTTCTGCGAGGTTGAGACAGGATCTTTGAAGGTACACAAGGGGCAACTTTTGAAAGGACCCGTTACCCAAATGCTAACTCGCCTGCTTGTACTTTCCGAGACAGGACCCACCTCTACCTTCTACGGTCAAGGCCTGGAGTCCACACCTCAGCTGTACAATGAGAACAGAGTCCTTAAGGAAGAAAACCGGAGCCTTCAGGCTCAGCTGAGTCACATGTCCAGAGGTGGGTGGTCAAAAGCCACAAACTGTGGTCACTCTCGGGTCCCCCTTTTCCCTAGCCATACCAATCACCAATTGGAAAAGCAAAGAGAGGAGGTGGAAATAACAGATCCACCCCAAATTCCCATAGGTGTTCTCAGTCTAGAAAGGGCTACTTCCTGAGAGGCCTCAACTATAGACCAACCCTCAGGCTCCTAGGTTCCAGGGTCGCAGAGCTCAAGGAAATCCCCCACTTCCGAACAAAACCCGCCTGCCCATATGCAGAGTCATTAGCTATCAAACTGGATACAGTTAGGCATCTCTTCTACCTCCCTGCAATTCACAGCTGATTGGGAACCCGGAAAGGAGGAAACATGAGTGCTTTATACCCCCTCAAGTTTCTCCAGACTTTGCTGCAGCTCTCCGTGTCCTTCCCGTTCCGAGCTGCCATCCCCATAGCTCCTCACCACCTCCTTTCTCTCATACACTCAGGGCTCCTCCCTGCTCAGTAATCCTCATGACTCTCTCTGGAGGTGTGAGCAAAACGTCCTCCAGAGCTTTCCCAGCTCTATCCAATGGGCATCCACGGGTGGGCACCATTTCCTGTGTGGCCTGGGGTGCAGCTGACCTTGGTGTTAATTGACTTGGTCAAATCAATATATTATCAGTAACAGATTATTTTGATTTACAAATATTTATTGAATAGCCATAAAAGACTCAGAATAGTGTCCAGAAGTATTATGCCCAGAATGAAAAATTGCTTGTGGAAAAGGAAAAAGACATCAACAGATTTTTCCAGATTACCAAGAAGATGTGAGAGGGAAGATAACAAAAGTTAATAGATAAGAGAGTAAGGTGGAACTGCAAAACTGCCATTGCATGCCTGGAAAGACTAGACTAGACCTCACAGGTGAGAAGATCGTAAGAGATTTAAATGAATACAATTTGGTAGGCCCAGGTGAATTCCACCCCCAGAGGACTGACGGCACCTGCAGTCTTATTAGCCCCTGTCAATAATCTTTTAAAAATTCTGAAGATCACAGAGATGCCACAAGCTCAGAAAAGAACAGATGTCCCAATTTTCAAAATGATGATAATAATATAAACTAAAAACTGTGGACAGGAAATCTCGATGGAAATCTTTGACAAAATCCGAGGATTATTGCTCAGAGGGTTGTGAGCATTTAGATAATGGTAAGCATTAGAAACCAGACTGTTTTCTCTAAGAGCATGGTAGGCCTTATTCAATCAGAAGATCAAGGGCAATGCAAAGTTAGAGGTCCCCCATCCCCCAGCATGAGTGGAGATAGCCAGCCAGCCGCACTCTTTGCCTCCCCTGCCAGCTGCAGTATAAGCTGGCCGGCCTTGGGACTTAGTTCCATTTATCAGGATGATGTGCTCATCTTTCTGCTGCCCTTCCACTCCCCATCTAAATACTCCTGTGTTCTGCTCATCAGAGCATTCCCAGGAAACGGAGTGCCTGAGGGAGGCTCTGCTGACCTCGAGATCCCGGCTTCAAGAGCTGGAAATGGAGCTGGAAGGCCAGAAGGTAGACCGGCAGCAGCTTTTGGAAGACTTGAAGGAGAAGCAGCAGGAGATCATGCGTTTCCAAGAGGAACGACTGTCCCTCCAGGAAAAAGACTCCAGGTCAGCGGGAGCCCACTGATAAGGAAAGGACTTCCTTTCAGATTCAGAAAAAAGGGATAGTGGCAAGATGGCTAACGGCCCTTTTTGACAACCTCAGTTTCCCATCTGCTATTCCTGATTTATGGGCGACTTTGAGCAGAAGGAAGACATTCTCTGGGAATGCCTTTTTCACTCCAAAGTTGAGAAGTAAAACCCTGTTATAGAAGGCTCAGCATATCCTGGAGAAAGAACATTCTTGTGCTTCCAGTAGTTTTAGGCCGTTAGTGTCACCATAGCCTAGGAAGCTTCTACACCAGTCATGATGCTAGTCCCCAACATAAACCCTAAAACTGCTTGTCAACATGAAAAGAGCACTGAAGGGGCAGTAAGAATACTCTGCTAATGTGTCCTAGCTAATGTAGCGAATGACAGGACTCCAAGCAAGGCTACTGTACCTGTCTGAGCCTCTGTTTCCACATCTGCTAAATCAGAGCCATGGTCTCCATGACCCCTGAGTTGACAGCTAGGGCTGCAACTTTGTGATGCAAAGGTTGGCTCACAGCTATTTTAATTGCCCTGGTGTGGCCGAGTGGCCCCAGCAGCTCAGCAGGTCCTCCTCTCCCCTGGCAGGCTGCAGCATAAGCTGGCGCTCCTGCAGCAACAGTGTGACGAGAAGCAGCAGCTCTTCCAGTCCCTCCAGTCGGAGCTCCAGATCTACGAGGCACTTTATGGCGATTCCAAGAAGGGACTGAAAGGTACGTGTCCCCCTCCTCTCCTCCCCGTGAGTTTCCTGCCCTTGCTGAGGATCCCTGTGAGGTCTCTACCTTGGAGTTGTGGAGATCTTGAAAAGCTAGAGTTCTCAGAAGAACCTCCAGCCAGGCCTGGGTTACCCAGTAAAAAGAGAGGGGAGCTCATACCCAAAGCCCAGAGGTAGGTGGCATGAGCAAGATCCAGCCCAGACTTCCTCAAAAGAGTCAAACGTCACCCACCTAGGTGGCCAGAAACAAGTTAATCAAAGTCCAGATTATGCAATGGTTTTTTTAATTTTTATTACATTTATTGGGGTGACATTGGTTAATAAAATTATATAGGTTTCAAGTGTACAATTCTGTAATACATCGTCTATAGATTGCATTGCGTGTTCACTACCCAGAGTCACTTCTCCTTCTGTCACCATATAGTTGACCCACCTCACCCTCTCCTACTTCCCCGCTGCCCTTCCCTTCTGTGAACCTGTGTTGAACTGTTGCCTGTGTCTATGAGTTTTTTGTTTGTCTTGTTCATTGGTTGTTTTCAGTTTTATATCCCACATATGAGTGAAAGCATATGGTTCTTGACTTTTTCTGTCTGACTTATTTCGCTTGGCATGATAATCTCAAGATACATCCATGTTGTTACAAATGGCAGTATTTCATCTTTTCTTATAGCTGAGTAATATTCCATTGTATATATGCGCCACATCTTTTTCACCCAGTAATCTGTTGAAGAACATTTTGGTTGTTTCCATGTCTTGGTCACCGTGAAGAATGCTGCTGTGAACATAGGGGTACATATATCTTCATGGATAACTCTTTTCAGATTTTTTGGGTAGATACCCAGGAGAGGAACTGCTGGGTCATATGGTAGCTCTATTCTTAATTTTTTGAGGAAATTCCATACTGTTTTCCACAGTGGCCATACCAATTTACAATGATTTTTTTTTTTAAAATACAAAGAACTGTCTTGATGGTATCATCATTTGAAAAGGTCTTAAATATTGTGAATGATACACACTAACCACCCGTGCAGCCAGTATAGCAGGCAACCTGTTCCCACCCTGATCCTTTCCTCTGTGAGAAAATTAAAATATACCAAAAACACAAAAGTTACAGATATACTACTCATAGAATATATATTTCAAGCCTGGATTTAAATTTTAAACTTTTTTATTAAGGAATTTGGCTACCTGCTGAAATAATAATTGAGTATTTGAGAATTTTGTTACATTTCCCCATTCTTCTTCAAATAGGGGAGGGTATTTTATTTATTTATTTATTTATTTATTTATTTATTTATTTATTTATTAGTTTCAGGTGTAGAAAACAATGTACTAGTTAGACATTTATCATTTATATCCCTCCCATAGTGATAACCTCCCTCCCCCATCCACTACCCCTCTGACATGGCACACAGCCATTACATTTCCACTGTCTCTATTCCTAATGCTGTACTCCACTTCCTGTAACTACATATATATATAAAATTGTAGTTGACATTCATTATTGTTCAGCTTCAGGTGATCAGGCATCTACATCATCCCTGAGGTGGTCTCCCAAATGGGACAAGTGTCCATCGGATACCCTACAAAATCTTTACAACATTATTGATTACATTAGGGGAGGGTCTTTTAAATATAAAGTTAAATGCAATCAGTCTAGAACAGAGGCTGATATCAGTATAATGAAATTTATCAAAGATTTTTTTAAAAATCCTGAGCTTGATTAAAAATATGAGTGGTAGAAGTACAGGAGGGGAGGCCTGGCTCTGTAGCCATTCAGGGGCTTAAGGCTGGGGGTGTTAGGTAGAAACACATTTACACAACGAAGTTGTAGCCCAAGGGTACTAGAAAAGCCAACTCAACCTGCGACCACAGTAGTGTAAGTGCAGTGTCCATATGGTGACACCATGTCAGAAATACTGTTAGATTGCGGAGTACCATCTTGTAAAAGGGACATGAACAAACTAAGGAACAGAATGAAGACATGGAACAGAAAAAGGCTGAGGGACCAGAAATCTGGAACGGGTTGAAGAAACTGAAAACTTTTTGGTTTAAAAAAGACCATGAGAAGATGAGAACTGTCTTCAAATATTTGAAGAACTGTCAGGTGAAGAAAAGCTGATGTGTTGTGTGTCCCTTCAGAAGGCTGAACAAGGACCAAAGGGTGAAGGGCCATGGAATTTGGATCTGCATAATTACCTCTTTCCTTAGCACTAGACCTTTCTCATGATGGAATGGCTGGTTTGTGAAGGAGCGAGCTCCCCGTCCAACCCCTATTTAAACATAAAGGGATGCTTTATCAAGAATCCCATAGAAGCAGTTCTTGCTTTGGATGGGATATTGACTCCCTGAGACTTTCAACCTTAAATTTTTTTTGATTATATGTTTTAAAACTCCGTAAGCATTATGGCTTATAATATTAAGAATTTTCACTGTTCAGCCAAATTTGAATTTTCATCAAACCTGATTGAGTTTCCTAATTTGCTGGAACTTGAAGAAATACAGGGGGCACAGCAGGCTGAGAGAATACTTATGTCCAAAGCCAGGGGGAGTGTTGGGTGGAAGGAGACCCACCTGCCTGTAGGGCAGCTTTGCACTAGGAGGTGTGACAAGTCAGGTTAGTTGAAAGGAGAATTTCCTTCCAAGTATATGGAAGGCCTACAAGGTAGGATGGAAGTTTACATTCTATGAAGTAGGCAATGGAAAATGAGTTTGATTTTTCCAAGTAAAATAGGTGCATGATGGAAACAGAGTTTTAAGATGGTCAGACTGGTGGCACATCCTGAGGTTGGCAGAGTACGGTACACTTACAAAATGGCTCTAGTGACATTCTGGGTATTAAGTGATGAGAGTCTAATATAAGGTGCTATTGAGAAGAAAAGGGGACTAGAGAGATGAAAAACATTTTTTTTAACAAGCAAAATATAAGAGTTTGGATCTAGGGAAAGAGAGGGAGGTGCATTACGGAACTTTGGGGTTCATACTCCATTGTGAACTGCCTCCCCTTTCATGCCTTTCTCCCTTTTTATGGGTCTTTTAGGATTCGTTTCAAAGCTACTACCACTAGAGCCCCATAAATCCCTTGTTCTTAATTCTGTAACCCAATAAGAGCTCTGAAATGAAATCTTTTTCATACGCTCATTTGGTGACCAAACCTAATGAACTGACAGAGGGTATCCATAGTCTTCATCTATCCCACTGACTGAGACTGTTCACGTAACTCATTGCAGAAATGCTAATGTGTTTAATCAAGGCCCGTGGCCCAGATGCAACTGGCTGTGCGTATGATGTGGTGGATGTGATACATGCCTCCTGTTGCCTTGCTAAAAACCACAACAAATTCTACCTTTTGAAAGATATTTGGCTTCAAAGTTTTCAGATAAGCAATTGTGGTCTTAAAGATGATTTCTTCTATCTCTTCAACCCCAGTAGGTAGAAAGAGACTATGTGTGGTGAGTGGAGGTAACAAAAAAAAAATCATGGAGAAGATAAAAAATTCAATTAGGGTCCCTGGTCTGTGGTGTCCGATTTCCATTCTTACCTGCTACCAAAAGGCCTGCTGCCTTCCTCCTCCTCTCCTGAGTGTGGAGGTTATCAAATGTCCTCCTCCCTCAGTCCCTTCCCTAGTTCAATGGTAGTTCAATGCTGACCTCCAGTCTTGGGAGACCCTGCTCTCTAGCCTGTAGGATGAAGGTGAATACAGAGATGAAATCATAGGCTTCACCTCATCTGCCAATCAAATGCCCACTAGATGTACATGAGTAATTTTGAGCCTCAGGAAAATTCCAGACTGGAGTGTGTGCCAGGCTTCACACAGACATGTTGCCTGGGACTCTGAGATGACAGTGGGTCCTTGGCAGCAAGGACCGTCACAGAGGAGCATTCTGACAAATGCTTAGAAATACTGTGGCTCAGTGTGACCAACCCCTCCTCTCTCTTCTTTCAGCTTACACCTGGGACGCCTGTCACCAGGTCCCTTTGAGCAGCGACTTGAGCCACCTGGTGACAGAGATCCAAGCTTTGAGAGGGCAGCTGGAGCAGAGTATTGAGGTGAACAACAGTCTGCGACTGCAGCTGGAGCAGCAGTTGGATGGTGGTGCCGGCAAAGCCCACCTCAGCCCCTCCTCCATTAGCCACAGCTTCCCAGCCGACTCTGAGCCTGGTAACAAGCAGCCGCTCTTCCAAGGTAGGAAGGAAACGGGCATCGGGGAGCCCTCGGCCAGCGGGGAGGTCACCAGGATGTGTGAGGCGGAAGGGACAATCTTGCGTGTTCCGTGCTCCTTAAGGTCGGGGCGAAATGGGAGGTACTCCAATACAGAGCCTGGTGAGAGCTGGGAGCTGGGTCAGACCTGCTGCTTCCGGGTGGTTTGCCTCGGGCAAGCTGTTTAACCTCCACAGGTGTTTAAGCCTTAGTTTCTTCATTTTTAAAATGTGGATGACAGTAATATCTAGCTTGTATGGTTATTTAAATGAAATAATTTACAAGTGCCTGACACAATAAGAATCACTCAACACTTAACAGCTATGTATGTTAGAATCTATTCCTTGTATGTGTGGAGTGTTTTAAAATTTACCACAAGTTTTCAAACAACTTTTCAAATAATTTCATCTGAGGCAGGGCAGGTTTTACTCTCTCTGTATTTCACATGAGACAACTTAGGCATTGAGACCTTAGCTGACATGCTAAGGCTTACAGGAGCGAAGAGACCAACCCAGGATTTGAACCAGAGGTTTCCTAGTCTCTGTTTCTTCCACCTCACCATGCTGGCCTTCCCAAACTCGCTGGCCAGGCTTCCCTAACCTGTGGGGGACTCAGCTGTGTTGCAAAATGTTCCTGTCCCTAAGGAAATCCAGGCTGTGGGAAAGTAGTAGATGGTGGCTGTGTTCCTTCCAGGTGCCTGGCGGCCATGTTCTTCCAGGTGGCCATCCTCCACTTCTGACCCAGCTCCCTTGCCCGCCTGTGCAGATCAAAATGTTTACCCAGTTCTCTCCCTCTCTTCTCAATATCCTTCATCAATCTTACTTCCCGTAGTTTTAATATGAATGTTAATATTGTCCCCACACCTCGGTCTCTTGGCACATTCCTCTCTACTTCCTCTTCTTTCTTTCCTTTTGATACACCATTTAATTAATCTCCACTCACTTCCATAGCCATATCTTCAATTTTATTCTACTCAGAACCCACTTCTGCTCCGGATTATCTAAAGCTGAGCTTTCAAATTTCCGTGCCTGCTTTTCCTGAGGCAGGGTAATCCTTATTTTTTTCTTGGTTCTGCCAGATTTCCATTGATTGGACAGTGACCTCACCTGTCAAATGAAGGTGTGACCCCCCCCTGATTATGTTGTCATGGCCATTCAATAAGAAAGCGTATGTGGACTGCCAAGGGTAGGGCCTGGCACGTAGACACTGCTCAGTCTGTGTTCATCACAAAGGTGACTAGAATGCTGAGTTTAATGACCCATAAATCTGTTTATTCCTTGAGTCAATGTGTTTAACATACATACTACATATATTTAGTTGCAAGGCATCGTATTAGACACTACATAGAAAATTATGTTAAAAACTGGGGTTATAAAACTATAACTAATGATTTTTTAAACTAGAAGTTGCTTTCTCATGGAACATCCTTCAATTAAAGGAACACCTTGTTCCCAACCAAGTGATTCATTTGCTGTTGCTTTTGATCATGGTACATGTGTGATGAAGATGAATAAGTCCTGCTGCCTCAGATCTCCGACGGTCAAGACTAAGCTGTGCATGTGCTTGGTGTGCCGTGTGTTCCAAGGGTCCTGAAAATTGTTCTTGTCTTTATATTCCCTAGATTCTGTTGCCTCCCCTCCAGTGCGGGATGTCGGCATGAATCCAGCTCTGGTTTTCTCCAGCTCTTCTTCCACTACTCCTGGCTCAGAGACGGCCATCTTCAATAAGACACCTGGTAAATATGGCAAGTAAAGGACGCAGGGACTGGTGATAGAAACGTACTGATGCAAGCAACCTTTGGTTCTCTCTATACACATTATCTGCATTTAGAGATTTTTCTCTGCATGTCCCAAGGCCTTTATCCCTACTCATTGCACCTTCTGTGGCAGCTTTTCTTATCCTCATTCTTCCTTCTGTGGTTTTCCTTTTGCTCTTTTGTCGCTTCATTGCACTGTAAACCTCTCCCTTCTTCAAAATGCTCTCTGCATCCAGCTTAATTTTCTTGTCTATGTCTTCTCAGCCCAGAAATTTAAAAAAAAAATGTTTAATAATATTTGTACTGAATATTTCATTTGTCAATAAGGACAAAATTTGCCTCCCGGAAATTTTATCATTATGAAATAATGTAGGAAAGATTATAAAAATGTAGAACCCAAAATGTCGATGGACTTCATTCCACGCTCGTGCTTTCCAAGACCGCCTTTTTTGTTCCTGGCCTCTTTTACTCTTCGATGTCTCTTTTGGATTGAAGATATGATTATGAGTAACAGTGGATTCTGTTTCTCTGTGGTTTTATTTTTCAGAGCTGGGTTTGGATGCTATTCCAGAAACGAAGAACCCACCCAAGCTGGAGGGCGATGCTACTGATGGCTCCTTTGCCAATAAGTACGGCCGCCATGTCATCGGCCATATTGATGACTACAGCGCCCTAAGTCAGCAGATCGGGGACGGCCAACTGCTGGTCCAAAAGATAGTGTCTCTCGCGAGATCCGCCAGCAGCATCCCTGGCCTGGAAGCTCAGGGCACAGAGGTAATCACATCATAGATCTTAGGTGCACCTTTCCCTTCTGCCCTTCTGATTTTAGCTCCTTCTCCTACTATTTCCTTTCATGCTGTGCATATCCCAACAGCTGAGAACACGTCTTCCATTTACACTCAGTCAGGCCTTTCTTCTCCATCTCCTATTTTCACTATAAACTCTTCTCTGTTTCAGACGTAGCTGACTTGCTGCTTCCCCTCAGAACCACAGAAAAGTCTATGCAGTGTCGTCATCCTCATCAGTAGAGTATTTAAGTGTCAACATCCATGTGGCACTGTGCCAAGCACCCTTTGGTAGCTTATTATCTGGTACAGTCCTGCTGGCACTCCCATCGTGGGCAGAATAAACTCAATCAAATGGCTCGAAATTGAGAATTAACACCCATAAGGGCCACATGTGTGGGGAGGGGTGTGAGGCCTGGCAGCCATGGGATTTCCCCGTTTGGACAGAGCAGGGAGGACAGCGGGCGACAAGCCTTCTCCAAGTGCTTTGCCGTTGAGAGACCAGGTTCCAGCTGCTGTGCTGTCTGAGCCACTGAGATGCATGGACACATAGGGACAGCCTTGTCCCCAGGGGCCCCCACACTCGAGAGGAAGACACACATCCGAGTAAATGTGTTAGGAGTTGTTCTCTGGGTGTGCGGGCATGAATGCAGAAGCAGCCATCATCCCAGACAGGGAAAGAAACAGGTTCCTAGCAGACACCACAGGGGGCCGTGCAGCTTCTCCGGGTGGAGGAGGACACTCGAGGGAAAGGGAGAGGCACCTCACTCAGTCCCTGGAACTACAAATGGTTCCTCCCAGGTGGAGCCTAAGGTGTGGTTTAGGGCAGGGCAGGGGGTGCCAATGAAAAAATTACGGAGGAAAACTCTTCCCTTCTTCCCTTCTCGATTCTTTGGCTGGCCTAACAATTACTTGACATAAGACAGATTAACAAGAGAAAAACAAATTTAATGTCATATGGGAGCCCCAAAGATATGAGGTTCCAAGAAGTGACCAAAGCAGGCAGCTTCTGTATTTTTTAGACAAAGAAAAATTTGTGATGAATTGAGAAAACAAAAGGCCTTGGGCTTGGGGTAGTGAAGAAGTAACAAAGTTTGTTTATATAGGCTTCTCGGCCCTGAATTTCTCTCTCTCTGCCAGACCTCCTGGTCCAGGGGGCACCCTGCACATGGGAGGGTTATTTCCTGCTTTCAGGGGAACAAAGGAGGGTCAGAGTGTCTTTCTTGCACTTGCTCTCTCTTAAGTCACTTTAATTCAAATTCATCAAAATGCCAAAGTGGCTTATTTTGCTCCCCTTCAGGACCCTAGGGCTTGGAGCAGGACTAGAAGCTTAAAGAGATCGTGGGGGAAGCTGGAATCAAGTGAATTCTTACAGGTGGGAGGTCACCTCTGAGGTCGGAGACGATGGGCTTCCAGGTTAGAAAAGGGTTTCACAGGTGCAAGCAGGCCGGTGTCTGTGCCTCACTCACAGAGGAGGCTTGCGCCCTGTGCTGGAGAGAAATAAAAGTGGTCCCGCAGTGCCGGTGACGTCCATGGCCGTCTCCCCCATCCCCAGGTGCCAGGCAGTGAAGGCATCCGCGAGCTCCGGACCAGCGCCAGCGCCCTGCACCACACGCTGGAGGAGTCGGCCTCCCTCCTCTCCATGTTCTGGCGAGCGGCCTTGCCGAGCCCCGCGCTGCCTGGCAAAGCGGTAGGAGGCCAGCGTCCTTTCCTGGCTCAGCCCCCCAGATCCCAAAAGTCAGGAGCCCGATGGTTCGTGGTGACAGATGGGACCTTAGAGGAGTCTCCCTGGGGGAGACCTCTCACCCACGGTGGCCGCTGTCAAGGAAGTTCTGACTACATCCCTTGTCCTCCTACTGCCCACCCCGCAAGATGAGAGATCAAAGAGGAAAGGGAAGGGTCTGGATAAGGCAGACACACGAGAACCCTAGGAACCCAGAAAGTTCCACTTTCTGAAGTTGGCCTGAGCTGAACTTCAGGGATGTGTTAAAGCATCACTCCCCCCACCCACACCCACACCCAGGTCCACGAGGTCAAACAGGGTCACAGAATGTCACTGTGAGACAGTAAGACTCTTCTAGCCACCCACGGGAATCCCAGCAAATCACTTAAATCTGCATCTCTCGGGCAGGCCTGGGGAGAATCAGCCAGCCCCAGGTGCTCTCAGATCTCAGGCCTGCTCTCTCTGGCTGGTGGCACCTTGGATAGGCAGGTCTCAGAGTCCCCTCCCAGGGCTTCTAACCCAGATGATACCACTGACACCTAATGGGCCCCACCTGTGCTGATTCCGAGGGAGGGGCTGCTTCGCTGTGTTGAGGTCGGCACAAGTACTGAACAGAATTGCAGCTGCCTCAGGCCAGCCCTGTCTCCCCAGGCATAACGGTCCCAGCCAAGTCTCCCTGTCACGCCGACTGAGGCAACGTCAGCACCCAACCTGAGCTCCACCCCCGGCCGGGAGGCTCGGTCCTGGCCTGGAGTCAGGGTCTCCTCAGCACCAGGGCCATGGGCCGGTGCCGATCCGCTTGGGGGCTCCCGGTTCTTAGCGTCCCTACCGGAAGGTCTCATCCTAAGCCGTCAGCAGCTGGAGGGTTTTCGAGGCTTTTGTGGAGGAAATCCAGTCCAGAAATAGCTGAGAAGACTGTAGAATCCGATTTGGGATTCTAAAGAGCCATCAAGCCCAGGGCGCTGCAGGCCTTCTACCTTTGGCAAAGGGTCTGTTCCTCTTCCCCAGGGAGAGTCCGTGAAGAGGGAACTCTTGGAACTGAGAACCAAACTCTCCAAACAGGACCGCCTCCTTCAGAGCACAGCTGAGCGTCTGAAGACCGCCAACCAGCAGAAGGAGTGCATGGAGCAGTTCATCTTCAGCCAGTGTGGGTGCCCCCAAGCCAGAGAGAGGAAACGGGGCGGGAGGGGGGTCCCCGACTCCCCACCTGTGCTTCGGATGGACTGTGGGACCAGAGAGGCTAGGGGCGGGGGGAGACTGATGTGATGTCCCAGGGGGGAGGCTGAGGACGGGGGGAGGGGGGAGACTGATGTGATGTCCCCGGGCCCCCTTTGCCATCAGTTGTCATGAATGCAGAGGGAGGGGACATGGGCAGGCAGCAGGAGACCCCGGGCTGACCGGCCAGAAAGACACACTTGGGAGCACACACCCAAGGCAGGTGTGGGCCCAGCTGGTAACTTCTGCCTGTTGGGCTGTTTTGTGGTTTCAGTGACTAGGACACATGATGTTTTGAAGAAGGCGAGGACTAATCTGGAGGTAAGGAAACCAGTGCACCAGTCAGAGCCACACATCCCACCCCAGACACGTCACCATCTGTCATCAGAGTCTGCAGGTGATCTTCACCTGCTCTGACCTCCCGGAAGACAATTTTTGGTCTACTCGTAGGAGCACAGGTCCTCCAGAAGCATCCTTCTTCCCGTCCCCCTCAGCTTCCCCACTCAAAAGTCTCTCCCTCCCCAACATCTCGGCTCACTCTCACATGTCGTCATCTCCCGTCTTTACTCCAATTATCCCTCTTTTTCTGCCAAGTCAGGACACTGGAAAAATGCAATTCAGTTGATTCCGGAAGTCAAAGGACACACGGCAGCCGGCCTCTGAATTTGCTTTCCGTAAAGGGGTGCTGAGGCCGGTCATGTGTTCTGGTGTTTTCTGTACTACTTTATGAAAAAAATACAAGCAAGACACAACCTAACAAATTGGTTTCATTGCACACTATTGGGCCAAAACCAGAAATTTTCTTTTGATACATCTTTTTCTGTTAAGCAATACCACAAAATAAAAATGTTGGTTCTTACTGACCTACAAGAGAATTTGATAATAAATAAAGAACAAAACTTAAAGGGAAAGATTTTATACATATGGCAGACATTTTCTACAGTTATTTAAAACAATTTGATACATTCCCTAGCAAGTACTTTAAAGAAAACCTTGCGATGTTAGAAATAGCTTAAAAATCAGAAACTAAATCTTTTCACCTGGATTGTAAAGCTTTGCCATAAGCAACAGAGCATATTCCTCGGAAAGTTCCTAATTGTACCTCAGAATGTTGACCCCACCATGTGAAAATGGGTTGGGCCCTAATGGAACTCTCTCTTTTTTTTTTTTCTCGCTAATTCCCTTTTGTTTTTCTCTGATGCTTCCTTTCTTTCCTGAGCCTTTTTAGAAGAACACTTACAAGATTGCCTCTGTAAAGCCTTATTCCTGTCCCAGCAAAGGTAACCCAACCGCCTCACGTACCCGCTGGCTTCTCCCAGTTTGGAAGTTTCCTCTCTGCTTCCTCTCGGCCATTGGAAAAGTCCTGAGGCCTGAGTTCTAATCCCGGGCTTGTCACCCACTGCTTCTGTGGCTTTGGCTGGCCCCTCAGTCTCTGTGAGCCCGCTGCCCCTCGTCTAGAAGAAGTGGCACTAGACCCAGCTGACCTCTGAGGTCCCTGCTGCTGACCTGGCCCCTTTCCCTTCTCAGCAAGTAAATGGGACATAAACTTAATGGGGGACCTCCCTGCAAAATGGCCTCTCCTTCCTACAACACGCTGTTTCTATATGTGCACGTGCCCTACAAAGCCCTTCTTGTCCCCGAAAGAGATCACAAAAGCCACGATTTTGCTCCCAAGTGAATTAGAGAGTTCAGGTCCCCAGTGGTCGGACTCCACCACTAGTGTGCAGGGGTTTTGAGCAGGGGTCTCGCACACGCGCGCGGAAGCTTTCCTCTAACCTGGTGGCACCAGTTGCCCCCCAGACTGCGGCGCATCTGCTCAGCTCATCCTCTTAACAGGCTCTTCTTATGCTCCTGGCTTCTGGCACCACTCAGCTGTCGCTCCAGCCTCAGCCGTCACCAGCAGGGCCTGAAAATAGAGCCTTACTTTGTTTTATTTTTGTCTTCAGGTGAAATCCCTAAGGGCTCTGCCAGGCGTTCCAGTCTTGTGACCCTTGCCTTCCAGGAGCCATGCAAGAAACGAAGCCACCAGAGGTCCTTAAAACAGCAAGAGGGGTGGGCCTGCCCCCCTTTCACCCAGCTACCTATCTGCTGAGGAGATCTCGGCCCTACTCCTCACCCGCTGGAGGATCTAGAAGGAGCCAGAGAAGTGGCCTGGTCAGGCAGGCCGAACGGCAGAGAGCCTTTCCTGCTCTTCTGGAAAGGTCCACCTGGTCTGGCACGAAGCAAAACGTGTAGTTTGTAGAGGACCTGTGACACTGCTTCTAACCGCCCCAGGGCCAGGAACTAGCACAGCTCACCTCAGCAGCTCTCCTCAGATGTCAGCTCAGGGGAAACAGGACCCTGCTTGCCACGCAGGGGGCCACGCGGTCCCAACACTGGAGCCTCTCGGCAGGTCGAAAAGCACACGACTGAGCAGCGGTGCCCTGCTGGGCACTGGGGCTCGGCCAGCATTACTCACAGATCCACATGGGACCCGGGGCCAGCTCGGCCGGGTCCCAGGCAGGCTGGATGGCAGCCTACACGGCAGCACCTGAGTTCTTTGAAGCCACCCGGTGAAAGAGGTGACTTCCCAGATACCATCTCCTGCTTGGTGTAGCATCTCCTGTGTCTGTTCTTTTAGGATCTCCAATGGGTACTGTCCTCACTGTAAACACGCTGTCCCGTTTTAGCATCGTAACTTCTCTCTAGAGAAGTGGGGACTCATGGCCAGACCAAGCCCACTGAAAGTCTTGTGTAAAGCAAACCATTGATCCTTTTTAGGTGGCATGTGCGAGGCCCCCAGTTGTGCGAAAGCCTAGTCTGTGTCTACACAGTGCTTTAGAATGTGTGTACGTGTGTATAAATGTATGATACATATTTATATATGTTGCTACAGCACTATGTTGAAAGCCAACATAACTGGTGGACAGGGTCTGTGAGAGAAAATGAAACAGTTTTCTGGTGGCTATTAAAGCATAATGTGCATAAAGAAATAAAAAGCTTTTCTCCGCCTGCTTTCTTTCCCACGTCTGCCCCAGTCTCTAGGCTGAGTGTGTAAGAACAGAAAAGACAAACTGTCGTTTGAGAAGCTCATAGTCTCATGCTGGAAGTCTAAGTTTAAAAGAAAAAGCTTGTTATCGAATATGCTTTAATAAAATCGTAATGACGTTCTCTACAGACTAAAAAAAAAGAAAAGAAAAAGATTTTCCTTCTTCGTTATTTTGTAAGACTCCCCAATCTAAAAATATGGAGTGGTTCTTAAATTTGAGGTGCCTTAGAATCAGATGTGGAGATTATGGAAGCTACTTCCTGGGCTCCAGTTGCAAGAGATTTAGTTGGTGTGGGGCCCTACACGCTGCATTTTTCACTGGAGCACCCAGGTGATTCTTAGGCAGCTGGGCTGCAGACCACAGTTTGGAAAACATTGTTCTGTAACATTGACTCAAAACTAGAAATTTATTTTACTTTAATTAAGAACCTTTCATTGAAAAGTGTGTAAGTCATTCTATAAATGCTGACATAAAGATCTTAAAACATTCCTTGGGGAAAGTCCTTAGTTATGTACTTTTGGCGTCCGGAATTAAGAGGAAGCTATCAGTCCACAATTATTTCCTAGAAAAAGTTAAAAAATTAAAGTAGCAACAACAAAAACTCAACCACTGTCACCACAACCACGACCACCAACAGTAACAAAAAGATGCACCAACAGACTCATGCCTGAACTAGAGACAAGCCTTACTTTCATAGTATCATAGACGGTGTGACTCTCAGTATCTGCTTTCTCACTCGTATTTCCATGAGTGCCTTTGGCTGTCAACACAGAGGAACTCACTGGCAAAATCAGCAGAATGGACGAAAAGTCAGCAAAACTGTTAAGTATTACTTAAAGACAAAGTAGCAAACTTTGAGGACCTCTTGCCCTGTGATTATTCCATCATCCCAGTAATTCTTCCCTCGTCCCTGTGCTGCCAGGGCTGGTGGACATTGACAGTATAATCTCTAACCAATGGAGAATTCAAATATCATTTTATGTACATAACGTTTATGAAAGCAACAACACATGACATATGAATCTCAGATCTGATCAGGAGCCAGTCACAAATTACTCTTGGGGAAAAGACTTAAAAGCTATTCTTGTAGTTCACCCTTTGCAAAATATCAAAAAGTAGCTCTTCTTTGTCTTAAAAATTGTTGCCAAAAAAACACACAACAACAAAAAAACATGTCTTTGAGAGGATTCCACAATACTTAATACTTTTTGCAAATTATATTCTTTCCCTCTATGTGACAAAAACAGAGCCCACTCTTAAAAACAAAAAAAAATCAGGCGGTATAACCACCAATGTCTCCCAATTTACCATGTTGAGGCCTGTGGGGAGAATTGGGTGAGAGTCCTATAGAAAAGAACAGAAAAGGAAAAAATGGTAGATACCTAACGTAACACTTAAAATTTAAAATATGTAAAAATATCTCTTGAGCTGACAACCAAAGACAGACAACCTGCGGAATGGTGGTTGATTATATCCCTCTGATTTTATTGCTGCTAAAGTGAATGAGCTAGACAGTTGTCTAGGCTTTCTATTGCTGTCATAAGTTCCCATAAACTTAGTGACGTAAAAGAAGACAGATTTATTATCTTGCAGTTCTGTAGGTTAGGACCACACAGGACTAAAGTGAAGGTGTTAGCAGGGCTGCCTTACCTTTTGGGGGCTCTCGGGGATGATCTGTTTCTTTGCCTTTTACAGCCGTTAGAGGCCACCTACATTCCTTGGCTTATGTCCCCTTCCTCCATCTTCACAACTAACAGCCACAGGTAGAGCCTTTCTCCCATATCATCATTCTGACCTCCTTTTCTACATCTTCCATTTTTAAGGCCCCTCGTAATTGCATAGGGCCCACCTGGATAATCCAAGGTAATCTTATCTCAAGGTCATTACTGTAATGACATCTGCAAGGTCCACTTTGCTACGCAATACAGCATATTCACAAATTCTGGGGATTAGAATAGGGACATCCAGCAAGGGGCGCATTATTCTGCCCACCATAACACTATTAACTCAGGTGCCAACTAATATTGGAACTAACAAGGGATCTTTGCTAATTTCAACAGTTCAGTAAAATTAAGACGCTACCTCAAGGCACAATCGAGAACAGCAAATCAAGATAAAGCCAAATCAGAACCCTGGAAGTGCTCCACTGGTGACCATACAATTTAGATTCGTTGTGTTTGGTTTTCACGTGTGGCTTTTTTTCTCCCTCCCAAAGGCCAACTTTGATTGTAGAAAGCTCATCCAGGAGAAGAGCGCATGGTGGAAAAACGGCAGGTGGTGGCGGAGTCTCTGCACCTGGGATCCCACTAACCTTTGTGACCTTTCAATCAGGTCTAAGTGGGGCCCATGAGCTGGTTTTCTTTGGACCGGCCCTAGCCTAACGAAGGGATCCTTGCGCGCCGCCCGCGCCGGCCCACGAGGGGGCGCCGTGATCCTTCCCTTGGAACTTGCCTTGTAAAGAAGCAGGCACCGGATAGTCACCGTATCCCGGATCCTGCGGGCCAGATGTTAGCCGTGAGTGTCCAGAGGTTCCTGACTTTTGCTCACATATCCCCGGGGTTGGCCTAAGTCCCGCGGTGCTTCGGTCTCGGAGTCGGGGATGAGAAGGGTTGGCTGTGGAGGCTGAGCTCCTCAGGTGAAGCCATCGTACTCCGTCTCCTCCGAGCCTGGTCTGGCCAAAGAGAAATGTGTTCCCGTTTCTCCCGCTGGTGGAAAATGTTCCCTCATCTTCCTCTCAATGGGGCAGCTCTTTCCTGTGTTGGCCTGCTTTTTTGGGGGGTAGCGGGTCGGGAAGGCGGGTACAGGAGGAGCAGAGAGAGGGAGGAGGAGTGGTAACAATAACAAAAAAAAAGTCCAAAGAGGAGGAAAGGAGAAAGCCTCGGAGGCAGCACAAGGAGGAGGAGGACCGGAGCCTGAATACTCACGTGGTTCTAGTCTGTGGCCCCAGAATGGCAGCTGCTCTTTCTGGAACTCCCCTAACCTCATCCTGGACTCACACACCCTACCCTCCTCCTCTCTCATCCTGCAGCCTCCTTTCCTCCAACGAGAACAGTCTCCCACTTTTGATTCTGGAGATTCTTTCCTTTTTCACTGGGATTCCCCAGAGCTAGATACAGGCCCATCAACAACAGCCAAACCCTGGTCTTGTGGTTCTGGAAAAGCCAAAGCACAGAAATCTCCCGAGAGACAAGGGAGTGCAGAACACATGGGGTCATGGGATCACCCTGCAGAATATGAATCCAGCTGTTCCAGGTCTTTCTAGGTTGTTATTTGTGAAGATGTCAAATTTGTTCAAAACTCCAAGAAGATCCTTGGTCCAGGTCATTCTTACATGTAGTAAATGATGCTATGAAATTATCAACCAGGTGATCTGTCGTCATTCTAAAGTCACAGATCAGCCTTAAAAAGGGGAAAGCAGGTTGTGAGTGCCAATTTCAGGAAATGAACAAAACTGGGGCAGATCCTGGAAATACCCACGTAGGAGAAGCTGCTTAGGCCAATGGCTAAATAACCTCGTCTTAGCTCAGGCTGCCATAACAAAATACCATAGACTAGATGGCTTAAACAGACTAAATCAGCTAGTCTAAGGGAGGAAGGAAGAAAGGTGCTTGAGTTCACTTTGTCACCTCCATGATTCTCCGGAAGAATCAGTCATCTTCCTCCTCAACCCAAGGGCACCCTCAGGGATCAACTTACTTCACGTCTTGCTCTTTGGTCTGAAGACACAGTCGGAGAGCAACTTCCTCCTCCAACCTCCTCCTCCCCAATCCATAAGAGAAAAAAAAACTCACCCTGCAAGCAAATACCTCAGCTTCTTTTATTTAATCCCTGGGACACTATGAGAATGAAGTCGGAAGAATGTGCACCAAGTAGTACTTTGAGCTACAACCCTGAATCTATGTGTTTACATACATCACACACACACATAGTTTTACTTTGTTCATATACATGGTATAATTTGTATGCCTTGCTTTACAACTTCTTTCTTTACTTAAATAAATTTTGGATTAGTATATCACACGATTCTAGAATTCCTTTCTTCGGTTTGTAACCCAGGATAAAAGGCAAGAACTCAAGCAGGTAGGAATCTTGTGTCTTTATGACGCCACGGATCCCTGGGCGCCGTGAGTGGGCGGGGATCATAACGTCCCTGCCCCTCCAGAGCAGCCGGCCCGCCCATTGGCCAGCTGAGAAAATTGGGGGCGGGACGTGGGTTGGAGAACAAGAACGGCCCAATACGTCATGAAGGGGGCATGCCTTATGTTAATCTAGCAGCGTAGGGGGATGATTTCCCCGCGATAGATTAGCCCGGGTTGTGGAAGTGGTCCAGAGATGTTGCTTGAATTTTATTAGAATTGTATGAAGGAGCTGGGAGGGTTGTAAAAGAAAAGGTACTGAGAATTGGGGGAGCGGGACGGCGGCGGACAAAGTGACCGTGTGTGTACAGTGTAAGGCGTATAAAGCTGTGTTGGGGCGGAACAGTTCCAACTCATACTTACCTGGCAGGGGAGATACCATGATCACGAAGGTGGTTTTCCCAGGGCGAGGCTTATCCATTGCACTCCGGATGTGCTGACCCCTGCGATTTCCCCAAATGTGGGAAACTCGACTGCATAATTTGTGGTAGTGGGGGACTGCGTTCGCGCTCTCCCCTGATATTCTTCGGTGAAAAAAAATAGACGGATTAATAGTCCTAGTATGATTTAAAACTCCAACGACAATTGTGTATGAACGTTTTTCACTTGTGAAAGTAAGGGCACAGACTCTCGATTTCCTGAAAGATCAAACCAAAAACCCACGTGACTACTCACTACGCAAATGGTATGGTGAGTACACCTGTTGTCATTTAACTTAATTTTTATAATAGTGTTATGAATATTCTCAATTCACTAGCTGGTCATATCCAAAAGCATGAGGTGTACGGGTCTATGTTATTTTCTACCGTCACAAGAACGTATGAGTGGGTGCTTTAGCGAGATCTCTGGGAGCTGCAGAGTGAGATTTCTGATAGGGCGACTGGGAATGCGCATTCCACCGTGGACGGTACCCTGTTTTTTACCCCCGAGAATGGAGGGGAAGGGGGGGTGTGACCCTGCCGATGGGGTGGTACTGTGTCTGCTTGCTAGGTCCGCGTGGGCCGCACCACCCTGAAAACCCGGTGTTGGGGACTCGACTCCCGAGAGGGAGAGAGCGCAGCCGGGGCGAGGGCTGCTCTTGCGCGACGCCTGGAGTTCTGGACTCACTTTCTCCAGGCCCGTCCCTTTAGGTTTGTCCTTTGGGAGGAGATCAACTCCATCCGGGGATGAGAGACAGGGAAGGTTTATCAGCCCTTCTCCCAATCCACCTGCTGTCTAGGTGGAGGTTCCTGCTCTGAGGGAAAATTCCTGCCAGGAAAAAAAAAAAAAAGACGCCTTTCCTTCTCAGCAGCCCTTTTCTCGTCGCCCTGGGGGTTCTGATGTCCTCAGAACAGGAACAGGACGTGGGACTTCTTGGGTTGCCCCTCCTATCCCATTTCCCACCCCTTTTCTCATCGTCTCCTTCTCTTCCTTCTCCTCCCGGCTTTTTCACCTGCTTCGCTCCCCTCCTCCTCTCGTCCCCGCTCCGCCCGCACACAGGTCAGGCTCTCAGGATGTCGGGACAGGCGGCTCCGTCCGCCAGGAAGTGGAGGGAACGTTTCCCATCTAGGGGAGAAGCCCGACCGCTTCTGGGGTCAGGACCCTTTGGGGGTCTTAGTGGAAGGGACCGAGCCGCCGAGCGTGCACAGCCAGTGCTCGAGGCCTGGGCAGCGCGGGCCTCGCCGCCTACGACCGTCCGGGGCCCGGGCGACCGCAGCGTAAAGAACCTCGACTTCGGCGCCGCTCTGCGAGGACGGGTCGAACCCCGGGAAACCGAGCCACCTGCACTGCGCTCCTAGTGCGAAAAAGCGATGGTTCCCACCCCTAGCGCCCCCTCTTGGCTACGTAGGGTACTGCGCACAGTGATGGTCGCCGAGCGGGGAGATGCGGGTGCCGGAGCTGCCGGAAATTTTTCAGAATGTTGGCCGATGCTCAGAACCTTGAAGTTAGAAGTCCAACAAGAAAGGTTCATAAGCCAGCATTCTGATTTTTAAACTTCCAGCGGCGTAGCGACTCGCTGAAGCTCCCCCGCCGCCATCTGGGCACAACCCACCATCTGAGCGTCTAGGCCACTGGAGTAGGAAAGTGGGGTCTTAGACTCGTTGTGTGGCAAGGGAGAGAGAAGGCAGGTTTTGCCCCTTACACTGAAGTCAGATTCAGTGGAGGATTATAAATGAGCCACAGCTGTGCTTTATATCCTGTTAACGGGTTAGTTACTCTTAGGGAAGTTAGTCTGGGGAGAGAATGAATTTTTCCCCTGGGCATTCTTTTATCACGTAACTTACAAAGAATATATTCAGGTGTTCCTTATATTTAAGAAAAGAAAGGAAGAAAATAAGGAAAAAATGAAAGATGCTTCAAATGTCAATGCAGAGGCAGTTTAATTGGGGTGGAGGAGCCTCTTTGGGGAGAGAGCTCCCAGAAGACCCCAGGGCATAAAGCTGGAGCTGCCCTGGGCCAGCTGACAGAGGAAGAAGGTTTAGGCCTCGCTGAGCAGCATTCTACAGGTGGCTTCTGGGGTCTATCCCACCCTCTCACTGTCCTCTAAATGGCTTTCAAAGCCATCTCCCCCCCCTTAAGACTTGTCTGTGTTTGTGAAATGAGGATTTGGTCACAAGAGTTAACGATTTCCTAAGGATTGGACCCCAACTCCCACATTTAAGAATGACTGGTTACTACACATACACAACGGAATACTTTGCAGCCATAAATGTAAGGAATATCTCTGTGAGCCCATATGAAATTGTTTCCATAAGTTATATTTTGTGCGGGGGGAAAAAAAAGCAGAGTGCAAAAGAGTGTGTACACAGTATGCTATCTTTTGTGTAAGGAAAAGGAGAAGCAGATATGCTTGTTTTGCAGGAAGTACAGGCCAGAAAATAACAAAATGTTTTTATTTAGGGATATAGGAGAATGGAGTCTAAGATATAGATATGGGAGGGGCTTTTCTCTAAGTGTATTTCAATACAGTTTTTATTTTTTAGACCATGTCAGTGTTTTATATATTCCAAAAGAATGAAAAAGCTAACCTTAAAACTGAAAAACAGGGTGGCCGGATGGCTCAGTTGGTTAGAGTGCAAGCTCTGAACAACAGCATTGCCGGTTCGATTCCTACATGGGCCAGTGAACTGTGCCTTCCACAACTAGCTTGAAGAACAAGGACTTGGAGCTGATGGGCCCTGGAGAAACACACTGTTCCCCAATAAAAAAACAAACACACACAAAAAAACCTGAACAACAAACAGGACAAATGAATTTAATTATATATCACATGATAAGATGATCACATACAATATGATTAATTCAAGTAAGTTTGGGTTTTTTTTGTTTTGTTTTTTAAAGTTTGTAGTTTATTAGTCTTCTCATGAAAAATCTGCTCAATCACCACAGACACTGACGAATCTTTACTCCTTCTTTTTGCCAGCACCAACATTGGCCTTTGCAGTCCCCCTAACTTTCCTCATTCTGTTCTTGCGTTCCTTTCGCTGTTTTCTTGAGGTCTTTTTCTTCTCATACAGGCCATGTCTTACAAGTCTATGTTTGGGTTCATTTTTCTTTGCGTAATCCAAGGAATCATAAATCATGCCAAAGCCAGTTGTCTTGCCACCACCGAAATGGGTTCTGAATCCAAATACAAAGATGACATCTGGTGTGGTCTTGTACATTTTGGCTAGTTTTTCCCGAATTTCTGTCTTAGGTACTGTTGCCTTCCCAGGGTGAAGGACGTCGATGACCATCTGTTTCCGTTGAAGTAGTCTATTGGTCATGAACTTCCTGGTCCAAATAGTTACTGTGTCGTTCATGATGGCAGCGGGCCTTCAAGCAGCCAGAGGGGAAAAAAGAACTCAAGTAAGTTTTGAAGGCACTGCTTGTCTGTACATCCATGGCGGGGTATATCTCAAGGACATCTCTTAATAGAACTTAGTAAGTTTACTGTTGGTGGTGGAATAAGTATAATAATTGTGAAGCTGTTGTGTGTGTATTGTAGGATAGAGCAAATTAATAAAAACATTGATACTGTCAGGAAGCTTGGGAGGAGGACGACGAAAATATGAAATGAGAGTTGAGGAAGAACCCAGTGGTGTTGGATTGGCGTTGGAGAGGTCCATATCGATTCTTGAGACCCATCAGTAGGGTCTAGAAGCAGTGATACCCCAGCAGCAGTAAGCACAGTTAGTGCTTCGTTTCCAAATGCCATTTCCCGTTAAAAGAAATTAGGATTCCTTGTAGAAACGCCTGCTTTGGAGTTGGGGGAACAAAAATATAAGGTCAGCTTGGAATGTCTTGCTGTGCCCCAAGATTAGTAGGGACATGTCAAAAGATCACAGAAGCCAGCTTGAAGAGGTCCCCTGGTCAAATTAAAGATCATTGCAGCATCAAAAAGAACAATACATATAATGTATTAGGTTGGTGCAAAAGTAATTGCGGTTTGCAATTACTTTTAGTATTATAGCCTATTAATATTATAACCTATTGAATAGGAAAGGAATCCATTTGATATACATGTGATATACACGTCGTATAATCCATGTAATATACTGAAAGAAAAAACGGAAGAGGGAAAGCTGAACTCTGTAGAAGGACTCTATAGTAAGTGTGGAAGGAATAAATACTAAGGTTTCTGTTAGAGTCCAGGCTTACAAGAAAGATTTAAGTTTTCGTCTTTTGGGGGGCCCAAAGCTAAATAGGGTGACCTTGTTATTTTTTGTTTACCTCAGGTTTTATATGTGTTTATTTTTCTTAACTGTAGAGCATGATGTCCATGTTTATTCATAATGACGAGAGGGCACGATGTCAATTTTACTACCTTGGTTCTTCCCTGGAATCAAATTTCCACCTGTAAGGCGTGGTTTCGTTCACCTGAGTGCTTAGCAATTCTCTGGTTCAGTACACTTATTTTGAAATTTTACTTTATTTGGCAAGTTTTATTTGCATAGCTGTAAAGAGAAATGTTGATTAATGCCTTAAACGTACTTGTCAATATATAGTTAATATAACTAGATACCGAGGCCTGAGAGTTAACTTCTTTCTGGAAGCTTTGTGGAGCCTCAATGGTTGTAATATATTTTGGAGGGTGGAAGAAATATTTTATTCTCTTATCAGTTTTACTGAGATCAAGAACTGATAAGTATCCAGCCTGCCTCTACCAGGATTTACCTGCGACATCTGGAACTGTGTGGGTCCTTTTCCCCTAAGATCCCTCCCTGTGTGTGTCATTGTTGCTGGTCTATAGGAAGGGACATCTTTCTACAAGTATGTGTAACTCTGGGATTCCATAAGCCATACGCCAGGTAAGAGGCCATTTTCCTTTCTATAGGTGACTCCTTTCTATGGGTGAAATATGGCTCTTACTCCTTGTAGTGGGCTTGCACACCAGATTTAACGAGATGTATGTCATGGTTATGGTTACAATACCATACTATCTGATTGTGTTCTGGTAGGAAGAGTAAGGATTCTTATTGAATATTTGAAAGTAACTACAAGGTCATGAGAAGTAAAGGAGTCTAATAAAGGGATCTCCCGTCATTTAACCATTGTTATATTGTGTTGAGTCGTTTTGTAGACCAATCAATACATATTATTTTCTATAGAATGATTATTCTTAAATTTTCTGGATGATTAACTAGTTTACAATCTGTAGTAAGATTTGCACTAACCCAAAGTCTCAGTTGACGCAAAATGCGATTTAAAGAATGTTTCATTCCAGTTTGTACAAATAGACACTGTTAAATTGAGGAGTCCAGGTATATTGAAAAGAAAAGGGATTTTCTCACATGCACATGAAAAAGAGAACATCAACAACGACTTGATTCGTTCTTTTGGTCCAGTTAGCCCTTGTAATTAATTCGTGTTTTGTTGATCTTGGGGAAAATAATCCACTTTCACAAAATCATCTGCTTCTGGGTAAAAGAGCGGTAGAAATCCTTGCACAAGTTGCAGGCCCCTGTACAGTGTGACAAATGGTATTAGCTTACACTGGGATGTTAAGAATACCTGATAACAGCCTTCTCCCGAGGCTCTTTTGATGTTTCTTTCAGAAGTCTCAGCTTCTGATCTGCAGTTTGTAGAAGGAGGCATCGTGTAAAGGAAACGCCAAAACCACTGTGTATGACAAGACTGAATGGTTCTAGATAATTCTGTATCATAACTAACAATCTCAGTATGGCTAAGAGTGCAATTCTCTTTAGAAATAACACACAAAACACACAAAACAATTTAGTAAGAATTTGATGGGTGATTAGCCTGAGACCTATACCAATTAAGCCATTAAATTAGGTCATTCTTGCTAACATAGGGAGTTTGAGAGCATTCGTTCTTGGGCATAAATAAAATGGCCTTAAATCATTCTCTCTCTCTCTCTCTCTCTCTCTCTCTCTCTCTCTCTCTCACTTCTCTCTCTTTCTCTCTCTCTCTCTTTCTCTCACGCACACGCACATACACACAGCTGCCTCATTAGCAGAGATTTAGTATAAACAACATTGAGCACTTAGTAAATGATCAGCCGTACAGTACGTTCACCTGAGCCCTTGTGAAATCAAAAGGTTTTGACATGTAAGAAAGACTGAGCCATCCCCACTGCTTCCACCATGCCGACTCAAAGAGAGTGTTTGGTTTCATTTTTATTGCGACTTGCAAACTGATAAACTCTGTTATTTGATTAGCTGCCCAATGAACATATTTCATGGTGGTGTTTTCCTTCCACTTTTTTTTTTTCCTTCCACTTGCCTTTGGATCAGAAGCAATATAACGTGCATACACTTGAGCCCAAACACAGCTCTCATATTTATGTCGAACAGTTTCAATGACTGTGCAAAAATACTTTCCTGAAAGGCCAAGATTTTCAAGTCTCCCTTGGTTATATTTCACTTCCGTGTCCTGCTGACAGTATCCCTAGTCTGACCGGGTAAGTATGTGGATTTGTCACCATAAATTCCTCTAAGCAAAAGGCTTCTTTCTTTGTGTAGCTGTGTTCTTGCCAGGCTTCTTGGTCTCCAACAATTATTCTAAAACTCATTCGTGTTAAACCCGAACAGCTTCCACATGTCCCCAGGGAGTTTTTTGAATGTCAGTTTTATGTTTTCTTGCAGTGGTATCCATTGGATCTTGTAAAATTGGGTCACATATCTGTACAGCATCTTTCTATCTCTCTGTGGCTTCAGATCGGGCTTATCTCTGTGACTGCCAGGAAACTTCAACTCTTGAAGTCAAAACAACGCCGAGGCTTACTGACCATAGCCCAGGGCTGCGGCCAACCCCCGTTGGCATATTTCTCAAATGTCTCCGAGCTTAGAATCGTATTCGTGAATTAACTGGTCAACTAATACCATTTGATCACTCTTCCAGGATTTGTCTTCTTTCCTTGTTCTCATTTGAGCTCACATTTCTTCCCAAGTGATATCATAAAGCTCTGAGACCTTTGCCATCTTTCCAGAAACTAGGGGCAGCCAGGTGAGAGGGCGAGGAGACCCATTTGTTCTTTGAGGGCCAAGGGCCAGTAATTGAAAGTTGAACCGTTGTGACGATGGCCTTCTGTCAGTACTTGGAATGGCAGGTGTCCTACCTGCTGTCTCACTGCCTGACACAAACTCTTTAAACTTCATCAAAGTACAGACAGTGCTGGGGTAAAAGAAACTTAGAGGTAGGTCATCTACTTATTACTCTCGTTTTAGAGCTGAGAAAATTGAGGCCCACAGAGGTAAGTGACTTGATCGAAGGAGCACAGAGTTCTATGGCAAAAATAATGTGAGAACCCTGGACCCTCGGTGCCCTTCCCCGTACCATGTACTTTCTCTAAAGAATTTGTAACAGTGTAATCTTGTGATCATTTTTGTCATGTCATCATTCTTCACGCCAATCCTTTTATCCTTTTAGGCTTAGGCTGGCCTGGCCTAAGCGCTAAACAAACTTAGATGTGTGATATTTTGGACAAGTGACATGCAGCCTTGTTCCCACATTCAGACGTGTACTTGAACCACATTAAGACATTATGATAGATTATTTTCACGTCCCAGAGCTACTGACCTGAAGCACCAGTTTGTTTAATCTTTCCAGTGATCTTGAAAATCTCTGAAGATGCCAAAGAGAGAGAGTCTCCCTAATGCAGCGCCCTGCTTGTCAATTATCACTGAGCTTTGCGCTCTAGTCTGGCAGGAAAATAGTGGGGTTTTCCCTAAAAATAACATTCAAATATTGAGTATCCTTTCTCAAACAATACATGTGCCTCTTTCTCTCCCTTCTCCACCCCCCCCCCAATACTGGCCTTCCTTCCCCCTTATGTAGACACTGTGCTAGTTATTGTGTTCCCCATTTCCAACTTTGAAAGCATGTAGCGTTGATCTCGCACCAGTCACTCTGCTCCCTGTTCTGAGACTGTAGAATCCTGCGAAACCTGTTAGGGCCTGAGCCAATCAGTGATCATCCAGGAGATGGTTCTTCAGATTTTGAACTAAGTATTTACTTTGCTTCTTTAGTGATGGTGTAAGAATTACATAGGAAATTTGTGGGAAAAGGGAAGATTCCTGCACCCTATCCCTATGCCCAGAGATTCTTTGCAAGTTCTCCATGTGATTTTGGTATAAGTGATCCAGGGATTGGAGAAGGAGGAATTCACATTAAGGGAGTTACTTCTTAGACACTGAGCTTAGTCAGTCTCTCTCTCCGCCCTCCCTCCCTCTCTCTCTCTACACACACACACACACACACACACACACACAAAATTATCCAAAAGCTCTATATGTAATGTTATAGTGTCAATTTTGTAAAATAGGATAATGAGGCTCAAAGAGATTTTAAAAATTTTCTGTTTATTAGGTAAATGATGGAGCTGGTATTCAAATCCAATAACGTCTTTCCCAAATCTGTGGTTTTGTTGCTTCGTTGCAGCCCTAGTAAAGGTTTGGTGAGGAATACACTTGGAACTAAAGAATATCGGTAAAAATTAGTTGTTTATAATGACTTTATCCATTCATTCAACAAGTATTTACTGACAACAAGTATTTACTGGCAGGGCATATGGGGGGAACGAGCCAGGCTCTACTCACGTGAAGATTATCTTGTAACAGCCAAACGTTATCCAGATCATTACTAAATACATTGTCATTGTGATGTTAATTATTACGTACATGTTCCTGGGTCCAGTTTCATCAACTAGTGATTGAAAGCTGAGTATAAACAAGTAGACCTATAGATCCATGAAAATGTTTTTCCTGGGCAAGTATTTTCTGATTTTGTGTGTGTGTGTGTGTGTGTGTGTGTGTGTGTGTGTGTGTGTTAAAAGTGAGACGACCACTGTTTATTCCACAGGCTCCTGACATTGTAACTCGAGGCTGTGTGGCCTCGTAGGAGAGCACCGACCTGGGCGTCTCACGGCTGTCACGTTTATAAAGGGAGCCGTGGGAGCTCTAGCACGTTTCTTCATCTTTGCAAGTCTCAGTTTCTTCATCTATAAAATTAGGTTATCGTCCTTAATTTTCCAGTTGACCATGTTCCCTATAGAGGAACAGCCCCACCATGGTACCCCGGAGCCCTTGTATGTCTTCAACCCTCCTGGCTAGTCTTCATCACCTCAGCACCTGGAGACTTTGGGGTATTTCACTCTGCCTTTTTTTTTTATAAGCTTTTGTGCTAGCTCTTAAGCTTTCCAGTCAGTCCAGACCTCAGTAATTGCCCTTCGGGGAAAACCAGCTGTGCGGCTGAAGTCCCTTCAGTTGTCAGCTTACCCTCTACCACTGTGTCACACACACCACCACTCAGGGCTCTGTTGGTTTCACTTACCCCAACAGATCGCCACAGCCCATGGCCCAAATCATCAGAGGGCTACAGGGAATAAGATGGCTATGGATCTAGTTCACTTGGACGGTGCCACTGTCTGCCATTAGTTGTCCTGCTTGCTGCCAGTTATTAGATCTAAAAATAAGATTCCAGCCTCAGAATCCATGCTGAGCTCGGACTGGCCCTTGATCTGGTAGGTCCCTGGATTGTCCGGTTCCTTGACTTCCTCCCCAGATACCCTAACTAGGTCACTCTCCCGGACAACCTCTAGGAACCAGCTCTGCTAATTGGGGGAAGAACAAGAAACACCATCTTCAGGTTGGCACAGATACCGGGGGTGCAAAAAAATGTAGACAAGTGGACACTTAGGGCAGCGTTGCTCAAGCAGTAGTTGGCCCTAATCAGAAGTGTCTGGACGCTGATGGGAACCCCTTGGAGCACCTCTTGTCATTGCAGAAGTCAAACGTGACTGGTATTCATCTTCTGTTATCGGTATATATTACCACAGGTTTAATACAGTTTTCCTTTCTTAAAATATGTATACATTTTTTGGCGCCCTTTGTATTTCCATTTGTGGAGAGAACAAAAGACCCCAAACATTAACAATATCCTCAGCCTGTCCCTGACCCCCAGAACTATTTTCTGAGATCCTGTTGAATACAACACCCATCCCAACACCTCACTTGTAATTGTGATAACTACTGTAATCGATAATAAAGATCCCCGAACACTGGAACTAAGTTAGGGCTACAGGTCACAGTTCTGAGGATGAGTTGGCCTGAAGTTAAGACTTTTCCCCCACGTCACCCTCATGCTCTTTCAGGCGCTCGGTATTCTTCTTACGCGATGTTGTCTTCATCAGCTATCACTAGCTCGAGAGCTTTCAGAAGCTGTAGCAAAGGGAAATTAGTTCAGGAGTAGGTGAGAAGTCTCTGAAAACCTACTTTGAGGTTTTAAAATATACAACTTGTGGACCTTAGGTCTCCTGACCTGCCCTCCCCTAGGAAGTCAATGAAGAGAAAACTCTCCAGACAGGAGTCTCCTTCAGAACACAGCTGAGTGCCTGAAGAATTCTAAGTGGGACAAAAAGCACCGAGAAGTTCATCTTTAGCCAACATTAAGTGCCCTGGAGCCAGAGAGTAGGTCATGGGAGGGAGGTGGCACGCCACACCTGCAAATGTGCTGCTGGCATAGGCTGGGGAGGTAGAGAAAGGAGAGTCAGGATGTCCCTGAACCATCTGTGTCATGGGGAATTGTCGATGCCGGAGAGGAGGGGGTTTGGAAGGGATGCAACAGGAGACCCCAAGCCAAGTGGGCCCGAACGAAATGCTTTAGAAAGCACACGCCCAGGCACTTTGGGCCTTGATAGAATTCTGCTGCCATTTTGTTTCAGTGACCAGGGTACACGATCTTTAGAACCTTCTGCCAGCGGCTGAGTCCCTGTGACATCACCTCTACCTACAGTCTGCAGGCTTCTCTGGACCTGCTATTGAGGTCAGAGGCTCACTGCTTCAGATCTGGGTCTTGGTTACGTGTCCTCCTGCTTTACATCTCCATGTCTCTCAACGCGCCCTGTTCTTGTCACCCTCGTCACTCCCAGTGTCATTCCCTTCTCTCTTTTATTAAGGAAGTTAACTCAGTTGAATCTTTAGAGCAGCAAATATGAGGACTCCTGGCTGCATGGTTTTAGGAAAAGTCCAGAGGCCAGCTATGTAAAAACCCTGTGAAATAAAGGGTTAGGAAACAAAAATTATCCTCTTACAACCACGGCCCTGCACGAAACCATCTGAGAGTGGTGTACCATCAGAATGAAGTATATAACCTGCTTTCCTGTGTAATGAATGAAGTTTATATGTGGCAGAGAAAGAATAATAAGTAGGGAGGGTCCAGGAGAGTGGTCCCCATCCCTGGATGTATATTATTAGGTTGGTGCAAAAGTAATTGCGGTTTAAAAGGTTAAAACTGCAAAAGCCACAATTGCTTTTGCACCAACCTAATAGAATCATCTGGGGAGCTTAAAAAATACTGATGCCTGGACCCCATACCAGAGATCTTTATTTCACTGGGGTGGAGGTAGTGGACTGGGTATCAGTATTCTTATAGAATCTGCATAGGTGACATGACTACGCAGCCTGGGATGAAAACCATTAGTTTAGGAGCTGGGCTAATCCAGCAGAGGATGGCTAAGTGTGTAGTTCACAGAAAGTGCTGGAAATTCCCTCCCTGAGGCTGCATTCCTTTAGTGAATGCTGGCCTACCCTAGAACAGAAAGAGAAGGAAAAGTGGCAGATGTAAAGATGACATCACTGGGTCCTATGACGTCTCTATTCAAATGTGCCTGTGGAGAATTGACATTCTTTAGATCCTGAGAATACCAAGGTAGATAGGTCTTGATAAGATATAACCAGTAAGCAATGAAGGCTTCAACTATAACTGCTGTATAATACTTTTATTCAATACTTTTATGGGGGAAAAAACTCACATTTCTGTATGTGTTACATCACATGACAAATTACATTCAGAGAAAAGCTTAAAATCCTTTCTTGTATGCCACTCTTGCGAAATACTGAAAAGCAGCTCTGAACCTCAGCACTAAAGGTTACAGAAAGCACCACATAAAGGAGGACTCTCAGATATCTAATTCCCCTCAAATTCTAGTCTTATTCCCCCTTTATGACAGCTGCGCTCATTCAAAATGCTTCAGTGCAATAACAACCGACGTCTTCCCATTTACCAAAATTCAAACACGTCTCACATATGGGGCCCAGGGTGGAGTTTAGAACTAATAACACCAGTGAGCTTGGCTGTTCTAAAACCACAACCTGGATAAGAGTTCTGTAGGTGAACAGTAAGATATTACATAATATAATATCTAATGGTAGGTATCTCTTGAGCATTGAACCTGACTACAAAATCCATAGTGTTTAGTATTTCACACCAATCTTACTGCAAAAGCGTTGTGCTACACACAATAATTCAATTCCAGTTAATGTTGGAACTAATACAAAAATGTAATCTTTAACAAAACTTATTCACTTCAAAGCACAATTGAGAAAAGCAAATCAAGACAAAGCCCAGATATGAATCCTAGAGGGACTCCATTGTTAAGAATTGGATTTCATAAGTAGCAGACTCTTGGGTTTTTTTTCTTTTTTCTTAGAATTTTAAAATAGGTGTAACCTTTTTACTCCAAAAGTTTGAGTTCATTGCAGAAATCAACAGCTCTTCAGCCTCCAATTGTGATTGGCGCTTAAGGACAGACAAATGCCTACATCCAGAGTTTTGAGAGACCTTAACCCCTGCCCCTCCCAGGTGCCCCATCCTGTGGGTAATAAGTCAGTGGTCCCTGGTAGAACAGAGTGACAACTTGGCTTTAAGGAGGAGTCAGAATGATGGAGGAACAAACTCTGTATCTGCTAGTGACCCCATACCCAAGTCACTAGGACACGAGGATTTAGACACCTCTGAGAACAGAACGTATTTCAAACACGCACAAACATAGACTGTTGCATAATATTTTTAGTTGAGGTCAAAATTTTAAAAGCCCTATTTCCCCAGGTAAAAGCAGGGGATTCTATCATTAATATGTCTCTTTTATTTATATGCCAGATTAATATAAGCCCAGTCTGGAGGTAACGCTTCTTTCCAAACTTCCTTTTAGCAGCACACACAGAGTGCCAACACCTTTCAGAGGTTTTCTCTCAGATCCATTTGGTCTACAAGAGACTAGAAATAACGGGAGGGAAGGGAGTGGGCCGGGGTTTACAGGATCCTCTCATAAACTGCTCTTGGATTCTCCTTCTATAGATTTCTCTACCATACAAGTATTGTTTTCAAAAGCCAACACTATTGAGGCCAGGGGTGCTGCCTTCAGTGATTAGATCGCATTCACCTCGAAGCTGAAAGCAGCGAATCACCACGACACACAAGTTTTCCCGACCAGCATGATGACTAACACTCATTTTCGGTAATGTTTGACTTGAGACCCTGGTAAAGTCTGTCTGGCAAATCAAGTTAAAGCAGAATTTAGAAGAAAGAGTAGAGAATAGGAACAAGAGACAAAGGGAAAACGGTTTATACAGGAAATTCTGTACAGTGAGATCCAAGGACACCAGTATGTCTGATTCAATTTTTTTTTTTTCTAAAGTATTTTCAGTTCTGAGTTACTCAAGTCTTTATTTTCCTAGTATTACTCCTCAACTCAGTCATTCTTTCCTTCTTTTTCCTACAACCCCCAAACCAGGATGCAGTTCTTTCAGATTGGCCCTCCCCAGAGCTATTTTCTTACTCATCTGACTCGGTGAAACTCCTACAGACAAAAAAAGGGGGAGGGGAGATAAAATTTTTTTTCCTTGCCTTTATTCAGTTTTAAAATCTGCCAAATTCTACAGAAAATAAACTATTCTTTTTAACCAACATAAAAGAACGACTGAGTTGTACTTGGGCTGCCTTCCTCCCTCCCTACCTTCTAGAAGTTTCTTGGGGATAGACAGAGTGATAGGGCTTCTCAGGGCCTTGGGATATAATCACAGAATGAGTGAGTCATCCCCCAGTTCTCTTACCAGATCCTTCCATACCAGCCAATAGGCTCCCAGGTCACATCAGGCTGAGAGATTACCTCGGAACTTGGGAAACTGACACGCTCTGCACATTTCCAGATTAGACAGATGCAAAGGTCACCAGCCCCAAAACCTACTGTCTTTGGAGCCAGACCCAATTCAGAGAAGCTTTTAGCCTGAGGCTTTTCCTGCCCCACTTTACTGATACACCTGTGTGGAGCAAAAATTTTAATACATGAACACATAGGCAATTACATTTCAGTACTATTGACAAGAAATGTATGACAAAATCCTTCCTGTAACAACCAAGATTCTGAGTCCTCCTAAGTGGCCCACTTACTAATGGGTATTGGAAAAAACAAAACTGAATACAATGTAGATTCTGAGAGTTGGTTACAATAGGATTTGGCCTAGATTTTTTAAAATGGCACACCATTCAAACAAGTGGTTGGGACCATAAAAGTTCTCCACAAACGCCTTTGCTGCAGGCGGTGGCCTTGAGTGGCTAACATGGTATTTACTCTCAGCGATTCACCCCCAGAGCACTTAGCAATTTGATTCTCAGCAAAACAACAACCCCACATATTCTACTGCCTCACCCCCAAGGTCTAAGAAGTCTACCTACCCGAAGACCACTGTGTTGTCAGCTTTGGGGAAGGCAGGAGGCAGCTCAACTGACCTGTGGGTGCCCTTTCAGTGTGGCTGGGCCCGTCTTAGTAGCGAAGGAGTCTCTCAAGCATCAAGTTTGGCCGCCTTCGGTATTGAATGTTTGACTTGCATTTATCTGTAATGGAAGAGCCACAGATACTTGGAAAAGACTATTTTCTCTCAGAACCCCAGGAGTGATGGCACAGCTACTTCTCATTCCACAAATGGAAATTGACCCCACTTTATCATCACTTTCTTTTTTGAAAAGAGGCAAATAAAATGATCCTGTTAGCACTTAGTGCGGGGCAGCGACACTTTCCATGATTGGGAAGCCCAACAGCACTTTCTTGCTTCCTGGCCTAAGGAATCTTCAAGAGGAGGGAACCTTCCAGGTGCATGAAATGAGCCTGAGGAAATCTGCGTCCAGAGCAGTGTTTAGTGTAACAACAGGGACTGGGTCAGCCCCCTTCATGTAAGATTGCAGAGGGCCAGACAAGAGCACATGGTCCTGGGAACCATTTATCAAGAGCCTGAAGTTCTCCTGGACAGTCCCGGAAGACCAGTGAAAAGGCATTTTATAATTCCTTAGGACAAAAGACATGAAAGTTTTCCTTGGTTCCAGTCCCACCTTCAAAGCATCTGTGAAAGAAAATAAGGCGACAGGGCCAGGCCCGGTGGGAAAGCCCACGGGAATGGGCCAGGACAGCCTGAGCAGTCAAACCAAACCCAAGCAGACCCACACTCCTGCCTTCTTACAGTGCCGAGCCGTGTTTTCCTTACAACTTAAAACAAGCAGTAACAAGGTGGCCTGGGCCGGTGCTGGCCTAAAAAGGAGACTTTCTGGCAGCCTTAGTGTCTGAGGTGGGACAGGTCTCACACAGCCTTGGAAAGGAGTCACTTACCCAAGGAGTTTTGTGTCAGGGAAGGGTCAGGTGTGGGATCTGACGGAGGATATCAAAGCAAGAATATGAAATGTGAGGACGAAGGGGCGTCTGGTATCATATAAGAAAACACAGATCGTGCCACAGACCCTGGGAATACAGAAAACCCATGCAAGAAAAGCTGCTCCGGCAGGGAGGCAGCTGTGAGTAGGGCAGGCGTCTGGCACACGTCCATCCCTTGGAGAGCCAAGGTGGCAGTGCCAGGCTCTCTACCATCAAGGATCCTGAGAGTTTGCTCTTCATTCATTTTAGGGAAAAAGCTTCCTCTAATGGGTGGTTCTTCTTGCAGCTCCCCAAACGGGTCTTGGGGAGTCCCCACAGGCAGAGGCTACATCTAGCTAGCAGGCTTCCATTAACCTTCTTCTCTTAGGTAGATATATGCGTAATTTTTTTTTCTTAAATTCCAAGAATTCGTAAAGCTCTCATCTTGAACAAATGCAAAAGCAGAGTGTCCTACTCAGGCCCTGAAACACACACATCAGCCTCAAAGCAAATCAGCTTTCCAGTCTCAGGTGAGACTGGTCCAGTCCAGAAGGGCAAGGGAGATGCTTCTGAATCCTGGAGGCAGGAAGGGATCCCTTCAGATGGGCTTGTACAGCAGAGTAGTGACATACTTCTTCTTGTAGCGATGGGTTGCACTAAGGACCATCACACTGTCCTGCAAGGGGAAGAGACACACACAGCTAATTCATTAGTTCAGGCAGGTCCCCCCAGCCGCTGGCTCTCCGCAGTGGCTCATTTTTAAGAGACACGATTTGGTATCATAGGAGGTTGGTTTTGGAGTCAAGTCAACTTACGTTCCAATCCTGATTCCTACTGTTACTCTGTTTGTGGCCTTGAATAATCTGCTTGATGTCTCTAAGTCTTTTTTCTCATCATCATCATTACAAAGGAGCACACTCACCAGTAAGGTGGCTGTGATGATTAGAATATTTGGCATAGTACCTGATAGAATGTAGGTGCTGAAGAAATATTAGTCTCCTACCTCGTGTCCTTCCCACTTCAAATTTGAACACTGGGCTTAAAACTAGCAAAGAAAAAAATAAATATCTTGCCATCCATTTCTAGAAGAAAGTCTTAAATGCCATGAGAAGAAAGGGCAGGGATCCTTTAAAAAAAAGATTTCCAAGCCTTGAAGCAGGTCTAATTCCCATTTAATGCCAGGGATGAACTTAAAAAAGTCCTCTGTGATCAAATGGGGACTCAGGAATCCCCCTCTCTCCTTGAACAAAGCAGACCCCCAAATCCTCCTTGGAAAGAATCTCAATCCAATGGATCAAGGCCAAGCTGAATCACAATATGAAAGACCTTGACCTGGGTCAGAACCAGTGTGGATAGCCGGTTACAAGAGGCAAAAGTCGGTCAGATCCCAAAGAACCTGAGCAAGTGCAGTCGAGAAGACAGTGTATCTTCCTGGTTTCTCCTGGGCTGTATTATCCACAGCGAATGCTTTTCAGATTAACATTCTGGGACCAGTGTATGCTGATCACAGCCTAAATATGACAGAAGCAAGGTGAGGAAAAAGTTCAACCCCAGGAAGGCTTCAGTAGAAATGAGGAGGAGGTAAAGAAAGACCTATGTGGAAAAACCTGGTACAGCAGTCTCTAGGAGAGAGCATGGAATGAAGGTAGGAAGACTGAGCTTCAGTCCTCTCTCTGGTACTTATTGGCAATTTGACCTTCTCTGAGTCTTAAGTTTCTTTATCTATAAAACGGGTTAAAATCATACTTACCTCACAAGGTCATAGAAAATGAAATTCAGGGATACATAAAGTACCATATCATCTGTTAAAGAAGTTCTTATCCATGATTTCTCTAATCTGGGTGCACATCTAAGAAATATAAGCAGCTTAAAAAGATGACTGGGGCCCGTCCTGCATGCACTTCTTCAGCAGCCCTGGGGATAAAGCCTCTGAATTTGTACTTTGCCAAACTTCCCAGGAGATTCTGATGGTGATCAGCCCAGTTTGGTAACCGCATAGCTGTGTCCAACTTTATTCCAAAAGCCACACTACAGAGACACAACTAGACTGAGAGGGTATTTTCAACTTGGCCGCTAAAGCAGCAGAGAAATCAAGAGTTGGAGGGGACAGGGCAAATCTGGTCACATTTCTCTTTGTGACCGGAACACATGTATGGGAGAGATGCAACCACTTGGGTAAATATGACTGAGGCACTCAAAAGTAGCTCGCGGCCACCTTTAAAAAATGGGGTCCTGAATACCACATTCAAGCATTCTTTGAACAGGAAGCTAAACTTGCTTTTTCTGCAAATGAAATCCTAGTGCTGTGAACTCAAACTTAATTAAATAGGCGGTATAAAGGTTATAGCTATCTAAAAGAAACCAGGGACCAAAAAAAGTCCATTCTATCACAGTAATTCCACTAGCCAGAACACAGATATACCAAGATTTTAGGGAAAAAACCGTAATAAGAAACTACCCAGTAGTTAAAAAAACTTCTCCTATAATTTGACCAGCTACAGCTTCAGTGAAATAGCAGAGCAAGTAACCACTGGAGGGGTGGGGGTGGGGCATGTGTCACCCTTCCCTCCCAGTTTGGGGAGCTCTGTGAAGAGCCAGGCCCACCACTTACCTTAATGGACAATGCGTACAGATGGTTCAGCATAACGTGATTGGGTTCGGGGAGCAAGGCTGGGTCACACTAAGAGAAAAAAAAAAAATCACTGAATGGGGTTAAATGCAGTTTTAAACAAAACCATTTACTCTTCCTCAGAGCCCTTTGGGATTGTTGAGAAACTCTAAATTAGAATGTCTTATTTCTTTTAAATAATGTACTCACTCTTGTGTGTATATATCAATAATACATTCTCACTACAGAAAACGAGGAAAATTCTGAGTCCAGGGCAGAAACGCTAGCCTCTGCATCTATTCATCTTCCTAAGTAGAGCGAAGATAAAAATCTTCCCCGCAATACATATAGAAGATTCATGTTAAGATACAAAAATAATCTTAGTGGAAATCAAGTGAATTGACTAGAGATGTAAATTATGTGCACCCCACCCTCCCTACACACACAAAAAACCCCTTATAGTTCTTTTGTATATCCCCAAATGATAAATACTCCTTTTCTTGTGTTGGAATAGAAGTCCCAGGAATTGGTTCTAGTAATCCATAGCTCCAGACCTGACTTATTAGGACCAGAAGACAACTATGAATTTTGATATCAGAACCTGGAAAGGCACAATTCAGCCCTGGGAAAGGAATCTGTAATGCTACTGATACGTATACGATTTATACTCTCAACACATCTTTGTAATAATCCAAATCTAGAAATCCTAAACTTTGGCTCAGATGGTCCTAGTGACCCCCTGATGCCCCAGCATTGCTTTCAGGATACTCACAGAAATATTAGTGTCCTTGTTAAGAATAACTTGGAGAAGGTGAGGAGGCAAGATGGGTGGGGATTTGAATCTCTCCTCGGATCGGAACACATACATTTCTTGACCGTAAGGCCCTGGGGGTGAGCTGGAAAGGTCTGGAAGATATTTATCCAAATGTAAGGGAAAGTTGGATAACTAGTAAAAATGCATGAAAAAATTAATTTAATTAATTACAAATTAATACATGGCAGCTAATATTAAATCGTGGACCATAAACTTGTGGCCTGTTGGATCTACCACTGTAAGGCAGCCAAAGAAAAAGTCTGAGTCACTCTAAACATAAAGCATGAAGTTCCTCAACATGGTGTGGAGGACAGAGGAGATGAGGGGTAGAAGACATAGGTTTAGGGCAGAGCTCTCCGTTTATCAGCTGTAGGACCTGGGACAAATCCCTTCCCCTAAGGTCCTTTTCCTCATTCATAAAATGAAAATCATCTCTGCCCTAATTCACAATGTTTTTATAGGACTCAAGTGAGGTAACAGATGTGACAATGCCCTGTGAACTGTTAAACAATATGGAAAGATTAGATTTCTTCTCTTTCCCATCCAAGCAATAGACAACAAGGTTATAAACTCTAAGACTACTGACATTACAATGATTGCAACAATGAGAACAAATTTACTAACAAGGTAGTAGTCACTAGGGAAATGCAAATCAAAACCACAATAAGATAGCACTTCACACTCATTAAAATGGCGATAATAAAAAAGATTGAGGATAACTGTTAGTGAAGATGTGGAGAAATTGGAACCTTTGTACTGTTCCCACTGGGAACGTAAAAAGGAGAATAGTTTGGCAGTTCCTCCGGAAGTTAAACATAAAGTTACCATATGACCCAGAAATTACACTCCTGGGTATATGCCCAAGAGAAATGAAAATATCTGTCCAGACAAAACACAGATGTTTGTAACAGCATTGTTTATAATAGACAAAAAGTGGAAACAATCCAAATGTCCACCAGCTAATGGGTGGATAAACAAAGTCGTCTATCCACACAGTGGAGTTTTATTCACCCATGAAAAGGAATGCAGTACTGATACATGTAACAACATGAATCCTGAATACATGGTAAGTGAAAGAAGCTAGACACAAAAGACCACATATCGTATGATCCCATTTATGGATTTGCCTATTTGGGACATAATAGACAAATCCATAGAGACACAAAGTAAATTTGTGGTTGCCAGGGTCTAAGATTTTATTTGTCTCAGGGAGGGAGGGGACCTAAATGTTTACAGAAGAAACATCTATAAATAAAATTCAGAAGATCCCTGAGAAAATGAAAAAACAAACGAAAACCACTCTTGGGAAGGAACATGCATTATAAGAAAAACACAGCAAGAAAGAGCGCATACTCCAAAGTTACCTCGACAAGATGTCTCCGAGCTTTCCATGGAATCTAAATTTAAAGCATCAAACACCTCAAAATCAGATTTCTTGACGTGGATCAAGTTGTTAATCGTACCAAGCTGACTGGTAACCACAGGCTGAAACAGTGAATAGAAAAAAATGCATGAGTCCCGGTTTCAAATGGATCTCTTCCGCCCAACTCTCCTCTTCTTAAAAAACGATCGTACACGCCCCGTTCGTCTTTTATCAAGAAAGAAATCCCCCAGTGGAGGAGAGCTGCTGTCCATCAGTCCTGACAGCACTGACGTCTGACACCAATGGGAAGAAGAGCTCAAAGGAGACCGTTACGAGAGATCAAGGTCTCACCTCTGATGGATCATGAACCCACTGTCCATCCACGAAGAACTTGTACTGGTGCTCTCCCTCGGGGAGGTCCAGGATGGCCACAAAGTCATTATGGCTACAGAAGAAAACAAAGGGAAACAGGGCACATGCCTATTAGAAGACAGAATATGAAGGTAAAAACCATGAGGCAATCCCAGTATCATAGCCGTTATCTGCCACACTGCGAAGCGGCTGTACCCCCGGACTGACAATCATTCACAAACACCAGCTCCTTTCCTGTATCATGTTGAGCATGTATTTGCCAGTCCCTCCCAATTACCTTAGTTCCTAACTAATATCTGGAAAAGAATAATGAAGACCTTACCTTAATCCCACAAAATGGTTCACCTTAGTACAACTATTTTGCTTCAGCAGAACACATCCCTCCCGAGTGGAAATACGAAAGCGGTAGATTCAGGATACAGACGTGGCTCGAGGTACCCTTTCCACATGTTGCTGATCATTTTATGGAAAATTACCTACTGACAGGTAGGCCTTTCTGATCACCTGTTTAGTAATTCATTAGTGCTCTGCAAGCAACAAGTAACATTACTGCCTAGAACTTCACGATGTGTTTGGTTTTAGTGCGGAAGTCAGAGCAGCTGGACTCAGCCAGTTACAGAAGACTTCCCACAAGCATACAAAGGACTTGTATTAACACAGTCCTAGAGAATGTGACATTAAGTCCCTCTGAGGCAGTCATATTCTAACTGGTAAAACATCTCTGACTTGCTATCAGGCACGGGTGTAGCCTCGGGTCACAGAAAATGTTGCATCATAGACTCCCTAGCAGGTGGAAGGGAGTCGTTCAGCCGGGCCCCTACTCCTGGGCTCTGTAGACTCAACCAAGACACTTGTGTTCACCTCTTAATCAGTGGGATCTTGGCGCTCCAGTTGTTGAAGGACCCAGAGATGAAGACCTCCTTGCCTCCTTCAGACCAGCGGATCACAGTGGGCCGGGCCTGCTGTGTAGGCTTCACCGAATCATCCAGATCCTGCTGCCAGGATACAAACTCTTTGTCCCCAGGGAGCTATAAGAAGAATCAGGTCATCCTTCAGTTGTGACCCAGGAATTCTTACAAGGTCACTCTCCTCCCTAGGGCAAGGAGGGGTGCTAGGTTTCTGCTAAGGATCAGTGAACCCTGAAATTAGCAACTAAATCAGGTCTTGAACAAACTATAGAAAAAGAATTCATCTGGGACCAAAATGGTCAAATGGCTTGTGCTCAAGGGCTGTTCAAATCCACGCCTAATTTCCAGGTCTACATATATCACTCACCCTTTCAGCGTCTTAAGATCTCCCTTTGGGGGAAAAAAAAAAAGAAGCATACTCCCTATTACCAGATTAACTCACAGGCAGGCAATTATGATATGCTTCTCGGTGCCTCTTCAAAGGAAACAATATGAAAACAAAGTATGGTTCTATAAAAAATAATTAAGTTGGACTTGTATTTTTCACATGCAAATATGTACAGCTCTCAATTATCAGTCGTAATGGAACTTAGAAATACTGAAATTCATAAGTAATTCAAAAACTCCATTATAGCTGATAGGTTCCAAAAGACTAAAAACATAAAAACCCAATCACTGGTTTCTTAAATTGTGAGAAGTGGTTTATGAAATCTTACTTGCTCAACTATGTCAGGTTTATAGTAATTATTTTAGGTGTAGGAATGAAAATTCTGGAGCCTCAGGGAACATCAGCTCCCTTTAATACAAGCAGTTCCAGTATCAAATGAGGTCTGTAGGATTCTGAAAAAAATTGATTCCTTATTTAGTTTCTTTTCATTACCGTGTTGGGAAAATTTCCCAGGGCTGAGAGACTGAAGAGAGGCTGACAACTCCATCATTGCATCAGGAGTTTATTAATGGAACTCAGATATGAGGCATGTGTGTTGGGCGTTGGCAAGACACCGTGGGTACGCGCCGCATCCTGTTGCAGGAACTAAGGAATTATATAGAACAGGAGTGGATGGATAGAAGTACTGGGGGTGTGAGCCGGCCCAGATTAGGGGGAAATGGGCCTGGGTAAGCCCTAGGGGACGGGTCGAGGGGATTTACAGGAAGCAATCTCCATTCTGGCCATCATCTAGCTGGATCTAGCTTGAGGTTCAGGCAGAGGTCATGTCTTGAAACAGTCTCTTCTTCACATGCCATCCTTTAGAACATGAGCTGGCAAACTATGGCCAGTGAGCCAGATGCTTTTGTCAAGTTTTATTGGGAAAGAGCCAAGCTCATTCATTTACTTTTTGATCTACAGCTGCTTTCATGTTACAGAGGCAGAGCTGAGTAGTTGTGACACAGACTATATGATCCGCTAGTCTAAAATATTTACTGTTTGGCCCTTTACAGAAGAAGTTTGCTGATCTCCACTCTACATTGGCTTCAGTGACTTTGATAAATAGGTAAATAAGACTGTACAGTATCAAATCAAAAGATTACCAAATAAAATAGTGTGGGTTAAATAAAAATTAAAAGGACTAGCTTATTCGTTTGGGTTTTATTTTCAAAATGGCTGGGGTAGTCTACCTTCCATACTGTCTCTCGATAATCCTCAAAACTGCACTATGAGAAACCAGCATAAGCTGAAGCAAACCGAGACAGAGAATTGAAGGGACTTTGACATTATATAAGGAAGTGGCTTAAGAGAAAGCCTCGATTTCCATATTGTTCAAGCAATGCACTCTTGATTCAGATATATGGCCTGGCAATCTTTTTTAAAAATCTGACCAGATAATAATGCTGTGATATAGTGGAATAAAGAAAGAAAAACTAATCTTTAGAGATCTGTCCTAAAGTATTTACAGGTAAAATAATCTTTGATAAGCCAGTATTTTGCTTCAAAATAATTGGTGGGGGGAGTGGATTGGGGTAAAGATGATGTCATTTCGTTCACAATTTGATCATTGTTTACGTTGGTATTTGGGACTTCAGTACACTGTTTTCCTGGTTTGAAACATGGAAAATGTTTCCTTTTATCCATAAAGTGTTTAAGCAAATTTCAGGTGATTTTAATGTGCAAATTGGACTGGGAACAGAAGAAGGTGGCCCCACTGCCAGTTACTTTTATGATTTAGGATTTCCGGTTTAGAATTTGAAAGCTACAAACTATTAATATGCCTAGTTTGGAAGAAAGCCCTTCCACATGTGACATTTCTGTGGTCGGCATGCGGGCAGATGACTAGCAGAAAGGCTGTTTATGTCAAGTTAAATAGTCAGCAAAATCATTCGGAAAAGAGAAAATTCGAACTACAGTTTGAGATGTTTAAGTGAAACATTGATATTGAAGTAAAGACAGTAGGAAGGTTGAGAACTGTAAAATTTTAGATTTGGAAGAGACCTTAGGAACAATCAGAAATAGTTTTCTGATTTCACAAATGGCAAGACTGAGGTAAGGCAAAGAATCATCCCAAATAGGTTCCATTTCCAATAAAGCAATCTGGCTTGTATTCAGTACACCACTTACTGCAGTCACAGTTTGACAAATACACTGTCCTTAAATCCTGAGTCATCAGTGTAGGAAAAGGGGGAAAATGCAGTGAGGGAGGTCACCTTGAGAAAGCCCTGAAGAAGTACTGGGTGGGTGGACAGCCCTCATGATGAGGAAGACGTCCTGAAGTGGGAGGAGAAAGGAAGGGAGAAGAAACCCCAAGAAATGGTCCTTTTGATCACTCTCACTTCTGATTATGTTCTCAGTCGAGATCCAAGAAAATAAACAACCAAATTCCATGAGCTGCCAACGTGGCAAATCATGCTCCATTTACTTCGTGGGAAGGCATAGGGGACATCAAACATACTCGTCTCCTCAATCTCTCCGTTTTTCTAATTCATCCCAGTCAGCCTTAACGTACTTAATGCTGTAGCTCTAAAAGTGATAAGAAAAGCATTTGGGTGGTAATCACAGTGCTGTCAGCTCAGTTTGCCCTTTCTACAGAGTGCCCACAAGTTGCCACTCCGCTCAGAGTCCTTGGACGCCAGCACAAGGTCTTTGGGGCAGCGTGGGTTGTCCCGCTTTCAGCCCTGGTGACATACTGAGGTACTACTGGCTACTGGAGAAATCCTGGAATGATTTGTTCTGCCACTTGAGCAGCTGGGCACGAAAGAAGCACAACCTCAGCACCACAGCTATAAAGTATGGGACAAAAACTGAGCAGCGATGTCCTTTATGGATGTACAAGACTAGGAGGAAGTATTCAAATAAGCAAGTGATTGTTCCTCACAGTCAAGACCAAGGTGAAGACGGTCAGAAGTGCTGAGCTCCTACAAGGGCAAAAATGATACTGACACAGAGAGAAAAAAGAACCTCATTTACCCACCTCAGGGCAAATGTGAGAAACCACCAGCTATGGGCGGCAACTCAGGAAACCTCTAAAGTTTTCCGGCAGCGCTGACACTACAAATTCATCAGTACGGTAGAAGAGGGCACCGTGCCTGTCAGGAGAACCAAAGATTGGGAGGCGAGGTGGGGGGCTGGCATCCTGCTATCCTCTTAAAAATGTGTCCAACAGATTAATCGGCAAACAAGAACCCCGCTTCCGCCCTATTTTGAGGCAGTACCGCGAGAGGAATTACCATCCAACATCTCCGTCCCCCCCAAATCCCTTTAATTCAAAAAGTCATCACCCAGATCAGCGTGGTAAGAATTAAGAAAGTGAGGAGGCGCCCTGACGCCCCGCCCACTGCAGCATCGCCACCCACGGGGGGCGAAGGGACGCCCACCTTGGAGTCCTGCAGACTGAAGACGCTGGGGTCGTCCGTGCTGCCCACCATGATCTTGTGCTCCTTGCCCGGGCCATGGCCGCCGGTGCCCTCAGCGCGTGCTGCCTTGGCGCCGTGGCGCTCCCCGGCCACCCGGTCGCTGGTGGTGTTTCCCATGGCTGCAGCTCGTGTCGGGGGCCACCTGCCGTGGGGAAAAGCACCGTGCGAGGAACACCCCTGCGGCCACGTCAGGGGCGCGCGCAGCCCCACCCCTGCGCCTGGGGACACGGGCAACGGAATCCCCGCCGCAGGGAAGCCGTGCCCGTGGGTGCCCTCCCTCCCCGGCCTCCAGGAGCGCCCCGAACCCCCTCCCTGCCCGCTGCTCAGGAAACCCGCTTTCGGGAACTCCCCTGCATCCCAGCGCTCACGCCCCCACCCCATCACCTCCTGAGACGCGCTCCCTCCTCCCCGGGCCACAGGCGCGATGGATGCTCTGCGGCTAAGGCCACCAATAAAGTTATTGAAATTGAAGCCACGCGCGGAGCTAGGGAGCCGGGTTTCCTCCTAAAATGGCTACAAGGCCGGCTGTGCGGTCCCGCCCCGCGCGCCTTCCCTGCGGCCCCGCCGCGCAGCTGCCCGGCCCGCCGGCCTCTCTAGCCGCCGCCGCCTCCATGGTAGGCGGTCGTGGGCGGCCTTCCGTGCTCGGCGGGGGCTCCCGCCCGTCCGCTGGGGACTGGCTGCACCCGGACAGCCCGCCCGGCGACACTGCACCGGGCAACGTCAGTGCGCGGAGCTCCCGGGCCTGCCGCGCGGATCACACGGTTCCCGAATGACATTGGGGACCGCCAGCCAGGCACCGGTGCTCTGTACCCCGAGGAGCGGGGTTTTCTTCTCGGGCCCCCTCACCTGGGCTCAGCTTCGCCAAAACATTTTCTGGACAGCGTCTTTGTGGCAGTCGCCCCGGAGAGGTGGTGTCCGGGGGGGATAGGAAAACGGACTTTCCACTGACGCAGAAGGATTGGTCCAGGCTAAAATTAAGTGGTGTAGGGAGCTGTCAGCCGCGACTGGGGCCCCAGGGAAGATGGAGTGGTTACGAAATAAACCTTGATAAATTAGTAAAATGTTACTCTGAAGAGGAGAAAGCTATTCTAAGAAATGGCATATCAATTAACGAACCCGGAAGAAATGAAATTCAAGAAAGAGTGCAGGAACAAAAACATCAGAAGGAACTCTGAGGGCAGAAAAGGGGGAAGACAGACCTGGGTTTGGGACAAATCCCAGCTTTTACTGATGATTAATGGAACTTTACCAGTTAGTGGCATTTACCAATTCTTACTTTGTGTTACGATTCTATGTCTCATTCCCTCCACGAAATCCTTGGCACTCAACGTGTGTTTCAGGGACTGGCAGCACAGGCATCACCTGGGAACTTGTTAGAAGTGCAAAACCTGGCCCCATCCTACAGAATAAGAATCTGCACTTTACAAGGTCCTCAGAGGAAGGTGTGTGCCTGGTAAAGTGTAAGAAGCACTGCGTTGACACTGGCAGAGAGGACTCCATTTGATTCCTCTTCGTATTCTGTATGCACCTTGGACAGAGTGAACTTTAATACACATTTGCGGACTGAAGGGTACGTGAATACTGATTATTATATTTCTCACAAGAATGCCACTTAGGCTTAAACACAGCCGGTGATGGCGAACTCCATCAAAGCCACCCTTCCGGAATGAGCCACTCTATTTATTGAAAAGTTCATTATTATATTAAGTTGAAAACCCACCCACTTAAGTCCAACAAATCCACTCCTTCCCCTTTGATCTATGCTCAGCCCCAAATAAACTGTTGTTTTCTGGCTCTTAACCAAAGACAGTTTGCAGACTAAAAACAGAATCTTGACTGTCTGGTTACTTCCTTTTGGTGAACTCCCTGCCCTCCCCAATTCCTGTCATTCTTTCCATAGGACTCTGAATCAAGGCCTTTGAAGGAATAACACATTAAACCTTAACTAATGTACTATTCAGCTTTCTAACTCCAGGTTGGTCTCTCCGGGCCAAATAATATGTCTCTGGTACATATTTCCTTACAGTAGTCAAATCACCAGGGGAGAAGCATACACAATATATATTAGCCAATGGAAAACTTGTTAGGAAGAGAAACTATTTTTGTAAAACTAAATAGAAATGATTTTTGGATTATCTGATTTGGGGGTGGGAAACAAAAAACTTTCATGGCCAATAGCTTTTCTGAAAGAAACCGTTTATTGAACCAGATGCCAGCCAGAAAAGGACAGGGTCCTGGTGCGCGCTGTCTGCACCAGCAGCGGCAGGGCTACGCACTTCTGGCATTGACGGATCCTTCATATCTCGGGTTTAGAAAACAAAGACGAAAGTTGTTTTGAAAGAATTGGCACTGGCTATGGATAAAGGGCGTGTGGAAAAAGTGAAGAGGGCCTAGTTCTGGGATAGGTGCATAGTCTGTAAGGAAGAAGCGTTTGTTCTTGAGGACCGGTTGTGGGCAACAGTCTGGAAAGGTCATGCATAGCAAGGTAATGGAGGCACTGGTGGTCACTTGTGCTGGTGGCGGGCTACTGGCTCTTCTCTTTAGATAATTGTGCAATAGCTACCTGGAAGTTAACTCAGAGTTGTAACATTCATTCAGGAATGCGAGCAAGTCTTACGATGATTTTCCCCGCAGTTGTTAACTGATTAACCTCTCTTGTCTCTTTCTTCTACCCTCGGGCCTGCTATAATTTAATTTAGGACTTCTCAGAGTGTTCATTTTCTAGTCAGGGGATTGTCGATGACATTCTTGGACTCTAATAGCACTTGGAAGTCAGTCCACAGTAAACTCTGCGTGTTGCATGTTTAGACATAGGACACAAGTAACTTGATTCTGTAGGAAGGATTGATTGCTTCTCCTTACTACCTACCGAGTTTTTGGGTTTTTTCCTTAAACATAGGAGTGTCTAGGCAAAGAAGCAAGATCTCTTAACCAATGGCATATAATGGTTTCCTTTGCTGTGCAGAACCTTTTTAGTTTGATGTAGTCCCACTTGTTTATTTTTGCTTTTGTTGGCCTTTGTTTTTGGTGTCAAATCCAAAAAATCATCACCAAGACTGATGTCAAGGAATTTATCCCCAATGTTTTCTTCTAGGAGTTTTATGCTTTCAGGTCTTAGATTCGTCTTTAATCCATTTTGAATGAAAAGCTGGGATTTCATTGTAGGGAAAAGAGAAAAGAGGATTAATGCGTTGGAAAGAGAAATAAAAGTAGATTTCTGGGCAATGTGAAGCTAAGAGTTGTCCTGGAGGCATCTCTCGATCCAGCTCCCCAAAGAAAACCGGGGCAACGACAGTGGAACTGCTAAAAATAGGTTATAATTATGGCAAAAAAAACCACAGCGAGCATGAACCAGGCCATCGTTAATGCTGAAATCATGGAACCACTGCTCTTAACTTGTCTGGTCATCATAGGCTTCCTGATACGCTCGTCTATGGTGAGGATGGCTTTTCGGGCTCCATCCCACTTTCCCGGGCCCTGTAGACGATACTGGATTGGAGTGTAGGGTCCCAATAATAACTGTAATGCCAGCTTGGGGTCGGTGAAGGCCAGAGACAGCAGGTTGGGTCTGACGCCCACCAGATCAGCAAGTTCCACCGTGGTATCTATAAAGTCTGTCTGAATGGTGTGGCGTTGGCTCTCCAAATACCTGAAGCAGACAAGACAGGAGCCGTGGCTGTCAACAGTCAGTCAGTCAATCAATCAATCAATCAATCTAGCAGTGCTTTCTGAGTACCTGTTATTGGATCAATATTAGACTAGGAGCCTATGGAAAATAGAGAAGAAAATAAGACTTTGTCCTTTATGACTTTGTAATCTATCGGAGGAAATAGGATAGATACAAATGAAACAGAAGAATATATGACTTTTGGCAAATCATGTGGTTTCAGACTGTTAAATAGAAATGTAGAAGAGGGTAGTTAAAAGAGAGCTTGAAGGATGTGGAAGATATAGATAAACTGAGAACAAAGAGGAATATGTCACAAGTCAGGGGACCATCAGAGTGAAGGAATAAAATAGGAATGAGTGTAAAAATTGCGTATAGAATATCTGTAGGCACCACCTACAGTAGCAGAGGCGTGCTGTGGAAAACAAGGATATATACAGAGACGCAAGGACAGCAGATCCATATCCAGAGGACTTGGATATTATCAGAACGAGAGAACCCACCACAAAATTCTGAAGTTTGGGACCCTCAATTGTTTTATGAGGGCAGTGGTGGTGGGGTCCACAGTGCAGGACTTCCCAATGTTAATTCAGAATCTGGAAAGGAGGGGGTGAGAATGACTTACCCCCCTCCCAATGGAGCCAAATGGAATGACTGATGACACTAAGTATAGATCTGAAGAGCTAACAGGGCTTTTTAGAGGGGAAGAGTGGTAATAGCAATACTTGTGTGGAAGGAGTGGGATTCGGAAAGCTACCTGATAACCTCCTCGTTTTCCTTTCTATTCTGAAAATGAAAGAAAGAACAGCGGGACAGAAAGGTAGTAAGAGGAAAGCCAGGTCAAGTTAATTGAGATTAGAAGGGCTTCCTCGGATTAGGAGAATCCAAAACAGACAGGAAAAGGTGAGCGACTGTAAATTTGAGGTAGAACAGGTGAAATGGAACTGAAAGAAGGTCAAAGAGGAATTTATTGAAATGGAACTACAGTTTAGAAGAAAGAAGATAGGACAGAATTTGAGAGCTCCCCCTTGTGGATGTGATGCCGGCCCAAAGGTTGGTAGGCATGCAGTTACCCTATGGTACTGGGTGAAACGCTGTCCCCGTCATGAAGGTGTCACAAAGATTCAATAAACTCACACGTATAAAACGTTATGTGTAAGTACATAATTAACCCTTCATAAAGGCTCAATGATATCCTTAGGGACAGCTCAGTCTGAAGGTGGCTAGACAAACGTCTGAAGAGAGGGAAAGTTGAAATAGGGTATTTCATTGCCAGGAAAGCAAAGAAAGAAAGCATTCCAGAAGAGAGTGGTTGCAGGAGCAAGGACGGAAGTTACAGTGCAGGGAGCTTAGGAGGGAGAAAAGGCTGAGACTTTAGAGCATATCAGGTAGAATATGGATGCAGAAGTTCGGCAGTGGAAGGAAGGAAAAACTAGGAGAGCACCTGGCAAGGATATCAGGGTGGAATAAAAACGCTCTCCTCCTCCGAGGCAGGGGACAGTTGCGCCAGTACAATCAATTGAAGAAAACCACCTCTCTGAACCTGCAATGATCCTGCCTCTGACTTGCCCACAAAGGTTTAGGCACCTGCCATTAGCTCCCACTTTGTCTAAAGAAAAGTCACCCAGTGAAGTTCAGATGCTAAATGACTGTGTCACCCAAGCACTAAGCACTCGGCGACGTACCACCTTCCCTGATCATGCAGGCTGTTCATACCATGAGGCACTGTGACCTGAGCATGCTGTCCCCTGGCGACAGCCTGCCCAGTGGCCTCTGCAGATTTGTAAATCTACTTGCGGTTTGGAATTCGACCATGTCTGCGCGCAGTAGTTCATTGCCGCTCTTCCTTCTTGTGGCAGCTCTACTAGCACTTGAAGCAATCCTTGCAAAAACAATATACCTGATTTTCTCCCCATGTGCGTTTTCCTACAGGACTTTTCTTTCAGGCCCTAAACATAGGATTTTAAACACTTTTCTTCAGCTTGTCTCTTCTTTCTCACCTATAACAAACCTCTCGGTGCTATTTCTCCATTCTCTTGTCACAAACTATTATTTCCTTTTTCTTCAGAATATAACCTAAATCCTGAAAACTAACATGAGAAAGATAAATACAGTACACTATTGCTTTTATTAAGAACTAAGTGAGTAGAGAAAGTAAGCACCTACTTTCCTGGGAGAATTTCTTACCTTTTGTCAATTTTCTCTTGAGCCTCAGTTATATCTCTTAACATTTCACTTTGTGAGGGTAATGTTTTCAGCCCTAAAGAGAAAAACCAAATATTTAAGTGTGAGGTTACTTCCACAGGAACTAGAATCCTATTAACAAGTACTATGTTCTGGAGAATTCAAATAATTCCTTAAAAGTCAGTAAGTGTGAACTGCAGGCTGTTGATGAACAAGGAAGAGCTGAAGTTCAGAGATTTCCCAAGGGTTCTAGCAAGGTGGGAAAGGTGAGCCTGAATTATAATTCCATGGAAGTGGGTCAAACTAGGTGTTTTGGTTTGCTCTCAGGCCCAAGGCAGGTTGTACTTAGGTAATCCTGACATTCTTCACTCCTGACTTGTCCCACCACGTTTTGTGTAAAGATAATGTTCCAAGGGAAAAGAGACGTGGCTGCCATTCTGCTGTTCAAGTCCAGTCCAGCCTTTTCACATACCTGGACGTTGGCTAACGTCGTTCAGAAGGTCAGATCCTCAGACAAGTGTCTGCTGCAGAGTTTCTATCTTCATTTACCTCCAAACCTAAACTAGCATTCGTTTGAATAGATATTTATTAGAATCCTCCCATGTGCTAGGCACGGGGTTGGGCTTGGACCACAAAGGCTAATAAACGCAATTCTTTATATAAAGAAAGAGCTTTCGATACACCACTAAGGGAGGGAGCAAATACACATTTTTTCCTGTACAAATAAGGAGTAAAGGGGGAGCATATGAAGCAGAGAGAGCAGCAGAAGTACAGGGTACCAGAGTACCTGCTGTGTTTGCTGCTCAGTGGGTTTGTCATGAGGGCATTTAGAAGAACGTAGGACGTATGGTTAAGACTCGCGAATGATGGGCCTGCCAAAGCAGGCCGCATCCAGTTCGTCAGGAACCTGTATACCATGCTATGACATAATGTTTTCTTATCATCCAGAGAGCTGATGTAATTTCATATGCTTATCAAGGAAAGACAGTTGGTGAATGAAAGTACAACACTTGCAAGGGCTTTTGAAAGGGCTACAGAAGAGGTAAGACAAAAGAAAACTAGATTTCAGTCAAGGCAAGGAAGTGGGTTCGGTGTCTAGAAAACGGTACAATATCTCCTTGACAAGAACACAGTAATTCTAGAGAGCCCACGGGGAAGGAAAATAGGGAAAGGACAGGCTGGGCAAGGGGCCAGGCTGAGGTGGGCAGCCATGAAAGAACGGGAGAAACTGATCCCAAGAGTTTAAAATGGGTACAGTGAAGGCAGAATTCAGGGATGAGAATGAGAAGAATTTGGTAGGTAGACTGGAGGGCTGTGGGGAGATCCAAAAACTCAGAGTTTCTGTCGGAAGTTTGATAAAGTTATAGGGATTACTCACTTCTAAATCTTAGAAGAAAGCTGGAGGAATGAGCACCAGGCCTCTGTGAGCACAGGAAGCTGGGCTTTTGGTGCATTTCCCCTAACATCCCTAATCCCATAGCTGTAATGCAGAGTCCTCTCATTTTCCCTGTTCTTCTCAACAGTTCACTTGGTCCTGAAAGAGTCTTAGTTATTTAATGTAAGCTAAGACGCTCTGGCTATTTAATGTGACTTTTTCCTCTTACTCAATTGACTGAATTAAAAGATCCATTGAATATGACTGGAATTAAGCCAACTTCATGGGTTACTTGCATTTGATTCCTGGTCCAGGGCCCTCAAGAAGTATATGATCTACTGTCTAGAACTGAAACGAACTAAAAAATGATAGGATTTTGGGGTAATTTGGAAACGTTTTTGATTTATCAATGCTGACTCTATTGCTTCTTTTTTTCTCTGCTACCACGAAGAGCTTCTCTAGGGAAGAGGAAGCTGTAATTCCAACCAGAAAGTGGAATAGTTTTAATTAAACATTACTAATGTTAGCAAATTCTATTATAACAACCATAGAATCAAATGATTTCTTTGTTAGAAGGAACCTTAAAGCTCATCTGATTTCTCTGTCCTGAGGTTTGAATCTACTCCATGTTGGCCCGGTTAAATGGCCATCCAGCCGTTTTCATTCTCTTCCTATTCTGTTTGGATTTCTCACAATTCCATAGGCAGCCCGTTCCATCTTGAAATGGCACTGGCTGATAGGAAAAAAAAATTGTTCGTTTGTTTTTAATGATATTGTGCAATCCTCAACATTTCATTCGTTGGTCCTGGTTCAACCATTTGAAGAGATACTGAGGAAATACAATCCTTTGGTTGGGACACCTCTTCAGATATTTGAACCCTTGTATCTCCCCTGAATCTTATCTTCTCCAGGCTAATCCTCTCTAGCTTCTTTAGTTATATTTAAAATGGCACATTTTCAAATCCCTTAACAGTTCTTGTCTCTCCTTTTACTGCCCTCCACTTTCACTTTTAAAACAGATCTTTGAGTGTGCTCTGACCTGTTTAGAGAACCATTTTACATTGTAGGACATTATAAGTTTTTAATGATGATACATACAATTAAGCCCTTTGAAAGCCATATCATTCTGCTGACTCACATTGAGCCCTCTATTCCAAACCCCCAAGTTTTTCCTCATGTTGTAGCCAAAAGTGAAAAAGGGGCTATAAAGTGGGGAAAGTGAGAATTGGAGAGGTTGAGTCTTCTACATTGTGGACCAGTCTTTAACCAGGTCTTAATTTTGGGGCTGAGAGCAAATCACAGCATTTTTATATTTGACTTTACCTATAATGAAAGAAAATAAACTTCTTTGGCCTCATAACTATATCCCAGGTGTCTAAAAACTAGGTGAGTGGATTCTGATCTAGAGTGTACATTGGAATCACCTGGGAAACATTTTCTCAAAGATCTTATGACTGCCCCACCCCAAACTTAAGAAGTAAACACCATGAGGCAAAGCATGTCTATTTTGGGAAAGTTCCCAGGATATTCTAATACATGTCCGTGGTTATAAACTACTACTTTATATTCACTCAAAAATTAATTTTTGAGCATTAATTTTGTATCAGGCATGTTACAACTATACATACTGTTTCAGCTATTTAAAGGCAAGAACTTAAACATACTACCAAGTTATTAAGTATTCAACTTGCATGGTCACTTACCTTTGAATACCTGAGTGACCCAGCGTCCTTGCAGCTCTGAAATGGGCATAGTGGCACCCAAGGGCTGGACTAAGCCTATGATTGCAAGAGTTGGCTTTTCCAGGTTTGGAGGGAAGACCTTTTTATACAGGGATACCCTGTTTTTGACCACTTTGACAGAATCTTCAAGAAAAGGAAAGGCAAAGGTATAGCCTGTTGCAAAGATAACAGCATCAATGTTATCCTCTCTGGAGCCATCGTCAAATATGGCGGCTGTCTCTGTGAATTCCTTCACATTTCCTTTCACCTTCACCAAGCCAGAAATTATACGATTTGGCAGGTCATCATTGATTGTTGGATGCTGACTCAGGGCTCTGTGAATGGTGATAAAGACCAAAAGAAGGAGAAATGAGAGAAAACTTTGGGGAGTCAAGGAGATGGGGCAGGGAAGGAGAGAGAAATCAGTAACACACAGGTAAAATTCTACTTTGATGGAGGTGGTAAACAATATGCCAATGGTCTCCCTCTTGGCTATTCCTGAAATCTGGGAAAAGTCTAATGTATATTGGCAAAGTTCAGGGTGTCAGAGCAGAGGTTGGACCCTAGATGACTTTGAGATGGAAGATGTTGGAGAAGTGAAGGAAGAATGGTCTGATTTGGAGAGTGCATGTGTGGTTTCTCAAAGAATAATAATGTGCCCAAGCCACAAAACTGTGAGTCTTACAGATGGCCACCAAGTCTTTTCCCTTTCTCCTCTTAACATCCCAGAGTAGTTGTATGTATTCTCCATCTCACCCAGACTATTACGGTTGTCTTTAGGGCGTCGTGCTCCATCCCCCTTCAATCTATCTTCTTCATCATTTTTGGAATGGTTATTCCAAAATGTATTTATTATTATATCACTCACTTGCTTAAAATCTTCCAATGGCTCTGGACTGTCTTTGTTCTAACCTTTTCATTTAGCAGAACATATACAGGTTTTCACGTACCAGCCCAGTGAGCCTGGGGATGAACTTAGTCACCTTTCATCTTTGCCACATAGTCCAGCCAAACCAGAGGACATGCAGGTCTCACAGCATATTTCTTTGCTATCCCAAGATCTTGTACTTAGAATGCTACTTTCTAACCCTATTTGTTTGACTATCTCTTGTTATTCCATGATGCCTCAATTTATTTTGTAATCACCAAAATTGTAGATGCTACAGTTTCCATAATTGGGTGAAATAAATGGTTGAAACTTGTTGGGGAATACAGCCTCAAAGTATCATCCCCACTGATTAATTTCAAAGGAATAAAAGACTTTTACCAAGGAGAAGCCTGGTGGATACCACCTTTTCTAATGATCAAATCTAACCTCATTCATATGGGATAACTGCTAGCATGTGGCTCCTGATGTGATCTACCGAGAAGACACAAGCTATGAGTATTTGTGCTAGAAATTTTCATCTAAACATAATAAAGGAAGAATAACTATGCAAGTCCAAATTTAGAGAATTTCTGTAAAACAATGGCTTGGATTTTTTAAAAGTGAAGAATTATTTCAGAACACGAGAAAGAGGCATGGCAATTAAATGCAATGCTGAAATACCTGACAGGATCCTGGCTTTAAAAAATAAAAAAGCTGGGCAGCCGATGGCTCAGTTGGTTAGAGCATGAGCTATAAACAATAGGGTTGCTGCATCTATTCTCACATGGGCCAGTGAACTGTGCCATCCATAAGCAGATTGAAGAAACAAGACTGCCACCGAGCTTCCAGTGGGGCACTGGATGGCTGCTCCGTTGGTTAGAGCACGAGGTCTCAAGAACAAGGTTGACGGTTCAATTCCCCCATGGGATGGTGGGCTGCGCCCCCTGCAACTAAGACTGAAAACATCAACTGGACTTGGAGCTGAGCTGCGCCCTCTACAACTAGACTGAAGGACAATGACTTGGAGCTGATGGGCCCTGGAGAAAGCCGCTGTTCCCCAATATTCCCCAATAAAAAAATAAATAGAAAAGCTATAAAGATATATTATTGGGGCAATTTGGGAAATTTGAATATGTGATATATTAGATAATGGTATCTTATCAATATTAAATTTCCCAAGTGTGATAATTATGTCATGTTTATATAGGAGAGTACCCTTTTTCTTAGACAATATATGCTGAATAATTTAGGGTAAAATGTCTCAATGATTGCAACTTAATGGTTCAGAAAAAAATATGTATGTATGCATGAATTTATGTAATATGTATGGTACATATGTATGGATCTATCTTTACAGAGAGGGAGAAAGAAGAAGCAAATAAGGCAAACTGTTAATAGGTGACTCTAAATGAAGCATACATGGGTGCTCATTGTACTTACTATTTGTATTAAGTAAATCTGAACATTTTTAATAATTGGAGGGAAACCAGCACTTAACATTAGCTCTAGAAATGCTTTCACAGTCTACTTCCTTGGCTGTGTGAGGACTCCCACCCTTCACACTCGCTGAACATGCCATGCATTTCTCTCTCTTATCTGTTGTCTGTCTTCTCATTAGAGTATTTGAGGTAAAATCCATTTCTCGAGTCTGCCGTTGATTTCTTATGTGCTCTCGGGCAAGTTAGTTTCCCTAAGTGTCAAATTTTAGATCTGTAAAATGGAGCTAAAACACCAAGCTGTAGGGAGGGCTGTAGTGAGCATTAAATGAGATGATGCCTGTAACCCTTCAGCACCAGGCTTGTCTCCATGAAGTCCTCAGAGAGGTGAGGTGTTACTATTTGTATTAATCCTCCTAGCAGGTCTTTAATCTCTATATTCTCATGCCCTGTATAATGCTTGGCTCATAGGAGGTGCTCAGTGTTGATGAATAAATGATGCGCTGCCCTCTGCTACCATTGTATTGTTGTCACTGGGTGTCATGGAAAAGAACTGGTACCTGGGGAAATGCTCCAATGGTTAATGCCAAGGTGAGTCCTAGACCGAAGATTACAGACCAGTAGATCTTGGGCTTCAGTGGGGACAAGGTAGAAATCTGATCTCACAGTCTGTGGATTTTCTTAACGTATGTGTAACGGTAGCTCCACTATTAGCCTATGTGAACAGTCCTTATTTTCGTGTCCTGGCCATTACTGCCCCACTCCCATCCTGGAAACATACCTGTGTTTAGGCTTTAGGCCATACATTTCGTGGTTAAACCTTTGGTTCATCTTGCTTTCCAAATACATGTTTAATAATGATTCACCAACTATCTTCCTCAGAAAATGTTTAAATCGAGAGAAGAACAACACATCAAAAGGATATCCATGGTCTCCCACACGATTTGTAATCCAAGATCCTCTCCTGGTGCTGAGGAAAACCTGGGGCATTAGAAAAAATGGTTTGCTTTTACCATACTCTGGCTCATGATCCTGTAAAACTACCCTATTTTCTTCAAGATTAAGTTTAAATTCATTAGTCTGGCTTTTGGACCTCGCACAATCTTTTTTTGTTTCCTGCCATTTTCCTTCTCAAACAGTAAGGTTACAATTAAATTGGTGTGTGCACTGACCAAAAATAATATGTCTTGCTCTGAAGCACCACTGCCTTTCTGTTTAATGTCATTGTCCCTCCCTGAAAAGCCCCCGATCCTCTTAATTCTCCAAAGCCTATTCATTTTGAAGATCCAGATCAAGTTTGGCTCTGCCATGAAGTCACCACTCACTGTTCCAGCTGACAGTTTTTCTCTCCTTCTTCGGAAATTCTCTAGTACTTTCCTCCCTCCAACTCATTTAAAATCGTGAAATGATAAAGCCAAAAGCAATGGAATAGCTTTTAATTCAAAGCCCTCAGTCTTTTTTGCTTTTGACATTGTTTAAATTACTGCCCCCAAACCTGTTATGTATCATTGATATTGATTAAGTAAACGTTTTATTTTCTTTCAACTGTAATATGTAAGCGTACTGAATTATGGTAGCACTTAAGGTCACCATCGGTGAGAATATAAGCCTGATATTAAACACTCTTATTTTCAGTCCCTCCAGATATGTTCGCTCTGGTGTGGAAGGAGGGCACACACATCTTTTAGTCTCCCCAATACGTCATCACCACACCTCCATTTATTGAGAATCGTGACCTGTACATCACTACGCCAGGTTCTTTATCTGCATCTTATTTAATCACCACAGCAACTTCTTGCGGTGGGTATTATGATCCCCATTTCAGGTGCGGGAGGCGTGAAGACCATGCCTAAGTGGCCTCAGGTCATACAGGTCGTAAGTGGCAGAGCTGACTTTCCAACCCAGGTCTGACTGACTCCATAGCCTGTATTTAAGAAATGTTTCATTGATTATTTATTGGAAAAACTGAAGATTGCTAGTAGAATAACAGGAAACTGGACAGTCTTTTGATGTCCTCTGCTGCCTAAAGTCCATGTTCAGAGCTGATCAAAGTTTGACCTTGAATTACCTGGCAGAGCATACTTTCTCTACATTATAAAACTCTCTAGAGATAGATGTGAGTTGTAAGGTATATATATATACATATACATTGCCTTATGGCCATTAGTCTCAGCTGTAAGAAAACGGTAACCTGTCCACAGAGGGATAATCATGAACTTCACACATATTCTCACAGATGGTGACCTTAACGCTCTCATAATAAAGCACTTTTAGATGTCACAGTTGAAAGAGCATGCATGGTCCTAGGAATGAAATGGTTTTGTGTGCAATCTATATCACTTTTGTTTTGTAAGTATACAAGGTTTCCTATGTATGAAATCGTGACAGTGATTGCATACATCACAGGCTGTTGTGAGAAACAGTGTTTTTGTAAAGGGTAAAGCATACTCCTGTAATGAACTCTCAGTACATGCTTAAGGGCTATCCTCGTACTTCTTAGTTCAGTTTTCCATCTGTACCTTGTTTTAAGCAAACAGCATATTTAGAAATTTGGATTTCTAAGAAACAATGTAAGGAAAATTGTTTTACAAGAAAGGATGTTTTCTCTTCACAAAAGCATTATAGCGCAAGAATTCTGATACCAAAATGTCCTTGATACACTAAAATTTACCTGTTCATTTAAGATGTTTGATTTACAAACGGCTTCTCATGCGTACAATTTAATACGTGAAATCCAAACCCAGCAGTGGAGTTTCTTCCACTTGCCTTAATAGTGACACTATTTTCCTTGCTATGGGTACATCATTTTGCCATGTGTTTTCCCAGGCTTTCTCAGACACAGCCACCTTATCCCCACCCACTCTGGATGCTTTGTCCTGTGGCAATGTACATTTCCTCAGTGCACATAAGGCCCCGCTCCCTTTTGACTGAGCGTTTGACAAGGCAGTGACATTAAAGAAGGTTCCTGCCTTCGGTCCCCACTGCCTACCTGGCACATTCGTTTTATCCTAACACCCACACACGTTTTGATCCTTTCTTGTGTCTAAAGCTATTTTCTGATAAATCCTTGTTGAATTAATTCACGGCGTAACATACGAAATCACTTTTGTGGTGCTAGAGTACTGAGAAGAAGTGTTATTGAATGGACTTTCTGGGTAAAGGTCATTTAAAAACCTTGTGGCATTAGACTTCTATTTAAAAAATAATAATAATTTAAAACATATTTGTGGAGAAGCACAGCTTAATTAAAGTTACTGAAGAATGGCCAGGCATTTACCTGTTGACAATAAAATTATGATTCTATAACAACATGAATAACAAAATATAAAAACGACATGTTTTTTCCTAGGGATATATAATGAAGACACTTTCTTCCCAGTTCAAAATCTATGATCAAAAACAAAACAAAACAAAACGAAAAACACCCAGCCCTGAAGGACCTAGAAATTGCTTTAGAGGATATATCGTTCCGTGTTCCCTAGCTATATACGCAAAGCCTGGGGTGAGCTGCCTGCATGTGCCACAGTGGGACACTTTCATACCGACATGCATGTGGTCTTTGCACCGGTTACACTGCTGTTTTTCTCCTTTTGGGGAGAAAATTCCCCACCATCCTAAGCGCCAAGCTCAGTGACCCTGGGTGTTTCCGTGAGAGCCTGGCACTCCTGCTGGCCAGCAGAATACCACACTTCTGAACGCTGCATTCCAACAAGCTCTCCCAGCAATTATTAGGTTGGTACAAAAGTCATTGCAGTTTTTGCAATTATTTTTAAACTTTAAAACATCAATTCCTTTTGTACCAACCAATTACTGGGTCTCCTTCAAAGCCGGAGGCACACTCTGAAGGGACAGCCTACTGGGATTATGAGCACCCTCTGTGGTCATGACCTCATTCCTTAGGGTGAGGCCAACTGAATGATGGGAATCTAACCGGCAACTTTGGCTGCCAGTGAGGCAATGAAAGCAAGCCCTGCATTTGTCATCCGCGCTGACGAGCTATGTGCAGGTCTCCATAGTCCCCCTTGGGTCCACCTGCTGCTTCCCCAGTGAAGCAAGGAAAATAATGTGCTGATTCAAACCTGCTTGGCTGTGTGGCTAATCTCCACGGCCAGATCCCCTCCAGAGTTCCCAATGCCAATGACAATGACTCTCTTTCCACTGAAACTCGCTGGATTCTTATAGTCTCGACTATGGAAGTACTGTCCTTTGAACTTCTCAATTCCTGCAAGAGAAGGGAAAATAATCAGACGCCTTACCTGATACCGTTTGACAAATCATTTTCCTGGGCAGTGTGTAGACTTTAAGCCTACACTCTCCACACGTTCTCCCCTTACTCAGCTGCACTCTTGCCTCTGGACATTTTTGCCTGTTTTCTTTCCCCATGGCCTCCGAGCAGAACCTTGAGGTTTGCTTCCCGTAAGTAGTCTCCTTCATTCAGGATCTGTTTGTATTCTGGACTTGTAGACCCAGAAATCCAAACTACTTTGGAAAACTTCCATTCTCTTTTGTCTTTTCATCCTCTTTAAAGAACTACTCCAATTTCAATTGGAGTATATGTTTTTATAATGTCTGGAGTGTACACAGAGTGTTGTTTATGTTTTTTTTCCCAATAGTAGATCCAGGCCAAAGACCGATAAATTCTTTCCTCAAGCTTTAATTTCTTCCTATACACTCAATATTTCTGTTTGTTTCCTCGATTGCTGAAAAATGTCCTCATCCAACCTAATACAGATCAACTCCGTGTTCTTTCTTCTGATTGTTAGAAAAACTAAAGTCATTGTGAAAGGAGACATAGAGCCCTCTTCACTTTCCTCGCTCTCTACAATTCCCATGACCTCCAGCTCCCAAAGGGCAGTGATACAGTTACCCGTCGTGGTGCTGGAGGATATGCAGAATCAGGATAAGTAGTCCCTCAGATGGAAACCCCCCCATTTCTCGGGGATCAGGTCACAGGCATGGTTCAAGGGTCTCCCTGCCCGGTAGGCGACTCACCAGGGAAGCTCTCCAAGGGTAAGTGAGCATTGGTGTGGTGGCCAGTGCAAACCATGACCCCATCGAAGACAGTCACCTCCTTTTTCCCTTCAGATTCCGTGACCACCTCCCATTGGCCTGAAGTGGGGAAATCAGGCTGCTTCTTCACACTGCACACAGTGGTCTGCAAAGAAAAGCGATAGCCACAGGGGCTGTACCCGTGGCCTGTACAGTGGGCATCTTCCCTGACACCACTCTCCTTACAGAGCGTTACACAAAGGGCTGGTATCACATGATAGGGCTCACGCAGGGATATTTGCTTTTCGTACCCCACAAATAAGAACTTTGTGGGTGCTTGTGGTCAGTGTGAGAAAACTTCCATGAGGCATGCTACATAAAACACAGTTGGCCGGCTGACGTTGCACTGTCCTCTGCTTCTAGAAACATGCAAACTACTACTTGTCTTGGACTAGGCCCTAAGGCAATGTGACACTTCACTAAAACTTGGGTTTCTGTGCTTCTCAGACACTAAGACACTCCATGCACTCAATGCCTTTTCCTCCCTTGACCCCCAGACATCGTGAGACCCTCTGATGTCTTCTTCCTCCCAGGTCCTGTTCTCGCTGTCTAGCCTTAAACATGTAGCTGAGCTATAGGGCTCCCTTTCCTAGTGGAGCAGAAAAACATCTCAGTGGCTCATTTATTTTACGTAATATTTTATGTAAATGAGCCTCTCTTTGGCTCCGATAAATGCCTCTTTTTCCAGTAACTATAAAGAAAGACGCTGTGAGATGGATAGTCAGTGGTGTAATTTTTAACTTAAAAAATAAACAAACAAACCAGGGTTAGTCTGTCCAGCCTAAGGAAACATTCAGAATGGGTTCCTATGTGCTCCTCGGGTCTACGAGCATAACGTCTTGTGGACAAACAGACACACCGCACCTGTGTACCCCAGCCGTCCTACGTTGCTCTGAGTTCTTTTCATTCACGTTCTTGCCTTTACACAGGCTGGTGCCTCTGACGGGATCATCCCTTTATCCTCCTCGATCTGGCTGGTTCCTACTGACCCTTCAGCCTTTAGTTCAGATAGCACAGCCTCTAAGAAAACTTCCCTGGTGCCTGATGCCTCACGCCCAGATGGCGTAAGCAGCCCTCCTCTGAGCTGCAGTCTAGAGAGCTCTATAGCCTTTATCACCCTGTAACTCTTGTAAAACAAAGGTCAACAGAAACCTCCTTGAAAATGAAGTAGGGAGGCAAGAAGGGGGAGCGCGCATGCCCTATGTGGATCACAAACACAGTGGGGAGAACTCTTTGGACCCGCCCTCCCACCTTCCTCTTCCCCTCCATAAAAAGAGTCCCCTTTCCTTTGTTTTAGGGGACTTGCACATATGGCCTCCCATGGTCGCATGGGTTGCAGTTCTTTGTTCCTGAATAAACCCATTTTGCTGGAGACTATCTGGCTGACGTTATCTAAGGTCAACACTATTTTTATCAAGCATAATAAAATTTACCTCACTTTTCTATTTCCTTACCTAGAGTATGAAATCGCTGACTTATTTATTTTTCGTCTTTGCCTTGTTATTGTTTAAACAAGCGAAGGGAAGTACCACTAGGCTGCAAATGGCTTAATTTGGAAGTTGTCACTGGATATTACCATTTCATTATTCTTGTTAAACAGAAAAGGCATGATTTAGCAGAATGATGGGAAAGAAGGAGGCTAGGGGAGGGGAATTGAATGAAGGTGGTCAAAAGGTAGAAACTTCTAGTTAAAAAATAATTAACGCCTGGGTGTAATGTACAATATGGTGACTATAGTTAACACTGTTGTGTGGCATATTTGAAAGTTGTTAAGGGAGTAAATCTTAAGAGTTCTTATCCCTAGGAAAGAAAAGGTAGAAGATTTGGGCTTGTTGCCAGCTGTCAGAAATATATGTTCTTTTATGGCTGCGGCTGAAAATGATAGAAAAATCAGGGAAGACTTTATAGCAGGAAGAAACCACTGAAGTGATGGAGTACAATCATAGTTTTACAGAAAAGAAAATGAGGACACATCAAAGCTGAGGAACTTACTTGTCTAAGTCATAGCATATTAACAGGAGAACAAAGACTAGAATGCAAGTTTTTCTTCCCCAATTCAGTGTTCTTCCCTTTTCACCAGTTAACTTCTTTGCTTGCTCTATAACTACTCCATTGGGGTGTTATGACCACATAAAATCATGTAATGGAAAACACTTCGGAAAGTATAAAAGGGCCAAGAAATAGCGGACAAGTTGTGGAAAAAGAAGTTCCCGTGCCTGTCAGTCCCCTTGTCTAACTGGGACAACAGTTCCCCTCATTTGTTTCATTGCACTTTAAATAGTATCACAAGGAGACATTGGACACATTCTGGCAGGTGGTTTACTGGATCTCAGGCAAATATGTAAAAGGGGACCTTTCCATGAATATTCTTCTGGCACAGAGGAGACAAAGTGTGGAGTCTTTGTCTGGATGGGACACAAACGTGCATATCAAAGCCATCTTTACATGTAACCACATTATTCATGTACTTAACAGACAACTTGAAGCCCAAAGATACCTACAAAATCCCCTACCTTGAATCGAATATACTTTACAAGGTCAAATTCTTTGGCGTACATCCGGAAATACTCCAGCACTTGGGAGTTGTGCATGAAGTTAGGAAAATGAGCTGGGATCGGATAGTCGCTGAAGCACATCATCTCCTTTGAAGTGTTGATGATCACTGATTTGTAGATACTGGCCCTTCCTTCTTCCGGATTTTCCTGCAGTAAATTAGAAGCATTCATAGCAACTTGAGAATTAACTTCATGGTTTACAAGAAGACAATAAACATTTCAGGTTTTCAGAGTTTTCTGAAAGTAATGCCATTTAAAAAAAGTTATATACACACATACACACACACACACACCCTTCACATCTCCCAGTATTTGTGCCCTCGTGCATGTAGTCTGTGCACCTTGAAAGTTGTCTTTATGACTTGCTTTTGACCAACAGCATGCAGTTGGAAGGATACTGAATGGCTTCCAAGAGTACGTCCTAAGTAGTCTGGCAGCTTCTGCTTGGGGCTCTTAGAAAGCTGGCTCTAGTGGAAGTCAGCAGGCCCGCAAGAAGTCCAGATACCCTGAGGCCACTGTACTGCAAGGAAGCCCAAGCGAGCCCCCTGAAGAGACTGTCTGGCATAGAGAGATGTGCAGCCAGCCCCAGAAATTCTAGTTGTCCCAGCTGCAGTTCTAAGCACGTGAGGAAACAGACCATAGCAGATGTCCAGTTTCAGCTGTGACCGGATTGCAACAACATGCGATTCCAAGGGAGAACTGCCCATCTAAGTAATAGCCTTAAATATTTTATATATTTAGGTAAGTTTACATATACTTGTGAGATTGCTCTCTAGGAATCAATGTACTGACTTAGATTCTGTCTAGTAGGTGTTCCCATTTTACCTCCGTTTTACTAAATTGAAAGACTGTTACTCAGTGTTAGCATAAATGGGGTGAAATGGGAACTCAGATTCAAGCTGGAGAGAGTGTAATTTCGTACAATGTGCTTTGCATACTTGCCAACATCAGTCTTACCTAACATTAGTCATGAGACCAAGAGTTGATTGAAATTAATATCTTGAGAACTTATATATACTGTAGTCCAACCTTATTCACTTTCCAAGTTTTTAGTTACCCACGGTCAACTTCGGTCTGAAAATATTAAATGGAAAATTCCAGAAATAAACAATCCCTAAGTTTTAAATTGCGAGCCATTCTGAGTAGCTGATGAAATCTGGTGCCCTCTCTGACCCGTCCATGATGTGAAACATCTCTTTGTCTACTGTGTCCACGCTGTGTGCGCCACCTGCCCTTTAGTCACTTAGTAGCCATCTCAGTTATCAGATGGACTGTCACGGTATCACTGTCCTTGTGTTCAAGTGACCCTTACTTTTCTTCATAATGGCCCCAAAGCACAAGCGTAGTGATGCTGGCAGTTTGGGTATGCCAAAGAGAAGCTGTGAAGAGATTCTATTCAGTGAAAAGTGAGTCCATACAAACAGATTGTGAGAGAGAAATCACATTCATATAACTTTTCTTACACTCAATTATAATTGCTCTACTGTTAAATTAGTTATTGTTGTTAATCACTTAGTATGCCTAATTTATAAGTTAAACTTTATCATAGGTATGCATGTATAGAAAATAAATAGTGCATATAGGGTTCGGTACTATCCATGGTTTCAGGCAACCACTGGGGGTCCTGGGACATCTCCACCATGGATAAGGGGGGATAATTATGACTAGAAAGTACTCAGTAATAACAAAAAGTGGACAGGTGGTGAATCCTACTCCTGTTTGGCAGGTGGAATAGAGATAAGAAAATGCAAGTGATGATATTTGAGAAGAAAAACATACATACTGAATCCCTGGGACCTGTTCCAAGAAAGAGAAAATGGAAGCCCTGAATCCCTTGTGTCTTATTGGACACCTGGCAGCAATGGTGGAATTCCAAAGGGCTTTGGATGGTCCTATATATGAAATCCAGAATAAATTACAGAAAAGTTAGGGGTGTAGGATTGGGGAGAGTGGGTCTCCATATAACAAGCGAGGCTGTGGTAGAGAAGCCAATCTGAGATACAGGGAAGTCTTTAGGAAACCAGTTTCGGCATGGAAAATGTGTCAGCTACTGATGGATGTTTCTAGGACTCAGGCTGCACAACTGTGTGACTGTGGACTACGTGAGAATGAAGGTCTCTAGTTCCACAGCATTCTAAGCAGCCACTCAAGGCATTTTGTGTCTCAAGGATTCATTTATAAAATATAAATATATTTGGTAACTAATATGTTACAGGTATCACAGTTGGCTCTAAAAATAGTGGTGTGTGTGTGTGTACGTAAAATATGTAATATATGTATATATTAAAATATATGTAAAATATATATGATACATATAATAGATACAGATGTGGCCTATCTTACCATAAGTCAGAGAGTTATTATGAAATACAGCTTATTTATATTCATGGAAGCAGTTTACAAGGTGTTGAAATTTTGCCAAGAGGATAACCAGAAAAAAACTCTTAAGTCTTTAACAGAGAACAATTGTAAACTGCTTTTGAGATAAAAGCAGAAATCTTGTAGGATGGTGGACACGTGACTGATTTTGTGCCGGGTCAGCAGTTGACTAACCTGGCTAGGATGCTTACCAGAGACACCCGGTGTGTGGGCCCCACCCCGGGCCTACTGAGTGATAACTGCCATGTAGCACTTATTGTGCACCTGGCAGTGTGTTAATGATTGACACAGTTATTCCTTCACTTCGTCCCCACAGAAACTCTATATTGGGGGTAGTGTTATTATCTCCTAATGAAAGATGAAGAAACAGGGGCAGAGAGGTTGGCTGATTTCCCCAATATCACTCTGCGAGGAGGGTGCAGACACAGGATTTCACCCCAGATTGTGCTCTTAACCTCTGCACTCAGTGGTGGCTACAGCTCCAAAGCATAATTTTCTATTGATTATGAAGCACTAACTAACAGCCTTTTCAGCCTGTGCCCGAGACTGATTATGACAGAGGCATGGGCGGTGTGGTCTCCTAAGGGGTATCCACTCTAGATCTGAGTAAGGACTCGTATCAAACAGAGTTAGTCCCCAAAGACAGAGCCAGGACGCAAAAGGACTGTACTGCTGTTTAAATAAGGGATGCTGTGAAGCCACTTCTAACTAGCTGGTCAACACTGTGTTAGTTGTTATGAACTAGGAAACATATCTGGACACCTCAGTGCCATTCCCTGGTTTGGAAAGTGAGCTTGTTTAAAAGCAAACGCAATGCATGTCACTTGGAGATCAGGAAAGGAGGTTGATATTCTATGGCATATATAATAAGCTTAACTTTCATTTAAGTGGATGATACATTGACTGTTAGTAACAAGTTATAGCGCTGGATGTGCATATTAAAGCAACTGGACTTTAAAACTGAACATACGCAAGGAGAAGACAACCCCGCCACAGGTGCCCTCTGCCTACTTCTGAAGACGGACTTTAAACTGCTGTTTTGATGTCTCAAGTGAAGTAAAAGTTCAAAGCAACAAAGGCAGCCGTGTTATATATTGTACCAAAGGACTATGATTATTAGAGAATGATCTAAAGTGAACCAGGATTTGAAAAAAAAAAAAAAAGGAAAGAACAAGGTTAGGGAATATTGAACAGGGGGATTCCTGGAAGGAGTTGTAGTCCAGGTAATCTAGATCACTTACTACTAGTGCAGACCAGGAGCAACCACTCTACAGTTTCAAATCACTTTACATTTTCTGATGTTTGTTATTCAGTCGCCCTCCTCCCGTCGTTACCCCATTCTGGATAGCAGGAAAACTCTTTAAATGAAAACGATCTCTGTGCCATTTTCCTATACATCAGTGTAGTGACACCTGTGTCCCATTTTGCAGCCAGCCCAGGGTGCTGCAAAAAAAGAGGAACCTTTAGAGAGGTGACAGCTGCTGAGAAGAGGTCAGCAGGCTGACTTCTAGCAAATTTAATCACTGTCAAGGCCATCATATTTCCTGACACGAGATAAATATCTCACGCACCTGCTTGCAGCGAGGGTTCCAAGTAGTAAAGAACCAGATTTACCTGGAACCTCCAGAGCCCCCCGATGTCATCAGTCCTTTCAAAGCAGACAGGCTCCAAGCCTTCTTCCAGGCAGCACTTGATGGATACCAGCCCGCTCACGCCTCCCCCAATCACAGCAATTCTTTTCTTGGTCATTGTCTCCAGGGATCTTCACAGGGCTGGGTCGAAGTAACTTGTCCTAAAGAAAGGATGACGAATGACAGAAAACCCACATCAGTTAACACCTTTCAAGGAAGACCTTGGCCACAGCATTGGAATAAATCCTGCAACAACAGGTGACTTTTGGAAAGCCAGAGTCTGCAGTCTTAGCAGCAGGGAATTGCTTCGCATGGGATAGGGGAGCCCGGGCCTGCAAGGCCCAGAGGCGCGCCCAGAGCTGAGAGCTCCGTGGTCAAACCGGATCTCACTGCCTTTCCTGCCTGCAGCACCGGGCGGACCCCTCACCTGCGATCCGTAGGCTGCTGTGCACTGTTAGCCTTTTTCGATGAAATATAAAGCAACAACGTGCAAACACAGCAACATCTACTGGGGAGGGGCTGTCCCCGCACCTCCTCCTTCAGCCAAATCCCGCCCACCCAGCGGCACCCATTCCCTCCCTCAGCGGGAATTAAATGTGGGTGGAACCTGCTTTGGTTTGAAAAAAGTAATCTTACAACCTCTGGTTTTCAGCTGGTTTTCAGCTGCAGTCCTCTGCACTCTCAACTGCTCACGCTGGGGAGGAGCTGCCTGTGACCCCGCCTTGGACCCCTTTCAACTTCCTGTTGTTGCCTTAAAGTGACATACTCCTGCTGAAGGGAAACTACCGTGTTTCCCCGAAAATAAGACCTAGCCGGGACCATCAGCTCTAATGCGTCATTTGGAGCAAAAATTAATATAAGACCCGGTCTTATAATATATTTTACTATATAAGTCTCGATCTTATATTGTAGTAAAATAAGACAACAACAACAAAAACCCTGATGTTTACTTTTGTTCTGGACTCTTTCTCCCTTTGCTCCAGAAATCCTTTATTTAACTATTGTCTTCACACAGATTGCCACCAAATAGAATGCCTCTTGTCCCCAAACATCTTTCCTTCTGCCTAACGCTACTTTCTCCCTGAAAGAAAAAAGCATTGTTTTTTTTTTCTTTTTTTCTGTTACCTAAATGTATCTTCCTTGAGATTTCAGGAAAATTAGCTTCTCATTCTATTGCTCCCAAGATTTATGGTAGTGGAAGGGCCAAGGAACATCTTGCTCAATCACTCTGTTTCTATTAGACCGTGTTTTATTGGGTGTTGGAGAAGGAACATGACTTGTGTTCAGTTACTGAGTTGCTTCACCACAAGGAGCCACATCTGAATCCAAGGAAGAGGATTGCTAGTCCCCCAGAGGTCCCAGGACTGGAGCTGGGTGTAGTAACTGGACGGGGTGGGGGTGAGTATATCAGGAGAAGGATGAACACAGAATTTTCGTGACTAGAGGAGAGGCAGACGCTGCGAGCTGTTCGTTACAATCTGGTCTCCTCCTCTTCCAGAAGACAGGGTGGTAGCCGGGGATGGGGCTGCCGAAATAGGAGCTGCATTTCCCAGTGCCCCTTGCAGCTATGTGCCCATGTGACTAAGTTCTCACTAAGGAATAAGAAATGGTGACATAGGCAAGTTTACAAGGTTTACCCTGGACGATCTACTCTTTCGCCTTTCCTGGAGCTAGAACCCTTTGGAAATCACATATTGAAGACAGTAGGTCCACCATCAGGTTGGGTCCCTAAATGACTCCATCTTCTAATCTGGACCTACTGATCTTGAATTGTTACATGAGAGATAAGTACACGCCATTTTGTTTATGGTATTGAGTTTTTAATTTTGCTTTCTATAGTAGTTTGGATAGCGAAGTTCTTTGGGCCTGTAACTTTTTAAAGACTGATATTTCATAAAAGCTTTCAGTTATAAATGTCAACTTATACTAGTATCTTTTAAAAATAAAATTCTGAAGAGAGAGTTTTACTCTTTTATTTTTTCCCCCTTTCTTCTGCCCCCGCCCCACTCCTGTTCAAGCCGTTGTTTGTCAGTCTAGTTGTGTAGGACTCAGCTCTCTGACTCATGCTGGTGTTATGGGCCTTGAGCTCCCCCGGCTGAGGGAGTCGGTCACCGGTCGTCAGTTGGCCCCTCACAGCAGCTCACGGAAGCTCTCGTCTGCTGCCGGGTGCTTACAATGGCCACCAGCCACTCAAGCGGCACATGGGAGCCCGTGGCAGCACACAGAAGCCCGTGGCACTCATGCCAACCTCCAGCTGCTCCCTGCAGCTCCGCTCCAGCGAGAGCTGTTGTTCACAATCTTAGCTGTAGAGGGCGCTGCACACTGGCCCATGTGGGAATTGAACTGGTGACCTTGGCATTAGGAGCATCTGGATCCAACCACCTGAGCCACTGGGCCGGCCCCGAAAAGTTCATTTTTATATTCAGTTGAAAACCCACCCACTTAAGTCCCTCAATTCCACTGCTCCCCTTTGATCTGTGCTCAGCCCCTAATAAACTCTGTTGTTTTCTGGCTCTTAACCAAAGACAGTTTGCAGACAAAAAGGTACGTTTTTACTGCAACCTTTTGTTTACCCATCCAGAATCTTGACTGTATGGTTACTCTCATTTGGTTACCTCCCTGCCCTCCCCAATTCCTGTCATTCTTTCCATAGGACTGTGAAACAAGGCCCTTGAAGGAATAACACATTAAACCTTAACTAGTGTACTATTCAGCTTTCTAACTCCAGGTTGGTCTCTTGGGGCCAAATAATACGTCTCTGGTATATATTTCCTTACAGTAGTCAAATCATCAGTAGAGAAGCATACCCATTATATATCAGCCAATGGAAAACTTGTGAGGAAGAGAAACTGTTTTTGTAAAGCTAAATAGAAATGATTTTTGGATTATCTGATTTGGGGGTGGGAAACAAAAAAATTTCGTAGCCAAAAGCTTTTCTGAAAGAAAGGGTTTATTGAGCCAGATGCCAGCCAGAAAAGGACAGGGTCCTGGGGCGCGCCGTCTGCACCAGCAGTGGCAGGGCTACGCACTCCTGGCATTGACGGATCCTTCATATCTCAGGTTTGGAGAAGGAAGATGAAAGTTGTTTTGAAAGAATTGGCACTGGCTATGGATAAAGGGCGTGTGAAAAAGTGAAGAGGGGCTGGTTCTGGGATAGGTGCATAGTCTGTAAGGAAGAAGCGTTTGTTCTTGAGGACCGGTTGTGGGCAACAGTCTGGAAAGGTCATGCGTAGCAAGGTAATGGAGGCACTGGTGGTCACTTGTGCTGGTGGCCAGCTACTGGCTCTTCTCTTTAGATAACTGTGCAATAGCTACCTGGAAGTTAACTCAGAGTTGTAACATTCATTCAGAAATGCGAGCAAGTCTTTCGATGATTTTGCCGCAGTTGTTAACTGATTAACCTCTCTTGTCTCTTTCTTCTACCCTCCGACCTGCTATAATTTAATTTAGGACTTCTCAGAGTGTTCATTTTCTAGTCAGGGGATTGTCGATGACACTGTTGGACTCTAATAGCACTTGGAAGTCAGTCCACAGTAAACATGTGTGTTGCATGTTTAGACATAGGACACAAGTAACTTGATTCTGTAGGAAGGATTGATTGCTTCTCCTTACTACCTACCGAGTTTTTCGGTTTTTTCCTTAAACTGAGGAGTGTCTAGGCAAAGAAGCAAGATCTCTTAACCAATGATGTATAATGGTTTCCTTTGCTGTGCAGAAGCTTTTTAGTTTGATGTAGTCCCACCTGTTTATTTTTGCTTTTGTTGGCCTTTGCTTTTGGTGTCACATCCAAAAAATCATCACCAAGACCTATGTCAAGGAATTTATCCCCTATGTTTTCTTCTAGGAGTTTTATGCTTTCAGGTCTTATGTTCAAATCTTTAATCCATTTTGAATGAAAAGCTGGGATTTCATTGTAGGGAACAGAGAAAAGAGGATTAATGCTTTGGAAAGAGAAATAAAGGTAGATTTCTGGGCAATGTGAAGCTGAGAGTTGTCTGAAGGCATCTCTCGATCCAGCGCCCCAAAGAAAACCGGGGCAACGACACTGGAACTGCTAAAAATAGGTTATAATTATGGCAAAGAAAACAACAGCGAGCATGAACCAGGCCATCGTTAATGCTGAAGTCATGGAACCACTGCTTTCAACTTGTCTGGTCATCATAGGCTTCCTGATACGCTCGTGTATGGTGAGGATGGCTTTTCGGGCTCCATCCCACTTTCCCGGGCCCTGTAGACGATACTGGATTGGAGTGTAGGGTCCCAATAATAATTGTAATGCCAGCTTGGGGTCGGTGAAGGCCAGAGACAGCAGGTTGGGCCTGACACCCATCAGGTCAGCAAGCTCATCCATGATATCTATAAAGTCGACCTGAATGGTGTGGCGTTGGCTCTCCACATACCTGAAACAGACAAGACCGAAGCCGGGGTTGTCAACAGTCAGTCAGTCAATCATTCAATCAATCAATGCTTTCTGAGTATCTGTTATTGGATCAATATTGGGCTAGGAGCCCTGGAAAATAGAGAAGAAAGGTAAGACTTTGTCTCTGTCCTTAAGGACTTTATAATCTCCTGGAGGAGATATGATAGATACACATGAAACAGACGAATATACGACTTTTGGCAAATCATGTGGTTTTAGACTGCTAAATAGAAATGTGGAAGAGGGTAACGAGTTAAAACAGAGCTATACTAAGTCCTTGAAGGATGTGGAAGATATAGATAACCTGAGAACAAAGAGGAAAGTGTTGCAAGTCAGGGGAACCTCAGAGTGAAGGAATAAAATAGGAATGAGTGTAGAAATTGCGTATAGAATATCTTTAGGTACCACTCACAGCAGCAGAGGCGTGCTGTGGAAAACAAGGATACATACAGAGACACAAGGACAGCAGATCCATATCCAGAGGACTTGGATATCATCAGAACGAGAGAACCCACCACAAAAATTCTCAAGTTTGGGACCCTCAATTGTTTTATGAGGGCAGTGGTGGTGGGGTCCACAGTGCAGGACTTCCCAATGTTAATTCAGAATCTGGAAAGGAGGGGGTGAGAATGACTTACCCCCCTCCCAATGGAGCCAAATGGAATGACTGATGACACTAAGTATAGATCTGAAGAGCTAACAGGGCTTTTTAGAGGGAAAGAGTGGTAATAGCAATACTTGTGTGGAAGGGGTGGGATTTGGAAAGCTACCTGATAACTTCCTCGTTTTCCTTTCTATTCTGAGAATGAAAGAAAGAACAGCGGGACAGAAAGGTAGTAAGAGAAAAGCCAGGTCAAGTTAATTGAGATTAGAAGGGCTTCCTCGGATGAGGAGAATCCAAAACAGAGACAGGAAAAGGTGAGCGACTGTAAATTTGAGGTAGAACAAGTGAAATGGAACTGAAAGATGGTCAAATAGGAATTTATTGAAATGAAACTAAAGTTTAGAAGAGAAGATAGGACAGAATTTGAGAGCTCCCCCTTGTGGATGTGATGCCGGCCCAAAGGTTGGTAGGCATGCAGTTACCCTATTGTACTGGGTGAAACGCTGTCCCCGTCATGAAGGTGTCACAAAGATTCAATAAACTCACACGTATAAAACGTTATGTGTAAGTACATAATTAACCCTCCATAAAGGCTCAATGATATCCTTAGGGACAGCTCAGTCTGAAGATGGCTAGACAAAGGTCTAAAGAGAGGAGGAAAGTTGAAATAGAATATTTCAGTGCCAGGAAAGCAAGGAAAGAAAGCACTCCAGAAGGATGAGTTCAAAACCCCAAACTCCATAGTAAGAGGGAGGAAAATGAAGTTGGACCTGGATGACCTTCAAGAGAGCAGTTGTAGGAGCAACGACGGAAGTTACAGTGCAGGGAGCTTAGGAGGGAGAAAAGGCTGAGACTTTAGAGCATATCACGTAGAATATGGATGCAGAAGTTTGGCAGTGGAAGGAAGGAAAAACTAGGAGAGCACCTGGCAAGGATATCAGGGTGGAATAAAAACGCTCTCCTCCTCCGAGGCAGGGGACAGTTACGCCAGTACAATCAATTGAAGAAAACCACCTCTCTGACCCTGCAATGATCCTGCCTCTGACTTGCCCACAAAGGTTTAGGCACCTGCCATTAGCTCCCACTTTGTCTAAAGAAAAGTCACCCAGTGAAGTTCAGATGCTAAATGACTGTGTCACCCAAGCACTAAGCAATCGGCGACGTACCACCTTCCCTGATCACACAGGCTGTTCATACATGAGCCACTGTGACCTGAGCATGCTGTCCCCTGGCGACGGCCTCCGCAGTGGCCTCTGCAGATTTGTAAATCTACTTGCGGATTTGGAATTCGACCATGTCTGCGCTCAGTAGTTCATTGCCGCTCTTCCTTCTTGTGGCAACTCTACTAGCACTTGAAGGAATCCTTGCAAAAACAATATACCTGATTTTCTCCCCATGTGCATTTTCCTACTTGACTCTTCTTTCAGGTCCTAAATATAGGATTTTAAATACTTTTCTTCAGCTTGTCTCTTCTTTCTCACCCATAACAAACCTCTCGGTGCTATTTCTCCATTCTCTTGTCACAAACTATTATTTCTTTTTCCTTCAGAATATAACCTAAATCCTGAAAACTAACATGAGAAAGATAAATACAGTACACTATTGCTTTTACTAAGAACTAAGTGAGTAGAGAAAGTAAGCACCTACTTTCCTGGGAGAATGTCTTACCTTTTGTCCATTTTCTCTTGAGCCTCAGTTATATCTCTTAACATTTCACTTTGTGAGGGTAATGTCTTCAGCCCTAAAGAGAAAAACCAAATATTTAAGTGTGAGGTTACTTCCACAGGCACTAGAATCCTATTAACAAGTACTATGTTCTGGAGAATTCAAAGAATTCCTTAAAAGTCAGTAAGTGTGAACTGCAGGCTGTTGATGAACAAGGAAGAGCTGAAGTTCAGAGATTTCCCAAGGGTTCTAGCAAGGTGGGAAAGGTGAGCCTGAATTATAATTCCATGGAAGTGGGTCCAACTAGGTGTTTTGGTTTGCTCTCAGGCCTAAGGCAGGTTGTACTTAGGTCATCCTGACATTCTTCACTCCTGACTTGTCCCACCACGTTTTGTGTAAAGATAATGTTCCAAGGGAAAAGAGGCGTGGCTGCCATTCTGCTGTTCAAGTCCAGTCCAGCCTTTTCACATACCTGGAAGTTGGCTAACGTAGTTCAGAAGGTCAGATCCTCAGAGAAGTGTCTGCTGTAGAGTTTCCATCTTAATTTACCTCTAAAGCTAAACTAGCATTTGTTTGAATAGATATTTATTAGAATCCTCCCATGTGCTAGGCACGGGGCTGGGCTTGGACCACAAAGGCTAATAAACACAATTCTTTATATAAAGAGCTTTCGATACACTACTAAGGGAGGGAGCAAATACACATTTTTTCCTGTACAAATAAGGAGTAAAGGGGGAGCATATGAAGCAGAGAGAGCAGCAGAAGTACAGGGTACCAGATACCTGCTGTGTTTGCTGCTCAGTGGGTTTGTCATGTGGACATGTAGAAGAACGTGGGACGTGTGGTAAAGACTCGTGAATGATGGGCCTGGCAAAGCAGGCGGCATGCAGTTCGTCAGGAACCTGAATGCCATGCTATGACATAATGTTTTCTTATCATCCAGAGAGCTGATATAATTTCATATGCTTTTCAAGGAAAGAAAGTCGGTAAATGAAAGCACTACACTCGCAGGGACTTTTGAGAGGGCTACAAAAGAGGTAAAAGAAAACTCGATTTTAGTCAAGGCAAGGAAGTGGGTTCGGTGTCCTAGTAAAGGGTGCAATATCTCCTTGACAAGAACACAGTAATTCCAGAGAGCAGAGGAGGAAGGAAAATGGGGAAAGGACAGGCTGGGCAAGGGGACAGGCTGAGGTGGGCAGCCATGAAAGAACAGGAGAAACTGATCCTGAGAGTTTAAAATGGGTACAGTGAAGGCAGAATTCAGGGATGAGAACGGCGAGAATTTGGTAGGTAGATAAAATTCTGTGAGGAGAACTAAAAACTCAGGGTTCCTTTGGAAGTTTGATAAAGTTATAGGGATTTGTCTAATGATTCCTTCCTTCCAGGTCTTAGAAGAAAGCTGGAGGAATTAGCACCAGGCTTCTGTGAGCACAGGAAGCTATGCTTTTGGTGCATTTCCCCGAAGATCCCCTCATCCCATAGCTGTAAATAGAGACTCTCTGCATTTTTCCTGTTCAGCTCAACAGTTCACTTGGTCCTGGAAGAGTCGTAGTTATTTAATGTAAGCTAAGATGCTCTGGCTCCTTTAATGTGACTTTTTCCTCTCACTCAATTGACCAAATTAAAAGATCCATTGAATATGACTGGAATTAAGCCAACTTCATGGGTTACTTGCATTTGATTCCTGGTCCTGGGTTCTCAAGTAGTATATGATCTACTGTCTAGAACTGAAAGGAATTTACAAATGATAGGACTTTGGGGACATTTGGAAAGGTATTTGATTTCTCAACTCTAATACCATTGCTTCTTTTTTTTCTCTGCTACCATGAAGAGCTTCTCTAGAGAAGAGGAAGCTGTAATTCCAATCAGAACTTGAAATAGTTTTAATTAAACATTACTAATGGTAGCAAATTCTATTATAACGACCATAGAATCGAACAATTTCTTTGTTAGAAGGAACCTTAAAGCTCATCTGATTTCTCCCTGTCCTGAGCTTTGAGTCTACTCCAGGTTGGCTCGGTTAAATGGCCATCCAGCTGTTTTCATTGTCTTCCTATTCTGTTTGGATTCCTCACCATTTAAAAGGCAGTCCATTCCATCTTGAATTGGCACCAGCAGATAGGAAAAAAAATTGTTTGTTTGTTTTTAATGATATTGCGCAATCATCAACATTTCACTCATTTGTCCTGGTTCAACACTTTGAAGAGATACTGAGCAAATAGAATCCTTTGGTACGGGACACCTCTTCAGATATTTGAACCCTCGTATCTCTCCCTTCTTCAGTTATATTAGAAATGACACATTTTCAAATCCCTTAACCATTCTTGTCTCTCCTTTTACTGCACCCCACTTTCACTTTTAAAACATGTCTTTGGGTGTGTTCTGACCTGTTTAGAGAACAATTTTACATTGTAGGACATTACAATTTTTTAATGATGCTAGATACAATTAAGCCCTTTGAAAACCATATCATTCTGCTGACTCACATTGAGCCCTCTGTTCCAAACCCCAAAGTTGTTCCTCATGTTGTAGCCAAAACTGAAAGAGGGGACATAAAGTGGGGAAAGTGAGAATTGGAGAGGTTGAATCTTCTGCATTGTGGATGAGTCTTTAACCAGGTCTTAATCTGGGGGCTGAAATCAAATCATACCTTCTCTATATTTGACTTTGTCTATAATGAAAGAAGACAAACTTCTTTTGACTCATAAATGTATCCCAGTTGTCTAAAATCTAGGTGAGTGGATTCTGATCTACGGTGTACATTGGAATGACCTGGGAAACATTTTCTCAAGGATCTTATGTCTGCCCCACCCCAGATTTAATAAATAGACACCGTGAGGCAAAGCATGCGTCTTTTGGGAAAATTTCCCAGGAGATTCTAATATACATCCAAGGTTATAAACTACTATTTTATATTCAGTCAAAAATTAATTTTTGATCATTAATTTTGTATCAGGCATGTTACAACCGTACATACTGTCTCAGCTATATAAAGGCAAGAACTTAAACATACTACCAAATTATTAAGTATTCAACTTGCATGGTCACTTACCTTTGAATACTTGAGTGACCCAGCGTCCTTGAATCTCTGAAATGGGCATAGTGGCACCCAAGGGCTGGATTAAGCCTATGATTGCAAGAGTTGGCTTTTCCAGGTTAGGAGGGAAGACCGTTTTATACAGGGATACCTTGTTTTTGACTACTTTGACAGAATCTTCAAGAAAAGGAAAGGCAAAGGTATAGCCTGTTGCAAAGATAACAGCATCAATGTTATCCTCTCTGGAGCCGTCTTCAAATATGGCGGCTGTCTCTGTGAATTCCTTCACATTTCCTTTCACCTTCACCATGCCAGAAATTATACGATTTGGCAGGTCATCATTGACTGTTGGATGCTGACTCAGGGCTCTGTGAATAGTGATAAAGACAAAAGAAGGAGAAATGACAGAGAACATTGGGGAGGCGGGAAGAGGGGACAAGGAAGGAGAGAGAAATCAGTAACACACAGGTAAAATTCTACTTTGATGGAGATGGTTACACAATATGCCAATGGTCTCCCTCTTGGCTATTCCTGAAATTTGGAAGAGGTCTAATGTAGATTGGCACAGATCAGGATCTCAGAGCAGAAGTTGGACCGTAGATGACATTGAGATGGAAGATGTTGGAGAAGTGAAGCAAGAATGGTCTGATTTGGAGAGTGCATGTGTGATTTCTCAAGGAATAATAACGTCCCCAAGCCACAAAACTGTGAGTCTTGCATCTAGGCACCAAGCCTTTTCCTTTTCTCCTCTTAACATCCCAGAATAGTTTTATGTATTCTCTATCTCACTTTTACAGTTGTCTTTAGGGCCTCGTGCTCCATCCCCCTTCAATCTATCTTCTTCATCATTTTTGGAGTGGTTATTCCAAAATGTGTTTATTATTATGTCACTCACTTGCTTAAATGTTTCAATGGCTCAGGACTGTCTTTGTTTCAGACTTTTATATTAGCAGAGCACACACAGGTTTCCACATACCTGCCCAGGGAGCCGGGGATATACTCAGTCACTCTGCCATCATTGCATATCGTCCAACCAAATCAGACGACATACAGGTCCCAGAGCATGTTTTTTGCTATCCCAATATCTCATACTTATAATTAGAACACGACTTCCTTACCCTATTTGTTTGACTATCTCTTGTTATTCCATGAAGCCTCAAACAATTTTGTAACGAACAAAATTGTGGATGCTACAGTTTCCACAATTGGGTGAAATAAATGGTTGAAAACTTGTTGGACTTTCAACCTCAAAGTATCACCCCACTGACTAGTTTCAAAGGAATAAAATACCTTTACCAAGGAGAAGCCTGGTGGATACCACCTTTTCTAAGTGATCAAATCTAACCTCATTCATATGGGATAACTGCTAGCACATGGCTCCTGATGTGATCTACCGAGAAGGCACAAGTTATGAGTATTTGTGCTACAAATTTTAACCTGAACATAACAAAGGAAGAATAACTACGCAAGTGCAAATTTACAGAATTTCTGTAAAAGAATTGGCTTGAATTTTTTAAAAGTGAAGAACTATTTCAGGTTAAGAGAAAGAGACAACTAAATGCAGTGGTGAAATACCTGACAGGATCCTGGATTTAAAAAATAAAAAGCTATAAAGATACATTATTGGGGCAATTAGGGAAATTTGAATATGTGATATATTAGATAATGATATTTTATCAACGTTAAATTTCCCAAGTGTGATAATTGTGTTATGTTTATATAGGAGAGTACCCTTTTTCTTAGGCAATATGTGCTGAATAATTTAGGGTAAAACGACTTAATGATTGCAACTCTGTCTTAAATGGTGCAGAAAAGAAATATGTATATGTATGTATGCATGGATGCATATAGTATGTATGCTATATATGTATGGATCAATTTTTAGAGAGAGGGAGAAAGAAGAAGCAGATAAGGCAAACTGTTCATAGGTGACTCTAAATGAAGCATACATGGGTGCTCATTGTACTTACTATTTTGTATTAAGTAAATCTGAACATTTTTAATAATTGGATGGGAACAAGCACTTAAAATTATCTCTAGAAATGCTTTCACAGTGTACTTCCTTGGCTGTGTGAGGACTCCCACCCTTCACACTCTCAGAACATGCCATGCATTTCTCTATCTTATCTGTTGTCTGTCTTCTCATTACAGTATTTAAGGTAAAATCCATTTCTCAGGTCTGCCATTGATTTCTTATGTGCTTTCGGCAAGTTACTTTCCCTAAGTGTCAACTTTTATATCTGTAAAATGGAGCTAAAACACCAAGCTGTAGGGAGGGCTGCAGTGAGCATTGAATGAGATGATGCCTGTAACCATTCAGCACCAGGCTTGTCTCCATGAAGTCCTCAGAGAGGTGAGGTGTTACTATTTGTATTAATCCTCCTAGCAGGTCTTTAATCTCTATATTCTCATGCCCTGTATAATGCTTGGCTCATAGGAGGTGCTCAGTGTTGATGAATGAATGATGCGCTGCCCTCTGCTACCATTGTATTGTCGTCACTGGGTGTCATGGAAAAGAACTGGTACCCGGGGAAATGCTCCAATGGTTAATGCCAAGGTGAGTCCTAGACCGAAGATTACAGACCAGTAGACCTTGGGCTTCAGTGGGGACAAGGTAGAAATCTGATCTCAGAGTCTGTGGATTTTATTAACGTATGTGTAGCGGTAGCTCCACTATTAGCCTATGTGAACAGTCCTTATTTTTGTGTCCTGGCCATTACTGCCCCACTCCCATCCTGGAAACATACCTGTGTTTAGGCTTTAGGCCATACATTTCGTGGTTAAACCTTTGGTTCATCTGTCTTTCCAAATACGTGTTTAATAGTGATTGAGAAACAATCTTCCTCAGAAAATGTTTAAATCGAGAAAACAACAACACATCAAAAGGATATCCATGGTCTCCTACACGATTCATGATCCAAGACCCTCTCCTGATGCTGAGGAAAACCTGGGGTGTGAGAAAAAAATGGTTTGCTTTTACCATACTCTGGCTCATGATCCTGTAAAACTACCCTATTTTCTTCACGATTAAGTTTAAATTCATTAGTCTGGGTTTTGATACCTCATACAATCCTTTTTGTTTCCTGCCATTTTCCTTCTCAAACACTAACCTTACAATTAAATTGGTGTGTGCACTGACCAAAAATATGTCTTGCTCTGAAGCACCACTGCCTTTCTGTTTAGCCCCCTATCCACTTAATTCTCCAAAGCCTATTCATTTTTAAGATCCAGATAAGTTTGGCTCTTAATGAAGACACCACTGACTGTTCTGGCTGACAGATTTTCTCTCCATCCTCTGAAATTCTCTAGTACTTTCCTCCATCCAACTCATTTAAAATCGTGAAACGATAAAGCTAAAAGCAATGGAATATCTTTCAAATCAAAGCCCTCAGTCTTTTTTGCCTTTGACATTGTTTGAATTACTACCCCCAAAACCTGTTATTTATCATTGATATTGATAGTAAACTTTTTATTTTCTTTCAATTGTAATATGTAAGCGTACTTAATTATGGTAGCACTTAAGGTCACCATCGGTGAGATTATATGTGTGAAGTTAAACATTCTTATTTTCTGTCCCTCCAGATATGTTCGCTCTGGTGTGGACGGAGAGCACACACATCTTTTAGTCTCCCCAATACGTCATCACCACACCTCCATTTATTGAGAATCATGACCTGTACATCACTACACCAGGTTCTTTATCTGCATCTTATTTAATCACCACAACAACCTCTTGCGGTCGGTATTATGATCCTCGTTTCAGGGGCGGGATGCGTGAAGACCATGCCTAAGTGACCTCAGGTCACACAGATCGTAAGTGGCAGAGCTGACTTTCCAACCCAGGTCTGACTGACTCCATAGCCTGTATTTAAGAAATGTTCCATTGATTATTTATTGGAAAAACTGAAGATTGCTAGTAGAATAACAGGAAACTCGCCAGTCTTTTGATGTCCTCTGCTGCCTAAAGTCCATGTTCCGAGCTGATCAAAGTTTGACCTTGAATTACTTGGCAGAGCATACTTTCTCTACATTATAAAACTCTCTAGAGATAGATGTGAGTTGTTAGGTATATATATATATATATACATTGCCTTATGGCCATTTGTCTCAGCTGTAAGAAAATGGTAACCTGTCCACAGAGGGCTAATCATGAACTTCACACATATTCTCACCAATGGTGACCTTAACGCTCTCATAATTAAGCACTTTTAGATGTCACAGTTGAAAGAGCATGCATGGTCTTAGGAATGAAATGGTTTTGTGTGCAATCTATATCACTTTTGTTTTGTAAGTATACAAGGTTTCCTATGTATGAAATAGTGACAGTGATTGCATACATCACAGGCTGTTGTGAGAAACAGTGTTTTTGTAAAGGGTAAAGCATACTCCTGTAATGAACTCTCAGTACATGCTTAAGGGCTATCCTCGTACTTCTTAGTTCAGTTTTCCATCTGTACCTTGTTTTAAGCAAACAGCATATTTACAAATTTGGATTTCTAAGAAACAATGTAAGGAAAATTGTTTTACAAGAAAGGATGTTTTCTCTTCACAAAAGCATTATAGCGCAAGAATTCTGATACCAAAATGTCCTTGATACACTAAAATTTACCGGTTCATTTAAGATGTTTGATTTACAAACGGCTTCTCATGGGTACAATTTAATACGTGAAATCCAAACCCAGCAGTGGAGTTTCTTCCACTTGCCTTAATAGTGACACTATTTTCCTTGCTATGGGACATCATTTTGCCGTGCGTTTTCCCAGGCTTTCTCAGACACAGCCACCTTATCCCCACCCACTCTGGATGCTTTGTCCTCTGGCAATCTACATTTCCTCAGTGCACATAAGGCCCCGCTCCCTTTTGACTGAGCGTTTGACAAGCCAGTGACATTAAAGAAGGTTCCTGCCTTGGGTCCCCACCGCCTACCTGGCACATTCATTGTATCCTAACACCCACACACGTTTTGATCCTTTCTTGTTTCTAAACCTATTTTCTGATAAATCCTTGTTGAGTTAATTCACGGCGTAACATTTGAAATCACTTTTGTGGGGCGAGATGGGAAGAGTACTGAGAAGAAGTGTTATTGAATGGACTTTCTGGGTAAAGGTCATTATAATTTAAAAACTAATAATTTAAAACATATTTGTGGAGAAGCACACCTTAAAGTTACTGAAGAATGGCCAGGCATTTACCTGTTGACAATAAAGTTATGGTTCAATAATGACATGAATAACAAAATATAAAAATGACATGTTTTTTCCTAGGATATATAATGAAGACTCTTTTTTCCCAGTTCAAAATCTATGATCCAAAAAAACAAAAACAAAAACGAAAAAATCCTCAACCCTGAGGGACCGAGAAATTGCGTTAGAGCAGGGGAGTCAAAACCGCAGCCCTCGGGCCAACTGTGGTCCACTATCCATTGTTAATTGGCCCGCAGCAAATTCCAAAAATATATTTAGTTTACTTAAATAAACCAGGTGAGGCAATACGAACTTCAGTACTTCACCTCGAGTGAGTACCCCGGCTGTTTGTGTATTTTGCCTCATATGGCCCTTGGTGAAATATGTTGAAAAAAGTTTGGACACCTCTGCTTTAGAGGATATGTCATTCCGTGTTACCTAGCTGTACGCAAAGGCTGGGGTGAGCTGCCTGAACGGGCCACAGTGGGACACTTTCATACCGACATGCATGTGGTCTTTGGCCCAGTTACACTGCTGCTTTTCTCCTCGTGGGGTGTGAAGAGGAAAATTTCCCACCACCCTGAGTGCCAAGGTCAGTGACCCTGGGTGTTTCCGTGAGAGCCTGGCACTCCTGCTGGCCAGCAGAATACCACACTTCTAAACGCTGCATTCCAACAAGCTCTCCCAGCAATTATTAGGTTGGTACAAAAGTCATTGCAGTTTTTGCAATTATTTTTAAACTTTAAAACATCAATTCCTTTTGTACCAACCAAATACTTGGTCTCCTTCAAAGCCGGAGGCACACTCTGAAGGGAGGGACAGCCTACTGGGATTATGAGCACCCTCTGTGGTCATGACCTCATTCCTTAGGGTGAGGCCAACTGAATGATGGGAATCTAACCGGCAACTTTGACTGGCAGTGAGGCAATGAAAGCCAGCCCTGCATTTGTCATCCGCGCTGACGAGCTACGTGCAGGTCTCCATAGTCCCCCTTGGGTCCACCTGCAGCTTTCTCGGTGAAGCAGAGGAAATACTGTGTTTCCCCAAAAATATGCCCCAGTTATGATCGTCAGCCAGACGGACACATTTAGTACGTTCTGACGATGTTCCAGAAGAAGATGACATGACTGTTAGAATAAATGTAGATTATCGTACATGACAAAATAAGGCATTCCCTGAAAATGAGCGCTAATGGAGCAAAAATTAATATGAGCCCCAGTCTTGTTTTCGGGGAAACATGGTAATTTGCTGATTCAAACCTGCTTGGCTGTGTGGCTAATCTCCACGGCCAGATCCCCTCCAGAGTTCCCAATGCCAATGACAATGACTCTCTTTCCACTGAAACTCTCTGGATTCTTATAGTCTCGACTATGGAAGTACTGTCCTTTGAACTTCTCAATTCCTGCAAGAGAAGGGAAAATAATCAGACGCCTTACCTGATACCGTTTGACAAATCATTTTCCTGGGCAGTGTGTAGACTTTAAGCCTACACTCTCCACACGTTCTCCCCTTACTCAGCTGCACTCTTGCCTCTGGACATTTTTGCCTGTTTTCTTTCCCCATGGCCTCCGAGCAGAACCTCGTGGTTTGCTTCCCGTAAGTAGTCTCCTTCATTCAGGATCTGTTTGTATTCTGGACTTGTAGACCCAGAAATCCAAACTACCTTGGAAAACTTCCATTCTCTTTTGTCTTTTCATCCTCTTTAAATACCTACTCACATTGCAATTGGAGTATATGTTTTTATAAACTCTGGAGTATGCACAGAATGCTTTTCTTTTTTTTTCCAAATGAGAATCCAGGACAAAGACTGTAATAAATTCTTTCCTGAAGCTTTAATTTCTTCCTATACATTCAGTATTTCTGTTTGTTTCCTCAATTGCTGAAAAGGTCCACATCCAACCTAATACAGATCGACTCCGTGTTCTTTCTTCTGATTGTTAGAAAAACTAAAGTCATTGTGAAAGGAGACATAGAGCCCTCTTCACTTTCCTCGCTCTCTACAATTCCCATGACCTCCAGCTCCCAAAGGGCAGTGATACAGTTACCCCCTCGTGGTGCTGGAGGATATGCAGAATCAGGATAAGTAGTCCCTCAGATGGAAACCCCCCCATTTCTTGGGGATCAGGTCACAGGCATGGTTCAAGGGTCTCCCTGCCCGGTAGGCGACTCACCAGGGAAGCTCTCCAAGGGTAAGTGAGCATTGGTGTGGTGGCCAGTGCAAACCATGACCCCATCGAAGACAGTCACCTCCTTTTTCCCTTCAGATTCCGTGACCACCTCCCATTGGCCTGAAGTGGGGAAATCAGGCTGCTTCTTCACACTGCACACAGTGGTCTGCAAAGAAAAGCGATAGCCACAGGGGCTGTACCCGTGGCCTGTACAGTGGGCATCTTCCCTGACACCACTCTCCTTACAGAGCGTTACACAAAGGGCTGGTATCACATGATAGGACTCACGCAGGGATATTTGCTTTTCGTACTCCACAAATAAGAACATTTTGGGGGATTGTGGTCAGTGTGAGAAAACTTCCATGAGGCAGGCTACATAAAACACAGTTGGCCGGCTGACGTTGCACTGTCCTCTGCTTCTAGAAACATGCAAACTACCACTTCTCTTGGACTAGGCCCTAAGGCAATGTGACACTTCACTAAAACTTGGGTTTCTGTGCTGCTGAGACACTAAGACACTCCATGCACTCAATGCCTTTTCCTCCCCTGACCCCCAGACATCATGAGACCCTCTGATGTCTTCTTCCTCCCAGGTCCTGTTCTCGCTGTCTAGCCTTAAACATGTAGCTGAGCTATAGGGCTCCCTTTCCTAGTGGAGCAGAAAAACATCTCAGTGGCTCATTTATTTTACGTAATATTTTATGTAAATGAGCCTCTCTTTGGCTCCGATAAATGCCTCTTTTTCCAGTAACTATAAAGAAACACGCTGTGAGATGGATAGTCAGTGGTGTAATTTTTAACTTAAATTAAAAAATAAATAAACAAACCTGGGTTAGTCCGCCCAGCCTAGAACCATTCAGAACGGGTTCCTATGTGCTTCTCGGGTCTACGAGCATAACGTCTTGTGGACAAACAGACACACCGCACCTGTGTACCCCAGCCGTCCTGCGTTGCTCTGAGTTCTTTTCATTCACGTTCTTGCCTTTACACAGGCTGGTGCCTCTGACGGGATCATCCCTTTATCCTCCTTGATCTGGCTGGTTCCTACTGACCCTTCAACCTTTAGTTCAGATAGCACAGCCTCTAAGAAAACTTCCCTGGTGCCTGATGCCTCACGCCCAGATGGCATAAGCAGCCCTCCTCTGAGCTGCAGTCCAGAGAGCTCTATAGCCTTTATCACCCTGTAACTCTTGTAAAACAACAGTCAACAGAAATCTCATTGAAAATGAAGTAGAGAGGCAAGAAGGGGGAGTGCGCATGCCCTATGTGGACCACAAACACAGTGGGGAGAACTCTTTGGACCCGCCCTCCCACCTTCCTCTTCCCCTCCATAAAAAGAGTCTCCTTTCCTTTGTTTTAGGGGACTTGCATATGGCCTCCCTTGGTCGCATGGTATGGGTTGCAGTTCTTTGTTCCTGAATAAACCCATTTTACTGGAGACTATCTGGCTGACGTTATGTCCAGTCAGCACTCTTTATTTTTATCAATTATAGTATGTATAATAAAATTTTCTTCACTTTCCTATCTCCTTAACTAGATTATGAAATCACTGATTTATTTTTTGTCTTTGTATTTTTACTGTAATCAAGCGAAGGGACCTACCACTGGGCTGAAAGTGACTTACTTTGAAGTTGTCACTGGATATTACCACTTCATTATTCTTGTTAAACAGAAAAGGCATGATTTAGCAGAATGACAGGAAAGTAGAAGGAGGCTAGGGCAGGGGAATTGAACGAAGGTGGTAAAAAGATAGAAACTTCTTGTTATAAGACGACTATGTACTGGGTATAATGTACAATATGGTGACCAGTTAACACTGCTGTGTGGCATATTTGAAAGTTGTTAGAAAGTCAATCTTAAGAGTTCTTATCCCTAGGAAAGAAAAAGTAGAAGATTTGGGCTTGTTGCCAGCTGTCAGAAATATCTGTTGGGCTGTGGCTGAAAATGATAGAAAAATCAGGGAAGACTTTACAGCAGGAAGAAACCACTTGTACAATCATTGTTTTACAGAAAAGAAAATGAGGACACATCAAAGCTGAGGAACTTACTTGTCTAAGTCACAACATATTAACAGGAGAACAAAGACTAGAATGCAAGTTTTTCTTCCCCAATTCAGTGTTCTTCCCTTTTCACCAGTTAACTTCTTTGCTTTCTCTATAACTACTGCATTGGGGTGTTATGATCACATAAAATCATGTAATGGAAAACACTTCGGAAAGTATAAAAGGGCCAAGAAATAGTGGACAAGTTGTGGAAAAAGAAGTTCCCGTGCCTGTCAGTCCCCTTGTCTAACTGGGACAACAGTTCCCCTCATTTGTTTCATTGCACTTTAAATAGTATCACAAGGAGACATTGGAAACATTCTGGCAGGTGGTTTACTGGATCTCAGGCAAATATGTAAAAGGGGACCTTTCCATGAATATTCTTCTGGCACAGAGCAGACAAAGTGTGGAGTCTTTGTCTGGATGGGACAGAAACAGGTGCATATCAAAGCCATCTTTACATGTAACCACATTATTCATGTACTTAACAGACAACTTGAAGCCCAAAGATACCTACAAAGTCCCCTACCTTGAATCGAATATACTTTCCAAGGTCAAATTCTTTGGCGTACATCCGGAAATACTCCAGCACTTGGGAGTTGTGCATGAAGTTAGGAAAATGAGCGGGGATCGGATAGTCGCTGAAGCACATAATCTCCTTTGAAGTAGTCACAATCACTGATTTGTAGATACTGGCCCTTCCTTCTTCACGATTTTCCTGCAGTAAATTAGAAGTATTCATTCTAATTTAATTCTAAATTAATTCTAATTTTCATTCTAAGCAACTTGAGAATTAACTTCATGGTTTACAAGAAGACAATAAACATTTCAGGTTTTCAGAGGTTTCTGAAAGTAATGCCATTTAAAAAAAGTTATATACACACATACACACACACACACACACACACACACACCCTCCACATCTCCCAGTATTTGTGCCCTCGTGCATGTAGTCTCTCCACCTTGAATGAGTTGTCTTTATGACTTGCTTTTGACCAACAGCATGCAGTTGGAAGGATACTGAATGGCTTCCAAGAGTATGTCCTAAGTAGTCTGGCAGCTTCTGCTTGGGGCTCTTAGAAAGCTGGCTCTGGTGGAAGTTAGCAGGCCCGCAAGAAGTCCAGATACCCTGAGGCTACCATACTGCAAGGAAGCCCAAGCGAGCCTCCTGAAGAGACTGTCTAGCATAGAGAGATATGCAGCCAGCCCCAGAAATTCTAGTTGTCCCAGCTGCAGTTCTAAGCACGTGAGGAAACAGACCGTAGCAGATGTCTAGTTTCAGCTGTGACCGGATTGCAACAACGTGAGATTCCAAGTGAGAACTGCCCATCTAAGTAATAGTCTTAAATATTTTATATATTTAGGTAAGTTTACATATACTTGTGAGATTGCGCTCTAGGAATCAATGTACTAACTTAGATTCTGTCTAGTAGGTGTTCCCATTTTACCTCCGTTTTACTAAATTGAAAGACTGTTACTCAGTGTTAGCATAAATGGGGTGAAACGGGAACACAGATTCAAGCTGGAGAGAGTGTAATTTCGTACAATGTGCTTTGCATACTTGCCAACATCAGTCTTACCTAACATTAGTGATGAGATCAAGAATTGATTGAATTTAATATCTTGAGAATTTATATATACTGTAGTCCCCCTGAATTAGCTTTCCAAGGTTTCAGTCATCCATGGTCAACTTTGGTAGGAAAATATTAAATGGAAAATTCCAGAAATAAACAACTTTTAAGTTTTAGTTTGCGAGCCATTCTGAGTAGCTGATGAAATCTGGTGCCCTCCCACTCTGACCCGCCCATGATGTGAACCATCTCTTTGTCTACTGTCTCCACGCTGTGTGCGCCACCTGCCCTTTAGTCACTTAGTAGCCATCTCAGTTATCAGATGGACTGTCACAGTATCACTGTCCTGTGTTCAAGTGACCCTTACTTTACTTCATAACGGCCCCAAAGCGCAAGCGTAGTGATGCTGGCAGTTTGGGTATGCCAAAGAGAAGCCGTGACGAGCTTCTATTCAGAGAAAAGTGAGTCCATACAAACAGATTGTGAGAGAGAAACCACATTCATATAACTTTTCTTATAGTCTATTATAATTGCTCTACTGTTAAATTAGTTATTGTTGTTAATCACTTAGTATGCCTAATTTATAAGTTAAACTTTATCATAGGTATGCATGTATAGAAAATAAATAGTACATATAGGGTTCGGTACTATCCATGGTTTTTAGGCATCCACTGGGGGTCCTGGGACATCTCCACCATGGATAAGGGGGGATAATTATGACTAGGAAGTTCTCAGTAATAACAAAAAGTGGACAGGTGGTGAATCCTACTCCTGTTTGGCAGGTGGAATAGAGAAAGAGGAATAGAGATGAGAAAATTCCAAGTGATGATATTTGGGAAGTAAAAGATACATACTGAATCCCTGGGACCTGTCCCAAGAAAGAGAAAATGGAAGCCCCGAATCCCTTGTGTCTTATTGGACACCTGGTAGCAATGGTGGAATTCCAAAGGGCGTTGGATGGACCTATACATGAAATCCCCAATAAATTACAGAAAAATTATGGGGTAGGATTAGGGGAGGGGGCTCCAAATAACATGCAAGGCTGTGGTAGAGAAGCCGATCTCAGATACAGGAAGTCTTTAGGAAACCAGCATCGGTTTGGAAAATGTGTTTAATCAGCTACTGATGGATGTTTCTAGGACTCAGGCTGCACAACTGTCTGACTGTGGACTACGTGAGAATGAAGGTCTCTAGTTGCACAGCATTCTAAGGAGCCACTCAAGGCATTTTGCATCTCAAGGATTCATTTATAAAATATAAATATATATGGTATCTAATATGTTCCAGGTATCACACTTGGCTCTACAAACATAATGGTGTGTATGTGTATGTATGTATGTGTGTGTGTGTGTGTATACATAAAATATATAATATATGTATATATTAAAATACATGTAACGATATATGATATATATATAATAGACACAGATGTGGTCTGCCTTACCATAAGTCAGAGTTACAAAATAGAGCTTATTTATTTTCACGGAAACAGTTTACAGGGTGTTGAAATTTTGCCAAGAGGATATCCAGAAAAAACTCTTACGTGTTTAACAGAGAACAATTGTAAACTGCTTTTGAGATAAAAGCAGAAATCTTGTAGGACGGTGGACACGTGACTGATTTTGTGCCGGGTCAGCAGTTGACTAACCTGGCTAGGATGCTTACCAGAGACACCCGGTGTGTGGGCCCCACCCCGGGCCTACTGAGTGATAACTGCCATGTAGCACTTATTGGGCCATCATAGTTCCTGACACGAGATAAAATATTTCATGCACCTGCTTGCAGCGAGGGTTCCAAGTATTAAAGAACCAGGAGATTTACCTGGAACCTCCAGAGCCCCCCGATGTCATCAGTCCTTTCAAAGCAGACAGGCTCCAAGCCTTCTTCCAGGCAGCACTTGATGGATACCAGCCCGCTCACGCCTCCCCCAATCACGGCAATTCTTTTCTTGGTCATTGTCTCCAGGGATCTTCACAGGGCTGGGTCAAAGTAACTTGTCCTAAAGAAAAGATGACAAATGACAGAAAACCCACATCAGTTAACACCTTTCAAGGAAGACCTTGGCCATAGCATCCGAAAAAATCCTGCAACAACAGGTGCCAGTGCCTTTGGGGAAGCCAGATTCTGCTGTCTTCTTAGCAGGAGGGAACTGCTCAAAATGGGATAGGGGAGCCCGGGCCTGCAAGACCCAGAGGCGCGCCCAGAGCGATGAGCTCCGTGGTCAAACCGGATCTCACTGCCTTTCCTGCCTGCAGCACAGGGCGGACCCCTCACCTGCAATCCGTAGGCTGCTGTGCACTGTTGGCCTTTTTCGATGAAATATAAAGCAACAACGTGCAAACACAGCAACATCTAATGGGGAGGGGCTGTCCCCACACCTCCTCTTTCAGCCAAATCCCGCCCACTCAGTGGCACCCATTCCCTCCCTCAGGGGGAATTAAATTTGGGTGGATCCTGCCTTGGGGTGAAAAAGTTAATCTTACAACCTCTGGTTTTCAGCTGCTGTTTTCCGCACTGTCAACTACTCACTCTGGGGTGGGAGCTGCCTATATCCCCATGGCTCCCCTCCCCTTTGTTACCACTTTCAACTTCCTGGTGTTTGCCTTAAAGTGACAAATTTCTGCTGAAGGGAAACTATGGTATTTCCCTGAAAATAAGACCTAGCCGGGACCATCAGCTCGAATGCGTCTTTTGGAGCAAAAATTAATATAAGACCCTATTATACTATGTAAGACTCGATCTTATACTAAAATAAGACCGGGTCTTATGTTAATTTTTCTCCAAGAGATGCATTAGACCCGATGGTCCCGGCTAGGTCTTATTTTCAGGGAAACATGGTATCACCAACCTCAAAGCAAGCCTTGCTCCAAAAGATGAAGTGGGAAACCCTACCTTTCAGGAGATCTGTTAAAACAGGTCCCAGCCCCTCGGCCACCCCCCAAACCCCACCACATAGATTGGATCTTTGGTTCTATGCTCCTGATAGAATTTACTTTAAAATTCTATGCACTGAGTGGGCGCTGGTGTTTCCTACTTAGAGGGACTTAGAGTTTCATGGAGAAGACCAAAATGCTGACAATGTCAATAAAACAATAATTCTTTTTATTTTGATTTTTAAATTTTTTATTAGTTTCAGGTGTACAAAACAATGTACTAGTTAGACATTTATCATTTATATCCCTCACACAGTGATAACCGCCCTCTCCCTATCTACTACCCTATGGCTTTTATTAAGAACTAAGTGAGTAGAGAAACTAAGCACCTACTTTCCAAGGAGAATTTCTTACCTATGGTCAATTTTCTCTTGAGCCTTAGATCCTCAGACAAGTGTCCGCTGTAGAGTTTCTATCTTCATTTACCTCTAAAGCTAAACTGGCATTCGTTTGAATAGATATTTATTAGAATCCTCCCATGTGCTAGGCACGGGCTGGGCTTCGACTACAAAGGCTAATAAACGCAATTCTTTATATAAAGAGCTTTTGATACACCACTAAGGGAGGGAGCAAATACACATTTTTTCCTGTACAAATAAGGAGTAGAGGGGGACCATGTCAAGCAGAGAGTAGCAGAAGTACAGGGTACCAGATACCTGCTGTGTTTGCTGCTCAGTGGGTTTGTCATGAGGGCATTTAGAAGAACGTGGGACATATGGTTAAGACTCGTGAATGGGCCTGCCAAAGCAGGCTGCATCCAGTTCTTGCCGGAACCTAAATGCCATGCTATGACATAATGCTTTCTTATGATCTAGAGAACTGACATAATTTCACATGATTTTCAAGGAAAGAAAGTCAGTGAATGAAAGTACAACACTCACAGGGGCTTTTGAGAGGGCTACAAAAGAGGGAAAGACAAAAGAAAACTAGATTTCAATCAAGGCAAGGAAGTGGGTTTGGTGTCCTAGAAAAGGGTGCAATATCTCCTTGAGAAGAACACAGAAATTCTGAACTGCAGAGGATGAAGGAAAATGGAGAAAGGAGAGGCCAGGCAAGAGGACAGGCTGAGATGGGCAGCCAGGAAAGAACGGGAGAAACTGATCCCTAGAGTTTAAAATGGGTATAGTGAAGGCAGAATTCAGGGATGAGAATGGCAAGAATTTGGTAGGTGGACTGGAGGGCTGTGGGAGAATTAAAAACTCAGGGTTCCATCACAGCACGCGACCACCAGCAACTCAGCCTAGACCCCAGCAGACCTGCATGTGTTGTTCCTTCTTCCCCAGCCACTCAGGTGGGCTAAGGGAGGCTGCAGGGCAGGATGGACAAAGCCCAAGCCCGTATGGCAACCTTATTTATTGCGGAGTGCCTCCTTCTCCTTTCCGAGACAGCTCCCTAAACCCAACATGCACACCAGATGGAGTGGAGGATGGAAGCTGCTCGGCCCCAGGCAACTTTCTTCTGGAAAACCACCTGTCCTGCCACCATAGCATCTCAAGGATACTTCCGTTTCAAGCACTGACGGGACTGCCTTTCAAAACAGTGTATGTCCTGGTTTACAACTTAGCCTCGAGGACCCGTCCCTTGGGAATTTCTTTACTGATATTACAACAGCTGATAAATACAATAATTTAAGTTTGCATATTTATGTAGTGAGATTTAGTCGTTTACCAAAGTCATCTGTGTCCTTTTTACTAACGTGTCAACGAGCTGCCCCTGTGTGGGACTCCAGTCACCACAGCAAAGCCAGTCCGTAAGCCAAATTAAGGCCTGACCCGTAGTCCTCTGGAATAAGCCCAGACATCTGACGGGTGTCCCAGGGCCTGGTGCCTCTCCCTCAGAAGCCCCGGCCCCAAGCAGCATTTGTGCGTTTTAAATGTGCAGTAAGCAACTATCAGACCTCAGTGCCGAGATGTTTGTATTTGTGCTTTGAAGTAAAATTTGGTTTTGCAGCATAAAAAAAAAAACAAAAAACTCAGGGTTCCTGTGGAAGTTTGATAAAGTTAATGGGATTCTTCTAATGATTCCTTCCTTCCAGGTCTTAGAAGAAAGCTGGAGGAATGAGCACCAGCCTCTGTGAGCACAGGTAGCTGTGCTTTTGGTGCATTTCCCCGAAGATCCCCTCATCCCATAGCTGTAATAGAGACTCTTCACGTTTTTCCTGTTCAGCTCAACAGGTCACTTGGTCCTGGAAGAGTCCTAGTTATTATACTTAAGCTAAGACGCTCTGGCCGATTTAATGTGACTCTTTCCTCTTACTCAATTGACCAAATTAAAAGATCCATTGAATATGACTGGAATTAAGCCAACTTCATGGGTTACTTACATTTGATTCCTGGTCCTGTATTCTCAAGTAGTATGTGATCTACTGTCTAGAACTGAAAGGAATTTACAAATGATAGGACTTTGGGGACATTTGGAAAGGTTTTGATTTATCAACTCTAACACCATTGCTTCTTTTTTCCTCTGCTACCATGGAGAGCTTCTCTAGGGAAGAGGAAGCTGTAATTCCAACCAGAACTTGGAACAGTTTTAATTAAACTTTACTAATGGTAGCAAATTCTATTATGACGAACATAGAATCAATTTCTTTGTTAGAAGGAACCTTAAAGCTCATCTGATTTCTCCCTGTCCTGAGCTTTGAATCTACTCCATGTTGGCCCGGTCAAATGGCCATCCAGCCGTTTTCATTGTCTTCCTATTCTGTTTGTATTTCTCACCATTTCATAGGCAGCCTGTTCTATCTTGCAATGATACCGGCAGATAGGAAAAAAAAAATTGTTCCTTTTTTTTTTTTAATGATACTGTGCAATCCTCAACATTTCACTCCTTGGTCCTGGTTCAACCCTTTGAAGAGATACTGAGCAAATAGAATCCTTTGGTACAGGACACCTCTTCAGATATTTGAACCCTTGTATCTCTCCCTTCTTCAGTTATATTAGAAATGGCACATTTTCAAATCCCTTAACCATTCTTGTCTCTCCTTTTACTGCACCCCACTTTTACTTTTAAAACATGTCTTTGGGTGTTGTCTGACCTGTTTAGAGAACAATTTTACATTGTAGGACATTATAAGTTTTTAATGATGCTTCACACAGTTAAGCCCTTTGAGGGCCATATCATTCTGCTGACTCACATTGAGCCCTCTATTCCAAACCCCAAAGTTGTTCCTCATGTTGTAGCCAAAACTGAAAGAGGGGACATAAAGTGGGGAAAGTGAGAATTGGAGAGGTTGAATTTTCTACATTGTGGATGAGTCTTTAATCAGGTCTTAATTTGGGGGCTGAAATCAAATCACACCTTCTCTATGTTTGACTTTATCTATAATGAAAGAAGACAAACTTCTTTTGACTCATAAATGTATCCCAGTTGTCTAAAATCTAGGTGAGTGGATTCTGATCTACGGTGTACATTGGAATGACCCGGGAAACATTTTCTCAAGGATCTTATGTCTGCCCCACTCCAGATTTAATAAATAGACACCGTGAGGCAAAGCATGCCTCTTTTGGGAAAATTTCCCAGGAGATTCTAATACATGTCCATGGTTATAAACTACTATTTTATATTCAGTCAAAAATTAATTTTTGAACACTAATTTTGTGTCAGGCATGTTATAACCGTACATACTGTCTCAGCTATTTAAAGGCAAGAACTTAAACATACTACCAAGTTATTAAGTATTCAACTTGCATGGTCACTTACCTTTAAATACTTGAGTGACCCAGCGTCCTTGGATCTCTGAAATGGGCTTGATGGCACCCAAGGGCTGGACTAAGCCTATGATTGCAAGAGTTGGCTTTTCCAGGTTAGGAGGGAAGACCGTTTTATACAGGGATACCCTGTTTTTGACTACTTTGACAGAATCTTCAAGAAAAGGAAAGGCAAAGATAACAGCATCAATGTTATCCTCTCTGGAGCCATCGTCAAATATGGCAGCTATCTCTGTGAATTCCTTCACATTTCCTTTCACCTTCACCATGCCAGAAATTATACGATTTGACAGGTCATCATTGATTGTTGGATGCTGACTCACGGCTCTGTGAATGGTGATAAAGACCAAAAGAAGGAGAAATGAGAGAAAACTTTGGGGAGTCAAAGAGAGGGGGCAAGGAAGGAGAGAGAAATCAGTTAACACACAGGAAAAATTCTACTTTGATGGAGGTGATTACACAATATGCCAATGGTCTCCTTCTCGGCTATCCCTGAAATTTGGAAAAGGTCTAATGTATATTGGCACAGATCAGGATCTCAGAGCAGAAGTTGGACCATAGATGACATTGAGATGGAAGATGTTGGAGAACTGACGCAAAAATCGTCTAATTTGGAGAGTGCATGTGTGATTTCTCAAGGAATAAGAACGTGCCCAAGTCAGAAAACTATGAGTCTTACATCTAGCCACCAAGCCTTTTCCCTTTCTCCTCTTAACATCCCAGTATAGTTGTATGTATTCTCTATCTCACTTTTACAGTTGTCTTTAGGGCCTCGTGCTCCATCCCCCTTCAATCTATCTTCATCATTTTTGGAGTGGTTATTCCAAAATGTATTTATTATTATATCATTCGCTTGCTTAAAATCTTTCAATGGCTCGGGACTGTCTTTGTTCCAGACTTTTCATTTAGCAGAGCATATACAGGTTTTCATGTACCTGCCCAGTGAGCCTGGGGATGAATTTAGGGATTGGGATTATTAGAGAATTATCTAAAGTGAACCAGAATTCAAAAAAAAGGGAAAAAACAAGGTTGGGGAATATTGAACAGGGGGATTCCTGGAAGGAGTTGTAGTCCAGGTAATCTAGATCACTTACTACTAGTGCAGACCAGGAGCAACCACTCTACAGTTTTGAATCACTTTACATTTTCTAATGTTTGTTGTTGAGTTGCCCTCCTCTCGTCGTTATCCCATTCTGGATAGCAGGAAAACTCTTTAAATGAAAACGATCTCGGTGCCATTTTCCTAAACATCAGTACAGAAAAACAAGTCATACCTGTGTCCCATTTAGCAGCCAGCCGTGGGAAAGAGGAACCTGCAGAGAGGTGACAGCTGCTGAGAAGAGGTCAGAAGGATGACTCTACCAGGTTTAATCACTGTCGAAGCCATCATATTTCCTGAGAGGAGATAAAATAACTCATGTACCTGCTTGCAGCGAGGGTTCCAAGTATTAAAGAACCAGATTTACCTGGAACCTCCACCGCCACCCCTCCCCCCCCATGTCATCAGTCCTTTCAAAGCAGACAGGCTCCAAGCCTTCTTCCAGGCAGCACTTGATGGATACCAGCCCGCTCAGGCCTCCCCCAATCACAGCAATTCTTTTCTTGGTCATTGTCTCCAGGGATCTTCACAGGGCTGGGTCCAAGTAATTTGTCCTAAAGAAAAGATGACAAATGACAGAAAACCCACATCAGTTAACACCTTTCAAGGAAGATCTTGCATCTGAATAAATCCTGCAACAACAGGTGCCTGTGGGGAAGCCAGATTCTGCTGTCTTCTTAGCAGGAGGGAACTGCTCAACATGCCATAGGGGAGCCAGGGCCTGCAAGACCCAGAGGCGTGCCCAGAGCTGAGAGCTCCGTGGTCAAACCGGATCTCACTGCCTTTCCTGCCTGCAGCACCGGGCGGACCCCTCAGCTGTGATCCACAGGCTGCTCTGCACTGTGGGCCTTTTTCGATGAAATATAAAGCAGCAAAGTGCAAACACAGCAACATCTAATGGGGAGGGGCTGTCCCCACACCTCCTCTTTCAGCCAAATCCAGCCCACCCAGCGGCACCCATTCCCTCCCTCAGCGGGAATTAAACGTGGGTGGAACCTGCTTTGGGCCAAAAATATTAATCTTACAACCTCTGGTTTTCAGCTGCTGTTTTCCGCACTGTCAACTGCTCACTCTGGGGTGGGAGCTGCCTATATCCCCATGGCTCCCCTCCCCTTTGTTACTACTTTCAAATTCCTGGTGTTTGCCTTAAAGTGACAAACTCCTGCTGAACTGAAACTATCAACAGCCTAAAGCAAGCTTTGCTCTAAAAGTTTAAGTGGGAATCCCTACCATTCAGGAGAATTGTTAAAATAGGTCCGGACCCCTCAGCCACACCCACCCTAACCCCCTCCTCATAGATTGGAAATTTGGTTCTATGCTCCTGATAGAATTTACTTTAAAACACCCATGAGTGGGTGCTGGTGTTTTCTACTTAGAGGGACTTAGAGTTTAATGGAGAAAACCAAAACGCAGACATTTACAATATAATAAAAATGCTTTTTAAAAGCGCTTTCTCTCATGCAGGTACATGTGCAATTAAAAACATAAAATATCCACTTTTGAAATGTAACTTAAGTTTTTCAACTATAAACGCAGTAAAGGCCAATATGATGGATGTAGGATTTCACTCAGTGGGTCAGAATCAGGGCCCACCCACCCAGGAATCCGTTTTGACAGATGTCAGGGGTTTGGAGTGATAGGTGTGGCTGATGCCATCTGTCTTTGTTTCCCTGAGTCAACTTTGATCCAGATGATTGCCTGCCAGTCATAGCAGCCCTGGGGTTTCACTTGCTGGTTTCGCTCTAAAGGTATTGCTCGTGGGTTAAAGTTATTTCTCAAGGGCTTACATAATATGGTTCAAAAACCTTGATGGGAATGGATACACAATCCTCTCAGCAACTCTATGAGGCAAATACTTATCATCACCCTCTTTTGCAAGTAAGTAGAAAGGTAGGGATGCAAACCGGGCAGTGACTTCAAGCCTGGGCTTCCAAGCACTGTCCCTACTGCTCCTTTATGAGGATGTTTTTACTTCTTATTTAGCCTCAAGTCCTCCTCCTGTTTTCCGACTCTGTATTCCATCCCCCTTTTGCCTAACTTCTGCCTTTACAATACTTTACTTGAACTGCTTTTCGCTGAGCTATAACTTGCCACATTTCAGCTACTTTAAATATGTTTAGAAATAGATCTTTGGTTTGGGGAATCACTTGGCTCCTTTAGAAAGATTCCTGCACAATATATAGTATGAATTATATGAAAATATAGTAAACACACACACACACACACACACAGTGGAGAACACTTGACACCAATATAGCCTAATAGGAGAATGAGGGGGAAAAGCCTCAAAGATGGAGTTTTACCCATTTTCTTAGTAATTAAAAAACATGGTTTTGCTTTTTGATGTGGTTCTGTCTTTTGGATGTGGTTCTTATTTATCAAAATGTCATGAATCTTTCAGTAGTCACATCAAGATGACCTAATCTAAAAGTTCTTATTTTAAAAAAAAAAGCTGATGTTTATGTTTGTTCTGAATTGTCTCCTCCCTTTGCTCCAGAAATCCTTTATTTAACTATTGTCTTCACACAGATTACCAGCAAATAGAATGCCTTTTGTCCCCAAACATCTTTCCTTCTGTCTAACGCTACTTTCTCCCTGAAAGAAAAAAGCTGGTTTTTTTCTTTCTTTTTTTGTTACCGAAATGTATCTTCCTTGAGATTTCAGGAAAATTAGCTTCTCATTCTATTGCTCCCAAGATTTATGGTAGTGGAAGGGCCAAGGAACATCTTGCTCAATCACTCTGTTTCTATTAGACCGTGTTTTATTGGGTGTTGGAGAAGGAACGTGACTTGTGTTCAGTTACTGAGTTGCTTCACCACAAGGAGCCACATCTGAATCCAAGGAAGAGGATTGCTAGTCCCCCAGAGGTCCCAGGCCTGGAGCTGGGTGTAGTAACTGGACGGGGTGGGGGTGAGTATATCAGGAGAAGGATGAACACAGAATTTTCGTGACTAGAGGAGAGGCAGACGCTGCGAGCTGTTCGTTACAATCTGGTCTCCTCCTCTTCCAGACAACAGGGTGGTAGCCGGGGATGGGGCTGCCGAAATAGGAACTGCATTTCCCAGTGCCCCTTGCAGCTATGTGCCCATGTGACTAAGTTCTCACTAAGGAATAAGAAATGGTGACATAGGCACGTTTACAAGGCCATGGTTTACCCTGGACGTCTACTCTTTCGCCTTTCCTGGAGCTAGAACCCTTTGGAAATAACATATTGAAGATCGTAGGTCCACCATCAGGTTGGGTTCCTAAATGACTCCATCTTCTAATCTGGACCTACTGATCTTGAACTGTTACATGAGAGATAAGTACACTGCCATTTTGTTTATGGTATTGAGTTTTTAATTTTGCTTTTTATAACAGTTTGGATGGCAAAGGTCTTTGGACCTGTAACTTTTTAAGACTGATATATTTCATAAAAGCTTCCAGTTATAAATGTCAACTTATAATAGTATCTTTTAAAAATAAAATTTGTAAGAGTTTTATTCTTTTATTTTCCCCCCTTTCTTGTGCCTCTCCCCACTCCTGTTCAAGCCGTTGTTTGTCAGTCTAGTTGTGTAGGACTCAGCTCTCTGGCCCATGCTGCTGTTATGGGCCTTGAGCTCCCCCGGCTGAGGGAGTCGGTCACCGGTCGTCAGTTGGCCTCTCACAGCAGCTCACGGAAGCTCTCGCCTGCTGCCAGGTGCTTACAATGGCCACCAGCCACTCAAGCGGCACACGGGAGCCCGTGGCAGCACACAGAAGCCCATGGCACTCATGCCAACCTCCAGCTGCTCCCTGCAGCTCCGCTCCAGGGAGAGCTGTTGTTCACAATCTTATCTGTAGAGGGCGCTGCTCACTGGCCCATGTGGGAATTGAACTGGCGACCTTGGCATTAGGAGCATCGGGATCCAACCACCTGAGCCACCGGGCCGGCCCCGAAAAGTTCATTTTTATATTCAGTTGAAAACCCACCCAATTAAGTCCCTCAATTCCACTGCTCCCCTTTGATCTGTGCTCAGCCCCTAATAAACTCTGTTGTTTTCTGGCTCTTAACCAAAGACAGTTTGCAGACAAAAAGGTACATTTTTACTGCAAATTTTGTTTACCCATCCAGAATCTTGACTGTCTGGTTACTCTCATTTGGTTACCTCCCTGCCCTCCCCAATTCCTGTCATTCTTTCCATAGGATTCTGAAACAGGGCCCTTGAAGGAATAACACATTAAACCTTAACTAGTGTACTATTCAGCTTTCTAACTCCAGGTTGGTCTCTTGGGGCCAAATAATACGTCTCTGGTATATATTTCCTTACAGTAGTCAAATCATCAGTAGAGAAGCATACCCATTATGTATCAGCCAATGGAAAACTTGTGAGGAAGAGAAACTGTTTTTGTAAAGCTAAATAGAAATGATTTTTGGATTATCTGCTTTGGGGGTGGGAAACAAAAAACTTTCATGGCCAAAAGCTTTTCTGAAAGAAAGGGTTTATTGAGCCAGATGCCAGCCAGAAAAGGACAGGGTCCTGGGGCGCGCCGTCTGTACCAGCAGCGGTAGGGCTACGCACTCCTGGCATTGACGGATCCTTCATATCTCGGGTTTAGAAAACAAAGACGAAAGTTGTTTTGAAGAATTGGCACTGGCTATGGATAAAGGGCGTGTGGAAAAAGTGAAGAGGGGCTGGTTCTGGGATAGGTGCATAGTCTGTAAGGAAGAAGCGTTTGTTCTTGAGGACCGGTTGTGGGCAACAGTCTGGAAAGGTCATGCGTAGCAAGGTAATGGAGGCACTGGTGGTCACTTGTGCTGGTGGCAGGCTACTGGCTCTTCTCTTTAGATAATTGTGCAACTAGCTACCTGGAAGTTAACTCAGAGTTGTAACATTCATTCAGGAATGCGAGCAAGTCTTTCGATGATTTTCCACGCAGGTGTTAACTGATTAACCTCTCTTGTCTCTTTCTTCTACCCTCGGGCCTGCTATAATTTAATTTAGGACTTCTCAGAGTGTTCATTTTCTAGTCAGGGGATTGTCAATGACACTGTTGGACTCTAATAGCACTTGGAAGTCAGTCCACAGTAAACTCTGCGTGTTGCATGTTTAGACATAGGACACAAGTAACTTGATTCTGTAGGAAGGATTGATTGCTTCTCCTTACTACCTACCGAGTTTTGGGTTTTTCCTTAAACACAGGAGTATCTAGGCAAAGAAGCAAGATCTCTTAACCAATGATGTATAATGGTTTCCTTTGCTGTGCAGAAGTTTTTAGTTTGATGTAGTCCCACTTGTTAATTTTTGCTTTTGTTGGCCTTTGCTTTTGGTGTCACATCCAAAAAATCATCACCAAGACCGATGTCAAGGAATTTATCCCCTATGTTTTCTTCTAGGAGTTTTATGCTTTCAGGTCTTAGGTTCAAGTCTTTAATCCATTTTGAATGAAAAACTAGATTTCATTGTAGGGAAAACAGAAAAGGCGATTAATGCTTTGGAAGGAGAAATAAAAGTAGATTTCTGGGCAATGTGAACCTAAGAGTTGTCCTGGAGGCATCTCTCGATCCAGCTCCCCAAAGAAAACCCGGGGAACGACACTGGAACTGCTAAAAATAGGTTATAATTATGGCAAAGAAAACAACAGCGAGCATGAACCAGGCCATCGTTAATGCTGAAGTCGTGGAACCACTGCTTTCAACTTGTCTGGTCATCATAGGCTTCCTGATACGCTCGTCTATGGTGAGGATGGCTTTTCGGGCTCCATCCCACTTTCCCGGGCCCTGTAGACGATACTGGATTGGAGTGTAGGGTCCCAATAATAACTGTAATGCCAGCTTGGGGTCGGTGAAGGCCAGAGTCAGCAGGTTGGGCCTGACACCCATCAGGTCAGCAAGCTCATCCATGATATCTATAAAGTCGACCTGAATGGTGTGGCGTTGGCTCTCCACATACCTGAAACAGACAAGACCGAAGCCGGGGTTGTCAACAGTCAGTCAGTCAATCATTCAGTCAATCAATGCTTTCTGAGTATCTGTTATTGGATCAATATTGGGCTAGGAGCCCTGGAAAATAGAGAAGAAAGGTAAGACTTTGTCTCTGTCCTTAAGGACTTTATAATCTCCTGGAGGAGATATGATAGACACACATGAAACAGAAGAATATATGACTTTTGGCAAGTCATGTGGTTTCAGACTGCTAAATAGAAATGTGGAAGAGGGTAGTTAAAACAGCTATACTAAGTCCTTGAAGGATGTGGAAGATATAGATAACCTGAGAACAAAGAGGAAAGTGTTACAAGTCAGGGGAACCTCAGAGTGAAGGAATAAAATAGGAATAAGTATAGAAATTGCGTATAGAATATCTGTAGGCACCATTCACAGTAGCAGAGGCGTGCTGTGGAAAACAAGGATACATACAGAGTTTTGTATCCTTGGACACAAAGGACAGCAGACGCAAGGACAGCAGATCCATATCCAGAGGACTTGGATATTATCAGAACAAGAGAACCCACCACAAAAATTCTCAAGTTTGGGACCCTCAGTTGTTTTATGAGGGCAGTGGTGGTGGGGTCCACAGTGCAGGACTTCCCAATGTTAATTCAGAATCTGGAAAGGAGGGGGTGAGAATGACTTACCCCCCTCCCAATGGAGCCAAATGGAATGACTGATGACACTAAGTATAGATCTGAAGAGCTAACAGGGCTTTTTAGAGGGAAAGAGTGGTAATAGCAATACTTGTGTGGAAGGAGTGGGATTCGGAAAGCTACCTGATAACTTCCTCTTTTTCCTTTCTATTCTGAAAATGAAAGAAAGAACAGTGGGACAGAAAGGTAGTAAGAGAAAAGCCAGGTCAAGTTAATTGAGATTAGAAGGGCTTCCTCGGATTAGGAGAATCCAAAACAGAGACAGGAAAAGGTGAGCGACTGTAAATTTGAGGTAGAACAGGTGAAATGGAACTGAAAGAAGGTCAAATAGGAATTTATTGAAATGGAACTACAGTTTAGAAGAAAGAAGATAGGACAGAATTTGAGAGCTCCCCCTTGTGGATGTGATGCCGGCCCAAAGGTTGGTAGGCATGCAGTTACCCTATTGTACTGGGTGAAACGCTGTCCCCGTCCTGAAGGTTTCACAAAGATTCAATAAACTCACACGTATAAAACGTTATGTGTAAGTACATAATTAACCCTCCATAAAGGCTCAATGATATCCTTAGGGACAGCTCAGTCTGAAGGTGGCTAGACAAACGTCTAAAGAGAGGAGGAAAGTTGAAATAGAATATTTCAGTGCCAGAAAAGCAAAGAAAGAAAGCATTCCAGAAGGATGAGTTCAAAACCTCAAACTCCATAGTAAGAGGGAGGAAAATGAAGTTGGACCTGGATGACCTTCAAGAGAGCAGTTGTAGGAGCAAAGATGGAAGTTACAGTGCAGGGAGCTTAGGAGGGAGAAAAGGCTGAGACTTTAGAGCATATCAGGTAGAATATGGATGCAGAAGTTTGGCAGAGGAAGGAAAGAAAAACTAGGAGAGCACCTGGCAAGGTATCAGGGTGGAATAAAAACGCTCTCCTCCTCCGAGGCAGGGGACAGTTACGCCAGTACAATCAATTGAAGAAAACTACCTCTCTGAACCTGCAATGATCCTGCCTCTGACTTTCCCACAAAGGTTTAGGCACCTGCCATTAGCTCCCACTTTGTCTAAATAAAAGTCACCCAGTGAATAAGCTCAGTTCCGAAGTTCAGATGCTAAATGACTGTGTCACCCAAGCACTAAGCACTCGGCGACGTACCACCTTCCCTGATCACACAGGCTGTTCATACCATGAGGTACTGTGACCTGAGCATGCTGTCCCCTGGCGACAGCCTGCCCAGTGGCCTCTGCAGATTTGTAAATCTACTTGCGGTTTGGAATTCGACCATATCTGCGCTCAGTAGTTCATTGCCGCTCTTCCTTCTTGTGGCAGCTCTACTAGCACTTGAAGCAATCCTTGCAAAAACAATATACCTGATTTTCTCCCCATGTGCGTTTTCCTACAGGACTCTTCTTTCAGGCCCTAAACATACGATTTTAAACACTTTTCTTCAGCTTGTCTCTTCTTTCTCACCCATAACAAACCTCTCGGTGCTGTTTCGCCATTCTATTGTCACAAACTAATATTTCTTTTTCCTTCAGAATATAACCTAAATGCTGAAAACTAACATGAGAAAGATAAATACAGTACACTATTGCTTTTACTAAGAACTAAGTGAGTAGAGAAAGTAAGCACCTACTTTCCTGGGAGAATGTCTTACCTTTTGTCCATTTTCTCTTGAGCCTCAGTTATATCTCTTAACATTTCACTTTGTGAGGGTAATGTCTTCAGCCCTAAAGAGAAAAACCAAATATTTAAGTGTGAGGTTACTTCCACAGGAACTAGAATCCTATTAACAAGTACTATGTTCTGGAGAATTCACATAATTCCTTAAAAGTCAGTAAGTGTGAGCTGCAGGCTGTTGATGAACAAGGAAGAGCTGAAGTTCAGAGATTTCCCAAGGGTTCTAGCAAGGTGGGAAGGTGAGCCTGAATTATATTTCCATGGAAGTGGGTCCAACTAGGTGTTTCGGTTTGCTCTCAGGCCTAAGGCAGGTTGTACTTAGGTAATCCTGACATTCTTCACTCCTGACTTGTCCCACCACGTTTTGTGTAAAGATAATGTTCCAAGGGAAAAGAGGCGTGGCTGCCATTCTGCTGTTCAAGTCCAGTCCAGCCTTTTCACATACCTGGAAGTTGGCTAACGTCGTTCAGAAGGTCAGATCCTCAGAAAAGTGTCTGCTGCAGAGTTTCTATCTTCATTTACCTCTAAAGCTAAACTGGCATTCGTTTGAATAGATATTTATTAGAATCCTCCCATGTGCTAGGCACGGGGCTGGGCTTGGACCACAAAGGCTAATAAACGCAATTCTTTATATAAAGAGCTTTCGATACACTACTAAGGGAGGGAGCAAATACACATTTTTTTTCTTGTAGAAATAAGGAGGAAAAGGGGAGCATATGAAGCAGAGAGAGTAGCAGAAGTACAGGGTACCAGAGTACCCGCTATGTTTGCTGCTCAGTGGGTTTGTCATGAGGGCATTTAGAAGAACGTAGGACGTATGGTAAAGACTCGTGAATGATGGGCCTGCCAAAGCAGGCCGGATGCAGTTCGTCAGGAACCTGAATGCCATGCTATGACATAATGTTTTCTTATCATCCAGAGAGCTGATATAATTCCATACGTTTTTCAAGGAAAGAAATTTGGTGAATGAAAGTACAACACTCACAAGGGCTTTTGAGAGGGCTACAAAAGAGGGAAAGAATAAAACTCGATTTCAGTCAAGGCAAGGAAGGGGGTTCGGTGTCCTAGAAAAGGGTGCAATATCTCCTTGACAAGAACACAGTAATTCCAGAGAGCAGAGGGGGAAGGAAAATGGGGAAAGGAGAGGCTGGGCAAGGGGACAGGCTGAGGTGGGCAGCCATGAAAGAACAGGAGAAACTGATCCCGAGAGTTTAAAATGGGTACAGTGAAGGCAGAATTCAGGGATGAGAATGGCAGGAATTTGGTAGGTAGACAGGAGGGCTGTGGGAGAACTGAAAACTCAGGGTTCCTGTCAGAAGTTTGATAAAGTTATAGACTTAAACTTATCACTTCTAGTTTTAGAAGAAAGCTGGAGGAATGAGCACCAGGCCTCTGTGAGCACAGGAAGCTGGGCTTTTGGTGCATTTCCCCTAACATCCCTAATCCCATAGCTGTAATGCAGACTCCTTCCATTTTCCCTGTTCTTCTCAACAGTTCACTTGGTCCTGGAAGAGTCCTAGTTATTTAACTTAAGCTAAGATGCTCTGGCCCCTTTAATGTGACTTTTTCCTCTTACTCAATTGACCAAATTAAAAGATCCATTTAATGTGACTGGAATTAAGCCAACTTTATGGGTTACTTGCATTTGATTCCTGGTCCAGGGCCCTCAAGTAGTATGTGATCTACTGTCTAGAAAGGAATTAACAAATGATAGGATTTTGGGGAAATTTGGAAACGTTTTTGATTTATCAATGCTGACTCTATTGCTTCTTTTTTTCTCTGCTACCATGAAGAGCTTCTCTAGGGAAGAGGAAGCTGTAATTCCAACCAGAAAGTGGAATAGTTTTAATTAAACATTACTAATGTTAGCAAATTCTATCATAACTACCATAGAATCAAATAATTTCTTTGTTAGAAGGAATTAAAGCTTAAAGCTCATCTGATTTCTCTGTCCTGAGGTTTGAATCTACTCCATGTTGGCTCGGTAAAATGGCCATCCAGCCGTTTTCATTCTCTTCCTATTCTCTTTGGATTCCTCACGATTTCATAGGCAGCCCGTTCCATCTTAAAATGGCACTGGCTGATACGAAAAAAAATTGTTTGTTTGTTTTTAATGATATTGTGCAATCCTCAACATTTTACTCCTTGGTCCTGGTTCAACCATTTGAAGAGATACTGAGGAAATACAATCCTTTGGTTGGGATACCTCTTCAGATATTTGAACCCTTGTATCTCCCCTGAATCTTATCTTCTCCAGGCTAATCCTCTCCAGTTTCTTCAGTTATATTTAAAATGGCACATTTTCAAATCCCTTAACCATTCTTGCTCTCCTTTTACTGGCCTCCACTTTCACTTTTAAAACATATCTTTGGGTGTCAGACCTGTTTAGAGAACCATTTTACATTGTAGGACATTATAATTTTTTAATGATGCTTGACACAATTAAGCCCTTTGAGGGCCATATCATTCTGCTGACTCACATTGAGCCCTCTATTCCAAATCCCAAAGTTTTTTCTCATGTTGTAGCCAAAAGTGAATGAGGGGCTATAAAGTGGGGAAAGTGAGAATTGGAGAGGTTGAGTCTTCTACATTGTGGACCAGTCTTTAACCAAGTCTTAATCTGGGGGCTGAAATCAAATCACACCATTTTTATATTTGACTGTACCAATAATGAAAAAAATAAACTTCTTTTGCCTCATAAATATATCCCAGTTGTTTGAAATCTAGGTGAGTGGATTCTGATCTAGAGTGTACATTGGAATCACTTGGGAAACATTTTCTCAAAGATCTTATGTCTGCCCCACCGCAGACTTAAGAAATAAACACCATGAGGCAAAGTACGTCTATTTTGGGAAAATTCCCAGGAGATTATAATGTATGTCCATGGTTATAAACTAGTACTTTATATTCACTCAATAATTAATTTTGGAGCACTAATTTTGTGTGAGGCACTGTTACAACCATACATACTGTCTCAGCTATTTAAAGGCAAAAACTTAAACATACTACCAAGTTATTAAGTATTCAACTTGCATGGCCACTTACCTTTAAATACTTGAGTGACCCAGCGTCCTTGGATCTCTGAAATGGGCATGATGGCACCCAAGGGCTGGACTAAGCCTATGATTGCAAGAGTTGGCTTTTCCAGGTTAGGAGGGAAGACCGTTTTATACAGGGATACCTTGTTTTTGACTACTTTGACAGAATCTTCAAGAAAAGGAAAGGCAAAGGTATAGCCTGTTGCAAAGATAACAGCATCAATGTTATCCTCTCTGGAGCCGTCTTCAAATATGGCGGCTGTCTCTGTGAATTCCTTCACATTTCCTTTCACCTTCACCATGCCAGAAATTATACGATTTGGAAGTTCATCATTGACTGTTGGATGCTGACTCAGGGCTCTGTGAATGGTGATAAAGACCAAAAGAAGGAGAAATGAGAGAGAACATTGAGGAGTCAAGGAAAGGGGGCAAGGAAGGAGAGAGAAATCAATAACACACAGGTAAAATTCTACTTTGATGGAGATGGTTACACAATATGCCAATGGTCTCCCTCTTGGCTATCCCTGAAATTTGGAAAAGGTCTAATGTATATTGGCACAGATCAGGATCTCAGAGCAGAAGTTGGACCGTAGATGACATTGAGATGGAAGATGTTGGAGAAGTAAAGCAAGAATGGTCTGATTTGGAGAGTGCATGTGTGGTTTCTCAAGGAATAATAATGTGCCCAAGCCACAAAACTGTGAGTCTTACAGATGGCCACCAAGTCTTTTCCCTTTCTCCTCTTAACATCCCAGAACAGTTGTATGTATTCTCCATCTCACCCAGACTATTACGGTTGTCTTTAGGGCCTCGTGCTCCATCCCCCTTCAATCTATCTTCTTCATCATTTTTGGAGTGGTTATTCCAAAATGTATTTATTATTATGTCACTAACTTGCTTAAAATCTTTCAATAGCTCTGGACTGTCTTTGTTCCAGACTTTTCATTTAGCAGAGCATATATAGGTTTTCACGTACCTGCCCAATGAGCCTGGGGATGAACTTAGTCACCTTCCGTCTTTGCCATATAGTCCAACCAAATCAGACGTCATGCAGGTCCCACAGCATATTTTTTGCTATCCCAAGATCTTGTACTTATAATTAGAATGCTACTTCCTTAACCTATTTGTTTGACTATCTCTTGTTATTCCATAAAGCCTCAATTTATTTTGTAATGACCAAAATTTTAGATACTACAGTTTCCACAACTGGGTGAAATAAATGGCTCAAAACTTGTTGGACTTTCAGCCTCAAAAGTATCACCCCACTGACTAATTTCAAAGGAATAAAATACCATTACCAAAGAGAAGCCTGGTGGATACCATCTTTTCTAAGTGATCAAATCTAACCTCATTCATATGGGATACCTGCTAGCACGTGGCTCCCAATGTACCAAGAAGACACAACCTATGAGTATTTGTGCTACAAATTTTAACCTGAACATAATAAGGAAGAATAACTATGCAAGTGCAAATTTAGAGAATTTCTATAAAATGATTGGCTTGGATTTTTTTAAAGTGAAGAATTATTTCAGATTAAGAGAAAGAGACATGTCAACTAAATGCAGTGGTGAAATTCCTGACAGGATCCTGGATTTAAAAAATAAAAAAGCTATAAAGATACATTATTGGGGCAATTTGGGAAATTTGAATATGTGATATATTAGATAATGATATTTTATCAATGTTAAATTTCCCAAGTGTGATAATTGTGTTATGTTTATAGAGGAGAGTACCTTTTTTCTTAGGCAATATATGCTGAATAATTTAGGGTAAAACGACTTAATGATTGCAACTTTGTCTTAAATGGTTCAGAGAAAAAATATGTATATGTATGTATGCATGGCTGCATGTAGTATGTATGCTATATATGTATGGATCAATTTTTAGAGAGAGGGAGAAAGAAGAAGCAGATAAGGCAAACTGTTAATAGGTGACTCTAAATGAAGCATACATGGGTGCTCATTGTACTTACTATTTTGTATTAAGTAAATCTGAACATTTTTAATAATTGGAGGGAAACCAGCACTTAAAATTAGCTCTAGAAATGCTTTCACAGTCTACTTCCTTGGCTGTGTGAGAACTCCCACCCTTCATACTCGCTGAACATGCCATGCATTTCTCTATCTTATTCTGTTGTCTCTCTTCTCATTAGAGTATTTAAGGTAAAATCCATTTCTCGAGTCTGCCATTGATTTCTTAGGTGCTCTCGGGCAAGTTAGTTTCCCTAAGTGTCAAATTTTAGATCTGTAAAATGAGATAAAACACCAAGCTGTAGGGAGGGCTGCAGTGAGCATTAAATGAGATGATGCCTGTAACCATTCAGCACCAGGCTTGTCTCCATGAAGTCCTCAGAGAGGTGAGGTGTTACTATTTGTATTAATCCTCCTAGCAGGTCTTTAATCTCTATATTCTCATGCGCTGTATAATGCTTGGCTCATAGGAGGTGCTCAGTGTTGATGAATAAATGATGCGCTGCCCTCTGCTACCATTGTATTGTCGTCACTGGGTGTCATGGAAAAGAACTGGTACCCGGGGAAATGCTCCAATGGTTAATGCCAAGGTGAGTCCTAGACCGAAGATTACAGACCAGTAGATCTTGGGCTTCAGTGGGGACAAGGTAGAAATCTGATCTCAGAGTCTGTGGATTTTCTTAATGTATGTGTAGCGGTAGCTCCACTATTAGCCTATGTGAACAGTCCTTATTTTCGTGTCCTGGCCATTACTGCCCCATTCCCATCCTGGAAACGTACCTGTGTTTAGGCTTTAGGCCATACATTTCGTGGTTAAACCTTTGGTTCATCTGTCTTTCCAAATATGTGTTTAATAACGATTGAGAAACAATCTTTGTCAGAAAATTTTTAAGTCGAGAAAACAACAACACATCAATAGGATATCCACGGTCTCCCACACGATTCATGATCCAAGCCCCTCTCCTGGTGCTGAGGAAAACCTGGGGCGTGAGAAAAATGGTTTGCTTTTACCATACTCTGGCTCATTATCCTGTAAAACTACCCTATTTTCTTCAAGATTAAGTTTAAATTCATTAGTCTGGCTTTTGATACCTCTTACAATCTTTTTTGTTTCCTGCCATTTTCCTTCTCAAACACTAACCTTACAATTAAATTGGTGTGTGCACTGACCAAAAATATGTCTTGCTCTGAAGCACCACTGCCTTTCTGTTTAATGTCATTGTCCCTCCCTGAAAAGCCCCCGATCCTCTTAATTCTCCAAAGCCTATTCATTTTGAAGATCCAGATCAAGTTTGGCTCTGCCATGAAGTCACCACTCACTGTTCCGGCTGACAGTTTTTCTCTCCTTCTTCTGAAATTCTCTAGTACTTTCCCCCATCCAATTCATTTAAAAACGTGAAACAACAGAGCTAAAAGCAACTGAATATCATTTAATTCAAAATCCTCAAAGTCATTTTTGCGTTTGACATTGTTTGAATTACTTCCCCCCAAAAAATTGTAATTTATTAATTTTATTGATGATAAACTCTTTATTTCCTTTAACTGTAATATGTAAGCGTACTTAATTATGGTAGCACCTAAAGTCACCATCGGTGAGAATATAAGCCTGAAGTTAAACACTCTTATTTTCTGTCCCTCCAGATATGTTCGCTCTGGTGTGGAAGGAGGGCACACACATCTTTTATTCTCGACCCAGTTCGTCATCACGACACCTCCATTTATTGAGAATCGTGACCTGTACATCACTACGCCAGGTACTTTATCTGCATCTTATTTAATCACCACAACAACCTCTTGCGGTCCGTATTATGATCCCCATTTCAGGGGCGGGAGGCGTGAAGACCATGCCTAAGTGGCCTCAGGTCACACAGGTCGTAAGTGGCAGAGCTGACTTTCCAACCCAGGTCTGACTGACTCCATAGCCTGTATTTAAGAAATGTTCCATTGATTATTTATTGGAAAAACTGAAGATTGCTAGTAGAATAACAGGAAACTCACCAGTCTTTTGATGTCCTCTGCTGCCTAAAGTCCATGTTCCGAGCTGATCAAAGTTTGACCTTGAATTACTTGGCAGAGCATACTTTCTCTACATTATAAAACTCTCTAGAGATAGATGTGAGTTGTTAGGTATATATATATATATATATATATATATATATATATATATATATATATACATTGCCTTATGGCCATTAGTCTCAGCTGTAAGAAAACGGTAACCTGTCCACAGAGGGCTAATCATGAACTTCACACATATTCTCACAGATGGTGACCTTAACGCTCTCATAATTAAGCACTTTTAGATGTCACAGTTGAAAGAGCATGCATGGTCCTAGGAATGAAATGGTTTTGTGTGCAATCTATATCACTTTTGTTTTATAAGTATATGAGGAATGTCAATGCTCGGAGCCTCAATACAGGTTTCCTACCATGCTTCCCCAAAATTAAGAACTATCCTGACCATCACCTCTAATGCATTCTTTGGAGCAAAAATTAATATAAGATCCGGTCTTACTTTAATGTAATATAATACCGATCTTATATGATATAATAATAATATAATATAATATAATACCAGGTTGTGAAGAAGAAAATATCCCACCATCCTGAGTGCCAAGCTCATTGATCCTGGGTGTTTCCGTGAGAGCCTGGCACTCCTGCTGGCCAGCAGAATACCACACTTCTGAACGTCACATTCCAACAAGCTCTCCCAGCAATTACTGGGTCTCCTTCAAAGCCGGAGGCACACTCTGAAGGGACAGCCTACTGGGATTATGAGCACCCTCTGTGGTCATGACCTCATTCCTTAGGGTGAGGCCAACTGAATGATGGGAATCTAACCGGCAACTTTGGCTGCCAGTGAGGCAATGAAAGCAAGCCCTGCATTTGTCATCCGCGCTGACGAGCTACTTGCAGGTCTCCATAGTCCCCCTTGGGTCCACCTGCTGCTTCCCCAGTGAAGCAAAGTAAATAATGTGCTGATTCAAACCTGCTTGGCTGTGTGGCTAATCTCCACGGCCAGATCCCCTCCAGAGTTCCCAATGCCAATGACAATGACTCTCTTTCCACTGAAACTCTCTGGATTCTTATAGTCTCGACTATGGAAGTACTGTCCTTTGAACTTCTCAATTCCTGCAAGAGAAGGGAAAATAATCAGACGCCTTACCTGATACCGTTTGACAAATCATTTTCCTGGGCAGTGTGTAGACTTTAAGCCTACACTCTCCACACGTTCTCCCCTTACTCAGCTGCACTCTTGCCTCTGGACATTTTTGCCTGTTTTCTTTCCCCATGGCCTCCGAGCAGAACCTTGTGGTTTGCTTCCCGTAAGTAGTCTCCTTCATTCAGGATCTGTTTGTATTCTGGACTTGTAGAACCAGAAATCAAAACTACTTTAGAAAACTTCCATTCTCTTTTGTCTTTTCATCCTCTTTAGATACCTACTCCCATTCAATTGGAGTATATGTTTTTATAAAGTCTGGAGTATGCACAGAATGCTTCTTTTTTTCCCCACATGAGACTGTAATAAATTCTTTCCTGAAGCTTTAATTTCTTCCTATACACTGAATATTTCTGTTTGTTTTCTCAATTGCTGAAAAGGTCCTCATCCAACCTAATACAGACCAACTCCATGTTCTTTCTTCTGATTGTTAGAAAAACTAAAGTCATTGTGAAAGGAGACATAGAGCCCTCTTCACTTTCCTCGCTCTCTACAATTCCCATGACCTCCAGCTCCCAAAGGGCAGAGATACAGTTACCCCCTCGTGGTGCTGGAGGATATGCAGAATCAGGATAAGTAGTCCCTCAGATGGAAACCCCCCCATTACTCGGGGATCAGGTCACAGGCATGGTTCAAGGGTCTCCCTGCCCGGTAGGCGACTCACCAGGGAAGCTCTCCAAGGGTAAGTGAGCATTGGTGTGGTGGCCAGTGCAAACCATGACCCCATCGAAGACAGTCACCTCCTTTTTCCCTTCAGATTCCGTGACCACCTCCCATTGGCCTGAAGTGGGGAAATCAGGCTGCTTCTTCACACTGCACACAGTGGTCTGCAAAGAAAAGCGATAGCCACAGGGGCTGTACCCGTGGCCTGTACAGTGGGCATCTTCCCTGACACCACTGTCCTTACAGAGCGTTACACAAAGGGCTGGTATCACATGATAGGGCTCACGCAGGGATATTTGCTTTTCGTACCCCACAAATAAGAACTTTGTGGGTGCTTGTGGTCAGTGTGAGAAAACTTCCATGAGGCAGGCTACATAAAACACAGTTGGCCGGCTGACGTTGCACTGTCCTCTGCTTCTAGAAATGTGCAAACTACTACTTCTCTTGGACGAGGCCCTACGGCAATGTGACACTTCACTAAAACTTGGGTTTTTGTGTTTCTGAGACACTAAGACACTCCATGCACTCAATGCGTTTTCCTCCCCTGACCCCCAGACATCGTGAGACCCTCTGATGTCTTCTTACTCCCAGGTCCTGTTCTTGCTCTCTAGCCTTAAATATGTAGCTGAGATGTAGGGCTCCCTTTCCTAGTGGAGCAGAAAAGCATCTCAGTGGCTCATTTATGTAAAATAATATTTACGTAAATATTTACGTAAAAGGTAGAAACTTCTAGTTATAAAATAACTATGGCCTGGGTGTAATGTGCAATATGGTGACTACAGTTAACACTGTTGTGTGGCATATTTGAAAGTTGTTAAGAGAGTCAATCTTAAGTGTTCTTATCACCAGGAAATAAAAGGTAGAAGATTTGGGCTTTTTGCCAGCTGTCAGAAATATATGCTTTTTAATGGCTGTGGCTGAAAATGATAGAAAAATTTGGAAGACTTTACAGCAGGAAGAAACCACTGAAGTGATGGACTATAATCATCTTGTTTTACAGAGCAGAAAATAAGGAAACATCAAAGCTGAGGAACTTACTTGTCTAAGTCACAAGATGTTAACAGGAGAACAAAGACTAGAATGCAAGTTTTTCTTCCCCAATTCAGTGTTCTTCCCTTTTCACCAGTTAACTTCTTTGCTTTCTCTATAACTACTGCATTGGGGTGTTATGATCACATAAAATCATGTAATGGAAAATACTTCGGAAAGGATGAAAGGGCCAAGAAATAGCGGACAAGTTGTGGAAAAAGAAGTTCCCGTGCCTGTCAGTCCCCTTGTCTAACTGGGACAACAGTTCCCCTCATTTGTTTCATTGCACTTAAATAGTATCACAAGGAGACATTGGAAACATTCTGGCAGGTGGTTTACTGGATCTGGGGACAAAATATAAAAATGGGACCTTTCCATGAATAATCTTCTGGCACAGAGTAGACAATCTGTGGAGTCTGTCTGGATGGGACAGAAACAGGTGCATATCAAAGCCATCTTTACATATAACCGAACACCTTGAAGCCCAAAGATACCTACAAAGTCCCCTACCTTGAATCGAATATACTTTACAAGGTCAAATTCTTTGGCGTACATCCGGAAATACTCCAGCACTTGGGAGTTGTGCATGAAGTTAGGAAAATGAGCGGGGATCGGATAGTCGCTGAAACACATAATCTCCTTTGAAGTGTTGATGATCACTGATTTGTAGATACTGGCCCTTCCTTCTTCAGGATTTTCCTGCAGTAAATTAGAAGCATTCATAGCAATTTGAGAATTAACTTCATCGTTTACAAGAAGACAATAAACATTTCAAAGAGGTTTCTGAAAGTAATGCCATTTAAAAAAAGTTATATACACACACACACACACACACACACACACACCCTCCACATCTCCCAGTATTTGTGCCCTCGTGCATGTAGTCTCTCCACCTGGAATGAGTTGTCTTTATGACTTGCTTTTGACCAACAGCATGCAGTTGGAAGGATACTGAATGGCTTCCAAGAGTACGTCCTAAGTAGTCTGGCAGCTTCTGTCTGGGGCTCTTAGAAAGCGGGCTCTGGTGGAAGTCAGCAGCCCAACAAGAAGTCCAGATACCCTGAGGCCACCGTACTGCGAGGAAGCCCAAGTGAGTTCCCTGAAGAGACTGTCTGGCATAGAGAGATGTGCAGCCAGCCCCAGAAATTCTAGTTGTCCCAGCTGCAGTTCTAAGCATGTGAGCAAAGAGACCATAGCAGATGTCCAGTTTCAGCTGTGACCGGATTGCAACAACGTGAGATTCCAAGGGAGAACTGCCCATCTAAGTAATAGTCTTAAATATTTTATATATTCAGGTAAGTTTACATATACTTGTGAGATTGCTCTCTAGGAATCAATGTACTAACTTAGATTCTGTCTAGTAGGTGTTCCCATTTTACCTCCGTTTTACTAAATTGAAAGACTGTTACTCAGTGTTAGCATAAATGGGGTGAAATGGGAACTCAGATTCAAGCTGGAGAGAGTGTAATTTTGTACAATGTGCTTTGCATACTTGCCAACATCAGTCTTACCTAACATTAGTGATGAGATCAAGAATTGATTGAAATTAGTATCTTGAGAATTTATATATATTGTAGTCCCCCCTTATTCGCTTTCCAAGGTTTCCGTTACCCACAGTCAACTTCGGTCTGAAAATATTAAATGGAAAAATTCCAGAAATAAACAACTTCTGAGTTTTAAATTGTGAGCCATTCTGAGTAGCTGATGAAATCTGGTGCCCTCCCTCTTACCCGCCCATGATGTGAACCATCTCTTTGTCTACTGTCTCCACACTGTGTGCGTCACCTGCCCTTTAGTCACTTAGTAGCCATCTCAGTTATCAGATGGACTGTCATGGTACCACTGTCCTTGTGTTCTAGTGACCCTTACTTTACTTCATAACGGCCCCAAAGCGCAAGAATAGTGATGGTGGCAGTTTGGGTATGCCAAAGAGAAGCCGTAAAGTGCTTCTATTCAGAGAAAAGTGAGTCCATACAAACAGATTGTGAGAGAGAAACCACATTCATATAACTTTTCTTACACTCAATTATAATTGCTGTACTTTATTACTAGTTTTTGTAGTTAATTCCTTATGATGCCCAATTTATAAATTAAACTTTATCATAGGTATGCATGTATAGAAAATAAATAGTGCATATAGGGTTCGGTACTATCCATGGTTTCAGGCAACCACTGGGGGTCCTGGGACATCTCTGCCATGGATAAGGGGGGATAATTATTACTAGAAAATACTCAGCAATAACAAAAAGTGGACAGGTGGTGAATCCTACTCATGTTTGGCAGGTGGAATAGAGATAAGAAAATGCAAGTGATGATATTTGAGAAGAAAAACATACATACTGAATCCCTGGGACCTGTCCCAAGAAAGAGAAAAAGGAAGATCTGAATCCTTTGCGTCTTACTGGACACCTGGTAGCAACAGTGGAATTCCAAAGGGCTTTGGATGGTCCTATGTATGAAATCCCTAATAAATTACCAAAAAGTTAGGGGGGTAGGATTGGGGAGAGCGGGTCTCCAAATAACAAGTGAGGTTGTGGTAGAGAAGCTCATTTCAAATACAGGAAAGTCTTTAGGAAACCAGCTTCGGCATGGAAAATGTGTTTAATCATCTACTGATGGATGTTTCTAGGACTCAGGCCGCACAACTGTGTCACTGTGGACTATGTGAGAATGAAGGTCTCTAGTTCCACAGCATTCTAAGCAGCCACTCAAGGCATTTTGCATCTTAAGGATTCATTTATAAAAAATAAATATGTTTGGTACCTAATATGTGCCAGGTATCACACTTGGCTCTACAAATATAGTGGAGTGTGTGTGTGTGTGTGTGTGTGTGTACGTAAAATATATAATATATGTATGTATTAAAATATGTAAAGTATATATATATAATAGACACAGATGTGATCTGTCTTAACATAAGTCAGAGAGTTAGAATAGTACCTCGGTTTTCGAACATCTCTGTTGACGAACATTTCGGTCTACGAATGCCGTAAACCCAGAAGTTTTCGAACACGTCTCAGAAGTCGGACATGTCACGCGGCTTCCACTGAGTGCAAGATCCTGATGCCTAGCTGTCAGCTTTTTTCGAACGTTTCAGAACTCGAACGGTCTTCCGGAAAAGATTACGTTCGAAAACCGAGGTACCACTGTATTATGAAATTCAGCTTATTTATTTTCAAGGAAGCAGTTCATACGGTGTTGAAATTTTGCCAAGAGGATAACTAGAAAAAACTTTTAAGTCTTTAACAGAGAACAATTGTAAGCTGCTTTGGAGATAAAAGCAGAACCTGATAATCAGTAGGATGGAGGACCCGTGACTGATTTTGTGCCGAGTCAGCAGTTGACAAACCTGGCTAGGATGCTTACCAGAGACACCCGGTGTGTGGGCCCCACCCTGGGCCTACTGAGTGATAACTGCCATGTAGCACTTATTGTGCACCTGGCAGTGTATTAATGATTGATACAATTATTCCTTCACTTTGTCCCCACAGAAACTGTGTATTGCAGGTACTATTATTATCTCCTTCTGAAAGATGAAGAAACAGGGGCAGAGAGGTTGACTGATTTCCCTAATATCACTCTGCGAGATGGGTGCAGACACAGAATTTCATCCCAGATTGTGCTCTTAACCTCTGCACTCTGTGGTGGCTGGAGCTCCAAAGAATAATTTTCCATTAATTATTAAACACTAACAGCCTTTTCAGCCCGTGCCCGAGACTGATTATGACAGAGGCATGGGCGGGCGGTGTGGTCTCCTAAGGGGTATCCACTCTAGATCTGAGTAAGGACTCGTATCAAACAGAGTTAGTCCCCAAAGACAGAGCCAGGACGCAAAAGGACTGTACTGCTGTTTAAATAAGGGATGCTGTGAAGCCCCTTTTAACTAGCTGGTCAACACTGTGTTAGATTTTATGAAATAGGAAACATATTTGGACACCTCAATGCCATTCCCTGGTTTGGAAAGTGAGCTTGTTTAAAAGCAAACGCAATGCATGTCACTTGGAGATCAGGAAAGGAGGTTGATATTGTATGGCATATATAATAAGCTTAACTTTCATTTAAGTGGATGATACCTTGACTGTTAGTAAGAAGTTATAGGGCTAGATGTGCATATTAAAGCAACTGGACTTTAAAACTGAACATACGCAAGGAGAAGAAAACCCCGTCACAGGTGCCCTCTGCCTACTTCTGAAGACGGACTTTAAACTGTTGTTTTGATTTCTCAAGTGAAGTAAAAGTTCAAAGCAACAAAGGCAGCCGTGTTATATATTGTAGCAAAGGACTGGGATTATTAGAGAATGATCTAAAGTGAACCAGGATTCAAAAAAAGGGAAAGAACAAGATTACAGAAGATTGAACAGGGGGATTCCTGGAAGGAGTTGTAGTCCAGGTAATCTAGATCACTTACTACTAGTGCAGACCAGGAGCAACCACTCTACAGTTTTAAATCACTTTACATTTTCTAATGTTTGTTATTTTGTTGCCCTCCGCCCGTCGTTACCCCATTCTGGATAGCAGCAAAACTCTTAAAATGAAAACGATCTCATGCAATTTTCCTAAACATCAGTAAAGGAAAAGCAAGTCCCATCTTGCTGCCAGCCCAGGGAAAAAGGAACCTGCAGAGAGGTGACAGCTGCTAAGAAGAGGGCAGCAGGCTGACTTCTAACATATTTAATCACTGTCAAGGCCATCATATTTCCTGACATGAGATAAATATCTCACGCACCTGCTTGCAGCGAGGGTTCCAAGTATTAAAGAACCAGGAGATTTACCTGGAACCTCCAGAGCCCCCCGATGTCATCAGTCCTTTCAAAGCAGACAGGCTCCAAGCCTTCTTCCAGGCAGCACTTGATGGATACCAGCCCGCTCACGCCTCCCCCAATCACGGCAATTCTTTTCTTGGTCATTGTCTCCAGGGATCTTCACAGGGCTGGGTCAATGTAACTTGTCCTAAAGAAAGGATGACGAATGACAGAAAACCCACATCAGTTAACACCTTTCAAGGAAGACCTTAGCCATAGCATCCGAATAAATCCTGCAACAACAGGTGACTTTTGGAAAGCCAGAGTCTGCAGTCTTCTCAGCAGCAGGGAATTGCTTCGCATGGGATAGGGGAGCCCGGGCCTGCAAGACCCAGAGGCGCGCCCAGAGCTGAGAGCTCCGTGCTCAAACCGGATCTCACTGCCTTTCCTGCCTGCAGCACCTGGCGGACCCCTCACCTGCGATCCGTAGGCTGCTGTGCACTGTTAGCCTTTTTCGATGAAATATAAAGCAACAACGTGCAAACACAGCAACATCTAATGGGGAGGGGCTGTTCCCGCACCTCCTCTTTCAGCCAAATCCCGCCCACCCAGCGGCACCCATTCCCTCCCTCAGGGGGAATAAACCTGGGTGGAACCTGCCTTGGGGTGAAAAAGTTACTCTTACAACCTTTGGTTTTCAGCTGCTGTTTTCCGCACTCTCAACTGCTCACTCTGGGGTGGGAGCTGCCTATATCCCCATGGCTCCCCTCCCCTTTGTTACCACTTTCAACTTCCTGGTGTTTGCCTTAAAGTGACAAACTCCTGCTGAACTGAAACTATCAACAACCTCAAAGCAAGCCTTTCGCCAAAAGTTGAAGTGGGAATCCCTACCGTTCAGGAGATCTGTTACAACAGGTCCCGGCCCCTCGGCCACACCCACCCTAACCCCCACCTCATAGATTGGCCCTTGGTTGTATGCTACTGATAGACTTTACTTTAAAACACCCATGAGTGGGTGCTGGTGTTTCCTACTTAATGCAGAAAACCAAAACGCAGACCTTTTCAATAACATAAATATACTTTTTAAAAGCGCACTCTCTCATGCAGGTACATTGCAATTAAAAACATAAAATATCCACTTTTGAAATGTAACTTAAGTTTTTCAACTATAAACGCAGTAAAGGCCAATATGATGGATGTAGGATTTCACTCAGTGGGTCAGAATCAGGGCCCAGCCACCCAGGAATCCGTTTTGACAGATGTCAGGGGTTTTAGAGAGATAGGTTGTGGCTGATGCCATCTGTCTTTGTTTCCCGAGTCAACTTTGCTCCAGATGGTTGCCTGCCAGTCATAGCAGCCCTGGGGTTTCACTTGCTGGTTTCGCCCTAAAAGTATTGCTCATGGGTTAAAGTTATTTCTCAAGGGCTTACATAATATGGTTCAAAAACCTTGATGGGAATGGATACACAATTCTCTCAGCGACTCTATGAGGCAAATACTTATCACCCCCTTTTGCAAGTAAGTAGAAAGGTAGGGATGCAAACCGGGCAGTGACTTCAAGCCTGGGCTTCCAAGCACTGTCCCTCCTGCTCCTTTATGAGGATGTTTTTACTTCTTATTTAGCCATAAGTCCTCCTCCTGTTTTCCGACTCTGTATTCCATCCCCCTTTTGCCTAACTTCTGCCTTTACAACACTTTACTTGAACTGATTTTCGTTGAGCTATAACTTGCCACATTTCAGCTACTTTAAATATGTTTAGAAATAGATCTTTGGTTTGGGGAATCACTTGGCTCCTTTAGAAAGATTCCTGCACAATATATAGTATGAATTATATGAAAATATAGTAAACACACACATACACACACACACACACACAGTGGAGAACACTTGACACCAATATAGCCTAATAGGAGAATGAGCGGGAAGAGCCTCAAAGATGGAGTTTTACCTATTTTCTTAGTAATTAAAACACATCATTTTGCTTTTTGATGTGGTTCTGTCTTTTGGATGTGGTTCTTATTTATCAAAATGTCATGAATCTTTCAGTAGTCACATCAAGATGACCTAATCTAAAAGTTCTTATTTAAGAAAAAAAAAAACCCTGATGTTTACTTTTGTTCTGAATTGTCTCCTCCCTTTGCTCCAGAAATCCTTTATTTAACTATTGTCTTCACACAGATTACCAGCAAATAGAATGCTTTTTGTCCCCAAACATCTTTCCTTCTGCCTAACGCTACTGTCTCCCTGAAAGAAAAAAGCATTGTTTTTTTTTTCTTTTTTTCTGTTACCTAAATGTATCTTCCTTGAGATTTCAGGAGAATTAGCTTCTCATTCTATTGCTCCCCAAGATTTATGGTAGTGGAAGGGCCAAGGAACATCTTGCTCAATCACTCTGTTTCTATTAGACCGTGTTTTATTGGGTGTTGGAGAAGGAACGTGACTTCCGTTCAGTTCTTGAGTTGCTTCACCACAAGGAGCCACATCTGAATCCAAGGAAGAGGATTGCTAGTCCCCCAGAGGTCCCAGGCCTGGAGCTGGGTGTAGTAACTGGACGGGGTGGGGGTGAGTATATCAGGAGAAGGATGAACACAGAATTTTCGTGACTAGAGGAGAGGCAGACGCTGCGAGCTGTTCGTTACAATCTGGTCTCCTCCTCTTCCAGACAACAGGGTGGTAGCCGGGGATGGGGCTGCCGAAATAGGAACTGCATTTCCCAGTGCCCCTTGCAGCTAGGTGCCCATGTGACTAAGTTCTCACTAAGGAATAAGAAATGGTGACATAGGCAAGTTTACAAGGCCATGGTTTACCCTGGACGATCTACTCTTTCGCCTTTCCTGGAGCTAGAACCCTTTGGAAATCACTTATTGAAGAGGGGAGGTCCACCATCAGGTTGGGTTCCTAAATGACTCCATCTTCTAATCTGGACCTACTGATCTTGAATTGTTACATGAGAGATAAGTACACTGCCATTTAGTTTATGGTATTGAGTTTTTAATTTTGGTTTTTATAGCAGTTTTGATGGAAAAGATCTTTGGACCTGTAACTTTTTAAAGACTGAAACTTTTTAAAGACTGATATATTTCATAAAAGCTTTCAGTTATAAATGGGAAATTATATTATAATAGTATCTTTTAAAAATAAAATTGTGTAGAGAGTTTTAACAGCCATTTTTCATATTGGAAGTTTAACTTATACATGAGTTACTTATAAATTGGATAATTTGAATGTATTAGACATGTCTACTTATAGGAAAACTAGTGAATACTTTTATAAAAACTGAATATTAATCTTTCCCTACTGAATCAGTTTTACAATTTCAGAATTTACGAGAATTACTTTTAAAAGTTAATATTTTAATTTTTTAATGTAATTTTACTTTAATGCTTTACTGCTTTAATTGTGTTTTCTAATTCATTACTCCTGAAATTAGGAAATATATTTTTAAATTACTTATACAAGGTTTTAAACTTGGACTCAAATGTTCTGTCTGTTGGGGCTAACTGCTAATTTGCAAGTGAGTCAGGTTCTTCATTGGGCTGTAACAATACATGCAGATTTATCTACAGACTCCACTCAGTTACACATCCTCATACTGGTTCCTCAGGGAGAGTCCTCCTAGCATCCCATCAGGGACAATCGAGACTTGGACTGTGGTGGGGCCGGTGGAGGTCATGAGAAGGGGATCATTTAGGGTCTGGTTCGAAAGTAGAATGACTGTCAGGATGGGTGTGGAGCAGAGGTGTCATACTCAGGCTTTCCCCGCCAATATCAGCCTCCAGGGGTGTTTTTCTTATTTCTACCGCAATGGATTAGTTTTGTGGGTTCCTTTTTTATTATGAGGTATAATTGACATGTAACAGTAGTTGGAGGTATACACCATAATGAGTCCATATTTGTATATATTGTGAAATGATTACAGAAATAAGTCTAGTTCACATTAGAAGTTTTCTTTGTTCTTGAACTTCATAGATGAGTAAATATTATACAATTATACAGCATGTACTCTCTATCGTGGAATCATTATGCAACTTAATGTTTTTAAGATTTATCCAAGTATTTCCATGTATCAGTAGCTTGCAGTTTTATTGTTTATCCATTCTTATATTAATGAACATTTGGGTTATATCCACTTTTTGGTATTACAAAGAAGACTTTTTATCCTTTACAAATCAACTATAATTAAAAAATTATAATCAAAAAGAACAGAAAGTAAAATTGCATGTGACTAACTTGATGGCAAGGCATGGCAGTCAAAAGGCATTCAGTTAAGAGGGAAAACAAACTCGGCGCTGTGGGCAGATGTTGGTGCACAGCTGCTACAGTACAATCTCTGTATTTTGTCCAAAAGATTTACTTGATAATATTCCAGTGTTCTGCCCGTACCTTTCGCACAAAAGGGAGTGGCTATTTTGTGAAGTGATTGGGCAAAAGTCCTTTAGAACAGACTTATTTTGTTGATATATTTATGGGCCCAGCATGCTTCCACTGCACCATCTCTGCCGCCTAACTTTGTTGATATATTTAAATGTGCACGCTCTTTAGTAGATTTCCCTCGGCTGTCTGCATTTTCAAGTTATTATGTGTTATTTGACAATGTATAATGACATCCAAAGTCAAAACATAGTTTTTCCTGTCTTGGGAGAAAGAAAACCTAAGTCTCTTTCATCCCAATGCAATGATCTGTCCACTCCAGGACACTGACCTGACCCTAACCCGAGCCCAAAGGTCTAAGTTCATGTTTTCATGAACTTAGGAAGAGGTCTGTACAGATTTTCATCCATGGGCACAGCTTTCACTGAGGCTCCATATCTGATCTACTAGATGCTGCCAACTGGCACCCTGCTTTTACCCAGTGCTCAAGGACATAATGAAGAGCAAATACAACTTGTTTGCTCGCCTCTGCTTCATCATGCTTGTCATGGTGGGGTTGGCAGACGCTAAGGCCCATCTCTAGCATGATTTGCTTGTCATTAATCTCATTGGGTTCCTGCTGCCAGAGGGTGCACCCTCTCTGTGGAGTTATAAAGGGCAAAAATACGAACACCATGATTATATAACTCGAGCGAGGATTGAAAAGGTGTTGTTTTCACCAGAAGCATTGGTCAAGTACCCTGAACTTTCTGTGCCTTAGTTTGCCCATCTGTGAAATGTCCTCTCTCTTCCTCAAGATTATAACGACCAGGTCCTGGATTTTAGAATTGTTCCACAGGCACTTCATGCAAACATTCAACGATACTTACTGAGTGCATACCACGTGCCAGGCACTGTTCTAGGTACAAGTTCAGGACATCCTAAAAGTGACATCATTATCTTCCCTTCCTCAAGCCAGCTCTGAAGTCCTGTCTTCTCTGTCTCAGTGGTGGCGTTAACACCCCCCCCCCCAGTTATCCAGGGCAGAGGCCCCTGGGAGTCCATCTCCATGTGTCTCCCTCTCAGCCCTGTATCCACTCATTGACCACGTCCTCTCGAGCGCACCATTACCAGCTGAGAAACCTAGCACTCCCTTGCCAACCCGCCTCAGTGTCTTTCCCCTTGTGGTCTTCCTCCCTCGCACACTCTTCTGACTTCACGTAGCTGGCCCGTCATCGTTCGGATCTTAGCTCAAACTCGTCTCAGTGACATGCTCTTCAACCCGTCTTACCAGGAGCTGCTCCTCAGCCCTATTCTTAATCTCATTACCCTGTTTTACTATCTTATACTAATACTATCTAATACTAATACTATCTAATACTTTACTAATACTGTCAGTAACTTATTTTTAGCCCCAGTCCCTCTTTAGTCTGTCTCCAGCACTAGAATCTAAGCTCCGTAAGAGCAGGGACCTTACGTGCCTCGTTCACCTCGATACCAGACACCCGGGCTACGGCCAGTAAATGACGCCCTACTGTACTCATCTCTTCCCCACCGTGCTGACTGGGGTCATGACCATGACCCTCAAGTGTCGCTGGCTGCTCCTTGGCATTGCTGCCATATTTCTGTAGTCAAGGCACTCTCCAGCTTCCCCAGACAACTGCGTCACACAGTTCCCACCTCCAAAACTCCCTCCGTCCTCCTCGAACTCATCTGAGGACCTTGTTTCTTATTTCACTTAGACAACAGAAACAATCGAAGAGAACTTCCACGTACTCTCACCACCCCATGTGTCCATATACTGCACCTGCCGTGGTCCAGGGCTCCCATCGGGGCCGACCCCTCCACGCGTGCGTTGGCCCCACCTCCTCCCACTCACGGACAGCACTCCTGCAGCATCCGTTTTTCTCTCTACTTGGTTGTTCGCATCACCATTCAACATGCTCTACTATCCCCAGGTGAAAAAAGCGGAAAAAAAACAACCTCCTCTGTTATTATGTGCAGACCCTAGAGAAATTCCTGAGATGGAAAAATCTACCTCCATAGGCGGAGGGCAGGGAAAGAATGAAGGAAGGCGCTGGTCACTCCAGGATGATAATTAGTAGAGTGTATTAAGGGAAACTTACAAAGAGGCATGTCTTCGGCGGGTACAAGATCAAATGCCACTTGACAGCCGCCAAAGGATTACATATAGCAAAGGGGAATAGTCAAAAGTACCGGTGTGTGAATGCTACCAGATACGAAAAATGACTTTACATCCTTGATCAGGTCTGGACAACTTCCAGGAACCAGCATGTGATGGGAGGCGGGGGAGGGGTTCTGATTTATGTTCGAATGAACATCGATGTCATTGATGAGACGGCCACTAAGGAAGGGTTATAGAAAGCAATCTCCATTACAGTCTGGGTCCAGCTCACGTGTCCAGCAGCTGTCACATCATGGGACAGTCCCTTCTCCACACCTCCCATTGACCCTGTATCCCCTTTCAGTTCCTGCACCCAGTATTTTGCTCCCTTTTACAGCAAAACTCTCTGAAAGAGCTGTGAGATGTTCTGTCTCTACTTTCTTTCCTCCTATTCCCTTTTCCAAACCCACTCCAATCGCGCTATTGATTCCACAATATACAGAGATTGTTCTCGTCGAGTTCTTCCATGACCATCCTAGTGCTCCATCCAGTGGTGATTTCACTATCCTGTCTTTACTCTCAGCTGCATTTCTCACAGACAATCCACTCCCTTCTTCTTGAAACTCCTCTTCATTTGGCTTCAGGGACACCACACTCTTAGTCTCATACTGTCTCACAGCCTGCTTTTTAATCTCTTCTGCTGGTTTCTCCTCATCTTCTTGACTTCTAAATATTAGTTCAAGGTTTCGTCTCTTCTACAGTTCCAATCATCCCCTAGGGGTCCCATCTAGTACCAAGACTTAAGGTCCATCCTAAAATCATGACTTCCAAATTTATATATTCAGTTCTAGCCGTGCCCCTGAACTGGAGACGAATCTATCTGGTTATCCATCCAACATCTCTACTATGGTATCTAGTAACAGTTGTATACTACTCTGTCCACAAATGAAATGTTGATGTTCTTCAAACCTCCTCATTCTCAGTCTTACCCCACTCCATATATGCGAAACTCAATTCTACCATTTGCTCAGGCCAAATTCCTGGAATCATTCTTTATTTCTCTGCTTCTCTCAGATGCTCGTGCAGTGTATCTTATAGGCTCTGCCTTCTCCATATATCTGGTATCTGACCACGACTCGCCACTCCACTGCCACCATGCCAGCCCCACAACTATCATCATCTGCCACCCAGACACCCACACTAGTCTCCTAAGCTGGTATGTTCCACCCTGCTCCTTAAAACAGACTCTTTTTCAGACAGCATCCAGAGTAAAACTTTTATAGGCGTCATCTCACTAGCTGCCTTGGAATCTCTTAGCTACCTTTCTTAGTTCTATTCCAGATGCTAGACTCAATATACCAACAGAACACTTAGCTAATGGCGGGGACCCCTTCTCTGGTATTACGCTAAAACAATTATACTTTAAGTTGATAATAATAATGATAAACACCCTTTGATTTGAGTGCCAGGTGGCAGACATTGGTGCTTTAGTGGGTAAGTCTACCTTCAGAGCCTGGAGGGGAGAAAATAGGTCAAACACAGAGACCAGGATGCAAAAACGATTCTGGAGCAGGCACACTGGACAGAAGCCCCTCCAGAGTAGCCAGCAAAGGATACAACTGTATCTTAAGGTTTTGCAAAAACACCCAGGTCGGAAATCATTGAAGCCCCATTACCTGATTCTGTCTCTCTTTCATCTTAACATTGATCACCACTTGGAATTATTTCCTTTTTGCCTATCTCCTCATATTAAAATATAAGCTTAATTTAATTTACGTAAGTATTCTACAGGTGAGATTACCAGCCTCTGTCTCTATGCCAGAAGAATATTTGGCACATAGTAGGTGCTCAATCAGTTTTTACAGAATGACTCAAGACTTCAAATTAGCTTCACAAAACAATGCGTTGTTTTGTGGTTTTTATGAATAAATCGACCCAAGTCATCTCTTTTGTAGCTCACAACTAGTTTCTCTCTTGTGTTTTAAGGTTAGGAGAGGATGGGGGAAAGGGCAACTTCAATCTGAGTTTGCTGAAGATGGAAGCGCCAAGATTAACCTAAATGAGAACAGTATTCTGATGACATTACCCAGAGAGTAAGTAACATTGTGCCTGTTCCAGCTCTGCCACTTACCATTCTAAATCACAGCTTCCTCATCTGTAACGTGGGGACAATTGTAGTACCTGTTTATAGGGCTGCTGTGACGGTTGAGCGAGAAAGCAATGTACATGTAAACGCCTTAGGGCAGGTCCTTTGGCTGCATCAATAAATGCAGCTATTTGGTTATTATCACATCTGTATTGGTGATGTCGAGTCAAGGTGACCCATATTCTAACACATTGCTTCACTCTGCTCCCCATAATTCACTTGAGAAATCCATTGTGGCAATGACAGCTTTCGTCACTGTAATTTACTACCATCCAGAGGTTCGCTAACTGTGGCCTAAGGCCAACAGGGAGTAACATAGAGGATCTCAGGGCCCGAACCAATTAATTCCTATTGTAAAGGTCGCCTTTACAACCTTGCTGTGAATCGCTGGAGAGCAGCGACGACGGGTAACAGAATTCTGCACCCCCAGAGCCCGGCAGAGTCCCCGGCACGTGACAGCCAATTGGATTCATAACCAGTGAACGACGAGCCCCTGACGGGCGTCCCAGGCCGGCCGGCGCCGGGAGCGCGCAGCCGCGCGCCCAGAAGCAGGGCGCTGAGAAGCCGGCGGCCCTGCCAGCTCCCGCCGCGGGAAACCCGGGCGAGCCCGACGGTGACTCAGCGCCGCTCGCACCCGGCGCTCGGCGCACGACTCGGGCCCTGGCGGCCGCGCGCGGCGGGGAGGAAGCGCACGGGGCGCGCGGGGCGGAGCCTCTCCCGGCCGGAAGGAGCGCGCGGACACCGGGACCCTCGGGGGCAACATGCCCAACTTCCTCCTGGCGCTTCAGACCCACAGCGGCGCCGCGGAGGCGCGGGCGCGGGTGCGGGAGCAGGACTTAAGGCAGTGGGGCCTGACAGGTCAGTGGCCCCGGGCGGAGGTGTCCCGGGGACCCAGCGCCATGAGGACCGTGCTGGGAGCTCTTTACCTGCCGACCTCACGGCCTGTGCTTCCCGCCACCGCGGAGGGGCCGAGCGGAGAGGAGCCCGCCTGGCGCCGGGTGGCCATTGCCCACCTCCCGCGCAGCGCGCGGCGTGGGCGGACGCGGGGCGAGTGGCACTGCGGGCACCTGGCATGTGGCCCGGGGGAGGGGCAGATGGCGAGACCCTGTCCCAAGAAACATCTTTCTGGGATGAAGCGGAGGACGCCCTGGTGCCTCAAGGGCGTGGGTTTGCAGACCTAGCTTGCGGGGTGCGGGGTGCGGGGTGCGGGGTGCGGGGCAGTCATTGGTTAGTTCTGTAAGACCCTTAGCGCTGGGCTCCCAGCTGTAGGTGGCTTCGTTTACCGCGCACGCGCAGTTCTTTGAGAATCACCTTCCTGGTTGGTTCTCCCTCCGTGCTGTATTTTAAGATGTGTAGCTAAGCAAGGTCTGTCAGTTCATCAGCGCACGTAACTGCCCGTCGTATTTACAGTAGCCCTTCCCTAAAGTCTTTAAAGCGCGAACCCCCATTCCGGGAGTCTGCAGGCAGCGAGGCCGACCGTATCTCCAGCAGATGGAGCCATCCAGGCCTTATTTCCTGGCCTGCGCTTGACCTAACCTCTCCTGTCATCCTGTCTTTTTCTTCATAAAGTGGGGACATGCAATGTGTGCCTTAACTATATGACAGGACCTTAGATCGATAATTAAGGGTGTATTGGCTAATGAATTGTTTATTGCGTGCCACTGAGAGGCACGTGCTAATACTGGCTGTGCCCTCCTAGAATTTGTGACTAGGTTGTGTGCGTGCTGTCAGAAGTATAAAGGAGCATTTATTGAACTCGTGCATGTCCTGAATGTCAAGGGAGTGGCAGGTGGTGTTATTCTTGGAATGAAACAAAAGGTGCAGTTGTACGTCCAGCTCAGGAGAGGATGGAGAAAGGATGAAGATGAATGGACAGGATACAGACATGCAAGAGAAAGACCTCTCCCTTCTTGAGTCTCTGAGTGTGTAAGAATGTGTTTCTCTGTGGCTGTAAGGAGTGTGTGTGCAACTTAAAGATGAATTAACAGACTGAGGTTTATATATTTTGTGAATCATGACCAAAGTGTATGTGCTTGTGTGTTGCCTATTTCCTTGCATGTGTTTTTAGTCATGGTACTTGGAGAACATATGTGAGAGGGCTAATAATACAACCTGAGAAATGGATACGTGCTGATTTAGTGAAAATGACACCATAAAGAAGAGGTTGTAAGTTTGCACAGATGAGTTAAAGTGAGTGAATGAAAAAGTAAATACGTAGACAAATGTGGAATTTGTGGTATGAATGGATAATTTGGTAGTGGAGGGAAAGATAAAATAGCACGTTTACTCAAAGGAATAACCATTGAATATTATAAGTTGAAATTTCTATTTCTGTTTGCCGGAATAAATTAACCTGAGAAACTATTTTTTGTGCATTGGTTAAAAATGCTTACTGATTTTTTTCCCTTCTGATTACCGAAGTAAAACATTTAGGGTAATTTTCTGTGCATAAATGAAAAAAATGTAATCTCTATAATGCACTTACTGTTAACATGTTATTAGTTTCCCTGCCAGTCCTTGGTCTACACATGCATATACGTGTGTATATAGTTTCCTTTTTTTCTTATTTTCCAAGGCAGGGAAGGTAGCAAAGGAGAGATGGGAAAATTGGGTTTTATGGACATACTTTTTTGGAAACCATAATATAAAATACCATTTAGTTTTCTGCAATATCACTTTAGTGTGTGTAGAGTATTTCAGTGTAACGAAGTTCCATAATTTAGCTAGCCTCTCTCCTTAGGTATTTAGGGTCTTAGATTTTTTGGCTGTTATAAATAATACTAAGAAATATTATTGTAACCAAATATTATTGTAACCAAATTTATAGCTTTGAAATTTTAATTCCTCAAAGGTAGCATTTGTAGAAGAAAGAGCAGGCAAAATTTATCATTTCTCCATATTCTCACCAACACTGATATTTTCTAATTTGAGATGCTAAAAATGCTGTTTTATTATTTCATTTACTATTGATTTGTTTACTAGTATTGAGGGACACTTGCTATTTGTCTGCTTTTGTTCCTTGTATGTTTGTGCTTCTCGCTCATATTTTAAAATTGATGTGTTTGTGTTTTGGTCCGTAGGATCTTTTCTTGCACTGAGGGTATTAAATACTTGTCACATATATAGGGAATGTGCTTTCTAAGTTGCCTTTTGATTTCATCATGTGTGTGCATTTCAGTGGTGAGATTTAAGAATTCTTTGCAGTAAGATCTTCCAGTCTTTTCCTATATGATTTTGGCTTCAGTGTTCTGCTTAGACAGGGGTTTACTGCTGTGAATTTAACATCAGCGGCCCAACAGTTAAGTGCTGTCTTGAGGGTGGTTACCTTCCAGCTCTTGAGGGGTTTGAAAAGAGGCATTTCAAAGGTGTGTTAACCTAGATGCACAGAAACAATGGAGAAGGTTTGCTTAAGGCAAAGATAAACCTTTTACTAAAGACGTTTTATGCCTGGGGCCTGATTACCCACCTTGAACTGCCCAGTGAGGCATCTCCCCCGGGAGGTGACTTTCAAATCCCCATGTGAGGTCACTTGTCAGATTTATTATAGAGCTCTTTTTTTGTCCATAGAGGTATTCTCAGAAATTGGGGTTTTTTCCCGCCAAGCGAGAGAGAAAAAAGGCAGCAGACGCTCCAGTGGATTGCAGACATACTCCGCTGTCCCTGTGTACTGTTCAACACCCTCGTTGCAACTTTTCAGTTTTAACAGCACTGCCTCTCTATTGAAGTATAATTGAATCTAGTCCTTCTCAATTTTTTAACTTCAGCATTGATGGTAAGTTTAAATGTTTGCTAGTAAGCAAGCAGAGGCATATACGTTCCAAGCGTGGACAGAAAGTCACCTCCAAGGGTGATCTGATCATAAATTCCTAACTGGGCCGGTCACGGTGGGAGTCCCGTCCCATGCATCCAACTTCTTTAGGAAAAGGTTTCCCTTTGCCTTCCCTGTCCATTGTTTCTGTCATCTAGGTTAACACTCCTGTGAAATGCCTGTGTTCAGAACCCTCTCTGTGAAGCGTGATCACCCTTGAGAGATCACATCATTTTGTAATCCAGTTCCCACCTTGCTTTCTCCCACCTTCGTGTAATCTTCCTTTAGTTCCCTCCTTCATTTCAAATGCATGAAAGAAACTGCAAAATTCTCCAAAGCAGTTGACATCTCGCTTCCTGGCAATTATCATCAGTTTTGGTTCAAATAAACTTACAAGACGTTTTTACAGGTTTGGGCGCTCTTACGTCAGCACACGTTTTGTTTCTGGTTAGGCTGCATCAGTAGCGCGTCATTTCCTGGAATGGACACTGGTGTGCGTCTGAGGCAGTATAAAGGACAAATCCCAGATTGACCTTTTTCTCAAATATCAAGTGGGTCCTGTAGTCCCGACAGGCTGTTTTAGGGCTTTGGATAACATGGTGACTAAGTCTGCTCAGAAAGTAGCTTGGAAGTCAGCCGCTGTTTACCTTTCCGGAACTTCCCAGCAGAGGACAAGGCCGGGAAGGTTGGGAGTATGGGGACTGGGGCCAATTCTTCAGTCGAAGTCTTACGACATAGCTCGTGTGTGCTGAAATGTCTGCTCTTTGGACTTGACCTGTTGTTGATTTCTAGGGGTTCATCTCCGCTCTTACCAACTGGAGGGAGTCAATTGGCTGGCCCAGCGCTTCCATGGTCAGAATGGCTGCATCCTGGGAGATGAGATGGGCCTGGGTAAGACCTGCCAGGTACGTTAGGTGGGGTGGCCGCTGCTCCCCTCCACTGAAACACCTTGTTACTCCTCATTACTGTCTTTAGCCGCTCGCTACTGGGATGTATTTTATACTAGGATGAAATGCCTGAACCTTAGTTTAGAGATCACGACCTTGGAGTTGACTTTCCTAGTCATGGGGATAGTTATGAAGTGTGTCACTACCCTTATCTTACCCTTGACAGGTAGAATTGCAATTAACACACAGGGTTTTTCTTGGGAAGCAAATACAGCTGTCAGGGATCAAATTGACTGTATCCTCATGACTTTGTCTAGTTGACTGGATCACTTGTAATATTAATCTCCCTTGCTCAGTGACTATGGGGCTATTCCCATTTCTCTGGCGTGCTGGATAAGTGCAGAGGGAGTACCTTCTGTTTTCCAATATGCCTTGGCCGTGTAATGGCAGGACACAGTCTAGAGACGTGGAGAGTCAGACGTGTCCTCCTTGGGCGTTGAGAAGCAGGTGGGGTGTTGAGATGGACGCTTCCAGTAGGATGATTACCAGTCTAGCCCTATGTTGGCATATGTCAGTGGTAGGCTTGGACTGATGGAAAGTCCAGACACAGGACACCCTTGGGTTAGTCACACAATCACTCATCTATGGGATACCAAACAAAGCCAGGGCCGTCAGGATACACAGCAGAGGCAACCTGACCAGAAAGCATGGAAGTATACGTTTCTCGATACCAAAAAGGTTTCACCAGTGAATACACAGAATGAGCGAAAGTCTTTGTCCTTTTAGAAACTCAAGTGCCTTTCCAAGTCTCACCTGACATACGTAAGCATCCAGCTGGAGCAGTTCTGCCATAGGCTAGTGTGATTGTGTGTTGGGGACTGTCTAAGGCAGGTACACCTTGATCTTGGGGTTATTCAGAATACAGTAGGGCCTCTGAGTACGGCACCTCCAGGTTTCTCAGGCAAATAAACCTGGCTCTCGTACATCCCTGAACTGACAGCTGTGGAGCCAGAGCAAAGGTAGATTCCCAGATGCTTCTGGGAGCCTGACTGTCAGACTCTTGGACCAAGTGCCTTCCCTGCAGCCTGTGCCTCAGACGTTGGAATTGTAGTGACTTCATTCACAGCCACCAAAGTCCACTTGTCCTTGAGTTTCCTCGGGACATTCGTGTAGCTGGGCTCTAAGTGCCCTAAAAATACTATCCCTGCAACTTCGTCCGGCTGCAGTTTTGTTTAGAATTTCTGCATCTGCATTCATGAAGGATAGTGGTCTGTAGTTTCCTTTTCTTGTAATGTCTTTATCTGGTTTTGGTATTGCGGTAAAGCTGGACTTGTAGAATGAGTTGAGAAGTATGTGTAGAATTGCTGCTGCTGCTTGCTTCTCTAAATGTTTGGTAAAATCACTAGTGAATCCAAATTAATTTTGTAGCTATATCTGGTTTGCAATAATAATGGATACATTTTCTGTGAATGGTATCCCCAGCCAAAGCTAAACAGAATGGTTTGAATCCAGTAAGTGCTTATTTATTGGGTGATTTTTCTGGGCACAGTCCAAGCTGGGAAGCAATAGACAAAGAAGAAAATTATTTCCATTATGAAATTAATATACTCTCAGTTAAAAAAAAGTAACTACCAGCCCATAACCACAGCCCTCTAACCATAACCTGAGTGGCGATGTCCGTTTACGTGGTTGAAATTATAGTGCACATATCGTTTCTAGTTCATTAAGCTAACACTGCCGTTGTGATTTCCTATTTTATTCTATTTGTCACAGTATTTAGTATTGGCTGCATAATATTCCACCCAGAGAATTGATCGTAATTTACTTAACCTCGATTAGAACACCTTTGGACATCTGCTTTCTCACGGTTTTGGATTATATCCGTAGGGTAGATTCTCTCAGCAACAGTTCAGCATTTGCGGATGGGGGCTCCTCAAACATTTTGTTTCATGAAAGGGCTATTTTCTCCATCACAGCAAACTTCTAAAGACAGTTTTCTAGTCAAAAGTGTGTGCAGCTGTATCCTAGAGTTAGACCTATTAGGCTTTACAAAGGTTTTCATTTTATACCACTCCTGAAGCTTCCGAGGCATTCTTTATTGTTTATTTTGCTCACTGGAATGTATGCTCCAGGAGAGCTAGGAGTCTTACGTGTTTTGCTTACTGTTCTATATCAGAGCTCAGACCAGTGCCTTGCAAATAGAAGGTGCCCTATAAATGCAAAGGAGGGGGGGAGGAAATAAGAAAGGAAGGTAAACAGCCTCCCACAGCAGAGCCTGGCAGGAGGCTGAGGCCATGTGACTGGTCATTTTTGTCATATCTTGACACTTGCTGTATGTTTTCAGAGTATTCCTGATCTTGTGCACCATTTGCATTGTTTTCATTGCTTTCTATTGACTTTCCTGATTTTTTTCTTTGCAGCAGAGGTTCAGTTACATAAATGTTGAGCACCATTGCTTGGTAACTATTCATACAGTTGAATGAACGGCACAAATTTCTTTAGCAATTATGTTGACGCTTACCTGATTTCCCCCTAGGACTGAATGACTCTCCTAATGTGTGGCAGATTATACATTATTGCTTTGTAAGCCAAGTCTTCTGTAAGAGTTTGTGGATACTTTGTGGTTGTTTCTCATGTGGAAATGTGATCAAAATGGCCTTCTTTTTCTGTGTTCCAGACTATTGCGCTCCTCATTTACTTGTCAGGAAGACTGAATGATGAAGGGCCATTCCTGATTGTTAGCCCCTTGTCTGTTTTGAGCAACTGGAAAGAAGAGATGGAGAGGTACGGAGGCGACGTAACTGAAATTTTGTGTTTTACACCGGCTAGGTTTGTTTTTTTGGGGGGGCTTGGGTGATATGTAAAATATGATAAAACAACATATTGTCCTAAGCAGTGAGTTTATTTCTTCCCGAAAACTCTGACCTGAGGCGGTGTAGATAGACTGAGGATCTGGTGCGGGGGAGGGTCCCGTGGACGTTCTTGTCACTATTTGGCAATTTGAAGGTCGGTTCTCATTGTTCGTAAACTTTTCTGAGCTCAAAGAGAAACCCTTTTTTTTATTTTTAATTTTAATTTTTAATTTTTTTATATTGGGGAACAGTGTGCTTCTCCAGGGCCCATCAGCTCCAAGTCGTTGTCCTTCAATCTAGTTGTGGAGGGCGCAGCTCAGCTCCAAGTCCAGTTGCCATTTTCAATCTTTAGTTGCAGGAGGCACAGCCCACCATCCCACGTGGGAATTGAACCGGCAACCTTGTTGTTGAGAGCTCGCGCTCTAACCAACCGAGCCATCCTGCCTCCCCTCCAGAGGTTCAGCAGCAGCTTGTTGCCTTCAATCTAGTTGTGGAGGGCGCAGTTCACTGGCCCACGTGGGAATTGAAGATGGCCCCCCCCCCCCCCCGAAACCATCTTTTTCATAGCGATATAGGAAGTAACCAACATGGAAAACACAGTTTTGTTTTTTTAGAGTTAGCACAAGGCCCTTGTCATGTCGATATCCGAGTGGGTGGTGTCCCTGGGGTAAGTTGTCTGTGACTCTGGTAGCTGGAAGAAGATACGTGAAGCCAAAGGCCGAGCAGACATGCTTTATTTACAGGCTTCCTGGGGCACAGCCCGGGGTTTCTCAGTGCTGCACACAGTGGGACATTCTCACGTTACAACCTGCAGCCAGCAGCAGCCTCGTCACTCAGCAGCCCACAGCAGCCCCCCAGCTCTTGGGCAGAGCCCCGACAGGCCCATGTCCCAGCAGCCCTCACACTGTGGGCACAGCCCACATAGTCAGTCTCGTACAATACAGCCCCGTCTCTGCCCCGGTCCCCTAAAACGGCCAGACCCCTGTATACCATACAGAGACAAAAGAGGCACCCAGCTAAGGTGCTGACATAAGCGTATACACAAACAAGATCTTTAGGATGGACGGCGCTTGCGCGACATTCTGTCTTATTTGACCGGTGGGCTGGTCAGGGTCAGCACTGGCCAGGGGCGGGGAGCCTGACTAATTCCATTGTCCCACAGCCCTTTTGGATGTTCATTTGCCCCTCGCACCTGTTCACCCGGGGACTTACCCTTGGGTTTACTCATTACTCCAGGTAGGGTTCCAGAGTCCCAGGACTCTTTCTGGTTGCAGGGCATCCTGAGGCCTGCACGTCCGCAATCCTTGCGTGAAATGTAATCTTCCAGATGTGCACACCATTCCCCATGGCTCTGTGTCCGTTGTGTTCATCTACCTCTTTTCTTGTATTCAGATTTGCTCCAGGTCTTTGCTGTGTGGCGTATACAGGTGACAAGGAAGAGAGAACCCACGTACAGCAAGACCTGACCCAGGCATCGCGTTTTCATGTGTTGCTGGCTACCTATGAGGTAGCCACTTATTTCTCTACAGGAAGAACTCTCAACCTGGGACCTTGGAAGTTGTAGAATCCGCTGGAATTAGATTTAATGCTTTTTGAGAGCACACATTTTTCTGAGAAGAAAGTCTACTTTCATTCGATTCTCTGAACAGGGCTGTGACCAAAGGGAGTGAAGGGCCATGGTTCACACTAGTTACATCTCTCTCCCGTCTTTCCTGGTGGATTGGGGAGTGAGGGGTGGGGAGGCTGGGGGAGAGGCTTCCCAGAGAGGTGGTCCTTGAGCTGCCTCTTGGTTGATGCCTAGAAGGAGGCAGGCAGGCAGGGGAAAGGGCTTTGTGGACTGAGGCAGCATCTCTGTTACCGGAGGGCGGGAATGGAGGATGCTTAGTTCCAGTCTTTTGTGAGTCCTGTTCTTCAAGCCCAGACTGTCTGGGTCACTGTCGACAACATCTTCCACTTATTCGTGCCCCGTCTTGTTTGTAAGATAGGTGCGCTTAGAAATTACGCTCATAACTTTTTTAACTTAGTGAACGTCTAAGACTTCCCTAAATCCTGTAGTTTAGGAGAGTTAACTAGAAACCAGCTTAGTAATATCAGAGTTATATCAGTACTAGTCTTTACAATGTGCTTTCCTTAATTTTTCAGGTTTGTTTGAAAGATGCATCATTTCTAAAATCGTGAGTAGGTCGCACTTCTTCAGAAATTGTATTGACTGTATCCTGAACACATGTCTTTCCTTCACGTTGTAGTGCTTTTGCTTCTTTCCTGCTACGTCTTCTATGAGTCTTATTTACATATGGGTGGCATGGCAGGAGAGCTACAATCTGGTCCCTTTCTCATTGGCTTCGTGTCCCGGGGTTAGTTACTTACCCTCCATGAAACTCAGCGTCTTCCTCTGTAAAATGGGGCTAATTAATGAAATCTTGGATGGCTGTCATGACGACTGAATGAGATAAGGCGTACATGGTGGATGGTTAACAGATATTAGATCCGACACATTGCAGCTTACATCAATACCTTTCGGGACTGCTTTTGGAGATTTTACTATAACATAGTAGGTGACTCATTTGAGCCTTTTCCTGGAACACTAAAGTAGTAATTGATGCTCTAAAATTCACCTTTTAGAAAGAGAGTTTTAAGTAGACTTCTAATTAATTAGCTTTCAGGCCTCAGATAAGCTCATGAAGTACAGGAGACTTAGATTCAGCGCTCAATACCACCTAAGAAGACTGAGATGGTCAAGATAACAGTTCCAATGTAAACTAAACAAGAGTTAGACTTTAGGTAAAGAGGGAAAGAAGACACGTTGACAGAATTTCAACCTGCATTGCCATGTGCAGTTATGACATGGTTAGGAGGGAATCCGCATCTTTCATATTCAGAAACTTTTGTTTTCAGAGTGCTTATCAATATTTTAAACATTTCTCATCCCGGTCCTGCTGAGTTGGGTTTCTTTTTTCATCTTACTTTGAAACACTACAGGCACAGTCGTAGATTTCATGACTTCCATCCACTGTTTTGTTTGGCTTTTCATTTAAGTGAGCATATGATCTTTTCTTAAGGAGAGGATATGTGTTCCCTCTTTCTCTTTTTTATTATTAATATCCAACTTAATATTTGTTAAATATCTCTCCTCTGGAAAGACACTATTCTGGGAGTTGGCAGCAACCCCAGGAAGGTAAACCACAGCGCTTCCCTAAGAGGACATCAAGTCCCGGAGCTGGGTAAGAAGTGTACGGATACCCATAATGCAAGGCATTCTGGGAAATTGGAAAAGACGAGAAGATTGGGGACGTAAATGTTATTACTAGGTGCTTCGTATAAATTATCCCATTTAGTCTTCATGAAAATGCCAGCAGGCGGGTATTATCATCCATTTCATAGTTGAGGAAAGTAAGACATTAGGTAAGCCAGCCCAGTAGTAGATGGCAGACCCAACGCTATGGAGCCTGTTTCAGAGAACTTCTCGGGGGCGCGGGATGCATTGGAGTTTCACACTGTTCAGCAGAAACACAATCTTCCTATGTGGGATCAGCTGTCTTGAATCCATTCCAGGTGAAGTTAAGAACCTAAGTAAAGAAGGGACATTTATAATGTTGACTAATAATATGAATCACCCAAACACAGGTATATTCTTTCAATATATTTGGCAAGGTTATACTGTGTGTTACCATACTACATGCTCTGAGAACAGCCAGGAAGTGTCATGTAACCTGTGCCCTAAAGAAGTTTAGTATGGCGAGTGAAGGCTGTGCATGGAATAATATGAAAAAGAGGGATTTCTTTTTTTATTTTTATGGTAGACTTACAAAACGTTTGGATCAAGAGGATTAGATGTTACCTCGCCCTACTATCCACTCAGTGCTAGAATTCCCTCCACCTCTTCCTTTCCAGGGAGCGTCCTTTAGTGTGTCCTTTGATGAGTGGTTTGACCTACTTCCACTGAGTCAGAACCCACCTCCTTGTAGCCTGTCTTATTCAAGAGGCTTTTCCTGAATGCTTGCTGTATGTAAAAACCCAAATATCTAGCACTTCATAAATGAATAGGACGTAACCTGTTTTGGATGCTAATTCAGTCAGGGGCCAGGCATTGTACTATGGCCACTGTCACACCTGATCTCATGACCGGTGTCCAACTCCAGCCGGACCCTTATTTCTTGTGACCATTAAATGCTTCCCTTGCTCATGCCACCCAGAAGGAACGATCCCAACTCCTGCAGTGTCTTGGCGCTCGCAGTCCTCCTTCCACCTGCACCACTTTCAATAGGTGAATGGTACCCAGTACATGTGTCTGCACCCATCTTCTGGATTCTCTCTGTAGGCTCTAAGGAAGGCGGCTTCCTCCGTATAAGGCCAGTCTCTGCTAAAGATCTTCCTAATTTTTGAGGGATTTTTATTTCCATACCCACTATCTTTGCAATATTCTGTTTTACTTGAATATTCATTTAGTTTTTTTCAGTATAAAATAATGTCATGGGATTACACAATATTTACAAACAAAGCAAAAAATTGAGACTCTTATAACTTCTACTTTATTGTCTTTTGCATGGTTTTCACATTTGTGAACTAGGATGTATAATATCTTTTAGTTACCATGCAGGCCTATTTTATTGCAACATAATCAGATTTTCATTTTAAATGGTATATAATATTTCATCACTTACAATTGAACCTATTATTATTTCAGTTGTTCGCTATTTTAAATAACGCAGCTGGGAACATACACATACCATCTATATATATACATATATATGTGTATATATATATACATATATATATGTGTGTGTGTATATATATGTATACATATATATATATACATATATATATATATATATTTTTAATTGTGTTGGGGGAACAGCTTTCCAGGAGCCCTTGTCAATGATACACTTTTATGACGGAAGCCTCTTAAGAAACAGTTGTAACCTACTATGTTACAAAATGTGCTCAGGCAACAGCCACCAATGACGTCCGTTTTAATGAATTCAATGTCTGTAACTTCCTGGACATCTATAACATTTGGTCTAGTCACCACTTCCCCATTTTAAAATTATACTTTCTTTTAGCTACTGTGACATCACTGTCTCTTGACTTTTCTTCTGGGTCTGAACCTCAGCTCTGCCTCATACCAGCTTTATGACCTTGACCAAGTCACCTAATCTCTCAGAGCTTTAGCCTCCTTGTTGGTAAAATGAGCGCAGTAATGTCTACTCACCATTTGGATTAAGTAATATACATAAATCCCCAAGCTCAGTGTGTGGCACGTAGCAGGTGGTCATAGGTGCTTTCCTCTTGCTTTCTGTCTCTGGCTCCTTCCTTTCTGCCGTCATTGCGTAGCTCTTTCACATCTTGGATAAAAAGATTCCCTTCATTTTATTATCTTATCTAGATAATGTCTTATGTACATGGTAGGCTTTCAGGTAAGAAGGCAATTTGGGTGTGTTTCTAATACAGTGGACTTACTGTTAGTCTTCCCAGCAAGTCAAAGTTTTGTATGACTTCTGGTTGTGAGATCGGTGTTTGAGTTACGCAAAACTGAAAGCTTGGATTTTTCTCTCACAGCTTCTCTTGGAGTATGCTTGTTGTGGATGAAGCTCACAGGCTGAAAAACCAAAGCTCTTTGCTGCATAAGACACTTTCAGAGGTAAACTGACATGGCAGTCTTAGTTTTTGTATATGCACAGATAAGAAATGTCATTGTAGCCCGAGATCTGCCCTCTTTTCTGAGGAGCCAGTGGCACAGCTTGTGTGTATGGAGTCCCTTCTCTTTGACCAAGTAAAGACTTGTTCATTCCTAAGACCACACGTGCGAATTTCTGACCATCATGGAAGTTTGGTCCCTGTCCTATAATACATAAAATAATAAATTTAGAGGTCATTTGGAGGAAAGTCTTAGAGCTGGATTGTATATTTACTGGCTAAAAGTTGCAGTTTTTAGCATTTTAATGCAGATATGGCCCCCGTCTGTTATTACCCCAGTCTCAGAGATTGCTAGCTAGCCATTGGTGGGGCCCCGTCTGCTCTGTGGTGTCCTTTGTCATGTTATTAGGAACTCTTAGCATTATTTCTTTCCCAAGAGTTGTCCTATCTTGGTCCCTAATCTTATAAGAGACTGCTGCATAAACTACCAAGCCAGGTGACTAAGCTACAGTGGGAAAAGAGAAGCAGGTGTCGTAAAAGGACGCAGGGTTTAGAGCAGGGAAACTAACGTCTGTGGCTGCCCCAGAGCCTTTCCTTGTTATTCATAGGAAACTAAGGCTCAGAGGGATTAAGGGAGCACATTGTTCTGCATCACTTGAGCATCCTTTTTAGGTGAGGTTTGAATTGCAGACAACTAGTTGGTTGGAAAGAAAGATATGTATTGATGTGCTGAGATGTGGAGAGATGGGTAGTGCCCCTTTCCCCCTTCCTAATACTGTTTTGAGCTTGTTCATAAAAGTTGGAAGAAACCTACATGTGAAACATAGGGAAGTGGTTATACAATTTATGCTACACCGATACAATACATTTACAAAGTAAGACTGCCATGAAAAGTTATGTAGAAGAACATTTAATAACATGAGAAATGTTTGCAAAATATTTTACCCACACACAAGAGTTTACAAAATACTATATACACACAGAGATCATCTCTGGATTTTTTCACCTAATTATAAGTTTAGATGCTAAAGTGGAATCTACTTTGAATAAAAATATTAGTTCCTCTGGTAGTGGAGTTGGTTTTAGTGCCACCAACCGTGATTATCTCTGGGCCCTCATATTCCTTGGTTACCCACTATCTTTGCTTGCCGAGCACATATTATAAAAATGTGAGTTGGTTATTGGAAACACTTCTTTTTAACCAATTCCCATACTTGAAATACTGTGAAAACATTGCCGCACAAGGAGAGCAGGCATGAAAGGGTAGACACGGATTAGATGATTTAAAAAGAAACAAATGAAAAAGGGAGATTGCAAAGAAAAATGATAACATTTAAAAATCATTTTTAGTTGATTGTGTCATTTCATGTATCACCTTGTCTTATTACAAAAGCAGTATTTTCTTCTGACCCCCCCAACCCCAAAATCAAAATATAGAAACACAAGTGGAAAAGTAGAAACCACCAATAGTCCTGCCCCTCTGCATACGTAAACATTTGGTGTGTGTGCTGCCATATCCTTGGCTGTGCATGTATACACCCGAACATAGATATGCGTATGTATTATTTAAATAGGAGTATATCATTTTAAATATCAAAATACTGTATGTATGTATATGTATTTTACGTTGTATATGCATATCTATGCATACGTATTATATTTCAATATTTAAAATAATATGCATACACAGGATGTGGTTTTCCCTTTTTGCTAAATTGTTTAACTCAAATGGTGTCACCTCCTGTTAATGTCAGTTCAGAGGTTGTCCTTTGCTTGGCCTAATATCTGTGTTAACTGATTTCCTAATATTTTACTTCTGTAGTCTCTTATCCTTGGTGCTCTCATCTGTTGCTTAAAATTTAAAGAATTTCCCTTTGGGCTGTATATGGCCTAGAAACGTCCATAAGTCTTGATGTCTTGCATGGGACGAATAGTAAAGTTTTACGCAAGGACATTCTGTTTGTATAGATCTTGCTTGTGCTTGTAGTGGTGGGGCCTGCTGCTAGAACTCTGGGCTTCCCCACTGCATGAGTATATGCTACGTGCCTCTGACACCTCAGTCGACTCCCCCACGTAGGTAACAACACGTAGCTTGAATCCCCACGTAGTCTGAATAATAATAACCACACTGGATGCTCATGTAGTACTTCAGAGTTCCCAAAGCGATTTTACTTACATCCTTATAACGGTATCTCCTTCACAGGGTTATTATCCCTCCCCGTATATAGTTGAAGCTGAAGAGCGATTCTTTTTTCCGTCAACCTGAGCCTTCTGATTTCATGTCCCCATGGTCATTCCATTAAATATCCTCTCTTTGTATAGGTAAAGGTCGTGGTGGGTAACTCAGTCTGCTTTCCAGTGTCATGGATTTTTTACTTTATTTCTTTCTGTATTTCAGTTCTCAGTTGTCTTCCGTCTCCTGCTGACCGGAACTCCCATCCAGAACAAGCTCCAAGAGCTGTACGCCCTCCTCAGTTTTGTGGAGCCTGACATCTTTCCCAGGGAGCAGGTAGAAGATTTTGTTCAGCGTTACCAGGACATTGAGAAAGAGTCTGAGTCAGGCAAGTGCCCTTCTGTTCCCAAGAAGTCTGGGCTCAGAAACTGCCTTCGTGACAGGTGGTGGTTGTAGCTCGAAAAGAAAGAGACCTGATAACCAGAGCCCACCTGCAGGGAGATAAGGAGCCAGAAAAACAAGGAGATGGTACCCTCTTCGTGTGTCCCCAGTTGTCGGCTACTTAGGACTCTTGTTTGTTTGCTACGTGACCCGACAAGAGGGCTTATTTGGGTCATTTTTATAAGAAATAGGAAGTGTCTGCTGATTTGCAGACTTTATTTTTTTTCCAATGTGTGATTTCTATAAGGCCTTTGTTAACTCCCTATGCTACTTCCTGAGGCAGAAAAGTATGTGGGTGTTTATCGTCCCCAAACCACTGTCCTGCGTTCCACAGCACTGACGTTTCTCTTGACAATACACCAAAACCAAAGAGGGAGGGAGTGAGGGAAGGACGCCATCCTCATTCTCACAGCTGCCAGTTGTAGGCTTCTTCCTCTTGTCTCTTTGCCCCCTGCCTCGTACAATCGCCCACCCCCGCGACTGTATCCCAAGACAGTGCTTTGGGACAAATGGTGGGCATCCTGCTAGTGCCTGTCTGTACTCGGTGAGGCTGAGTTAGAGGCAAAAAACCCCACACTGAGGGCTGAAGATTTCCTGGGGGATCTGCTCTCATTGCTCCCCCATGTAGGGTCGCCAGATAAAACAGGTGACACCAAGTCAGGTGGTACGTGGGACATACTCGTTTTTCAAAATTATTTGTTGTCTATCTGAAATGCAAGTTTAACTGGCTGCTTATATTTTTATGTCCTGTGTCTGACAAGCCTACATGCAGGATCATTCCAGTCTAGGCTAGTTTTTGAAGTTGACAACACTTGGGGAAGGAATAAAGGACTTAAGTCAAAAGAACTTAAGTTTGAGCTAGCAATAGCAACACTAGCATCCAGCTTTGTGACTTTGGATAAGATGCTTATGTTTTCTGAGCCTCTCACTTAACTGAGCTATAAAAATGGGGACAGTATTACTTGCCCCACATTTCTGAGATATTATGCTGATCAATGAGATTATCAGTAAGCATCAAGTTCTTTGAGTTCCTAGTTCTTGAATTAAAGCCAGTAATGATTTCAGAAGGAGCTGGAAAGAAGAAACAGTATGAAAAATTACCGTACTGGCCTAGAACGCAGAATTGGCTTGAAAGTGAGAAACAAAAATAAACTGCTGTGTGTTCTCTAGTAGTTAGTCCCATACTTCTTGTGGTTTTTTTTTCTTATATAGCAAGTGAACTACACAAACTCTTGCAACCATTTCTGCTGAGGCGAGTGAAAGCTGAGGTAGCCCCGGAGCTTCCCAAGAAGACAGAAGTAGTGATATACCACGGCCTGTCAGCCCTGCAGAAAAAGTACTACAAGGCCATTTTGATGAAAGACCTAGGTAATCAGAGGGCGCTTGTCTGTTTGGAAACTAAATGCGGATGTGATTTTCATGCAGGGAAATATTTTATTTTCACACTCACTTTGTCTAGCAACAAAATGGAGTGTATTCTGATTAATATTCAGGTCAGCTCTAGTGAAACTGCCAGAGCATCTTTAATATAACTCAGACTTTACTGGTTGTTGCAGTTCTGAAATTTCCTTTTCCCTCCCACCCAGTTTTCCTTATTGCCTATACTTAAGCAAACACTTCTAAGTGCCCCACCCTTTTATTCTCCCACCCTGTCAGGTATTTAACACATTGCAAAAACGTTTTTGTTGAATCAGAATCACTGGGAGGAATTGAGAGTGGAGGGAGAGAGAGGAGTGGGACAGTCTCTCAATTTGCACTTTTTTGTCCCTCGGCTCTACAACAACAGTTAAAGAAGGAAATGTAGAATTTACAAAAGAGTAACAGAGCACTCCTGAGTTCAATTTATGCTTAGCTTCCTTCTTACAACAAAGTGATGGGTAAGAAAACTTCATATGGATGTGCTGTTAACTCTTAATGCAACTCAGTGAAATGTGGGAAGTTAATATAGGTTTGAAAGATGTATTATTAAAATGAGGACGGTTATTTATGGAAAGTTAGAGGAGGTTTTTGTTGTTATTGTTCAGTAGTCTCCCTCTTTCTCTCTTTAAAATTTTAGATGCATTTGAAAATGAGATGGCAAAGAAAGTTAAACTACAGAATGTCTTGTCTCAGCTGCGGAAGTGCGTGGATCACCCATATTTGTTTCATGGTGAGACACTGCCCTTTTTTCTCACATTACTTTTTGTAAAAAATTTTGTTAAAATTTTGGCCAGCATCGTAGTAAAATTCTTCAAAAGAATTGCCTATGCTTACTATCGATTTTTTTTCCCCATTTTCTCTTGTCAGTTTTTTATATTGATGTTATCTAATATATTGTTCATATTCAAGTTTCTTCAGTTTTCACCTCAATGTCCCTTGTGGCATTGTTGTTTTTCATTCCAACTCCAGTCATTGATCCTGCATTACACTTGTCATGCCTCTTTATTCTCCTATAATCTAGAAACATTTCTCAGCCTTCTTTTTTGTGCCTTTTTTGGTCTTTCATGAAACTGACAGTTTTGAAGAATCAAGGCCGGTTGTTTTATGGGTTGTCTCATAATCTGTCTCATTTATCTGATCATTTCTTCATGATTAGATGTCCCTTTATCTTGAACCTACTGAGTCAGCCTTTTATCACTACCATTCCTGGTTCACTTTTGATCTCCTTTTGCAACCAGTGGTTGTCAGTTGCCATTTTAATTAACCTCAAAACCTTTGACGCAGTTGATCTCCACTCGGCTTCTGGGGCAGTGCTTTTCCTGTTTCTTCTTCTTTTTTTCTTTAATTTTTTCTTTAAATTTTTTTCTTTAAATTTTTTTTTTTTTTTAAGGAGGGCGCAGCTCACAGTGGCCCATGCGGGGATCTAACTGGCAACCTTGGTGTTATTAGCACCATGCTCTAAGCAACTGAGCTAACTGGCCACCGTTTTTTTGTTTTGTTTTGTTTTTAAAATGAAGGCAGTTTTTTGAGAGGTAGTCTACTCCATAGCCAGAGTACAGGCTGTGCTTGCACGAGAGATAGCCAGTGCTCTCTCTTCTCCACTGTCCTCACATGTACTCCTTCTCAGCCTCCTTTATTGCTTCCCCTTCATCTTGTGGATGTCTATAAATTGCCCTCTGAGTGCAGCTTTAGCTGCATTCTACACATTGTGATATGTAATGTTTTCATTTTTATTTGTTGATTGGTAGCCTTTGGGACAATTCAGCACTTCTGTGGCTGCAGCGGCCCTAGTAGGGATAGGATCCATGCAGTAGGTTTGCCGCAGTCATTTTAAAAGAGTCTTTGCCAGGTGGCAGCACAATGACTTGTTTTAAAATGTCACAGAATCTTAATTAGGTGCATATCAGGGAGGGGGGTATCGGGAACAGGTAGATTTTGAAAGAAGCCCTCCAGATGATTCTGACTGCCAGTCCCCGCCTGGAAACTTAACTAGTTTATAACTCTAAGCCTATTTCTCAGTTTGTTTTCTAGAGTGAGCACCTCAAGATTTTAATTTGGGGTCTCTTTGGCCTTCAGCATCTCCCTGTACCTCTGTTTTTTCTAGTGAGTGGGCTTGTCCCTTGGATAAACACTAATTAGGCATGGTGGGTGTGCCGGGCTTGGTGATTCACATTAAGCAGAACTGAGATCATCATGCTCACAAAAAATTATAAAATGCCTCAAAGAGAGATGAGACTGGTGCCCGTTGTCAGTGAGAAGGCGCTGGGCCTCTGGCTGCAGCCTGACCTTTGGCTTCTCCAGTCAGGGAGTCTGCTTTTTTTCCCAGGTGTGGAACCAGAACCTTTTGAAATCGGAGACCACCTGATTGAGGCCAGTGGGAAACTTCACCTGCTGGATAAGCTGCTTGCGTTCCTGTATTCCAGGTAGGTGGTCGGCTCACATTTTCTGCTCTGAGCAGGTGACTGTTAAAACCAGAAGAATAAGCAACTCCCTGATTTCTTGAGACCAGTTTCAGTTTTCCTTTTTTCAAGACGCTGGTTCAGGTCCCACCTTTTGTGCAACTCTGCCTCCCACCCCACCGCCTCCCCCAACAGTCATCCATTCCTTTCCTGAACTCCTCCAGCGCTTAGATCCTAATCCTGCACTTGGCCGGCCTCAACCTGCTCTCGGGGCTGACTGGGGCACATAAGGGCACTCCAGCCGTGTTGTTCTCTTCCACAGGGACAGAGAGAACCTCAAGCCTTTCTTTTCTAATTGCCTGCTGGCACCTTGCATTGAATTGGCACATCCAAGGGTTTAGCAAAGACTCACTTTTGTTAACCTGTGATGTTTCGGTTTTAACTCAGGGAGAACTTGGGGGGTCTCTTTCCCAGAGAGATGAGTCAGGCCTCGGAAGGTCCAGTCACTTCTGGAGCCTCTAACGTGTCAGCGTTGTGTTCAGAGGCCAGGTGTCCAGCCTATACCTGTCTCCAGAGGGAGAGATGAGTCTAGAAAAATCCTGGCTTCCCAAGGATTTCAGAGTTGTCCCTTGGAACGACTGCCTTAGGTGGGCCTGAACCAACCTAAAATCTCAGATTTGGCGAAACCACCCAACTTTAGGAACGTGCAAGTCAAGTAATTACATGTCTTGCTATATTTTATTGGCTCTGATATCTGCTGTAAGTGTGTTAGAGTTGGAGAAGGACCCATAGACATCTTCTGTCCAACCTTTTCATTTCACGGGTGTTGAGTCCCAGAGAGGTCGTGTGACTGGTCTAAAGTCACCCAGCAAGCAAATGACAAAGATGGGATTAGAATTGAGATCCTCAACTTCAGGCTCAGTGCCATTTGGGGCTAGAGTCTTGAAGGAGTCCTCCGTCATTGTTCTTCTTACACCCATTGCAAGCTCAAATTAAATTAGATTTCCTAACGAGAATATTGTTTTGGCAGTGCCGTACATCCTTGTTTATGCAAACTTAAAATAACGGCTGATAAAGTAAGGCTTGACTTCATTCTTGACTTAACCCTTTTTGCCTCCTCCACTTCTCTCTCCTCTTCCTGTCCCTCCGATTTCTCGTGTATACGAGATGCTCCCTGCCTTTTGCTTCTCCAGAGTGCCCCTTGCTTCTTCACAGACTTTTCAGCCAGGATATCTGTGGGCGAGAGGACAGGCACTTTACACCTCCAAGTAGAGAATAGCTGTAGATGGCCGGGTTTTGTTTTGTTTTTTTTAATGCATTAGAATTTCGCATTTGACTCTTCACCTATCTTCATTTTGCTGTTAAGACAAAAGTGTGTATTTCTTTCCATTTTGTAAATTGACATTCTAGAAAGAGGCACCTTGGTTATTATAGGGCTTCTTATGGCCCGAGGGCGTTGACACACGGCCCTGGGAGTATCCCTGCTCTGGATGAGAGCTACTGCTCTGAAGGGTACGCTCCCTGAGGAGCTCTGTCCTTACGTAAAGCATTTGGCGTTTCTGAGGACATCGCTGTAAATGATTCTTACATTTATATCTCCGCTTCAGTATTTCATTTATTTGTAAACTTGCATTATCGGGTGAGTTTCACCTGAGGGAAACTCACCTTACATACAGTTGGAATTGTCAATTTTTCCTTTTCTTTTTCTTGCCAGGGGCCATCGAGTTTTACTTTTCTCCCAGATGACCCAGATGTTGGATATTCTCCAAGACTACATGGATTACAGAGGTGACACCCCTTGGCCACTACATTACACAAGCCTTTTTTATACTTACCAGTCCAGACAGGTCCACGAAGAGTAATCTGGGGGTGGGAGGGTGGGAGGGTGGTGCTGTCACAGAGGAAAGCAGAGAAAGAACATTATTCAGAACCAAAAGAAGATCGAACGTGACGAGAGAGGGCTGTGATGTCAGGGCAGAGACACGCGGGCAGAAACATACACATTCCCATTGGTGGGGTGAGTTTAAATGTTTGAGTACTGGAGAAAACGTGTGTTGCAGAAGTGAGTGTTTTTGCAAACATCTGATACACAGTTTCAGTGACAAGAGCGTTCAGTGTCCTGTGACACTCAACTCTCAACAGCTGAGTACTTGTTCCAGATCAGTAGAAAGTTGAATCCTGAAATTAAAGCGATACCACATATGAACCAAGAGAAAGCCAAAGGAAACCCTTTTCTGTATAGACAATAGAGTATGTAAGTTATTACCTGGGGACTCTGTTTAACATGTAATGAAATTTACGTGGGGTGATAAGAAGAGGCTGTGACATCTTGAGATGGGTGGAGATGAAGCAGCAGCTCCAGAGCTTCTATCTAAGAAATGAATTCAGAGTCGGTCGCTCAGAGCCGCTTGGTGTCCCCAGGCTCTGTAGGATGCCTGGTCTAGTGGACGCTTGCAGGAAATGCCACTGGCACATTGAGGCAGCCCCAGTGTCACAAACACGGCTTGAGCAGATCACCCTCCTTCCTACCGGGGGCCTGTGGTAAAGCCCGCAGCTTCCCTGAGAGGGAGGCTCCCTCACCGGCTCCCGAGTGCTTGTCATGCTGCTTTTGCATCTGTGAGGACCGTGTCTTGGCAAAGTGGGAAACTGCCACACAGTGCGGGCCACAGAGTGCGTCAGAGTTGCTCGGGATAGCCAGAATTGAACACGAACCCCAGGAAGACCAAGTACATCCACTGTGTTTATGTAAAAAACCCAGAGGAGTACACTGTGATGAGTTCTTCCGTGAAACAATAAAATGATCCCTCGGTTTAGGTTTTCCCAATGGGACGTTTACAGGAGGGGCACGCCTCTATGTGGAAAGGGACAAAAGTAGCGTTTGGTTTTGAGCTGACAACGTTTCGTTCCCCCACAGAGTGTTTGAAAAGGGTTAATGTTTCTGTTTTCTTCCCGTATGTGAAGGCTACAGCTACGAGCGTGTGGATGGTTCCGTGAGAGGAGAAGAGAGACACCTGGCCATTAAGAACTTCGGACAGCAGCCCATTTTTGTTTTCCTCCTGAGTACTAGGGCAGGTAAGCCACAGAGGCGCTGACGAAAACATACACATTGGAGTGAGACAGGACTGTCACACCCCAACCCTTAGTGTGTCCGTCCTTAATTCTCGGACAGGAGAGGTCGTTACCGAGGAGTAGAAACACAGCGGAATTGAAGTAGTTGCCCTAAGCTTATCAAGGTACTGGACGTCTGCCATGGTGTTCTTTTCTGTCCAACCTCTGTGAGCTGTCGTCCCAACAAAGAAGAAAGGCGGAAACTCGGGGTTCTTGGGGAGTCATTCTCATCCGCTTTGACCGTTGACCTGGGATTGTCCTGTAAAATGCCTATAATTTTTGTGGAAACTTTTATTCCTAATTCCGTAGAAGGAGCTCTTCTTTCCAGCCATGAAGTCGGGAAATGAGATAGCCGCCTGTCCACCACTTACCCTTCCTCCATAAGTAGCTCTGGAGTAGTGTTGTAAAAGCTTCCTGAAAATCCAGTTTTAAAAAAATTGTGATCGTCATGAGATCGCCAACTCTTTGGAATTATTTCTAACATTATCTTTATGACTGAAGTTGTAAATATTACATGTGACATTTGTAGTGCTCTGCCCGTTACAGAGTATTTTCATTATACTCTTAAATCATTTGAAATCAGTTCCTGGAGAGGAAATGATTATATGTCCTGGAGCCGGCAGACCTTAAATTAGTTTTGAACTCACAGAATCTTAGTTTCATTATCTCTTATTTTTTGTAGACCTAAATCTTGATGGAATAGATGCAGGAACACTAACAGGATGTGTGTCCTCTACTCTAGAGAGATTGATATCATAAAAAAGGAGTTCAGCCTTACTTAGAAAGCATTTAATAAGCGCTTAGGGCTATAAGGGCATAAAAGTGTTAGATATACTCCTTGGCCATAAGGAGCTAGTCTCACCTGTGTGTGTCTTATCTCTGTATCACAAAGACATCAGCAGATTCATCTGGCCTCACTCGCTTCCCAGCTCATGCCCTGTGCCCTGAATCTCAGCCACTTACGTCATCAGTTGTCTCGGGCCGTCTAGGAGAACTCTGCTTTTCAGCTGATCTCCACAGTGTACTCAGAATCAGTCAACACAGAGTCATCTTTTAGGAGCCAAAGCAGTCCTGGACATGAGCTTCTGCTAATACTGTCATGTTTGCCATCACTGTTTAGCTGTAGGTTTATAGTGTTATTATTTATTTGCTTAACAGGGTTCTTTCCAACTTTCACATATTTTTGTGATGGAGTCATATTGCCACCAGGTGGCAGCAGTAGCACATGAATGTGTCCCAAACAAGTATGGCTGTAGCTTATGTATAAAAAAGAAAATGTCATGGAAAACCTCTTAACGCAGAAGAGGCTGCACTTAGACAACATTCACCCCCAGAAGAAGGTTATTTTTATGGAGCACACTTGAATGAACCCAGTGCCTGGGGGGTGGTGTGGTGTAGTGGGTGAGGGTGTAGGCTCAGGGGCCAGACCTGGTCGTACTGAATCCTGGCTTCCGCTTTCTAGCTATGCAATTTCTGATAAGCCCCTTCCCACATTTTAACATCTGTACAACAAGGATGATGATGGTAACTACTCATAGGGTTGTTGTGAGGATTGAAGGAGGTAATACATTATAAAGGGCTCAGAACAGTGTCTGGCAAGTAGTTGAGCAGGGCTCCAGGGTAACTGGCCTTATGATAAGGTACGCTTCAGCATCTCGCAGTAATCAGTCTTCATGATGTCTTTATCCCAACTTTAATTGTATTCAAAGGCTTTAATTAGAATGTTCCTGCCTGATTTGTCTTGAGATCCAGCTCCGTAGCCCATCTCAAAAGTCCGTCCTTCATTCAGGCTCTTGGAACAAGCCCTTTCAGGCTTGCTTGTTTCAGCAACGAGCTGGAACGACCCTGGTGAGAGGGAGTCCCTTTTGTACTTGTTTTCACATTAATCAAAGAGAAGGCTGTGATTTGCCTTCACGGTTCTCTCAATTACTTCTCGCAGCCAAGGAGCCTCCCCAGCCTTTTCTAGCAGCGCTGAAGGAAGGCCAGAAAGTTGTCCCATGGCACATTTTTGTCCTGTGGTTGGTTTTGTTAGCTTCTCTTTGATGAAGGTGGAAACAGGTACAGAAACGGCGAAAGTTTCTCCGGTCAGAGAGGGAGGTATTTCCCGCTCTGCTTGGGAGTATAATAAATGTCATTTCCTTTTCTCATTACCTTGTATCAAGGCTCTTGCTACTTACTGCTAACTTGCAGTGGATGTTAAGAGCTCTTCTCTTAACAGGGCCCCCAGCAGACCTCTCTCATATTTAAACCTCTTTTCCGAAAGAGCCTGTGTCCCTTTCCACAGACTATCCTAAATAAACCAACCAAGATTTTTAAATGGAAGAAATCTGAACTGGCTTCATGGCACTAACTTAAGTATCCATTTTTGCCGCTTACCCCTGATCCCTTTATTTAGTTACTTGCTGTAGTTAAATGTTCCCAAGTCAGGCAGCACTTTTCATGGGGGGCCTGAGTTTGAAGGAAGAAGCCAGCTCTTTTGACTGATCCACCAGCTTAAAAGTCTGACCACTGTAGCCTGGGTCTCTTTTGTAGTCCCCCGTCCACGTGTAGCCGCTGCTCACATGTTTTGTGTATTGTTTTCAGGTGGAGTTGGCATGAACTTAACAGCAGCAGATACAGTTATTTTTGTTGACAGTGATTTCAATCCTCAGAATGACTTGCAAGCAGCTGCCCGGGCTCACCGAATTGGCCAGAACAAGTAAGAGATTTAAGCATCAGCACTTTTCTACTTCCTTGCTTCTCGGCAGTTGTGGGTTGGGGAGGAAAGCGAAGACCACGGTCCTGGTGACAGTCCCAGACCGGAGGGCGAGACCGCTGGGGGTTAGCCTAGCTTTGCTGCTGACTCCTGCAGTAGCGCCGGGCAGAGCACACTCTCACTCTCGACTTGCTTTGTGAAAAAGAGCAAAATCAAAGTGTGAAAGGACTAGAAGGAACCATTAGAAGGTGTATAAATTATCCCTCCTGAGTCAAGGTCTAATTCAGTTAAACAATGAAGTTATGGAGCTAATCTGAAAGAAAGGTCTGACTTTTGACCTCAGGATAATTAGATCTACCAGAAGTTTTCCTCTGCCACCCATAAGGAATCCCAGCTATGGCCACCTCAGTGTCCCTTCCTTGACTCTTTTTGGAAGGTTCAGTGAGAACCTTTGTGAGGCCAGATCTCTCTCGTAAATGCTTAGTCCACAGGCACTAGTCTCCCTTTAGTTGGCTCCCACACGTGGTGTTTTGGGCTTGTTTCCTATCAGGTGTCCCAGCCTTGCATGCTTGCCCACATCTTTGCAGACCCCGATAGCACACTCCTCTCCTTTGACTTCTGTACAGGTCTGTTAAAGTGATTCGGCTGATTGGCAGAGATACCGTGGAAGAAATAGTCTGTAGGAAAGCTGCCTCCAAGCTGCAGCTCACCAACGCGATCATTGAGGGGGGCCATTTCACCCTGGGAGCCCAGAAGCCCGCGGGCGATGCTGACCTCCAGGTACGATCGTGTTCTTCACTCCAGAATACGTCAGGGTTTATAGTCAGTGCTGTCTGTGGATGAGAAAGTCAATGAAAAGATCTAGCCATAACCATACACCCCAGCCCCCAAGTTCACGTTTGTTCCCTGGCCAAGCTCTACCTGCCGTAGTACTTACCGCTTGCAAACTGCTGTAGGAGCTAGAAATAAATGTAATAGAAAAGGGCGACGGAATATAGAAGAACGAGGATGGGCTTTGGATCCATCTGACTTGAATGCAAATCCAAGCCTTGTCACTTCTGACTGTGTGGCTTTGAGCAGGTATCTTAACCTTTCTGGTCTACTCTCTGTTTGCTTTCCTGAAAAATGAGGATACTGCAGGTAACCTCAGAGAGCCTTTTAAGAGAATTAGATGAAATCAAGAAGCCAGCAAAATAAATAATGACTAACCCCGTGCCTCCATCTTAACCCCAGACCCTTTGATCAGAGATTTATATTATTTCATCATACTCAGAGGAGGGTGAGCGAGGTTGGGAATTCAAAATTATGCTGTAGGAAAAATGGATGAAAGAATCGGAGTAAATTGCTTGAAGAAGGGGACACTGGATAGGAAACAAATGGGCTTGGAAGACTTTAGAGAAAGCTCTCTTCTGGAGGAAGAGTTATTCTATTGCAGCCCTTAGGTTAAAATTAGAACCCATATTATGATATGTCTCAGGCTGTTCCATTTTAACTCAGGGATGAGGGCCTGGAAGCAGAGAGACCAACTCCTCAGATATTGGAAAGATCCAGGCATGAAGCGAACAGTCAACCTCTGAGTAGCAGGGGCTGGGGCTGGGGCTGGGTGACAAACATTGCAAAAGAAGAACTGACAGGCGTTCACTGTTGAGAGGCCGGTAGCCAGGGAGATAGAAATTAAGAGACCAGCTGTAAGGTTTTACACCTGGGTGATGAGGATGAAAATTAGGATGATAGAAGGTAGGGCAGTTTTCAGAAGATGAAGATAATTTAGGCTTCACTCAACAGAGTCTGCAGTAAAAAAAGGTAAACAAAACTATTGTTAGAGGGAAAACTCAGAGACAAGAATTTCATTTGCAAAAGTTTATAAGAGCAGGCTATCAGAGAACTAGTTTATCAAACAGAATATACAGTAAGTATTTATAAGAAAAATTACACAGTCGTATAGCAGAGTTACCAAGTTTACAGTTAGTCTGAGCATGGGTTTAATAAAAAGCCAGTCTTCTCACATGGTTATTATATTCCTAAAGGCCAGTGCGTATCTTTACACATCGACTTTTCAAGGGACACGACTCAACGCCGGTTCCTGTAAAGGAAAAGCTCAAGGTTTCATTTATTCTGGAACCAGAACTAGAAAGAGTAACGGTGGATTTTGTGTTTGCTGTGTTGGTTTTTGTTCATCTCCAGGTGCGAAGTGTGTTTTCCCCTTTTTCTTTTGTCCCTGACTGATGTGTGCTCGCTTATCTATGACGGTGGCTGGGCAGGCTGCACATCTTGTTTTCACATGATCTAAGAGGCCACGACAAGTGTCAGATGAAAGCTTGCGAGAGGTCACAGTAGACTGGAGAGACACTTAAATGCACTTCTCCATATACCAGTTCTCCACAGGAGCTTGACAGGGACAAGTTCCGCGTAGGGTCTGGTGAAGGGTAAATGACAGAGCCTGGGAGTGCCCACCTTCTGGGTATTGGAGGAGGAAGAGTTGTCAGTAAGATGTTTGAACTCTCTCCCAGTGGGGGAGGAGCTGGGGGTTCAGGGCACATCCGTGTGAATTGTGTAGACATCCCTCCCCGCGGTGGGCCCAGTCCTGGTGGGAACAGAGCCCGCTGGCTGAGAGGGGCCCTGTCGGAATCCTGCCCAGCTCACGGTTAACGGAAGGTTACATCTAGCCCTGATGTCTGATTTATCTCTTCCCCACCCAGACTCTACCAGTTATCCCTTCAGTTACCAGAAACAAAGGTAATAATAACCCAGAGCCCTAGTCTCAGAGAAAAGCAGTGTTTTTCTGTTTGTAAAAGGAAAAGAATCCAACAGTAAAAGGTGTAACCATCGTTTCATAAATCGAAGAGGTATGGGATTCTGAAGTCCTCAGAGAGCCAGAGTAGAAACAGAGGCAGACATGAACGTTTACTGAACACCTACTGTGTGCTAAGGATTAGAGGACCCGCTTCTTTCTGATTGCTTCTGAATATGAAGAACAACAGAGTGGGGAAGCACTAATCTTTATTCCCCCTTTAAGTCATTTGCCCAAGGACATTCAGATTTAGGACTCCAGGTCCTCTCTAACCTGCAAGCCCATGGCCATAAGGGTTGTAATATCAATAGATTGCTTCTCCGCAAATGCATGGAGTCCCTTAAGGAGGGAGACACGTCATAAGTGAAAGTGTAAATACAAGGTGCCCTGTCACGGTATGGACCAATCCTTCTCATGCATAGTTGGCTTTCTTCTCTTTTGGGTGCCAGCTGCCAAAGCCAGTCGCCTTGTTATGAATACCGAGGTTAATTCTCAGTATATCCAGGTGTGTTTATGCTTAGAGCTGAGTTTTTTTCAAGCTATTGCAGAATACCTTCAGATTTCCAGGTTACTCACAAAATAGACCAGCTAGAGGTAATCGACCCATGAAGGGACAGGATGCGATGAGGAGCCAAGATGTGAGTCCAGCTCGGTTTAGGATCTCAGAGGTGGTGCTTTGAGAGGTGCACAGTTGGAAGTAGGAAACTAAAGCCAGGGAAATACTCTGAACTCTCTGGGTGGTTCCTGCAGCCCTGGAGAATGGGCTGAGGGAACGTTAGAGAGAAGGGAAGAGGCACAGAGGACTATCCAGGAGATGAGAATTGAGAAATGGCCTTCAGGTCTAGCGATCAAGAGTTGTGACTGGTCTTTGTGAAGGTGTTCCCATAGAGCACTGCGGCAGGAAACCAAAGTGCCAAAGGAAAGAAGTCAGTGAATGGTAGAGGTAAGGTACCCTGCGTAGCCTTCTCCTTCCAAGAAATTTGGTGGTGGCAAAGGTGGGAGAGTAGCCAGCTGGGTCTCTGACTTCTCTTGTGGCTGCTGGGAACGCCTGTGAGAAGTGCTAAGGTAATGCAGGAAATTACTGTTGTTCTTAAAAAAAAAAAAAAAAAAAAAATGGAGGCTCATAAATTGCTTTTGTTATCGGGAATTGTCCACGTCAGCATCTCTGATCAGGGTTTTTTCACCTGTCTGCTTACCCATCATCCAACCACTAAATGGGCCTGTTGGTTTCTTCTCACGGGGAGAGAAGAAAGGCTGACCCGCAGGGAAGGAATGTGCCTGGTGTCCGTAAGCCGCTTACCAAATCCCTGATATCCCAATGTTTGTTTTCATGAGAACTGACCGGACTGTTTTGTTTTCTCCATTCAAGTTGAGTGAGATCCTCAAGTTCGGTTTGGATAAACTGCTGTCCTCTGAGGGGAGCACCATGGAGGACATAGAGCTGGAGTGTATCCTGGGAGAAACAGAAGATGGTCGGTGGGTCTCTGATGCCTCACCTACAGCGGAAGAAGGAAGCAGAGAGCAAGAGGAAGGAAGTGAGTAGGGGGTGACAGCAAGTCAGATGTACAGCTCCCCTAAGCGAGAATATGAGTGCAGTGCGTCCCCGGGGGAAAATCCTGGAGACTGTTCCCGGGGACATCTTGGGCGCACTGTGTAAAACTTACTTGGTCCACGAACTCTCCCTAGACTGACTGGAAGTCGTCTGCCTCTTCCCTTGAACTTGAACTTGAACTTGGTTGATTATTAATGCTTATGGTAGTACCACTCTCAAGGATTCCATTTGTACTTTTCCTCCCTTCGTTGCAAATATCTCCTGTGTTTATTAGTAAATCCAACTGTCCTTAGTATGATCTTCTTTACATAGTGGTTCCTTTTCTGAATAGGACAGTGATTTGTTTTTTAAATTATAAACTCTGATTGAGTCTATTTGTGCCCAATCAAAAGGGTGTACGGTTGTGATGTGCTTTGTACCTAATTTTTCATGTAATCTTCACAATACCCCATGAGGTGTAGGTACCATTAATTTTCATTCTTTAGTGAAGCAGTACATGTCAATCATGAGATAATGTTTGTCTTTCTCTTAAATTTTTCTTTGTGAGTTTGGTCAACATTTGTCTTTTTCGTCCACTTCTGTTCTGAATATTTGGATTTCTGATTTGAAGTGTTTTTTCACATAGTAACTTTGTGAGGATATTCCCTGATGTCCTATGGTTGTTTGAAAGGACTATTTTCCGGTACCAGGGACTCGGGTGAGAGGTTTCAGAGTCTTACTAGGCTTCTTTAATTCAAGGGAACCTTATTCCATGGGTACACAGAAGTGCATTTGCTTCGCTAGATGGTGCCTCTTTATTTTGGTGGGGGTGGGGTTGGCATGAGTTCTCGCTTTTTGATTGATTCTCTTTTGTTTCTGTAGGACCCTGAGTTTCCATCACTTGCTTCCTTCTCTGCCAGGAAGCTGCGAAGGCACGCCTTCCCGCTGCGGGTCTCTGTCTCTCTCCCCCAGAAGCAGTGCCTTCCCAAAGTGCTGCTGCACGTACTTTTCTAGTCCTTTCTTTTCGATTCCTTAGTAGCCACTGCTCTTGATCTGCCAGGTCTCAGACCTATCCTCACTATTTTTGCATTTGAGGTGCGACCCTCTTTTGGGGGGATGGATTTCACCTGTGCCGGGCACTGCTGGGAGGGACTCCACTGCCCTCTCCTCTTTCTGTGCCATCGCTCCTGACTTCTGCTCTAGCGTGGGTTTGGGGGCTGACTCAGCTGGTTTTGCGTGTTCATTTCTCTGTTTAGCTGCAAATTGAAGTCTGTAGTAGTCTTGACTCCTCGTTTTGCAGTTGGCATGGATTTGGGTGGTTATGTTGTTCACGTGGATGGCTGTTATGGGACGTGTGGGACATCGGAGGCAGCTGGCACTGCTGTGTCGGACACCGCTCTTTTATCGTAGTATCTCTTTTACATGTTTTAATATTAGTATCCCCTTTTTATTCTTCAAGTACTCTTCTTACTCTCTGCTTCTTGTTTTAATTGTATCCTGTTGTCATTTCAGGGAGATAATATCCTCTCTGAGGACACTGATTACAGCTTCTAAAATGTATTCCAGGGAGGATATTTATTACAACTTTTAAAAATGTATTCCTCTGCGCCCTGCATTGTCTCTCTGTCTTCCAATTGCTGCGGCTGCTTTTTTCAAAATTTGTTTTGGAATCTTGTGTCCTTGTTGATAGTTTTCTTGGGCTGTCTGGTGTCCTCTGGCTGTCTGATCGCATGTCCCTGTGACGTGCCATCGCTGGCGGGCAGCTCTGGTTTGAGCAAGTATATGGGCTCTCGGTCCTTACGCCAGCATTACTGGCTGGTGGGCCAGCTTTCGCATTGAGGGGTCTTCCCAGATGTATGTATGTGAAGTCTTTTCCCTGGGCAACTCAGTTTCTCCAGAGACGAAGCCTTTAATATCTTTCTTGGAAGAGGTGGGGTAGGGGTTAGAATAAACCCGTTTAGTCAAAGTGAAGAGACGGAGTGCATCGGGCTCACGGCCCTCCCGTTATTTGGGGTGCAGAAGTTCTCTCGGGTCCCCGCCCTGTGGTACCTTGTCCCTGTGAGTCCTAAGCTTTTGGAGGATTGGAAGGGGCTCTGTCCTTGCCATCACCTCTTGACGAGGCGTCTGCGTTTTGCTTCTGTTCTCCTGATCTGTTACCACCCCTCCAGCCACCTCCCAGTTTCCACTAAGTTATTGAACTTTTCATTTACTGATGCCTCATACGTGTTTTTAAAAACCCTTTACTGTCAGTTAGTAGTTTTAGGTAGGAGAAGAGCTAGATGCACGTGGTCCTCTTTTACAGTTATATTTTGAATACGTTCAAAGCGTTTGTGAGGCTTGGACCCATTTCTGCACTCATGTAGATTAATTTCAGCTTATTTTTCTAACATTTACTAGAACAAAATAAAATTTCACTGTTTTCCAGAAAGATAATTATGTTTCTCAGTCAGTCCAACTGCCAAAAAACAATTATTTTTTTTCTGGCAGTCCAGCTGCCAGAAAAGATTTCCCAGTTGTATTAAAATTGGGGATTTTGTCTTTGATCAGTGAGCATAGGTTCACTCTGTGGTAGATGGTTCCACTGGCAGGACATAGATGAGGGACTGGGCCTGTGGTCCTCAGCCTCCTCTTGGCTGCAGAGTGAAGACGGGGAATACAATTCAAAATACGAGAAATTAAAGTGAGAGACTAGTAATGAAGGCAGCCCCAATCAGAACTAAATAAAAAACAGGGTTGCTTTCTCTTGAATGCCAGGGTTTTTTTAAAAAGCATGTTTGTAAGTTGAGAATTGTGTTTAATATGAAGCTACATATGTTGATCATACTTGACACTTCTCAGCTCTTTTATCTTTTCCTGCTTGTTGTTAGAGCACCTCATTGAAAGCCCCCTGCTGATTTAATTAGCAAATGCCAATTAGAATTACAGCTGGTTGGATTTGGGTACGAGTGTGAAGCAATTGATCTCTTGAGAATGAAAATGTTTTGCTCTCATACTCTCTAGAGAAAACATACTTATAGCTGATTTCATAATGCTGTGAAAATAATTCTTTGGTAACATGTGCTATTAACGACGCTTCACTTTAGAATCATTATTTCACGTTTCTGTGGTTGCCAGTCTTGTGTTGGCATTCCTTTCCTCTATCACTGATTCACGATCTTAGCAGATCACCCAACCTCTGAGCCTCTGTGTCCTGTCTCTGAAGGGGTGCTGTTAACGTCTGCTTTATCCTTTTATCAAACAGCTGTAAAAATGTGATGATGGATGTGAGTGCTCTGATGGCATAAAAGGCTATTCAAGATCATACTGCTGTCATTATTGTTATTCCTGTAGTTATTGATTGCTGGCCTGTTCCCTCCCCACTGGCCTTAGAGTCAGAAAGTCCTGCCTCCTTCTTCGATTAGCAATCAGAGTTGGAGAGCGCCTTCCTCCCTGCCTGACCTCAGTTTTCCCTTTCGTAAGTGGGGTTAGTTGTACCAGGATTGTGGAGAGGCTTATCAGGGTGCTTCATGAAATCTGGAAAGAACGTTGTCAGTCGAATGGGGTTCTATTTATGATTCTTCGTTTCTTTCATAGATTTGCCACTTGTTCCTTTACCATGACAGAAAAGGGGGGAAGGAGTGGAGCATCACAAGTGTGTTCAGAATTTGCTCTTTGGTTCCCTGAGTGTCAGGAGACGTATGCTAAGGTATAGTGTGGAGGGAGTCAGTGATGAGTGATCCAAGACTCCACAGGACGGGGGTATGGAGCAGACTCGGGGACCATATAGTGATGGACCAACGGGCTTTGACCATGCTCTCTCCTTTGAAAAGGAATGTGTGGGAACCCCAGGTGGGTCCCCCACTCATCAGTGGGATCAGAAATGGGGTACCTTTGTGACAAACCAGTCATCAGCCCATTTAAATACAGGCTATTCTCTTGGCACCCTGGTTATTGCTTTGACTAGAACTAATTCATTTTTCTTTAGTATCTGACGTTACTCTTTTTGTGTTTTATGTTCTTAGAAAACCATATGTACTTATTTGAAGGGAAAGACTATTCTAAGGAGCCTAGTAAAGAAGACAGGAAATCATTCGAGCAACTGGTGAATCTGCAGAAAACCCTTTTGGAGAAAACTAGTGAAGAGGGCCCGTTACTCAGAAATAAAGGCCGTGTAAGAACCATTAATTTACGTAAAAGAATAATTTCTCCCAGACTCTCATCCTAAGAGAACAAAAAAAAATGATGCTGGGAGTGATTTATTAAGAAATAAGTATATAAGTATCTGTTGAAATCTGTATGTATTTGTTGAAATGTAAGTATAGTTAATTCGCTGTACCCTAGTATAAAAACTCTATGAAAAGTTGGCATGAAAAACATTAACCAGAAGAGCATATTTTACCACCTGTCCATCTAGGCCGCCCAGAAGGATCACTGTTAACCAGAATGCCACCCTCTGCTGTTGACAGTCGTGACCCTGTGTCATTAGCAGTGTTACTTATGATTGTGATCCTCTCTTAATGACACACTTAGTATGTGCTGATTGAAAGCTAGCTAGCATTAAGATAGTCGTGATGTTGAAATATTCTGCTTAAAAAAGAATAATACAATACGTCGTAGGAAGATTTCCATTAAAAATGGTTAAGCCTAAAATGGCATCCTACAAGGTACGCTTTCAATTTTTTAAAAAAAGTTATACTTCTGAAGTACCTCGTTCCTAATAAAATTAACCAAAATGAGGTATTTCTGTACCAAGCATGGCAGTGCTTTGGTTGAGTTTAGAGCACGATGTCCTGGTCACCATGCCTGGAAGATATGTGATGGAAGTACAAGTGGCAGTGTTGCCACCACGTCGCACCATGCAAGGTGGTGTGGCGATGCGGTGTTTTGTGAAATACTAAGCATGTTGCTTCCATACAAAGTGTGTCTTAGGAATGAATGAAACTCCTGCAGGAACAGGCACCCCCCAAACTTCCTAGTTAGGGATCGTGTCCTCCCTCCAGGTTCTCATCCCAGGCCTGCTGGAGGGGTCTACCAAAAGGAAGCGAATTCTAAGCCCAGAAGAGCTGGAAGACAGACGAAAGAAAAGACAGGAAGCAGCAGCCAAGCGAAGGAGACTACTAGAGGAGAAAAAGAAGAAGAAGGAAGAAGCGGAACATCAGAAAAAGTACGTGTGTGTTATTTGTATGATCATAAAGCTGAGGGTCCCCATTGGCAAACGAATCACCATTGCATAGTGAATCCGCAGTGGAACGTCACGGAAAAATTGCAGAAAACCAGTGTAAAGCTGGTAGCTCCTGGTGGAGGTAGACTCCTTTTTTAAAGACTGAACTTGAACAGTCGTCTACGTCAGTGAAAAGTCCTGAGGCAGAGAAGCGCAGCCAGTGGAGGCAAGAGGATTTTAAGATCTTGCTATAGCTGTCTAAAAGGAAGTACTGTCCTCCAACATTCCCTTTCAGTCATGTGCTTGAAAACAGGGACATCTGGTGGCCGCTCCTTACTTATATAGTCAGGAGGCCATCCTATCAGTAGCCGCCTTGTTTATGTGCAAATAGGCAAAAAACTCAGTCAGGGTGAGTTGCGAGTTGCGTTTCCGCGTGGCACTTAACCGTTTGTGAACAGCAGTACAAAGTGTGCTCCAAGGGGACTTGAGCTACCTCCCGTTCATTTCCTTTTCTCTCTTGCCTGTTGAAGGATGGCCTGGTGGGAGTCCAACAATTACCAGTCATTCTGCCTGCCTTCCGAGGAGAGCGAATCAGAGGACCTGGAGGACGAGGAAGAGGAGAGCTCTGCACAACTGGGCCACGAAGAGTCACACTCGACGTCCATCATGTACGTCAGCGGTGATGTCACCCACCCACAGGCCGGGGCGGAGGACGCGATCATCGTACACTGCATCGGTAGGAGGGGGTGGGGACCCCATCTTTCTCATGCCAAGAACTGTGGAGATGAGGCAGAACCCTCACCTGGGGTGATTGATGGGCTCTGTGCGGTCTTGTGTGGTCAAAACAGAAGTGTAAATTTTAGGATCGGGAGACCTGGGTTTGACTCTTGTCACTTGTGTACCTGGCTGAGTCACGCAGCCTTCCTGGGCCTTAACTGCCTTATTCGCCTGATGGGATAATACCTGTGTTATTCTCTGCACAAGGTTTTTAAGAGGGTGAACGGAGGCAACGTCTGTAAGATGAATGAATCCTTGGAGAAAAAGCAAAACCCCAAGCATATTTCCCCCTCACTACCTTGGCACTTTTTACTTCTTCTGCCTGGAACTCTCTGTCCCCAGGGAGCCACTGTCAAGCGTTGTTCACACGTCTGTGTCTCAGAGAGGTCCCCCCGATCGCCTCAGATAGAACAGACCCCATCCTCCCCCCAATATTTTTCTCTGTCCGCTTTCCTACCTTGTTTGACTTGTTGACACATATCACCAGCTGGCATATCACATGTGTATTTGCTTATTTGACTGTTTCATCACACGAGAAAATAAGCTTTGTGGGAGCAGCGGTTATTGTTTTTGTCCACTGTTGCAACCTTCGTGCCCAGAACAGGGCCCCACACGTAACACATATTAACAAATATTTGTAGTAGGATTATGACTAAATACAAGATACTAACCAGCGATGGATGCACCAGCTTGAATAAGTCATTTAACCTTTCCTCCTCCTTACCTGTAAAATGGGAGTCGTGGACCAGTGATCCAACTCTTTGTTGTTACTTCCCTCCATCCTTCTCACTCATCTCCCAGGAATTACAGAAGTACAGAGATTTTGCTCTTTCAGAACACTAATTTTTTCACTGTGAATGATGGCCAGGTATATTCCAGAAAACCTAAACATATTTGAGAAGTGCAACCTTTGATATTTCTAGGAGATTAGATTGATTTTTCAAAGGGAAGGAGAACTTTCTCCTACAAGTCTATTTGGTGTACCTTTGTTTTGTTTTGTTTTGTTTGTAATGGGGGACTGGGCTTTGCCTCCTATAGAAGAAAATTCTCTCTTCTATCAGATGACTCAGGCCGCTGGGGCAGAGGTGGTTTATTCACAGCTCTGGAAAAACGATCCGCTGAGCCAAGAAAAGTATATGAGCTGGCTGGGAAAATGAAAGGTAAGGAGCCCAGCAGAGAGAAGGGTTAGGGACGGATAAGAGGGGAGAGGTGTCCTGTGGGTTACAAAGCACTTAATAAGGAGTCAGACGAGCTGGTGGGAGTCTGATTTCTGACATCAATTGGCTTCTTGCTATGTGACTTTGAGGCTGTCCCTTACCTTCCTGTGCTTGTTTTCTCATTTGTAATTTGAGACTGATTCTTACTCCACCTACCTCAGGGGTCTGTAACGAGGATAAAGAATGTGCAGGTGTTTTGATAAATGTCGATCCCTGCATGCCTGTTGACGTTTAGCATTTTATTGTGTACCCAACTCAGCCCATCTTCGTAAGGGAATGACTCTCTCATGAAGAGGGCAGAGACCTGAGGGAGAGAAAGCAGGCACACCAATAATTGCGAGAGGGAAGGAGGTGGTTCTGCGAAGTTAGCACGGGCTGGGGTGTCACACTCCCGGGAGACGGCAGTAAAACTGTTTGGTGCCAGGGGAACTCGTCAGGCAGACAGAAGGGGGTAAGGGCACCTCCTTTTATGTGCAGAAATCACAAAGTGGCAAGAGGAGTAAAACTATTATTGTGATATTTCCTGGGGAACTGAAGAGGCTAAAGGACTGTCGTGTCCACTAGAGAAGGGCCCTTCAGGTTTCTTAGAGATGAGATGGATTTTTCTTGATTCTTCTGCCCAGTTCTCTAGGGTGGAAAGGAACGTAAGGACTTAGAGTCAATACTTTTTCTACTACAACAGATGACTAGAACAAGGGGTGAATGTGTATTGAAATAATTACGCCAGACCTAGATATTGAATGGGAAGCTGGAAAAACAGGAAATCCAGAGGTCAGAGCTAGAGAAGCAGACCAAGGAGTCCCTCTTTGGATCCTTGTTTGAAACGATGAGGGAGGCAGGATGGAGACATGGGAGGGCAGGGAACAAAACATGGGAAATACCTCCATTCAGCAGCAGAGGCAAGGAGGGGAGACAGAAGGAGTTGTTGGAAAAAATAAGAGAACGTTGAACCTTGAGAATGTTGTATTTTGAGATAACGAGGGAAGAAAAGGTGTCAGGAAGCAGTCTGCATTGTCAGACACTGAAGTGAGGATGAGCGCTGGGAAAAGGCTGGTGCAGTTGCCCCAAGGGCAGTCACCTGACCTGGGAGCACCGGGAGGAGGGAGCGAAGGTGAAAACACAGTTTCACAGAGTGAAGGTACAAGTGGTCTGTAAGAAAACAGGTGAGAGTGTGCACTGTTCTCTGAAGAAGGACTGAAATAGGGTAGATGAAAGCGTGCGTGAGAATTCCCAGGGAGGCCTTCACAGAAGTGGGGAAGATTATCTTGGGACGAGGGAGATGGGTAGAATTGAAAGAGATGGAGGGAAATGGCAAGAGAGTCCCTAACTATGCCTTGTTGTTTTTGGTATCCCCGCAACTCCTGCCCTTCCCAGTACAAGGTATGGAATGGCCCAGACGGTCACACAGCGGGTGTGTTTGGGGGATGGGGCCTAGGCCAGGCAGGCTGGAGGAGAGAGAGTTAAGATTTTAGAGAGAGGTCTGAGTCACCTCACCAAAGACGGTAGACGGCTTGTCCAGAGAGATGCCACTCTAACTAAGGCTCCAGTAGGTAATGACGTGTCGCGGGAGAGCTGAGTAGGAGAGTGGCACCGCAGAGCCAGTATTTTAGAATGGCTTAAAAGATTGGGGTACGCAGAATGGTTTGAGAGCTTGGAGAGGTTCAAACTGGAGGAGGTAAAGCCATAGAATTAACAGCACACTTTTCTGGCATCAGTTTGATTTGATGTGGATGAGGTAGGAAAATGCACAAGTGGGTAAAGTCGAGTGCAGTATTTGAATGGTTTCAGACAAACACAGGACTCTAAAGGAATTTGAAGTTTATAGCGTCTGCCCTGCCAGCCGTGCAGCCGCCTCGGGGTTTACGTTTACTCTCCGATGCCTGCAGGAGTACTTTGTAGGTAACGTTTGAAGGCATTAAGTTAGGAGATCATTGTCATCTAGGAGTGAAGGGGGGTGTTGGCAGCAAAGTGGTGGCATAAAACATTCCCCCCTTTTAATCAACAAATGAGACCTCCATGCACAAATAGAAGTTCCTCGGTGGGCCTTTTGGGACCGAGGAGATGTCTGACCCACCAGTGCAACTGCTAAGCGACAGAGAAACCTCACAGGGGCTGAGGAACCAAGGCGCCAGCAAAACTGCCTAGCCGCCTCTCACCACTGCAGCAGGAACATCGGCTGAGGGGTGCCCTGGGCAGGTACTCACACACAGGAGAGAACGTGAAGAAGTCCAGCCTTTGCAAAGGGAGACTCCAGCACCGCACTGAAGAAAAGTCAAAGAAAACTAGGAGTTTGCTTGCAGTAGAGGAGGTATGAGAAACCTTCCCAGTACCGCCTCTCCCCCAAGGAAACACTGCAAGGCGCTGATTTATCCGGCCGAGGTGAGCTTTCCCACAGGGAAAAGAAAAGTGGTGAGTGAGTGCCCAGCTCCCGGAGCCGGGCAGAGGGCAGCTGGAGAATCCCGTTTCTCTCCACCAGCATCTGTGGGAGCTGTGTGACTGGAGGGGAGGAAGGGCCTGGGGAAAGAGGCAGCCGAGAAATGTAAGTGGCCTCCAAGGGGCTTGTCAGCAGGAAGTGCGTGCAAGAGCCTGTGGAGGACCACCCCTGGGGATCTCCCTGCCGGGTGCGTGGGCTCCCCCACTGCACTGAGTGCTAAACCCACACATCCCCCACGCTGCTGGCTCCCAGGTGCATCCACGCGTGCGCTCAGAAAACAGGCCCCAGTGATGGGCTGCCTTCCTACACCACAGACAAAATGAAACTCAAATGGAAGACATGAAACCATAAAACTCCTAGAAGAAAACAGGCAGTAAACCCTTTGACATCTTCTTTCACATATGTCTCCTCGGGCAGGGAAACAAAAACTAAATAAGCAAATGGGACTACATCAAACAACAAAGTTTTTGCGCAGCAAAGGAAACCATCAACAAAACGGAAAGACAGCCTACTGAGTAGGAGAAGATATTCGCCAATGATACATCCGATAAGGGGTTAATATCCAAAATTTATAAGGAACTCATACAAACTTAACGCCAAAAACAAACAATCCAATTAAAAAATGGCCAGAGGACCTCAATAGAGATTTCTCCAGAGAGGACATACAGATGGCCAGTACACATGAAAAGATGTTCAGCGTTCACTAATCATCAGGGAAACGCAAATTAAAACCGCAATGAGATATCACCAGAATGGCCATCACCAATAAAGCAACAAACAAGTGCTGGCGAGGATGTGGAGAAAAGGGAACCCTCGTGCACTGTTGGTGGAATTGCAAATTGATGCAGCCGCTATGGAAAACAGTATGGAGGTTCCTCAAAAAATTAAAAATAGAACTACCTTACGACCCAGTAATCCCACTTCTGGGTATTTGTCTGAAGAAAACAGATAAAAACTCTAATTCGAAAAGAGATTTGCATCCTTTTGTTCAGTGTAGCGTTACTAGTAATAGTCCATCAACGAATGATTGGATAAAGAAGGTATGGTACATATAGATATACAATGGAACATTACTCAGCAATAAAAAACAATGAAATCTTACAATTTTCGACAACATGGATGGACCTAGAGGGCGTTATGCTAAGTGAAATAAGTAAGACACAGAAAGACAAATACCATATGAATTCGCTCATATGTAGAATCTAAAAAAACCAAATGAATAAACAAAAACAGAAATAGACCAATAGATACAAAGAACATGCTGATAGTTGCCAAAGGGAAAGGAGGGGGGATGGGAATAAAAAAAAAAAAACAAAATAAAAACTTAAACTGTCCCTAACAATATTCTTCAACATTCTGGCCACAGAGTAGGGGAAAAACGTGTAAAAATACCTTTATAACCTAATGCTTATGTGAGTTCCAGAATCTGGTCAGGCCCACTGCAGCCAAACATCAGTATTAACTCTTTGCCCAAGAAACGGGATCTGTTCTGAATCTTAGAAGAAAATACAGCTTTTTAATTGCTTGCAGAGAATTTTAAAAGGTGACATTCTCTCATCCCCTTGGTTTTATTTCCTGTAGACAAACAGTAAACAATTGAATTGCCAGTTTGGGTGAATTATTCCAATTGTGGGTTTTACCTTCAGAGCTCAAACTTATCAGATATCATTTGAACAGATTTAACAGACATTTTTCTTTCAAGCCTTATTGATTCTATTTGTATTTCTAAATAAAGAAGAACATTTGTTTATGCTATAAAACTTTGTACGCACGTGAGGCGGGAAAGAAGTATGTTCGTCTACCTTAGCCAAGTAATTGCTATTCAAAAAGTATATTTTCTATGTGTAAGGGACTGTGCCAGGCTCTGGAGCAAGGATATTTTTGTAAAAATTGCTCTGTTTGGGGAAGTAAGCCCTACCTCATGACAGTAGTAAATACGTGATCAGGCAAACTGTCAGCGTCCAAACGGCCCAGATGACACTGAATTGAGAGAGTGGGAAGCTTCTCCTAGGCCTGAACTCTTCAGAGACACAGAAGTGAGGGCACTCATAGAGAACGTTGTCTTGTTCATCTTTGAATCCCCGCGCTTAGAGCACAATACCTGGGAAAGTAGGGTGCTCCATAAGTGTAGATAGTAAACTATTGTACAATAAGCATGAAGTAGAAAAAAATGTTTCCGAGGAGAGAAAAAATTCTGTGAAGCGAGTACCAGGCTAAGACAGCGACTGAGGCCAGGAGAGTGAGAAAAAATGGCTGTGAAACCTGGTGGGGTTTGGATTCAAAATAGTTCCCTCTCCAGGGGTTCAATCCCTAATGAACTTATTCTGTCACTTCTTATTTTACCTCAGACTTGAATTTGGGAGGCGTCCTTTTATTTCCTATTGATGATAAAGAATCAAGAAACAAAGGGCAAGATTTGGTAAGTTAAAAAAAATAAACCACACCTCTGACCAGAGCTAAAATTTGGCTCCCATCACCCCCTCTTGAGATCCCTCCCGCTCCCCTGGCCTCTCCAGCAGTGTGTTAGTTTGCTCGGGTGGCCGTTGTGTTAGTTTGCTCGGGTGGCCGTAACATAGCGCAGACTGGGTGGCCTGAAAGACAGGACCCTATTTTCTCACAGTTGTGGGGGCCCCAGGTCCAAGGTTAAGGTGCTGGCAAGGTTGGTTTCCTGTGAGGCCTCTCTCCTTGGCTTGCAGGTGGTCGCCTTCATGCTGTGTCCTCACGCGGCCTTTCCCGTGTGCGTGTGCGTGTGCCTCCCTGGTGTCTCTGTGTGTCCAGTTTCTTCTTCCTAAAAGGACGCCAGTCGGATGGGATTAGGCCCCACCCTGAAGACCTCCTTTGAACTTCATTGCCTAAATTTTTAAAGGCCTGATCTCCAGATAGTCACATTCTGAAGTACCGAGGGTTAGGGCTTCAGCGTGAATTTTGGGGGACACCGTTCAGCCCCTCACAAGCAGTTTGGGCCTCACCTCGCACTGTGCCCCCCCAACCCCCACGCTTCCGTCATCACAGTCCCTGGAGCACTGCCCTCTGCTTTTTCTGTCCCTCCACTTACCTTGGTGGCAGCCCCTCCTACGTGCAGGGAGTTTAGTTTCGTCTTTTATCCTCAATGCCACTTGCAGTGCTTACTCACAGGAAATGCTCCCTGAGCATTTACTGAATGAATAAGAAATCATGACTAACAACTCTGAGGGTTTCATCATTTGTTACATGGAAGGTTCCGCAGTAGATTGTGTTTTCCAGCCATAAACAGACCGGTCCACATCTCCTTGGCCTGCTTTGACATTCTTGTTTTGCCTCGTGTCTCCCCCCTTGCCTATCCTTTGGAATTCCCGGAAGGTGTTTTATTTACTACACGTGCCTCAGGGCACATTTTTCTCGAGGTTAGTGGCCTGTGTGCCTCGTGACAAAATGCTTCCTGCTTGTTCAGTCATCTCATAAAACATGAGAATGACGCACTGGTTGTGTGTAAGGAGCTCAGACTCGGGTGACGCCGGAAATCTCTTTACGGTGATAGACCTGCATTGTGGCTGTAGGGATGTCAGCCCCACACGCTCCCTGGACGCTCTCCGGCTTTGCCCTGCTTAGGATGGACAGGATGGGAGGAGCTGGCATTTGGAACAGAGATCCAGTGGCCTCTTGTCCTGGGGGTTGCGAGCTGACTCGAGCATTCGCCACGTGGGCTGGAGCACAAGGACCTCGAGAGGCTTTTCTAAGATTCTGAAAAATTCCTTCTTTACCCTTGAGAGCATTTAGAAAAGCCAGCATGTCTTGGACTCTGGTTTTATATATCTTAAAAGGAAGAAAAGCTTACATAAAGTTACCAGGAAATAAAACAGTTACTAGGGGGCGTGAGGTCATAGATTCGTTAGGATATGGCTCTTCGAGCAGGGCATTCGAAAGAGCCGGAACCAAAACCTGAGTGACCCATGAAGGGCCTGTCGGGGGGCTGCTCACACCCCTGCCGTGGGCAGGTCACGTAGTTAGTGTGGCCATCGCGTGCCGTGTCAGCCATTAACAATGGTTTGTTCCTAGTTGGCCTTGATTGTGGCTCAACACCGTGACCACTCCAATGCCCTCTCTGGCATTAAGATGGCAGCCCTAGAAGAAGGCCTGAAGAAGATATTTTTAGCAGCAAAGAAAAAGAAAGGTAAGCTCTTCCGTTTGTGCTCAGGAGTTAGATGGAGTTCTGTTCGCAGGCATGTGATGTGAGTTTTCAGGGGCGATGAGAAATGTCAAGACTGAATGTCAGTTCGGTCTATGTGGTAATGGTAAGCCCCAGTGTGAGAGGCGACAGAAGTAACCACCTCCTCCTGTGGTATTTGTAAAGCCCTTTCTCCTCTCCAGATCTCCTCCATATCCATGTGTGTGCATCCACTGGGGTGCATGCCCCATGATTTTACAGGGCACCAGAGATGAGGTCCAGTGGTCATGGCAGCTGGGAAACGCTGTTGAGCATGTCCCGTCCTGGAGAGTCACAGTCCACATGAGCTGACAGTTCTCTGCCAAAAACCACAGTGTAGCATTCCCCACCCAGTGTGTCTGTCTGTGGAACTCACTGGCTTGTTAAAGACTGCTTATTTTAATTACATCTCCACCATCGGTTATACTCTGTATCCGTCGTACCTACTTACTTCCAGATACTTTGTGTTCAGAAGGATTCTTTTCATTTCTCCCTATCACAATCCATCCCCAGAGTACTTTTGACATCATAGTTGTATGCTTTGAGTGGAACACTCCATCCTTACACATGTTGTCCACTGGAAACCACAAAGTGACTGTGAGGAAAGATTCTTTTCTCCTATATGTATATTACGCCCATCAATCAGTCTTGGATGGAGACATCACGATCTGTTCTTTTTTTTCCTTTATCACAGCGAGTGTCCATCTCCCACGCATTGGACACGCCACGAAAGGTTTTAACTGGTATGGTACTGAGCGACTGATTCGGAAACACTTGGCCGCAAAAGGCGTCCCAACCTACATGTATCCTTTTGTTACCCTGAGACTGTGCTTACCCGGCTCAAAAGGGAAAATGTCTTACGGTTTCTGGTAAGACATTTCATCCAAGGCCCAGTCCACTTCTGTTCTGCCACGTTTTTCACTCTGCCCCCCTTTAATGGGAGAAAATCTAAGAAGCATATTCTAACTTGTGTAGATAGCCAAGGAGACAGATACAGGCAAGCATTTCCGGGCGCCAACAGCTAGATTAAAAGATACATGAAGGGGGACTCAATTGAACAATTGCCGTTTGGTATCGCAGTCAATCTTTCTCACCTCAGTTCTCTAGAGATCCTTCAGGCCTGTCGACCAAGGCCCGCTTCACTTCACTCTGTTCACTAGAAATAACTCCTTTATTTCTGAACCTAGTCAGTGGATTCTTAAGGAGCAGTGTGCAGTTCATTTGACCATTGGGGTATAATGTGGTTTTGCTGGACCAGTATTTTCTTCGATGGTCCCCTTGCTGTGTAAAGTTAGCATTGTTCGAACTCTTACCCTGAGCCCAGCAGCACTGGAAGAAGCTGAATTGACCCCCAAATGCTACCATCAGACAGCAACTCTGTCTTTTTACTTAGAGACTACTGAAATTAATTCACCAGCAGTGGTCTTTAAGGTGCCTGAGTCACTATAAAAACTTAGCAGAGAAGTCATGTTTTGTACGCCTGCACAATTTAAGCTGATGACTTGCAGTGCATCAGATACCAGTGGTAGCAAGTACTGACCACACGGGAAGGATTTATGATACGGTGAGAAGGAATTAAGGCGTGTTATTCTGGAGCGGTTGTTTCAGCACTTACTAATCTAGACAACTGGTAGTTTTAGCAAAGTTGGTTTTAAAGCGCTGTAGTGTTACCTTCCTTGACCATCCTTATCAGTTACTACTTTCCTAGAAACAAGGCTGCCGCCCTTCACGCCCAGCGCCCCTCTGCCTCAGGACAGCTGCTGCCTTAACCGGCCCCGCCTCACACCCGCCTGCAGCAGCCCCTGAGAAGAGACCCGCTCAGAGCTACTGCACCAGTATTGCAGAAGGAATCAGGACCCAGTGGACCTCGGCTCGACTCCTTTTCTGAATTCTAACTTGGTTCTCCCGGTTGTGGTTTCTCGGGTCTGGTACCTGCCACACGGGTGTGGCCCTCACTCCGGGGAGGCCTCTGGCAGGTTGGCAGGGCCCCGGGTTGCATAGCTGTTTGAATAATGGTTTCATTGCTTTCTTTCCCCTCAGTCTAGTTTTCTTCTTCTCCGTCTGACTGATTGCATTGTAGAGGGAAAGGCTGTATGGATTAAGGAGAAATGAAAGGTAACAGAAGAGGGTGGCTCTGGGAGAAGGAAGCACCTTCGGCCAGTTCATGCCATGATAAGACTCTAAGGGGCAGAGGCTGAGAAGTGAGGCTCCTGATCCAGAAGCGTGGAGGCCTCCTGCCCTTCTTTTCACACTGCTCAGCGTCGAGACCTAGAGTACACGTCGGCCTAAAAGCCTGGCACATGTGACTGGGAAGCCAGAGGCTCTTCTTGCCCTTTCCCACCAAACTCAGTCTAGCCTCAAGAAAACAGGGAATCGTGGGCATGGCACAGAGCTGCCACAGGATGCCAGGATGGGGAAGGCAGGGGGCCGAGACCACCGGAGACGGCGTCTTGGGGGTGGACACCATAGCTTTTCCCACTTTTGTACGGGAGGTCTGAGTCTTCGCCGACTCTCCTCAGCCAGCCTGATTTCTGCTGCTCTGGGGCCCTCCACACCCACAGCTGTGGGGGGCTCTTCAGAAGCCTCAGCCCTGGGCCCTCGATTCAGGGACCCCTGGCTAATGGGAGACTCAGCCAGGACCAGGACCTTCTAAGGAAGGTGGTACCTTCAGCACCTGAGTTGTACTGTCTTTTGGACTCTCCCTGGCACCTTCTTGCCTCAACAATTAAGCACCTGTTAGCTCCTAAATTCATAATTCCTTCCTATTTTTCTTCTAAAACTTACTCCTTTCCTTTTCACTGCCTCTTATCTAATACTCTCACCACTAGCCCTTGGCACATGGGTTATTAGAAGAACTCACATCCTCTTGCCTGGCATCTTAAGTCTGTCCTGCAACTGGAAGGGAATGCCGGGGAGAAGGCAGTGAGTCCTCACCTCGGGCACGTGCCTTCAAAAGCAGCCGAAGTCCACACCGGTGGGGTGTGAGCAGATGCAGAGAAAACTCGATCTTCCAGAAGCTGCACTCGCTTCTTAGAGCAGGATGCATAGGGCTGGCTGTGATGGTTCTGCACACGAGAGAAGCATTAGAGCAGGAAACTCACTCCCCATGGGAGCAGAGCTGACCTTTTCAGGGGCACAGTGATGGTTTTGAGGAGAGGGGGGCTTCCTTTTCACTGCACTCTGTCCCCCTTTGCTCCAGCCGCACGGCCTTTTCTCTGGTTGGGGGCCCTGGGCCCTGGGCCTCTTGTCTGCTGGCAAGCTGGGCAAAACAACACAGAAGGAGATCAGAAAACTCACGTAGCACATTCACCCTTAAATGTGTCATGTTTTAGCGGCAACTCCTTGCTTTCCTCGCCTGCCTCTGAGCTCTTCAGAGTGAAAAGCACAGCCTTGCTGTACTTCCGTAAGTCTTGCCTGTCTTTTATAATCCCTTCACTCTTCCCATCAAAGGGGTGTCATTGTCTGGGAAGGAAGAATGAGAGAAGCTCCCTACTCTATTTGTCCCAAGGGTTTTGTTCTGTTTCTTTCACAGCATGTCTTTGGTGCCGTCTAGCCTCACCTCTGAGGAGGCTAAGATGCGGCCAGCAGGACAGACAAGATTTTGTTCACTAGTGAGCTTTTGTACAGACGTTTGTGCCCTCAACATCAGATAGTGAATCTGATACTATCTGATCAGAATAGTAAATCTTTTGAAATTTTTCTGTATGTACACTCTTAAATTTTTTTTTTGATTTTTAATAAACTTTTCATGGTAACTGCCTATAACTTGTTTAATTATTTTGTCCCATCCATCTAAACGACATTCTGTTAAGTTAATTAAGCTTGAATCAGCCATTGTTGAGCCCCACACCATCTCTAGGTTAATGTGTTTTCTCTGTTTTCCTGTCTACTAAGTGAAGTATAAACTGACTCTAACATTACTTACCTTCCACTAGAATCTACCTTCTTTAACAGGCATCACAGTTTCTCACTGGAGCCTGTGCCCATTGCTGGTACCTCTCCCTGGAGTGCCTTACTCCTCTAAACCCCTTCCCTACCCTCTGTCGTCCCCTATCGAGTCTGGTCTTCTTTAAGAATCCAGAACACTAATCTCTCTGTGCTTGAACTACTAATGGTAATTGGGTTTATGGCACTTAATTTGTTAACACCTTGTTGTGTATTCATGGTATATTTACTTAACCCTTGGCTAAATGCTAAGCTCTTTGAGAAAGATGATTTCTAATTTATTTGTCATATCACACAGAGCAATTAGTAGGTAGTGAAATATTGAATTGAAATGGTATGAGACTAGCTGGCTAGCAATTTGGGGAAAGTGTTAGACTTCCCGCATATATCATAAACTCCAGATGGCTTAAGTACTTAAATATAAAACTTGAGCATATAGAAACGTCATTTTTATGGTGTCTGACTAGCAGAACTGCCCTTTGATGCTTCTCCCAGCTTCTCACTAAGATACCAGTGGCATTAAAGTGAAAACACAACCACACTGGAAATAGACAACCCACCAACCAAAGGCCAGAATGTGAGAGGAAATGACACTAGTTATAAGGCAAAGTTGAACTGAGATTTCATTTTGGGAAAGGAAGATTGCTTAGAAACCTTGGACCTTCACCAGCCAGAAAATGAGCAACCATTCCTCTATGCTTTCTTTCCCTACGTTAGCAAAAAGGTTCGTCCCAACCCCGCAATCTGCTGTGAGCTGTCTTCTGTGGCCTTCTCAAGAATGTTATTCCACCAATTATTCATACTCTTACTATTCAGTATCTTCCTTTAAGTGAGAACATTTCCATTGACTTACAGACAAGGTCAAGTTTTTCCCATTAACAAGAACTTCCTTCATTCCTTATTTCCTCCCCCGTCACAGCCAAACCTCAAGAGTTGTCCATAGTCGCTGTTTTCATTCCTGCACCTCCCCCTCACCCTTGAACCCACACCATTCTGACTTCCTACACCATCAACTCCACCAGGACTCTGTGTGAAGAATACCAACGACCTCCAAGTCACCAAAATCCAGAGAACATTTTTCAGTTCTCATCTTGACCTCTGAGCAGAGTCCAACACTGTTGACTGCTTTCTAGTTCTTGAAACACTCTCGCCTTGGCTTCTGTGACAAGCTACTCTTCCGTGACAACACAATCTTCAGGAGCTTATCTTCTATCATCTTTGCACAATTTTTTCCCGTCATCTTCTTTTTACCCAGTATATTAGTTTGCTAGGGCTGCCATAACAAAATACCACAGACTGTGTGGCTTAAAAAACAAATTCATTTTCTCACAGTTCTGGAGGCTTGAAGTTCAAAATCGAGATACCAGCAAGTTTGATGTCTCCTGAGGCCTCTCTCTCTGGCTTTCAGATGGCTGCCTTCACCTATATCCTCACATCGTCTTACCTCTGTACGCATACCCCTAGTATCTCTGTGTGCCCAAATTTCCTCCCAAATTGGATTAGGCCCCACCTAATAGTCTCCCTTTAATTTAATACCTCTTCAAAGGCACTATCTATAAATATAGACACATTACTGGGACTTAAGATTTCGGCTTAACATAAATGTTGGAGGACACAATTCAGCCTTTAATACCCAGCCGTTAAATGCTGGCGTTCCTCCAAACTCATTCCTGGGTCCCTCTCCAATTCTGAACTCTCTCAAGGCTATTTCATCCATTTATAAGTGTGTAAGTCATTTCCTTATAGCTCTAGCTCAACTGTTTCTTCGGAACTCCAAGCCTATATATTCAGCTTCCTACTAGATAATCTCTTTTAAATATTTCAATGGCACCACAAATTTACATGCCCAAAATTGAGTTAATGTCAACTCCTTCCCATTCAAAAGAAATATATTCGTTCAGTTGTGCAAGCCCACAGCTTAAGACTTATCTTTGATATTACTCTCATTCCCCCATAAATTCAATGTATCATTAGGATCCAGCAATTTAACTTTGTATCTCTTGAGTTCATCTACTTTTTCTCCCTCTCCACCATCACCTTGGTGGAGACCACTATGTTTCACCCGGATGACTGTAGAGCCTTCTAACTTTATCCTTATATTGACCTTAGTTCCCCTCCAATCTGATTGTCAAATTGCAGCCAGAGTAGTCTTCTCAAAATAAAATCTATCCTGTCATCACACATCTTGAAACCTTCAATGGCTTCTCATTGTTCTTAGGGTAAAAACCAAAATCGTTAATATAACTTTTATTTTCTGCATTCATCAACAACATGTTCCAATTCAGACCAAAACAGGATATTCCAGTTCCTGCCAAGATGTCAAATTAATAAGGGTTTCTTCCTTCAAAATCAACCCCGAAGGAACTAAAAATGGAAACATGGAATGTAAGAAATAACAGAAACGTGAAAAATCCAGGGGGAGGTTGTTCAAGAAGAGCTGTTCCAATCATGCTGCACCTTCCTCCACCCCACCCCACCCCCCGACTTTCCCTCGGATCCATTATTGCCTGCCACCTCCCTGCAGAAAGCCAAGACAAGCCCCCAGACACCCCCACCAGTGAAATCTGGACCAAAGCTCTTGGGGCCAACAGAGTGGGAATGAGAAGCCTCAGGCATCTACTCTTTTACCTTTCCACTTCAAATCCCCGGAGATGGTAGATGACAATTAGGGAGTACCCCTGTTAATACTGTTTTTATTTCTCATTTGAGCGTTCAAAGGTAAAGCTCAGCTCTAAGGAATGTCTAGGTAGGGTAATAAAATAACGGGGTAGAAGATGGGAGTGGATCTGTGATGTCTAAGGTGCTCTTGCCCGAGGGCTCATCCCCTCCTATGTGAAGCTGACCAGAGCTGAGAAGCTGAACGTGTGGACCAGGACCTGGACAGCCACCCTTTTCTAATGACAGACGAGGCAGTCAAACATCCGCAGGGATTTTTCTAATAGGACACCCGAGGACTAAAACTTCCTGAGCAGGAAAAGTTAACACCTTACAAAAAAAGACATATTACAAGAGGAAAACTAAGAATTTACAATAAATATACTAAAAGACCAAAGGGAAGATATCAATATGAAATTAAAATTATTAAAATAACCAAATAGTAATATTAAACATGAAAAACAAATGGAAAAAAACCCTCAAAAGATGGGATAAATGGTGGAATAGATACAGAAAAAGAATGAAAAAGATACAAAAAGCAAAAATACTATGGAAGGATATGTGTACACATCTGTATGCACAGCTAATTTTCATCACTGTACCCCAGCATAACCATACTATCTGTGTACAGGTGGCATCTGTTCTATTTGAGCTAGCAAAACTTTTGGCTGGTTGGGTTCCGTGACATACTGATTGCTATTATTTCTAATATCACTCCGGTATCTAATAGATACATCTAATAAGCACTTCCAGTTGCATTTCTACCCCTGCGTTCTTTTTTGCTTTTGCCACTTCCCACAGCATCTGAGTGATGAGCGGTCTAGACATAAGGTACCCAGTGTTGTAACACAGACAAACCCTGCTAGCGGTAGACATTATCAATTTAATTGCTGGCAGTATATTGAATGAGAAGTAATACTGTTACTTTAATTTGCATTCTTAACCCCTGGTGAAGTATAGCGACTTTTTATATATTTCCTAACCATCTGGACTTGCTCTTTTTTTGGATTTACTCCTTTTTCTTTTGGTCTATTCTTGTGTATTCTAGTTTTCTATGTCTTTTTTTTTTTTTCAGGTCAAGATTTTGGTAATATTTAATGAATATTTGGTAATATTTTAATGAAAATCACCCATTTCTTTTTTTGCTATAAATCTAGATACTGATATATATATATTCTCTCATATATATATATATATATGGAGAATGTATGTATATATAGGCTTGTAGTGGCAATAAAAAAAGAAAAAGCTGCAGACAAGTTAAATGTCCATTAACAGGAGGAATGGTCAAATACATGATATCTCCATATTGTAAAACATCTTGTAGCCTTTTAAAAGTTTTATACAGTTGATAACAAGATAAAGGGATGTAGTGGAAACTGCCAGTTGCCAGCCTGATTCTCTTCCTTCCCTTCCTCCATTCCCGCTATGTGACAGAGCACTGTTTTATTGAGCTGTGTGTGCTTGTCATGTATCCAGTTAAACAATTACACATTCCAGCTGCCTTTGCACATGTCACTAAGTCCTGGCTAATGATACTGTAGTGGAAGTTGTCAGATGGGTTTTACGAGAAATAGCTCCCAAAATTATGAGGCATTTTCTGCTTCTGGCCGTGAGTGAATAACTGCATCCAGAATTGTGTTCCCACCAGAGACGATTTGAAAACTGGACAAAATATAGTAGGAAAAAAAGGTTTCAGGTGTTGGACAATAGGAAGTTCCGAACTGTGATCCCTGGGCGAAAAGAAACAAACCTAAGCTTTCTTCTTGGAGATAATTGCTGGACCATGGCTCAGGGAGGGGGATCCAAACAAAGCATGAAAAATTGTTGAGTTAAAGAAAAAAGACCACAGTTTAAGGAATCTTGAATTTTTGCACAGAGTACCTGTAGGAGGGAGAAACACAGAAGAGTTACAGAAATATGCATCTGGGCCCAGTGAATCAGTAACTGACCAGAAATCTATGTATTGTAGGGTACCTCCATGAGGCTGGGAAAGAACAGGTTTCAGGCAAATAACAGTGGCTAGCAGGAAGACAAACAGTTCCTAGAGATTGCCCTGTGCTGAAGAACATTACAGCCAGAATGAAAAGATAGAGAAACCTCTCTGAGTACACAAGAGCATTCAGTAAACCTCAAAAAAGCCGTGCCTTAGAAGTGGGGCCAAGTTAGCACTAGAGCAAAGACTACTATAGATTTGTCCTGAAAGAACTCAAAAACAAGCCTCAAAAGAATCAAACTGAACACAAGTACCAACTGCTGGTGAGGACAAAGTTCAACAACCTTTAAAAACAAAGTCCAGCACTCAACCATGTGTATAATTTACACTGTCCAGCTTCCAATAAAAAGTACTATACATAAGGCAGGAAAATATGGCCCATAACCAGGAGAAAAATCAGACAATAGAAACAAACTCAGCAATTAAAAAGATGGTGGAATTAACAGGCAAAGATGCTAAAACAAATATTATAAATATGCTCATGTGTTCAAAAAAGGTAAAAGAAACATAAGCATGATAAGTAGAAATGGTAGACATAGATATGAATAGAACTCTTAGAAATGACAAACTGTCAGAAATGGAAAGTTTCCTGGGTATGGTTATTTATTAGCAGGTCAGAGACAGCAAAAGAAAATATCATTAAACGTGAAAACAGAAGTAGAATTTATTCAAAATGACTTAAAGAGAAAAAACTGAAAAAAAGTCTCTGACTTGTGGAACGTTAAAGAGTTATATACAAAATGGTTATCTTGTAAAGAGATAAAAGAGCGACTGGGGCAGAAAAATATTTGAAGAAATAATGGCTTAACAGTTTTTACTTTCTGGAGAGCTAAAACACATGGAATGAAAAATCTCAATGAACTCTTAAAATACACACACAATATGGTGATGGAAGGGGAACTGACTCTGGGTGGTGAACACACAGTGTAATTTATGGATGATGTGATACAGAATTGCACACCTGAAATCTATGTAATTTTACTAACAATTGTCACCCCAATAAATTAAAAAAAAATAAAATTAAAAAAAAAATACACACACAGCCCAAATCACCCCAAGGCGATTCCATAATTTCAATCAAATTATTGAAAACTAGAAAACTAACCAACTAGAAAAAGACACCACACACATATATAGGAAAAACTAGAAAAAGATCATAAATACCGGGGATGCCAAAAAAATGTATACACATTGTAAGAGATGTTAACACTTTGGTCAGCGTTGCTCAAACAGTAGTTCACTGTAATCAGAAGTGTCTGGACGCTTATGGTAACCACGTTGAGCACCTCGTGTAACTGCAGAAGTCAAACGTGACTTGTATTCATCTTTTGGTATCGGTATATATTAATACAGTTTTTTCCTTTCTTAAAATATGTATACATTTTTTGGCACCCTCTGTATAGAGAAAAAAGATAGGTTTCCAGACTTCTCATTAGAAACTATGTAAAGCCAAAGACAATGGAAAGCAACTTCAAGTGCTGAAAGGGAAAAAAATAAAACAATAAAAAACTTTTCTACCTAGAATTTTCCATCCAGTAACGTTATCTTTCAAAAATGAAGACAAAATAAAAACATTTCTTTTCAGATAAACAAAAGCTGAGAAAATTCAGCAGCAGCAGCAGCGGCAGATCTACACTACCAGAAAGATTAAAGGATGTTCTCCAGACAAAAAGAAAGTAATGTTACTTGTAAACCTGTATCTACACAAAGAAATGAAGAGTGCTGGAAATCGTAGATATGTGGGTATATAACGACTCTCCCTTCTTCATGTCTTTAATAGATAATTGACTACTATAATAAGAGCAAAACAATTTAGTGTGTGGTTCATAACATGTAGATGTAGAAGTAAAATGTATGACAGCGAGTAATACAAAGGACAGGAGAGGAAAACAGATACATACTTTAAGGGTTTCAAATTATTTGTGCAGTGTTATGATTTAAAGGTAGATTATAATAATTTAAAGGTAGACTATAATTTAAATGGTAGACTGTAATATTTAAACTATAGATCGGTGCTGGAAAATGCAAGTACGTGAGCCACACAGGTAAGTTGAAATTTCCTAGTAGCCACATTAAAAATGTAAAAATAAACAGATAAAATGAATTTTAATGATATATTTTATTTGACCCAATGTAGTGAAACCAATGTATTGAAAATATTCAATATGTAATCAACACAAGGAATTATTAATGGGATATTTTACATTCTTTTTTCATACTGAGACTGAATTCTGGTGTGTATTTTATACTCCCAGCATATCTCATTTTGATGGTAAATGTCCATTGGAAACATATGTTCTGCATTTGGATTTGATAAAATTTACAGTTAAAAAAATAGATTTCCATACCCAAATTTTTCCAAACATACTTAAACTTTTCCAGTAACTGAATTAAGTAACAGTTTTTAAACTTAAATTAATTTAAACTTAATACATTGGACTGCAGTTTCAGCTCAAAAAAGAAAAAATAAGAGACAGAGAAAAGATTTAGAGCTCAGAAATTGTCAATCCCATTCTTATAATAAACGATAAACAAATCAGTGACTTATCTTGAATGCGTCAGAGTTGAGGTTGCAGGGCAAACTGCTACACTGAAATCCGGAGAGAGGGACAAATGTTACTACAACGCAGCACAGCCAAGATCTGCTAACTAGAGCACAAGCCTCTGCAGCCCTAAACTGGCAGAAATAATTAAATGGGAATTTTGATGAATTGATGGAGGCTGAATGTGAGCTACAGTGAGAAGTAGAAGTTTTTCCTGGGGGAAAACCAACTTAAAAGTGCCTCCATAGTTCCATGGGTTTTGTCTCCAGAAACCCCACCAGGTCTTCATGATTAAAAGGTAAAAAAATTTCCTCAAGGCTCTGGCAGAGGGAGGGGAAAAGTAACCATTTGTGAACATGCCCCAAGCATTCTCCAGAATAATGGCCTACTCTCCAAGGACAAAGACTGTCAGAGCCTTATCCCGTCTAGAAGAAAGGACATTTACCCAGCTTCAGCCACCTCGAGGCTTTCTATAGCACCTAAAGGGACGATGAAAACACTTGTGGAGGTCACAGTCTAGGAACTCTGGCCCACTGAAAGTCTGTGGTTTAACCACAAGATTATAAAATCCTTCTCCTCCCCCATACCTTCCTCCCACATCAACAGGGCTTCAGAATAATAACAGCAGATTACAGTTGAAAGAGCTGCAAGGTACAGTCAATATTTAAGGAGGAGACACTAACAAGGAAAACAGAATTTGAAGCCTTTGGCACCTGCAACTATAGCAAATAATCAAGCAACCCAACTCCCAGCTAGATTAACATAAAACCTTACACTGAAGCCCTTTACCTCAGTTCCGATGACCCAATACGTATGTCTGGCTTTCCACAAAAGTTACAAGGCACACTGAAAGACAAAACAATAAAAAAAAGTCTGAAGACACAAAAGCATGCATCCTAACCAGACTCAGCTATGACACAGATTTTGGCATTATCGAAGAGGAAATTTAAAATAATTATAATTAATAGGTTATGAATGTTAGTGGAAAACATAGAAAACATGCAAGAACAGATGGGTAATGTCAGCAGGGAGAAAGAAACTCAAAGAAAGAATCAAAAGGAAATGCTAGAAATAAAAACACTAACAGAAATGAAGAATGGTTTTGTTGGGTGCATCAGTAAATTGGACATTGCTGAAAAAAGAATGAGCTGGAAAAGAAGTCAGTGTTACCTATATAGTTCTGCCAGTTAAGAAAGTTATAGCATATACTCAGTGTAAGTATAGTATAATTTCTAGGTGATTTTTAAATCTCGAGGGCCCTTGATTTATGAGCGTATTCTATACTTAGTCAAGGAAATATTATAATAACTGATTCATAAAAGCAACTAGCAAAACATTTACAGTGGCATATATATCTTATTCATTTCAGATGTGTTGTCACCAAGTTCTTCCTTCAGAAAATGGATGGAGGAGGTATCACACATTTTGCCCATTGAAGTGATTCACAAACAAAAAGTTTTAAATGCTGTTGATATAAAGGGATCGGCAAATAGGTTATTTTAGATCAGAACTGTGCCATCTTCTAGAAATTTCTCATCTGCTTTTGCGTATTTCATTAGCACTCTGAGCCCTTCCAGTTTCTTTTGTGCATATCAGCTAGAGAGCAATGCAAAGGGTTAAACAAAAAGCAACATATGTTAGTTATAGTAAGTAAAGAAAACAAAGAAAAGCACAAAGAAAAATGTCATAAGAGGTGGGAGGGAGGAACTAGAAATACTCTCTTATACGGTACCTGCACTACACATGAAGAAGTAGACATATTAATTATAAATGTGTATTGCAAACTATACAGCAACCGCTTAAAAAATTAACAAAGGAAGTGTAATTGATATGCTAACAGAAGAGATAAAATAGAATCATATAAAATACTCAACTGAAACCGAAAAAGGCAGAAAAAGTAAGGAAGATAAACAAATGCAATGAATAAGAAAAAATTTAATAAGAAACAAACATATTAATCCAATGATCTCAATAATCATTTTAAATATGAATGGCCTAAATGCCTCCATTAAAAGACATAGATTGTCAGAGGGGATAAAAAACAAGATTCAACTGCCATATTTGAATATAGATGTTATTCCCTGACTACTGCCTTAAGACAACTAGTTACTGCTCTTTGTCATTTGGTTACTTGTTACCAAAAAAAAAAAAAAAAAAAAAAAAAAAAAAAGGCTGGTTAACTTCCCTACTCACTGGTATATCCAGATAGTATGAGCTAAAAGGAGAGCAGCTTTTAGCAGAATGATGGCCGACTGAATGAAAGGGAGTAACAGTGGTGAACCCAGAGACACAGTGTGAAACTGCGGTAAGGTGACCTCACTTTCTGAATCCAAGTATCTTTAGGGGACTGAATGCATTTATTCTCTGTCATCCTTGCGAAGAGGGATTATCACTTCTATTTTACATTTTGTGAAAACTGTCCAGCAAGGGGCCTCCCAGTGCACTCTAGACAGGAAATCCAGCCCTCCCCCACCGGGCCCCCACATTTACTCTATGGATCCCCTCCACTCTCTGCCCCCATGTTACCACCCACTCTCTGGTCCTCTGCTGAGCCCATTGTGGTTTTGTGGGGAGATGGAGCGTCATTCTCTAAAGCTTTAAAATATCAGGCATGTAATAATAAAGATACAGCAAGCCACTGAAAGGAAATGGCACCTATGGAAACCTCTGGTGACGCTGTCTTTGCCTCTTCCTTTCTTGGTCCTGCTCAGACTTATCTCGTTGGCAGGCAGCCGCCTATGAAATGTGCACATTTCAAAGCAAATGGCTCCAGGAGCTCATAATTGCTGCCAAACGCGTGTGGATTTTAATAGCCCATTTTCATTAGCCTTGTGTGAAATCACCTGTCTCTGTGTTGTTACCCAACTTGATTGTCAATTATGGTGATTAAGCTTGGCTTTCAGTACCATCGCTGGCAGTCATTAGTATTATCTCTGAGGCTGAATGAAGGAAAAATTTCAGCTGGAAAGTCATTTTGTAGGTGAACACGAATATTTGGGCATCAATGAATGAGGTGATGGCAATTTTCTTTATTCAGACAGAACCAAACTTGAGTCGAGCTGTCATTTCCAATCTGCCTTTGGATGTCTTGGGACAAATCACCTCCCTTTTGTCACTTGGTTTCCTGTCATCAGAGAGGTGTTCCTGATACCTGTCCCCTTCCAATTCTCCAGAGATGTGCTCCATCGCTAATAAGGAAAGTGGGTAAGATAATTAATACCTTTAAAGTGATTTCAGCGATGTTGATGATTTGAAGTGTGATAAGTAGAGCCCTAGAAACATTTTGGGGGTCACACAGAACGTGCTGCCAATGGGAAACTTGAGATTTTGATTGCTGATTTTTTTTTCTTTCATCAGCCCTATTAAATTTTGAACACTTTGCCTTAGCTTCCAATATAGAATTAGCTAATGGTGAGTTTTGACTAATAGTTCGCTTTTTCCTGAAATTTGGAATGAACAATTATGAAAATCAAGGAAACCGTCATTTCTTTTCTTTCTTCTTTACAAATTTTAATTTAGTAAAATTCCCAAGCCCATTTCTGTTAGGCTTTTTTGGGATTTCAGGACATGGCAAAATAATGAAAGACATTTTAAAAAATGGTATCATTAAACATCATCTTTAGTATTTGAATGTCATGTGTGTCCCCAAGGTTTCCAACACTCTTAAGATTTGATGGTTTCCTTGATCTTTCCAAAACACATTGAGGAAACTAATAAGAGATTTTTTATTCTAATGTAATGGGAGGAAAGAAATTAAGTCCTGTAAGCTTAAGGGATATGGAGAGTGAATCAGGAATTGCTGCCTTCTGGGGCAGAGAGAAAGTAAGACTCTATCCCACACAGTCTAATAAAAACACCTGTATCTGTAACCCAGCCAAGATTCTCTGGCAAGTCTAGACGGAGGCTGGGGAGAATTGTACAGGAATTGGTTTCCTGGATAATTTCCCATCCCTTCCAACTTTCCCGTTCCTATTTAGTATTGTTTTGAGGTTGGTTGTTGGGTTTTTTTTTCAGTTCTGATTATAACACTTATCTTTATCACTTGGCTTCTAAATCCTCTGTACTCAAAATTACTAACAGAGTGTCTTCTTAAGCTTTATGGTCTCCTATCCATATACGGTGAAGGACTGGAATCTGAACTGTTAGGGGTTTTTCTGATTTCTATGAATATATGTACCTCTTTTAATATGAAATGCTATTTTTAATTTCCCAAAAAGGAGAATATGGTTTAAAATATCACCTAGGCATGAAGGAGGAGGGCCAAGTACAACTCATATATTTTTTCTTCTGTGAAGCTTTTGCCAGCCCTTCCTCTCCCCAGTCCCCAGGACAAAAGAAATTGCCCCCTTTCCTGTGTTCCCACTGCGCTTTGTCCTTGCGTAGGTTATAGTGTGACTGTGTTTTATTATAGTTTCTTTGGTAGGTAAATCTAAACTTTGCTGTTTTCAAATTTTGGTCAAGAGAGAGTTTCTTTTTCAGCTGCTTTACAAGTAAGGGTAAGGGTGGTGAAGAAATAAGAAAATTCAAACACCCAAGGACTGTGAAGGCTAAGTCCCTCATAGGGGAACTTCTAGGGGAACTACTGCCTCATGGTGAACGGATTCAAAAGAATGAACTGCTTTGGTCACTTGGATGTGTTATGAAGATCGAGTGGTTTCTTTATTGGACAGATTCCCACACTCATGGAGACCCCATGTAGGCTTGCAAGTGCTTGTGCTTTGTGATAGAAATCCCTCTGCAAGAGCTGACTTAAGTCTAATTCGAAACTTTTTTTGTTTTCCCCATAGTGTGTATGTATCGTCTATTAGACTTGTGTACAAGATTCTACATTGTAGGTCTTCTTTTACATCACCTAGCACAGTGTCTGACACAAAGGAGACAGCCACAGATGTTTGTCAATCAGGCTTAAACTATCACACTCCAGTCCCCAGAACTTCATAAATCAGTTCTGAAATTATAGTTAAGGGAGAAACAATGTCAGATATTTTCTTCCTTTAAGGGTTGCACTCTTCATGGTTATTCAAAGCAATGAATGAAGCAAGGCAGGATAATGTCTTTTGATATCAGGATCTCAAATTCCAGCTGACCTCTACCTCTCTTGTTTCACAGAACCTATAGCTTTCCTTAAGAAGTTGGCAGGGCAAGAGATTGCTGGTTCTAGACGTCCTTTGCTTCTCTTTTGTGCTTATGAATCTGGTTCTTTCTGGTTATTAAATTTAGAGCTGCCTTTGAGATTTCAGCCCCCAGGACCACCATGCGCTCCCAGCATTTTCCTGTAAAAGTTCCCTGATTCAGCCATCTCTGCCAGTTGGGGTTTCTGAGTAAATGGACCAAAGCAGGCAGTGGTTGCCATGGTGATTGAGTCTCTATGGCGTGAAGTCGGGGGAGCATCCATTTGAAGGAATGGGGGAGCCATATTCTAGTAGAATGGCCATCTGCTAAGAATGAAGTGGTTCTGGAGAAAGAGTGGGGAGGGAGGAGGTCTTAAGAGTATGAAAAACGAGGAGAATAGATACTAGGAGAGATGTATCCAGGATACAAGTGAAGAGTAAAGGGACTACTGAACAGCAGTGAGAGTCCAGCCCAAGAAAGACTGCATGTGTCAGAATGGACCTGGGAGTAGGGCTTTGGGTTTACAGAAATCCTCAGCAGACAGAATGACAGCAGAGAAAACAGACATAAGGAATTACCCACGCCTGTGTGTTGGCAAAGAAGATACATGAAATGTGTGTCGATTCAACATACCTGTGAAACAAACACATCTCAGATTGCTAAGAACTGCACTCTCAGAAGTTTTTGCTTAAATAAACAGTTTGCCACAGAATGAACAGATGTATGTTTGTGTGAAACTAAAGTATGATAAAAAGCAAAACTTTTTGTTATTCTAGTAGTAATCCTTAAATCACAGGGTTATTACGAGAAGGAATTTTGATTTATTAGGTGCCGACTGAGTGCCTGTTCCATAGTTTATGTTCCGTAAATTCTTGTCTAGATCTTCTAAACAATTATTCTCTCAGATTCCAACTACTGTTCAGGCTTAAGCCGTAGCACAGCTAACATTGCTGCAAAGAGCTCATAGCCCCTAAAAGGATGTGATGAACACACCAGAGCATCCTAGAAGGACTTCATTAGCTTCACGACATAAAATGTCATGGAAATGTCTAGAAGAAGAAAGTCAAAGCCCCTCGTGGCTTCTCTCTTGTCCAGCATTTCTCTGCCTCCCGCCGTCTCACCAATGATTTGGGGTCCAGAAGAAGCGTCCCCTCTAAGAGGGAGTCCAGCTTGGGATTGTCCGGTTACCAGCAGGTGAAGCGCTCAAGAAAACAGCCTCAGCGTGCACAAACGTGGCGTTTCCTCTTCTTTCCAATTGCATCCTTCCAGCCTCGGCCAGCTTTCTTTCTCTTCTCCCACGTGATGGCAGCACCTAGTGGTCAGGCATGAGAAGACCCCGTGGCAGGCAGCAGAGGCCAAGTCCACGTGGCAACTGTGCCCGAGACTTGTCTTTCCCTTGTTTCTCGTTATAGTTGCAGGAGCTGGGATGAGGGTTTGTGGAAGGTGCAAAGAGTGGGCCTCACAGCGTGCTTTGTTTCCAGACCATTCCAGCCAACCTAATTTAGAGAAAGAATTTATCTTAGGGGTATAGCCTAAGGCCACTGGAATGTGGGGCCTGAACTACAGATGCTGCACAGTGTTACTTCTCCTTTCTTTGGCTTACTTTGGCCTTTGTCTATAACCGTCCGAATCTTGTAAATGAGGGCAGTGGGGGTGTTATGGGGCAGGAGCAAGGCTTGATCCTCCCTGAAACTCCTGAATAAAATGCCATTTAATACAATACCGATGTCACCCCTTAAGAGACCCTCCATTCTGTCTTGTGCAACATGTCCTATGCTATAATACTCATCCTGTCGCTTTGATCTCTGTTCTTTCACCGATAAATGAAACTATGAAGATGTTCGTTGACTTTCCTCTCAGTTATAAAAGGGCAGTTTGAGCTATGCATTATGATACTTATTTTTAAACCTGTCTTTTTATCCGCCAGTTGGTTAGGAATTTGAAGGCAAAGGTCATGCCTTGTTTATTTTTGTGCTTCAAAGCCCGGATATAGTGAGTGACCTTCGCATAGCAGCCTCCTAATACCTGTTCGTTGCACCAGAATGTAAGTTCTCAAGGTCAGGAGGGGTCTGAGAAGTCACAGGACACAATTCCACATCCAGGAATAAATCTCCACCCACACCTTCAGGGCAAGCAGATTCAGCCTCCCACAGATGCTTCCAGGGGCCGAGCTGGCTGTGTCAGCAGGTCGTCCTGTGTCGACAACTCTCACTGTTGGAAAGTGCTTCCTTATCTTGTGTTGAAGTTGGTCTCCCTGTGAGGACCACCCATTGTGTCTCTTGCTGTTCTCACAGCTACACACAGTCCCTTCCCATGTCCATCTTAGAACTCTTCAAGGATTTGAAGCAGCTTTCATGTTATCTGCGTTTGAATAGCCAACCTTTCTTTATAAGTTCTTCAGAGGAAATGTCTTTCAAGATCCAGTATCTCTCCTCTGGGGGTCTGCTTGGCCAAAATTCCTCATAAATTGTGGAGACTGGAATAACCCCCACACGACACTGAGGTAAAACCATAAGAGACTAGAGTTGACAAACCTTCCGTTCATGTACTGATGAAACACTTAGCTTTTCTGGCAGTGGTTCCATTGACTCCTATTGAACTTGTAGTTAAAGAAATACACACGTCATCTCACGTAAACTGCCATGGAGTCCAGTCTTACCATCCCAAACTTGAGCAACTGGGTTTTGAGACCAGGTAAATGACTTTACATGTATTCCTATTAATTGTCCCCTACCTAGATGCTTTTAAGATCCTGGTTCCATTTGGAATAACGTTCCCTTCCTTAAATGTTCATTTGAACATTACATGAAATAAGCGTGCAAAGCAATTAGAATACCCCACACATAGTAGGTACCTAATAAATGGTAGTTCTTATTATTACAGCCAGCCTAGTATGTCTTGATGTTCTCTGCCAGTTCTGATATTCTGGGATTTTTATTGTTTTTTCTAGGATACACTGGTAATTTGGAACTCCTAATTTTGCGTTTAATATTCAGCCTAACATTTTTATTTGTTGCATTTTTGTGTTTTTTTAAGGAGGGTGCAGCTCATAGAGGCCCATGTGGAGATCAAACTGGCAACCCTGGTGCTACCAGCACCACGCTCCAACCAACTGAGCTAACCCCAATTTGTTGCATGTTTTTATGTCCTGCCTCTAACCTAAAAGGAATAGAAATAACTTAGGTCAAAAGGCAAAACATTCCTTATCTCCCTTCCACAACTGTTAGCCAAATGATGGAAGCAATAAGATGATCAAAGTAAGTGTCACCCGCAATAAGTGCTTTATTCAGGGAAAGGATTTGGCCGAGCAAATATAGTCAGAAGCATTCATCAAGAAGGATTAAGCAGCAGTAATTTCAATGCTGGGAGTAAAATTGGGAAATATGAAATATGCCAAAAAAGACGTTTTTGTATTTAATGCAAATTTGAGTCAACAAATGAAAGAATTGATGTATGAAGGTATATAAAATAAGTTAAACACAGCTTTAAAGAGCAACTTTTAGTTGGTGGCATTATTAGGGTCCTGGAAGTTGCCATAAAGCCAGTAGTGCCACATTTCTCTAGGTGTCATCCAAGGACTTTATACATCAGAACCACCTGGGTGCTTATTTAAAATGAAGAGTCCTAAGAGGGCATTATGCTATGTAGTGAAATAAGTCAGACCGAGAAAGACAAGTAGCATATGATCTCACTTATATGTGGAATTTGAAGGACAAAGTAAATGAACAAACAAAGCAGAAACAGACTCATAGATACGGAGAACAAACTGATGGTTGCGGGTGGGCGGGGGCAGTTGGAGGGCTGGGTGAAAAAAGGTGAAGGGATTAAGAAGTACAAATTGGTAGTCACAAAATAGTCACAGGGATGTAAAGTACAGCAGAGGGAATACAGTCAGTGATGTTGTAACAACTCTGTATGGTCCCATGTGGGTCCTAGACTAATCAGGGGGATCACTGCATAAATTATACAAAGGTCTAACCACTATGCTGTATACCTGAAATTAATATAAAGTGATATTGCATGTCAACTGTAACTGGAAAAGAAAAAAAGAAACAAGAAATTCAAAAAATAATAAAATAAAATGAAGAGTCATGGGTATTGTCCCAAACCACTGAATTGGGATCTCTAGACATTGGGCCTGAAAATCTGAGTTTTAACAAGCTTTCCAGTTGATTCTGGTGGACACAAAAGGTTGAGAACCTCTGTAGTATAGCAGGTACCTGAGGGCAAAGGACAGCACAGGTAACAGCAAAAAGAATGAGTGACAAGACTTCTCTTATTCTTTTTTAAGAAGATTTTCATTAAAAATATAGCTCACATGCAATATTATATTAGTTTCAGGGGTACACCGCAGTTATTCAACATTTATGTACCTAAAGAAATGATCACCATGGTACATCCAGCAACCATCTGACACTGCACCACGCTATCAAAATATTATTGACTATATTCCCCATGCCGTACATTACATCCCCATGACTTGTTTGTTTTATACCTGGAAATTTGGACCTCTTATTCCCCTTCCCCTTCCCCCCCTTTTAAAATTTTTCAATTACAGTTGACATCCAGTATTATTTTATATTAATTTCAGGTGTGTGGCATAGTGGTTAGACATTTATATAATTTAAGAAATGACCCCCTGACTAGTCTAGTACCCACCTGGCTCTATACATAGTTATTACTATATCATTGACTATATTCCTTATGCTTTACATCCCCATGACTATTTGTAGCTACAAATTTGTACTTTTTAAGCACTTCACCTTTTTCACCCCGCCTCCCAACCCCCTCCCATCTATCACCTCAATAAATTTAGTACCCATCTGTCCCATACATAGTTATTACAATGTTATTGACTATATTCCGTATACTATACCCTACAACCCCATAACTACTTTGTAACAACCAATTTGTACTTCTTAATCCTGTCCCCCTTTTTCACCCCCACCCCCAACCCCTCTCCCATCTGGCAACTATTAAAATGTTTTCTGTATCTATGAGTTTGTTTCTGTTTTGTTTGTTAATTTTGTTCTCAGATTCCACATATAAGCCAAATCACATTGTATCTGTCTGTATCTGATACACTCCACTCAGCACAGTACCCTCCAGGTCCATCCATGCTGCCACAGACGGCAGGAACCCAAGCCCTTCCATGGCTGAGCAGTATTCCATTGTATGTATGTACCACCTCCTCTTTATCCATTCTTCCATCGACAGACACCCAGGATGCCTCCACATCTTGGCTATTGTAAACAATGCTGCAATGAACATATGGATGCACACATCCCCTCGAAGTAGCATTTTGGGTTTCATCAGATAAATATCCTGAAGTGGGATTACTGGGTCCTTCATGTCTCTTCTTGTAGCCTTTGTTTTAAAGTCTATTTTGTCTGGTATAAATATTGCTACTCCAGCCTTTTCCTTTTTTTTTTTTTTTTTACATTTCCACGTTCATGAAATATCTTTTCATGAAATGTCCCTTTACTTTCTGTCTGTGTGTGTCTTTCAATATGAAGTGAGTCTCTTGTAGACAGCATATGTAAGGGTTTTGTTTTCTTATCCATTTATCCCTCTTATGTCTTTTGATTGGAGCATTTAATCCATTTACATTGAAAGTAATTTTATTATTCATAATTTTGACTTTTTTTTCCATCTTAAAAAAGTCCCTCTAACATTCCTTGTAATACTGGTTTCATGGTGATGAATTCTTTTAGCTTTTTCGTGTCTGGGAAGCTCTTTATCTGTCCTTCAGTTTTAAATGATAACCTTGCTAGTAGTCTTGTTTGTAGGTCCTTGCTTTTCATCACGTTGAATATTTAGTGCCAATCTCTTATGGCCTGCAAAGTTTCTGTTTAGAAATCAGCCAACAGCCTTATGGGAGCTCCCTTATAAGTTATTAGTTGCCTTTCTCTTGCTGCTTTTAGGATTTTCCCTTTGTCTTTAATATTTGTCATTTTAATTATAATGCATCTAGGTATGGGCCTGTTTGGGTTCATCCTGTTTGGGACTCTCTGCATTTCTTGGATTTGTATGTCTATTTCCTTCACTAGGTTAAGGACATTTTCAGTCATTATTTCTTCAAATAGGTTCTCTATCTCTTGCTCTCTCTCTTCTCCTTCTGGTACCCCAAAGATGCAAATGTTGTTACACTTGATGTTGTCCTAGAGGCCCCTTAAACTGTCCTCATTTTTTTGGATTCTTTTTTCTTTTTGCTGTTCCAATTGGGTGTTTTCTGCTACCTTGTCTTCCAAATCTCTCATTTGATCCTCTGCTTCATCTAGTCTGCCGGTGATTCCTTGTAGTGCATTCTTCATCTTAGATATCGTATTCTTCACTTCTGACTCATTCTTTTTTATGGTTTCTATGTCCTGTTTTATGCTTTCTGTCTCTTTGTTGAAGTTCTCACTAAGTTCTTTGAGCATCCTTATAGCCATTGTTTTGAATTCTGTCTCTAGTACGTTGCTTGCCTTCATTTTATTTAGTTCTTTTTCTGGATTTTTCTTCTATTCTTTCATTTGGGATGCCTTTCTTTGTTTCTTCATGTTGGCTGCCTCTCTGTTTCTATGTATCAGGTCGATCTGCTATGTCTCCCAGTCTTGGCCAGGTGACTTTATGTAGTATGTGTCCTGTGAAGCCAAGTGGCACAGGCTCCCTGGTCACCTGAGCTGGGTGCTCCAGGAGTGTCCCTTATGTGGGTTGTGTGTGCTTCCCTCCTGTTGTAGTTGAGCTTTAACTGCTCTTGGTACCTCAGTGAGTGGTATTGACCCCGGGGCTGACTGGCTGTGGGGTTTGGCCACATCCACAGCTTATGAGCTGTTGTGCAGGAGGCTTACTCCACTGAGTGGGATTCACCCCAGCAGGATCTAGTGCCTGTTGAGACTACCCTTTGTGTGTGCCACTTGTGGGGCCAATTGGGCAGTGCTCTGCTGTGGTCTGAAGCCAACCTCCAAGTATGTTGGTTCTGAGGCCTCTTGGGAGGGGCTTTGGTGTGGTCCCAGGTCACCCACTGCTTGTGACAAATCAGGGCTACATGGTAGGAGCTACCAAGTGATCTACAGTTGTTTGCTGCCTGTGCTGGACTTAGAGGCACGTGGGAGAGGCCACGCTGTGAACTGAGGACATCTACCACCAGTACTGGGTCTGATGTAGCTCCACAAAAAGCCAAGACACCCCGAGGCCAGCTGCCACCTGCCAGCTATCTTAAGGTTCAGCCACTGATAATGCCTCATGCGGTATGCATGTTGGCTGAGGCAGGTGTCAAGGAGTCATTAGAGTGGGAAGAATTATGGTCACCAGATTAATGTAAATTCTGGTTTGGTACCAGTGCTGAGCCTGGAGCTACTCAGCAAAAGTCTCAGAGCACACTGAGATCAGTTGCTGCCCACCTGGGGCCTGCGGACTCTGATAGTTTTCCAAGAACTAATGCAACGCAGACTGGCCGGCTGCCCCCATGGAGAAAGTGCCTCCAGCTGTGTGAGAGTTGGGTGAGTCAGCAGGGTGGAGCAGCAGAGCTCACCAGGCCAATCAGATTCAGATTTGGCTGGAGGGGGCGGCATCAACACAGGAAAGATGGTGCCTGAGCCTGCTGGCTGCAGGAAGGTGGACCCCTCACTGGGAAAATGCCGACTGTCCTCCAGTCCTCCCCACAAAGCCACACACTTCAGTCTGCCTCCCCGTATACCTCCGAGGCTCCCCGACTCACCATCCCTCCGCTGGAGCCCAAGGTGAGTGCTTGTGAGCGAGTGAGTCTGTGCATGGGCCGTTTAAGAGGACGTCTAGGTTTCCCGCAGCTTTCTGTCCCACCCGAATAGTCAGAATTCTCACTGTTTTTCACAGCCAGATGTTATGGGAGCTCTTCTTCTCAGCACCAGTACTCCAGGCTGGGGAGACTTGTGGCATGGAGCGTTCCCTCACTCCTCCGGGAGGGAACCAAGCAGCCAAGATACCTTCCTAATATCAATAATAGCTAATATTTACTGAGTACTTTATGTCCAAAGCTCCATGCATTTTCTCACTTAATCCCCTTAACACTCCTGAAGATTAAGCACTATTATTATCTCGATTGTATAGATGAGGAAGCTGAGGCTTAACATGTCAGTAACCTGCCTGAGATCAGATAGTTATTAGAATTGGGATATAGGCCTGGGGTAAGACCCTTATCCCCATCAGCTATCTCACAGCTCCTGGCTGGCATAAACCAAGACGATATGGCAAAAGGCAGGGTCGGGACCTTGGTTCTGTCTCACAATAGTCAGGCTCTGCTAAACGGGAGAGGCCTCTTTGGCCACTACCGTAGGAGAAGCTGAGAGTTCTGCCCTTTTATTTAAGGGTCAGTAAGGCAAACAAAAGAAGCCAGGAAACTAGATAGGAGGGGCTCCTTACCTGCTTACCCAATGACAGCAATTTCTGTCATACCTCTCCACCCACTCCTGAGGGGAGAGGGTGCATAAAAAGTAATTACTGGTTTTGTGGTTTTGGTTTTTGGTTTTGGTTTTTGCAAAGATTTTATGCATGACCTGCTCTTGACTCCCCCTTTTGGCTAAGGGGTTCAAAGGTGGATGATGATTGTTTTATGTGCATAAAATATATTAGTGACAGGAGCAACATGAAAATTGCCCAATCCTAAATCTGGGAATATTTTCTTGGACTTTGTTGGTTGGGGTTAGCTAGTGTAACATGAAGGACAAGGTAGAAAAGTGTGTTTCAATTCTACACTGCGACAGAAAAACAAACACCTCGCCTGATGCTGATTCACTGCCACGTTGTACAATTCTGAAAGGAATCAATTGAGTTATCCTGGGTACAATCTTTAACCAGCCCCCCACCCCTTTTTATACATACATATTCATCACTTTTATCAGAAGACAATCCATTCTGGAAAGGCAGCTGCTTTCTAAATAAATTGCTGTTCCTTAGCAGCTGAATCCAACAGGCTGTTTTTCTCACTTCGGTGAATTTGTTCTGACAACAGTGTATGCCAGTCATTTGCTCTTTTCCTTCCATGATTTGGTTTTATTATTAATCTATTCATTATGTTTATTGGCTCTGTCCATTATTTGAGAGCCTGAGTGCATATTTACAAGTGCAATAAGAAGAGGTAGCCTCAACCATCATAGCTTCAAGTCTAATAGGCAGTCAAGATACAAAATGATCCTTCTCTCTTCTACCTCTGACTAAAACTATGTGGGGTTATTGGGTTAACTATTTGACCCAACTGACTATTAATACAGTCAAATAACTAGATAATGTAGCCAAGGAAGTGGTTTCCTTGATTTTCCTCCCCTCCTAATTCAAATTCCAGGGTTGTTGATCTTCTTTTTTTTTAATTATTGAAATATAATTTATATACCATAAAATTCACCCTTTTAAAGTGTATGAGTTAGTGGGTTTTAGTATATCCACCAAGTTATGTAACCATCACATAATCTAATTCCAGAAGCTTTTCTTCATTTCAATAAGAAACCCTTACCCATAACAGTCACTCCCCACCCCTGCAGCTCCTGGCAATCACGAATTCTTTCTCTATGTCTATGAATTTGCTTATTCCAGATACTTTACAGGAGGACATAGTACAATATGTGGCCTGTGTGTCTGGCTTCCTTCTATGAGCCTAATGTTTTCTAGGTTCATCCAGGTGTAGTATGTGTTGGTGCTCTGATCCTTTATTATTATTGTTGTTATTGTTATTATGAAAGACTTTACTTTTTAGAGCAGTTTAGTTTCACAGCAGAATTTAAGGAGCATGTACAGAGATTTCCCATATACTCTGTCCCCACAAGCACACCCTCCCCCATTACCGACATCCCCACCAGAGTGGTACATTTGTTAAAATCGACGAAGCTATATTGACACATCACTGTCACCCAAAGTCCGTAGTTTACATTATAGTTCACGCTTGGTGGTGTACATTCTATGGGTTTGGACAAAGGTATAATGACATGTATCCACCATTATAGCATCATGTAGTATTTTCACTGCCCCCGCCAGGCCGAAACTCCTGGCAACCACTAATTATTTTACTGTCTTCATAGTTTTGCTTTTTCCAGAATGTTATATAGTTGGAATCATACAGTATGTAGCCTTTTCAGGTTGGCTTCTTTCACTAATATGCATTTGACGTTCCTCCATGTCTTTTCATGGCTTGATGGCGCATTTATTTTTAGCTTTGAATAATATTTCATTGTCTGGGTACCACTGTTTATTTATCCATTCACCTACTGAAGGACATCTTCGTTGCTTCCAAGTTTTGCAATTATGACTAAAGCTGCTATAAACATCCATGTAAGGGTTTTTGTGTGGACGTAGTTTTCATCTTCCTTGGGTAATACCAAGGAGCCTAAATGCTGGATCATCATTAATTAGTGTCGGATTTTGTCAAATGCTTTTTTTTTGCATTTATTGATGTGTTCAGGAGATTTTTCTTTTTTAATCTCTTGATGTGATGGGTTACATTAATTGATTTTCAAATGTATGCAACCTTGCATACTTACCTGGGTTAAATCCCACGTGGCCATGCTGTTTAATTCTATTTATACATTGTTGAATTTCATTTGCTAAGATTATATTGAGGATTTTTGCATTTATGTTCATGAGAGATAATGGTCTAAAGTTTTCTTGTAATGTCTTTGTCTAGTTTTGGTATTAGGGTAACACTGGCTTCAAAGAATGAGCTAGCAAGCTCATTCTACTTTTATTCTCTGAAAAAGATTGTAGAGAATTGGTATAATTTTTTTCCTTAAATATTTGGTGTTATTCACCAGTGAACCCATGTGGCCTGGTGCTTTCTATTTTAGAAAATGATTGATTATTATTATTATTATTTAAAGATTTTATTGCGGAAAGGGAACAGGATTTTATTGGGGAACAGCGTGTACTTCCAGGACATTTCCAAGTCAAGTTGTTGTCCTTTCAATCTTAGTTGTGGAGGGCGCAGCTCAGCTCCAGGTCCAGTTGCCCCACCATCCCTTGGAGAGACTCAAGGAATCGAACTGGCAAACTTGTGGTTCAGAGCCCGCACTCCAACCAACTGAGCCATCTGGGAGCTCAGCGGCAGCTCAGCTCAAAGTGCCGTGTTCAATCTTAGTTGCAGGGGGCACAGCCCACCATCCCTTGCTGGAACGAGGAGTTGAACCGGCAACCTTGTGGTTGAGAGCCCGCACTCCAACTATCTGGCCACCAGGGAGCTGAGCGGTAGCTCGCTGACTTCCTTCTAGTTGCCGAGGGTGCAGCTCGCTGGCCCATGTGGGAATCGAACCGGCAGCCCCATTGCCCAGAGCTTGCACTCTAACCAACTGAGCCACCGTCCGCTCCCAGAAAATTATTAATTATTGATTTAATTTCTTTACTAGATATAAGCCTATTCAGATTGTCTATTTTTTCTCGTGTGACTTTTGGCAGCTTGTGTCTTTCAAGGAATTGGTTTGTTTCATCTAGGTTCTCAAATAAGCAGGCATGGAGTTATTCATTGTATTTCTCTATTATCCTTTTAATGTCAGTAGGGTCTGTAGTGAGGTCCCTTTCGTTTCTGATATTAGTAATTTATGTTCCCTTTCTCTCTTTTACTTAGCCTGGCTAGAGAATTACTGATTTTATTAAACTTTTCAAAGAACCAGATTGTAGTTTTGTTGATTTTCTCTATTGTTTCCCATTTTCAATTTCATTGATTTCTGCTGTAATTGGTATTACTTTCCTTTGCTTACTGCAGATTTAATTTTCTCTTCTTTTTCTGATTTCCTGATGTGGAAACTTAGATTATTGATTTTATATCTTTATCCTTTTCTAACATATACATTCAATGCTATAAATTTACCTCAAAGAACCATTTTCATTGCATTCCACAAATTTTGATAAGTTGGTTTTATTTTCATTTCATTCAAAATATTTTAAAATTTCTCTTGAGACTCTTTCTTCAATCCATGTGTTATTTAAGTGTATTGTTTAATCTGTACATATTTGGGGATTTTTCCAGTTATCTTCTGTTATTAACAGTTAATTCCATTGTGGTCGAAGAGCAGACATTGTATGATTTCTATTCTTTTATATTTGTTAAGTTATGTTTTGTGGCCCAGATGTGGTCTATCTTGATGGGTGTTTTCACCAAGAATGTGTCTTCTATTGTTATTGGATGATATAAGCTAGACCCCAACCCCTTTGGCCAGAGGCCTTTAACAGAGTCTTCTGTAGTCTTCCAGGAATCTTTTTGGCACTTACAATTATCCCTCTCTCTATATCTTGCATTATTCGTGTTGAGAAAGTTGCTTTATTTTCTCTATCAATGCATAAGCTCTCGAAGTCAGGTTTTGCAAGTGATTCAACACTGTATTCCCCTCAGTACTTCTCCCAGGGCTCTTTGCCTAATAGGAGCTCAGTACATATTTATAAAGGGAATGAGTCACCTCATTCTGCTTCCACTCAAACTGAAGACTTTGTCAAGGTTGCCTAGCACTTAGCATCTTTATCAGAGGCTCATCCCAGCAGAGATGACACCTTGATGCAAAAGACCATCACCAGTGGTCGAGTGGACATATTACCTTCCTTTGAAGAATGGCTAGAAGATGACCTATTCCCCTATTCCTTCTGTGCTCTTTCTTTCCAAACCGACCTCCAGAGAAATTTAGATATAATTTCTTTGAAAAAAATCTATCCAAGGCAAGCTGTATAGATCTCTGGCTATCTGATATTTTTGGTCTGAGGCTCATCTTAACTTGACTGTGTTTAACGTCACTGAGAATCCCCAGGTAAAAGGGCTAAAGAGTAGTAAGTCTCATTATGTTAGTTTTACCATAAAACTGTTATTGAGGAGGAGACGGAAATAATAGGAGACTTTATGAGAGATCTGGGCTTCTTGAGCTCTCTCATGGCTCCTAATGAGAGCATAATCACAAAATTATTATAGGGTGTTTTTTTTTCTCTTCCACCAATAAAAATGACATTTTTCTGAGTCTGAACTAGAAAACAACTTTTTGCATGTCCCTGCTGTCATTTACCTGCACATGGTGCAAGCACTTATTTTTGGTTCTTAATGAAAGCACGGAGCGTCTAATTATTTAGGGATGTGATTAAATGAGTTTCCCAGTTACTTGGTGTCACAGGAGAAATCTTTAATTTGCACACTCCTACCACTGATGGATCTTGCAAACAGCGGCCATTTAACAATCCCCATTGCCACTCATTTGCCACTGCTACTCCAACTCATTGACTTTGAAAGTTTTAATAGTGCCCAATGAAACTTTTAATTGTCACTGATTAGCATTTAGGCTTCCTGAGGCAGGCTATTAGGGGATTCAGCCAGGCTCTGCAAAGAATTGACTATAGAGGTCTTGGATGAAGATCACATGAAGAACAAAGCGTTCCCTCATTTCTGTCTCACCACACTCGTCCCCGCCCCCCCCTTTTTTTTTGTCATAAAGGGCTCAGTAGCTATATTTGAAGATCGACGTGACTTATTTTTGGTTTTTATTTGTTTTCATCTCACATGCCTGTTAGAGATCCATTAAGCAAAGCAGAAAAGCAAAGAACATAATAATTCTAACCTAAATTCTGACACCACCGGTATATATATAGTTGAAAAACTAACCTTTACTTGTTTGTGCCCAGGTCTCACCAGCCCTAGTTTACCTCTCCTCTATTTAAGAGCCAGACCTTCAATGAGTTCAGCGGCTAATATCAGAATATGAAAATCAGTCCATCCCCCCATTTCAAAATCTTGTTATGTAATCTATATGTGATTTGGCATAATTGTGGTTAATGAGACGAATAATTGGAGCAGATTTTAGAAAAATTACAGGCAATGTTAATGAAACAGGAAATAAATGGGAAAAGGGGCAGGGCCTGTGGTTTCCTTAATGAACCTCTGGTGAAGCCCCAGATTCAGCAAATTTTCTTGGTATCAAGGAAAGAAGATTGGAGAAACTAGAAAGATGAGCATGTCAAAAAGAAATGCAGGCAGCATCTGTGGATAAAAGGAAGTGGAAAAGAGTTAAATTCTTGTGGTTTACACAGAGCTTGACTGACTATAGATATGACCACTGAACTGACAACTTTCGGGGTTCTTTCACCTTCTTATGGTAATGTAGTTTCTGTCATGCTTTTCTGAATTATTGATTAGTTTTGCTCTGCATGTTTTCTCATTTGTCTTTTAAAAGAGCTGGAAATGACTTAATTAACACATTTTGGGGGAAGTCCAGTATGTTCCTGTGAAATTACAAATCAAAATCCTCAATTATTTTTTCATTTGTCTTTTAATTGCTTCATTAGTTAATAACAATAGAAGATTTGTTAAGTTAATTATAATTACGCCATTTAAATTATGGTGTTGAAGAATTTATTTAAATGAGGAAATGTTTACAATACATTAATGGAGAAAGTCAGATTATAAGATTATATAAACATGTATTCAATATATATGTATATATAATACATATATATATATATGCATATATATATATATAATATTATATTAGGAGAGCATTTGAGATCTTTCTCCTCAGCATATGTTGTCAGTTTTGGCTCAGATAAACATAATAATTCTCTACAGGTTTGGATATACTTTTTTTTTTTTAAGATTTTATTGGGGAAGGGGAACAGGACTTTATTGGGGAACAGTGTGTACTTCCAGGATTTTTTCCAAGTCAAGTTGTTGTCCTTTCAATTGTAGTTGTGGAGGGCGCAGCTCAGCTCAAGGTCTACTTGCCATTGTTAGTTGCAACCGGCAGACTTGTGGTTGAGAGGACGTGCTCCAACCAACTGAGCCATCCAGAAGCTCAGCGGCAGCTCAGCTCAAGGTGCCTGTTCAATCTTAGTTGCAGGAGGCACAGCCCACCAGCCCTTGAGGGAATCGAGGAGTCAAACCGGCAACCTTGTGCTTGAGAGCCCACTGGCCTATGTGGGAATCGAACCGGCAGCCTTCGGCGTTAGGAGCACGGAGCTCCAACCGCCTGAGCCACCGGCCGGCCCCCCTGGATATTCTTATGTCGACAGGAATTACATCAGAGACTTTGGCAACGCCCAGCTTCATGCCTACTCAATCACATGCACGTCTGATCTTCCAATTTCTGTATCAGGTATCTATTGCCTCAATAATGGTGTGTAACAAACCAAACCCAAAATTCAGGGCTAAAACAATAAGCACATAGTTAGCTCATGAGTTTGCAGGTCAGCTGCGTACTTCAGGTCTTTGCCAGGCTCACTTAAGATTTTGTGATCAAATATGTGTTCGGTTAATAGCTCTGCTGCCCTTGACTGGGCTCTCTCTCAAGTCTGGGAGTAGGCTGGCTGGTCTAGCATGCCTTGGCTGGGATACTGTGATGACTTGGCTGGGATGTAGTTGTCTTATTCTCCAGCAGCAGCAATTAATTTGCATGTCATTTTAATATTATTCTCCAGGTGCCTGAGGTGAGTTTCACTACCCAGGAAGGTGTCACAGGCAAGACAGGAGCCTAGCTGTTCCCTACTGATAAGGACAAAACCACAGGCCCAAAATGGCATTATTTGTGCTAAAAGTCTGTAATACCAAACCTAGATTTAATACCTGATCTAACTGCAGTTTCTACCTCTCCCAGAAACATAACCTTAACCAGTTTGGAATTTTCTGGTCAAGAACCACTAAGGTAATCTGTCACATGGGCCCCTTCTATCCCCCATAAGAAAAAAAAGATTATTAGAAAGGTATATCTTCCAGTGCTTATCTCTCTGGATGTGGAATAAGATGGTTTTTCTCTTTGTGTTTTACTATATTTTCTTTATTTACTATAATTAATATACATTGCTTTTTGTTTGACCCTTTAGTTTATTTCTCTCTAAGTGACATGCACAAAAGGAAAGAAACTGGAAGAGCCCAGCATAGTGATGAAGTAGGCATTAGCAGATAAGAAATTTCAACAAATTTCTAGAAATGAGAGAGCAGGATTCTGATCTAGAATAACGTATTTCCTGATCTCTTTATATCAATGGCATTTAAAAAACTTTTTGTGTGTGTGGACTACTTAAATAGGACAAACTGTGTGGCTTCATCCATCCCACTTTCTGAAGGACAAAGGACTTGGTGATAACAAATTTGGAAGGAATAAAATAAACATTCTGCTGTGAGCATTTTGTTAGCAGCAATACACATCAATTATTAGTTACTTTGTAAGTATAGCATATGCTTATAAAACAAGGACGTAGAGACTTAAAAATCACCTAAAAAATTATATAATGCTTACATTGAATGGAGTGAAAAAAGACATATAGTTTTGACTTGCATTTCCCTAATGACTAATGATGTTGACCTTTTCATGTGCTTATTGATCATTTGTATATCATTAGTCATTAGGGAAATGCAAATCAAAACTATAATATGATACTACTTCATAATCATTAGGATGGCTATTCTATAAAAAAACAAAAACAGACAAACAAACAAACAAAAAACCCCAGAAAATAACAAGTATCCACAAGGATGTGAAGGAATTTGAACTCTCGTTAAGTTGTTTACACCAAGAAGTTGGGTTAACACGAAGTTTTACCCAACTCAAGACCAGTGAATTTCGAGAGACGTACTTCCAGATAATTTACTGCCCAGGTAACACAGACCAGTTCATCACTTTTACTGTCTCTTTTTATATGTCTGTTTCCATCAAACAGGTCCCTTTTGTTTAACTACTCTGACCAAAATCTTTAGACTGCATGTTGCTGCCATCACAGATGTCCTCTAGGGAAGAAGTACGATGAGAGTGAAATCTCCACATTAAAAATAACATGAAGGGGGCCAGCCGGTGGCTCAGGCGGTTGGAGCTCCGTGCTCCTAACTCCAAAGGCTGACGGTTCGATTCCCACATGGACCATGCTAGGCTCTCAACCACAACGTTGTCAGTTCAATTCCTCGAGTCCCGCAAGGGATGGTGGGCTGCGCCCTCTGCTACTAGCAACTGGCAACTGGACCTGGAGCTGAGCTGCGCCCTCCACAACTAAGACTTGAAAGGACAATTAAGATTGAAAGGACAACAACTTGACTTGGAAAAAAAGTACTGGAAGTACACAGTGTTCCCCAATAAAGTCCTGTTCCCCTTCCCCAATAAAAATCTTTAAAAAAATAAATAAGTGAAAAAATAACATGAAGAAGTAAATAAAGGGAAAATATCTAAGTAAATTGACATAATGGCCTCTATTTCACTTGGGAAAAATCACTCAGGTGATTTGTATACATGCTACCAGAGCTCTAAAAAATATTTTCTGTGACTCTGCATCAAAACAGCCAGCACTGCTTGCTTACACGATAGTATGATTAAAGCAACACATACTTTATTTCTTTGCTATTGTACAACATTGTAAACATCACACGTTGATGAGAAACATAACTACAGAGCATTTCTTAGAAGAGACAGCTCGAGAAGGCGCTCTGACCACACTTTCTCCTCAGATCTAATGATGCCCCAGGGAAAATCAGAACAGAGACTGCTGCTTTCTTCCAAAGTCACCAGCTTTTGACATTTTTCCATAAACTGATTCAAATTTTCTGGTCCAATCATACTCTCTTCTACACCTAACCAGTTTTCTTATTAATTGATTGATTGATTGATTGATTGATTTTAACTTGATACGATTGAACTAAGAACTTGGGTCTACAAGACAGGAACAACTAAGTTTGAATGGCAGCTCTACCTGCTCACATGTCAATTACTTTTCCAGATTAATTACTAAATTCTCGATGCTGGGATCATGTGATAAGCACTTAAAAAGGGCATTCCGTGTCCTGATTTGTCAAACTTACATGTAGTTGTTCCTAATGTCAGCCTCAGAGAATAGTCCACTCATTAAAGAGCTGAAACAAGCTGGTGTTCAAGAAAGTGCACTGAGGGGCAGCCAGATGGCTCAGTGGGTTAGAGCGTGAGCACTGAAAACAGGGTTGCCGGTTTGAGTCCCACATGGGCCAGTGAGCTGTGCCCTCCACAACTAGATTGAAGACAACCA